>NC_088798.1:85508602-86752032 GCF_011386835.1 Chrysemys picta bellii
CCGGATGCACTGCATCCGAGGGTGCTAAAGGAGTTGGCGGGTGAGATTGCAGAGCCATTAGCCATTATTTTTGAAAACTCATGGCGATCGGGGGAGGTCCCAGATGACTGGAAAAAGGCTAATGTAGTGCCCATCTTTAAAAAAGGGAAGAAGGAGGATCCGGGGAACTACAGGCCAGTCAGCCTCACCTCAGTCCCTGGAAAAATCATGGAGCAGGTCCTCAAAGAATCAATTATGAAACACTTAGAGGAGAGGAAAGTGATCAGGAACAGTCAGCATGGATTCACGAAGGGGAAGTCGTGCCTGACTAACCTAATTGCCTTCTATGATGAGATGACTGGCTCTGTGGATGAGGGGAAAGCAGTGGATGTGTTATTCCTTGACTTTAGCAACGCTTTTGATACGGTCTCCCACAGTATTCTTGCCGCCAAGTTAAAGAAGTATGGGCTGGATGAATGGACTGTAAGGTGGATAGAAAGCTGGCTAGATCGTCCGGCTCAACGGGTAGTGATCAATGGCTCCATGTCTAGTTGGCAGCCGGTTTCAAGCGGAGTGCCCCAAGGATCGGTCCTGGGGCCAGTTTTGTTTAATAGCTTTATTAATGATCTGGAGGATGGTGTGGACTGCACTCTCAGCAAGTTTGCAGATGACACTAAACTAGGAGGCGTGGTAGATACACTAGAGGGTAGGGATCGGATACAGAGGGACCTAGACAAATTAGAGGATTGGGCCAAAAGAAACCCGATGAGGTTCAACAAGGACAAGTGCAGAGTCCTGCACTTAGGACGGAAGAATCCCATGCACTGCTACAGACTAGGGACCGAATGGCTAGGTAGCAGTTCTGCAGAAAAGGACCTAGGGGTCACAGTGGACGAGAAGCTGGATATGAGTCAACAGTGTGCTCTTGTTGCCAAGAAGGCTAACGGCATTTTGGACTGTATAAGTAGGGGCATTGCCAGCAGATCGAGGAACGTGATCGTTCCCCTTTATTTGACATTGGTGAGGCCTCATCTGGAATACTGTGTCCAGTTTTGGGCCCCACACTACAAGAAGGATGTGGAAAAATTGGAAAGAGTCCAACGGAGGGCAACAAAAATGATTAGGGGTCTGGAGCACATGACTTATGAGGAGAGGCTGAGGGAACTGGGATTGTTTAGTCTCCAGAAGAGAAGAATGAGGGGGGATTTGATAGCAGCCTTCAACTACCTGAAGGGGGGTTCCAAAGAGGATGGAGTTCGGCTGTTCTCAGTGGTGGCAGATGACAGAACAAGGAGCAATGGTCTCAAGTTGCAGTGCAGGAGGTCCAGGTTGGATATTAGGAAAAACTATTTCACTAGGAGGGTGGTGAAACACTGGAATGCGTTACCTAGGGAGGTGGTGGAATCTCCTTCCTTGGAGGTTTTTAAGGCCTGGCTTGACAAAGCCCTGGCTGGGATGATTTAGTTGGGAATTGGTCCTGCTTTGAGCAGGGGGTTGGACTAGATGACCTCTTGAGGTCCCTTCCAACCCTGATATTCTATGATTCTATGATTCTACTTTGAATAAATAATTAGTCATTGGCACAGAGACTAGAACCTAGGTGTCCCCTCCAACCTCCCAGGTCAATGCCCTAACCATCAGCTATAAAGTAATTTTCTCACTTGGTTGCTCTCCCTCACCTATTGAATATGCTAGTATTTTATACAAAATGGAACAGCTGCAAAAGGAAAGAGTGAGACCGACCTAGGGTGACCAGTTGTCCCAATTTTATAGGGACAGTCCCGATTTTTGGGTCTTTTTCTCATATTGACTCCTATTACTCTCCACCCCCTGTCCTGATTTTTCACATTTGCTGTCTGGTCACCCTAGACCGACCCATCCTGGAATAGCTAAAATCCCAGTTGTTAGGGCACTATCCTGGGAGGGATGAAACCTGCATTCAAATCCCCTCTGTGACAGGTTCCCCCCAGGGTGCCACCTGGAACTGGGGTACCACTGAGCCCACCTGACCCACCAGCCTGGACTCCCTTTACACTGAACTGCTGTGAGAGGCCCTCAAGCCCTCTCCAGCACACACACAGGTAGAGACACACCCAGCTGCAGGTACATATAGATGCTGAGATCAGCTCTGGATGGGAAGGCTTCAGCTAAGGAACTGCCCAGCATCCTCACCCTCACTCCGCGGAGGGTAAACCCAAAATTATACCGTCTTGCGCTGCACAGGGAGCTGTACAGTGTAAGCTCTTGAAATTTGCCCTCCTCCTTCAATGTGGAGAAGAATATACACAGCTTTCTGCCCCAAGTTATAACTCCCACACACACTGGTTTTAGACAAAGCAAAAATAAATTTAATAAATATAAAAGATAGATTTTAAGTAATTATAAGGGATAGCAAACAGATCAAGGCAGGTTATCTAGCAAATAAACAAAAATGCAATCTAAGCTTAATATACTAGAGAGATTGGATATGAGTAGCAAATTCTCACCCTAAATGATAATTTAAGATGGCTGCAGGCTCTTAAGGGGCAAGCTGCACCTGCTTGCAGCTTAAAATCCCCAGGTATTCCTTTCACAGGTTAGAAACCCCTCTAGCCTGGGTCCAGCACTTCCTCCACCCCCCCGTTCATTCCTTTTTCCTCAGATGTTTCCAAGAGTCTTCTTTGAGTGGGGAGTCAGTGAAGAACTACAATGATGTCACTCCCCTGCCTTAAATAGCTTTTGCATATGGCGGGAACCCTTTGTCTCCAAACTTGGTTCCCGCACCTTTCAGTGGAAAAACACTGGTACCAGGTGATATGGTCATTGCCCCTGTAGTGTCACAGCAGCCATGACTCAGAGGCTGTTTGTAGCATCCTCAGGAAGGCTCCCCAGTGGGAGATTAGCTTCTTCTAAGACCTGTTGTTCTCCCTAATGGTCCATTGACTTGAATGGGTCATTCCTAGCCAGCCATCTAGACTGACAGTTTTTTGCCTAGTGGGTGTTCTCCAAGTGTAAACACATTTGTAATAGATACATAGACAATATTCCTAACTTCAGATACCAAAATGATATATGCATAATCAAATTCAGTAAATCATAACCTTTTCAATGATATCTCATAATACCTATCTTGTATAAAATACATCATAGTTATGCCATACTCATATCACATTAATATTATTATGAGGAATATGGGGTATAGTGTTACACCCTCCTTCTCCTGTTTCATGAATCTGGGCCTTAATTTTCCCTTTTTTAAAATAAAAGTTAAATTCCCAAAGTTGAAATGAAACTTTTGTTCAACCCAAACTGATTTATTTTCTATTTTTCTGATTTTCAGTGAATCAAAAAATCAGTTATTTGCATTCATGGGAGCTTTAATAACTACAAAAAATAATAACTACAAAAATACAAAAACGACTAACTCTTTTCCAAATACAGAACAGAAATATTTGTTGAACATTTCTGCCTTTTCTGCATTATCATTGACAATTCTACCATTTCCATCTAGGAGTACACCCATACCATTATTAGGATTCTTTTTGTTCCTTATATCCATACTTAAAAAAATGTTTCCTTCTTATTTTCCTTAATTCCGCTGGTCTTTGATTTTTCCTTGTGCTTCCTTTATCAATTTTCTATAATTCCTAGCTTCTGATTTATATTCATTACTATCAACTTTCTCTTTCTTCCATTTGGTATGGGTTTTTTAAAGCTGCTTTTACTTCCTGTCTGAATCAGGATCCATGGCAGTTCCTGGACTCTCAGATGGAAGTCATGGTACCTTCTGCCATTTATGCATAGCCTGGAGGCTAAGGCCATTTGTCTCTAATGCAGATCTTGCAACATTCCATCCATGCCTTTGTCACTTCAAGGTTAGTAATGTGCTAATTGCCACGTGATGCAGCTTCCCACTTCCTGGTAGGGGGACCACAATAAGCTGCATGTAACATTGGCTACTGACTTCCTTTGCTCTCTTTGGTGCAATTCCAGATATTGGTTACCATCTTTCAAGCTCTGAATAGTCTGGTACAAGGGTATCTGAGAAAAACACTTCTGATCAATATTCCATTGTGACAGTGAATATTGTTTAGGTTACTCTTGTAAATTCCTGAGACAGAACTTCCCAGGACTAGATGGGAAGTGTTTTGGGTTTTTTTTGCAGAAGGTAGTTAGACTTTTGGAATTTCCTTCTATTCATGGGCCACAAGAACCTGAATTTGGCAGCCTTCAGGCAAGGAATATGTGTCTGGTTTTGCTGTTGGAAGGCTGCATCATTCCCATAAGTTGGATAACATGTAATATCAGCAGTGAAGAGGCAGAAACAATGATCATTTTATGCAACTCATTTTGGATCATTTCTACCATTTGGTTCTTTAAATACTTTTGTAAAACAGCACCTAATTCCAAGGGCTCTCGACTCCATATGCTGTGCATCACTACATAAAATTGAAACACCAAAAAATTTATTTTACTGTCATTGTTTCATTATCTCTCTGATTTTGGCCTCTGAGTGGAAGCTGTAATTGTAATTATAGGTTCCAGCAGAACTGCAGTGTGATGATGTAGCATAGGATTCAGGGAATGCGTGAAAAAGCAAGACCTTCCAATATTAGTATCAAGTAACCTCCTCTGCCCACAATTTTTGATAAGATAAATAATAGTACTGACCTTAGAGCTTGGCCTTAAACTTGAAACAGTACTGTTTCATTAGGCTCAGAGCAGGATAAGTTATTGGTAATGAATAATTTATTGGAATAATCTAGCTCTTTTCTGTTCATAGATCATCCAGTAAGAAATTTTGAGTTCCCCTCCCTAGTCGACTTAGCTTCTGATTGACTTTGCCATGTTATGCCTTGCCTTGAGTGGTGGGCTTCTTATTGTTTCAGCTATCACTAAACAAAGGGGCATTGAATAACTTCTTCCCTGTAACCTGAATGAAAGATGGTTGGTAAACCCATGGACTTTTACCTGGTCTATGTTTAATCTATAGATGAAAGACATGCTCGATAGGCGGTATTAACAACTTCAAACATAACAATATTATAAGACTACTTGTCTTCACTTTTAAAGTCCCTCTTGGCTCCCACTCTACCAGCAATGGTAGCAATGAATGTCCATTAGTCACTTTTTCAAACCATCTCCAACATCATTGTGGTTTCTTCCATGCCGTCCCTTATGCATGGAAGAAGCTCCACATAAAAATGTGCAAAGCCACCATATTGTCCTGTTTCAAATTTCTCTGTCTCATTATGTGTTTGTACAGTGCCTAGAACAATGGGGCCTCTAGGTTCTGCCACAATACAGACACCACCACATAATAAAGGAGTAGGCGGATTGCTGATCTCTGCCAAGTGACAGAGGATTTAATGTTTTGTGATCCTGACCCATAAAAAAGTTCTGTTTCTTTATGTCATTCTTTTATTAAGTGGTTCTCAAACTGTGGGTCAGGACCCCAAAGTGAGTCATGACCCCATTTTAATGGGGTTGTCAGGGCTGGCTTAGACTTGCTGGAGCCCAGGGCTAAAGCCAAAGCCCCACTGCCCGGGGCCGAAGCTGAAGCCTTAGCACCACCACTTGGGGCCAAAGCTGAAGACCTTGGGCTTCAGTCCTGGTTGGTGGGGCTCAGGCTTCAGCTTCGCACCCCCCTTCCCATGGGGCAGCAGGGCTTGGGCAGGCTCAGGCTTCGGTCCCTCCTCCTTGGTCATGTAGTAATTTTTGTTGTCAGAAGGGGGTTGCAGTGCAATGAAGTTTGAGAACCCCTGTTTTATTACATTAACTTTGGCATCCTGGCCAGATACCAATGGGAGTAGCTACATTCTGCCTGCTTGCCATTTCAGCTGGAAATATTTTTTCCCCATTTTAAACTGATATGTAATTTAACTGTGTGCTCTTAAACATCTGTCACATCCCATCCCAGAGGTGGCTGCACAGAATGAAGTGATCCCTATCTAATTTGTGTAAAGCATTTTGTGAAAAAAGGAACTGTATAAACGATAAGAATATAAGTTGTTCCTTACAAGAAAGTTTTAGTAACAACTATACTGAAAAAGGCACCATAACTTTGATGTTATAGTATGCTGTGAAGGCAAAATTATTTTTGAAAATGAAGGAAAAAAGCATTTATGGTCACGTTATCTTTGTTCTACAAACAAGATTTCTATTGCAGCAGGAATCCATGTTATATCTGTATTGAACCAATCACAGAAAGTAAAAGCACAATGATTCATGCACTCTAAAACATTTTCCATTCAATCACAAATTAATTTTTTATACATCCAGTATTATCAAAGTCAATGAGGTTCCAGTGTCGAATTGGAAAGTAGAATTTGGTGTTAATTTTTTAAGTCCTTCTCAGTGCTAGAGTAACATGTTTAAAATTTTCTTAATGTGGAGTTAGGAGGAATTCAGGAGCTCCACCATGCCTTGTGCAACAGGTGTCTTTCCACAACTTGAGAGGTCAATTCCAAAACCTCAGACATGATCAAATTATAGAAAATATAGATTTCAGAGTAGCAGCCGTGTTAGTCTGTATCCGCAAAAAGAAGAACAGGAGTACTTGTGGCACCTTAGAGACTAACAAATTTATTAGAGCATAAGCTTTCGTGGACTACAGCATATGCATCCGAAGAAGTGGGCTGTAGTCCACGAAAGCTTATGCTCTAATAAATTTGTTAGTCTCTAAGGTGCCACAAGTACTCCTGTTCTTCTTTTTGAGAAAATATAGAGTTCAGGTCCCCTTATCATTAGCATTACAATGCTGCAGAAAACTCAAATGTAGAAAAGCAGGAAATGTTGAGTTAAGGGGATACTTCTCACTCAACAGAAACACACAATTTTAACTTTGCCCCCTTTATTACCTGCCTGTGGAATCTGTTGTAATAATTATGGTGTAATAAATGGGACCAAAGCATTAAATATGTTATCATGACCTGTCACTGTTCAGAACGTGTCTCCCACATCCCCAAATATTTTGAATCAGAAATTTCAATGATTTCTACCAATAGTGTTTGGTGAAGTCTAAACATCCCCCACTCATCAAAAATGGTTGTTACGTTTCATACTTAACTATGAAAAGTAAAACATTCCAAGGAAAAAACCGTCATGAAACTTGAGTTAAAGTTCAAAATGTGTATCCATAATTAAGGGGCAGAATACCTTAAAAGACGATTGCAGTGTTGAAGGATGGTCTTGCGACTCAGAAATATGACTGGGGATCTGGGTTCAATTCTCATTGCTACCTCAGGCTTCCTGTGTAACCTTGGACAAGTGAGTGGGGACAACATTTTCAAACATAAGTGCCTAAAGTTTCTCATGTAAATCAATATTTAGGTCCTGATTAGAAGCCTTTGCCCTGAATTTTAGTGGTTCTGAGCAACCTGAGCTCCCACTGAATCCATTCAGAAGCCAAACTTTAGAGACCTATATTTGAAAATGTTGGCCTTAATCTCTCTTTGCCTCAGTCCATCACTTGTAAAATTAACTCATTAATGTTTCTGAAGCGCTCAGATGGTGTGGTGATGAGAAATGGAGATCTATCTCCCCCCTCCTCCCCCACAAAAAAAGGTTTCTACAAAGCCAGGAAATTCAAAGTGGAGGGACAGATGTAATAGTATGGAGGTTTGGGGTCTGCTTTTAGTTTATCACTTAAATATTGTATCTTAAACAGCAGAACAACAGAGAAGGCCCATTACCGCCAAAGCTTTTCATTCAAAATGAAGGAGAAAAACATATTGCTCCTCTTACTTTAAATGAGTCCGAATATTTTTATCTCATACACATTGTCCTTCTCTTTCCTTCCCTTTTCTTTTTTTCTTTAGCTGAAATTCATAATAGATATACAAAAAGGGTATCAGTAATTGGTAATTCTCAGGGAATACAATGCTGAAGTCTTGCATCTTTTTGGAAAGAGTTGGCAAAAAAAATGTACAAAAAATCTTTGTTAAAATAACTCTTTAATAAATTCTTTCCATTATTTATTAACTACATTAGTTGCTGTAAAATCATCACTATATTTTAAATTCCAAAACATGTAGGTAACTCTTGTTATCAAATTAATAGTTTCTAAATTTAAAACATCTAATCCACAACCCGAAGGAAGATAAAGAGATCTCCTTTGCTTTGTTTTTTTCCTAATTAGGCTTTTCCCTTCAAAAAATATACACAGAAAAGAATGTTTTTCTAATACAATGTTTTATAAACTAAGGCGATGACCTGAATTACACTGAGATTTGATACTGGGCATCAGTCAAATTCCCCATAGACTGCCGACCAAGTCAAAAATGCACTACACTCTTTTTTGGAACAATTCAGCAAATTGTGTCAGTCTCTGCCCTGGAGGTTGAGGACAGAGGGATGCTGCAGGTCCAGATTAAAGAGCTTTGGCACAAGTCTGTGGGAAACCCAGAGAATGCAATGCTGACATGAGGAGTAATCTCTCAGAAAAGCTTTTTCCCTCCCCAAAGCCCCCTTGTAATATTCTGAAGCAAAACATCTCTGGTCTCAGTTACTCCATTTTTACAATGGTATAACTCCACTGAAGTCAATGAAGTTACTCCAGCTCTATGCCAGTATTACTGAGAGATGAATATGCCCCTTTTGCCTTTGTCTAAAAGCATTTTAATGAGAAATTGATCATACCCTAGAGAAGAGGAAAAGTGGAGTTTCAGTTCCACTGTGATTTTTTTAATCTGTATTTATTTATGTAGCGGCAAAGAAAGTGAGTTGCCTAGAATACCTTGCATGTGACCAGTCCTGACAAAACTAGATTTGTACCTGACTCTTAAAAATGTCATTTTGTCTTCTAACTGTATGCTCTTATTCATTTGATCTCTCATTTTTGAAGGGATAAGTACCAGGATTTGGCCTGTGCCCCCTACAACCTTTGGGAAAAATAAAAGGTCAATACAATATTGTTATTTATATTACATTTGTTACTGTGCATGCAAATTTAAGGGCAGAATTGCTGTTTGTAATTTGTTATGATCCTTGAACACTTTCAAGAATCTCTCAAACTCTAGTGAAGACCAAACAAGTAATTTACAAGCCTATGTCACAATTCACATTTTTGTGTGGACATTAGAGAAATGTTAAAAATACATTTATGATACTTTAATTTACCCTGTCAATCTGCTGCTTACAGAGAGTGTCCAAATAGCAGCACTGAAGACTTACGATAGAATTTCCAAAAGGGCCAAAGGGTGTTAAGTGTCCAATGCCCATTGACCTTACTCTTGAAAATTCCAGCCTTCATTCTAGGAACAGGCATAGCACAGACAATGGGAGCACAAAAATTCCTGATGTTATATTTACCCTATTCTGGAAGAACTGGAAGAGGTGAGAGGGCAATAAAAATGTTCCTTTTAGTTTTACCATTTGTAGGAATCTCTGTTTTACCAGAGATAGGTAAATGGCTAAATGCAGTTATTTATTATTTGTATTGTGGTAGCACCTTGAAGCCCCAGTCACAAACCCCCTTGTGCTAGGAGATTAGATTTTTAAATACTGATGTGAGGAAATGTTAATATTAACATTCCCATAATCATGTTAACTCCACCTGCATTGCAACACCTTTTTGAAGTCACTTTGAATTGTGCGTGCAGATTTAAGGGCAGAATTGGGTTCACTGTAACTGCCTATTTCCCTGGTTAATGCAATGTGAGAACTGACTAATTTCTAAGGTTCCAGGAAGAAAGCCACTACAGGGCACTGTGCCAGGGAAAAGAGTGGACACCAATGGAGACAATGAAAATATTTCTTGATACAAGACACAATAGTCACCAAAGTATTAAATATTTTTAAAAAAACACCTTTAATCTCAGAATGAGATGACATGAAGTAATAATTTAAATTATTTAAAAGATTTCTTTAAATATGTAATCAATCACAACAAATGCATTGTTAGTAATGATTGAACAACAACAAAAATTGCACAAATTATCAGCTTAAGAATCTGTCCTTTTTTTCTGAATATTTATCAGAACTCTTGAAAGACTTCCTCAGCCCCTGTAGTTAACCTCTGGATGTGCCTCAGAGTAGTGAAGCATGATAAACCATATTTTCTTTAAATTTAGCTCTCTCACAATTTTAAAGACATATGCTCTTGGAAGAAAGGATGCTCTGACAAGATTTGAAAGTGTCAGTTGCAAGGTTGCTGAACTGACTATAAGCCCTGAACAATGGAGACATTTAGATTAGGTGACGCCCTCTTGCTGAGACTGTCTAAAGGAAAGGTACTAACATTTCCCCACTTCTCATTCTTTAAAAGAGCATCGGTCTCCCATAAAGGTCTCTTTCCAAAAGGGAACTCTAAGCATCTAATGTGCATTTCCACAATAAATCAAACATGTTATTTTGTTAAGTTTGAAATACATATATGTCAGTGGAAAGTCATCCTTGCTTACAAATATGTTAACACAATTTTTCTTTGGATGCATGGTCTAGAGATGTGAATACAGGGCTGGGAACTCCTGATTATATCTTTTTGACTTCCTCTATGACTGTGGACAAGTACGTATTGTGGTAAGGTGTCTTCTCTCTGCAACCAAACTCTTTTAAACCTGCTCATGCTGGCACTGCATCCAATTATTCCATCGAGTTTGAGGTAAATCTGGAAAGTGGATTTTGAGATATTGAGTTTGACATTTTAAAATTCTGTCATTTAAAAAAAATCTTTCTAAATTTTTTTTGCTTGCTGTAACTTATTGATTCTTTGACCTATAAACTCCTGAAAGGTGTTACTTTTTTGCTTTTAATGAGAGGTGTCTTTCATTGTTTTACTCAAAGTTGATTCTCTGACAGTGGAATTATGTATATCTTTTTCTCAAGTACTTACAGTAAAATACATACAGATAATTTTCATAGATACCTGCTGTCAAACACAGAGCAGTGAATTTGCTTGGCCAAAACTATATATACCAAAGAGTATCAGAACTGGGATCATAGCTCAGCAGTTACTTGCTTACGCTTAGCTCCAGGCTCATTCCTTAAGACCAGCCAGGCTGCGTCTTGATGATCAATTTTATTATTTCAAGTACGTTCTTTATGAAATTAAAAAATAGGAAATGTCCCCTTTTTAGGAAGTCTCATTGAGCTCCTTGGTCACAGGCAGCATTTGGGTTTGCATGAGAAGAATAAGAAGATTCAGGATTTATCCACCAAAATGATGATAAAATGCAGGCTCGTGGAAGTTAATGAGTTCAAAGTTCCTCACAAGTCCTAGGGCCGTACTTTCTTCTCACTTATTGTGCAAGATTCCCCTGTGGTATTAATGGAAAGAGCATTTGTGGACTGAATGCAGAATATGGTGGTTTGTTTCTAAAGATTTGCCATGTGGAGTTTGTTACTAAGAAATAAGGATACATATATGTGAGAGAAAGCATGTGTATGCAGCCAGAGTCATTTGTTGAGTATGTAATGTAGCACTGGCACAAGAAAAAGGCTAGGGAAAAGCTCTATATAGCTTTCGTATTGCTGTATGTATTCTGCTTTTTATAATTTTCCAGAAGATAGACAGCACTGATACATTTTGATTCTGAAAGAGAGAAAATTTCCCAAAACAGCACAGTAGAACTAATGCTTCTGTTGACTTTAAGCTTGGAAAACAAATATAGCTAGCTAATTTGGTTGGGAAAGACATTTTGTTCTGTATATATTCTATTGTAATGACACCATAATTAAGATTTGTTAGAAATTCAACCATTGATTTGTTAAATAGTTAAAATGTGTAAATCAGTTCAGTTTGCTAAGTGATGAATGTGCTTTGCTGTCCAATTTCTGCTCACATCTGCAAGAATTATTGTGATGCTCTTCTGGAATATTATATCTATTAAATATTGGTTTTAAGCTAAATAAAGCCTTTGGGTTAACGTAAGAGTGTGTTCATTTGACTTAGCCTAAAATAGCCCATATCTGATGACCTTCAGGGTATATTGCATGTCTTTTTCCCCCAGACATTTTAAAATGAGGAGTTTGGGGGAAATGTAAAGATGGGATGCTGAGCTGTTAAGGGTGTAAATTGTGGGGAGCATATGAGGAGGGAAAATTGAGTTTTTTAAGATGCCTGGCTAACTGGTGTTGGATCATCTTAAATTGTACTGCTGCACAGTAATTTTAAGTTTTGTCATTTTAAGTGCCTACAGCTTATGGCTAAGTGCCCGCATTAGCATTTCTATAAATCTGATAACTATATTAGGCTCATGCAACCAAATAATATCTTTGTTAATAACTTTTTGATTACAGGCTGATGGTGGGGATGGGAGGTTTGGTGAATTGTATTCCTCTCTAAGAAGAGCTAGTTGCAAAGAGTAGCTAGAGTTTGCCACAAAGTTAATGGCAACTGTACAAATATCACTGATTCCTCTCTGTTAATGCACCACAGGCCTAGTGGAAATCCCACAGTTAGGAAATTAGTCTTAGTTTCTTGTAGTGACGGTGATGGTGCTGGGCAAGAACTGCTGACTCAGCTCTTTATCACGCCAACTCCCATTAAGGGAAGTAAATTGGAGCTGGCTAGAGAAAACCTGTGCCTAATTGGGGAATTTGAGACAGCTGCCCACCAATTAGCCTGGGACTATAAAAAAGCAGAGGAGTGAGGGAGTGGAAGCAGAGTGATAGCTCTTCCCTCCTGGCTGCAGACACTAGAACCCAAGAGGTGTATGGTGAAAAGGTGGTGGGAGCACAACCTGTAAATAAATGGCACCAGTGGTTACTGAACCCCAGGGTCTCAGAGTGACTTTGTCAGCACAGCGGGGGCAGGAGCTAAGAGGGCAGGGCTGGCCTTACCATGAGGCGAACTGAGGCGGCCGCCTCAGGTGCCAGACTGTCGGGGGGCACCACTAGGTCCCTGAGTGTAGAAAATTGTCTGCTGCTGGTGCATATGTATTCTCTCTACTCTAGATGCACAGAGATGGTGGAGTGCTGTGCTGGAGGAAGGAGGGCACAAGAGAGATAACAGGCAGGCAGGAGAAAAGGTGAGAGGGAATAACAGAAAGCAGCAGGATCTGCGGAGAAAGAGAGAGAGAGAAGAGGAGGAGCCTCTTATGTACCTCTCTAGCACGCCCAGGAGCCTGGACTGATTAACACCAGCTTCTCAGGGAGCTTCCTGTTTCCTGCTGCTTTCCTGAACCCACTTGAGGAAAACAGGCAATCAACTGAAGTAGTAGGAGCCAGTTAGGCCCTTAAGACGCTGATATCTTCCCTCACTCAGGCCCTGCTACCAGCCTGCTTATTTGTCCCCTTCAATTGAGTGTTAAGAGCCACTATAGCTGGCACAGAACAGCAGTCCTGAGTGAAAAAAGAAAATGCCCCTCGGGGGCAGCATTCAGAAAAAGAAAGAAAGCAAAGGAAGCTTTTCTATCTAAGCAGGAAGGAGCTCTCCTGAGATACATAGACACAAATGTTCACGGTGAGCTTTCTGGCCCCAGTGAGGATGTGAGTGGTGAGGAGATGCCTGATCTTCCAGTTAGTCAGAGTGCTGGTGACCTGGCAGCTACTGCAGCATCCATATCTCCATCTCAAATGGATGTAACCATGCATATTCCTGAAGAAAAGTGTAGATCAGAGAAGAGTGTGGTGGAGGCGCAAGAAACAGCTGCTGCTGAGTTTAGTTCCTTAAGTCTAGATGATCCAGGACTGTGGACCCAGTAGCCTGAGGGACTTCCTTGTACTGCATGGGCCACAGCAAGTGAAAAAGTTCATGTTCCCCAAAGACAATGAAAATAGAAGTTTCCATCCAACACATTACTGGTGTGAAATCCCCAGTGGTGACAAAGTGGAGAGGCCATGGCTTATGTACTCAAAAACCCAGAATGCTGCATAGTGTTTTTGTTGCAAAGTCTTCCAGTCTAATGTTCCAGCCACATTAGGTTCTACAGGAACAAAGGACTGGAAAAATCTGGTTAGAAATCTGGCATGAGAAGGCAGCAATCACCAGAGAACATTCCATAGGTGGAAAAAGCTTGAGATGAAACTAAGGTTAAAGGCCACCGTAGATGATCAGCATCAAGAGAAGATTGCATCAGAGTCTCTTTACTTGCAAAATGTTCTGAAAAGGCTCATTGCCATTGTGAGATTGCTTGCTACCCAAAACCTAGCACTGCATGGAACTTCAGATCAGCTGTATGTGCCAAACAATGGAAACATCCTTAAAATTGTGGAGCTGATGGCTGAGTTTGATGCTGTAGTCCAGGATCATCTAAGAAGAGTCACCACCCAAGAAATATACACACACTACTACCTTGGAAAAACAATTCAAAATGAGATCATACAGTTACAGGCAACAAAAGTCAAACAGAAGATTGTGTTAGATCTGAAGTCAACAGGATATTACTCTGTTATTCTGGACTGCACCCCTGACATCAGCCATATGGAACAAATGATTTTAATGGTGCATTTTGTAACAACAACAGAACCTGGTGAAAATGTCCCTGCAATGGTGACTCTCAGAGAGCATTTTCTAGAATTTATTGACATTGATGATACTACAGGAGCTGGTATAACAAATGTGCTTCTTAAAAAGCTGGAAGATACGGGAATTGCGATAGCTGACGTGAGAGGTCAGGGCTACGATAATGGTGCCAACATGAGAAGAAAGAACAGAGGAGTGCAGACACAGATCCGAGAGTTAAACCCTCGAGCTTTTTTTGTCCCATTGAGTTCTCATTCATTGAACTTGGTGGTCAGTGATGCAGCTTCAGCTTCTAGTGAGGCTGCTGAATTTTTTAATGTAATTCAAAGAATCTATGTATTTTTTCTCTGCATCAACTCATTGATGGCAAATTTTGAAGCAACATCTGGGAACATCCTCTCTGACACTGAAACCACTGAGTGCCACACGATGGGAAAGTCGAGTAGAGGCAATAAAGTCTATCAAACACCAAATTGGGAAGATAGATGATGCCATAGTTGCCATTATGGAGGATAATGCTATGACAGGAACTGTTCATCGGAGAACAGTGGCAGAGGGAAATGGAATCACCAGAAACATACATAACTTCAAATTTCTGTGTGGCTTAGTGTTGTGGCATGACATACTGTTTGAAATAAATGTTGTAAGCAAGAGATTCCAAGGTGTTGACCTTGATATATCTGGAGCAATGGAACAACTGGAGAAAGCAAAGTCATACCTACAGTCTTACCGGTCAGATGAGGGATTTCAAAATGTTTGGAAGAATGCACAGAAGTTGGCAGAGAAACTTCACACTAAAGCTATTTTCCCACCCATTCAAGAATACAAGAGTCACTGAAGAAGAAGACATTTTGATTATGAGGCACGGGATAATCCCATAAGAGACCCCAAACAACAATTCCAAGTTGAATTCTTTAACCAGGTGCTAGATTGTGCAATGCAGTCAGTTGAAGAACGTTTAATGCAGCTCAATGAACACAGCAGTATATTTGGGATGTTGTATGATATTCCAAAACTCCTCACTATACCTGAAGATGCCAGCAATGCAGGGCACTAGAGACAGTGTTGACACATGATGACATGCATGATATTGATGCAACTGATTTAGGTGATGAACTGAAAGCCCTTTCAAGATACATTTTAGCAGGATCAACTCCAAAGGCTGTTCTGGAATATATGTACACAAATATATATATATTTCCAAATGCTTTTGTTGCTCTGCACATACTTTTAACACTTCCTGTAACAGTTGCCAGAGGAGAATGCAGCTTCTCCAAGCTGCAGTTAATAAAAACACATCTACGCTCCACAATGACACAGGAGAGGCTGGTCGCCCTTGCAGCCATCTCAATAGAGCATGAGCTGGCCCAGAGTGTGGACCTTCAGCAGGAAGCAGTTCAAATCTTTGCAACCAAGAAGGCACGGAAAGCATCACTTTGATTATTCAAACAGATAAAAATGTCTGTGTTTACTATGCAGACAAGAAAAGTTACATTTGCTGTTCAGACATTTAAAAGTTAATTTTTGAACAAGGCATTTTAAGTTGTTAGTTCTCCTTTATTGGGGTAGGTAGCAGAGCAGTACCATGAGAGGAGTAGAACAGGAAGAAGGCAGAATTGAGACCTTTCAAAGTTTTGGCCCAAGCGAGGGGGCATGGGGGCATCATTTGAGCTCCCTGTCTCAGGTGCCAAAATGTTGTGGGCCGGCCCTGTAAGAGGGCCCTGCAGCAACCCTCCTACACGTGGGGGCTTGTCTGGGATCTTGTGCCAGAGCAAGAGTTTGGCAGCCTGAAGATGGAGGAGACCCTGCAATGACTCATAGACTCATAGACTCATAGACTTTAAGGTCAGAAGGGACCATTATGATCATCTGGTCTGACCCCCTGCATGCTGCAGGCCATAAAACCGTTCCCACCCCTTCCCTGGACTCTGCTGCTGAAGTCCCCAATCCTGTTATTAGTGACTTCAATCGGCAGAGACCCTCCTGCTAGAGATCCCTGCCCCATGCTGCGGAGGAAGGCGAAAAACCTCCAGAGGCTCAGCCAATCTGCCCTGGAGGAAAATTCCTTCCCGACCCCAAATATGGCGATCAGTAAGACCCCGAGCATATAGGCAAGAGTCTCCATCCTGACCCCTTTTAGCCATTATGCTATTTACCTACCATTGCTTGGTTTTCCTTGACTACTATGTTTTACCATTAAACCATTCCCTCCATAAACTTATCTAACTTAATCTTAAAACCAGACAGGTCCCTCGCCCCCACCGTTTCCCTCGGAAGGCCGTTCCAATATTTCACCCCTCTGACGGTCAGAAACCTTCGTCTAATTTCTAGCCTGAACTTCCCCACGGCAAGTTTATATCCATTTGTTCTCGTATCCACGTTAGTACTAAGCTGGAATAATTCTTCTCCCTCCCTTGTATTAATCCCTCTAATATATTTAAAGATAGCAATCATATCCCCTCTCAGCCTTCGCTTTGTCAGACTAAACAACCCAAGCTCCTCTAGTCTCCTTTCATACGACAGGTTTTCCATTCCTCTGATCATCCTAATGGTTGGTAAAACAGCAGGAAGAGGTACAAAAGGCTATGCAAACCTTTCAGCAGTCCCACCAGCTGAAGAGACAGGCCTTGCTTAGCTGGCAAGCTGAGCAGCAGAAGAGCATGCAAGACTTTATATGAGAGCAGGCCAGCATACAACAGCAGCTGCTCCTGAAGATGGTGAGTCCTACGGTGGGGATGGCATTCAGGTGCTGGGCTTGGAACTTTGTAAGATGGGCCCTGCAGATGACCCCGATGCCTTCCTAGGCACTTTTGAGCAGGTAGCCACAGAGGCAGGATGAGATAGAACAACTTGGGCCCTGCAGCTGGCTCCGTACCTGGCTGGCACAGCCCAAGCAGCCTATATGGCCCTGAGTAAAGAACAGGCCAGAAGTTATGAGGTGGTAAAGACTGTCATCCTAGATTGGGTGGGGCTGTCCACCAAGAAGTACTGCCAGAGGTTCTGGGTGGCAAGGTGGACAGGGGGTTTGTGGCCCTGTTCGTTTGCCCAGAAGTTAATGGACAGGCCACCTGATGGCTGAGACCTGATGCCCAGACTGTGGGGGAGATCATGGATGCGTTTGTCCCAGAATGGTTTTTACGTGGCCTCCACGAGAACATGAGGTTATGGGTGAGACAGCACCAACCGAGCATGGTAGAGGCAGCGGTAAAACTGACGGAGGAGTATGCAGAGACGGACTTTCTCAGGAAGGACGGATGCCCATATAAGGAAGAAGAAACTGGGAGAAAAGCCAGGGAACCCCTGACCAGGAAGGGTCCAGAGAAAAGACAGGAGAACAACCACGGAGCCCACTGGAAGCAGGCTTCTCATCTGCTGGCAGTATGGGCAACTGGGACATAGAAAGGGGGACTGCCTGGACATGGAATGTGGTTTCGCAGAGTTTTGTGGGTGGACCAACTCTGGAGGGCAGAGGAAGGAGCGGAAACTGTCCACCATTCCCATGACGGTGGAGAGGAGACCCCAGTGGGGTCTAATGGACATGGTCTCAGCCTGCTCTCTTGTAAGGAGGGGGCTGGTAAAGTTGCGATGGATGATTCCCGGTGCCAAAGTGAATCTGGAATGCATCCATGGGGATGAGAGGCAGTGCCCAATGGCCCAGGTGCCTCTCGAGGTCCGGGGCAGGTTCCACTAGAAACAGGTCTGGGTAGTAGAGGGCCTCCCATACCCTGTGGTGGTGGGCACTGACTGGGACCTCTGCCCAAGAGGGAAAGGAAGTCGGGGGAGGAAGCCCACAGTAAGAAAAGGGGTAGACCACCCCATGGAAGGGATCTCCGAAGTAGAAAACTCTAGACATCAGAGCCCGAGTCAGGAAGGACAGGAGAAGGAAAGGATAGAAGAGGTATCTGCCCCAGGATTGAAGGGCCCAAAGCAACTCCCTGGAAGGGGACCCCTGGAAGACAAGACCCAGACCCCGTTTGATGGGTTTGGGGAACTTGAAGTCCTGGGTGCCCAGGGGAGACCTAGGATCAACCCTGAACCACTGTCGGAGACAAAGGGAGAAAAGGAAGGGGGACACACCCAGGGGTGTGAATGGTGTGAGGACCTGTGGGTGGTGGCAGAGCTATGGGGGCATCCACCCTCCATGCAATGTGGTTTTTGCGGGTGAGGTATGGCTAAACCCCAGAAGGAAGACCTGGCACAACGAGGAAGAGCTCCTTCATAGGGCCCCATCCAGTAGAGGTAGAAGAGGATGCGGATGGGCAAACGTGGCGGTTGGACAAGGGGAAGAGGCACTCTGTGTCGCCAGCTCCCATTAAGGGAAGTAAATTGGAGCTAGCTAGAGAAAACCTGTGCCGAATTGGGGAATGGGAGACAGCTACCTACCCAATTAGCCTGGGGCTATATAAAAGAGGAGGGAGGGAGTGGAAGCAGAGTGATAGCTCTTCCCTCCTGGCTGCAGACACTAGAACCCAAGCGATGTATGGTGAAAAGGTGGTGGGAGCACAACTTGTGAATAAACGGCACCAGTGGTTACTGAACCCCAGGGTCTCTGAGTGACTTTGTCAGCACAACAGGGGCTGGAGCCAAAAGGGCCTTGCAGTGACTCTGCTACATGTTGCGAAAGATTAATATTTTTACTCTAAGAGAAGGTGTTACCACTGAGGTCTACCGCATACATTTTCATTAAATATGATGTTAAAAGAAGTTTTATATATTTTTATTTTGTGATAGTTTTGTTTGTTTATAGCCAAAGGACCACCATTGGTCTGTCTTGATCAGGCTTGCCTTTTAATCTTAGTTATCTCTTTCACAAATATGCGTTGTCCGCAGAGCCCAAACTGGTAAGTTGTTTTCTGTTCTTTGACTCTTCATTCGATTGAACTCCCAGGGAAAGTCTGTAGAGCCTATAATTTTATAATAGTCATCAGAACATTAATCCTTAAACAGAAAATACCAGCTAAGTTTGGATGCTGTGTCTTTTTTTTAATCTAGCTTGGGTTACAATAATTCAAAGTGATTGAGGTGAACTTTGAGTAGTGGTAATTCAACGGACATGCAAGTCACACTCCTTTTCTAAAATTAAAAACAATAATCATTCCTACTTAGAAGTCTAAAGGCAACTCTGTAGAGATTTCAACTTTAATTTTAAAGCCTGGACGCAAATGCAATGTGGCTCTTGCTAGGCTCAGGGAAAAGTCAATATTTAATATCCAATGCACTCCAGTTATAGAACATTTTTCTTTTCAGTCAAATAATAATGAATTAGCTGCTGTTGTACTGTGGCACATTTAGAGATGGTGGCATTCACTCTGGCATTGCCGGACAAACAAGGCTTGACTCTCACCTGGAATACATAACCACCAACCTGCTACAAAAGGGTCCGATGAAAAGATACAAAGTGAGAATTTAACTGGACTATGAAGAAAGTATTTCCCTGACATGTCAGGTTGTAGGTAAATGAGTTGATTTACAGGAAGAAAAGTTAATGAAAAAGTGAGCACTTGCAGATTTGCCTTCAGTTCAGTAACTTACTTGGGATATACATAGTAGTGGTATCCTGTGCCTCTTTCCAGTAAACTTTCATCCATTTGAATCTGCATTCAGCCACAGGTTGTTATGCTGCTTTTGTTAGAAAAAGATTTAGCACATTATTTTGAGAGGTGCTTGTGATGCTAAAAACCTCCATAATATCTACTAAATGACCTATATAGTCTATTGTGATTTCTTCCTGGTCTAAGATCAGTGACTATTTCAATGTCTGACCAAGCAAAGAAATTAATGCTATACAGCCCTGTGAATTAAGAAATCCTAGCTTCCCAGTAATGAAAAGTAGATTTTTCTAGCTTTGAATGTTCACAAAATATCACGCTTTAAAATAATATTTTGGTTACGCTTCCCTCACCACCCCACAACACACATCATTCAGGATCTACTCTCTTATGAACTGTTAGCTAGGAGTCACCTGAAAGTGTGTGATCTTAGCTTTCAAGCAGTGTGATGCAGTAATTTTTAACCTGCAAGAGTTTGAGAGAAGATTGGCTGCTAACATCATGCTGGAATTGAAAGTGTCAATCAAAATAACCTAGTTTTTATGGTGCTCGGTGTTATCTAGTTTATTAAATCACTTCCCCCCACTATTTTTGTTGTTGAATTACCATTTTAAAGTTCTCAGCAGATTCACAACACTTAAGCAAGTGCTTAATATTTATTCCTCTATCGTGATCCCTCTTCCTAGCAAAGTCTGAAAGGTTGTCTGAGTCCATATTGTTGCTACTGACAAGAATTTTCTTTTCTCACAGTCAAGAGAAATTACAACAGTCCAGTGGACTTAAGAGGAGAAAGCATCACACAATAAATGGGTGAGATTGTGTTTACACAATCTGTCCTATTTAAGGGGTAGCACACATAACACATTACTAAGACTATCATTCTGCCAAGAATATACATGCTTAATTTTAAGTGTGTGAGTAATCTGACATCACAATGGGCACACATGGGTTTAAGGTTAAGCAGAGGAATAAACCTTTGCAGGATTAGAGCCTTAGTTTTTTACATTCTTTGGGACAGGGACTTTACTGGCTTGTGAACTGCCAGGCACCCCATGGTGCTATGCAAATTATCATATTAACAATAATACAAAATCATGTTGTCAGAAGGGACCATTGGATCATTACTCTGGGCCAAGGATTGTGAACCAAGTAAAATAACGGTGAAAAGGAAAGGGTAATAAAAGTGCTGATTTTCTCCTGCAGAGCATCCACATAAGAGGGGAAGTTAATCAAAGCTTTATTACTTTAATGAAATTCTCATATTAAACACAGGACACTTGATATAATTTATCTAAATTAATTACTCTCTGCTGCTAAGAGGAACTTGTATGACAAATTATTTGTTCTGCCTATTCATCCATTCTTTATCAGCCCTTTTCCTACCCTGATACAGCATATGGAGTAGAAGCAACCCTTTCATGGTGCTGAGTGGCTTAATTTGCATTCATCCCAGGCTACACAGAGTCTTGAGTTATTCACCCAAGACAGCACTCAATATTTTTAATAATGCATTGTTTTTTTCTGTGACTAAATTAACAACCGTTTTACAAGTTAGGTAAACACAACAAACAAATGGGCTTTGGAAACTGCAGATTCTAGGAGTATTTTCAATTACAAAAAGTGGATTTTATTAGAGTGCATAATAAATACACAAATCCAGAATGGTAATGTGTGTTCATATATTATGCACAAGAAAATTCCAAACAAATTTCAAGATTATAAATTTTATTTAATTCACCACAAATTATTTCTATTGAAATAAGATGCAACAGATGAACAGCTTCTATATCCAGTTAGAGTAAATGAAAACAAAATGTAAAGAATCTATAATGTTTTGGGGGAAAAAAAACCCACATGTGTGATCATGGAGGACTTCAATTTGTGTGACTCATGCTAGAGGTCTAATGCTGCTAGTACAAAAACATTCTGAAATTTCTAAATATCTTAGATGATAACTTTCTAACTCAGTGCTGCAGCCAACATGGGGAAATTCTTTATTAAACCATGTCTTAACAGAAAAAGAAGAACTGGCTATAAAACTGAAATTAATGGTGGCTTAGATACAAATGATCATGACTGGATCACATTTATAATGTGCAAGCAGAATAAAGTCCAGACCAAAAATTGGGCCAATTTCACAGTGTTGAAAACAATTATGAGCCAATTCAGATGGGAGAAGAATTTAATCAGAAAAATGATGATTGGGAATTGTTTAAGAGCACTTTACTAGATGCCCCCAAAGCCACAATTGAGAAGAAGTCCATATTGGTTAAAAAAACAACAAACTGCTTTATAGGGGAAGTTAGAGCAGCTATAAAAATAATTAAAATTTATAATAAATAGAAGAAAGGGCGACATTGATAGTAATGAATATAAATCAGAAGTTAGGGATTGTAGAAAATTGATAAGTGAAGCAAAGGTACACAAGGAAAAATTCATTGCCAGCCGAGTGAAGGACAATAAGAAAGAGTTTTTAAAATATATTTGGAACAATAGTATTCCCACTGGAAACATACCCTCTTGATGACAATTCCCCATTTTACAGTTACATTTTGAGACCTATCAATTAGCCAGTTTTTAACACATTTAATGTGTGCCAAGTTAATTTTACATCATTCTAGCTTTTTAAATCAAAATGCCATCTGGTACCAAATCAACTACCATACAGAAGTCTAAGTATATTAGGTCAACACTAATACTTTTATCAGCCAAACTTGTAAAAATAGCAAATTAATTTGAGATGATCTATTTTCCATAAACCTATGTTGAATATCATTAACTATATTACCCTCCTATAATTCTTTATTAATGAAGTCCTATATCAGCCGCTCCATTATCCTGCTTGGGATCAATGTCAGACTGACAGGTCTATTATTACCCACGTCAACCCATTTACCCTTTTTAAATATTGACTCAATCTTAGCTTTCTTCCAGTCTTCTGGAACTTCCCCAGTGTTCTAAAACTTATTGAAAATCAACATTAATGGTCCAGTGAGATCCTTAGCCAGCTCCTTTAAAACTCTTGGTGGCAAGATTTTTGGACCTCCTCATTAACAACTTCCTGAGATACAAGTGGAATGGAAAGACTGCTATTATATAGTATGAATCATAGAATTGTAGGACTGGAAAGGACTTTGAGAGGTCATCTAGTCTATTCCCCTGCACTCATGGCAGGACGACATCCTCTTTTTTTTCTCAAATACAGAGCATGTATGAAACTCCTTCAATGTTTGACGTATGTGTGTAAAAATTAGCCTTAATCTTTAAGCGACTTACTTTTATCTTTAAATATGGAAAGACTATGAATCTATACATAATGAAGTTTTTAGAGGTGGATTGTGAGTAGAGAGAAGCCAAAAATACATAGTTCAGATCTGGATCTGAAATTCTTTACTGTTCCCAGTTTCCCACCTAAAAGAGTACCTAAATCAGTTATGAGTATAGGTGATACTTTTTGATCTAATATTGCAGAGATCCCTACTTATTCAAATGATTTCTGAATAATTTGAAAAATATGGGATGAACTTTTATGACTCCGTAACAGAGAACCCCTCCTCTCAAGGGCACCCCTTTTCTCTGGCTGAAAACACAGTTCTTTTCATGGCGGTGGAGAGGGCAACCCACCTCTCACGGGCAGCCCCCTTTGGTTTGTTGGGTGTGAGCCTGTTTTGGGTTTTAGTTCTTATATCAGGATGGCACCCGCCTCTCGCGAGCAACCTCCCCCGCTGATGGTTCTCTTGGCTGGTCTTCGGCAGCTCAGCCCTCCGGCCAAGTCGTGCACACTTTCTGCCCTTCCGGGGTATACAGTCCAAGTTCTTTCTTGGCCCTGGTATGGGGACAAACTCTAAGGCTTCTTCCCTGAGGCATTGCCTCCTTCAACCACCCAGCTGGGGTCCATCTTGGTACCCTCAGCTGGTGTCCTTTTCAGCAGCCCTCCCTGGGCTCAGTCTGCAACCAGACCACCAAGGCCCATCTTAGTACCTGCGCCTGGTCTGGCCAGATCTGGGCTCAGTCCCCTGGACTCAGCCTGCCTGCACTGATCTTTTCATGGGCCTCCCCCATCTCTATCCAGCCAGTCAGGCACCTGGTCTTTGGCAGCATTCCCTGGGCTCAGTTCTGCCTGGTGAGCTCTCTGCAGTGAGCTGCCCATCAGCTACTGCTCATTTAGCCAGCCAAGCACCCAGTCCTCCCTCATCAAGCTCCACACAGCAACTGCAACTCTTTGTTCTGCTGCTTGTCTTATATAGGGCCCTTCTGGCCCTGGATTGGCTGCTCCATCGGCCCCTCTGATTGGCCACTCCTTTGCAGCCACTCTAGGCTGTCGGGAGGACCTCTCTCCACTCTATTCTGGGGCAGGGTGACGCAGGGCCATGAAGCCTCCAGCAGGGGGTCTCCAGACCTAGTCCACCCTGCCACAGGCTTGCACAGGCCACAAAAGAAAAGTTAATTGTTCACATTCTTCCATATGAATTCTATGGAAATGGTGTTGGTTTTTCAGCAGGTGGCACTTTTCACTACAAGTCTGTACTGACCTATTGATCCAGCATGATGTTAGGGGACACTACTCTGTGCAATCTTCCAGATGATGTTTGCCTTGGATCTGAAGTTAGAGTCTGCTACCTATGGCTATGTCAAAACAGCAATTAAACACCCATGGCTGGCTTGGGTCAGCTGACTTGGGGCTGTGGGGCTGTAAAATTGATGTGTAGATTTTCAAAATTGGGCTGAAGTCCGGGCTCTGGGTCTCTCTCTCATCACAGGGTCCCAGAGCTTGGACTCCAGCCAGAGCTCAAATGTCTACACCGAAGTTTGCTATGGCCGTGCTGCGGGTCTTTTATTCCAGTGTAGATATACCCTATGTCTATCAAAGGCTGAATCAAACCTCTTGACTTGAACCGCTCCTCAATTATTGCTGTGCACCTCCATTCAAGATCCTTGGGTTGTACTGGTGCAATTGACCACGGAGTCTAGCTTTAATTTCCCTGTTTAGAGCTGTGAGCTCTTGTTTTCATAGGCAAATGGATTATCATTAGCTTGTGACACCAAATGGCATAAAGGGAAGTACTAACAAGGCAAAAGTGCAAGATTAGTTTTTAAAATAACTCCACTGAAAATTATCCATATAGTTTCTGTCTAAACTGAACTTCGCTTTTATAACAGCCTCTTTTCTTCTACCAATCATCTAATAAAAGTATTATATATTTTTCTTTTAGTATTGTCCCTAGCCTCTTCTAATCTTTATGGAGGAATTGGACACTATTGTATGCTTTCAGCATGAGTTGGAAAAAACAAAGTATCCAAAGCTGTTACACTATATAGGTTTCTTTCTTTCTTTCCATTCTCCACAGCATCCTTCTTGTAACTCAAGGTCATTAGCTTGACGCTGATGTACCCAGGTGAAAGATGTAAAACATTCCTCTCAAACATTGAATGCTCTTTAAATCAGGCTTTGTTTTTGTTCAGCCTTTGATGTCCTGTAACAATCAGGGTATCTGAATATATGCAGGGAAGGTCATTTGCACCAGTACACCTTGATCACACAAAAAGTGAGTGAATATATATCTCTAGTAGGAAGTATAGCTAATGGCAATTTAGGGTAAAGTTTGGAAGGTCGTTTTAAAAATATATATATTATGAAAAACATTTTCCACGTGTTTCACTTGTACAGTATGTTCTGTTCTCATTGTCATAATAATTATTGCAGGTATATCAACCTCATGCAGTAAGGCCCTGAAGTAAAGTATGGAGAGAACAAGAACACTTTGTTAGGTTTCATTTAATTCATAAATATAGTATTTTCAAGGCAGATTAATGCATTCATCTAGGGAAAATGCTTTGGTTACATGTCCTGTAAAGCAGGACATTGGAATGTGCTTCACCTAAGCTACCAATAAAATACCAAAGCACCCAGTGTAGAGGGAAGTAGATTATATATTTATTAAAGATTCCAATTATCAACCTGTAAAACATCAGATGAGATATTCTATTGTTGCTAAAGGGGAAAATTTGCTCCACAAATTATAGCAATATACCCTCAAGAAAACTTGGTAGTAATAAGGCCAAACCCTGCAAGGTGCTGAGTTTCTTCATCTTCCATTGACTTGGGTGAGAATTGGAGGGCACTCAGTATCTCTCAGGAAGTGGTTAGCACCTTGCAATATTAGGCCTATAGTTATAATACAGGACTAGATGGAGCCATTAGGTTCAGCTCTGAATAGGGGGCAGCATAAAGCAATTTCAGCCAAGGGACAGCTGAGAGAAGAAGCCGTGACTCGCAGTTCCTTGACTCAGTCATAGTTCCTCCCCTGCTCCCCTCTTGCTCCTGGGTGAGAAAGTAAGTCACGGCAGGCCTGGAGAGGGTGCAGCCTAGTTTCCGCCTCATGCCTGGCAAGCGAGTTGTAGGGCAGAAGCTGAGCCAAGGTTCCAGCCATACCTTGCCCATCTCCGCCCTCTCCTTGTCTACTTGCTCACAGGAGGGAATATCTGGAGAGCAGAGGCTGTGCTCTGCACCAGATCCACACACAAGATTTGAGTCAGTCAAGCAAGGGGATGGAAGGGGAGGTTAGGGCTAGGGCACATTTTCTGTCCCATTTTGAATAATACAATTCAGGAACACGGAGCTCTTCTCTCCTTTCTGCTTTGTCGCATGAGCCATGAAGGTCTCTCCAGGATTATGATTTTCCCCTTTCAAGTGACAGCCCAAACCATTAAAATGGAAAACCAGCTCAGACCACAGGCACCTCAATGCATAATTAAAGGTAGCTGTGCAGAGAGTTGACTTTTAATTTTCATAATCTAAAGCTGTCACACAAAAGGGGAACTTACAAGTTGTCACTTCTCACCTCATGAAGAGATCTGTGTGGACTATTAAACCAATATATATTTTACACGCAGAAGTGCTACCAAGGAAACAAATCATTAGTGACATTTCCTGTGTCTGGGGCAATGTGGACCACGCTGGTGCAGCAGGAAGCTGGCTCACTGTGAACTAATTCTCACTATGGTCATTTTTGCAATCAGTCAACAGGGAAGTGGGGAAAAGTGAATAAGATCAGATAATCTAAAAACCAACCCAATTTCCAGTTCAGTTTTAACACCAAGAATATTTGGAAATGTCTGGATAAGCATCTGAACTTGTCAGTGCTTATTTGAACTGTTTGAAGTTATCTTGAAGTTGTCACTAGTTGGAAGTCCCTAATCTCTCTCTTCTCTCTCCTCCGCCCCAATATCTCTGTTAGATCTATTTTCCCCCACAAGCAATTGACTTTACTGGCCACTTAATTTTGGCATTAGCAGTTAGCATAACTATTGCACTACGCATGCAGCAAGATATGGATGGTCATCTGAGGCATCTAAGTAGAAGGCAAGGATACACTGACATTACAGTCCTTGCCAAGGGAGTATGACTGGGAGAAACTATGATCAACCCCTACAATCTGGCTTCCAGGCAGTCATTCATGGCAGCTGCCAATCACCTGAGATTATATTAAATTCTTTTGGACAAACACAAATGAAAATTGACAGTGCAGCACCCTAAAGTCACACTTTGACTTATTTTTGAGACTTCCAAGGCTAGAGTGGGGCCAGAGATATGCAGGTGGCTCTGACACCTGCACTGTTCAGTAGATTCTAGTCATGCATCCTTAGAAACTAGGTTACTGTACTGTTTACAGGAAAGCTGGCTGCAAGAAAGAACATGAAAGCTTTCTTTCTTTCTTTCTTTCTTTCTTTCTTTCTTTCTTTCTTTCTTTCTTTCTTTCTTTCTTTCTTTCTTTCTTTCTTTTATGTCTGCCTGTGTGTCTCTCCATTTCTCTCCTGCCCTTTTATTTACATTGCTGTTCATTTCAAAGCCCAAAGTTCACTGAGTCAAATCAACTTGTTTGTGTAAGTGCTTTGCTAGGAGCTGCTCTTACATTATTGGCCTATGAAAAAACACCTAGGCTTGCTAGCACTTAATGAGTGTTTCTGCATACTTATCATTAGGCCAGAATCCTGGGTTTAGTTTTGTCTTAGAAGTGAAACGTACTTCATGTAGTGTCAGGCTATATTTTAGTGGACTTCTGTCCACATCACTAAGATAAATGAGCATGAACCATAGAATTCAGATCTACATTTTTAACTCCTCAAGGGGTTTTGAGCCAGGGGTTTGGTTTGATCCATTGCAGAGGCATATACCAGCTATGAAATCTGAATTTGGATTTGGGACTGAATTCTACACGTATCCAAAATTTAGTGGGGTTGGTGCAAATTTGCTTTCAGGAGTCGTACTTTAACCATTAAACCACCAGTCAAACAAGACAGAGTCCAGCAGAAGTCGTGCTGATCCTTACTAGGGACTTGATCCTGCAAAGTGACAAGTATCTCAGACGACATGCTCATTGCCTGGACAACTGCCATTCACTGTCTTGGCCACTGAAAGGTTGCTCAGGACCTCTTATGAAGGCAGCCCAAAATATATTTTGCCAGGTCTTCATTGTGGAAAACATTATTGCTTCTGTAAGGATTTTGTAATACTGCAAAGGTGAATAGTCTTTGAGAATTTCCAGCATTCTCTTCTGTGACTCTGTCACTCCTTGTAAAATAGAAAATAGTCCATCTACAAAAACAGTAAAGGTTACTACCCTAGTGCTACAAAGGGAGTGGCAAACTTTTTGCTCTGAAGGTAAAGGGCAATTCCACCCCAGAACCCTTGAATTTCTAATATAAAATTAAACCTGAAATGTGACTATGGCTTGACATGTCTGCAGGCCTCTTCTTTTATGCTCTAACTTTATTGTAAGAACCCAGTTAAGTCCCTTGGGCTGCTAGGAAGTAGGATTTTTTGTTATGCATTTGTTTGCCGGCAATGACATTTCTGACGTCTGCTGGAACCAAAGGTTGCATTTAAAAATCTATTTATATTACTTTCTTCTGGGACTGATGAGTCAGAGCAACTGTTAGTGGAATTGCCATAGAAGGAAGATGTTTTTTAAATACCTGTGACCCAATTCTCTTCTTACATTGGTATGAAACTGATGTAGCTCCATTATCTTCCAGGCAGTCACTCTTGATTTACACTGGTGTGAGAGGAGAATCAGGTCCAATAAAGAAATGACTGTACTTACTCTTCAGAATGTGGAAGTCGTTAGACTCTCTTCCTTATCCATGTCCCTTTTTAAAGACTCCCTTATGTGGTTCTTCACAACTTAAGTCAGTTAGCAGCTGTCTTCCTTTTGCATCAATACTAAGCCATATCCCAGAATGGAGGGCCAGACCCTGAGGTCTCCATGGCTCCATCCCTTTCCTGCCCTCTTTGGGCTGGCTAGTGATGCTAGCCCTACACAGTCCTTGTGCTCAACTGATCCTCACCCCTGAGCAGGTGGCACATGTGTGTCAGAGGCTTCTTGTGCTCTTTCATCTCTGTTGTGTACATATTAAGGGAGCAGGCATAATCTGGTCCTCAGGTTGTTCAGGTAACTAATGAGAATTTTCCTTCTCTTCAAAACATCAAGAATTGGTCTTTGCCAGAGCCAGGCAGAGCCGTCCCCTGGGTAGGGCGAATCGGGGCGACCGCTCCAGGCCCTGCACTTTGGGGGGCCCCACAGGCCAGTGCAATTGGCCGGCGTGGTCAGTCCCAGAAGAGCCAAATCCATCACTTTCTCACTGGGCTCTCCCCCCGGCTCTGAACCCTGCACTTTGGGGGCCCTGCTGGCCGGTGTGGTTGGTCCTAGAAGAGCCGAATCAGTCACTTCCGCACTGGGATCCTCCCCCACCCGCTCTGGGTCCTGTGCTTTGGGGGCCCCACAGGCCAGTGTGATTGGCCGGCGTGGTCGATCCCGGAAGAGATTAATCCGTCGCGTCCGCCCCGGGCCCAACATCCCATAGGGACGTCTAGATGGTATACATGGACCAGTCTAGATGGACCATTGGTGTGTTCTGGTGGGTCATGTAATATTTTCTGCAGTTACTGGCTATTCAACTGGTTTAATATCAATAAGTAACTTCTTAATAAATAATTGGTATCTATCTTATTAAATCTACAGTGGCACTCTTAATCCCTTTGGTTGCACTGTTAGTTAAAAAACCATTAATTATTAATATTAAATCGTGGTGGAAATTCCGTTTCCTGACACACACAAGCAGTTTCCATTGGTTTCAGTGTATATACCTGAAGACAGAATTTGCCCAACTGAAGTTCAGTGGGACTGAATGGGGTACAAACCTGCACATAATGCTGGCTACTTAAAACATAGCTATCTTTCAAGGAAACTTATGGGTGGGCACTTTGCTTTTATTTGCAAACATCCACCTGACCTTTCCCAGAAAAGCCCATTAGTAAATGGCATCTAGAGGATTCCAAAAGAGTAATTTCAGATCACCCTGAGAAAGTGATAAGCCGTATTTTATGGTGACGATCCATCATTGCATGATAGGTATCTCAAAGTGAAATACAATGCAGCTAAAATTCTGTTTAGAAAGTCTACCAATGTAAAATATGCACAATGGCTATTCCAAGGACTCCCACTTTAAATTCAAACTCTCTAGGTTTGTGGGTCCTTTGGTCAACTGTCTGCTTACCACCCATTGTGTGCATCTTGACAGAATTAATCCAAATGAAATGCCCCAAATTGGGGAAATATATTTCAGATAGAAGTTAGTCAGGTTTCTATTCTCAGATATGATGAGGTAGGTCAGTTTCCTTGCAGTCAGAGTAAGCTTCATTCTAAATCAGAATGCACGAATAATAAAAAGGCAAAAATAACACACACATTAATAGACACTGATTAAATTCAGTAAGAAACGCATGCATTATTCCTAAGTTATTAACTTTCTGACACAGTTTAAATTGCCATAAATTAAATCTGCATGAATGGTTTAGACCCCCTGTAGTGCAGAATGTTAGGGACGATAATGGGGTTAGAAGTAAATTTAAGCCAAGGGTGAAATCTTAACTGATGAGAGTTGATGGAATTCCTTATCTGTGTTGACAATGAAAATACCAAGAGGACCTCAGGTCGTCCTGATGAGACCAATCAACACCACAGTAATTAAATCACTGCCCAGCATTTCTCTTGTTGCTATTATGAATATACAGGCTGTAGTTTTGTATATTTCATACTGTCCTTCTCTTATTAAATATATAGGGCTAGAGAAAAGCTCTTACATTATTGGCCTATGAAAAAACACCTAGGCTTGCTAGCACTTAATGAGTGTTTCTGCATACTTATCATTAGGCCAGTCTTTTCTAGATACAAAGAATCTGAGCATTAGGATGGAGGAACATATGATAAGATATTTACAGTGGATTTGAATACAGTTGAAGGCAGAGTGTAATGGCTTCAAAATAGACATGACCTTGCAAGGGGCAGGGAAAATTTGTTAGCTGCTTTTCTTGTATTAACTGACATAGACCGTCAACAGGCTGTTTTAGTCCAATCAAAGATGCAAATTGGTAAGTTTACAATTCATGAGCTCCAGATAAGTGGGCATGCATGGGCGTGTGTACTCAGCTATCCTTTGAATTATAGCTGATAGAGGTGATTCTTGCTTATGTTTATATAAAAATGTCGAAATGTAAGTAGGCCCAAAAATTTATTTCTTAAAAATAGGCTTGACAATTGTCAAGTAAGGCCTGGTGAAATATGAGTAAAATGAAGTGAAGCAATTCAGAAGCAAGTTGTAGATAAATTAGTTCAGGTCATGTTCTAAACATGTTTTGGTCCTGTTTTTTACAAATGTCTTAAATAAAATATTGTTGATTTGGAAAATGCTGTCTACATTGATAGTTACTGGTATAGCATTTACACAGATGTTAATTAAGATGAAGCTTAATATTAAATAGCCAATAAGAAAGTAGATTTAACGTTAATTAAGGGGCATTGTTATAATAGATTATAAAAAGGGTAGTATGCTAATTTTAGCTTAGGCACATCCATCTACCATCAAGGTACCATTAGAGAAAGTATTATACCTATTCTCCTCATTTATGGGCTGATCACCCCTAAAGGCATCATTCCATCTTAGAATGTGAATATCAGTGCAGTATATGGTTATATTATGATGCCTGTTTGCGTAACTAACAATTATATATTAAATAAAGTTCTTTTTAATTTTATTTTATTTTATCACTGTGTCATTCACAGTCCTTCACTAAATTAAATTAACTGTAACCTCCCTGGTAGATTGACCCTTAAATAATTCAGTTTGGTTTTATTCCTTATTTTTAAATGGCTAACTGGGAACACAAATCAAAAGTTACAGTATATATATTTTATGATTACATGAGTAAGATGATGGACTGATTAAGCAGAAACAAAATTCAAACATAGGAAGCAAATATTTTCTTCAGAGATTGATATGTATAATCAGAAAGGTAAACTCATTTAACAGAGAGTGACTATAGCAGGAGTTGGTAACCTCTGGCACGCGGCTCACCAGGGTAAGCACGTTTGTCGTCCCAGGCCAATGGGGGTGGCGGGAAGCCGCAGCCAGCACATCCCTCACTGCTTCCCGCAGCCCCCATTGGCCTGGGACAGCAAACCGCAGCCAGTGGGAGCCGCGATCGGCTGACGCGGCAGGTAAACAAACTGGCCCGGTCCGCCAGGGTGCTTACCCTGGCGAGCCGCATGCCAGAGGTTTCCGACCCCAGGACTATAGCATGAATCTCATCCTGGGCTCAAACTCTTTCCTTCCCACAAGGCACTGTATCTCTTTTTGTATCCCAAGGAGATAGGGTAGTTATTTCTTTATGCCCCTGTGTATAAGCATATGAAAGCTGAGCTGGGGACCATCACTTGGCTGGGGTCCAGTTGTGCCCCTCCACTCTGTCCCAGTTACAGCTGGCAATTATGCGGGGGTGGGGGAGAGGGGGAATTTCAGGCTGACCCAAAAAGGACCATGTTTTTGATTTTTGGCAAATTGAATAAAAAATGTTTTATTTTGATTTTTGAGCATTTTAACATTTCTAAATGTTTGAAATAAAATGGAAGGAAATTTCAGAATGAAGAGTTATGAACCAAAATATCATTTTTTTTATTCTGCAAATATTGAAATGAAACATTTAGGCAGTTTCAGAATGTTTTTGTTGTTTTTTTCCTCCAACATGAGCAATTTGGTGAAATCTACACAAATTTGCAAAATGTTTCAGTCACCAAACTTGCATTTTTCTCCACAAAAATCTTTTGGCCAAAAGTTTTCACTTCAGTCACAATCAGTAAATTCGGAGCAATCTGTGAGAGGTGATGAACAATCAATGCCACTGATCTAGTGGTCAGTTGCGTATTTTCTCCTGCCAGCAAAAATTCCATTCAGTTTGTGTACAAGATCAATTGGTTGTAAACCAGATTGGCCGCCTTTGTGGTGTGTCTGGAGGGGACAGATGCAACCTCCATTTAGGGCTAAATCTGATCTCCTTTTATCCCTAAATCACCAATTCAGAAAGGTACCTAAGTAAATATATAACTTCAGTCCCATTGACTTCAGTGTGCTACCCATGCACTAAGTTATGTATGTGCTCCTGTACCTTGATGAATTGGGACTGACGGTTCTATATGTTCTGGGTAGGGATAGGCCTATGCTGTGATTTGGATCTATGGCCCTCTTAGTGATCAAAGTCAAGCAGGTGTTTGGTCCATTGCTTGAAATGGTTAATATCTTTACAGAGATGTGCAGGCTGCCAAGCCATTTTCTCTGAAACAAGTAACTGTTAGTCTTACACTCAGGGCCGGCTCCAGGCACCAGCCCACCAAGCTTGTGCTTGGGGCGGCACCTGGAGGGGGGCGGCGCGGCGCTCCGGCCCCCGGGGAGAGCGGGGCCACGGCCGGGCTCGCCGCCCTCCCCCCGGCGCTCTGGCCGCCCTCCCCCCCGGCGCCCTCCCCCCGGCACCCTCCCCCCGGCTGCCGGGGGGAGAGCGGCGAGCCCTGGCTGGGGCTCTCCCCCCGGCCACCGGGGGGAGAGCGGCGAGCCTTGGCTGGGGCTCGCCACCCTCTCGCCGCCCTGCCCCTTGCGCTCTGGCCGCCGGGGGGAGAGCGGAGCCCCGGCCAGGGCTCGCCGCCCTCCTGCCAAGGCTCCGGCTGCACTCCCCCCCGGCGCTCTCCCCCCGGCCGCAGGGGGGGGGGGGGGGGGGCAGCCGGCGGCTTTTTTGCCTGGGGCGGCAAAAAAGCCAGAGCCGGCCCTGCTTACACTGAAACTTACACATTAGTAAATGAATCAAGACAAAGTGGTATAGTGTAGAGGGTACTGAATGGAGCATCAGGGGACCTGGTTTTCATCCCTGGTTCAGTTAGTGATCTGCTGGGTGACCTTGGCAAGTCGATTCACTGCTCTGTGCCTCTATCTTCCTTCCCATATTTTGTTGTCCTGTCAATTTAGATTGTAAGCTCTTCAATACAGAGACTGTCTCTTGCTTTGTGGCCGAATACCTAAATACCGTTGAGAATCTGGCCTTTAGGCACTTAGAAGCCTAAGTCTCATTCCACCACTTTGGTCAGTCAGTTAAACTGAGATGCAGGAAGAGGGTGGGGTGGGTAGTGCAATTATACAGAATTTGCCCTGCTATCCCACTACAGAACGAAATGGATGGATCCATTTTCCTAACCTGACTCAAATGTCCAACTCACTACCCTCTGATTCTGCCATGTCAACAGAATGCTGAAGCTGTGGCCTTATTCCTGATTCCACCACCTAATGGGGCTGCAATTTCTAAGAATGGTGTGTGTGTGTGTGTGTGTGTGTGTGTGTGTGTGTGTGTGTGTAATGTTCAATTTTATATCTATATATATAGATAGGTATTTGAGGAATTCCTACAGGAACTAGGAATTCTTAGTTTATCCCTTGTCAAATGAAATATATTACTATGTTGTTTGGTAATGTTGATGTTATCACAACCAATGTAAATTACTGTTACACATCTACCCTTTATTTGCAATATATGTAGAGACTATTCTAAAGGAGGAAATTTAACAATTCAGGAAAAGCATCAGCACTTGAGTATTAAAGAAGTAATTAAATATACCATCTTGCCAGAAAATTGACATTTTTAAAGTTTAAATCTTCAAATCAAATAGCTTCAGATGTATTTATTCATGATTCTCTTGTAATACCTCTGCTTTTAGCAACTCAGGCAACAGATGAAACAGTAACAAGTGAAACAATTTCCTCAGATCAACCTTCTGAGCAATTCACATAGACAGAGGCAGTTGTTGTAATAATCTGTTTTAACAACATACCTACTGTGATTAATGGGTTTATTTCTGTTCAGATTATATTCCAGCTGTCCTAAACAGCTTTCTTATATCTTGAATTATATTATAGCTTGGTCTGGAAAACATAAGTATATCCCATGTCCTTGTTCTACTCTGTAAATGATCCTTATAATTGTTAAAATTGATTAAATATATATTTGCTATATTGATTAAATATATATTTGCTGTACCCATGCAGAGCCCTATTGCAGGATATGGTTCTCACTTGTACACTGGTGGGGGTCAGGACTGTCTTTTTATCATATGTGTATACAGAGTCTTGCACATTAAGGTGCTGATGGGGACTTCTAGATGCTACTTCACAATAACTATTAATAGTCACATTACATTTCTGTGAGGTAGTATGGCATGGCATCCCAATTCCTCCATCCCTGGTGATACCCATTTCTCTGGTTATTTCAAGGTTGTGACTATTACTTAGCTTCATGCAGACTGTTACCAGCTGAGTTCATTTTCATAGATTCATAGATTCTAGGACTGGAAGGGACCTCGAGAGGTCATCGAGTCCAATCCCCTGCCCTCATGGCAGGACCAAATACTGTCTAGACCATCCCTAAAAAGCAACAGAGGGTCCTGTGGCACCTTAGAGACTAACACAGGTGCCACAGGACCCTCAGTTGCTTTTTACAGATTCAGACTAACACGGCTACCCCTCTGATACTAGACCATCCCTGATAGACATTTATCTAGCCTACTCTTAAATATCTCCAGAGATGGAGATTCCACAATCTCCTTAGGCAATTTATTCCAGTGTTTAACCACCCTGACAGTTAGGAACTTTTTCCTAATGTCCAACCTAAACCTCCCTTGCTGCAGTTAAAGCCCATTGCTTCTTGTTCTTTCCTTAGAGACTAAGGTGAACAAGTTTTCTCCCTCCTCCTTATGACACCCTTTTAGATACCTGAAAACTGCTATCATGTCCCCTCTCAGTCTTCTCTTTTCCAAACTAAACAAACCCAATTCTTTCAGCCTTCCTTCATAGGTCATGTTCTCAAGACCTTTAATCATTCTTGTTGCTCTTCTCTGGACCCTCTCCAATTTCTCCACATCTTTCTTGAAATGCAGTGCCCAGAACTGGACACAATACTCCAGCTGAGACCTAACCAATGCAGAGTAGAGCGGAAGAATGACTTCTCGTGTCTTGCTCACAACACACCTGTTAATACATCCCAGAATCACGTTTGCTTTTTTTACAACAGCATCACACTGTTGACTCATATTTAGCTTGTGGTCCACTATAACCATTAGATCCCTTTCTGCCATACTCCTTCCTAGACAGTCTCTTCCTATTCTGTATGTGTGAAACTGATTTTTCCTTCCTAAGTGGAGCACTTTGTATTTGTCTTTGTTAAACTTCATCCTGTTTACCTCAGACCATTTCTCCAATTTGTCCAGATCATTTTGAATTATGACCCTGTCCTCCAAAGCAGTTGCAATTCCTCCCAGTTTGGTATCATCTGCAAACTCAATAAGCGTACTTTCTATGCCAATATCTAAGTCGTTAATGAAGATATTGAACAGAGCCGGTCCCAAAACAGACCCCTGTGGAACCCCACTTGTTATGCCTTTCCAGCAGGATTGGGAACCATTAATAACAACTCTCTGAGTATGGTTATCCAGCCAGTTATGCACCCACCTTATAGTAGCCCCATCTAAGTTGTATTTGCCTAGTTTATCGATAAGAATATCATGCGAGACCGTATCAAATGCCTTACTAAAGTCTAGGTATACCACATCCACAGCTTCTCCCTTATCCACAAGACTCGTTAGCCTATCAAAGAAAGCTATTAGATTGGTTTGACACGATTTGTTCTTTACAAATCCATGCTGGCTATTCCCTATCACTTTACCAACTTCCAAGTGTTTGCAGATGATTTCCTTAATTACTTGCTCCATTATCTTCCCTGGCACAGAAGTTAAACTAACTGGTCTGTAGTTTTCTGGGTTGTTTTTATTTCCCTTTTTATAGATGGGCACTATATTTGCCCTTTTCCAGTCTTCTGGAATCTCTCCCGTCTCCCATGATTTTCCAAAGATAATAGCTAGAGGCTCAGATACCTCCTCTATTAGCTCCTTGAGCATTCTAGGATGCATTTCATCAGGCCCTGGTGACTTGCAGGCATCTAACTTTTCTAAGTGATTTTTAACTTGTTCTTTTTTTAATTTTATCTGCTAAACCTACCCCCTTCCCATTAGCATTCACTGTATTAGGCATTCCTTCAGACTTCTCGATGAAGACCGAAACAAAGAAGTCATTAAGCATCTCTGCCATTTCCAAGTTTCCTGTTACAGTTTCTCCCTCTTCACTGAGCAGTGGGCCTACCCTGTCTTTGGTCTTCCTCTTGCTTCTAATGTATTGATAAAAAGTCTTCTTGTTTCCCTTTATTCCTATAGCTAGTTTGAGCTCATTTTGTGCCTTTGCCTTTCTAATCTTGTCCCTGCATTCCTGTGTCGTTTGCCTCTATTCATCCTTTGTAATCTGTCCTAGTTTCCATTTTTGATATGACTCCTTTTTATTTTTTAGATCATGCAAGATCTCGTGGTTAAGCCAAGGTGGTCTTTTGCCATATTTTCTATCTTTCCTAACCAGCGGAATAGCTTGCTTTTGGGCCCTTAATAGTGTCCCTTAGAAAAACTGCCAACTCTCCTCAGTTGTTTTCCCCCTCAGTCTTGATTCCCATGGGACCTTACCTATCAGCTCTCTGAGCTTACCAAAATCCACCTTCCTGAAATTCATTGTCTCTATTTTGCTGTACTCCCTTCTACCCTTCCTTAGAATTGCAAACTCTCTGATTTCATGATCACTTTCCCCCAAGGTGCCTTCTACTTTCGAATTCTCAATGAGTTCCTCCCTATTTGTTAAAATCAAGTCTAGAACAGCTTCTCCCCAGTAGCTTTTTCAACCTTCTGAAATAAAAAATTGTCTGCAATGCAGTCCAAGAATTTGTTGGATAGTCTGTGCCCCGCTGTGCTATTTTCCCAACATATATTTGGATAGTTGAAGTCCCTCATCACCACCAAATCTTTCATGCTGTCTCTCTGAAATGTTGTCCCTCGACTGTACTTTACAATTCCTCCTTGACTTTCATTAACTTTGTCCCTTTAAAAACTTGATCAATAGACACAATCCTGAAGGGTTCTCAGTCTCTTCAACTCCCACCGAAGCTAGTGGGAGTCAAGGGTGCTCATTGGCTTGCAGCATCAAGCACCTTCCTTACTTGAGAACTTGCATGCCAGAAGTGTTTCCCAAAGTTCCCATGCCCCTAGCTTTATTTTCCTGGTTCAGCAGTTCACATAGTTGCTGCAAGGATAAAAACAAAACAAAACAAACAAAAAAACCCTCTTCCACTTCCCAAGTACAGCTCTATAACTGACAAAGATGCATTAGGGGGGTTTACCTTCACTGAAGCTTCAGCTATTGTCTGCTGGTAAAGACAGTATATCGTATTTGACAAACCAATGGGCTGATCCAGGAGGCGAATGCTTCATTCCTAACATCTCACTAGATTTTTAACTACTGGAACAAACTCCTAAGGGAAATGGTATATTCTCCACTGTTCGATATCAACAAAACATGACTGGATGCCTTTCTAGAAGATATGTCTCTACTTTCCTTTTTCCTCCATCTTCCTCCTCCTCTCTCCCCCATTGCACAACGGAAACTTTATTGAAATCAGTACAACTGTAATATGAGCATTGCTGGATCTGATCCATGGGGGGATATTCCAGTATTCCACTGCCATTATAAGGATGATATGCTCATCTGTTACCCAGATTAACAATTTTTTCGTGACATTAACAGGCTCTTACACATTAGCTCATTAGAAAAAGTTTCATGAGGCTGTTTTTCTTTTTCTTCTCTTTTCTCAAGCTAAAGATAATTTACACTGCAAAACTGAGATAGGTTAGCATCAGTCACACAGACAGGTCAACAGTAGCTTTCAGAATCTCAGATTGAACCAGTGGATTGTAACTATAGCACATTAACTGAATTTTCCCTGGAAAAAAATGTCACTAATTATATTACAGTGCTTCTATATTTGGTGTGTGACAGTGCTTTTAATGCCTTCAGTTTATACTGCCCATGGCATTTTCTTGTGACTTTAACCTGCTTTCTCATTCTTGTTTTAACAATGTCAAATGTAACAATGGCAATGGAAGCTTTGGGATCAGTGTGTTAAGTCTCTGATGATGAACCATAAAGACCAAACAGTTTCTCAAGCTCCATTTCTCTCATACAGAATCTGGAATACCTGAAGGAAAGTTATGAGGGGTTAGTCTGTGGGAGTAGGGTAAGAGTGAAATATATTGTATAAGGTTTTAGAGAAGATTATGTATTTTCCTATAATAACAGCTATAGTGAACAATCAATGGGGATTAAGTTTATGAAGTTTAAATACCTGCTTCACATCACCCAGAAGAAGTAATTGAACCCAGTACTCCCACATTCCAGCTGAGTGCCTGAACCACTGGTTATATGGGAGGCAATGCCACCTGAAAAATTTCACCCAACTCTACTTATCATTGATATTGATAGGACAGATAGATTGGTATAATGCATGAAGGGTCAGAAGAAGACCAGTGCAACATTTGAGTCTTCAAGGCTGGATTTAAATGGGACACAACAGCACATAGGCCTTATCTTGGTCTTCTGCATAGAGGTGAATTTCACCCAACAACATCAGAATATACCTTAATGTTGATTCAATGGTATTTTTCACTGTAGATAATCTGAGGAAAGAGTTATGTCCAGTATAACATCACTAAGACTACAAGACTCGTTTCAGAATTAAGGCAAAAGTTCCAATCTTAACCTACTTGGGTTTAGCTATTACTGTATATACAGTGCACTAATTAACTGAGGAATTATTTTTTTGAATTTATTCTACAGGATGAGCTAATCTGCATCATGCTATTGTGACTGTGCATCATGTTGTGATACGACAAACATCACAGGAAAAGATCAATACATTATGATGTAGAGTGATGAAATTTCATAAAAGTCTCATGCAATGTTATGACATGGTGATATGTTGCTGGCCCAGTTTCAATTTAGTGTAGTTAAAGTTATTCTTCAAACTATTAAAATATTATTGTTGACACTGAGGTATGGCAGAAAATGAAATATTGGGTATTATTTTTCCACGGAAAGGCAAAAAGCATATTATATAAAGTAAAAAGAACAGGAGTACTTGTGGCACCTTAGAAACTAACAAATTTATTAGAGCATAAGCTTTCGTGGACTACAGCCCACTTCTTCGGATGCATATTATATAAAGTGTAATTGAGAGGCAGGCACAATCACACCCACAATCCCTTTGGTGCTGATAACCTTCTGCTCTTTACTATTGAATATACAGTTAATATTTAATGATAGCAGAAGCAGCTGTTTCTGTCACTTCAGTTGCATGTCAACTCCTTTTCACTTTACTAAAAAGTTGTCAATTCTTTAAAAGGATAACACTGTCAGCTGCTATATTTGTATCACATAGTGAGTATTCATAGGCATGAGAACCCTAATGTGACCTTTAAGTTGGTTGCACACATCTTGGTACATCTTGTTACAAATAAAGTGGAGATGTTTTTTTCATTAGTTATAGAAACTAAGGCAAGATCACAGGTCATGAAAAACTGATGAGAACAAAAAAGAGAATTTTGAGTGAATGTTTTGGAAAGGATTATAAGCTCATTGTCTGTAATGTACCAACAAAACAACCTGATTCTTGGTTACAAATATTAGTTTTTCAATTAAATTTTTAAATTTGGCCTTTTTGTGTTTAAAGATGTCATAGGTAACTGCTTTATGGTTCTTAGGATAACCGTTGCATGTTCTAATACAGTTCAGCAGGACGTAGCCACCATATTTTGACATTCCATTTGTTTGAAAGGACATTCTTCAGAATTAAGGCTATAGTTTTAAAATTGCAAATACTCTGTCAGTTTGTCAGATGCTCTTGCCCTTTCTGGAGCGTCTCCCTCCCCTAATGTCCACTGGAAGAATTTGGAAGGCACTCCACAAGGAAACATCTCCTTGGATATGTGTCTCTAAGACTGGTTCTCACAGGCTGCAGAACTTGTGTATACTCTCTTTTCTCCTCTACATTGTTTTGTTATCTTCCTGCTCTTACCCTGTCCCTGAACCCATTGTGAGGTTTTGTTTGTTTGTTTGTTCATTTCATATTAGATAGTTACTAGAGCTGGTTGAGAATTTTCTGTCAAAATGTTTTTGACAGAAAATGCAGTTTTTGCAAAATAAAATTTTCCAGAAGAAAATTTCAATTTAGTAGAATCTTTTCAATTTTCCTTTGGATGGATCAATTCTCAGGATTTTTGTTTGTCAAATTAGGGTGACCAGATGTCCCGATTTTATAGGGACAGTCCTGATATTTGGGGCTTTATCTTATATAGGCTCCTATTACCCCCCACCTCCTGTCCCGATTTTTCACACTTGCTGTCTGGTCATCCTATGTCAAATTGAATCTAATCTTTTTGTTTTGGCCAATTTCACATGAAACTGTCTGCTTGAGATGCCATGGTGCCTCATGGGAGTTGTAATTCTGGTGATACATGTCCCATTCTCCCTATGGTCTACCTTGTTAGTCTACACGTCCCATGATGCACAGGTTGACTCACTGTGGTGCGTCATGAGGGAGATAGTCTGGGTAGGGAACTGAGCCCATAGAGAACAGTTGGGGAACGTGGCACCAGAATTATAACTCCCATGAGACCCTAGCTCAACTCAGGCAATATTGAACTGTCTCTAGATGGTTTTAAATCTCAAACAAATTAATTACATATCACCTCTGATTTCCAAGGGCCTGATATTCAGAACTTACAAATATACAGATGAAGGATTTCCAACCCATTAAATTATGTTCTTGTTTGTGCCTAAAGATGACTCAAGGTTCTCTTAAAAACATTTTGTTTCCTGATGGTGCACCAGTTATAATGAGGCTTAAATGTAGTAAACAGTATTTTCAACCTAAATCCAAATTTGCTATTGTATTAACTTGAAAATGAAGATATCTCATGGAAATAGGGTCTCCTTGGTCTGCCTGCTGACCCTTCACTGAAGGATAGTTAGACCTTTATTTAAAAGGAGCGTATACTTCTAAGGGTTGATCCTACAATGAGAGGCACACAGGCAGAATCCTTTGCCCAATTAAAGCCGCACTGAAATCTATGGTCAAATAATCATTTCCTGACAATATGCAATTTATTGAAATTGTCCTGCACACAGGGATTTGCCTGCAGGCATGTCATTGCATGACCAGGGCCTTATTGTCTGATACCTGGTCAGGAAACTGAAGTTGAGAAGAATGACAAAAATAATAGTAATGAAGAATTGCATTTCACCCCTTCCTGGCATATTACAGAACAGTGCTTAAACTAACACAGTTCAAAAAGTTATTCTTTCCTTCAAGATACTTTAACTGGATTTATTTCAATCTGCTTTCCTAGCTCATCAAAAGAAAAAATACAGTCCTGGAATGCTTGCTTCATTTGATGGCTATATATTTAAATGTGATTGCAGTATTTTCTTATTCATGTACAATAAATGAATATAAATAAGGAAAAATGAAATATTTTTATTTAGTTTCATCTTCTGAGCAATGTATGAAGCAGGGAGGCTATCTGTTGTACAATTTATTGATTTTTTTTGTTGATTCAAAATACTTTAAGTACATGAGACTTGCTGGCAGAAATTCAGTTTAAATTGTACACTAAAGGAAATTGCTACTTGCCCACTGTTTCATCTAAGCAGAAATTTGAAAACAGCTACTTATGACCTGGCCTCCGAGTTCAGAAAGACCTAAGCAATCTTGCAAAATATTATATATCTATATTTTAAAAAGTAATTTATTCACATGTTGCATATTCTCTGATTTGTCTGTAGAGGATAAAGAACAGGAGTACTTGTGGCACGTTAGAGACTAACAAATTTATTTGAGCATAAGCTTTTGTGGGCTACAGCCCACTTCATCAAAAGCTTATGCTCAAATAAATTTGTTAGTCTCTAAGGTGCCGCAAGTACTCCTGTTCTTTTTGCGGATACAGACTAACACGGCTGCTACTCTGAAACCTGTGTAGAGGATGAATATCTCTCGATGTACTATTAGCTAAATTTATGTGCTTAACCTTTACTTAACTGAAGTTCTTGGGCCCCTAAAAATATGGTCCTTACCACATGGTGCAAACAAATAGATGTAGTTTAATTTATTAATTATTTATATTAAACCATTTCACCATGAGCCACAGTAAATATATGCTCAACCCAACACCTATTTCTATGCCTACAAACAAGCAAGCTAAAAAGAAAATATATATTTCCTTCTACAATCAAGAAAGTTGCTTACTAAAGTTAATATTTTTGAGCGAAAATGCTACTCACTGGTTGCATAATAGGCATGGAGCATGCTTTCATAACAACTATTGGACTGATTGCTTTTGGATACATCATTTCAGAGCTCCAAAATACTCACAGTGCTGCTATGAACTTTGAAAGAGTCCAAAAGCCTATGGAATGTGTTACTTCTGGTTGAAATTCTCCCAGTGCAGAAGGGTCAATATGCCTTTTAAATTCCATTAAGTCTGAGGAACAGATTTTGGTGTTACATATAGGCAATAATTATTTTGGGTAGGGAATAAGCAGCCCAGGTGAATTTTTAAGAAACAAAGATGCAAAGCCTGTTTTCTTTCTCAGTGTCTTGCGTCTTGTGTAGTCATTTACAACTGTACAAAATGGGTGTAAAATGTTAACAAATCATAGTTCTCCATCAGACCAATAGTAGCATTTGATATATACTTTTCACTTGCTTTGCAGTGTTATAAATGACTATGGGCCATTTTGTATCATGAGCTGTTAGACTTTTCTCAAGGATTTCAGTGGAAACATCTGCTCAAGAACTGATGGTGCAATATTGCCCTCCACAAGGTCCCAGGCAGTGGAGAATCAGGACCCCAGCTTTTATTCAAATACTCTGAATAATAAAAATAGAGAAGACAATGAGATAATTTGTCTCAGAAACAATGTACTTCAAGGCATTGAGTTAGGCACCAGTTGTGCCTTAAAAATACCACCACTGTCTTAGATTTTACATTCTCTCTACAATCTGTAATTTCTTTTCAGACTAAAATCACAAATGCTTTATGGTCACAAGTCATCCTTCTTTATGAATGCTTAGGTCTGATCCTGTGCTGCACAAGCAGAGACACATCACTTCAAAGAACTCCAGCTGATACAAAGCCTGAAAATTTCTAAAGCATTACTCCTTTGAAGTCCTGCAAGACATGTATGTAACTGTGGTCATCTCCTTGTCTCTCTTTTAGGGTATGATATTCGTAGCTCTCAAAAGGTCTGATTACACCTATAAGTAAAACTCTTGTGCTTTACAAAATACATATCTTTAGACCTATGAAAAACTAATAGTTTAAAAATGGTATGAAAAATGATCCACTAATAATATGATTTTTCTAAATTTCCTATACCCATATTTTTTCTTTAAATAAAACATGAGAAGTAGATCAGATGTCCTTTATCTGCTCAATGCAGTGGGGTAAAAATATTAATAGCATTCTTTGGATAACTTGCACTTGTCTTCTCAAAAGCTGGGTGGAATCATTTATCGGTGTCAGCACTTGCGGGTTTGTAACCACTGAAGATTCTCCCCCCTGTAGTCCCTCCACCCCCCAAATCTCCTCCCATACACGCACACACACGGGAAAAAATACTTCTTCTCAAGGCAGAGGATGGTAATGAATGACAGCTGTGGGGAGTCAACAGTATGGAGAGGAAATATACTTTAAATTCAGGAAGACACTATGGCTCAGCAAATCTAAGATTCATAGTAATTATCCACTTTCACTAAGCGTTCTCATTTTTAATATCTACTTGGCAACAGTCATTAAATTAGGCACAGAACTTTGAAGTAGGAATCTTATGAAATAGGACAGGGAGGGAAGGATAGGAATAGGATGCTGGATTTTGGGAAGTTAGTGGGCTTTGGAGTTAGCTACTTGCTCTCCTTTTTTGCCTAGGGTACAGACTTGCAATTAATGACTGATGTCCTCGTCCTCATCCATGTTCTTAACTGCTCAGCTCCATTTTTTTGGTTTGGCTCAGACAGCTCAATGCAGGCAGGAATACAGAGAACTTGAACTGTGAAATCCCAGAAGACATCCAAAGATCAAATGGGCTTTTGAAGTCTTTTGTTGTTTTGTTTCTTGAGAAAAATCACTGTGACCTTCCTGACCCAGGTGAGGTGTACACCTGGTATGAGGCATCACTGTCATACCTCAATTTCATCTAAATTTCACTCCTTCTAAAAGAAAAAAACCCCTCTCATGTGGGTCACAGCTTTCACAAATGTTTGGATATTACAGGCAGAGAAATGTGGCTATCCTGGAAACATTCATAAAGCAGTCATTCGGGAAAAACTTCCTAAATGTAAGAACACTCGGACAATGGAACAGACTGCCTAGGGAGGTTGTGGAAAATTCTTCACTGGAGGTTTTAAAAAGGAGGCTGGATAGCCATCTGTCTGGGATGGATTAGACACAATAAAACCTGCATCTTGGCAGGAGGGTCAACTAGATGACCCTTGTTGTCCCTTCTAATCGTATGATTCTATAAAAGCATTGGGGCAAAGCTCCCAGCATACTTCTGGGGCAGAAAATAAAGAAGCTGATTTAATTTCTAAATTTGAATTCTCCAAATATGTACATTTTAAAAGAGAAAAACAACTGCTGTCCATGCAAGCCCCTCATGCATTTTCACTCCTCAAGCAGTTTTATAGCATTACAAACTTTGCTAATATTCTCCATGGTGGTGATGCTAAAGATATATGTATATCTATATAAGCATGAAGATGGGCATTTCTACGTGTCCTACATGCACTGTGAAAAAGCTTTAACCTTGAGCAAATCAAATGGAAAGAAAAAAAAAGAGGGGGGGAACGGAGGGAATAGAGAGAGAACTTTTGGACTAGGTCAGTGTAAACATTCATTATTCATCATAAAAGAACACTAGTTGAAATCCAAGTGGAATTTATTGTTCACATTAAGTCTCATTGCTCCTTGAAGTTAATGTAGGCTGATGAAAATGATTAACATTCTTTCCTCTCTTGGTTTTTAAAAGAACATTCCTTGTGCTGTCTAGTTCTGATCCACCTTCAATGTTGATTCCCTGGGAGAAGCATAGTTTCCCTTTTTATACTCTGGCTAAGTCAGAGATATATTGTAGACCTGCTCAAAGAGACACAACTATGAGGTTCTTAAGGATAGCTTTCTTTTTTCATTCTTCCCCTTTGTATTTTTTACAGTCAAACATCTCGTCATATTTAATAAAAAATCTATAGTTTGGGTAGTTTGTTAATAAAAGTGTTCTTTAGCTTGAAGGCATTATATTTCTCCCTGTTGGGTTCTTATGTAGACATTTTGGCTCAGATCTTCAAAGATATTTAGGTTCCTAATTTCCACTGAAATTAAGTCACGGAGTTACAAGCCTAAATATTTTGATCTGGGCCTTTAAGCCTCATTTCCACACTATATAAAGTCAGGTATTCTAGTGTGCTTGTCTATATATTTGGATGCTAGTATAGCCTTATACTCTGTTGTTCATGCTACAATATGCCAAACATTCTTGGAGAGGTGTTTTATATCAGTATGACCCATTGTAATGTAAATACAATATACGGTGCTAGCCATATTGAAATGGACCACACAGTTTCCTTGTCATCCTCTTACCCTTCCATTTAAGTGTGTGAGAAATTTTTGTGTTTCATGCCATCACACTACATGGCTGAAATGGATGATGAGTGCTAGAAAATTTGTCTTTCTCTCTGCCCAGCTGCCCTTTTTTCAAAGACTGAAATGTCACTTTTTTTGTCTATTATCTCGGAGAAGACAGATCTCTGTTTAACCCAAAGCACACTCACCATGCCAGGCAGAAAAGATGAGCAGATAATAAAAAATGAGTATTCCTTAATTAAATTATAAGGTGCCTATTTGACTTTCTGCTCCACTGCTATAGGCCATGTGTGCCCTTGTCACACATGTTCAATTGGATATCCAGGAGGAGGAATATGTAGTTAGCAGATGTGCATCAAACACAAACATGAACAAAGATTTAGAAATACAAAAATAGATTAAGTTAACAAAACTCATAAAACTCTAACCATATGCCAGTAAGTTGTTACCTAAAAGTTATTACCGATTCTTACCATACATTTTGGATTCATATAACTGAGCTAATATTTAGGACAAGAAAGCCTTGCTTTCACATTTTAATTCAGACTTCTGGGGCCAGGTCCTCAACTGGTGTAAACTGGTGACTATTGACTTCAGTAAAGCTATGCTGTCTTACATCAGCTGAAGACCTTGCCCTGATTTATAAATCAGAACTATGTTTCCTTTATTTGTATGTAGTTGTAATGCAAGAACTACTTAGTCAGGCTAGTGGAAACAATGGATTATGACACTGGAGCTTGCATTAAAGTTGTTACACCTTAACTGTCCAGTTAACTCATGTCACTGCTCTATGGAAAGTTTGGCTTTTAGCTTGTGTTTAATGTCTCAGTTGCCAACATAAAAGTGTAGGCTATGTAACATAATGTGATATGAAATGTGTGTGAGAAAGAGATATAAGTTGACTATGTATTGTATGTAGCCCTCTGGAAGAACTATTTACATTATTCTTCCAGTGTGGTAAAATATTAACTCGGGCAGCTTTCAGCTCTCCCCAGAAAACTGCCAGTTGGTTTTATGTCTTAAGCAATAATAGCTATCCTTCCCCTTTCACTTCAGTCAGTTATCAGTTGTTCAGAACTGCCATTCCATCCATCTTTTCTGGCAGTTTCATTACTCTTCCCTTTACTCTTTTTGGCTCACTGTAATGCAGGGTGGTTTGGATAGAGTTATTACTTCTTCACAGGAATTATTTTGCCAAGTCCTTCCCAAGATTGGCGAATGGTCAAGAAACAAATGAGACAGTAGCAAACTTAATAATGCATTTACTGTATGTATGTATCATTTGATCACCTTTTATGGGCACTGGAAGAACTATATGGACATCAACACTCCAGGAGAAAAGTCAGATAAAATATACCACTTAAGGTATAGTGCTGTTATTTCTTCCTTTGAAATTTCATGATTGCTGCTCCCAGTTTATAGAAGATGTCCTGTTCTTGCATGTTGAAGAAAAGCTCTTTCCAAGGGACTATATTAAAAAAAGGCACTAACTCTTCATGGATTTTATCTATGTCCTTATAGCTAATGTTATCTCTTGTAATAGTTCCTTGCTGCAAGTGACAGTTGAAGGGCCATACCTAAAGCTTGACTTATTTTTAAATTGTTTTAACAGAGCAAGGAATGTCTTCTGCATCTTTCAAGCTTCACCTGCTTGAAGGAGCACAAGTTGGATACCTGCTCTTGCGATCAGCAGTGCAGATGGTATGACACATGCTCACAAGTTGGTCAGATCTTTGCCTTGCCAAAGGCAGTGGCCTGCACAGGGGTTTGCAATGCTGCACAACCTCTTTCAGAGTTCCAAGAGAAATCGTGCTTCAGGGAAGGCACAATCCTTCAACAGGTTTAGCAGCTTGCAGGGGGAATGCACCTGCTGCCTTGATGTTTAGAAGTGTGCAGCATATAAACTTCCAGCTCCATAGGCTGGAGGCATAAGGCAGGAGAACAGCTATGTGACAAGGGGTAAAGGCACTCTGGTATGTAAAAGGATTATTGGGTTCCTGCCTATTGCATAACTGATATAGGTGGGATTATGAAAGGAGAGGGGAAGCTGGTACAATGGAAGCTTTCATAGGGTGAGGGTAGGTCTACACTTATCCAGTAGTTCGGTGGCAAGCAAATTGAACTTCTGGGTTCGACTTATCGCGTCTTGTCTGGACGAGATAAATCGAACCCGGAGGTGCTCGCCATCGACGGCGGTACTCCAGCTCGGCAAGAGGAGTACGCAAATTCGACGGGGGAGCCTGCCTGCCGCATCTGGACCGAGGTAAGTTCGAACTAAGGTACTTCGAACTTCAGCTACGTTATTCACGTAGCTGAAGTTGTGTACCTTAGTGCGAATTGGGGGGTTAGTGTAGACCTGCCCTAAGGCTGCCCTCCTCTCAACTTGCCACAGCTGGAAAGGCCTCAGGTGGTTATTGTCCAGTAGCTTGAGTTGATTTAGGATATGAAAGAAAGAAATGGGAAGTTACCTCTAGCTGGGACTTCTATTTCTCTTTCCCAAGTTGGTGAGTCTACAGGCTGCATTTGGCATGATTTGTATCCCTAGGAGCATTGGAAGATTATTATTTGCAGGAAGAACACAAGGGAGCAAAGCTCCTTGTACCCGCTCCCCTTCCCAGTCCAATTTACCCACACAAGGGCTGCCAGAGCCAATAAGACAAAATAATTGTAGGGAAAGTTTTGCCTGAATACACTGGGTGGGTGCTCAGACCCTCAGGAGCAGGCCCTAATACTTAAATTTCACTAACAAAAAATAAAAGAAGAAGAACAGGAGCAGAGAGCTATAGAGCTACAGCTCAACAGGGGCATAAAGCATAGAGCTATAGCTGCCTATACTCAACTATAATACTTTTTCTACCTTGGAAAGGTTCCTGATTTGAATAATATCTCAGAAATTAAATGTCTGGATTCATTATATTTAAAGGAAAACTATTTTAACCAAATATGAAGGGGAATGAGAAATCTGTTATGATTTGACTCTCTTGTATCAAAGCCCACAGTACAGCTTGTGTCAAAAGTGCAGGTTATGTAATTTTATGTACAGTGCAAGGAAACAGAAGAGAAGGAGAGATAATAAGAATTAATCTTAGGACTTGACTTGAATCTGACAAGGGAATTAATTTGCTGGAAATCTGTAAGAAAGAATAGAGCTTGCCAAACATTTAATTTAAATAAAATGAAGAAAGACTGAAGTGAAAGCTCTAAAGCAGACATTACTACAGGACTTGCTGATTTAATTGTGTATGTAACCAGAATTAATGCTAACAAGTCATACTGGCCCTTTGGTACAGGCAAAGTGAGCTATGTAGTTATGGGGGAGAGACAGATGTGAGCAGACCCTCAAGATGGTCTTGGTCTCTGGGGTGGTAGAGTTGCATAGACATATCTGTTTTCACAAGAATCTATTTTCCTAATAAGAAAATTAAAGAACTTGCTCCTCTATTGTCCTTAATTCGATTAGCCCCCCTCATTGAGCTTTTATTTGTAATAGGATAGCACCTCAAGGTCTCAACAAAACTCTGTTTCCCTGTGTGCTAAGCCCAGTAGAGAGAGAGATAGCAAGAGGTTCCCTGCCCCAAGGAATGTACAGTGTAAATAAACAAGATAGAAAACAAAGGAAGAAAATAAATATTATTTTCATTTTACAGAAGGGAACTGAGGCACAGGTCACAGGATGTCTGTGGCAGAGCTAGGACTTTCTCCTCAGTTATCTCCCTGTCTTGTCCTTTTTCCTTGAATCCTCTATTCTCTGTTATCCATTCAGGACTTAATTTCTTCTCCCCTTCTATTTTTGCTGACCACTACTAGGTGTGTTAGAGACAGGGGTGCTGATATGTCAAATGCAGCTTTCATGACCAGGGTAACAATAAATAACTGGCTACCTCTGTTAGGTGACAGCCCATACATATACAGCTGGACCAGCTACTACAAACCATCCCAGTACAGTAACTGTTCAACTCTTTCAGGGTTGTGTTCAACATGTGAATTTACCAAAGTCTAAACTCCAACTCAACAAAAAGTGGTTAGTATTAGGTATTAGCATTCTATGATTTGAAATACATGGGTGTGATTCTTATTTCACACAACTGATTTTAATGATGTTACAGCTGAATTACCTTAGTGTAAGATCAAAACTGTGTGCAAGGATTCAAGAAAGACACAAAACGTCCTTTTGAAAAATAATTGTCAAGGATAAGTGCCTTACAGGTTGACTTGTACCATGGGTGTATTATAAGATGCATCACTTTTCACTTTGCCTTCTCTAATTGTCTCGCCTGTCTTTTTAGAAAATGTAGGTTAGAACTGAAACAGCTGTTCAGGTTCAGAATTTTAAAATTCCTGACAGGAAGCCTTTTGACAAATAAATACAAATGCTTTATTACACTGTGAAGGGAACATATATGATGTATTGCATGATATGTTTCATTGAGGTCTTGAGTTACAAAATTCTTGTCATGATTATCACTTTGCATAGGGGAATCTGTTGACACTTAGTGCTAATGTCTTGCATCTAGTAACCCACAGCTTTGCTTCTTGTATGAATAACTATGAGTTAAGGGTAGATGAATATTTGCTCTTTTAAGCCAGAGGAGCTGTGTTTCTTCTCCCCAGAAGATGTATATTCCAGGCTTACTCATGTGGCTTCTACAGGGGTGCACTCCACTGCTGTTTCAGAGACATGCATTAGATGTCTTACGTACCTGGAAACACTCAAACATACAATTTAGTCAGCTAGGCCCAATTCAAGCCCTGATTTTCAGATCCAAGCACCCACAGCTCCAAACAAAGTCAATGGGAGCTTCAGGTGTTCAGCACCTCTGAAAATTATTCCAAAGATATCTCTGATTTGATTAGGGTGACCAGATGTCCCAATTTTATAGGGACAGTCCCGATTTTTGGGTCTTTTTCTTATATAGGCTGCTATTATCCCCCCACCCCCTGTCCTGATTTTTCACATTTGCTGTCTGGTCACTCTAGATTTGATTCCCCAAAAACTGACACCTAGAATTGGAGTCCACTTTTGCAAATGTTGACCTTAAGTTAATGTCTAGTTTTTAAGCAGGTAGTATCAAAAAGGACAAGAACTCTCTCTATGTTCCAAGTATTTTTATCCTTATTAGGCAGAGCTATTTTAGGTATATCCATCTTACTGTGCCAAGCAGAAGATTTATGCATTAAAATAGCTAAGTATGTAATAAAGAATTTCAGTTTTAAAAGCATTGTCCATCATCTATGATTCTTTTCTCTCTCCCTCTCTCTCTCTGTCTTCCACTCCCTTATCAGGTGCTTGATAAATCCTTGTGCTGCTAATAGTGTAAAATCTCCCAAATCCATCCTTTTCTCTCTTACCTGCTGCTAAAATTCTCCTCCAAGCCTTGATTTTCTCTTGCCATGAGCACTGTAAATTCCTCTTTTGTAGCTGATCCTATCTGCTGTGTCTTCTCTTCAATCTATCCAAAATGGCACAGTTAAAGCCCTCTACTGGTGCCATTGTGCTGACCATGTCACCCTTTCCTTCTGGAATCCCATCAGATCCTTTCACTGGCTTCCTGCCTCTTACTGCATCAAATAATTTATTGTCACAGCCCAACGTAATCTTGACCTCACCTGTATTTAATCTCTCCACTCATTTCCTCCTATTCTTCTCTACTTCTTCTAATGCTTTCTTCTTTGTGTCCTTTTACTAGTCCAAGCTAGTCTTTGGGCCTGCAAAGCACACAACTTCTGATCTACTTGATCTGGGATAACAAACAGCAGGGGTCTATCTCTGAAGCAAGAAACTAGGGGGCACTAAAGCTCCACATCCAGCATCCAAAAATGCTAAGACTGGCTTTGGCTTCTTTGCCATTTTCTGCTTTGTGCTTGTTTTCTTTCACACTGCCTCTGACAATTGGAACAGCCTCCTGCTTCTAGTTTAAGTGCCTGTCTATTCTCTTTTAAGTTCCTCCTTAACACCACTCATTTCTGTGCTGTTTTTCTCCAGATTGCCTCTGTGGCATAAATATTCAAAAGGCTGCCCTGTGTTTAAGATGCATAACTCTGTATAACTGCAGAAGGTTATTTAGCTTGTGAAAATAAGAAAATACCATTTGGCTTTTCCAGTCAGAAAGAACATATGACAGATGGAGAGAGACAGTAATTGGTGGGGCTGTTTAATACTAAATGATGTGGCATGAAATAAATATCCTCTGCTCTGGATCAAAAGCTTTTTAAACAGAGGGTGTGTGCCATATTATGTGGCTGTTTCTGAACAAAATCCTAAATCAGGAGAAACTCATCTGGATTTGGGTTCAGCTGTAAACATAAAACACAGACCAGGTTCGCTGAAAGGTTCGAGAGTTTGCAGCTAACCTGGGCTGATTTTTCAGGTAAAACTCAAGCCATTTATTGTTTTGAGTAGAAAACATGATGAGAGAAGAAATGTCTATGGGAATACAGACCTTATATACATTTTAATTATTTTTCTTTTTAAAATGGGTTTCATCTTGGTAAGTTTTAAATTAGCTTTTCTCTGTCAACATGAAGAACCCAAAAGAGAGAAACTTTTTGAGTTTTAACTAAGTTCCTAAATAGAAAGATGACTGTAAATTGTTGTTTGTGAGCTAAACAACAACATTGGGCATAAGATGTCCATGTTTATTTTTAATTTTGGTGGTGGATGAATGTTGAGTTGCTGGTTTTTGCATCTCCAAGGCTAATCACTTTGGGAAGAGGAAGTCATCACATCAACAACCAGACCACTCCAGCCTTTGTCCTGGCCTCATGCACCTGAAGAAGAATTGCTAGCAAGAAGTTCTGTGCCAGCAATGTCATCTGGCTCCTTGATTGCAGTTCCAGCTCCTATTCCACAGGAGTCTAGAAAATTGAGAGCTGAAAAGTTTGAAACCCCCCTCTAACCTTAAGTATCTATTCTTTTCCTTTTTTTTCTGTTTTTGTTTTTATTAGCTGAGAGACAGCCTTTTTATATTCTTTGGGGTATGAGAGTATGGTTGTGTGTATGAACGTCTATAAAGTCCACATTGGGAATGTGCCACACACAGAAAATGATCTAGGTTTTAACTGTTGTCTCATAAAAAAATTAATTAGTGTGTCCCATATCTGTTGGGTAGGGAAGAAAGGGTTTAGACCTTTTGCAACAATTGAAATAAAAGGAAGAAGCTTTATAATTGACATTGGATAATTTGGTTTCAGTATTAAAATATTTTACCAGCTTCCAGTTATAGCTTTGATTGACTTTGGTAAACTTCTTTAGTTGGGATTTATAATCAGATGGACAGCAACCTCCTTAGATCTCTTCTTCAGAATGATAAGAGGTGATTATCTGTTGTATTAACCTAGTGATTTAACCAATCTGATAATTTAATCTAATATTGAGACTATCTTGTTGGTTTGACCTTGATTTGATAGTTGAATTGCTTAATTCTTAGTTTAATTTAGTAGCATTAATAATAGCTAAATATTTTCTTGATTTTATTTTTGTGGAGTAGTTTTAATAAAATGTATAAAGCTGATATTGAGTCACATTTCTTCCAATAAGCAACATGGGTCCAGATCCTTTAGGAACATTGGTGGATATCAGCCATTAACCTAAAAGCCTGACCAACTCCTTACTAATTAGCTTTTGGTTCTCATTGCATCTTAGGGCCCGAATGAACTGGGGATAATTGCGCTAATGTAGCTAGATGTGCTGCAGCAGTGTAAAAAGGGGCTTGTACTGATGCAACTAACCTCAGTTTGAAACCAGTGCAAGGGCGGTGTTGTACATTTGTACAAGTATATCTGCAGAATACAATCAGGCATTTAAGTCTGCAGTCAATTTCTAACTGGAATCAGGCAACTCTTGGTGACTCTGGCAAAGTTTTGCTTTTAGTATTTGGGTTTGTGTGAACCTGAAACTCCAAGTGACTGCGAAGGAATGCAGACACAAAACTGAGAGCAGATTATCAGGAAGAACTGGAAGCCAAAAGTATTGTGTTGAGCACAGCTATGGCTACACCTACAACACATCAAATTTGACTTAGAGAGTTGTGTCTCCAATTTACATTAATAGCAATTAGATGCACAAAATTTGAATGCAGAATAATAGACCCCTAGGAAGGAAAGAGAGCACGTGGAGTGTTCTTAAAGCAACACATCTTTTCTAACAGGATTAAAAAGCTACATAGATTTATTGAAAAATATTTTTAAGAACTGCACCAGGTTTAACTTTAAAAATTTAGGAGCGAAAATCCCTGGATTAGGGGGATAAAATCAGGTTTACCTTCAGGTGGATAAATCTTCCCCTCAAGAAAGAAGGCCAGAAAGAAATTTGCTGTCACAGCCTATCCACAGCACTTTTATCCTCCTCAAAATACCCTCCCCGCATGCACTCCCTTTTCTTTTTCTTGTTAGTAAGTTAGTGGATCTCGGGAACAAGAGAAGATTGAAAGAAGCTGTCAGGAAAGGCAAAGCAGATCAGTACTTTAGACTTCTTACTTTCATGTCTTTTCAAACCTGCTGCAGTAAATAGTTGAGCTGACTGGAGAACAGAAATCCCCTCTGAGAAAAAAATTGGTTTTTGAGTTAATTTTTGTTGTGAACCAGGGCAAAGCATCAAATCCGTGATTTTTTTTTGTAGGAAGGGATTTCAAGAACATTCCATTTCAGGAGAGCCCAAATGGATTTTTTTGCCTTCCCAGATGCTCCCCTGAAAGGCTCTTGTAAATTTTACTTTCCACCTGCAGATGAAATTGACAAGAGCCTTCCAGACCAGCCAGTGGAGAGGCAGAGACATGTGCTGTTCAGCATCTCTGGCCTCAGAGCTTGGAGGGGAGGGGAGGAAGCGTAGTGCTCTGGCTCTCTGTTTCTTGCTAAGCAGTCCAGCTCTCTGATTCCAGCCCTAGGAGGGAAGCGGAGAGGCTGAGGGCAGTCAGCCTTGCCTGCCCACCTGGAAGGCTCTTGTCAATTTCACTTTCTGCCACAGCAAGAGTCTCCCAGGCAGGCAGACAGGTACCTGTCATTTTGATTTTCTTGATGGAAAAATAATCCCCCCCCCCCCCAAAAAAAACCCTGAAATTTTCCCGTGGAAAATTTTGAATTTGCAAAAAGGGGGTCAGAAAATAATTGACAGGAAGTTTCCAAGCAATTCTAGTAAATAAGCTTATTTGCCTTCTATGTTTTTCTGGCATAAATACCACACTGAACTAGCTTTTCAGCCAGAGGCTTATAAAGATTTTTTTTTTTTTTAGAAAGGCTATGGGGACTGGTAGGCTAAATGATAATTTCTTGCTATAGCAAACTGCAAAACACAAAAGTGTGATACACATAGGTGACTTCTTCCCATCACCCCATGTTAATCATTTTACACATTCTTTGCACTCTTTGAGCTTGGGTTACTGAGTAAATGATGAGACCTGCTGACTTGCCAACCTCAGGAGATCAAATATCATGAGTCAGATGCCCAAAATGATGACTGGCTCAAAATTCATGAGGTTAAAAATAATTTAATAATATCATGTTTCTTAGTCTGCCTTCTCTACTCCTCTGCCCATGTGTGTGATAATTTCACACTAAATTACAAATTTTAAAAGAAAACTTTTAATGCACACAAAAATGCAAGCCTTTTCTTGGCTGCTCAGATGGAGATTCCACTTACCCTCTCTTCACACCTGAGATAGGGGAACAGCCATCCTTTTCCTAATACTCTCCTGACCCAGTAGCTACACTTTTCTGCCTCCTGTTACTCCAGGACTTTTCTACCTTGGAACCAACAGCACCAATTCTCTAACCCTCCACTCCCTGCCTCCTGCTGCCCGAGGACCCTCTGTCTGCTCTGGGGCCATAGATGAGGCAGGGCTCAGTAGAAGGACAGGTCTATGTCTTTAGCCCTTGTTTATTTTCAAAAAGTGTTTTCTGCCTACTTCTAGCTCTCGAAAGTGATGTGCTGATGAAAGAGGACTATCAATCATAATATCTATCAATGTGTCTAGTACTTTGTGGAATCTAGCCAGTTGTTGGTAGTAGTGCACTGGTAAGATTTAGAAAATTTCTGCTGATGTATTAGATAAGTCAGATCAACTGTATGTGTGGTAATAAAAAGGGTGATGAACTATGGAACTCAAGGAAAATTTCAGCTATGTTTTCAGGGTATCAACTCAGCAAATCTGCTTAGGGTTATGCTATAACAAACTTTAAATGTCAAAATGATCTGCTAATGCATCCAGTGCATTATCTTATTAGTGGAATCAACCAAAAATTCTCCAGTCTTACCTTTATCATTTATTCCCTCGGAAAGAAAGCAATAGGCTTATCCTTGATTATTATTAGTATTGTTTATCTAAGTTGTAGGAGAGCTCAGAAGCTTGAACAGGATCAGGGCCCCATAGGAATGTGGTTTAGTGGTATGGGCTCTGGCCTGGGACTCAGGAGATATGGATCCGCTGACCAGCTGTGTGACTTTGGGCAAGTCTTTGCATCTCTGGTTCACCTACCATCCTTTCTACGCAAAAGAATTAATGGACACAAATCTGACATCAGGAATCAAAATACTCAAAAACCAGTGGGAGAACACTTTAACCTGTCTGGTCATTCAGTGACAGACCTGTGGGTGGCTATATTACAACAGAAAAACTTCAAAAACAGACTCCAACGAGAGACTGCTAAGCTAGAATTGATATGCAAACTAGACACAATCAACTCCGGTTTGAATAAGGACTGGGAATGGCTGAGCCATTACAAACATTGATTCTATCTCCCCTTGTAAGTATGCTCACACTTCTTATCAAACTGTCTGTACTGGGCTATCTTGATTATCACTTCAAAAGTTTTTTTTTCTCTTAATTAATTGGCCTTTCAGAGTTGGTAAGACAACTCCCACCTGTTTATGCTCTCTGTATGTGTGTATATATATCTCCTCAATATATGTTCCATTTTATATGCATCCGAAGAAGTGGGCTGTAGTCCACGAAAGCTTATGCTCTAATAAATTTGTTAGTCTCTAAGGTGCCACAAGTACTCCTGTTCATCCTTTCTATGTCTTATTTATTTAGACTATAAGCGTTTGGGGGCAGGGACGGTCACCGGGGACCTCTGGAGCTCAGTGTATGAGTCTCTACCACATGAGCTAAAAGCCAACTGGCTCTTAGCTAAGGCGGTAGAGCAGACTCATTTTATCTCTCTCTCTCAGTGGTCCTGGTGCCACTACATAGGACAGAACACCACACCCAGGAGGTGTGTGGGTTACACCTGTACAGCACAATGGGGCGTTGATGTTGTTGGGGCCTCTAAGTGCTGCTGCATACAGAAAATAATTGTGATAGATACTGTCCAAACATGAACCCTTCCATGAAAAGCTTACAATCTAGGAAGGCAAGCAACATATGAAGGATGGAAAAAGGGGATACTGTAATGCATGGTAGAGGTGGGGGCCTTGGAACCAGTACAATCAAAGTATAGGCAGACACAATCAAGCTATGTATCTATGTGTATATTTATATACATTTAAAAACATGTATATCAGTGATACTTGGCTGCCGCTCAACATGTCCTATCTTGAACTGGCATCATATCAGTGTCTTGGGGAAAGTGACTGGAAACAATGGAGAGTTCTTCAGAACTTATGGTATAGTACAAATCAGAACATTTACTCCAGGGAACCTTTATATAATTACCAGGTAATTAGAGAAGGACATAGTATAACTCATGTCATGCCATCAGTTTTGGAGGACTCTTCATATGTAATGAGTGAAGTCCAGGGCTTTTTGAAGTCAATGTGAGCTTTGCCATTATGTCATGAAGTTTGAAGGAGAATTCTCCATTGTTTTTAATCACTCTTCTCAAAACACTGATTCCAGTACTTGATGCCAGGCATCATGACAGGAATGGTTGGGAGGCAGCAGGGTATGGCTGATGATTTTTTTTTTAAAGGTACATGTAGAATAAAAGGTAACCAAACATTTTAGAAGGGTTGATTTCAAGGAAAAGGCAGGTTTGGAGTGTTTAGTTTTCTGAGCCAAGTAAATCGCTGCCTATATCATTATTGTTTGTTTTTCTATTACAGGAACCAGAAAGCAATGAACTGTGAACAACAGAGAATAATGGAGAGTTCTGCTTCAAAACTGAGAGCAGGGTATGGCCCTCTAATTATAGCTATTTCTGTTTTTTTAAGAGATTAGTAATAATACTTTGCATTTCTATGGCATTTTTCATTTAAGTATCTCAAGGAACATCATAAGCCTTAATTAATTGAATTCCACAATTCTCCCCTGCTCCCAGGAAATAAGCATTATTTTTTTTCATACAGGCATATGTTAACCTGAGACCTTGCCAAAAGCACACACTGATTCCGAGTCACTGTCTCAGTGGCAGAGGTTAGAGTAGATTTCAGGAGTTCTGTCTACTAGTCCCCTGTTCTTACCAGCAGACAACAGCTCCTCAATCTATCTGTGTTCTTATATGGCAGCTATTAACATAGGAATTTATCCTCAGAATGCTGCGTAGAGTATCCTCTCCACATTAAAGATGGAGAGTTGAGGCACAGAGAGAATAAAGTGCCTGGCATAGAACAGGGCTGGAATCTGAATCCAGAGTTCCTGAGTCCAAGTCCAGTGCTTTAACCCAGTGCTTAATTTGTAATGAAAGAGGTGCTGGGACTCAGACAATATTTTATTTTTATAACTGATGTGGCAAGCCCATAGGTGCCAGGGCTATGGACTGCCAAGTCTAGGGGGGCCCTGGCTCAGCCCTGGCACAAAGTAAGTACTGCTTTAACCACAAGGCCATATTTAGAAATTAGAAATTAGAAATTAATGGAGATATCCCATCTCCTAGAACTGGAAGGGACCTTGAAAGGTCATCGAGTCCAGCCCCCTGCCTTCACTAGCAGGACCAAGTACTGATTTTGCCCCAGATCTCCAAGTGGCCCCCTCAAGGCTTGAACTCACAACCCTTGTTTCCACTTACAATGTTTAACTGGAAATAATATTTAGACCCCAAACTAGAAGTATTTTGTAGGACACTGTCAATACAAGGATATTGTTTTACTAGCTTTAATTGTATTTTTGCTCCCAGTAGCTCTTTGACACTTGAGTATGTTTTTCCTTTCTACTAATTTTGTCCTTTCCTTGCTTAGTAGCTTTGTTTTTTCCCCATGTTTTCAATGGATTTGGAGTAAGCATGATGGGTTTTCTTAACAACAAAAATCTTCAATAATTTCTTGTTACATCTTAGTTTTTCATAGCTGTCTAGTCAATGCTGTTAGTTGAACTCTGAACAGTACCCATTAGTTATCTATGTCAGTAGAAGTAATGATTATTGGGACCTATGTTACAAGGAGGGGAGCAAAGTTACATTAAGGGCCAGATCCTCTGGTTTTACTTGGCTTTTCCACATGGGAAACTTCTACTGGCTTCAAAGAGGATGCCACTGACAATGCATTTCAGATGTTGACGAATAGTTAACCAGTTGCCTTGATCCCCATGTGCACACCAGTCCTGCTCCCATGTAATAGAGCTAAATCCTGAAGTCCTTACTTAGATTTTGCTCAGGCAAAACTCTCACTGACATCAGACAACGGAGACTTGATAAGAGTAAGAAACAGTTAGTGAGAATGCTAGTACCCCAGAAACAGCCTGGATGGGTATTAAACTTTGTCTTTATGCTTATAGCCAGTAAACTTAAACTGATGCACACAGATGGACCTTTGATTCTCTGCAGTGCCCCTTGACGCTCCATGGACTCTGCACAAGCATAAGAATCTGCTGATGTGGATGAGGTTGCAGAATCAGGGCCTAAATATTTTTTTGCATGTGGCTGCCCAGCTGAAGTAAGTACAAGCTATTGTAGCGTATCTGTATAATGTATATTTAGCCTGTTTTATTAAAACATTGAATACAACAAACACTGGCAATGAAAATTACATGCTCTTTATAAACATTTTTATTTTAAACTAGATTTTGTGCTGTGCTGCTGCTGCAGCAGCAGCTACAACATAATCAGCCTGGTAATAAGAGAAGAAAGTCATTTCTTACAATGATCCTAGAGCCCTTTGTTAATGTCAAGGATAATTTGGGCTGACTGATTTGATTGCTGCTCTTTTACTGCAAGAGATCTCAATAAATGAAACTGCTTGCATGGATAATTTAGGCTTATATGATTGCCAGCAAGCTAATGATGCAAACACAGCTGAAATAAAATTTTCATTTTGTACTGATGGTTTAAACACACACACACACACACACACACACACACACACATACACACACACACACACACACACACACACACACACAGAAAAAAAAGCGCTTAAACACCTGCCATATGGACTATGTCAGAACAGTGAAGAGTAATCTGCTGCTCTCAGAGTGGAAAGTGGTTTATGTGCGTCATGAGACACAGTTCAGCCAATCACCTTGTTTGAATAGTAGAACATTACTTTCTATTGTTGTAGTTAACAGGTATATTTAGAGCAGAACGCTACCCTTCAATAGTACTTCCTGTCCCAGTTTTCACACTGCTAAAGGGGCAGCACCTTCAATGTTTTTAAAGTTAGGTATATTTTTAGGTAGAATAATGATATATATACACACTATATATAAATTCTCCATAGATACTTTAAAATAAACCAGGGGTCGGCAACCTCTGGCACGCAGCTCGCCAGGGTAAGCACCCTGGCGGACCGGGCCAGTTTGTTTACTTGCTGCGTCGGTAGGTTCGGCTGATCGCGGCTCCCACTGGCCATGGTTCGTCGTCCCAGGCCAATGGGGGTGGCGGGAAGTGGTGGCCAGCACATCCCTCAGCCCACGCCGCTTCCCGCAGCCCCCATTGGCCTGGGACGGCGAAGCAGTGGGAGCCGCGATCGGCCGAACCTGCCGATGCGGCAGGTAAACAAACTGGCCCAGCCCGCCAGGTGCTTACCCTGGCGAGCCGTGTGCCAGAGGTTGCCGACCCCTGATATAAACACACATCCATGTCTCGCTGCAGATTTGAGTAGATTCATTGAGGAGAACTACTCACATATACATTGCAGTTCTTTTGGTCTCATACAAATTGTTGATGGGATGACAGTGTGATTTGAAGAAACCTTTTCAGTTGCACATATCAATATGTAGCTCATGTACTTCTAAATGGGATTCTGCAACAAAACCAGAGATATGAATCTGTTTCTCAACTACTGTACCTGATTATTTCACAGGCCTTGGGGGAAAAGAAGTCCTATTATACTTGGCTCCTAAAATGCTGTAGAGACAATTCATCATTTGATTCTAGGTCAGCCTGCTCCTTACTTCTCGTCATTTCTTCCTGATTCCTTGTCATTGTTTTTTACAATTTTTTCATGTAAGTCCATCAGAGCTTGCCAACTGTAAGCAAGTTTTCAGATTACTTGGGCTCAAAGCAAAATCTTTTACAGTAAATTGTCTTTTGCCCGATTATTTCAAAAGTTCTGTTGGCGATTAATTTTCTTCTGTTCTTCAGGTGTTTTTGGCTGAAGACTTGCAGCCACATCAGGAAGAGAAATGTATTTAATTGTGAACAGAAACCTTACATCATTAGACACTGGGGGAGGCAGAGGTATATCAATTGGTTGTCTGCATTAAGCCATGAATGATATAATGCTACCTTTAGCTAATTACAGTATTCAGCAAAGAAAATGCTAAACTTCTGAGCTGATCCACAATATTATCCTCACTCTTCTTTACTGTGCTTCATCTTATTTTAATCTTATTATAGTGCTACCAGTTATTGTACTATCCTACAGTGCTGTCTCTCATAATGGACTAAACTCTTCTCTGGCATAACTCCACTGAAGTCTTTAGTGGAGTTACATCAGGAACTAATCTAACCCAGTTCTTCACATAATATAGCGGTATATATTTAAAGGACAGAGAATGAGATTGATTTGTGTGTGTGTGTTTGTATAATATACACATACAGATTGTGCATACACATAATACTTCTTTATTATGTCAAAAGTGGGTCTCTCTGTTTGGGTCTGCCCATTTATGAATGCATATCAGGGTGTAGCATAGATATCCAAAGGGAAAAATCCACATGCTCCATCTAAAATCTATTGCATAAATGGGGACTAGGAGGGATACTTCTCTGAAGGTAAGTTTAATTATCAGCCGTGATAGGGCATTTACTCTAAGTTCCCAGTATCTTTGAGACTTAGAAATAATTCAGAAAATATTGTATATGAGTATACATATATAATTGAAGAACTCAACAGAAATAATATAGATGACTAGAATGTAATCATTACTACAGGTAAATCAAGTAAACAGAATGAATGGGGCTTAAATTAAGATAACATAGGAAATTAGCATGGAACAAAAATTAAATTAGGTAGTTTATCAGTGTAGATATCAGTTTCAGTATGATTAAGGCAAGAAAAGCCAATGGCTCAGTGGCTTAATGCACCTTTCACTGTGGGAATGAAGGGAATCTTGGTTTAAGAGCCATGTGTTTGCAGTAAAATGAAGATCAAGCAGATATTAGTATTATTTTTCCTTATCCCAGGGGATAGTTCTGAAAAGTTTCCCAGACTATTAGGTGTTCATCATGTGGGCGCAAATTGTATCCAAGTATCTTGCCGAGTTCCAGCTATTTCCACCCCCTCCCCTCAGCATTGTAAAGTATATCATATACCTGAATCTAATTTGAGTAATTCATTACAGCAATATTACAACTATAAATGAAACTAATAATCTATCTTGGCGTAACATGTCTATCCTTTGAGGTACATATATTATGCATGAAGCAGCTTAAGTTTGAAGAAGTCCTGAGCATTAAAATTTAAACACTTTGTTCTGAGTTTATAGTATTTTGGTGTCCACCTCTTACAAAGGAACACATTAATTTGGCTGGTGGAAAAATAGTATTAGGATGGAGGTACGTATGAAAGTTGGTCATCCATCTCATCAAAGGCCTTCTACAGGACTTTCTTCTATAGAGAGAGTGAATAGGGTTATATAGGTGGTATCATTCTGCCCGCTGTGTGATGCACAAGAGATTAACAAAAGAAGAAATCCTGCTCCATTTCCCCCAGAATGTTTGGAGGGAAGAAAAGGGGGCCAAGTGGCAGTATTATTCAGTAGTAACAAGTCTGCAGAAACCTCATTCAGGTCTGATCCTTCTCCATTTGCAAATAACAGCAAAACTCTCATTGACTTCACTGGAACAGGATCAGATCCACTATGTGGTCATGGCTCTCCCTGTGTTTAATGGGCATGACCAGGTAGAGGAGGGCCAGGCCAGGGATAACTGCACCACACAGTCTCCTGGTCCTGCCACTGTCAGTATTAACTCTCTCTCTGGGTATGTCTACACTGGAACAAAACACCCACGGCTGGCCCATGTCAGCTGACTTGGGCTAAGGGGCTATAAAATTGCAGTGTAGATGTCTGTGGGTTGGGCTGGAGCCTGAGCTCTGGGACCCTCCCCACTTATTGTGTCCCAGAACCGGGCTTCAGCCAGAGCCCAGACATCTGCACTGCAATTTTTATAGCCTTGCAGCCCAAGCTGCGGGTGTTTTATTGTAGTGTAGACATATCTCGAGTCCTTTTCCATACCCTCTAGCCCTATTCAGTGTGGCCTGGGCCCAGGGAAAAGACAGTATGGGGGCTGGCACCTGAAGATGCCTCAAAATCTATAGCACTTCTATGGCTTGGTATGCCAGTATAGTGAAAGAGGCATAAAACCTTCCCTTCCTCAGGCCAGAAAATCTACTTCCGTATGGGGAGGAAGTCCATCTTAGTGAGTTTTCAGATCCATCTTAGTGAGTTTGCCACATGACTTTGTATTTTTCTGCCAGATGGAGGGGTAGCTCTGCCCTATCATCAGTGGGAGAGAGAGACAGTGGAAGGAGTGCACAAGGCAGAGATTTAAACAGGAATGACAACAAGGGAGTTATATAATGGTAAAAAATGATAAGAATTGAATTCTGATTCAAGATGAGTATGGTCCTTGGTCCACATGCAGAATTCCTTCATGTGAATTTAGGAGCTCTGAGTGAGACTGGGGATAGACATGGCCATGAAAAATTTAAGAATTAAGTGTAGGGTGACAAGAGGGCAAGTGTGAAAAAATCAGGCTGGGGGGTAATAGGTGTCTATATAAGAAAAAGCCCCCAAAATCGGGACTGTCCCTATAAAATAAACTAGTGTGAGATGCACACATGGGGATAGTGAGTAAAGACAGCCAACAGATCATAAGTTAAAGAACAGTAGGTAATCAGACAATGAATTATAGATGTGTAATCCAAGGGCAAGGTCATAGGGCAGAAGAATGTAGTGGGTAGGAGAAAGCACCCATTCCCAGCTCTAGGTGCCCCTTACAAAGTTTTAAAATTAAAAATAAACAAAAAAAATCACATCAAACCACTTCCATCCCCTGCCAGTCACATCTGGCCCTACAAATGAGTTCCCATCCCCATGTTTGGGAGGATTGAAGAGGGGCTTGTATCATGTGATAGTTTTTATGTTACCCTTATTTTGCTGGCACAACATTAACAGTATTGCTGCTCAACTTGTTTGGAATTTTGGCAAAATTTAAAATGTTAAAAATAAAAAAAAAGTGGGAAAAACAAAACAAAACAAGGAAATGGACATGAAAATTCTCTCTGTGGATTGACCAATCCAATCACGGGTTGATTTAAAAAAAAGTTTGTTTTGTTTTGTATTTTTAAAATGCCAGTTTTCCTCTTCTTTTTGGACCAGCTTTAATTTGAGTTCCTGACTCTGTTGCTGGGAACTTGATGTTGCTTGCTCACCAGGCAAGAAATTCTTTTTAACGCTTAAACACATAAGAAATATAGACAAACCTTCAAACCTTTTGAGAGTTAAAACAACACCTAAAAATCAAGCAAATCTTCAATTTACCAAATTCTATTATTGCTGTTCAGTTACTGGAAGACCACATGCACAGCACACTGTATGCAGTGCCGGCTCCAGCTTTTTTGCTGCCCCAAGCGGCGAAAAAAAAAAAAAGAAAAAAAAAAAAGGAGAACCTGATCGAGCTGCCGCCAAGGAGCAAGACAACGAGTGAAGGACCCACCGCCGAACTGCCGCCGATCCGGAACGGGCTGATTGAGCTGCCGCCGAAGTGTCGCCACCGCCAATCCTGACGTGCTGCCCCGACAACGGACACACTGCTGCCCCTTTCTATTGGCCACCCCAGGCACCTGCTTCCTTCGCTGGTGCCTGGAGCCGGCCCTGACTGTATGCAGCCACATTAGTCATGCCTGGGAGACGAGAAAATACTTTTAGCTTGTCAAACTTGCCACAGCAAAGTGATGCAAGGTTAGATTTATCCTGGATGGCTAAGCCAGGCTCTTATTTGACCAATAATATCTCCAATGAGATATTCCATTTCATGTTCTACCCATAGAGAGCAGTCCGATCCCTGAAGTATGGAATTGGGTATGAATTTAGATCCAATTCAACCTTTCCCAAATTGAGAGTCAACCATTGTACCATATTATATCACAGGCAGAGACCGTAGTTTTCTAGGGGTGAAACACACTGATTTAATTACTCCATTTTCCTCACTACAGAAGTACAATTATTTCAAGATAAGGGCAGCTTCCGGGATGGAAAAAGAAGCACCAGTGGGTCCACAGTATGCTGTGAAGGAGTTGCTTGTGACAATAAGAAATGTCCTCACTTGTCAGAATCTATTGCATGCCCTGGAAAGATATGATCTGGCAGGAACAGAGCACCAACTCAATCATCATGACTCAGACTTATGTCGTGTCTTGCATCTACACAATGCAGATCAGGCTAGGCTTGAGGCATGCAAGAAGCACTGGCAGATTCTGTTCTGTCTGTGAAACAGCTGTCAGCCAATCACTAACATAATAGACAACACACTTGTTGCCTGACTGGAGAGTAGCTATTGATCTACAACTAAAGGCTTTCTCTCTTAAACTTTAGCCATCACATCCCGTTACATATCTGAAGGGGTGAACCTTTCATTTCCTGGTAGTTCTTAACAAGACCTGGGCATATGAATCATTTAAAAATCTTACTGTATTGTGTTCACCGTTCTGGTACTTGGTTGTACAGATTCATTTTATGCACAAATTGGATGTTGCACCATTTAAAAATGTATCCCAGTAAATCTCAAAGCAATGACTAAAGTTAAAAAAGAAAGAGAGAAAACATTTTCCAGAATGAACACCTTTGACACATTTGCATCATAAATAATTGATCCAATTTAATGTAACAACTAGCAGCTGTGGAATTATGAAAGTCTTGTATCAGCATGTAAGCAGAGTCAGAATGAGCTCTACCCTGACATCTGGTAGTGAGCTGTGGAAAAGGACTTCAAGGGCTGATCTCGTTTGCCTGGGCACACCCACCCCACCTAGCAAGATGGGACTGCTTGCCCAAATGGTCACTTTGGCTGCTGTGGGATCCCCAGTCTCTTTGTTATTGGGGCAGGAGTAATAAAGGGTTGTTATCCTGGTTATGAGAATCAAGGACAGTAGAACTGTACCTGGTATTTTATGACGGAGGGACTCGTCTTCAACTAAGTAGCACTCGCTAGGCAAGGGACATGGGTTCCAAAGCCCACTGAACTGAGAGAGGCTGGGGATGGGTATTTGTACCCGGCAATGTGGGCCCTAAACACCACTTTGACCCCTCCTCTCTCCACTGTGTAATAACAGAGCTAATTTTGACTCCAATAGGAGTCTTGTTACATGCTGCAGAGCTGAAATCACTGATACCTAGGTCTAAGCATTAGACTTACTTTAGACTAGTGGTTCTGAGTGCACCAGCACTGAGGCTACTAACAGCTGAAATCATGGAGAGTGTGTGTGTTACCAAAATGTCGGGTCCGCCTAGCTGAGATCCAATAACAGCCAGACAGGGATAAGGAAAGGTTGCTTTATTCTGCAGAAGAAAGGAGAGCTTTGCACCTGGGTACAAAAACTCTGTCTTACACACATTTTACAGATCCTTTATACACATTCAGACAAAGGCCCTTGCCGTGTTAACACTTGATTGGTGGTTGCCAGACCCGTGCTTCTGCTATCTGGTCAGTGAAATCCAGTTTGGGACCAGCTCCAACTACCTCAAGGCCTTGAAAGGGAAGACAGTTGAAAAGTTCAGGCTACTGTGTACTTGAGGTGTCTGCTTCCCCCTAATGGCCGCTGGCTGCCATAACGGCTGCTAGCTATTAAGGGGGGGGGGTCGCTGCTGACTGTCACGTGTGTGGGAGGGAGGTGAAGCCATATTGGTGGGTGGGAGGCAGTACAGATAGCAGGAGGAGTGGCTAGCAGGGTGGCTGGCGGAGAGGCATGGCTGGCAGCAAAGACTGCAGTAAAACCCCGCAGAGAGGCATGGCAATTGGCCATTGACCCGAGCAGCAGAGCATGTAAGGTGTCCCCATACCTCTCCCCACTTCCACCCAGGCTGGGAGGTAAAACTCTGCAGGTGAACTTCTGAACGCTGGGGGCTGCACTGACCAAGGACAGAAACTGTGGGTGGAGTGACGGTTGGATTGCTGGACTTAAGATCCTGAGGGGAAACGGACACTGCCAAACTTAGTTGGGGGTGGGTCTTTTGCTCATGGTTTGTGTTATGAATCTTATTTGTGGTGTTTCCCCAACATCATGCTGCATTGTTTCCCTCCTTTATTAAAAGGCTTTTGCTACACTCAGACTCTGTGCTTGCGAGAGGAGAAGTATTGCCTCTTAGGGGCACCCAGGGAGGTGGTATGTAATTGTCCCAGGTCACTGGGTGGGGGCTTGAGCCAGTTTTGAATTGTGTTATTGAAACAGAACCCCTAGATACTGAACCCGGCCCTTGTTGCTGCCAACTCTGACAGACAGAAAGGTTACAAGCAATATCAGCAAGGTAGCTGATACCCACTTAATCAGTACTTTGGACTGATTTAAAGCCCAAAGAACTTCCTGTACCAGTTTTGTTATCATTAATGTAATGGAGAGAAAAGGGTTTAGTCTGATCTGTAAGACATCTGAGATGAAGGAATGGTTAAAGGGGTATTGTATCTATCATCATAAGAAGCAAATTCTGAAACACATATTGAATGCTTCTTCCTAAAGACCATAATTTATTGTGCAGGACAGGAATATCTTTGCTCAGACAGAAAAAAATTAATAAGGAAGATATAGTGCTTTGTATCCTGCAGTGCTGTAACCATACTTACAGGATTTTTTTTTTCATTCACCAATGAAATGCAGCAAGCTCATGGTGGAATATAGTCAAGGCTAAATCCTTGTTGTACTGAAATCAATGGCCATTTTTATCATTGGGGAAGGATTTGGCCCAGAGTACTCACAGCAGTTTAGGATAGGAAGTGAAGAAGAATAACTGCAGGGAGAATTCAGGTAGCAGAATATAATTATCCCAGTTGGAGTTTGGCGAGGACAGCAGAGCTAATAACTGTATTCTTGTGAAAACTGTCACAGGATTTGTAATGATAATTTGGTTTTATCACTCATTACAAACATTGCCCGTTTTTGTTGGTGCATAACTTGAAGTTTGCAGTTGAGACAACGGAATATTTGTGACTGGAATTTAGGAGACGGGGAATAGCATAAAACATGGGAGGCATGTAATTCAAATTTAAAAATAAAATAATTACAAATATATATATTTTTTTATTTTCAGCCTGGATACCTTACAAATAAGTTTAAATGCATAGTAAGAGAGTTTCGTGCTTGCTGATTGCACATCTAATTCATTAAGGGCAGATAGGAAAGGATGAGTTGTTTGTCTTAAAATAGAGCAAGTTACATCATAAAATGCTGATTGCCAGGAACCAGCTGTCAGAAAACATGTATCTTCCATGCTGAGAACTACCAGCACTGACTATGCATCCAACTTTGTGTTCATGTACAAAAATGCATAAAAAGAGCAAATGTACGAGGGACACTAAAGAATCGAAACATGATTTTGGTTTTAAAATAGCAATGTATTTAGATGAGAACTGCCAGGGGGCCTTCAGAAGGCTCAATTCTGAACTCGGAGCTGTTCTGTGAGGTTCAGAAACTCACTGTTGGATATGGGTAAGAAGGCAGATTAACATGATGGATGGTTAAGTAATGGAGAGGAGTTGAATTGAGCTAGAGACAAACATATCAGGGGGGGCTGATTCTGATCTCATGCTAGTGTAAATCAGAAAGAACCCTGCTGAAGTCAATGGAGTTGCACTAGTGTAAAAATGTTTTGAGAGAATCAACCCCTGCACAATCCATTGCTGATTTTAAGAAAAACAATCACAGATTTTTCTCACATCCATGATCTCTCTCTCTTGTTTGAGATTTAATTCAGTTCTGTACCTACTCTTTTCTTTCTTATGAATAAACCCCAAATAAAGGCAGCTTTGCTTGGTCAGCCTTTGTGAGATTGGCATTATTAATAAAAAATTATCATTTTGTTACTTGTTTTTGAGAGTGGCAGAGAGTTGGCATTTGCCTACTCCCAGCCAGGAACGTGTCACATTAATGAACAAGTGATGCGTGAAAGGTCATAAGCAAAATAAACAATTTAGTCTTTCATGATTTACCCTCCTTAATAAACATTTTGTTGAACTTTTTATTTTTTTGTGTGGGGGGGATGCAGTACTTACTGTGTGTTATGATGTATTATTTGTGGCATTCCACTTAATGAAGTAAAATACTGTACTCATTTGTGAGCACTGACATTATTTAACCTCCTACTTACTTCCTATTTACATACACCCACTCTTCAGCATCTTTACAAACAGTAGTCAGCTAAGCCTGTCAAGTCTTCTTTTATGTATGTTAGATAAGAATTATTTACACCTGTCTTTACAGATAGGTAGAACAGAGTAGTTAAGGGTGAGATTCTTTGCTCCACTTCTTACGGGGGCAAGGAGGGCTTTGAACCACCATCATGCTTTCCAGATTTTGGGCTGGTCTTGCATGGTAGTCCCTGATTGTGGTACATCATGAAAGATGTAGTCCAGTGAGGGGGCCCGGCCCATAGAGGAGAATGGGAGCAGGAGGCAGCCAAACTACAGCTTCTCTGAGGCACTGCGGTGGCTGAAAAGAGAAAAAATGTTTGGCTTTTGGGATTGTCACACTGTCTGGAGTGGCTCACAAATGTGGGTGCCAACCATAGGGCAGACTATCAAGAAGCAGGGCACAACCCCCAAACTGGTCATGTGTTCTGTAGTTAGATGTCACCAACCAAGTATCAAGTGTGAACACCTCAAGTATTATACCAGCCTGGACATGTAGTCACAGACAGGCCCCTTGGGCACTCCAGTCTATCAAGTCTGCCTTTGTGATAGATGGACCCTTACATCGAAAATCACAACAATATTCAGGAGTACTTGTAGCACCTTAGAGACTAACAAATTTATTAGAGCATAAGCTTTCGTGGGCTACAGCCCACTTCTTCGGATGCATATAGAGTGAAACATATATGCATCCGAAGAAGTGGGCTGTAGCCCACGAAAGCTTATGCTCTAATAAATTTGTTAGTCTCTAAGGTGCCACAAGTACTCCTGTTCTTTTTGCGGATACAGACTAACACGGCTGCTACTCTGAAATCTAACAATATTCAGGTTACTCCCAGTCCCAAAGGATCAGTCACTTACCCTAGGTCAATTGTACCTCAGATCTCAAACCAAAGACAATGTCAATGCTGTAATAAACTAACTAAAGATTTATTATCTAGGAAAAAGAAATGAGAGTTATTTACAAGGTTAAAGCAGTTAAACATACACACACGAATGAGATACAGTTGTAGGTTCCAAAAGACGATAGTAGCTGCTATAATATGCAAGCGCTATATGTCCTTTAGGGCTAACCCAAGCTAAACAGCTGGGGACCCCTTGCTTATGCTTAGAAATCTTCACCCCCTCAGAGTTCAAACAGCATAGGAATAACAATTTCTCCTTAACAGGGATTTGTATTCCTTTCCCCCAGTGTTCAAGCTTGTCTATGTACCCTCTTCAGGGATGTGGGGGAAGCAATCTTTTCACACTTGGTAATCCTTCTGCCCTGACAGTGGGCATTTACAATCTTAGCAAACATTTTTATAGTTACGGAGCAAACACTCAAATATTACCTTATAACATGGGATACAGGCATTATAAGTAAGATTAATACATGTAGAATCCTCTAAGCATTTCACAAAGTCTAAACACTAAACATGTTCTTTTAACTCTAATATCTATTTTAACAATACTAACACACAGGTGAGCCAGACTGGTCTCCAGCTATGCATTTGTCAATGTTCAGAGAGGACCAGGAGACTTGGCAGGAGCTGGCATCTGGTCTGCCAGCGTCACAGGGATGTACGGTTTTTCCACGAAAAGTCAAAATTTTCTGTGGAAAGCCAATGATCTTCACAAAAAATATAATTAAATCAAACCCTCCAATTTTCTGTCAAAGTAGTTTTGAGGAAACAAATTGGATCATTCTTAGCAGTTGCCAGCTATCCATTTGACTTATTTCTATAGCAGATTTATTTACCAGGGCCTGCTTCTTCAGTGTAAATTGTAATGTTTTCCTATTGGGACTGAGGCGGCATTTAGAGTGTTCAGAGTGGTGTAATGGAGCTTTATCATGTATCTTTAGGTCTGATTATGTTTTAAAGTCTACAACAGATGAGAACAGATGTGGTCTGAGAAATTTTAATTTGGAACCATATTCTGATGAAATTGAAATGCTTCATTAAATTTAGGTTAATTTGGCCAAAATGTTATTTAGGAGAAAAACTGAAAATGAATGTTCCAGCAATGTCAAAATATCCCTTTTCACATTTTTAGAACCAAATGGTCTGATTTTTCATTTTGAAGCAACTTTTTGTTTTGAATGTTTTGTTGTGTATTATATATTAGATTAATTATGTATTAAACCATTGAAGTTGAAGAGTTATTTTAGAAAGTCTCCCATATAAACCATTCACCTCATAGCACCGTATTTCACTTTCATTACCACAATACTAGTCTTATCATATTAACAATTAAAAAAAAATTGAGATTGACTCATTCTGTTGGAACCCCCTTGAGAGTAAAAGCCTACCACAATGACATATCCATCTAGGTCCCTTCAGACACACTTGTCTGCCAGCCTTGACTCTGTCTGAATGGGAACAAAGCTGGGTAACTACATTAAATTGAGGGTATCTTATGTAACACTTCAGAAAGTTGTTAATAGGATCAGACTCTCATTTTATTAGACGGTTGAAAGTCCACTTTTATTTCTGAAGGACTCATCTGATTCTATAAATGATTTGTCAAACTATTTGGAAATAATTTCAGTGGTTGTCTACCTAGTATTTCTGCGGCTTTGCAAATGGTACAAGAACTGAAGAGTTTGTTCCAACACTGCTACTCGATAGTGTTATTAAAAAGTATCGAATGAAAATAGACTGAACCCTGTCTTAACTGAGCACTCATGGCCCAACAAAAATTAGTTGTTTTACAGTGATAGCATTCTAATAAAGATGGAACAGAATTGCACTCAGTGTATTTGGAAATGTAATCAACAGGAGTCAATTGCGGTTGTAGCTACCCCAAGCCAAAATCATTATTATGTTCGTTGGAGGGGAAATTGAACACCCTTGCTATTGTCACATAGGCAAGGAAAATCTTCATATGTGATGAGTGAGAATGAATATTCTCTCTCTGTCTAAAACACCATCTATTTTCCCTTACATTGTTACCATAAAGTTGTTTAGTAAAAAAAAAATGCAGTGTCACTTTAACTTCGGAGCAGCTCATTATAGCACCACTGTAGCTCAAGTCATGGTGAGTTTGGGGGTGTGAGGAGCTGTTGCACAGGAGGGTTCAATGTTGGGTGCCCCTTATATATGAAATAGGGAAAGTGCAGTGAATATTGCCAATATTTTCACAGGCAGTGGTGGTTTTGGCTGATATCTCACTCCTAAGGGAGGCAAAGGCCCAGAGAACACAACTGCTACTGGAGTCCTGAAACTGCTCTGGCTCATATGCTACTAACCTGTTCACTGAAATGGTGGCCACAGAATTCATTGCAGAGTCTCTTATTGCAGGGAAAGAAACAAGGTCACCATCCCTAGAAATACTTGGGATAGGATTGCAGAATTGCAGAAAGGGTCATCAAGATTATTCAAGAGGATGAGAGGGACATCCCCTGCACAGCTAAACAAAGTATTCTGCATGGGGAGAATTAAAGCCCTCTCTTCCCCCAGCCCAACAAGCCAAAGAAAGGAAAAGTGAATGACGCTTCTACCTCTTTTTTTCTACTTCTAGCCAAACAATGATCTGTTGGGAACTGCGTAATTTGGACTGCTATACTAATCTTTTTGAATTAATTTCCTACCATGCAGTACTTGATTGAAGTGACAACTATATATGCATTCTCTATATATAGCCTATATCCCTCTTGAGCCAGCTACCTTAAGTTAACTGCAGTGAAGACAAGCCCTTAGCATCTACTGCTGATAGAGTTTATCACCTTTAAAAACATGTAAATCGATCGTGGTCAACTATCTTATGTAAAAATAGAGTTTATTGTCTGAAAAAAGGAAAATATTATTTTTTTCATTATAATTGTCATTAAAGTACTAAATAGAGCACTGGACAGTTGGGGATATATTTGGACACTACAATATATTTTTCAGTTCTTAGCTACGTGCATTAGAACTGCATTGATCTCTGAAGTGGAAGTGTGTATTAGTAGAATGTAATAATGATCATGGGTTAATTCTTGGAGACTGGTATTATGTTGGATGCGAATGTTGCCTTAATTTAATATTTCCTTGCTTTTTAGACTCTGTGCTGTTGTGGAAAAATACATTTAGGTGACTTTAAGGGCTTAACTCTATGTTTAAGAATGCTGCATTGGCACAGCTGCATTGCTGTAGCACTTAAGTGAAGACGATCCTATGCCAACAGGAGAGCTTCTCCTGTTGACGTAGTTAATCCCAAGATGCAGTAGCTATGTTGACAAGAGAAGCCATCCTGGTTTGGTATTAACAACAAATTTCATCCATTACTGTATGTCCCTTCTTCTAGGTCATTAGTAAAATGAAGAGAATCCTGTAGCATTCTGCTAGTCCCTTGTTCCACTCAAATTTTTTCAAATTTCAACACTTTAAAATATTGTCAATTTCAAAATATTTCGGTGAGTGCTACCATTGAATTAAGATAATATGCAAATTGCTTATCAAACAGTGGGCATGTTTCCACTATTTTCTCTACTGCTATGTAAAATATGAAATGACATACACCTCTTCTGCTTTCACATTTTGCTACAAACCCAGAGCAGATTCACTGAAGGAACTACTAAGGACTGTGAATCTTTGGCAGTGCTCTAGTGTTGAGTTATGGAGTCAGGTTGGAAAAATGCAAAATCACTTGGCTCAGACAGATGAAAGTTGATTGCTTCAGAGAAACCTCAGATGAATTTTTTAGTTTATTTCATCCCAGAACTAAATTCAAAACTCAGGAGGTGCAAACTACTTTGGATTGAAACCAAATAAAGCCTTTCCATTATCCCCTGTGAAGATAAGCAGTCATGTTTCATACACCTCTACCACTGAAGTAAAAAAAGACGAAGTCTGTGCTTTTCTGAATCTTTCCTACATTGCTTCTCAAATTAAAACATTGTGGCCTTAATGGAGCAAAGCACTCAAGTATGTGCTCAAAATTCCATGGATTAAAAGTTCAGTGCTTTGCTGAATCTTGGGGCATAAGAGCCTCTGTCCAATCTGTGTATATTTTTTATGTTTTCACATTCATTTTGAATTAAAAATGTCTGATTTAAATCTCTCTAAGCCTATCCATTTATCTCTAACTTAAACTCCCATGCTCATCTTTTGAAGGTGTTTGTGCAGGTTTCCTTTGAGGAGGAGGACTGAGGTGTCAGTTATAGTGTGATTGTTTTGTGAGAAGTGTTCACCCACGGGGAATATGGTGGTTTTGTCTTTTATCATTTATCTGTGTGAGTTCATTCAAGAGCATAGTGAGTTGTCATTGGGGGCACTTAGTGCACTGAATGAGATACACCTCATCCTCAGGAGCAAGCTCCCCACAGACCAGACCCACCAACTCACAGCAGCACCAGACCCAGTCATAACAGCAGATACAAAACCTTCAGATATATCTCCATTGCTACAATAATCAATACACCCTCCCCCCCAAAAAACACCTTTCAAGATTGATGGGTCTTATGTATGATTATCACAACATGTACTTCGGCCAGTGCACCTAATGCCCCAATAACAACTAGGTGGGTAAAATGAGACAATCACTATGCTCTTAGTGCTCATCCTTAAAGGAAATCTACACACCTTCAAAAGATGAGCCTGGGAGCTTAAATGCATAACATTTAGACACTAAAAATCATGGATTTAATAAAGGCACTTGATGTATGGCTCATTACAACAATCCATAACCCACTAACCCTCCTTTGTCTTATAACTGCAGAGGTGTTAACTACCCACTTCACCTTGAATGGTCTCTTACCACATGTTAACCCCTATGCAAAACAATCTGTTCCTCCTCATATGCAGCTGTGACACTCTGAGAACCTTTCCCAGACCTGAAGAAGGGCTCTGTATAAGCTCAAAAGCTTCTCTCTCTCTCACCAACAGAGGTTGGTCCAATAAAAGATGCTATCTCACCTTGTGTCTCTAATAAATACTGCAGACTTGCTTGTTCTGAAATATTGTGCAGTGGTTGCCATTTAGAAAGTCAACATTTACCAGCAATGTCCACCTCAAACCACAATTATTTCCTTTATTAAGTAATTCTAAAGTCTTACATACCACAGAATAGTAACAGTTTTTAAACACTGACTTTTAAAAGCAATCATCATAATACCAAATTCTTCCTCCTTTTTTTTATAAGGGAATTTGTCTTACCCTCTGCCCTTCCAATTTCCATTATTGCTTATCTATTTTTCTGCTGTGAAGATAATACCAGTGGGCTGTTTGCATCTTTCATCAGCTTCAGTGGGTGTTGGTTTCATGGCAATGAGAACAGAACTTTGGCCCAAGATATGTACATAAGATAATATAACCTAGTGTTAGCCGTTGTGGAAGCAGAGAAAGAACTGACAGGAAGGGGATGCAATGCATGACAGTTCGTTAGCAAGAGTCAGGCTAACTGTAACCCTAATAACGCGAGATTTGTAGAAGCGAGGAATGTGTGAGGCGAGTGGGTAAGAACTGTGTGAGAAGTTGTTGCGACCTTGTGTAGATAATGTGTAGATAATATGGAATGTAGACTAAGAGTCTACATTAGTGAGCAAAACAAGATATCAGAATGACCTATGTATAAACAAAATGCAGCTGTTGCTCATTATTGTCTGTAACAAAAGGTATAAATGCTTGCTGAAATTGTTTACCTGTTGAGAGACCTGCTTAGCTCTCTCCCTCTATGCAATTGATAGAGAGAAAGAAAATAAAGTATCTGATTTGCTGTACCCAAACAAAAAGTGAGAACTCTGTTATTCTCCGACAATTTGGGGGCTCGTCCGGGATACTTTATTTTCTTTCTCTTGAGTGTTACCGGAAGACACCCAGAGTACTCTGCGAAGTCTTTTTGTCTCAGGACTCGAGACCTTGATTAAATGGCAAAAAAATAAAATAAAAAAAAAGACTCTGGTTTAGCTGAAGCTGCAGCTAAATTAAGAAGCTGTAGTGTTGTTATACAAGAGAAATCATGCTGCTTATAAAATTTTAGTGTAAGGCTTGTAAAATTGGAAGAAAATAGTTTTTTACAACTATGATGTAAAAAAAGGCTAGTTTTATTACAAATGCTTTGTGATTATTCAGGAGAAAGCAAATAACTTTACTGTTAGCTACAAGGCTTCAAAGGTGGGTATTTTAGTGCCAGGGCATCATCTCTATAAATGTTGACTTAGTGTTGAGCATCACAAGCAAAGACTCTGTTGACTCAGTGATTTTACGTCATTTAAATGTATCTGATAACTCACAGGAATAGTGTTGCAGGATTTAAGATACACTTAAAATATCCACTCACTGTAAGAGTCCTGATTATAAATATGCACTGTATATTTTGTCAGTCCTTTTTATGTTATGGTTATTTCACTCTAGTGACCTTAGGTTACCCATCACATTTGTCTTTTGACTGTTGGCAACAAATCAGGTTGTCTTTCTCACTACATATTTCCTGCCTGCTTCTGGAAGAGGTAGAAAGCTTCCCTTTGTAAGTCCGAGTCTGTATTCTCCGACAGATAAAGTAGCAGTCTCTGGTGGTCCTAAACAAACCCAGTTTTTAATATGAGAGAGGTCACAACAGGGAAAGCATACAGAAAATCAGTCATGTTAAGCCATTACTCAGCCTCCTTTTATAAACTTGAAATACAAAAGGAAAATAAATATTACTTGACATTCAGGGAACTTAAGTTTGAATTAAAAGTTCTTGGCCAGAGTCACTGAGTCAATGGGCCAAATTCATCCTTGGTGCAACTCCATGAAGACAGTGCAGTTGCACCAGGATGGTTTTGGCCCACAGCCATTCATTTTTTTGTTATTGCCTTTTCCCTGGTAGCAGGCACTTTCACATTAAAATTATAATAGATAGGCAACAGGGTTACATGTACTGGAGCCTTTATCCTGGAAGAGGGTGAGTTCCAACAACTCTCACTGAAGTCACTGGGAGTAGAGAATACTCATCACTTCCCAGGAGTCTTCAGGACCTTATGGGAGTACGCAGCGTTCTGCCGGCGTGAGACTTGGGTGTGGCAGTTGCTCTGCTCTGTGTTAGGCATACTATGAATGCTAATATTACAACGCAGTGGGAAGTCATCAACCACAGTCTCCTTTGTAATAATTTGTCCCCTTTAAAAGATTGCCTTGTGCAACCGAAGAATTTAACATGGAAGGCAGGAGGAAAAAAGATAACAGAAACTATATAAAGTAGAAAAAACAACAGTGCTGGAGCCTGAATAGAAACTGAGCTATGAATACTAGTTCGAGTCATGTTGGAAAACCTTTTGATGATACAGTCAACAGTTTCCCTGGCAATGAGTCATTTTAGGTCTCTCAAATAATATTAGTTTGCCAGAATAAAGGAAGCTTGACAGAAGTAAATGCCTCTGCTAAAAAAAAGGGGGGGGGATATTTTTTGTCTACTAAATGTGCCCTTGTTATACAATTTGATGGCATTTTTTTCTTTTCTGTTATTTTTAGACTTTGGGGGTGGATTTTCAAAAATGCTCAGTAATGGCCTAACTCTGTTAACCCCGAAGTCAATGGTAAAACTTCTGCTGACTTTAATAGGAGCTCAGTTAGGAAAATGCTGAGCGCTTCTGAAAATCCCACCCTTAACAGTTTTCTGTTCTAGGTCCTTGGGGAGATTCATAAAATCCAGATTCAGCAGGAGTGAAAACTTGCAAATTCCACATGGGTATTGGGTGGGAAGATAGGTATATTTTCAGGAAGAAGCTGCGTTAAGAACTCAGTTGTATCTCAGTTGTTCACAGTAGTGACTGAGCTTTACGTTACAATCAGTCACATCATGAATGTGATAAGAAAGTAACATGCAGCTGTACAGGAGGTAGCAAGAGAGTTAAACCAACTCACTTTGACGTTAAGCATTAGCTCACCATTCCTGGACTCCTACTGACCATATATGGACAGCAGTGGTTCTAAAGAACCATTGCTGATGTGTGGATGTAGTTCTATCATGAACCAGGGCTGAGTTTAAGTAATTCTGTAAACTGAGCCAAGCAATCACAACAAGTGTGCTCTAGAGAATCTCAAAATCACATGAACATCAGGAATGTGTGGAATTCCTATGTGGAATCAAGTATGTGAATTCTGTTTATTTTTGGCCCTTTAGACTGTTCTGGAATAAGAGAATGAAGGAGAGAATTTCCAATACATCTGTTAGTCTTTAAGGTGCCACAGGACTCTTTGTTGCTTAATTCGTGTACAGTCATCCACCAATCAATTTCAAGTATATGGGCTGAATATCAGAATAGGCACAAAGAAGTGGATATATTGGTATTCTGTGGTGTTGCTAAGAACATTTTTCAGAGCATTCAAATTGTGGGAGGTTAATTTAATTGAGCAATAAAATAAGAGGGTAAATGGGAAAGAGACACAAAAAAGAAGAGGAAGAAATTGATGAAAAGTTTGAGAAAAGAGATAAGCCATGGTAAATGAGAAGGTGTGTGACCTAAGGGAAGAAGAGATTATAGGAAGAACATAGGAATAAGAGAGTGAGAAAAAATATATATGGAGGAAAGAATTCTAGAAAAGAGAGAGGCATAGGACATCCATCATTTAAAAATTCAGGCTTGTAAGTTTTATAGAGCAAAGTTTGGGGGCTGATACTTCAAATATTCATAAATGGTCAGGGTGACAAAATGTATATGAGAGTGATGGGTTACAATTTCACAAAATTAGGCCAGATTCTAGCACACAATTCCTTTTCCCTACTCACCACCCCTGTAATTCTAATGAGATTGCATGGTTTAATCTCAGTAATTTGCTTTAAAAATGTGTTGGTTGGTTTCTCTAAGCATTTAATTATCATAATTCTGTGCTATAGAGATAGAATCCCTTGAAATTTCAGTCCATTAATTAAAGAGATTTTTTTTTATTAAATGCTTATTGAATTTTTTAATTGAAAAACATTAATGTTTCATTATACAGTATTCAGAGTAGCAGCCGTGTTAGTCTGTATCCGCAAAAAGAAGAACAGGAGTACTTGTGGCACCTTAGAGACTAACAAATTTATTAGAGCATAAGCTTTCGGATGCATCCGAAGAAGTGGGCTGTAGTCCACGAAAGCTTATGCTCTAATAAATTTGTTAGTCTCTAAGGTGCCACAAGTACTCCTGTTCTTCTTTATACAGTATTGTCATTTATAAATGGGTATGATATCACAGGCAAAACCAAAGGTATATGTAGAAAATTTCATATTACCAATTTATTAGTATTTAAATCACGTGGGCAACGTGTGGCCCGGGCCACAGGGACGTGCTGGCCACTGCTTCCCGCAGTTCCCATTGGCCAGGAATGGCGAACTGCAGCCCCTGGAAGCTGGGGGCAGCCGTGTAAATGTAAACAAACTGTCTGGCGGCCTGCTAGCGGATTACCCTGATGGGCTGCATGCGGTTGCCCAGCATTGATTTAAATGCTATGATGATGTGCTCCAATGCTTTGAAACACCTGGAGATAGAAAGATATCATGTAAGTCATATGGAAGAATTCATTAAAATAATAAAAACAATCAGACAAATGCTACTAGTCACCTAATACTATTATGCCATTTGCAGTGTTATGAGTAGAAATGAAGGCTTTTTACAATTGAAATTTCAGTTGCACAAAGGATCTTTAACCCCTTCAATAAGGTGACCTAGAGACTGTCAATTCCTTTTCCCCACAGCTAATTTCAAATGAGAATTTGAAACCTAGATTGCTTTTTTTTTATTCTCCCTTGATACACAGCCAAATGACTCCTGGTAAATTGCTGAAATTTAAGGAAAGTGATAGGAGAGATTAAACTTTGGTTGTTTATACAGTATTTTAAGATGCAATACCTAAGTTGCAGTTTGACTTCTAAATGACCTTAAAACTCACAAGACAGAGAAGAGCCTTGGTATTAAAACACTCTGAATACTAAGAAGGATACAAGGTGATGTAGCATGGAGAACTCTAGAATGAAACAGACATTAAATTATGCAGACTTTTAATCTGCTCAAGTTAATATACTGAACTATTTACAATACTTCACTATAGCATTTTGCTGAAGGTTCTGTAGTCAGGACATGGTGACTGGCTCTTCAAGACCAATAACTTCTCTGTGTATGCATAGAATGGCTAAAGATGTGGTGCCTACACTGTTATTGATGTAACAAATTTATTAGAGCATAAGCTTTCGTGGACTACAGCCCACTTCTTCGGATGCATCCGAAGAAGTGGGCTGTAGTCCACGAAAGCTTATGCTCTAATAAATTTGTTAGTCTCTAAGGTGCCACAAGTCCTCCTGTTCTTCTTTTTGCGGATACAGACTAACACGGCTGCTACTCTGAAACTTGTTATTGATGTGTTATTCCTCTCTCCAGTCCTCTGGTCTCTCTCAAAGTCTTATAGTAGAATATTTTCACCTTCTTTAGCTGACTTCCTTCAAACAATGATGATAAGGTTTTGAACTATTCATTCCCAGTTTTGTAAATATTCTTCCTCCTTTTATCCTTAATTTAACCTGCCATCAAACCCTGATAATTGAATCAAAACTGAACGCCAGCATAGTACTGCAGCTCTTCAATTCAGAGTGTTCTTTCATGTTTTTCATGGTTTTAGTTTTTGCAATTTGTCAATGCAATTCTTGAGGGAAATTACACCGGGACATTTCAAACTCAAAGGAAAGTTGGCCCAGTCAGCTCTGGATTTACAACCAAGTTTAAGCACCATTCTTAAGTACAGTGGCTGTGTCTACATTGAGCTTTTCTTATAATCTCTCACGGTTGAATTACTACTTTTGCAGCCCCACAGATGGTAGCTATTGGGAAGAAGAAAATACCTATGCTAATCTAACCCACTGTTGCTGTCCTGAGATACATCAGTAATAATATTTTCCGAGGGTTTATTTTAATTTTATGTATGTTGGAGATTGTGGATGGATATTATTGCTCTAATGTAAATTTCTTTTGGCATTTCAAATACTTCTATCCAATATATGAACCAGTACTGTCTGCCTGAGCTAGCGAGAGAGAGAAAACAATGACAGAGTTTGGACCTAGCCAGAAATTCTGCCGGATCAAGGCCTGGTTGGCTTCTGGCCCCATAAGCCTGAGCCACCTGCTTTACCCCAAAACAGTCAATGAAAGACAAAATAAAAAAAATATTTCTGATATTTGTCCTGTATGTAGGAATGATATAAAATGTCCCTTGATATTTGGTTCCATCAATATTCAAAACCCTTTCCCCCAAATGTAAGCCATTTATAACCGGAGACCAAATAAGATGCACAGTAAATGTAAAGAAGGCAATGCTATCTAACGGTGCACGAAGCATAGAACTTCGACCGCAGTTCTAATCCCCATTCTGCCATTGATTGGTTGGGTTCATTGTTTTGCACTGGGAAAGTCATTTATCATCTCTGTGAGCAAAATTCTGCTCCCATTATACAACTGTAAGGCCTTGAGTGCACTGGAGATTAGCCTTGATTACAGCTATCAGTGATGAGCAACACCAGCGAAAACCTCTAGCACAGAACACCGGAGTGCACCGGAGTGGCTTATTCCAGTTTCAAAGGGGTAAACGGCACAGCCACAAGTTTCAGTTTATAGCCAGTTTACATTACTGGTTTGTACTGGTGCAGATACATAGATGGCTGAGAGGCCTTTTCTGCATTGGGAATACCTCAGGGGAGTCATTCTCAGTTTACAGAAGTATTGCAGAGAACAGATTTTAGCTCTGTGTTTTAGTAACCTCCCTTCTTCACTTGCCTGCACCTCACTACAGTTTTATGCAGAATAATCAGTGAATAATGTTTGAAGAGTGCTTTGAAGATTTAAACTGCTAACTACTGTTACTAACTCTTCTACACCCAAAGCTGTACATGCAAAGTTGTGTTAGATGTTGCTGTGATCCTCTCCCATCCCCATCAGTTTGAGGAGTTCCCTGAAGGGCAGGCAGAACTGGCTTGCATAAATCATAAATCTTTGCTTAACATTTGAACTAAATCTGGAAGCTCAAATGATTTGGCTAACGTTTTGTTTCCTTAATTTTCTTCCGCACACATCTGCATAAATACTGCAGACACAATAGCCCCCCTAAGAAAGGATGGTCTCATGAAACTTGTGGTGTGGCTGGGTGCAGGAATTACTGGAGATCACATATTGTTCTCATGAGATTTTCAGCCTCACATTTACAGACCCAAGTGCTTTGGACCTACATCCAAACTTGTGAGTTCTTGTGGATTCTGAACATCTTTGGCTTGTCTTTCCATGTAACTGGTATCCTATGGGGCACTTCACTAGAATGTCTTGACAGAGAGACTTTCTTTCTCTGACCTGTTTTCTATTATTCAGCAAAGGTTTAGTTATATCAGGGGTCGGCAACGTTTGGCACGCGGCGCACCAGGGTAAGCTCCCTAGCGGGCCGGGCCAGTTTATTTACCTGCTGACACGGCAGGTTCGGCCGATCGTGGCCCCTACTCGCTGTGGTTCGCCGTCCCGGGCCAATGGGGGCGGCGAGAAGCGGCGCGGGCGAGGGATGTGCTGGCCGCGGGTTCCCGCCACCCCCATTGGCCCGGGACAGCAAACCGCGGCCAGTGGGGGCTGCATCGGCCGAACCTGCCGCGTCAGCAGGTAAATAAACTGGCCCGGCCCGCTAGGGTGCTTACCCTGGTGAGCCGCGTGCCAAACGTTGCCGACCCCTGAGTTATATCATAATTGTTGCTGACACCACAAACAATATGTACTCTCCTAATTACTGGCTTTTTCTGCATGATAGTTGAATTTTCTGCCATTGTACCATTTATACATAGCTGAAAATGAATACAATTTTAAAAGAATTAAATGAGATGCTTTGCAGATATTGATAACTGCTATGTACTACTGTAGGAACTGGGTAGGTCTAGTTAGTTACCTGTTGGTCACAAAGGTGAGTAGAGGGCACTCTTATGCATCTTTGCACAGGGGTATGTTATTAATAGCTAGGGAGGAGAGATGAGTGGGAAATGGTTTTCTCATCCCAGGAGAGTTTTTGACATTTAAAATGTGTTCCTTGTCCCAAGTCAGGACAAGTTAAAATCTAGATTTTTTTTGATCAGATGAATCACAATATTTTGTTTTACTTTTGGTCTTTTTACATTTTAAAACTTTTTAAATGTATAAATACACTAACATTTCTAAACAGAAAGTTGTTTCAATGTGGAAAATAAAACTTTTCCTTTCAACAATTTTGAAACTTTTTTTTCCAGTTGGCAGATTTGTTGAAACAAATCCTTTACCACAAACCATTTTGGTTTCAACAAATTGCCATTTTCTGATGAAAAAAGTATTTCATTGGAAAAATCCCACCAGCTCTACTAGGGAGCCCTGCTCCAAGCTCGTACCTCTACTGCATGATAGCTGCCATGCATAAGTCAAGGTCTGGGTAAACAGACCCTTGTTCAGGATTAAGTGCCCAAGGACCTGTTTCTGTAAACTTTACTCATGCAAACAATCCCACTCAGGACTCAGCATGAGTAAGGGTTGCATAATTGGGCCATCAGTGAACTTCCACACACAAACATTTTTAGGAAGCAGCCAATCAGACAGGAACAAATGGCTGAAATTATTTATATAACCACCATCACTTCAGCAAACATGTATTTTTACTTATTTTACAATCAGACACTGATTGAAACCTGCATGCTTAACTTTTCTTTTCTCCAATTATGAAGTCACTACCAATATTTGCAAAGTTACAATATATGAGTCAGGGAAATTGTTTTCATTTTATATTTCTGTTTTTTATTTTCAGAATGATTTATATTCTGGGTTAGTTATGTATGATCTCTGTAATTCCATGATAACAGCCACTTAATGATCCTGGCTGAACCATACTCTTCACACACCTAATGTTTAGAGATAGTTATTGTTATTTCAATTTTTAAATTCCTGGGGCATTCAGATTCTACTGTGATGGATGAGGTATGTAAAGATAGCCACCCATAAAGAGAATTTAAAATCACCTGGCTATGTTAAAACTGAGCAAACCATTTTAAATTAGATTAATTGATTCTTTCATATACTTCATCATTTTGCTTGACCATCTGAGTTTTTTCTTTAAGGTGAATTTAGTGAGGAAAGGTACTAGATTGACAACATTGTGCGATATGGGCAGCAAAGTAGTAAGTTGTGCCAATGAATTTCAGTGTTATTTTAGGTTACAGGCAAAGCACAATTGTCATCCCTTTTTCCAATACTAGTGTCTCATTTTGACACTAATGTCTGTGCTCTGCTGAGTGGTAGCAGATGTCCAAGGACTTGTAGGTCAGGTTTCAAATGGAGGAGAAATCATTGATGTGGAGTCTGGGTAGATTCTAAGTGTAACTTGTTTTATTTAAACATATACACCAGTCCTGAAAACGGTAGTCAGACAACATGCAGACACGCTTTCTTTTAGGAATTGCAGTCCAACACCAGTGCCCAGTTTCCAGGGATCAACTCTGCCTCAAGAAGAGCCTCTAATCAGAGACCATGTATGAGAGAAAGCTCTCTTGCTGCTCACACAGCTTGCATTCCAAAAACTATGCATAACAAAAATTATGCACAACTCACCATGTCTTCCCAAGATTGCTCAGACATTAAGAGAAAGAACTTGAAAGATTATGTATTACAATGTCACTTGGCTACATCTGTCGTAACACCATTATTTATGATGTTGGAAACCAGATTCTGCACTGAAAAGACTACGGCTATGCCAATACTACAGGGATTATAGCAGTGTAGTTATAGCAAGCAGGTGCTTGAGGCGGCCACTCCGGAGAGGGGCGGCAGGTCCAGCTATTCGGCGGCAATTCAGCGGACAGTCCCTCACTCCCGCTCGGAGCGAAGGACCTTCCGCCGAATTGCCACCGCAGATCGCGATCGCGGCTTTTTTTTTGGCAAGCAGGTGCTTGGGGCGGCCAAAACCCTGGAGCCGGCCCGTCCATATCTAATCTTGTAGTGTAGCTGCAGCCTACAGTGATGGAAGGCATTTTTCTGTTGCAGTAGGAACACCACCTCCCCAAGTGAGGGTTGCTAGGTTGAAAGAAGCATTCTAGCTAGGTTGACTGAAACATTCTTCCATAGTCCTAGCTGCATCTACACAACAGTTAGGTCGGCATAGCTATGAGATGTGGATTTTTCACAGACCTTAGTGCCATATCTACGTTGACCTAAATTTTAAGTGTAAACTAGGCCTAAATCCCAGAGAAGTTAGTTGAACATGCATTCCCATCAGTATTTGGCATCTTCAAAGAGAGGGACCAATCAGTATTGGTTGTGGTGGTAGTTTCTTAATGAAATAAACACAGACCAAAGAGCAGCGAGATGGTAAAATCTCTTTATTCAGTTACTGGTCTTCTGTTCATTGTGATCATACTACAGAAATCACAGAAACATTGAGTAAAATAGAACAGTTCAGCTCCAAGAGGTGGGTGTGCATATGCCTGGGTGAGAGAGGTACAGTACAAGTAGATGAGAAAGGATATTGGTATGGACTAGAGCTGGTTGAAAGTTTTCTCACTAAATATATTTTTGATGCCAAGTGACTTTTTGACAAAACTGAAATTTCAGAGAAAACTAGACGTATTTATTTATTTTTATTGGTTTTTGGCAACCAAAACCAAGACATTTTCAGATTTCAATGAAAACCTATACAGTTTTGAAGAAATCTTCAGATAAAAACAAAAAAAAAAGTTTTTTTTTTTATTTTCATCCTTTTTTGTGGGTTAGCTAATCTGTTGTTATCTAACGGGCCTTAACTTCCATGCTGAAACTGCACACATTTGCTTTTTATGACATATGAAATCTTCTACAGCTCCACTGCTAATAAACTGTTTTAATGAGTTTAAGAACTGAAAATAAAAGTTATATACATGGTTATATTTTATGACACAGAGTAAGGATTTCTAAAGGCTGACTCAAAACCTTCTCCTTTATTAAGCAACCTATGTTTCCTTTGGATTCATAATTAGAATTTAAAAAATGTGGCTTCAGCATTTCCATAAGGTTGGTCTGTTTAAACCTTTTTTGCCCCCAGAATAAGAGCATTAGCCAGCACAAGCTGGATGTGCAGCTGTGGTAACCCCTTTCCCCCCCCCCCAAAAAAAACAACCCAACCCAAACCCCACCACCAACCTAAGATATTAGAATGCCTAAGGAACAAGATGGGAGAAAATACAGAAAAAAATGCCATTATATGAACAAGGCACTGGGTCTTATCTGGAATATGGTGTGCAGTATTGGCTGTTCCATCTTGAAGGACATTGAAGAATTAGAGGGGGCTCGGAGACATTAAGTAAAATTATTATGGCTGTGGAAACTTTCATATGAAGAGAGATTGAAAAGATGGGCCTTGCTTACCTTAGAAAGCAGATCAATAGGAAGGATGATAACCATTTATAAAATAATAAATGGTCTGGTAATTGGAAGCATCTTTTTGCCTTTCGTTAGCTTGAAATTGTTCTATGGAAGTTTCTTATTCAATTATAATATAAAATGCATAATTAATATAGTTCAAGTGCTTTCCATCTGAGGGCCTGAATGTGCTTTATATATATTAATTACTTAAGCCTCACAACAGTCCTGCAACATACTGTATATAAATATTATCTTTTCTGAGGCACATGAAGTTGAAATGACTTGCCCAAGGCAAACACCAATGCAAACAGAACCTCAGAGTTCTGAGTTTCAGTCCTCTACTCTAATCATTAAACTGCACTACTCTCATTGAGTCTGTTTCATAAACTTTAGGTTATAGATCTGGTTCTCCACTGCGTTACTTCATTTTCATGTTAGTGTAACTTGAGATGTATCTGGCCCACGCATGCATAGTTTCCAAACTCTTGCACAGTGTAAATAATTTGTCCTATCACATTTACCAATCTCTTTCACAATTCTGAAAAAATGTGTATTAATTCACTTTGATTCTTTTCCAATGAATTGATGCCCACCTAACCTAACCTATCCCATCACTTAGGGTTACTTACTTCCTTACTTACACAGAAAATACCCATTGGTTCTAACAGGAGTTCTGATAGTATTAATGAAATCTAAATGAGAGAAAAGTGATATAAATAGAACAAAAACCCTGCAGAAATGTCTCTGAAATGAAATTTTTCCCTTTGCTGAGCATTAGTGTGCTAACTAAGCAGCCAGAAACTTTAGACAGAAGGAGAGGGTGGTGACTTCATTTCTTCAGGAAATAAATGAAAGGACACAGACAAATTAACAGTGAGGGTAATTATCCATTGGAACAATTTACCAAGGGTAGTGGTGGATTCTCCATCACTAGCAATGTTTAAATTAAGGTGGGTTTTTTTGTTTGTTTTTAAATAAGATATGCTCTGTTTCAAAAGGGGAAGTTCTCTGGCCTATGTTGCACAGGAGGTCAGAGTAGAGGATCACAGTGGTCCCTTTTGGCCTTGGAATCTATGATCTGCATTGCTTATTTATATGCGGAGCCCCTGAAGAAACAATTCTGGACAGAAGTGACTACTAAATATCTAGTATGTTTAAATGTAAAACTTTAGAGATTCAGGAAAGTCTGCCCTTAACAAACACAGACACGAAAAGTTAGTCCTATTTGTACCTGCTTCTCTTCAAATGCTCTTATGAGCTCTGGTTAAGTGGTTTGGAGGATTGCTTCCTCCTGCTGGCTTCAAAGCCCTTCTGTCCAGGAGTCAGTACAAAGGGTAGCCACTTAACAGATTTTGCACCTTACTGTAACACCTTATTATTTCAAATGCACTTACACAGCATGGGCCTGTAAGGACCTGATTCTGCATCCTTACTGTTGTAACATTTACTCATGTGAGTGGCTCCATTGACTCACATGGGCTGTCTTAACACTTTATCAGGATAGGAGGCACTATTACTTCACATTAGTACTCTTAAACTCTTGACATCTAAACTAAAATTCAGTGTTGCTGAATCTTGCAATTTTACTGGGAATCTTGCAATAGCTGATATTTTTCTTCAAGGCTCAATTGCTGGAGGAATGTGATTTCTTGAGAAACTCAGCTTGCATTAAAAAAAAAAGTTTCTAGTCTTCATGGTCACTGGGAAACAAATGAAAATGTGGCCCGAATGTAATCTAAATGCTGAAAAACCAAGATGAGAAATTTATTTTTAAATGTTATGATTTTTAAGCCAATCACATGATTTTGGGGACCTGACTTATGATTTTTTAATGTTTTGGCTTAGCAATACTGAAAACTAACTTCCAGCATTTCCAATTCTAAGGCCTGACCTGTGTACATTTTTTATAGTGGTATGAATATTTCAGTGAGGAGAGTGATTTTTTTAAAAATAGTTATATCAGTACAACACCTAGTGTGGATAGAATTATAAGGCGCATTATACCAATACAGATTATTCCTATTCCTGTGCAGGAATAGCTATATTACTATGAAGCACCATTATACTGATACAATTGCATTCATATTGGGAGGGTGGGAGAGGTGTGTGACACCCTGTACCCCATGTTCACTACTTTTATATGGTTATGATATATTTTGTACAAAGTATGCCTTGGGAGTACCATTTGAAAACTCATAATCTACTGAATATTATTATCCTGTTGAAATGTGTGCAACATCAATGCAATGATACCTCATAAGGCATACTTTGCATAAAATGGTGAACATGGGGTACAGGATGTCACAGGGGGTTGGGCGTTTTAACTGTACTGGTATAGATAAAGTGGTACAATCTGTGTGTGCAGACAAGACCTTATTGGTAGGAGAGCTTCCTTTATAAGTTGCATAAGTTTGCAAGTTTAGTCACATCGTCCTCCTTGAAGAATAGGGAACATTATTATGCACAGTGTTCTAGATGGAGTCTAACAAATGCCTCATAAAGTAACAGCATCAATTGTTTGGTTCTGCAACTGCTAATATAAGTAAGTATTCTGTGTTCTTTTCCCTACAGCTTTGCACCGAGCCAATAGTTTCCATGACTTTTCCACACTAACCCCCCCCAAATCCTTTTCCTGTTCAGTGTGCTGTATAATTGTCCCATTTAGCACACTTTCTCTGGCTCAGTTCCTTGCTTCCAGACTAATTATTTTGCAATTATCTGTGCTGAACTGCTTTTGCTATCTGTTGGAGCAATCACTTAAATGATTCAAATCCTTTAAATCAGGTTGCATTGTTCCTCCTTATTTGTTCTGCCTCAAATTTTAGTATCATCTACAAACTTGGTGAGCTTGTTTTGAATGCCGGTGTTTGCATTGTTTCTGAAGGGAGTACAGGAAAGTTAATGAAAAATTGTATTGTTTATTTTGGGGCTGTCAGTTTGCATGGAAGTATTTGACCCCAACATTTTAGTTCCAATCAATTAGTTTCCATGGTGACTATATTATTGCAATAGAAGACACTTATATGAATAATCTATCTTGGTAGCTACGGTATTCCTGTCATGGGGTCTGTATATCGTGTTCAGGTTCAGCAGCTAAAGGATTAACAAAGCATCTGCCTTCCAGCTCATCCAGAGCCCCAACAGCTGTGCAGATGAAAGGGCTGCAAGGCAGAGGAGTGTGGTGGCTGCTAGGAAGACTGGTGAGAAGCTGCCAGACAGACCAATGCACCTAAGAGGGAGACACTGGGGAAGACTACAGAGGTAGGAAGTAGTTCAGTGAACCCCAAGGAACTAGTCCTGGCTATTCCAAACCAAGAGCCCAGCTGGAATGCAGTGAATGGAGTGGGGGGTTGGCCTGGGATACCCTGCCTAGCCCACCCAGGGACTCTTCCAGAAGATGGCCCTAAACCAGGAGAACTAGGGCTGATTTAGCCCTCATTGGAGACACAGAATGTCCATTTCCCCAGTATGCTAAATTATTACTATTATTCTAAATGTCACAGAGACCTTTGAGGACCCAGCCAGGAGAGGGCTTGGCCCAGAAAAGGACTTGACAAATCTAGAGTTGGGTGCGATGGAGCTTGGTGGGTGTAGCTCCCTGCAAGGGGACGCTAATGAATAAAGACCCCCATGTTACAGTTACATCTGCTTCCTACAGAGATTAAGCTTTAATGCCTGTGAAGTAGTTTTCCTTTTTCCATTGCTAAGATAAGGCTCTCCCTAAGGACTTCAATGATTACTCTACACTCAGAATGAAATTCCCCCCTGTGTAGAGAGGTCTGTGCATTTGTAAGCTCTGAGGCTGTAGGAACTGACTCAAACATTCCCTTGTAAGCTGGTGTGCTAACATCGTTTTCAGGAAACTTTCTCCAGCTAAGCAACAGTAGCTTAGGGGTGAATTCCACATTACATTGATTTTATTCACTAGAGAACTCTCCTTCCTGTTCCATTAATCTCAGTGCGGTGTTAATTTAAAAATGTTGTTGGGACAACTAAACCTTAGTGTAGGATGGAAACTGAGAAAGACAAGGTATAAAATAGACCTTAGTTAAACAACGGCTTAACTGATTACCTGTACCACCTTTCCTAGGGTACTTTTAATTTCAATTAATTAAACAAAAAGGATTCGAGCATTGAAGGTATGTCCCAAGATAGATGTGCCAACAGCTATGGCCTAACTTGTCTTACACAAACTAGTGTAACAAGATGTGTTGCACAAAGAGACTGGAAAATTCCAGTCCCACTTACAAGAACTCAAAAAGTGGTGTTCTGACTAGATCGTGAGAGAGGACATTTGGAAGGACATTGTACATCTTCTGAAGAAGTATTGGTCACTATCTGATTAGTCCATGCTAGCACCTGGGATGTATCCTTTGGCCAATTTTATAGTTATACTTGCTCAAGTTGCATCAACATTCTGTTAGCTGCTTAAATGTCCAGTTTAAAGTTCATATAATTTTTACCAAGTCTGTCCATATTCTTTGATGCTCTTTAAACTTGTTTTAACAGTTCATTATACAATCAAAAGTCACTTCAAGAACCGTGCAAGAACAGCAGGTCAGAACAGTTATATAAATATTCCATTTCTGGTATCCTTGTTTTAACAATAATAGCTGGACCTTCATATGTATGGTGGAGGTGAGTCTTTACATTATTAACCAAACAGTTACATTTCTGATTATTCCACTGTGTGGTCAAGTGTCCATACAAACATACTGTTTGGTTTCAGTTCCTTTTATTTACTGCTGCTTTCAGCACAGTTGTATTTCACTAACACATAATATAAGCATGCTTGACTGCAAACATTAGCCTTCTTCAATTTGTCACTGTGATGTTTCTTGGGATGTCTAGGACTGTGGGCTACCTTGTTATCCCCTTGCCTTAGGGCACATCTTCACTACCTGCTGGATCGGTGGGTAGCGATCTATCTATCGGGGATCGATTTATTGCATCTAGTGTAGATGCGATAAAATCGATCCCCGATCGCTCTGCCGTCGACTCCGGAACTCCAACACAACAAGAGGCGGAAGCGGAGTCGAAGGGGGAGCGGCAGCGGTTGACTCCTCACAGCCAGGTAAGTCGACCTAAAATACGCAACTTCAGCTACGCAATTCGCGTAGCTGAAGTTGCGTATCGTAGGTCGACCCCCCACCCCAGAATGTAGACCGAGCCTAAGTGAAAAACAGACCTGCTGGTGCTAAATTAGATGTCAGCTCCCTGTCGCCCCAGTCTGTTAGCCACCCCAAACAATCTCCTCAGAAGCTCTGTTAGCCTTTCGCTTTGCCATGCAGGTAGCACTTGGTGTACTCCAGTTCCCAAACACCTCAGAAGCATCTTCCTGTAGTGTTCAGCCCCCGTCACTGGACACTCTCAGTAATTGCCAAGTCTGCTGTCTCCAAAGAGACAGTGTACACACAACTGGAAAGTCACCATTCAGGATTGGATCCTTTATAACAACGTAGCACTGTAAATTATTTATGATGAAAACAAATATAAGTTTATTAACAAAAACAGATTTACAGATTTAAGTGAGTATTGAGTAAGAATAATGGAAACAGAAATGGTTACAAAAAATAAAATGCTTATAAGAGACTAAACATAATGTTGACAGGCTACATTCCTTTGTCCAAAATAGCTTTTCACCCTTACAGTCCTTTTGCAGAGCTTGTTGATTTTCAATCCAGTCAGGATCCAGATTATCAGGAATACCACCAACACAAGTGTTCCTCAATGAAATGGAGAACTAAGGGTTTCTTTTAGAGTGGTAACCATGTTAGTCTGTATCAGCAAAAACAACTAGGAGTCCTTGTGGCACCTTAGAGACTAACAGATTTATTTGTCCTTCTTATCGTCCATAGTAAAAGACAAAATCTGCCCCAAAGAGCTTATAGTTGAAAATATCCTTTTGAAGTATATCCCCAGATAAGATTCTCCTTCCCCAGTTGCTGGTTCTTTGATGTGTCAGTGATGTGCTGATTTTACATCCCCCTATTAACTTGTTTTTTCCTGTTTACTTCACTTGCAAGGGCAATTCCCGTTGTACAACAGACCCTTGCTAGAATGCGCGTCTTTATAGTGTGAATTCGGTTATAGCGCGGGACCGCACATGTATCCCAAATTTAATTACCTTCATTGGAATCCATGGTAACGCGGTCCCCGCTATAACGCGGTTCCTGAGTTAATGCGGGACCGCGCATGGATCCAAAACCCTGCATTCTAGTGGGGGTCCGATGTACTTGGTTTCACAATGCTTAATTTACATTAGAGACAGGGATAGCTGAATAGACATGTTTTGTCTGGCAGAAGACCTGCTTGTCCACTCTACCTTGTTACAGACTTTACAGCATAACATCACACAGTATTAATACATAAATTTCACAGTGATATTAATGACCAGAGTGTCACTGGTTTTCATTGGCTACCTCACAAGACACTTTTTGGATAAACACTATTAAAACAGTGTATTAGGTGTAATGAGTTTGTCAGACCTAATAGGAGTTGCCAACAGAATACTGAACCTGTTTGCCGAGAGGTTTTTTAGGGTCACAATCTATTTAGCTAAAATAAATCAATATGAACACAATCCCTCTCTCCTAACAGGATTGCCCATGAGGTAAACTCTGGCATTAAAGTTTACAATATTTTGCTCACAGCTGCATCCCTTATGGCTGACTTCCCTCTTATACCCATTTTGTTTAGAATATTAGATTCCATCAAGGTCCCCATTTTACTACTGTATCTGGCACATCATATAAATATCAAAGTCTGATATTAATCTTATTACTATTTTCATTCATTCATTCACAAACAGGGAGAGGGGGAAGTCTCTTTAGGTGCATCAGCTTGCAAAAGGCTGCAGCAACTCTGAGTTTCCTCAGACTATGGAAGAAAATCTAGCCATTAGACTATAGATTTTTATTCTCTTAGCCCTCCATTCAATCTTTTCTAAAAGGACTTGATGCCTGGGCAATTCTTAAATAGTAATCATTTATAACTTGAGGGGTGGGAGGGCTTAGTTACTACAAAACTACAAAGAAGAAGGCCAAAATATGACTTGATAGGAAAACAGTCCAGGAATCTTAAACATTTTTAAGAGCTATTACATAAAATATTTTTTTGTTTTCTTTTTTAAACCAGGAGACTTTTGGACAACATTGTTAAAAAACAAAAAGAAAAACACAACCTCTTTCGTTCTAAAACTAATTGACAGGACAGTCTTCTCTGAGTTCTCTTAACCCATTTCCATCTTAAAAAACATATCTTGATTATTTGTTGTTGTTATAGCAATACCCAGAGGCTTCAACTGAGAACAGGACCTGGTTGTATTGGATACAACGCATATAGTGCCAGCTGCAAAGAGTTTACAGTCTAAATAGACCAGTCAGATGGTGGGAAGCTACTCTTCTATTTAGTACTTGAATTATTATTGTTATTGAAGAGATTACAGTAATACAATGATAAAATAACAAATGGTATTTCTCTTTTTAAAGTGATGATGTACAGAATAGAATAATTGAGTTTAAGGCGAGAAGGGACAACCAGTCATCTGGTCTGACCTCGTGTATATCACAGGCCATTAAACATCAGCCAGGTACCCTGATACCAAGCCCACCAACCAAAATTAGACCAAAGTATTAAGCCCTCAGGAAACTAAACTGTTGTGTGCCATGGGCAGAGAACAGGAGGGACCATTGTGCATCAATGTCAGAAACCCCTGAAATGGCAGAGAATTGAATTGGTGAGATGTATTCAGATGATCCTAGCAAGTGACTTGTACCCCAGGCTTCAGAAGAAGGTGAAAACCTACCACGGTCCCTGCCAGTCTGATCTGAGGAAAAATGAGTCCTTGGTAAGGGCTGATAGAGAGGATTACCCCATTCTCTGGCTTTACCCTCAGGACAATATCTTAGCATGTCAGGAAATAACTGTGATGTTACACCCCATATTCTTCTTAGAAATATTGTTATGATATGAATATGGCATAGCTAAGATATGTTTTATGCAAGAGAGATCATGTGAGGTATCATTGAAAAAGTTATGATCTACTGAATATGTTTATCCAATTTGTATTAGAGCTATTGATTAATCGCAGTTAACTCACGCCATTAACTCAAAAAAATTAATTGTTATTAAAAAAATTAATCGTGACTAATCGCACTGTTAAACAATTGAAATTTATTAAATATTTTGGACGTTTGTCTACATTTTCAAATGTATTGATTTCTATTACAACACAGTATACAAAGTTTGCAGTGCTCACTTTATATTATTACCAATAATATAATAATAATAACAATAATATTACCATACCAAAAGGACTGAAGGTAAAAAATCCATTGCAATCAACATACTACACTGAGTATGGTGAGAGACTGTGCCACACACTCTCAAAGAAACTGAGGAACCACCTGATCAGCATCCTGTACAGCAGACAGGAGAAGATCAAGAATGAGCTTTCAGAACTGGAGACTCTCATACAATACCAGCCTTCTACACAAACTTCCACGTGGCTGGACTTTACAAAAATGAGACAAGCCATTTACATTGCACACTTCACTTCTCTACAGAGGAAAAAGGACTGTAAGCTATCTAAACTAATACCTGCCACTGGGGGCTATAACAATGGTACCCTCAACTCATCTAACAACATTGTCAATCTTTCCAACCACACACTTAGCCCAGCAGAAGAGTCTGTCCTATCTCGGGGACTCTCTTTCTGTCCCACCATCCCCACGAATATGATACAGTTCTGCAGTGATCTGGAAGCCTACTTTCGTCGTCTCCGACTCAAGGAATATTTTCAACGCACCACTGAACAGTGCACTGACCCACAGGAACCCTCCTACCAACACTACAAGAAGAAGAACTCTGCGTGGACTCCTCCTGACGGTCGAAATGACAGACTGGACCTCTACATAGAGTGTTTCCGCAGACGTGCGCAGGCTGAAATTGTGGACAAACAACATCACTTGTCCCATAACCTCAGCCGTACAGAACGCAATGCCATCCACAGCCTCAGAAACAACTCTGACATTATCATCAAAGGGGCTGACAAAAGAGGTGCTGTAGTCATAATGAACAGGTCAGATTATGAACAGGAGGCTGCCAAGCAACTCTCCAAGACCACATTCTACAGGCCACTATCCTCTGATCCCACTGAGGAATACCAAAAGAAACTACACCATCTGCTCAAGAAACTCCCAGCTACAGTACGGGAACAAATCTACATGGACACACCCCCAGAACCCCGACCAGAGGTATTCTATCTGTTACCCAAGATCCATAAACCCGGAAACCCTGGACGCCCCATCATCTCAGGCATTGGCACTCTGACAGCAGGATTATCTGGCTATTTGGACTCTCTCCTCAGGCCCTATACTACCAGCACTCCCAGCTATCTTCGAGACACCACCGACTTCCTGAGGAAACTACAATGCATTGATGTTCTTCCTGAAAACACCATCCTGGCCACCATGGATGTAGAAGCACTTTATACCAATATTCCACATGAGGATGGACTACAAGCTGTCAGGAACAGTATCCCTGATGAGGCCACAGCAAGCCTGGTGGCTGAGCTTTGTGACTTTGTCCTCACCCACAACCACTTCAGATTTGGGGACAACTTATACCTTCAAGTCAGTGGCACTGCTATGGGTACCCGCATGGCCCCACAGTATGTCAACATTTTTATGGCTGACTTAGAACAATGCTTCCTCAGCTCTCGTCCCCTAGTGCCCCTCCTCTACTTGCGCTACATTGATGACATCTTCATCATATGGACCCACGGAAAGGAGGCCCTTGAAGAATTCCACCTGGACTTCAACAATTTCCACCCCACCATCAACCTCAGCCTGGACCAGTCCACACAAGAGATCCACTTCCTGGACACTACAGTACAAATAAGTGATGGTCACATAAACACCACCCTATACCGGAAACCTACTGACCGCTATACGTACCTACATGCCTCCAGCTTCCATCCAAGACACATCACACGATCCATTGTCTACAGCCAAGCCCTAAGATACAACCGAATTTGCTCCAACCCCTCAGACAGAGACAAACACCTACAAGATCTTTATCAAGCATTCGTAAAACTACAATACCCACCTGGGGAAGTGAGGAAACAGATTGACAGAGCAAGACGGGTACCCAGAAATCACCTACTACAGGACAGGCCCAACAAGGACAATAACAGAACACCACTGGCCATCACATACAGCCCCCAGCTAAAACCTCTCCAGCGCATTATCCACGATCTACAACCTATCCTGGAAAATGATCCCTCACTCTCACAGACCTTGGGAGGCAGGCCAGTCCTCGCTTACAGACAACCCCCCAACCTGAAGCAAATACTCACCAGCAACTACACACCACACCACAGAAACACCAACCCAGGAACCTATCCCTGTAGCAAACCTCGTTGCCTACTCTGTCCCCATATCTACTCTGGCAACAGCATCAGAGGACCCAACCACATCAGCCACACCATCAGGGGCTCATTCACCTGCACATCCACTAATGTCATATATGCCATCATGTGCCAGCAATGCCCCTCTGCCATGTACATTGGCCAAACCGGACAGTCCCTCCGCAAAAGAATAAATGGACACAAATCAGACATCAGGAATGGTAACATACACAAGCCAGTAAGTGAACACTTCAATCTCCCTGGTCATTCTATTACAGATTTAAAAGTCACTATCATTGAACAAAAAAACTTCAGAAACAGACTTCAAAGAGAAACAGCAGAACTAAAATTCATTTGCAAATTCAACACCATTAATCTGGGCTTGAATAGGGACTGGGAGTGGCTGGCTCACTACAGAAGCAGCTTTTCCTCTCCTGGAATTGACACCTCCTCATCTATTATTGGGAGTGGACTACATCCACCCTGATTGAATTGGCCCTGTCAACACTGGTTCTCCACTTGTGAAGTAACTCCCTGCTCTCCATGTGTCAGTATATAATGCCTGCATCTGTAACTTTCACTCTATGCATCCGAAGAAGTGAGGTTTTAACTCACGAAAGCTTATGCCCAAATAAATCTGTTAGTCTTTAAGGTGCCACCAGACTCCTTGTTGTTTTTGTAGATACAGACTAACACGGCTACCCCCTGATACTTGACACTTTATATTATTATTTTTTATTACAAATATTTGCACTGTAAAATGATAAACAATAGAAATGGTATTTTTCAATTCACCTCATACAAGTACTGTAGTGCAATCTTTTTATCGTGAAAGTGTAACTTACAAATGTAGATTTTTTTCTGTTACATAACTACACTCAAAAACAAAACTATGAAAAACCTTAGTGCCTACAAGTCCACTCAGTCCTACTTTTTGTTCAGCCAATCACTAAGACAAAGAAGTTTGTTTACTTTTACGGGAGATACTGCAGCCTGCTTCTTAGTTACAATGTCCTGAAAGTGAGAACAGGCATCCACCTGGCACTTTTGTAGCCAACATTGCAAGGTATTTACAAGATAGATATGCTAAACATTTATATGCCCCTTCATACTTCAGCCACCATTCCAGAGGACATGCTTCAATGCTGATGATGCTCGTTAAAAAAAATAATGCGTTAATTACATTTCTGACTGAACTCCTTGGGGGGAGAAGTGTATGTCTCCTGTTCAGTTTTACCTGCATTCTGCCATATACTTCATGTTATAGCAGTCTCGGATGACGACCCAGCACATGTTCATTTTAAGAACACTTTCACAGCAGATTTGACAAAACGCAAAAAAGGAACCAATGTGAGACCTCTAAAAATAGCTACGGCACTCAACCCCAGGCTTAAGAATCTGAAGTGCCATCCAAAATCTGAGAGGGACGAGGTGTGGAGCATGCTTTCAGAAGTCTTAAAAGAGCAACACTCAGATGTGGAAACTACAGAGCCCGAACCATCAAAAAAGAAGATCAACCTTCTGCTGGTGGCATCTGACTCAGATGATGAAAATGAACATGTGTCAGTCTGCTCCGCTTTGGATTGTTATCAAGCAGAATCCATCATGAAGGTGGTTGAAACATGAAGGGACATATGAATCTTTAGTGCATCTGGCACGTAAATATTTTGCGATGCTGGCTACAACCGTGCCATGCAAACGCCTGTTCGCACTTTGAGGTGATATTGTAAACAAGAAGTGCGCAGTATTATCTCCTGAAAATTGCAACCAAACTTATTTGTCTGAGCGATTGGCTGAAGTAGGACTGACTGGACTTGTAGGCTCTAAAGTTTTACAGTGTTTTATTTTTGAATGCAGTTATTTTTTGTACATAATTCTACATTTGTAAATTCAACTTTTATAATAAAGCAATTGTACTACAGTACTCGTATGAGGTGAATTGAAAAATACCATTTATTTTGTTTTTTACAGTGCAAATATTTGTAAATAGAAAGTGAGCACTCTACACTTTGTATTCTGTGTTGTAATTGAAATCAATATATTTGAAAATGTAGAAAACACCCAAAATATTTAAATAAATGGTATTCTATTATTGTTTAACCATGTGATTAATCACAATAAATTTTTTAAATTGTGATTAATTTTTTTAATCGCTTGACAGCCCTAATTTGTATGCATGTATCATTTTTGTATCTGAAGCTAGGAATATTGACCATGTATCAGTATTTCAAATGTGCTACTTTGGGTGACATCCCCCAACTATCCCTTCAGGTTCAACAATGAAAAATTTAGACTAGGCTGATGGCCCATGAGCAGAGCCAATGGACTGTGAAAGAGCGTAGTCTTCCTGTGGATGTTCCAAACAGCCTGCGAGTAATGGCTGCTATGACCCTGCAGGGACATGTGACTGAGTCACCTGGTACTGGACCTCACCTTGGAATGCCAGTGTTTTTCCACTGGAAAACAAAGGGTTCACACCAAACACAAAAACTATATAAGGCAGGGGAGTGACATCATCGAGGTTCTCCTCTGCCTCCCCACCCAAAGAGACACTGGGAAACACCTGGAAACAAGAGAAGAACTGAGCCAAGGCTAGAAGGATGTTCAGCCCATGAGTGAAAACACTTGAAGTTTCAAGTTGCAGGCCAGTGCAGCTGGCTTTCAAGAATCTCTTTAATCTGCCTGAGACAATATTTAGGGTGAGAAATGAATATTTGTAGCCAATTTCTTTAGTGTATTAAGTTTAGCCTGTGTGTTTTGTTTTATTTGCCCAGTAATTTGCTTTGTCCTGTTTGCTATCTCTTATAATCACTTAAAATCTACCCTTTCTAGTTAATGAACTTGTTTTTGTTTATTCTGAAACCCAGTTTGTGCAATTCATGATGGGGGAGGGAGAGGGAGAGGATAGGAGGCTGTGCATGCCTTCACATTGAGGGACGGGGCGGATTTCACAATATACCTTTGGCTCTGCACTCCAAAGGAGGAGGGCACTTGAGTACTGGGGCAAGTCCCTTAAGCTGAGTCTTCCCAGAACTGATCTCAGTGTCTGTGTCTTTCTGCAGCTGGGTGTGGCCCTGCTTATGTGTGCACTAGTGGAGGCTTAAGAGCCTGCACCACAAGACAGGGTAAAAGGGGGCCCAGGCTGGCAGAACAGGTGGGTTCAGTGGTATCCCAGTACATCAGGTAGCACCTTAAAAGGGGGCAACCCATTACAATAACTAGGAGACAGAAAGAGAGAGAGAGAGAGACTCTCACACTTTGTACCCTGGTGACTAGGGCACAAGATTGGGATATGGGAGAAACCAGATTCAAGTCCTGTGCTCTCTCTGATTAAGAGCAGAGTTTTTCACTCCAAATCAAGCAGAGCAGGGACTTAAACCTGTTTGTCCCACATCACAGGCCAGTGCCCTAACCCCAGGACGTGCATACACGACACAATTCTGTTTTGCAAACATGTTTGACAGCTTTTGTTTTCATTCCAATGCCGAATGGAAACAAATTTTGAAAGCTTGACCGTCACCATGATATGTAATTGTCATCCTCTGGTCACCTCTACTGACAATGACTTTGTGTTCAGTGAAAACAAGTGCAAGTCACATTCATCATAGTCATGCTGACTAACTCAACTCTTTACAATCTCAATCTAATAAACTAAATCCTTGTACTGAAGACAAGCCTTTCATCTGACTAGACTATGGGCTATATTGCCTGCCCTTGGTTCATGGATCAGCAGGGCTAGACCAGTTCTGGGGGATTACAGAACAGAATAGTAGAGGGCTGGTGAGGTTTTTGCTGCCAAACTCAGCCCATCAGCAAGGAATGTTCTCTGAAAAGGGTAGGAGAAAGGAGAGATTGACTTCAGTTTAGACTTTCTTTCTGGAACTTGAATCAAGTTTAACTTAGACCTGGGCTTGAGCGGTAGAAGCAAGCCTTACCTTATTCCTAGACTTGGGCTGAGTACATTTGTTCTGGCTTTAAAGATGTATTTTTTTTACAATAAAGCCAACCACAAAATGTTTAAACTTCACTCACCATACAAGATCCTTTCCTGCTTCAGCTGTCTTCACACAGTCTCTCTTGTGGTAACTGATTTGAAGAATTTGAGGTGCCCAGTTGCCATTAGGATGGGAACCCTAAAACAACTTGTATAGCTAGAGCCCTGGTAATTAATATACACTCCTGTTTTAATAACTTGTTACCTTAAATTTCTAACATGGAACATTGTCAAATGTCTTTTGAAAATGCCAAGTTTTAATACATCCACTGAATTTGCCTTATCTCTCATGGCAGCAATATCTTTAAAGAACTCCATCAGGGTAGTTATGATTAAATTTCATTGCTCTTTCACCATCTTTTTCTAGTCAGCAATGAGCAGCTCCATTGTCAATATAAATACAATACTTGTTTCTGAACTCCTTTAAATAAATCCATGTACTTCAATAGTGCCTATAAAATATGCTGGATGACAAGAAAAGGTATATCTGCTTTATTATCTGCTCTGATGGTCAGAAAAGTTTCTCTGCTCCTTGCTAAAGGGATTACTCTAAAGCTTCATTCACTTTGTATTCCAAGCACACTAAGTCATTTATTATGAATTTGAAATTCAATGAAGGGGCCAGAATCCACAGTCAGAGTTGGATTCATCCAGAGAATAATGAGAGGGTTTTTTGTTTGAATTTTAATGAAGGGCATTGCTATTTGTTATTTAAACAACTGATGAATATTAATGGATGACTCTGTTGCTAATGATTGATTTCTAGATTTATAAGAGACTGGCAAATATACAGTTAATAGCATTTAAATTGAAATCTACCAAACGGTGGGATTTTTAAACGTATACAAATGTAGTAATTTTGTTAATACTCAGGAGTGGACTAATAACTAATAGACATGCTGTTAACTTTTGTAAACAGTAATACAGATGCACAGTATTCCTGTGACAGATGAGCCCTTAACTCTTGACTTTGCAGGAGTTTCTGACTCTTTAACGATCCCACATGAGCACATTCCAGACCAGTTCATTAAAAAGATGTCACCAGACATGAAGAAATGGCCTTCACATATCTAGGAGGTCTACCGCTAGGTCCATAACTTCCTACCCTCCACCTTCTCTGTCTCAACTATATATTAACCTAGGAAAAGCATCTGCCTGCCTTACAGAAGCTGTTACTCAATATGTCACAGTTGGGATCAATCCTCTTTATTGCTGAATTACCTTGATTTGATAGCCATATTATCCTCCCCACTAAAGTTTTCCCCTCTCTTCTAAATCCTAATTTCTATACACTCTGCAGTTATGGTATTTACCAATTCAGCCTGTGACCTTCTCAGAGCTTTGGCTTGGAGAAACACCACTGTTTCTCTAAGGCCTGGTCCACACTATCTCCCCATTTCGAACTAAGGTACGCAAATTCAGCTACATTAATAACGTAGCTGAATTCAAAGTACCTTAGTTCGAACTTACCGTGGGTCCAGACGCGGCAGGCAGACTCCCCCGTCGATGCCACGTACTCCTCTCGCCGAGCTGGAGTACCGGTGTCGACGGCGAGCACTTCCGGGATCGATCCCAGAAGATCGATTGCTTACCACCGGACCCGGAGGTAATTATAGACCTACCCTAAGTAGGAGCAGCAGACATAACATAATCTTTTATTTCCCATATGATCTTTCTTATCAATAAGCTAGGCAACTCAGGACTTGGTATACCATTGCCTTGTGTCTTGTGAGGTCATTTACCTCAGTGCAAATATGCAGGGTAACTATGAATTTGCTTAGTGGGTGAAGAATGGATTTCTCATCTCCCCTTTCTTGTTTCACCTTGATCTTAGGCTAATTCCCTGTTTGTCACTGGAGGCTCATAGCACTGTTGTGCTCTTTAAAATGGTCCTTTTGTTGGGTTCTCCTCTAAATAAAAGGGAACTATGTATTTTCCAAATCTGACTTTCCTGGATGTATATTCCTTTTGAAAGCTTTTTGCCTCCTTAAAATATTCAAAACAATATGGCAACATTCATTCTCTTTAAGGGTTTCTGAAACTATCAACAACACATTTGGAAATTTCTAAAGTGCCATTCTTTAAGACTCAAAATCTGATATTTTTAAAGTTACCTTATACCTGATCATTTAGCTGTTCACCAGTTACTCATTTTTCTTTTCTATTGACTTTTTTATTTTTGGCCTACTTTTATGAACAATTCTTCAATCCCAAACCTTCCCTAACTTTGCCTTTGCCTTTCATATTTGGGGTCTGATTGCCCTTACCTTGCACTTTCTGCAGTCTTTTACAATCTGGAAAAACTGATTTGGTAGTATTTTATACTCCCTTTGCACTTCATTTGCACAGATGTAAATAACACAAGGTGCAAGGCAGTGAGGAAGCAAGCCCTTTAGTCAAACTGATCAATTTCAAGCCCTTCTGCAATTAAACTCATCTGCCTATTCACTTAGGCTCTTAGCAGCTATTCATGCTTTTAGCCAAATTAAATACAAACCTAAGTTAGTTTTTTTCCCCTGTATTCTAAATGTCAACCCAAACTGAATTTGAAATACTGCTTTTCTGTATTAAAAACACCTGGGATTTGAAACAGACAGGCCTCTTGAAAAATGCTTCAGATTCTAGCCTACGGAGAGTTTTCATCTAAGTTCACCTTTCACATTTACAAGCACTTAGGAATATACAAGTTCAGTGTTATATTATTTTCAGAAAGTTTACTGCGACAACTTAAAAACTTTACAGGGGAGGGTAAAATAATTAAATTAATGAGGGCTGTAGATATGCAGATCTATCTTAATTGCAATATATTTTCAAGATGCTTCTTGAACCAGCCAGGCCTCACTATGTAGTGTACTATGCCAGGGTCACAAGGACAAAACTGGAATAGCATCATGAAGAATCAGGCTGACAGGCTGCAAAAATTGACTGTGTTAAACCTAAAATTCAAGTAAGTATAGACGTGGATTTTCGTAGGGAAATAAAGACAATCTCTCAGTTTATTAGATGATGACCTACTGGTAGCTTCTTCTTGGAAAAGGGAAATGGAATGTCCAACATTTGTGAAAAGCTTAAAAATATCTGATACTATTGTTATGAGAAAATTAATGCATCAAGTGTCTACACAGCAAAAATAGGCAAAGGACATACAGATTTTGGTAACTATTTGTTTAATAGTCAGAATAGACTTGTGGGCAAAAAATCACCAAAAAACAACAACATTGGGTTTGACAAACTGCTTTTACTAATTAGTGCAGGGATCTGCAACCTTTCAGAAGTGGTGTGCTGAGTTTTCATATATTCACTCTACTTTAAGGTTTCGCGTGCCAGTAATACATTTTAACATTGTTAGAAGGTCTCTTTCTATAAATCTATAATATATAACTAAACTATTGTTGTCTGTAAAGTATATATGGTTTTTAAAATATTTAAGAAGCTTCATTTAAAATTAAATTAAAATGCAGAGCTCCCCGAACTGGTGGCCAGGACCTGGGCAGTGTGAGTGCCACTGAAAATCAGCTCGCGTGCCGCCTTTGGTACGTGTCCATAGGTTGCCTACCCCTGAATTAGTGTAATAGATAGATTTTGGGTGGCTACTCTGAATAAAGACACAATTTTATCTAAGTTCTTTAAGGAAAACCCCAAAAATATGTCCTTGATGTTGTAGGAACAACCATCCTGTAACTTGGCATTGTCTAGTCTCAAAAAATGTGATGAGTGTATTATTTCTAATGTTTCTCAAAACAAACATTGTATCTATTAAAAAGCAACAGAGGGTCCTGTGGCAAGACTTGCATCTGAAGAAGTGAGGTTCTTACCCACGAAAGCTTATGCTCCCAGTACTTCTGTTAGTCTCAAAGGTGCCACAGGACCCTCTGTTGCTTTTTACAGATTCAGACTAACACAGCTACCCCTCTGATAATTGTATCTATTGTTTGTAATTGTTAATATTTTATTTTCGGAACATGCATTATGATGATTTGTAAAATTGCTTGTATTTCCGTTAGTTCTATCTAGATTCACTCCTAAAATAATTCCATTAAAGAGTACTTGAATTACTCTTCCTCTGGTATTCACAGTCTATATAACAATCCTTAAAAGTAGGTTCCAATTAATCTTATGCCGTATTGTAACTGTTCCAGAAAGCACTATGGGATGAATATTAAATTAAGCTCTACAAAGCTTATTTCTTTGCAAACTTTTTTTTGTGAACAGCCCTACCATGTGGTTAAATTTGATAAAGATCACTTAGTGTTCTTTATTAAATTCACCAGCCTCTGAAACCACAGGAAAGCCTGAAGTAATTAAATAGAAGAAAAAAAAGCACAGTCCACCCCAAATCCTCATCTAACCCATCTAGTTATATTTAGCTCTGTGCTGCTATTGTTTTTTTTTCAAGCATAGAAACCTTCTTTCTTCTTTACACTTTAGAAGAGCAGTGAGGATTTAAATCCTATACAAAGGCATGCGTTTCTCTACATCACAAGAAAAGAACCATTATTTGTTACAAAAGGGGGAACATTATATTTCCTTAATGACGTTGTCTCACAAATAATCAAAATGGTTTTTCTACCTGAACTCATAAAGAAAAAGTGTCAGATGAGCTCTATAGGCTTTTACTGGTGACAATATAGTAAGGTATTGTAAGGTACAGCACAGTTAAAAGAGAATTGTCTAAAAGTCTGTTACTTCAACATTCCTGAATTCCCTAAACAACATTATTTAGATCCTCATTAAGCATGTGCTTAACAATAAGCACATAAGTAGTGCCAGAGAAGTTGCATAATTGGTGCTCACTTTTAAAAGTTGCTGTATGGATTGTGAATGTGGGTGGGAGAGCGGGAAGTAGTATGAATATTGTAAGAAATCAAGAGGAGTATTTGTTTATGTTAGGCATGTGCTTAAGTACTTTGGTGGATTGGGGCCTTACTATTTTTGCCTTTCAAATACTTTATAAAGCAGAGAAGGTTTATTTTTACATGTAACCTTGTAAGTATGCTGTGGCCTCTTCTCTACTAGGAAAATGCATCATGGTTGAACTAGATTGACAGCATGATACTAATTGGTCAGGAGGGCTGGTTCAAAGTTTGCCTTGCAAATGTGTTTCAAAGGAAAATTGAGTTTTTTGACTAACAAGAAATTTGAAGTGACTATTTTCTGTGGAAAAGTTTGACTTTTTGTCTAAAAAAACCCAAATATTTGAAAACTTTTTCAGCCAAAACCTAAAACATCTTCAAATTTAGAAATATTGTCAAAACATTGTTCCCAAAATTAAAATGTTTTTATTTCGGCTCATTCAACATTAAACTGTGTCTTGAGCTTCTACTGTTTCTCATAGGAGTTGTAGTTTGAATGCTTCAATACTCCCATTCTCTATCAGCCAGTTTCCTAGCTAGACTGTATCTCCCATGATGCATCACGGCCACATGAATCCTATGATGTACTGTGAAGAGTCATCAAGACAGAAGACCTTGGGTGTATCCTGGGAGACGTAGGTCAGCCAGTGAGCTGGGCCCAAAGAGGAGAAAAGGGAGGTAGAGGCACTGGAAGTGCAGTTCCCACAAGGCACTGCAGCAGCACACTGTGTAATGTCAGACTGCCCCAAACATTTTGGTTTGACAAAGCAAAATATTTTGATTTGTGCTTGAGTCTAATCAAAATATTTCACTTTGACTTTTCCCAGTGGAAGCTTTGAGTTTTCAGCCCAAAGGTTTTGTTTTTGAAAAATTATTTTTCCATGGAGCACCTTCCCCACCATTTTCCTACCAACTTTATGGTCGTATAGACAAAATATTCATTATCATTGTGTCAACTCATCATAAGCAAACAATATTGGTCTCAGGGTTTATTCATGTCTTGCTGATGTAATGGTAAACTTGTTGATATAGACAGCTATGCATCGGTTCAGTTGTGATCAGTGTTGTCACTAAACATAAACGTCCAAAGTTGAGGTTAAGCAATTAAATTTCCTTGTGAAGACCAGCCCAGTTAAATAGCTACATAAAATAGAATGGATTAGAAGGTGACTCATATAATTCTTCTGGACAGCATTGTTAATAAGAGCCAGAGCAGAGCTAATGGGGCTCTGGTTCATTTATGCTAAACTTTCTTGATCAGATTTTGGTTTTGCAAAAACAACCAACCCACAAATCAAAGAAATCCAAACCAAAAGGGGTTATTCAGGTTCTATTTTAGTCCGGTTTCTGAAGTTTGGTGATTTGCGTTTAAAAAAAATGGCTCTGGTTCCCTTTATAATGGGAAAATCAGCATTATAAGTTATGATGACCTAGTTACAGGAAGACAACAGCATGCTAGTGTAAGCAACTAGCAATGACGGCCTGTAGCTGTCATGGTTACTAAACAAACATTAGCTTTGCTTTGTATGGATAGGCACTATATTTAGAGGCAAACATATTACTAAATGGTTTCCCACTCAGCAAAATATTATAGTGTAAATCGGACTATAGACACTACAGATTGTCTGTAAAGATATTGATATCACCTGTTAAGGCTTAAATATGTTTGAGGTTTCACTCACTGCCCAGATGCTAATACAATTGTGGTAACAAGAAGTAAGCCATCGATAAGCAAAGAACAAGTTCTGTATTAATTTATTTAGCGCAAATATTGCAGAATGAAATGATGATGTATTCACTGTACACATACTCGAGGAAGTAGGACTTTTTCAACACAAGATATTGATCGCAAAGTGTGATGATGGACAGCTTTTGGATGATATTGTTTTCCGTGGTCACCTAAAATAAATGTTGTTAAGGGAAGCCTGTCTGATTATCAAGGCAAAATAGTAGGATAATTCAGCTTCCTGGTGCTTACCGTCCCCGGCGATATATTGTAGAATGTCAGATAACTCTGTTAACTCTTAATTTTGAAGTGTTTGCTTTCTACAAGATTCTCATTCGGACTTTTAATTAAAACTTGTTTACAGAACAGATGAATGATTTTTGATATTTCTTGGTTATTGATGTTCAGTCAAAACAAACTTCTCCCCTCCGGACCTCTGAAAATTAAAGTAATACTCCTACATGCCATCAGTGACTCTTGTGGGCACCTGAAATTCCACAGAACTCAATAAGCATGTGTGAAATGCTATACAGTGGCCTGGCTTCCAGCAGCTGTCAGGATTTGGCATCTCTTTTACAAAAACCCTGTGCCATGTACTTCTTTATCTGTATGGCAAGGGGTACCTGTGCTGTAAATAACAGGGCTCTGAAGCTCAAAACAAGCAGGAGGAACAAAGCAGATTGTCATGTAGGAATTTTGCTGCATAAACCACAAAATTAGGCCACTCTGAGAAAGGATGATCTAATAGTGAGCCTGGCCCATGGAAGACTTGGGTTTGATTTCCTCTACTGCCTCAGACTTCCTGTGTGACCCTGGGAAAATCACTTAGGCCCCACTGTGTGATCCACAAAGCTCCCACTCAGGTGCCGCTGAATGATGTAGGCACCTAATCACATTTGGTGCCTAACGTTTCAGGGCAAATGTTTCCTGGGCACCTAAGTTTCTTCCTCTGGGCATGTGCTTTACTGCCTCACTCTTGGTGTCTGGCCACTTACCTCCCACCTAAGAACTAGTGGGATTCACAAACTGGGAGAGAGTAGGTGTTTGGCTCCTTAAGTTGCATACAAGGCCTGATCCAGTAGGCATGCTCAGCAGCCACCTACTGGATTGGGTCCTGATCAAAGTCCAGCTAGAGTGACTGGTTAAGTTTATAACCACAGTGGAACAATAACTGGGTCAAATTAAAGTGACTCTATAGGTACCAATAGTTAGGGCACCTACCTGGGAGGTGTCAGACCCAGGGTTCTGTCCCCTTGTTTCAATTGCTCTTTCATTATTTAGCCACATATGGAACAATTTCAACAGGAGAGATCGAGGGAACCCCTCCAGCAGAGGAGGAATTGAACCTTCCCCCTTCTTCGCCCCCCCCCCCGCTCCCCCGCTCCCCCGCTGCTGCATCCCAGGTGAATGCTCTAATTGCTGGATGAAAAGTTGTAAGGTGAGGAGTGGCAGCTCCTCTTGTAGCCATTTTTCTGTGAAGCCAGACAGGCTCCTGATTCATTCCCACAAGAAATGCCTAAACTGCCTGACTTCAGTGGTGGGTTCCTGTTTATAGATTGCTAAATAGAGAGAGGTGCATCCTGGCAGCCTGGACGTAGGTGCTGAACTCATAGGAATTCTGTGTTTTAAAGCAGCTTGCTTGGCTCCAGCAGCTATAGGTGTCCTGAATTATTGCAAAGTGCCTTCAGTTCCATAAGGTACCATAGGTGTATCCTGGGAAAACAGGCCTACCTTGTCAGCCTTGCTGCCATGCCAGGGCCTGTTTTAGCTAGACAACAAATTGGATCTTACATTGACTTTTGCTTTACTCTGAACAGTTTATTTTGACATTAAGACTTCAGTTCTCCTGCTCAGCAAGGGAGAATAAAAAGTGTATAACACTTCACCATGTAGAGAGAGACTTTTCATTCAAATCATTTACCACAGTTACAGTTTGTTTTGGGATGAGAAGACAAATATACATGAACAGTAGAAAAAAAGATGAGCTGCATCTCTGGTATTTGACAAAACTCCTATGTTCTCTATCCTTCCCTTTATCTCTGATTATCCATCTAGGCAGCAACCATCACAGATGCTAATAAAGTCCAATTAGCCCTTCAAGTTCTCCAACATTCCTTTTTTCTTCATTTACAATGCCAGCAGGAGCGCTGGAACAATTTTTATAGTGGGTGTGCTGAGAGCCATTTAACCAAACTGTAAATCCCATATATGACGGAAACCACTTCAAGCTACGTGAATAGTGAATAGACTAAGGACTATCACAAACCTCACCGCTTTCTGCTCCACGTGCAAGGCATATTTATTTGATCTTGTCTTCACTAGTATAGCAACAGGAGTATATACATAACAATAAATGAATAAATAAACAAACACCCTTCAAAACAATGAACCTCCACTTCACATGCTTCTCCTCCTGGGGCGTGGTTGAGAGAACAAACACCACGTGACTGAGGTGTAGTCGCATTGCTTAATGCATTACTGGAATGGGTTTAGCTTCTGTTGTGATGAGCATAGTATAAAAACCTATATAAAAATACTGTTTATATAGTAGTTAAGCCACAAAGTTCTACATCTCCATCAGGGATTTTTTTTATATGTTGAGTGAATTCCACTATGTAGCAAAATAGGTTGCTGTTAAAAAGATACTTTCTTCCTCCACGAGACTGGAGTTTTAAAGAATATTAATATCCAGAGCTGTGATTCAGAAAGAGAAAACTATATACACAGTTTGTTACATCCCAATTCTGGTTTGGGGTTCATACAATGAGATGATAAACAGACATTCTCAAAAGCCTCTCTGTATTTAGCTTGGGAATCTTTCAGATTATTTGGCACTCCCTAGGTTCCATTGACCTCCATCAGCTTCCTCCCAGCGTTGTTTCAGGAAGGATTACAAACCACTGTTAACCAGGACTAATGCTTTGGCAGTTCCCTCTTCTACTAATTCAGCTTTATCTGAGCCTGGTGCACCAGTTCCTTCTAACAGCGGATACCTTCACTAAATAGCCCCCACATCCAATCCCACTGATTTTACATAAAAGTAAATTTACTGTCAAAGGATAGGAAATAAAGAAAAACCAGAAATAAAATGAATGTTAAACAAAATATAAATACAGCTGGACTAATCACTGCAGCGATTGTAGCTACTGCAGGTGCAGAACTGAATTTATATAAAATATTGGTTTAACACGATGAAAAGCTTAGATAATGAAGAGCCCTTGTTTTGACTCAGCCGCAGTGGACTTGCTCAGCGTTCGACTGTGAATTCTTTCTGTTGATCTGGAAATGAAGTGTTTCCTCCAACTCAATACCCTATTGTGTAGGAATCCGATTGTCCTCTGAGTCCATGCCCAGTTCATTTCTTCTTCTTCTCCTCCTACTTTGGATAGAGCACAGGTGTCTCTCTCATAATGTTTTGATTTTCTTTTCCTGTTGCAATATTTACAAGCAGACTGATTTGCATTTAATCAAAGGTTTGCTTGATCAGTTTCATTGACTAAACTGACCATCAGGTATATGCATGAAAACCCATTAGCATGTTTTCCCATTACCATGCAAATGGAAATAACTCATTTCCCAGACGGCATCTGTTACATAGCATAACTGTGAGACCATCACATAGCTCTAAACAATAATTTCATAAGTCTCACATAACAAATGTAAATGATATGGAACAGGAATGGCATTTGCCATCATATTCCCCTTCTTTATTTAGACTGTAAGTTCCATGGGTAGAAATTTGTCTCTTGTTTTTGTGTAAAGTGCCAAAGACAGCTATAGATCTCTAGATAATATTTATAAGTTACATATGGCTGGTCAGTCTCCTTTCATTTTTCCATTAAAAATAATGTGGAAACTGGAATTAAAAAATGGCCATATGGAATCAGACCAAAGATCCTTTTACTCTGGTATCCCACTCATTGCAATGGCTTTCTGGATATGCATGCTGCAACTTTACATCTGTAGCACGAAGGTGACCTGATGAAGGTTCAAGGCAGAAGTACTACAGTGCAGAAGAAAAAGATAGAGTAGCTTTAGGGATAATACTTATTCTACTAAAAATCTTGATCATTATTAGAAGAAAGTTTATTCCAAATCATGACTGATGTGGTGAATAGTACCAAACCTAGTAGAGAGCCTGAGGGCAATCCATTTCTTCCAGGATTAAAATGAAAAGTACATAAGAGTGGCAAGTACATGGGAGTGAGCCAGCCAGCAGTCCCTGAAAAGATTGGGAATGGAGTTGAATGCTATTGGGCTCCTTCAAAAGTGGTAAAAGGTGAATGAAGCAAGGTAAAGAGGCCCTGGACAATGTGACTTTTAGGCCAGCCTAAATTTGCTCAGAGGCACTGCAAAGGCCCATGTGAACGGTTACATGACCCTCATGGTCTCAATCCTCTCAATACTCCTGGGTTTTGCGGGACTGTCCCGCTTTGACCCTCAAAACCTCTTGTCACGGTTGAAGTGTCTCCTGTCCCACGGGGCTGACTTGGCATGGTTCCCTACTGTGGGTGTTGCATCTTGGCCCATGGCACATGGGATCACAATGCCACTCACTGAAATTTGGCCCAGCTCCCCTGCCAATTAGGGGGACTGGGCCAAACCTAAGCAGCTGAGTGATCCCATGTACCAAGGGCCAGGCTGTACACCTGGAGGAGGGAACTGAGCCCAGACAGCTCTGTGGGACCTCTGTGTGGGGTGAGTGCAAGATGGGCTTGCTCTGTAACTCCACCCCCCAGGAACTAGATCCATCTGCTTTAGGCATTTTAAATGTTGGGAGGTATGTGGACTTCCTATTGGAGGATTAGCACAAGCAGGCAGAGTCCCTAGAATGATGACACTGGCACTAACTCATAAGCAGTGGAATGTGTATTTGATATGGGAACTGAGAACAGAGTCAGTTCCTGCCTTACTGATGCTATTGACTGAAAACACTTACCTCTCTTCCCCAGGCAGGAAGCACACATTCCACCATGAACATCCTCTCTGGGGTACTTCCTGAATCAGGAGTCCTTCCAATGTAGCAGGAGCCGAACCCTTTAGGGGCTGTCTGTGACTGTGCCTACATACAGACCTAGCCAGCCAGTGCAGTAGCTCTGCTACAGAACCTGTGAGGAGGTTTCTCAGATAATGAAACTGAAAGTAGGTACATTTATTTTAAAGGATGGAATGCTTAATCAGTTATGGGATTGCAAGTTCTGAACACCTCCAGTCATTGTGTGGAGCAGCTGCTATTGTTTGATTAAGGGTGTTGATTGTGGAGAGTACAAAGGCAATACCCTAAATAGCGTTGCCATGTTCCGAGTCTGAATGCTGATCAGAACAAAGAGCTGCCTGCTGTAGCTAGGAGAAAGCTCTGCTTTGTGTGATGTTAGATTAGTTTATTCTTCATTTTAAATCTACATATTTGTTTAACAGCAACTCTTCTTCTGTTAATAGGGAGGTCATAAAGACAACCCCAAAATCAGTGATAGCCAAAGTAACCAGGATTACAAAACAACCATTCTCAACACTGGGGAAGACCAAAGTGAAAATACATAGAATAAAACTGTCACATGTGGGTACAAAGCTCATCTTTTATAAGTTATCTTGTTAGATAAAGATAGTGTGCGTGTAAAATATTGTATATTCTTGCTATCAATACAATGGTTTCCTATAAAAGAAGCAAACTAAACTACATAAAGGTCTGGTACATGGAATGTGAGTAAATACTAAATCACATTATGTTTGTGATACCAATGTAGATGTCAGTTATGCAAATATAAGTAATGAGTTGTCCAATTAAAGTGGATGCCACTACTCTATTGTCTAAAGTTGTGCACATGGATAAGTATTTGCAGGATTGGAGTCTTATTTTTTAATAGCCTAAAATTTAATCTGGCTCATAAGTATTGTATTTTGAACTCTAACACAGGAGAAACAAATTGCATTGCAATGTGATGTTTATGAAAGAAAAACTTGTAACACAATTTGTTTCAGTTTGTCTTTGCCTAGAGAATAACCAAACCATTGGTAGTACATTTTAGCATAGTTATACTGACATAATCGGAGTAGTGTAAAGAAATGAACCTTTTGTAAAAAGTTCCCTTACTGAGGCTATCATCTCCCATAAAGTGTGCTGTCTACTTTTAATTAAACCATCTTGTCATCCTAGACACATACAAATCATGCTTGTTCATAGCCTTAGTGTCATAATTCCATATTTCAGCAATAATAAAGAAAACTACTGCTAATCATTTGAAGGGTATGGGCAAAGTTTGCCCAGAAAATGTCTTCCTAATACCTAGATAGTTAATAAGGCACATTTTTTAGCTTGATTTATATCTAGTTTAGCACTGTATAAAAGGACTATTGTATAGCCACTGCTCTATTGACACTGAAGAACAACCTTAGATAGCAATCCTTATTCTTCCACTGATATGTCTTCAAGAGTTTCTTGATTTCTATAAAAGTTGGTTTCAATTCTGCCTCACAATTTGGAAGTATATAGAAATTTCTAATTGACAATCTCAGAGAAAGAAGAATGGGCACTGCTTTTTCAAATGACTTTCTTCAAGTCTGACAACATAAAGTGTTGCAGACCATTTTAATATTTACAGAAATGAAAGGGTTAAATCAGATAATTGGAGGAACTTTCCCCTGCCCCTGGAAAATCCCACCAGAGCAGTTGGTTACTTATTATTTGGATTGGGGTAGAATCATGGACCAGGTTCTCACTGTTCTCAGTGCTATAACAACACAGGAAAAAAGTAGACAATCGCTGCCACAAACAGCTTATGTCGTGGGTGTATGGAGCTAGATTCCCCAGCTGGTATAAATTCACATGGCTTCATTGCCTTTAGTGGAGCTATGTCAATCTGGCCTGAAGATCAGGCCCCATGGACTTTGATGCAAGGGTCTGTCTGTGCTAAAAAGCTAAAGGAGCCATCCCAGGATTGTATGGCACAGTTTAGAGTATCTGGGACCTAACGTGCTTTGTTGTGGTGATTTGGTTTAGTTTTGGTTTGCAATATGTACAGAACAACCCTGTTATAAACCTGCAATATGAATTTGTGTTTGACATTTGAGGTCATGCCTCCGTAACTCCCATAATCATGGTGTTCCATATATGCCACAAAGAGCCAGATAAAAAACATTGAAGTCATTTGTCTATGCTGAAACAGTAGCATGTGGGGGTAGTCCAGGCTATTTCAAAGTATTCATTCCTTTTGGACATGCCAAGTAATATATAACCCTTACTCAAGTGTCTGTTTGTAATCAGCTCTCAGATACACCCACAAACAATTTTTGGCACATCAAATAGCATTTCTGTCAAACAGAAATATTTGGCATAATCTGGGTGGGGTGCCAGTGATCTGTATGAGGAAGGACTGAGACTAATCACAAAATATCCTGGAAAAATGCCCAGAAGAGCACTTAAAATGAGAACTATAGCATGCCTAACAACTTACTGGCACGGCACAAGGAAGCATTCTGTCTCTTTCCCATGCGCACAGAGAGGGCATAAACAGGTGCAGTGTTCACAGCTATCACTAGTCTATATGGATGCAAAGCATTATTAAAGTTCTGTTGCCCATAAGTTATCAATATTGCCCACCCCAAGTTTTCAAAAATCAAAAGTCAGGACCCAAAATATCTTAAGAGACTTAAACATAATGAAATTTAAAAATAAATAAATAAATATAGGGTCTTTTTATTTGCCTTCTTGTTTTTGAACCTGTAGAGATCGTGGTTTTAAGCAGTTCTCCACTAAACTCTGCTTGATTCAGACAAGGGGCTTGAATCGGGGTCTCCCACATCCCCGCTAAGTACCCTACCCACTGGGTTATTCAGACATGGATTTCTCTTTACATTTTTGTGAAGAACTTTAAAAGGTCTTGGTTACATTCCATGCAGGAAGAGAACCAACTGTTGAAACCTTAACAGTTTTCATGAAATGGAATTCTTGTTGTCCAGCCAGTCCTATTTAAATCTCAGAAAAAGATTACAACCATAGCACATATGCTTTTGTTACTGTGGTATAGGCAACATCTTACAAAGTTGTCCAGTCTCTGTAGATTTTGAATGGAACATTGCATTTTATTTACCATACAAAAGTCCAAGCTAAAATCTATGTTTGTCAATCTTAATTTTAAGTATTACCAAACAGGATGAATATGGGAACCAGTGAGATGTATAAATAAAGGCATGCAACATAAGAGAGAGGAGAAGTTAGTGTCTCCTTTATTTGTCAGTTTCAAATACGTTTGGAGGATATATATGTTTTCTTGAATATTAATACATCACTGACAAGAAATGTAAAAGTTTAACATTTTATACTGATTTTATCATTGTACTAATGCTCAGATGGAAGGGCCAAGGAATAACAATCTCACCAGCTGCTTCAGGCTGACTTTCTAGAATCTAGCACATTGTTTTAATTTCAAATTATATTTGCATTATGTTGATCAGCACTCATAAGTGTGAGTTCTAATGTCTTAGCCTGATATTGCTTTAAGACATTAGTCCCATCAGTCAAATATGGTCTCCTGGCTAACTGAATAATTACACCCGCTTATGTTGCTCATATTAATGAAATGACATCTGGATGAATGAAATATAATACTAATTTTGGATAGGAAAATATTTATTCATCAGTGAAAATGATACTTACTTTAAATATTACATCAGCAATTTAATTTACTAATAGAAAATATACAGTATGCATTATTATGTTTGCACAGCCTTATGTTAGCAAGACAATAGGTAAGATACTCAATTTTCTAGGCACAGTGGCATAACTATTTGACCTTCTCATAGTGCCCTACCAGATATACAATTACATCCTTTTTATGTTTCATTCTGAGGGTATGCTCATACAATGCATAACTAAACTTTGTACTGAAAATATTCACACAGTCAAATGTTTATCTTATCATGCTATACATTTCAGCAAGTCTATGCATGTTCATTCCAATTAAAAATTCCTGTCTTGTGTTTTGTAAGTTAGGACAGAGTGTACTTTTCTGGGGGTGAGGAAAAGGGTTTTGAATTCTTCAGGCAAAGGATGCTTTTAACTGAAATTGATAAAAGAAGATGTGCACTAACCGCTTACATTGCATTCCTTTAGTGTGAAATTGCAGCTTCAATTACTGGCAGCTCTAATGAGGCCTCTTTTCTCTCTAATATGAGAATGGCATCATACTGCTATGAGTCTGTCAGAAAATATATATGCAGCCTTTCCAAAAATCACTGGGAGATGCCATTCCTACAAAATTACCGGCACTAAGGGAATGGATCAGGAATCAGGATGTGTCCTCTGCAGGCGATGAGGACCAACAGAATATGTTAGTAAATTAAAACTGATATTCACTGAAAAAAATTGCAAACATCAAATAGAAGCAATACATCTCTCGTTGCATAAAGAGTGAAAGGAGACTGCTTATTTTCTCTGTCCATTCACAATTTCAATGGGTGAGGTAGCCTCGATCATTCAGAACTAGCCAGAAGTTTAGGTAAATGAACAGAATAATTCAGTTTTATTATCGAAGTTTGGTAATTGTCTGAACTTTCTTTGAAGCATTAAGTAGAGGCAAAATCCCTGACTTTCCAATGCTTATGCAACTCCAAAGGCTGCAGCTATTTTCGGTTGGATTCTCTTTTGAAGAGAAAAGAACGAAAAAGCACTTTACAGCCAAAAACAATTGACAGTGTCACACAGTTGCTTTTCAGTGACTTGAGTTTTTTTCTTCACTGGGCTAGATTCAGACCAGGGCTATGGTGGCCTCTGCCACCATGGCTCCAGATGTGGTCAGTCAGGTGGTTAAAAGTCATTAGGGTGAAGGGTTTGTGCGCTCTAATAAGGATGAACCTGGCTTTAATTAAAGTAGCTCTGGACTATTGAGCCTGGGGAACATGGAGACTTTTAGTGTACTTCAGTCTCGGCCCCTAGTAGGCTTGTCCTCTGGTCAGTTTGATTTCCAGGCTTCTCTGCCACAGAAGTTACTGCAGGTTGTTTAGCAAGTTATATTTTTGAAAGCAGTTTTCATACATCTTGGCTAGCAAAATGCCTGTGATTCCTCAAAGGCAAGAAGGTGCCATGGTTTTATTTCAACATGAATTATCCATGGGCAATAGACCACATTTATTAAATAGGACAATTTATAATTTAGTGTTAAACCAGAGAAATTAGTGGCCAGATCCTCAGTTCTGACTGAAGACAGCTTGACACAACTCAGAGTGGATGTATATTGCGGTGGTGCTGGGATGTTGGCCTGCCTCAGCCATGCTTTCCTCCCCAGCCACATCCTACCCACCAATAAGTGGATAAAGGCAGCTGTGTGTCAACTGAGGATTCCCTTATTGTATAGAAGTCCTCCTGTGTAAAGACTGGCTTGCATGGACCCTACTTTCGAACCTTGAAACAAAGCCTAGGAGTGGAAGGGGAGGAGTAGGGAAATTATTCAGGAGGATTCAGGGTCATTTCTGTTACTTGAGATTTCTTGGGTTGTGACATTTGAAAAAAATGTTGTGGCTGACAAGCAACCAGAGATTAAACACTGTATAATTTCCAGATGATATCTATAGAAACCCTTTGAACAAACACAGAAGAGAACAAATACAAAGAGAAGAGGACTTTGGGGTTTTTTAAAGAAAAATATAAGGTATTGTCAAAGCAAGAGTGATAGGGATCTGAAAGCTAAAAACATACTTACATCCATAAAAGAAATGCGGAGACACATTATCTTGCAAAAGACAATATTAAGATTGAGTTAGAAGATAAATCACATTTTTGCAGCATCCAAGTGGCAAAGTTTGTGAAGGAGAGTCTTGATTTGTCTTTAAACAGTCTTTCTTTTTCATCCTCCTAATTGATTTTTTCAAATTATTTAGGAAACAAACTGTGGACCACACCTGATTTCCTTCTGATAAAAACTTTAGGAAGGGTTAAAATGACTCAGGAAACACAACTAGGTTCCCCTTGCAGGGATTGCACCAATATTCTTCTCTCTGGGGCCAATGGAGCAAGCAACGAGTTTGGAATCTAGGGATTGTTGAGGAATACGTCTTCCGGCTCAATGCATTTTGAAGCATCAAGAGGAGGAATCTTTGTGTAAAGAGCTGGACTCTGGAAACCACTTGTGCTGCATAAAAACAACTGTGTTGAACCAAACCTCACTTATGTACAATGATACATATATAACGTGCCCTTGGATGACATTCTTTGTTACCTACATGTACAGCAACATCCTATGCTAGTAGGGGACTGGATTCAGTGACACAGGAGGTACCTCCCAGTCCTATGTATATAGCTCTCTCAACACCTTGGGGTTGCTCTGCAAGCCCATTCACTTTCAGAGGTGCCATGATAACAATGACCAGCCTGAGTTGTACTCTATTCCCCTTGTACAGGTAGAAGGCAGTATAGATGAAAAATTACTGCGACTTCTTCTTGAATTCTGTGGTAGTATCATCAGTTGGGGTGGGGTGGGGTGGGGATGGGATGGGGTGGGGGGGAGCAGATTGCACAGCAACCATTCCTCAGTCTAACAACCAGTCCAACCTAGTCCCAAGTCCAAGATCCTAGTCAACGGTGGGCATGCCACAAAGCCACAATCACTCCAATCCACAATACAGTGCCCAGCACATATGTGGAAAAGATACTTTCTGATTACTGGAATTTAAGGAAATGATGATTTTTTTCAGGGGGGAAAACTTACAAACTTTTTTTGGTTTGACTTTTCTGATCTCACACATTGGATGCAGTGATCACTCGGACTCTTAGCTGGTTATAAGAATGTAGTAGTTGACCATGAGTATGTGTTACCAATATCTGTCCATTTGATATAGAAACCTCTGCAGCCAAGTATCATATGTTAAAGATGATCAGCCTATATATTCATATTGCTTTAGGGAAAGGACTAGTAGCCATGTTCATATTATGCTCTTGTGATCCAAAAGGCCAGATTCTGCTACCCTTATATTTAGTAATTTTGTGATGGGGTATACAAACCACCCCTTCAGACCATGAACATGCTCCTACTGGAGGAGCAGGTTAAATGGAGCTCAGAAGCCCAGGCAATGGGTGGTGGACAGGCTGTTAGGAGAGAGAAATCCTTCTAGAAAAAGCCAGACAGAAGAGAGCGCCTAAGAGGGGACCACATGGCGGGTCAGGCCCTCAGGCAGAACCTTCTCTAATCACCTTAGAGAACTCACATATCCATGCTTCTCTGGACTCCTTTGATTGTGAAGTGACTGTTTTGACTACAGGAACCATGCCACAAACTGAAGGGATCTATAGGGAGGAAATAGCCCAGGGAAGTAACTTAGACTCTCTTCAGGGAGGACCTGCTGGTGTCCCTTCCCACAGGCCCTGGGCTGGGACCCAGTGGAGAGGGAGGGCCTTGGTACCCTACCAGACCCCCTTAAGGGATGAGGCCCAGATGTGGATGGAAAGCTGAAAATCCCTCGCTTAAGGTCAGAAAAAGGTACAGCTACCACCCTGAAAGAGAGGCAATGTGACCAGAAGTTGGGTGCTATAACCACTATGCTGCCCAACCCTCCAAGCTCCCTATCACTACTTTATAATGCTAGTAAAATCAAGGTACAGTTCAAGAAGTAAAGTTATGTGAGCTGAGTCTGGCCCATAGTCATTAATATGAATGCACTCTTCGACACTTTTATTTTCTTTATAATGCTGCAATGGTACATTAATAATAATAATATTTCCTCATCGCCGATGTAAGTTGTAGTGTCCCATACAAAAATCTGCTTTGGGCTGTTGCAATGACATTAGCAGACCTGCTGAAAATGTTAGAGTGCATCAATTTAAAAAAATCCAGTTAGCCTCCTTTTGAGAATAATATCATACACAGCAGTGTAGAAAGCCATGCAGCTTCATGGAACTATAGCACTGAGAGATACAATTCTTAACTGACATTTTCTTGTGAAGCTAACCTTTATGCTAAAACAGTTCTTCTGTTCATATCAGACAAGTACACCGAGACAGTCTCTCTGACAGATATTGCAACCTCCTGCACTATCTTTGGGGAACATATTGTTTTAAATTTCGGTAGCACTCTGGGTCTGGGATGGTATGATTGTGTACTCACTCCCATTGTAAACACCTCCAGAGAAGGATCGCTACCTGAGGAGGTTGACATATACTGGTTCAAACTGGGTTTCCAGAGATTAGGAAAATAAAGGGGCTTTGGGTTTAAAAAGGTGGCATTTAACTGACGTAGGGCCTTCTTTATGACTCAGCAAATGGACAGGATATTCTGTCCAAGGGCCACAATCCCTGTGAAAGGATTGGATGGGTGACCTCTGGTAAGCTTTTAGCATGTGTATGGTAACTGCTATTGTTGTTTTTATATGGTTTCTCTGTAATGCTTTTGCCTTAAGCATGTTTGCTTAGTAGGAGCTGTGTGGTAACTTGTAACTGCTGGCAATACACTATTCATAGACCTGATTTAGGTCGATTTTATAGAAGTCTATTTTTAGAAACCGATTTTATACAGTCAATTGTGTATGTCCACACTAAGCACATTAAGTCGGCGGAGTGCCTCCTCACTACCGTGGCTAGCATCGACTTACAGAGCGGTGCACTGTGGATAGCTATCTCACAGTTCCCGCAGTCTCCACTGCCCATTGGAATTCTGGGTTAAGCCCCCAGTACCTGATGGGGCAAAAACATTGTCGCATGTGTTTTTGGATATATGTCGTCAGTCCCCCACTCCCTCCGTGAAAGCAATGGCAGACAATTGTTTTGCACCTTTTTTCCTGGGTTACATGTGCAGATGCCATACAATGGCAAGCATGGAGCCCGCTCAGCTCACCGTCACCGTACATCTCCTGGATGCTGCTGGCAGATGCGGTAGTGCATTGCTACACAGCAGCAGCTCCTTGCCTTTGCGGCAGATGGTGCAGTAGGACTGATACCCGCTGTATGTCTCCTGGGTGCTCCTGGCAGACCTCGGTGAGGTCGATCAGGGGCGCCTGGACAGACATGGCTATCCTCCTCTTAGAGCACTGAATGGGAGCCAGAGACTCCAGGTCATTCTCTTCTTTAAGTTTTGTTTCATGGAGATTCAGTCCTGCCTGGAATATCATGCCAGCTGGAGGCTTCTGCCTCAGGCTGCTCTCCCAGCCGGCAGCACCACGCGGTCACACCTACCCTCGCCTACCCCTTGCTCCCATGGCTCATGAAGCCTGGACAGTAGTAAGGAGCAGTTCAACTATAGGCTGAGCAAGTGCAGAATGATGGTAGATTGTGTCTTTGGACATTTAAAAGCTCCCTGGCGCTGTTTGCTGACTAGGTCAGACCTAGGGTTACCATACGTCCGGATTATCCCGGACATGTCCGGCTTTTGGGGGTTCAAATCCCCGTCCGGGGGGAAATCCCCAAAAGCCGGGCATGTCCGGGAAAATCGGGAGGGAGGGATGGAGGGCTCGGCCGGGGCCTCTTTGGCCGGGGCCGGGGTCGCGGGCATGGTGCCGGGCCGGGCGCGGGGCCGGGCGGGGAGCCGGGGGCGCGGGGCCGGGCCGGGAGCCGGGCCATGGGCCGGGGTAGCGGGGGGGTGCGCCGGGCTGCGGGGCCGCGAGCCGGGCCGGTTTAGCTGGGGGGGGGGGTGCGCCGGGCCGCGGGGCCGGGCGGGGTAGCGGGGGGGATGCGCCGGGCCGCGGGGCCGGGCGGGGAGCCGGTCCGGGGTAGCGGGGGGGTGCGCCGGGCTGCGGGGCCGCGAGCCGGGCCGGTTTAGCTGGGGGGGGGGTGCGCCGGGCCGCGGGGCCGGGCGGGGAGCCGGTCGGGGTAGCGGGGGGGATGCGCCGGGCCGCGGGGCCGGGCGGGGAGCCGGTCGGGGTAGCGGGGGGGGGGGGTGCGCCGGGCCGCGCGGGGAACCGGTCCGGGGTAGGGGGGGGGGGATGCGCCGGGCCGCGGGGCCGGGCGGGGAGCCGGGGGTGCGCGGGGCCGCGGGCCGGTCCGGGGTAGCGGGGGGGGTGCGCGGGGCCACGGGCCGGTCCGGGGTAGCGGGGGGGGTGCGCGGGGCCGCGGGCCGGTCCAGGGTAGCGGGGGGGGTGCGCGGGGCCGCGGGGCCGCGAGCCAGTCCGGGGTAGCGGGGAGGGGTGCGCTGGGTCGCGGAGCCGGGTGCCGGTCCGGGGTCGCGGGGCCGGGCCGCCGGGGGGTGCGCTGGGCCGCGGGGCCGGGAGCCGATCCGGGATAGCGGGGGTGCGCTGGGCCGCCGGGGGCCGGCAGTGCTGGGCGGGCCGGGGGTGGTCGTCCGGGGTCGCGCCTCCCCCCCCCTTACCTGCTTCAGGCTTCCCGCGAATCAAATGTTCGCGGGAAGCAGGGGAGGGGGCGGAGACTTTGGGGGGGCGGAGTTGGGGCGGGGCTGGGGGCGGGGCCGGGGCCCCGTGGAGTGTCCTCCATTTGGAGGCACAAAATATGGTAACCCTAGTCAGACCTCAGCGCAACCAATATTCCCATTGTTATTGCTGCTTTGCTGTGTGCTCCATAATATCTGTGAGAGTAAGGGGGAGACGTTTATGGCAGGGTGGGAGGTTGAGGCAAATCGCCTGGCATCCAATTTTGATCAGCCAGACACCAGGGCGATTAGAAGAGCACAGCAAGGTGCGCTGTGTATCAGAGAGGCTTTGAAAACCAGTTTCATGACTGGCCAGGCTTTGGTGTGGCAGTTGTGTGTGTTTCTCCTTGATGCAAACCCGTCTCCTTTATTGATTTTAATTCCCTGTAAGCCAACCACCCTCCCCCTTTTTAAATAAAGTAACTATTGTTTTGAAACCAGGCATTCTTTCTTTATTAATTAAAAAAATGAGATAACGGACAAGGTGGGGTGGGGAAGGAGGGAAGGAGAAGGCCACGTTGCTTATTGTAGCCACACTAAAAATCAAACTGTTTGAATGAAAGCCTTCTGTTGCTTGGGCCATCCTCTGGAGTGGAGTGGCTGGGTGCCTGGACCCTCCCCTCACCCCACCCCCCGCCATGTTCTTGGGCGTCTGGGTGAGGAGGCTATGGAACATGGGGAGGAGGATAGGCGGTTATACAGTGGATGCAGCGGGGGTCTGTGCTCTTGTTGGCTTTCCTGCAGCTCCAACAGATGCTTCATCATGTCCATTTGTTCCCCCAACAGACGTTTCATCATGTCCGTTTGCTCCCCCATTAGTCTCAGCATCGCGTTCCGCCCACTTAATTCTCTTAATTCGCTTAGTTCGTGCTCACTTAATTCTTCCCTGGCCTCTGCCACTGAGTGCCTCCATGCATTAAGCTGTGCCCTATCAGTGCGGGAGGACTGCATGAGCTCGGAAAACATGTCATCGCAAGTGCGTTTTTTTCGCCTTCTAATCTGTGATAACCTCAGGAACGGAGATGATAGGAGGAGCGTAGAAACATTCTGTGCTCTACGATTCTGGGGGGACTGCATGGTCACCTGTGCTGCTGAGTGCTGCTGACTTCTCCACGCTGACCAAACAGGAAATGAAAATCAAAAGTTCCCGGGGCTTTTCCTATGTACCTGGCTAATGCATCGGAGTTCAAAGTGCTGTCCAGAGCAGTCACAATGGAGCATTCTGGGATAGCTCCGGAGGCCAATACCATCGATTTGCATCTCCACTACCCCAAATTCGACCCAGCAAGGTTGGTTTTAGCGCTACTCCCCTTGCCGGGGAGGAGTACAGAAGTCAATTTTAAGAGCCCTTTAGGTCGACGGAACAGGGTTGGTTGTGTGGATGCATTCATTTTAAAATCGACCTAACGTGGCTTAATTCAACCTAACTCTGTAGTGTAGACCAGGGCTCAGAGAGAAAGCAAAGCACAGGCACTGTACTGTGGGCTAGGAATATTGCTGTGTAAGGCAGGGAGCAGTGCAGCCTTAAAACCCTGGTCAGGAGGGAGAGAGTTGATGGTGGGAAGCTCGAACCTTAATTGAGTGGCCTTGAGGCACCATAGAGGGGGAACATGGGTGCAGTTACCCTGTCACGGTGGCAGCCTACCTTTGGCATCCTCCATTTGTGAACCAACAGAGATATTAATATGTCCCCAAAGACAGGCAACACAATGGATATGAGTGTTTCTGGGATCAACATACAATTCATTCTGGTGCTGTCTTGACAGTACCAAATCTCTTCTGCAGAATAATTTAGCGACCAGGAAACTGCATAGTTCACCAGCCACTTACAGCCATAAGCAGCATAATAATTTAATGTCTGCTGAACTGAAGATGTCCTTTTCCTTGATAGGGTGGGAGAGGCGGGAAGAAGGAAAAAGAAACAGAAAGAAGGCTGCCATGGGAAAGCAGTCTCTGATAGCTTTCTTTTGCCTGCTAGTAGTCATTTGCATTTCTGTATCATTCATCGCCAGTCCTGCACCTTGCATTTGATGTCTAGGGGAAACTATTTATTTTGCTTTCTGAGGCAGGTGTAGTCAAATGTATTTGATATCTGTGCAGCCAAGTGAGTCAACTCTAAATGTATTTTTATCAAATGCAATTGAGAATTCCTTAGATTCTTAAGGACTCTCACTTATGGTCTTTCAATTTCCTGCCTTTTCTTCCCTCCCCACTTGTGTATTTTCATGTTTTAGTCATTTTCCATCATACATGAATGTGCCTGCTCATTCTAACTGCTGCCACCATTTACAGGGTTGCTATGTATTTCTTATTTTCTTTAGGAAATTGTTTACTGCAAAGACATGAAGCTTGGAAGCTATTTGTCAGCCCTGTATGCAAAAAAAAAAAAAAAAAAAACTGGAATGGGAGAGTGTTTAACTCACTCATTGCTGTGCTCTTCCCTCCCATTGCTTATCCTGATGTTGCAATTTGCAATGGACATTCACTAGAATTAATAAATGGGAAATCATGAAGCACTGGAGCTGCACACCTGCTGGGCACACTTGGTATATAATATATAATTTCTCAGTGAAGTAGCTAAGGAATTCCTATGGATTAGTGAAGGTACTTACATAAATCTACCTCACCAAGCCATGAGATGATGGTCACTTAATTAAACTGTCGACGAATTAATTTAGACCAAATGGAAGGAAATGCTGTTTCACATAGTGTGTAACCAGCCTGTGAATTTTACAGCTGCAGGAGGGCAGAGAGTCAGCTATTAAAGCAAGCTTTTAAAAGGTGGGATCATTTTATGACCAATAATATTTTAGTTGTTCATGTTAAGTTGATGGGGTTATTAAATCTTATGCTTTGGTGCATGAGCTGATCACCTTGTGGGGCTTAGGAAGTGGTTTTCTCTCCACTCCCCCAAATAAAGCATTGCATAATATGGCTAGAGCTATTTAGTATGGCCTGTGTTTGCCTTCCTCTGAAGCACCAAGTATTGGCCAGAACTTGTGGAAGAGCATTAGACTGCTGGACCACCAGTCTCACCTGGCAAATCCTGTAATCCTATGGGAAAGTAGCAAACTAGATTATTTGATTACAAGAGCCAACAATTACAATTTTGTTACCCTTCAGAGGGAATTTACATGGGGAAGAGGAGGCTGGAAGAAAGAAACAAAATATCCAATATTAGAAATGGCTGTTTACTTAAACACGGAGAGCCCAAATGCCATTCCTTTTACTCCAGTTTACTAAAAAGAACCCAAACAAATCCCTTCCTGACCAGCTGTAGTTACAGGTAATTAAAATGGCCCTCATTTTATAGGTTGTCTTCCTATCTTTTTTCTTGGGGGGGGGGAGAGGGGGGGCTCTCTAGCTCAATAATGGGCTGTTTTGTTAACTTTCAAACTCTCCATATCGTTACATTAACTTGAAAACTTGCGTACTGTCTATATTTGAGAAAAATAGTAATTAAGTAAATCTATCAGTTATTCTAGTGGGCCCCATCGATATAAATGGGAGGGTGGTGTTTTTTTTTTTGTGCCATTTACTTCAGAGAGAACAGGTTCAAGCACTACAAGCCTGATCCAACTTGCATTGAAGTCAGTGGAACTCTTTTCACTGACCTCAATGCCAGTTAGGTCAGGCTATGTGTGTTATATCACATCACATCACAACAACCTTAATTCTGCCCCAAAATGAATACTATTCTTGTTGGTTTATAAGGAAATATATAATGCTTTATCCTTGAGAATAATTTGCTTATTATAGGGTGAGTGCAAGATTTATGACATCTTTAGCTATTCATTTCCTTTCTTTTAAGTGTCTGAGTTTTGCAAAAGATGTGATACATTGTTGTCACTTAGTAACCTTAATAGGTTTTTGATACAAAGCTTTTGTTTTTGTAACTTATAAACATACATCTAGCATGGCACTTTATACATATATACATATTTTGTGCATAGATTTTGATTTTTGGCATAAGGTAATAGATGTAAATGAGAACCTGTACAACTGCAGTCAACAGACTATTATCTGGAATTAGATAGGATTTACTTAACCTGAAATCTCATTAGCATTTACATGAGTTAAGCGTTTTTAAAAACAGAACCCTTATAATAATCACTTCAGATTCTATGCATAGCTAAATTATTTAAATATATTCCCCTTTGCGGGTTTCAAGGTCACAGTGAAATGATAACCATTCCTTTTTCACTGCTATGGTAAAAAAGGGTCAGCAACTAACTTCAGTTAGGTGGCTCTAAATGACCACCTGAACACATAATCACATGGCTCTAAATGATTGCCACCTAAAGAATTACATAAAGTAAGTAATAAAATGAAAAGTCAGTATCCTAATTTCTTCCAAGTTGGCTAAAGGCATTTAAAATGCATTATTTGTGTCATTTCCTTAAGACATAGTGTCAGGGTTCCCTCCCCACTCTGAACTCTAGAGTACAGATGTGGGGATCTGCATGAAAGACCCCCTAAGCTTATTTCTACCAGTTTAGGTTAAAAACTTCCCCAAGGCACAAATCCTTTCCTTGTCCTTGGATGGTATTGCTGCCACCACCAAGTGATTTAGACCAAGATTCAGGAAAAGGACCACTTGGAGTCCCTATTTCCCCAAAATATTCCCCCAAGCTCCTTCACCCCTTTTCCTGGGGAGGCTTGAGAATAATATACCAACCAATAGGTTAACCAAGTGAGCACAGACTAGACCCTTGGGTTTTTAGGACACTAAAAACCAATCAGGTTCTTAAAAGAAGAACGTTATTATAAAGAAGAAAGTAAAAGAAGGACCTCTGTAAAATCAGGATAGAAGGTAATTTTACAGGGTAATAAAATGATTCAAAACACAGAGGATTCCCCTCTAGGCTCAACTTTAAAGTTACAAAAAACAGGAATAAACCTCCCTCTTAGCATAGAGGAAATTCACAAGCTAAAACAAAAGATAATCTAATGCATTTCCTTGCTTTACTTACCATTTTTGTAACCTTATATGCTTATTTCGGGTAGGGTTTTAGGAGATGTTTTTTTCCTGCCCTGGTCCCTCTCTGTCCGAGAGAGAACAACAAGGAGACCACAAACAAAACCTTCCCCCACAGATTTGAAAGTATCTTCTTCCCTTATTGGTTCTTTTGGTCAGGTGCCAACCAGGTTATTTGAACTTCTTAACCCCTTACAGGTAAAGGAGGGATGTTATGCTACCCTTAGCTGTATGCTTATGACACATAGTAATAGTGCAATTATTAAAAGCACACTAGCAAAAATGACATGTTTTATTCTAAAATAATATTTAAGCAGAAATAAGTGTCACCTTGGTTAAGCCTGCTTAATGCAGCATATAAGAGAAGTACTCATCTTGCTCTCACTCTACCAGCTCTTTTTTCCCCTCTGACAACACTCACAGGCTACCTCATGACTGCAATGCTGAAAATAGAGTGATACCACAAAACTCCAGATTCCTCATATTCCCAATTTTGGACATGTTCAGTAATGTTGGGTGTAGGTGGAATTCTGTCTGGTAGTTTAAGCCACACACATGAAATGAATTTCTTTTTAGTGTCCAAGCAATCTTGTCTATTTTACTTTGAAGTATATAGTTTCAGTTGCTCCCCAAATTCAAATCTAGCCAACACTGGGACAGTACACTCATCTGGAGATGTGTCAATTTTGGTTGTCTCACATTAAGAATTATATCATAGTGTTAGGGTTTAGAAATACAAAAAGATGCCTAGAGACATGCAGGTTGTGCATCCATTGAGAAACTGCAAATGGTAGGATCATTTAACAAGGAAAGGGGAGGAGTTATTGAGCTTCTTGCATTACAGAAAACCTAGACAGACACAGGGAGAGATCATCCACTCTACTAAGCCTCTGTATGCTTCTGTAGTGGCATACAGGGGCTGTAAAAGTTCCTTAGCTGTTCCGAGAGGAATTCCCCTGGTACAGGCACCATATAGGACAACCTATGAGCTTCTCACAAGCCCTGCTGTAGGACGTGTACTGGGGGTTGGTGTCTGGGGTAGGGGTGGGTGGAGCTGTAGCACTATGGCCATTTTGGGTAGCTTTGGTTTTCAGGGCTGCCTATATGGAGCCCAAAACAAGGCCTCATATCTTAGAGCAGATCCCTAGGCTGCCTGTGTTACACTGGAGGCTGTTTCTTGCCCTGACCAGCCCAGAATCATGAGGACACCTGCTCTTGGGCTGTATCTGTGTGTGCTGTGCCTGCAGGAGATGCAGCAAACTATCACCCACAGTGTCTGCTTGAAAGATCTTAAAAATCTAAGGGCCAAATTATGCTAACCTATTTCAATATGATTACTACCTTACTGCACAACTATTATTTATTTGTATTGGCATAATGCCTAAAAGTCCTAGCCAGGGACCAGGACCTCACTGTGTTAGGCGCCATGCAACAACAGAATGAAATGATGGTCTCCACCCAAAGAACTTACAATCTAAGTATAAGGCAAGAGACAACAAATGCATTCAGACAGATGGGGGAGTACAAGGAAACAGTGGGAAAATATTGGTCAGCACACCACGCAATAGTCTCTGCACATCAGCAATCTAACCCAGTGTTTCCCAAATGATGGGTCCTTACCTTGAAAGTGAAGACAACAGTGTATGTATGCTGTGACAGAGAAGGGGGAGCGACGGGAGGGATGCAAACAGAGGAATCAAAGTGATGGGCTAGGAAATCAATCTTTGCAGCAGCATTTTGAATGGGTATGAGTGGGGCAAGATTGCATTTGTCCAGGTCAGAGAAACTGATGTTGCAGAAAAGTAATCAAGACATGAGATGATGAGGGTTTTGCTGTGTGGATGGATTGGAAAGGCTGTATATTAGAAAGGTTATGCAGAAGGAATCTGGAAGATGTAGACTTAATCTGAATGTGGGAAAAGAAGTCCGTGTTGAAGGTGGTGCACAGGTTACTACAGGCCCAAGCGACAAGCAGTCTGGTGGTGTTGTCCATGGTGATTGAGAAAGAGATGAGGTGGCTTGTAGGAGGAAGAATTAAGAGCTCTGGTTTGGCCATACTGATATTGAGCAAATTGCTAAACATCCATGAGAAGATGTCAGAGAAACAGACTGAGATTTTAGTCCAGACAGAAGGAGACCGGTCTGGAGTAGATAGGTAGATCTGTGAATCATCAGCATAGAGATGATAGATCAAGTTGTGTTGTGGATGATTATACCCAGAGTCAAGGTGTAGAAGGAGAAGAGAAGGGGACCAAGGAAAGAGCCCTGTGGAACTCCTACAGAAAATTGTGTGGGAGGGAGGAGGATTCTCTGAAGGACATGCTGAAGGAGTGATGAGAGGAGGTAGGATGAGAACTAGGAGAGTACAGTCATGGAAGCCAAGGGAGAACAAGGTTTCAAGAAGACCATGGTAGATTGTGTTGAAAGAATCTGACAGGTCAAGAAGGACGAGGATGGCATACTGGTTCTGAGCCTTGGTTAGGAAGAGATCATTAGAGACTTTGGGAAGAGCAGTTTCAGTGGGGTGCTGCAGGTGGAATCTGGGTTGGAGAGGACCTAGCTAGAACTGGAAGAGGGGAACTCCAGAAAGCAATTGCAAACAGCATGTTCAATGAGTTTATAGCTGAAAGGGAGAAGAGTGATGGGGTGGCAAGTGGAGTCAAGGGTGGGCTTTTGAAGATGGAAGAGACTAAAGCATGCTTTTATTGTGTGTACAGTGGATCAGAAAAATTCTGACCAACCTTTCTATTTTTGTTGTCAAACTTCGCTGTTTTGGCAAAAGAAACCGTTTCATAGAGACTGCTCAGTTTCACCCAAGGTTGTAATCTGCCTGCCAGGCAGGATTCTGCCAGCACGAGATTCCAGGGTCTACAGCTCCAGGGCAGCCTGCCAGGCAGACTGACTTAGGCTGGGCTAGATGGACCTTTGGTCTAACCTAGTATGGTCGTTCTTATGTTCTTTTGATGTCCAGGGTCCACAGTTCAGGCTGATCCCAAGCTAGGGCTCCATTCCCTTTCCTGGAGAATTATGAAAATTGGTTTCCTTTCAATTCAGAATGAAAAACAAAAATTTTGAAAGTCTCCATGAAATGGAATGATCTTTCTCCTCCCAGCTCTAATTGTAAGGGGAGAGAGCCAGAGGAGAGAGAGAGATAAAGAAGAAGAGTAAGGGAGGGCATGAGAGTGGGCATGAGGAACATCAGGAGATGGGTTGGAATGGGGTGACTGGGGCAAGCAGAGGTTAGATGAGGAGTGCAAATGTGAAACTTCTGCATTTGTGACAGTGGAGCAAGAGGAGAGAGTTTTAGTGGAGGGAAAGGAAGGGAAGCTGAGGGCAAGAGTTAATCCCTGTGAAAGTTATAGGACTAACTGTGGGGTAAGGTACATCTCAGTATGTCTAAGGGTAGTACACACTGGTCCTAATCTTGAAACGCGACATTAGGACCATACTGACATGGAGTAGTACATGAATCCATGCGTAGATCCATTGAATCAATGGTATTTTTTACAGAGTGTGTAAGCGTGGCACAGTCTAGTCCTAAAATCCCAATTCATCAATGCACTCAGTCATGTCTGTAACTTTAAACATGTGACTTCAGCAGGAGTACTCATAAGCTTAAAGTTAAACAAGTGCTTCAGGCCTTTTTCTGTATTGGGGCCAGAGTGAGGCAGGGACAGGATGAGAGGATGAGTGCCATAGCAATATTATCCATGGTTACTTAGTTTAGGAATGTGCACATCTGGGCATTTTGTTTGTAGTATATAACAAAAGAAGAGTTAGAGATAGGAGAATAAAAACCAATGTGTATTTGTGGTCACCATTGTAAAATAAATGAAGATTTAGGGGAGATTTAAATGAGGAGAGACAGAGGATAGAGCACTAGCCTGGGACTCAGGAGACCTTGGTTCTGTTCCTGGCTCTGTCACTGACCAGCTGGATGACCTTGGCAAGGTCATGTCAGCTCCGTGCCTCAGTTTCCCCATCTGTAAAATGGAGATAACGATACCTCCCTCCCTTTGTAAAGAGCTTTGAGATCTACTGCTGAAAATGGCCATATAAGAACTAGGTGTTGATTTGTCATTACTCTAAATGATGAATAAAGAGGACAAGTGAAATGGATCTGCTCTTTCTTTTTACCAACTCCCATAATAAGAGAAGGGATCACTTAGTGAAATGAACAAGTGAGTATTTATTTTAAAATGCAGTGTTTTACAGTTTTATTTTACATAATACCTTCAGTATAAAGTTTATTTCATAATGCTTTACAGAGTTCAATGTTGCAATTACAGGGCTAACTAGCAGAAGGAGAAAGAAGTTGGAAAGGCAGGCATTGGGAATGGATTGCTCTTGAGGTTGGCAATGAGATGGAATGTTGTTGATGAATGGAAGAGATACAGAAAGTATTCCAGACATGAGATGTAGAGGAGAAGGCTCTTTTAACCACAGTTCTGTAGAAAAGGACAGAGAACAAGTAAGGATTGGAGGACAGAGAGAGAGAGAGTGAAGATAAATTAAGTTCAGGGATATTTTTTTTAAAGTAGGCTAGAGCCTTAGTTAGTGTAAATCTCTAATTTACATCACCTGAGGACCTGGCCTCAAAAGTTCAGTTTTGTCCTGAATCCTGTAATGAATGGGGAACCAATGGGAATTGCATGAGAGTGAGCTTGTTAAGGCTTCACTTCTTTGTATGTTTGCGAGGTGATAATTGACATTCTTCATATGCCAGAGCCCAGAGACCTGGAAGCTCAGGATGCCATAAAGAAGGGAGTTTCAGTAACTAAGGTGAGAGGAGATTAATGTCAAGGTGAGGAATGCAGCGGGGAAAAAGCAAATTAAAAGAAACACACGTTTATGCAGCAGTCTGTGCTGTGGAGCTCACTGCTAAGGTCACTTAGTCACATTCTGCCACGGGATTTTAAAATATGCTAAATAATTTGATGGCACCTGGTAATGCAATACAATAACAAAGGTGATCAGATCTCATGCTTCAGGGCATAAACTGCTCATCCAGAGAATTCAAGGACACATCTTTCCTTCAATCCATCTCCCTAGCACAGCATTACAAACCTTGTACACAACATTGTAGCTGTAGTTTTTAGCCTTCTCCTCTAGCTGCATGTTTTAACCTCTGCCATACCAAACAGATTAATTGTGTGATCTGGTATGACAAATCCCATATTACCCTCTTGCTTTTAAAAAGCAGTCTAAGGTTCTGTATTCAATTAATTTGTAACATAAGTAGAATTTCCAATGAAAAATAGTGAGCGACTACACAGGATGCAGAAGTAGAAGACCCATGGATTGTGTCAGAAAAAAGATTAGCATGTATGAGATGTAGGACTAGAGGGATTTTTCAAGTTTTAGTTCAAGATGCACAACGTTAAATGAATATTCTTGTGGAGGGAATAGTGATTAGTTGTTTCACTGTATTATATTACCAAGGGCTCCACAGTTCCCTCAAATTAATAATAAGTGCACTGAAGAGCTCAAACCACACAAACAATTAAGGGTTGATGAAATTCAGGTAAAGAAAGTGCCCTATGATTCAATCAGGCAAAATTAATAGCAGGTTAGGAATCTTGGGTGTTGCATTGCTCATGAATTTAATGAGTTCCTAGTATTCCTCATCTATTGACAGATAGGTAAGTGACAGAACATATAATAGCAGCAGATTATTGGGATTCTAATTGGGGAATTCAGATAATAAATTCTCCCCCCACTTAAGAGAAGAAAAATGTGTGTAGCACTTAAGTGCCTCTCTTTCAAGGTAACACTTCCATCTACAAGGCATGCTGCTTATGTCTATAAAATACCTCCATATTGGTTACAGTTGTAAAAATGCTAGATAGGACTAATACAAGTAGATGCAATAGTTTGATATACTGGCTATGATTTGTGGAAGGCCTTATCAAGTTGTTTTATAAGTTTCTTGAATTGCTGACAGAACAACATCTATAATTTTACTTACTCCACCCCTCAGACTACTGGTATTTCCCAAATAACTAGCTAATGAATTCTTAGGGGTGCATGTGTTTGAAAATAATCCACCTTTCCTATACGAACCAGGAAGGGGACTATCAAAATAGCATCCCCTTCATCCTCTATTCTGGCATAGATAGGAGTAGAAAGGAAGTGGACCCCTGCTGTAGGGATGAGAAGAATTCTGAAGATAGAGCCCCCATGGGTGATTGCATTAGCAGCTTATCTCTATTGCAACATTTTCCAAAATGAAAAGATTTGATTTTTTGAGTCAACACAACTTTTTGTTTAGATAATTTAGTAAATTTAGATTAAAATGGGTTTTAAAAGGTCAAAGTCAAAGCAAAACATTTAGAAATGATCAAAATGGTTAGTTTTTACAGTGACCCAAAGCATGGAGAAAAAAAGTTTGTCAGTTCACAAAAACATATTGAGACTTCATTTATTAGTCAATTTGATTGGTCATTTGCCCAGATGACTAAGACCTCTATTCAGCAAAGCACTCAAGCATGCATGTAACTTTAAATATACAAGTAGTCTTATTAACTATGGGAACACACTTAAAGAAACATGTGCATGTATGTCCTTTGATGGACTGGAGTTTGATGTAGCATTCCCAAGAGAAAGGGCAATGACCTAAATCAATTTTAGATGCCTCTGTTCATAAAATAATCTTACCCATAATTGCAAACAGAAGGCAGTAACATGCTTATGAAGATCAACATTTCTTATTTTAACTAGGTGACAATAGTATCATCTGATCAGCCAAGACAGACTAATTATCTGTGCAGATGGAAAGAGCTTGTGTCTATGGACTCTAAGTGATGATGAAAGGTCCTCAGATTATAAATTATCATAATATTTTCTTTCTGAAATTGATAATGTTCTTGGATAAATATAATCTTCCAACTATGAATTAGACTGTTTGTTTTCATAATGGGGTATAGGACTGCCACGTTATCTGTGATTTAAGCATGCTTTCATCTTCTAAAACTTATTTTTTTTAAATCTATATTTTAATTTTAAAGGAGCTCTATACATCAAGCACAAGGGACCATGGGAAAGAGATGAGAAGATTAATTCTGATAAATGTGTGGGGAATCTGGGACTTTCTTGCTTCTTGTATGTATTCATTCCACCACCTAGAACCATGCTCAGCTCTTCTCAGGAAGAGATGGTTTTTATATCTCCTAAATGGCACATGGATGATATGAGCACATGTCCTATGGAACGAGACAAATTGGGGGCAGATCCTCAGCTGGTGCAAATTGTCATACCACCTTTGCTTTCTGTTGACTTCATTGGAACAATGACAAACTGTACAGATGAAGATCTGCCTGAAGGAACTGGTTTCATACAGCAATACGGAATATGTTGCTTCAGTCCTGGTTTTTTTTAAGTTAAATCTTAAGGCCTTTGCTTCTGAGTAGAAATTAAAGCAGAGCAATTCACTACAATGGGGACGCTACTTAATTGCATTGATATTTTCAGATTGCATAACTATTTGATCAATTTCATATGTATTTTCAGATATCAGAAATATTTACAATAGCCATAACCTTATTTGTCACTGGAAAGAAGAACTGTTAAGTGCAGTATATCTGGGAATCCTTGTTGCAAGTTAGCCTGATGGGTTTGTCATCATTGTGCATAAAGTGTGCAAACTGAAGCCCTAATCCTTCAAAGACACACAAGCATGCTTTAATTTATGCAATGTGAGTGGTCCAATGGGAATGTTCTCATTGCATAAACTAAAGACATGCATATGTTCCTGCAGGAAGAGGGCCTGAGGTGGTTTTGGTTAGGGTTCATGTAAATCTTTTCTCCTATGCCACTTCAATTGGATTAACAGCCCTTAAACTTCTTATTACATAAAACACCAACAAAAACAACAATATTCAAAGTGAAATTCAACAGAAAGTGCCAGATTTCAGCTGTCTTCTGAGTTGCATGTGGCCTCCACTGGTTCCCTAATTTGGTCCAGGTTTGCTTGAAATTCAGCCACAGTTCATGTAAATCTCAAACCTGTCTCACATCTTGGATTTGTAATGAAACTCATAAACAGCTGACAAATGTCAAACATTTGGGGTTCTGTTATTAAAGTTTCACCCAACTCCAGCTCTGACTGAGAAATAAATATTGGATGAATGTGAAATGAGGACCATTGAATCTCGCTTGACTGTTTGGAAAAACAATACATAGCTATCACAAAATACTTCATTTAAATGCCAAAGAGCAGAACTGAAAACAAAACATAACTTAAACTCTTGAAATATGCCATTGCCTAATTTAGAATAGGGAAAAAATGGAAAAAGAAGCCCTAAAACAAATACCGCCCCCACTGTATAGTGATCAGTGTACAGTAACCAATCTTAAACTTACCAGGCAAAACTAACCCATTTTTTTTGGCTTCACATGTTGCCATGCTATTTTCTCAAAAACTGGGCTTTAGGGGGCCATTCAGAACAACTGTTCCATCTATCTGTCTTGCTCTGTGGCATTCTGTTAACACTAACACATCCCACAAACACAATCCATCTATCTTATCCATGGGCATTCCATTGTAAGTCTGTCTACACAAGGAACATTTTCTAACTGGTTAGAACTGTAGCGTGGACTTGGATTAAGGGGGCCTGACACATTTTAACTAAACTGATTACGAAATGAGTAAAGTCACCTTAAACTACCCAAATCAGGTCTACCCTATAGGACAGCTTCTGCGGTGGTTTCATAGCTCCATTGAAGTCAATCCATATCTTCAATATCGTTGAAATTAGTGCATCTATGACAATTTATACCATATGAGGTTCTGTCCATGTAGCTCTAACGGAAAGGAATCAAAGGCTCTTTCATGGGCCAAACATGAACAAGTAGGTACTTAAAAAGCCAGTTTGAAACTTGTATGCAGTGTCATTGTAGCCATGTTGGTCCCAGGGTATTAGAGAGATAAGGTAATATCTTTTATTGGACAAAATTCTGCTGGTGAGAGAGAGAAGCTTTCAGGCTACATAGAGCTGCTCTTCATGTCTAGGAAAAGGGAGTTAGGTAGGTTAATTGTAGTAATAAGTAATAAATCCAGTGTCTTAATTAAAGCTGTGATTTTTAGTGTCTAGAAAAGTTATGAACTTAAGCTTTAACAGTCTGTAACCCACTTGTCCCCCTTTTTGTCCTATGATTACAGGGGTGTTAATAGGCCACTTCATTTTGAATGGTTCCTTAGAGTATGTGCTAACTTCTTATGCTAAACTATCTGTTCACCCTTTTATTTAGCTGTGACACTCTGGGTATGTCTGCATTGCAATTAGACACCCATAGCTGGCCTGTGCCAGCTGATTTAGGCTAATTGCAGTATAGATTTTTGGGCTTGGGCTGGAGTTAGGGTTGCCAATTTTGATTGAACATATTCCTGGAGGTTTCATCACATGACATAATTTTTAATTAAAGATTAATCTTTAATTCCTGAAGACTCCAGGACAATTCTGGAGATTTGGCATCCCTAAATCAGCCTGGAGGCCGAGCTCTGGGACCCTCCCACCTCGCAAAGTCCTAGAGCCCGGGCATCAGCCCGAGTGTCTGATTGATGATCCCTCAATTTGAGGATGATCTCTACCATGGCTTTACATATGGGTTCTGAGATGACTCAGGAGACCGATCCTGGAACCACAGATCCGCCTGCAGTAGGTACAGACATTTCCTGGCAGGTCAGCTGCCTGCTGGGAGAAAGTAATTTCTTTTTCATTCTTTCTCTCTCTCTTTTCAGCTTCAAGGGCAAGGTGCTTCTCCTTGAAGCGAGCCACTGCCTGATGGAGGATATGGTTGCTTGGTGGCTTGCTCCTCCCAACTTGTGATGTCCACCTCAGTTTTCTTAAGATACACTTTCAGTATGTCTTTGTAGCATTTCCTCTGATCACCACAGGATCTCTGACCACAGGTGAGCTGAGAGTAGAGGACTTGTTTTGGGAGGCGAGAGTCTGGCATTCACACACAATGTCCTGCCCAGCAAAGTTGGTGCATGAGGATCATTGCTTCAATGCTGGTGACATTGGCTTCAGTAGGGATGCTGGCATTAGTGCAGCAATCTTGCCACTAGACACAAAGGATCTTCTGGAGGCATCATTGGTGATACCTCTCCAAACTCTTGAGGTGCTGTCAACAGGTCATCCAGGTTTCGCATCCATAGAGGAGTGTAGGAATAGCAATCGTCTTATAGACCTGGATCTTATAGACTGCCATAATCCATAATGCCGTGTCCTGCTGTAGGTTGCGGTCCATGAAAACGCCTAGGAGAAATATCCCAAAGGAAGCCCTTCTGCACTGGATCCTGTGTTGGACCTCACTGTCGATATTTGCATTTTGAGAAATTTGGCTACAGAGGTAGCAAAAGTGCTCAACTGTCTCCAAAGTATGACCCTAATGGTGATTTGTGGTGGGTCACGTGCAAGGCTTGAAGCAGGTTGATAGAGCACTTTACTCTTCTCACTATTGAGTGAGAGTCCTAGGCTTCAATAAGCTTGTGCAAGTATGGACTGAAGGTCATTCTCAGTGTGCACGAGGATGACACAATCATCAGCATACTGAAGATCAGTAATGGACGCCCTGAAAACTTTACACTTTGAGTGGAGATGTCCTAGATTAAAGAGCCGCCCATCCATTCTATATTGAATGTCAACTCCATTGGAAAGGTGATCTTTAACGAGGACCAAAATGACTGCTAAATAGATGGAAAACAGGGTTGGGGCAATAACGCCTCCTTGTTTAACCCCAGTTTTGATGACAAAAGGTTCCATTTCAAAGCCATTACAGAGAACCGTGGCAGTCATTTGATCATGGAGAAGCCTTAGGACCTTAATAAATTTTGGAGGACAGCCAAATCTGGCCAGCACCTTCCACAGGGCTTTGCGATTGACAGAGTCAAAGGCCTTTGTCAAATTGATGAAAGGCCTGTACAGGTCCTGATTTTGTTCCCGAGACTTTTCCTGGATTTGGTGGGCAACGAAGATCATGTCGGTTGTCCCGCAAGATGGTCTAAAACCACACTGAGATTCCGGCAATATTTCTTCTGCAAGGGGAAGTAATCGGTTTAAGAGGATACGGGCAAGAATTTTCCCTGCTATAGATAGCAAGGCAATGCCTTGATAGTTTCCACACTCTGACTTATTACCTTCCTTAAAGATTGTAAAAATGTTAGCATTTCTCAAGTTTTCTGGAATCTTCTCATTATACCAGATATAAATAAAAATTTTGTGGAGCTTTCTTACCAGCCCTTCACCTCCAAACTTGTTGACTTCAGCTGGAATGCCATCTGGCCCTGCTGCCTTGTTGTTGTTAGTTTGCATAATGGCTCATGTTACTTCTTTGAGGGTGGGGGGTGTCAGCAAGAGATTCTCTTTCATGTAGTTGAGGTATAGATTTGATAGTGGCATCAGAGACAATTGACTCATGGTTCAGGAGTAACTCAAAATGCTCCTTCCATCTGGCTTTGATGGCTTTGCTGTCCTTAAAATATGTTGGCCCATCTTGGGCTTGGAGTGGTGTGGGTCCATGGGAGCATGGATTGTAAATTCCCCTTATTCCCTGAAAGAAGCTTCTCATGTCATGTTTATCATCATAAAGCTCAATCTCCTTTGCATTTTCTCGCCACCACTTATTTTTGATGTCACGGATTTTCCTTTGGGCTTCAGTCTTGAGTTGCTTGTATGACTCTTTCTTCTGTTGCCGTGATATGTCGTTTTGTCACATGCAATGAGCTTTTCTTTTCTGGATGAGCAGGCTCTGAATCTCAGCATTGTTCTCATCAAACCAATGAACTCAGCAAATGCCGAGAGAATGGCAGTCTTTAATCCCTTCCAGAAATTTTCATTATCATCATCAGCTGTAGGCAGAGTGGCAAACTTCTCTTGGAGACACTGCTGAACTTTCTCTTGAGTCACTATATCTTTAAGGGACTTGACGTTGAATTTCTTCCGTACTGATTTTGCCTGCTTGTGATGCCTTGAGGCAATCTGGAAATTCATGATTGATCTAACATGGCGATGGTCTGTCCAACAGTCATCTGTTCCATGCATTGCCCCTGTCATGCGGACATCCATCCGATTTCAAGCTCTAACAAAAAAATAGTCAAGAAGGTGCCAATGCCTGGAGCGAGGGTGTCTTCAGGTGATCTTATACTTCTCACTTTGTCTAAAGAGGGCATTCATGATGACCAGGCCACGTTCTATGCATTTGCTCAGGAAGAGGATGCCATTAGAGTTAGACTTTCCTAGTCCTTCTTTTCCGATAGTGCCATTCCAGAGATCTGACTGCCACCCGACTCTAGCGTTAAAATCTCCGAGGAGAAGGATCTTGTCCTCCTTGGGAATGTTGGTCAAGACTATGTCAAGATCTATATAGAATTGTTCCTTGATATCCTCAATAGAATCAAGCGTTGGGGCATACACACTGATTACAGCAGCAGCCTGGTTGTTGCTGAGCTCAAGATGAAGAGTCATAAGATGTTCATTGATTCCTACAGGAAATTCTGTAAGCTGACTGACAAACTTATTCCTAATTGCAAAACCGACACCATGAATGTGCCTGTCCTCTGCAGATTTTTCTTTCCAGAAAAAAGGTGTAGCCTCCACTTTCTTCTCTCAGTTGATCTTCGTCTTGGCACCTTGTCTCACTCAGGGCTGCGACGTTGATGTTATATCTCACAAGTTCCATGGCAACAATAGCAGTTCTTCTTTCCAGCTGTACATTATCTTTGTTATCCAGCAGAGTGCGAACATTCCATGTAGCAAAAGTCACTGTCTTTTTATAGCTTCAACCGCAGGCAGAGTGATCCCATTGGAAGTGGTAATCCAACCAGGAATGTATGAGTGTCTACAATGCAACTAACAGTCCCTTAGCCCAAATCCCATGAGCCCAAGTCAACTGGCACAGGCCAGCTGCAGGTGTCTAACTACAGTGTAGACATACCCTCTGAGTATCTTTCCCAGACCTGAGAAAGAGCTCCATGTAGCTCAAAAGCATGTCTCTCTCACCAGCAGAAGTTGGTCCAGTAAAAGTTATTACCGCACCCAGTTTGAAACTTGAAATTTCACCATGTAAAATTGTATTAATTTTTTTTCAAAAACATCCAGATAGTTTAAAAAGAAAGGAGAGAAAAAATACTTCAAGTTCAGCTTTGACCACATTTCCGCTTACATTAAAAATGTCAGGAAACACTGGATTTTCAAGAAAGCTCAGCAGATTTGTAAAATGGAATATTTTGCTTATCTTGAATTTTGGAAAGAATATTTCAGAGTGCGCTAGTAATACTCAGCCTGTGTGCTAATGTACATCAGTGGTTCACTGAACTCTGCCTTTGGGGAATAAATTAAGGTTAAATTGAAGAGAGGTAGTCTCCACCATGGTTTTGGATAATTGGGAATGTATAGGTTTTTCTTAGCATATTTATAATTACAAATAAGGCAATTAAGATGCAAAATAAATTACTAGTCATTTAGACTAGACTGCAGTTCACCATACCAAAAATGAAGTTTTAAAAAATCTGACATTTTAAAATTGCTTGGATTCTGATTTAAATATTAGAACAAAAAACAACAAAATAAATGATGGTATCCTTGAAACTACCATTTTAAGCTGTACAATAAAAAAGCTCACATTGTAGCATGATGGGATTTTTCATTCAAAATATAAATCACAATTAAAGTAAACATTTAGTGGGGTTTTTTTGCTTTAAAATGTATAATATAAAATGATCTACTTATGGATTCAATTGATGGAATTGCCAAACCTTTTTCATATAAAGTAACACTTATTCAGGCATTCTCTTGGCAGTTTGTTTTATCAGCACTGAAATGTTGCTATAGCAACAGCCATTTGGATGCTGAACAAAGTAACAAACCGTAATACCGATGCCTGCTTCTGTAAAGTTGCACCCTGCTTGGAAAGCTCTAACAATCCATCTATGTCTGTATATTTGCAATGTATCCATTACAGTGAGATCTGGGCAGCAGCAAAATAATGTAAGGGGTAAAAGTGAATATGATCATTATTACTTAGTTTTTATCAGGGCAGATTGGTGGGGATGATGAAGTTGGATGTAATGAGTTAAATTTTCAGAAAAGGTTTCTAGGTGTTTGTCACAGGTCACTTTTCCAGGAATCCTAAGTGCTACTGTAATGTAAATAATAAATGCTGCTGTGATCTAACCCTGTCTGCATTCTCTTTGTTTTTGCAACGGCTACCTATTTCTGTGTGTGAGACAATCTGTATGCAGTGTTATTGTAGCTGTGTTGGTCCCAAGATATTAGAGAGACAAAGGTGGGTGAGGTAATATCTTTTATTGGACCAACTGCTGTTGGTGAGAGAGACGAGCTTTTGAGCTCCACACAGCTTTTCTTCAGGCCTGGGAAACTAACTCAGTGTATCACTGCTAGATACAAGGTGGAACAGATTGTTTAGCATAAGTATTAAACCCATTCGTCTGTTAGTTTCCAAGACCTGAAGAAGAGCTGTGTAAGCTTGAAACCTTGTCTGTGTCACCAAGAGAAGTTGGTCTAATAAAAGATATTACCTAACCCACCTTGTCCCTCTGAGACAATCTGTGTAATTCAACAAGAACCATGGCCCTATAGTAGTCTCCAGCAGGTTGTGTGGCACTATTAAACTTTTTGCTGAAGTCTTGCTTTATGGCATGTAACTGCAAATTCTAACATTTTAGCCAGTGTAGGTATTGGATTCAGACCAACCAATGAAATGCTAGCATGCACAATTGTTACCAGATTTGCCCGTTACTTTGGGGTACGCTCATTTATTAGGGTTACTCTTGGGGGGGGGGTTCTGTAATTCAATCAATGTACTGTTGTGTTACTTGTGTTTTCATATGGAGCTCTACTTTTCCGTTCTGCAAGTCCCCTCCCAAGGGAGCTAGCCTCCAGGACCTAGGTTTCCCAGGGCTCAGTTCCTCCAGCCCCGGAACCAGATGAACACACACACACACACACACACACACACACACACACACACACACACACACATTGACAGAGCAAGTCTGTGTGGACCGGATCAATCAGCACTCTCAAGCTGACCCCTTAGTCCCTGGACTCAGTGGGCTGGGTCAAGCAGGATTTCCAAGCTGCCACCCTTATATGCCCCTGGGCTCAATAGGCTGGGCCAAGCAGCTCTTCCAAGCTGCCACCCTTATATGCCACAGGTACCGCACCAGAATAGAGTAAGCCTGAGCAGGTTGGGTCGAGCAGCACTTCCAGGCTGCCACCTTTATATGCCCCTGAACTCAGTAGTCTGGGTTGAGCAGCACTTCCAAGCTGCCACCCTCGTATGTCACAAGTTCAGCACGTCCCTATCCCCACTTTCATGTTACAATTGTTCGGGTAGTAACACACTCGATGAGCAAACTCCACAGTATTTTTGAGTGCTACAGGGATCTTTAGCTTAGGTAAGAGGAGCATTGCTGCAAAGTAATTGGGGAAGCCAAAACCACAAAAGAGTTAAGTTCAGAGAGAGAGGGAAGGAAGCAACCAGCTTAACCATAAAAGTTATTTATTGAATAATAGTGATAACCACACAAGGAGAGCCTAAACAAACATAACAGTTACATTATAAAAGATTACAAAAGTCATATATAGAAAACTATACCTGATCAAACAAGTCAGGGTTAAAAAAAGTTATACCTGAAGTAGAAAAGAAAACAGATTGAGAGAGAGAGAGAGAGAGAGAGAGAGAGAGAGAGCTGGGGTCTCACCACTCCAGGAAGCTTTAACTGGTCGGGGTTCCCAGGTGATGGTGGTAGCTCAGGGTCCTGAGTGCTGGAGACAGGCAGAGCCCCCAGCACAATCAGTCAGGAGAACATGAAGTCCTAGTGGAACTGATGCAGAGTTTGGATCCATGCATCAAAACACTTACTTGAGCGTGGGTAGGGGTTTTCTGTAGGGAAACAACAATAGTTCAAGGGAGAACACTAGATTTGTTTATGGGTAAACTGATGACTCAAGGGTTTTCTTTAGGCTGGATGATAGGAACTGATCATTCCTCACTATGGGTGGTGTTCCTTCAAGGGAACTCACAATGCAATTAGGCAGCTTCAGTATTTTGGATATCAATCAAGGATTCATTACTAGGATTGGTCTGATAACTGCTGAGCTGGATGCATGCAGGCATAGGTTCATTAATACTGGAGCAGAGATGCCCCATGATGCAGTGCTTCCCTGCTTTTCTGGTCCCAGAGTTCAGTGCAGTTCTTGCCTTGGACTCTCTGTTCTCCATTCTCTATGCTAATGGAGATGCCTCCCTGTTCCATCTTTGATGCAGATGAGGCTAGCAGAGTTGCCTTAATCCTATCACCCTTGTCAGGAGGGGTTTAGGTGTGTCTCCCACCGCCTTTTCATTCCTTTCTGTAAATCTTTCCTCTGATCGGTTTTGGTTCAAGCAGAGGCTGGGAGCGGGGAGTGTCCTTCATGAGTCAGACAGGCTGGATACTGTGCCCTGATTCCCCAAGAACACAGAGCTGACTGGTATCAAGTCCCTCCATTGATGGGGTGCATGCGCTGAGTGAGTATCCCCATCACATCCTCACTCCGTGGTACCGTGTCTGATCTTCCGTCCATTTCAGCCACTGCATCAGTCATTGTATCCAAGAAACCAGCAGAACCAGACCAATTGTTAGTATAATTTGGAAACCAATGATCACCACAATGGGGTGAAGCATGATATTCAAAAGACCTGTTGCACTGCGGCTCCACCAAGCAAAGTCTCCCACCAGGAGTGATGGCCTGTGTTTTTAACTGTGGCTGCAAGCCTAGAGTTCTCCTGGTTGTGGTGTTGAATCTCGAGTTTGCCATTCTCCCCTTTGCAGCTCAGCTTGTAAAGAGGGATGTGTTAATAGTCCCTTAATGGCAGTGAGACCCATTCCCAGTGAAAGGGAGAAACCTCCTTGTAGAGCTCTGGATAGGCATTTAAATGTTGTACAGTCCATATAGGCACACTAAACTTAATATCACAACTAAAAATGGTGGTTACATTACAGAAACAGCGATTAACGTAAGGCACCATGGGTTGAATCCAATGTCCATTAATCAGTACAATATTACATCTTGTCCTTACACTGCCACATGCGTTACCAACATAGACAATAACAGACCTCTCTTCTTGGATAACATCGAAGGAACAATGAGACTTATTCCCAGGTTGTGGGAAGAAGCATTCATCATGTTCCTCTAATGCTTGGTCTTCACAGATATAGCCCAAACCTTCTTTTCTCTTACACCCTTTTACATTTACTGTGTTCCACACATTATCTTTCTGCCAGGCCCAAGTGTTAGGATCTCTGGAGTACCTTACTGAGTTATCATTAATCTTTAATCCAAGTGGGACTACTGGGTGGATTACTCTAATTTCTTTGCCTGCCACAGTTATCTGGAATAACTGCAAGCTTTGCTGGTGGTGATTGTACGAAGCGTTAACTGGTCTCCACCAGGGCTGGAGGACTAATTCTTCCTCCAATACATGGGGCCAAATTAAGTTGATTGCCTCCATGGGAATTTGTCCTGCTATGGCTTGCCGAAGCATTCCCATGACTATGTTTTGGGCGAGAACCTGAGCTTGCTCACATGCTGAGGCCAATGAGACATTATTCTGGAGGGACTGTACACCAGACATTATTAACTCTTCATCCTTTTCTATGAGTTTTTCCCATCCAGAGAATACCTTACTTATTAACTGCTGTTCCTCACTTAACTGTTTCAAAGATGCTGTTAATGGGGTTTCCATTTTCCCTATACTTTTGGTGGCACATGACAGTTTATTAGCCAGAACTTCTATATTTGCGGCATCAAGTAAAGAGATTCCTGTTCCTACAGGTGCAATCCAATCACTTAATTCCCTTTTTACTCTATTTACATGGTTGGTCCCTTGTCACATTCTTACCCGTTCATCCCAACCCTTATGGCTAGTTCCAATCAAGGGAGCACATGCAGGTGCAATGTGAGAGATATTCATTCCCTCTAAGTGGATTTGAACCTCCTTCAGAGAAGTGTGAGGTTGAAGAACCAAATGTTCTTGTTAATCTAATTTCAACACATGGGGTCCTGAATTTGGGACTCTTAAACATCAGAGGGGAGCAAGGTTTGCGATCAGAGGGTTGAAATTCAAAACTGTTTTTTGTTGTTGGCCCAATTCCACTCTATACAAACCGGGCTCATGCAAGCCCCCCGAAATGGCAATATGCCTATAGAATTTAAACCAAATTGTTGGCATGAGCTTGTCACAATATGTGCCCTTTAATGGAATTACCCAGTCTGGGAGACCTTGCTGAGTCAGGTCATGTCCAGCTAAAGTCCAGTTCAGCGGTTCCCAGTTCACGAGGAATCGTGTGATATTCTTGCCTGCTGGCATGATCAGAGACAGCTGCAGTTCATCTCCGGGTAACGGAGGTGTCTGAGTTCCAATGACAATAATGACACGTAGGGGCATGGTTGTTCCCCAAACAGCAGAGGAAATCAGGGCTACCCTGCACCTTCTGCCACCCAGGAGGCTGTCACTGGGTGTATTTGATGGTCTACATCCCATTCAAGACCACAACGGCTTACAGAACAATGGGACGGAGTTTGGGGTGGTCTTAGTTTCATAACAAAACTTGAGTGACTCTGCGTGCAAGTGGCAATGCTTTCCCAGGGGCAACCTGAGGAGTTGCCAACAGCATAGAACTGGTAGTGATGCTGCAGGGCCAGGGGGTGCTCCCATTCCCATTGAATCCATGCATGGTGCACAGCAATTTTACTTCCTGGGCTCCAGCTGGCAAGCACCTCCAGAGGTTCAGAGGGATCGCAGGTTCAGCATAGAGTCTGGACAGCATCAGACTGCAGACACCTATGAACAGCAGGGTGCTGGTGCACCAGTTGAATGCCATGGCTCATATTCGAGACCTGTGAGGGGGCAGAGAAGAGAGAACAAATTCCCACACTCCCCCCATATATACTGGGAGAATCTGGGACCAATATTACAGGGTGAACATGAAGCAGTGAACTACTTGAGGATGGCCATAATAAGTCAAGGACTTTTTTGGCCTTTTCCTGTCTCAACATCGGGGTAGGCATTGATCAGCCCACTCGATGTGTATTTTCCAACGGCCCAAAGCCATTCCTTCTTGCTCCTATCACCCTTGTCAGGAGGGGTTTAGGTGTGTCTCCCACCACCTTTTCACTGCTTTCTGTAAGTTTTTCCTCTGATCAGTTTTGGTTCAAGCAGAGGTTGGGAGTGGGGAGTGTCCTTCATGAGTCAGATAGGCTGGATACTGTGCCCTGGTTCCCCAAGAACACAGAACTGACTGGTATCACAATGAACCCCAGGAATGCCAGCCATAAAGGTCACATCCGTCTGACTTGATGACAGGTAATCTGTTCATCTGATCTCACATGCGCTTGTCAGAAAACAATATATTTTTGGTAAAAACAACTATGTGGGACAGATGGTCTCATGAAATGACAGTGTGAAAAAAGTTAGCGTTTATGTAATATTTTTCATTCCACTATACTTAACCAAAATGCTGGAGAGTTTTGCAGTGAGTGTACCAGTATGTTTTCACAGCAGGTAATGTTCCAGATTTTCCAGTTGCCTGACTGGCCATAATAGAGATGTCATCGGCTAGCTGATGTCATTCTATTTGCAGTATTTTGACACAGCAGTGTCCAGTGTATTAGACAATGAGTATGTGTGACTAATGAATCTCATTTCCGATTGTTTATTTTCCAGCTTGGCCTTCATGTTGTAAGTCAATGGTTCTCAACCACAGGTAAGCGTGGCCCTAGTGGGAAGCAGAGGCTATTCAGGGGGTACATCAACTCATCTAGATATTTGCCTAGTTTTACAACAGGCTACATAAAAAGTACTAAGTCAGTACAAACTAAAATTTCTTACAGACAATGATTTGTTTATGCTGCTCTATAAACTATACACTGAAATGTAAGTACAATATTTATATTCCAATTGATTTATTTTAGAATTATATAGTCAAAATGAAAAAGCAAGCAATTTTTCAGTAGTAGTGTGCTGTGACACTTTTGTATTTTTATGTCTGATTTTGTAAGCAAGTAGTTTTTAAGTGAGGTGAAACTTGGGGTACACAAGACAAATCAGACTCTTGAAATGGGTACAGCAGTCTGGAAAGATTGAAAGTCACTGTTGTAAGACTCATCTTTTGAAGCTGATCAGGTAAAAAAGTTTAAATATCTCTGACATGAAAATATGAAAGTGATTCATATTTCCTCTGCAGTTTATCCTGAATCACTTTGGATAAGACTGGGGTAAACCACTGAGTGTGGCACTGACTATACCTTTTCTTTATTATTCAGGATTTTTTTCCACTTCTCATTCATCTATCACTTTCCCAAGATCAGTTTCCCTGAATTTCCCAGGGGTTGCTAATGAAGGTTCATGTACAAAGATGTCACATTACGGTCAAATTTATTTTAATGCTTCTGAAAAAGTCTGTTTTAATAACTTTAAACCTCATTGATTAAAAATTAGTACACTCCCTTAGGTCAGGCTCCACTGAAATTGTGAAAAGATTCACATTGATTTCAGTGGGAAATGATGTAGCACCTTAGCCCCAACTTATTATTCAGCATGCTGATGTGACTTAAACTAGGAAATGTGATGCAATTTTCTTTTTTTAGTTTTGGTGAAGTGAAGTTTGCAACTGTAAAGTATTCCAGTTATACTGCAGAGTATGAGAACAGCAACATAGTGGGTCATCACTTAGGGGAAGACAAAAAATTTGATCAATAGTTATAAACACCAAGGAAAAATTACAACTCAATTCAATCTGTCATAAAAATAACAAACCCATGTAGACAAGTCATATGACACTTAGAGGTCTTCAGCTCTTCAGAGTCATTCATTTCTCTTGGGCAAAACACTTTTTGCAGTTTATTTAAAAGATCCCGATGCCACTAATGGTAGCAATAACAATATCCGAGATCTCCATTTGTTGATGATGCCCTTATAATAAATTTGATTGGCTGATACAGTACATGTAAAAAATCTCCACATTAGAATTTGGTTTTAAAGTAAGAATAACTAATGTGAAGGTTCTTGTATGTTTATATAAATAAGTGATAGTGTAGATGGACAAATAGTATAACTAGCCTGATAAGTTCTGTTCTTGGCTCTGAAACATTACTTTACATGAATCATTTACCTGCTGTGTGCCTTTTTATCTATCTGTGTAATAGACACATACATTTTTACCTACCTAAAGGGGTGTTGTGAAACTTAATTAATTAATATTTGTAAAACTCCTTGAGTTGGTGATTGACAGTAGATTTGATTTATAATTCCAAAAGGTTATTTTCATGACATATATTTCTTAAATCCAATTAAATTAGTAGATTGTCAGGTTTGGTAAACCTATCTGAACATGATGGCCCTAGACTGGATTTTGTAGTTACCTTAAATTGAAACCAACTACCAACTAGACTGCAATAGATTTCTGCATCTCTAGAGATACTCCCACCTTGGCAAGACTGGAATGAATTATGATGTAATTACTTCTCTGAGCCAAAGATTCACTAGGTTTGTGTTGCAAAGAAGTAACCTACCATAGTTATTCTCTTTACTTCTGAGAGGAAGAGAAGGTCCAGTTGCATGGGCCCTAGTCTAGGATGTAGCTGCCCTTAGATAAAAGCAGATATAAAGCCTCCAGCACTCAAGGGATGCTGAACACATTGGAAACCACAGCATACCTTTTGTGAAGGTGTAGCATGTACTCCCCCAGCATTGTCCTCCAGGTGCTGTCTGGTCCAGCGAAGAAGATAGGGCTTCCATCACACCCTACCTCAGCCTTTGGGCTGTTCAGCACTGCTGGCAGGACTATCAGTTCCATCTTCCTCCTTCACTCAGGTAAGCAAGGCACCAAACTGTGCGTTGCATTGCTGTGCATAGGTGTATGAGAAGGACGAAGGATGAACACACACTCCTGTTCTAGGCATGGCCATATTTTGGCCCTGAGTGTTATCAATTCCCCAGCCTGGTTTTACAGCAACTGGTAACTCTCAAATGCTGCCCCCCCTTGCTATTGGTACATTATATTGGTGAACAGCAATGATATTTAGAATGGTAAAAGGAATATGCTAAAGTTATTGTTGATCTTGTTATACTAATTTTTTGTCAATTTCAGTTCAATTGAAAACATAGGAAGAAAATCATTGCTCGCCAAATGGAAAAAAGATAAAAGGGGCAGGGAAAGAATCATTCTCAAACACTTATTAAAAATGAAAGTAAAAACAAATATTAAATGTTGTTATTTCTCAGTGTCCTTTGTGACTTTGTGATTTATGTAGTCTGTTTTTTTAATTTGAATTGGATATGTAAAGTAACTTCCATCTCTTCTCCCCCTCCCCACCCCCCAGTATTGCTTGATAGATTAGTCATTCAAAGCATGATTTGATGCTATGCTACTCAGGACGTCTGAGTGCAATTATATTCAAAACCTAAAATTAAAGAGCTATAAAATGCTTTATCTCATTTCTCCAGGAGTAAGTTTCACTAGCAAGCCAATAAGGAAATTCAGTACACACACTCTGCAGTACACAGAGCAGAAGGGATGGATCCAGACTGGGATGGGGCCCTTGGACCCACAAAGATGAGATTCAAGGATCCATTGGGTGCCTTCAGCTGGTGGAGCATGAGGGAACATTGACAGGATAGGTGACCAAGAGCAACAGAACACAGGTACTTCATAGATGTGTCCTCGATTTGCGACTTTTTTCCCTAGCTGTTTCTCTGCCTAATCTGAGGTTTGTGCCTAGGACTGAATTCCCCAGATCCCTTCCAGGTTATGTCTTTTGGCTGTGAAATAATGGACAGAATGGGGAGGGGAGAGAGGAGGTGAGAAACATTCTTAATCCTCCACAGTTATGAACATCAGATTCATAGGCTATTTTTTTTAAATGAAAAAATATTGGTTCAGAGCCTTGCACACCCACACCAGCCCTTGGAGCTGTTCAAAGATTCTTCCAGAATGGGGGAATTCCCAGCTTGCAGAAAGTCAAAATAGCTAGTTGGATGCCACCAAATCCTGTCACCAGTAAAGGGGTATGCCATGGTTGCAAGAGGGTGTGGCCATAGATTGCTGCACTCTGACGATCCCCAGCCAGGATGATGCTCCTTCTGTTACAGAATCTCCCTCTCTCACACACACATACAGAGTTTTCAGTCAGGAGTCTTGTGTCTTTTCCTCTGACATGAAAGTCACTACAATTGAAAGCACATACTTGCTTGTTGTCTCTCTATGAGAAGACTTCAAACCAAGGACTTAATTGACAGAAGGATTGAACTACTGGATCAGGGTAGCAACACAGGGGTGGTGAGGTGGGAAATCTTTGTTTTTAACTGTGCTGAATAAAACCTTTCCTTTTTCAGGATTATCAATCAAGCACTAAATTCATGTTAAGACAGAGCAAACAAATCAAAATTCCACTCTGGTTTTGGCTGGGTTGTATATGTTTTCCTTTGCTACCCTCACCTCAGTCCCTGGAAAAATCATGGAGTCCATTTTGAAGCACTTGGTGGAGAGGAAGGTTATCAGGAACAGTCAACATGGATTCACCAAGGGCAAGTCACGCCTCGCCAACCTGATTACCTGCTATGATGAGATAACTGGCTCTGTGGATATGGGGAAAGCGGTGGATGTGATATACCTTGACTTTAGCAAAGATTTTGATACTGTCTCCCACAATATTCTTGCCAGTAGGTTAAAAAAGTATGGATTGGATGAATGGACTATAAGGTGGATAGAAAGCTGGCTAGATTGTTGGGGTTGGTCTTGGGGCCGGTTTCGTTCAGCATCTTCATTAATGATCTGGATGATGGGATGGCTTGCACCCTCAGCAAGTACATGGATGACACTAAGCTGGGGGGAGAGGTAGATATGCTGGAGGGTAGGGATAGGGTCCAGAGTGACCTACACAAATTGAAGGATTGGGCCAAAAGAAATCTGATGAGGTTCATCAAGGACAAGTGCAGAGTCCTTCACTTAGGACAGCAGAATCCCATGAACGGCTACAGGCTGGGGACTGACTGGGTAAGCGGCAGTTCTGCAGAAAAGGACCTGGGGATTACAGTGGATGAGAAGCTGGATATGAGTCAACAGTGTGCCTTTGTTGCCAAGAAGGCTAATGACATATTAGGCTGCATTAGTAGGAGCATTGCCAGCAGACTGAGGGAAGAGATTATTCCCCTCTATTGGAGAGAGTCCAGTGGAGGGCAACAAAAATGATTAGGAGGCTGGGGCACATTACTTACAAGGAGAGGCTGAGGGAACTGGGCTTATTTAGTCTTCAGAAGAGAAGAGTGTGTGTGTGTGTGTGTGGGGGGGGGGGGGTTGATAGCAGCCTTCAACTACCTGAAGGGGGATTCCAAAGAGGATGGAGCTAGGTTGTTCTCTGTGGTGGTAGATGCCAGAACAAGAAGCAATGGTCTCAAGTTGCAGTGGGGGAAGTCTAGGTTGGATATTAGGAAAAAAAACATTTCACTAGGAGGGTGGTGAAGCACGGGAATGGGTTACCTAGGGAGGTGGTGGAATCTCCATCCTTAGAGGTTTTTAAGGCCCAGCTTGACAAAGCCCTGGCTGGGATGATTTAGTTGGTGTTGGTCCTGCTTTGAGCAGGGGATTGGACTAGATGACCTCCTGACATCTCTTCCAACCCTAATCTTCTATGATTCTATGATTCTCTTATTTATGCTCATCTTCTGGACCTTATCTAAAGAGGGAAACTGTTTGCTTACGAAGCCTTCTGTAATCCACTGCTGGAATTTCCTAAGCAGTAGTTGGTTTTTTAGAGAGCTTTTAAATAAAATATCAGCTACCTTCTTCCTTCAGGGAAAAGCCAAGATCCTGCTCTACACACGGGGAGATTTCAGTCACAGATGCTCTTTGCCCTTTTGTTTCTTCTGGCAACTAAATAAAATAGTTTGATGTGTGCTACACTAAAGCCATGTTTTTATCAGAAAAATAACACTGCATCCCTTCCCCTTTGTGTGTTAGTGGGCAGGAGTTTTCATCAGCTGAAGCTGTAAAGGAAAGAGATTTTATGATTATGATCTATTATTTCTATTGCTGTATTGCCTGGAGGCCTGAAATGAGACTAGGGCCTCATTGCACTAGGCAGCGATTGTCCCTACCCCAAAGAGTTTACAGTCTCAATCGATACTGTATTTAGAAGGGAAGCAGAAGCACAGAGCAGTGAGGTGGACAATGACCTGTCCAACTTTCTGTTATAAATTGTACACTGTTAAATTTCTTTACTACTATTACTCCGTTCTACTTTTATTATATCTTGTAGTGGGGTGGACACCCGCTCCTGCTCTTAGGAGTTTGGATCATACTGGGAGAATGCTGTTCCAGGGAGAAGCAGCTACTGAGCTGATTGGGGAAACAGCCGCAGCTGGGCCACGCCCCAATGAGGCCCCAGCTGGCCTGTATAAAGAGGCTGGGAGCCAGGCGTTCAAGAGTCTTTCTCTGCACTTAGAGAGAGAGAAGGGCCTGGCTGCAGGGAGCTAAGACAGAGTACCTGAGTAGAGCAGGGCTAGGGAAAGGCTGGGGAGCTCCAGCCTGGAAAGCCCCAGGCTGCGGCCTAGCATTGGGCCAAGGGGTACTAGGGGTTGCAGAGGGCAACCCAGGTGTAGGCCAAAGCAGCAGGTCCAAACCCAACCTTGCCCTGTGATGAGTTGCTGCTACCGCAGTTTGCCCCTGGGCATGGGGCTAGATGGTGACTGGCAGTAGCCTTATTCTGAGGTGAGGTGGGGTTAGTGGGTGGGGGTTCCCCTGGGAGGGGAGACCCAGTGTGTGTGGGTACTGCCAGGGGGCAGCACCCAGAGCAAGGGGTCCTGGGGTCCTGAGAGGGACACAGGGGGGCCAGTGCAGATGACAAGGCAGATCACTGGCCTGCAGAGGGCGCTCCGGAGGCTGGATTGAGCTGATTCCCTGGACTAACCAGCAAGAGGCACTGCAGGGGTGAGTCCGACCCCTTATCTACCTGTATTATGATAGATCCAGATCCTGGTCTCCCCTTCCTTGCATACCCTGGGCTCCATTGTGCCATTATGAATCACAAAGTGTTGTATTGAACATTCTGAAGGTCCATAGAATGCAAGGCTTGCACCCAGGATCCTTAATACTGAGGTATTAATTGTATCTTTTCTTTTCCTTTTGGGGGGGGGGGAGGGGAGATTGGTTAACTAAGTAATAACCACTGACCCATATAAAAGGCAGTTATGCAGCTGCACAAATAGCCACATAATCTACATCGTTGTCAAGTCATTAATTTCAGTTCATGCCAAATAAGTCTACAAAAAGTGGCTTCTGCTTTTGAGCTGTTCCTCTTAGGTACCTCTTTTGGATGAGATGTAAATCCAAGTTCCTTACAGCTCACGGGCCTTAAGTATCACAAGAGCAAAGCCCAGCATCCTGGCCAATTCAAAAGCAAGTAATTGTGTTGTGCATCCTGAAATTTCCTTCTTTAATTCAAGCTGGAGGAAACCAATCTGTGTTGAAGGTATAAAATATCTTAAGTTTTCTCTAGTTGTAGTTAGATTTCAGTGGTGGGTGATTTACAGGCCATATGCATATGGTCTGTAAATCACGTTGGAGTTTTCTCTACAGTATTGACTTTATGTATTTTTTCCCTAAATCATTTTGTTCTCTCAGGTTTCCAGGATTCCTCAAGCCCCACGTCCCTTCCTCTGTATCCAAATGTAAGATAAAAATGACCTGAAAGCCAGAAACAAAGAACTGTTGGAAGCAACCTGCTCTCCTGGATTATGGGATGAACATTTTAAAACTGCAATTTACCATTCTCCTCCTCTTTGCCCTTCTGTACTGAGCTGCTTCTTTAAACTTCCCCTCTTAAAATGACTTGGGAAGATCAACAGGGCCGTCCCTAGCCACTTGGGTGCCCTCTCCAGTCCCCCTCCCCCGGTGGGCTGTGTGGGGCCCCAGGCCTCGCCTCTCCCCCCCCCAGCCCCCGGGTCTGGGAGGCAAGAGCTGTGGGGGGGCACTTTTGGGGGCCCTACAGGCCAAGAGTGGCGTGAGGGATTAGCGGGGGGCTGGGAGCAGCCTGCTCTGTTTCCCTTGCCGCAGCCCCAGCTGTGTTGCTTGGGGGAAAGGATCCCTGTCCCCCACTCACCGGCAGCGGCCCCAGCCCACTCTACTCTGCCAGCTCCCAGCCGCAGCGCTCCGCTTCCCGCCGCCAGTGAGTTGGGGGGACCTGTCCCTAACCCCCCGAGTGACATGGCTGGGGCTGGGGCAAGGGAAGCAGAGCAGACTGGGGCTGCATTGCTCCACTTCCTGCTGCTGGCGAGTTGGGGGGGAGGAACCTTTCCCTAACTTCCCCCTGTCACACGGTGGGGCCAGGGCAAGGGAAGCAGAGCAATGCGTCTGTCCACTTCCCGCCACCGGTGAGTGCGGGGAGCAGTCCTTTCCCCAACCTCCCCGCACTCACCAGTGGCGGGAAGCGGAGCAACACTGCTGGGAGTTGACGGAGTGGAGCAGGCTTGTGCTGGGTTGCTCCATTTCCCACCACTGCTGGCGAGTGTGGGCTCGCTGGGGGAAGAGGCAGAATGGGAGCGGGCAGGAGGAGGAGCAGGGGGGAGGGGTAAGAGGTGGGGCGGAGGGAGTTGTCCGGGCCCCTGCCCTGCCCCCCGGGACAACCCTGTCCCTTGCAGTGGGTGCAGCCGGCCAGGGGATAGGGCTGGTTGCCGGGTCTGGTCTTGCCACGTATGCAGCACGCGGCTGTGTAGGGCACCATGAAATTTAGGGCAATTTGGTGCCCCAAATTTCATGGTGCCCTACACAGCTGAATATGCCTAAGGATGGCCCTGAAGCTGAGTACAGTTCCCAATTCAGCTTCTGAAAACTATAAGGCTGTGAAGATACCTCTGTAGTATTGTTGTGGAGGGAAAGCAATGGTTTGTAATGCTGTGTCAAAGAAACACAGTCCCTTTCTCAGATTCCAGGTGCAATGCTCAGCAGCTGGCTTTAGACCTCTTTAAACATCCCGATTCAAGAAAGCACATAAACATATGCTTAACTATGCTCTAGCGTTTTCCTGATTTGGGGCCTACATTCCTAAGAGTATGTACTTACTGGGGATGGATGCTGTGGCGATCGATCCACAGGGGCTCAATTTAGCGGGTCCAGTGAAGACCCACTAAATCGACCGCAGATCGCTCTCCCGTCGACTCCCGTCCCGAAAGCACAAACTGAGATAGGCTGCCTTTGGAAAAAGTAGAACTGCTTTTTAGATGGTGTTTCTTTGGCTGCGACATACCATTATGGTGACAGTATCCATGTGCTTCTGTAGCCATAGCATTCTGTGGCAGATGCCACAGGCAATTTTCTCCTAAAAAGCTTGTTTCCTAAAAGGGATCCCTGACAGGAAAAAAGAGCGGACTCTTTTAAAACTTGGGCTGATCACAAAAGTGTGAAGATAACAAGACTTTTTATAGCACCTAATTAAAAAGCACTTCAACAGCAGGTCGCTGCCTGGGTTTGTTAGAGGAGAAAAACATCACCTGCTTTGCTATTAAATGTGAGTGTTGACAACTACATGGGCAAGTTTGAGTTAGGAGAAAAGTGTTAGAATTCCCTGAAGGGAGTTGAAGAGAGAACTTAAATAGCAAAATGCAAGTTTTTCCTGACATCAACCAGGGGAATTTCTGATGGAAAACCTCAGAATAGGTTGGCATTCAGTTATTTATCTGAAGCTTATCTCAGTCTTGTGGCTTGATCCAGGGGAGTGGTTTAAGTGATCTAAGCATCATATTTAACACACATTGTTTATTATACACACTTTACAAAAAAAAATCAGGAACCCCAGAAACTACAGGTTCAGTTTCTACTTTGCTCATTGTTCAATACTGAAGAGTGTGTGTGTGGTGTGTTTTTTTTTTTTTTTTTTTTTTTTTCCTTTGGCCTTCTTTGTAAGGTATGGGGGCAGATCCACAGCTCAGGTAAATTGTCTATTTCCAGTGGAGTTAATGGGGGCAGTAACTATTTACACTATCTGGAGATCTGCCCCTAAGTGTTTACTATGGTAACTTGCACCAACATTTCAGGGACTTAAATAAAAATCTTTTCAGCAAAAGAAGGTGGCACATTTTAAAATACATTTATAGAAGTAGTTGAAATTTCTTGAGTCTTTGAAAAGAGAACAAAAAATTGACCATTTATCTGATAAACTTTGTTTTACTGTTTTTGAGTTTAGAAATTTTGCATTTCAAATAACTGGCCCACTTTCCAGTCACAAAGTTTTATATGAAATCACAGCCATTTGAAACACATTTTATAACTTGAATGTAAGTCAAGTCATGTTAATTTAACATTTTGTGACATTAACTAAGATTAGTACAGTACCACATGTGTTTCATTATAATATGGAATATATTTGATATATATGTAAGCTGCCCTGGTAAGCGTGTAAAGTAAGATTTTACAAACAGTAGTCAGATAAACATAGGACTCTGGCCTGGAAACAGATTTTGCTTTTTTCCACGACATCCAGCATAGTCCCATAGATATTCAAGAGTATGGTAGCTGCTTCTGTGTTAGAGTTTGAAGCATGTATAAGAAAGTTTTCCCACATTGGTCCAATCACAGTAAGCCTGACGCTGCTCTCCATTGCACCAGAGCAGATCAGTAATAACACCACCAAAGCAGTATAAATGGAAAGACACTGCTGCAGTACAGGTGAAAGTGAGTGGCATTAGACCCTCAGAGATTATATTAATACAAGGTTTGTTGTCTGATCATTTTGAGATTTGTTTGCAAATTACGCAAGGAGCTGATATTTTTATAGCTTCCCAAAGTAAGAGACTCCATGTCCATTATTAACATGAATTAATGAAAGCCATTAGGCATGCCCAATATGGTGAGAGAGATTGGTTTGACTCAGTGGTCTTGCTGTTCGTCTGTTCTTTGTACTGTGGTATTAGGACGCCTAGTCATGGACCAGGACCCCATTTTGCTAGGTGTTATATAAACTCAGAACAAAATGACAGTCCCTGTTTTAAAGTGCATTTCCTTCTTCTTTTTCTGCCTTCATCATCCATTTACCTATTTTGTGAATATAATTGATGTTGTAGTTTACTATTGGAGGAAAGTAGATCCCATAGATCAGGGATTGGCAACCTTTGGCACGCAGCCCATCAGGGAAATCTGCTAGCGGGCCAGGATGGTTTGTTTACCTGCAGCATCCGCAGGTTCAGCCGATCGCAGGTCCCACTGGCCGCAGTTTACCGTTCCAAGCCAATGGGGGCTATGGGAAGCGGAGGCCAGCACATCTCTTGGCCCATACCGCTTCCCGCAGCCCCCATTGGCTTGGAATGGCGAACCGCGGCCAGTGGGACCTGCGATTGGATGCTGCAGGTAAACAAACCTCCCCAGCCTGCCAGCAAATTTCCCTGATGGGCCGCATGCCAAAGGTTGCCGATCCCTAACATAGATTATTGTATTTGTTGTCTGGAAAATGCATCTCCTTGCCAACCAATTAGGATTTCCTTTTTTGTTTTTGTTCCATTTTATGAATATAAAATGTGTCCTGTTTAATAAAAAAAAAATAAAAAAAAACATCCCAAAACCCTGTACTCAATTCTGTGATATCCTTGCTAAAAAATGGAGCCATTTCTTAGCAAAATCCATTGGCTTTTTCCAAACAATAAGGCTATTCAATAGCAAAAACGGATATATTGGCCAAAAAAAGATGGCTTACTGTGTAAAAATGGCCTTTAAAAATGCAACAAGAGACTTCAGAGGGTGCAGAGTTGGGATTATTTTCATATCAACTTTAGTGAGAAAAAAAGTTATCAGCTCTAGGGTCTGATCCAAGGTCTGTTTAAAAACAATGAGAAAGTTGATTGTTGATTGCCATGAGTATTGCATCAAACTCCTAGTAAATAAATTAGAGGAGAAATAACAGGCCAGAGAGTAACAGCACACTTTTATTATAGAGGAACACCATTGAGAAATGGTCTGCCTTTCAGCTGACAACGTGGCTTTATTACTGAGTGCCAATCAATTTTTATATTGTCCTGTTATATATACAAGAAACTATTTTTGTTGAGAAGTGCATTTTATCTCTGTATCAATTGAGTAGTACTTAGACTCAATATCTCTTTCCAGTAGACCATTTCATTTCCATTTTACTAAATTATTTATTGGAAAGCTCCCAAAATGATTAAATATAAATGTCAGGTAAAGGTTAATGCAATAATATAGGCCAAAGTGACATAAAACACTTAAGCATGGCACAGGGATTACTAGACCATTTACTCTAGGAAAGAAAATTGAAATATTTATTATGCAGCCATGACAAGGGTAGGGAAGGATTTAAAATATTTTAGAATCACTACATGGTAAAATAATAGTTTATGGTCTCCTATATCTTGGCTAGAAACAAATATATTAAGTTTTTGGCTTCATGCTGTCAAAGAAAACAGTTAAGGTAATCACATAACTCTCACAGTATGTTTGCAAAAGTAGCTGAAAACAAGTCTCAATTTTGGACAAAGCCTGGGTCAAACCTTGGAGAACTGGATTGACAAGATGATTGAGGATTTGACCTTTGTAACTTTCTGGCAATATACCAGATTAGATGTTTCAGAAAAAAAACAAACAAAGCATAAACTTTCTGTTAGTGAGTACTGTACTGTTGGAGGTGCCAGCTTTCAAATGAGACATAGAAAAGAGATCATTGACCATTAACATTAATTAAAGATCCCAGAGCACTTCTCACAGCAGTTAAGATATTATCCATCTGGTATCATCTTGAGTAATAATTGTATTCTTCCTGCCTAAAACTCCCTCTGTGGCTTAAAGATATAATTACTCAGTACTGCTGCTAAGAAAATAACTATTGGGTACTGCTGTTCACTTAAGATAGCTATCATGTTTCACCCTAGTATTGGCTGGATTTCAACTGATATTATTTATATTACAATATCACCAAAAGTCTGCAACTGAGTTCAGAGCCCCATTGTGCCAGCCAGTTTACAGACACTGTGGGTATGTTTACAGTTTGAGATGGTGGTGTAATTCCCAGCAGAGTGTGCTAAAAATAGGGTGTTGCTGCAGAGGTGTGAGCAGTAGGAGGGGCTAGCTTCCTTAAGTATGTGCCTAAGTGCTTGAAACAGCTGGTAGCTCCCGCTGGTCACAATGTTATGGCTACACTCTTTTTAGTGCATGACCTCTCTGATCTAGCATGAGTATGTCTCCTCAAGCTGGGAATCACAGCCAGCTGGGGGGAGAACTCTGAGTTTGGACATACCCATTAAGAGAGGATCAATAGCTGAACAGTTTATAGAAAAGAAGTATTGTCATCCCCATCTGTAAGATGGGGAATTGAAGCACAGACACTAAGTGATTTGCCTGAGATCACACAAGAAGTCTGTAGCAAAACCAAGAATTGAATCCAGATTTGTTGAATCTCAGTCCCTCTCTGGGGTGGTGGGGAGCCACACCACCTCACTACAGGCAGAAAAAACAGTGAATCACTCTCCTTCTCTGGTTTGTCTCTCTTGCTCTTGGCTTCCTTGTTATACTGCTCTATTAAAGGCATAGGTTGAAACCACATTTTTCATTAAAAATGCCTTATTGATGGAAAACATGTCAGGTATTGGCCTTAGACTGCAGTGAAAATTGCAACCATGAACTTCCCTAAACACAAACAAAATATGGCCTCCGAGAGACAAACTGAAAACCAGCAAAATCTTGCACTTGGTTGATTTCAGGAAGCATGAAAACTGTTTGCTATTTAGGGGAGGCAAAAAGCATATGGGAAGGTAAGTTGTAGCCTGTAGTCTACTTGCATTTTTCCAAGCAGAATCTGATAAAAATAACATACCAAATTCACACTCAACAAGAGGGGAGATTACATCTTTTTCCTTCTTCTCTACGCATTGGGAACAAAATCTAAGAAAAACAAAACATGCTAAATTTACGTGTCAGAGATGGGTCTTTTGCCTTGATCTCTGTGAATTTCATTCCATTATTTCCCTCCTTTCAATGGCAGACACTCTCCAGGCCTTCAGGCATCTCTAGCTTGCTCTCTTTCACTTACCAAAAAAGTGGCTTATGGGATTTGTCAGATGGTATTGGCCTTAGTTACCTGAGTGATCACATCTTCCTTCAATAACATGACCTCCCATGACATTTCATTGGCGCTACCGGAACTGTTGACCAAAGGGAGAGGCTTGAGTGTGGGAAATGGAATTTTCATTAATTAATGCTACTTACAATGTGAAAATCTCCCTAGAATTACAGGTAAACCAAGAGTCCGATGGCACCTTAAAGACTAACAGATTTATTTGGTCATATGCTTTCGTAGGTTTAAAAAAACCACTACTTTGGTTTTTTACCCACGAAAGCTTATGCCCAAATAAATCTGTTAGTCTTGACTAACACGGCTACCCCTCTGATAGGTAAACTAGGGCAATTACGTGCATCTTCTAGCAAACAATGGTGCTTGGCCAAACTGGGGGGGGGGGGGGGGAAGGGAGCGGGAACTGGGGCATGTTTGTCAGAATAGTCTGGAAGATATGCCAGAGCTGGAAGTACTCCAAGTCTAGATGTTAGTTACAGACCAAAGAAAAGGACAGTTCATTGATGCATTGCCTCCAGGGGAGAATCAGCAGGCTTTCTGCTTGTGTTGCATGCCTTCATATATCTCTGCTGATATTGTCTATTAAGGCTAATTGTGCTATTAGGAGCTGGAGTAACACTACTAACTGAGTTCCCATCAGCTAACAAGCAGTCACTATACAGGAATAATTTTGGTTTCAAATCCAGACCAGTGACTGAGAGGTGACAAGATCTGTAGGTGGTTATTACCAGAGTAATTTCCCCCAACAGACTAGGAACATCAGAATTGCCATACAGGATCAGCCCCAAGGGCTGCGCAGTCCATTATGCCCTCTCTGACAGGGGCCAGCACTAGATGTTTCAGAGGAAGGTGTGAGAACTTCACAATAGGGTTAGGATAGGTATTGATGGATTGCAATGGGTTATTTCATTTTTACAAATTACATGTCGGAGTTGGAGCCAGAGACTTGCTTGGAATGTAGGAAGATGCATCCTTTGGGTAGCAGTGGAAGGAGCTGTTATTTCAACATAAATCAATACTTCCCGGGCTGCTGAGGAAGTATGGTCACTGGTGGCACTTTCAAGATCTAAAAAGCTCTCCCCAGAGATGCCCTGCTGCACCTGTGTCATGGCTATGATCCCACTCTGACAACACATGCTGTGGGGCACTACTAGATAGTGGGAGCACTAGCTAGCCCCCCTTCTTTGTGCTCTTTAAGCCTTTCCTTCAAAGTATGGTTATTGCTTTGTTAGAGGGTGGAGTGCCTTGTTACCTTAAAAGGCCCCAGTACAGGGGAAGCTACAGCACAGCCCTTAATTTGGATCATACAAATTTTTTATTTTCATCAGCAGAAAGCAGAGAAACAGAAGCAAGATATGTTGCCTGTTTCCGCTGATCACACAAGTTGCAGTTTATGATCTCAATCTGGATTATTTTTAATTTGAATGCTTACTACTTTTGCCCACTTCTATAATGTCAGCACCTTCATTCCTCTCCTTCTTTTTACACTGATTGGGATTTTCATTCTTGTGTTGATCTAAATTTTCCTCTCTTGCCCTCTGACTGTCAATTTCCTCAAAAACAATTGAGTAGAACGTAAAGATGACATGTTGGACCTACCACAATGTCCCCTTAGGGTACACCTATGCAGCAGGTGTGAGGTGTAATTCCCAGCTCAGGTTGATGTACACACAGTAGGATCTAAAAATAGCAGAGTGGCTTGGGTTAACCACCTAAGTACATCTCCCCCCTCGCCCCCATCCCTCTGGGTTAGTACTCAGGTGGCTAGCATGAGCCACTGTCTGTGCTGCTGTGCCCACACTGCTATTTTTAGGTGCTAGTTTGAGCAGAGCTAGCACAGATGTCTACTTGAACTAGCAATTAACCTCCCAGCTAATGTGTAGAAGGTGTAGTGAAACCTGGATAATGAACCTGCCTTTTTATGTATGAGCAAACAAACAGTGCCACATAGGCAGCCTTTCTGTTCTTTCCAAGTGTGCAGTCAGGTAAGTATATGCTAGCAGGCCCAAGCTATTGGTCTCAGATTCAAAATGTCTTCCACCTAGATTTTTTTCACCTGATTCCTTAGTGGGACCTGAAGCGCTTTCGAGGACCAGGTTGGAAACATTTCCCTGAGGATGAGCAATACATAAGAACAGCCATACTGAGTCAGACCAAAGGTCCATCTAGCCCAGTATCTGGTCTTCTGACAGTGGCCAATGCCAGATGCCCCAGAGGGAATGAACAGAACAGGTAATCAAGTGATCCATCCCCTGTCGCTGATTCCCAGCTTCTGGCAAACAGAGGTTAGGGACACCATCCCTGCCCATCCTGGCTAATAGGATTGATAGACCTATCCTCCACAAACTTATCTAGTTCTTTTTTGAATCCTGTTATAGTCTTGGCCTTCACAACATTCTCTGTCAAGGAGTTCCACAGGTTGACTGTACATTGTGTGGAAAAAAATACTTCCTTTTGTTTGCTTGAAACCTGCTGCCTATTAATTTCATTTGGTGACCCCTAGTTCTTGTGTTGAGGAGTAAATAACACTTCCTTATTTACTTTCTCCACAGCAGTCAAGCCTTGCAACTTCAAACTTGACATGTACTAGATAAGCAGCACATGCTCTGAGTTTGAAAAGTTTTAAAACGGTTACGAATTTGAAAACATAGAACTCATTACACACATGGAAATTCTGTTATATGCACAGCACAATTGAAAGTCTAAGGACAATGCAGCAAGTACGTTTATGTAGATAGTTGCACATCTACTTGATTTGGTTAAAGGGCTTTAACAAGCTCATCTACTGAAACAGAGTTTGAGAACTAGTTGCAGTGTTCTGATCAAAGTGCAGGAAGAAAGTGGTATGTCCCCTTTCTGCTCCCCAGATCTGATGCTAGGATAACTTACAGCTGCCTTGAGTTTCCTCTAAAATTTATGCTGGCTTGTAACCGCTCCCAAGAGCCTCCTGAGCTCCAGAAACTCCATGCTCCCAACATCAGGGAGCTAGGAGGGGATGGCACAGAGCTGTCTCAAGCTGCAGTAGAACAAAGTTGGCCAGCCTTCTCAGTTTCCACTGCTGCTATTCAGGACATTAGGTGCAGAAGTGAAATTGACAAGATACTCACGTGGTTGCAGACAGGCACAAAACACATACTGAGTAGGGCCCCAAAAACAAACAGAGGGGTATTTTAGCCAGTGGGCTCTGAGATGTGAGGGAAAAGAAAAGCAACTATTCCTTCTTCTAAGCAGCCTGCTTGAGATGTGGGGACTTCAGGTTTATTAGACTTTCTAGCTGAAAGCTACAGATTTCTCCAAAAAGAGTCTAGGGATAAAACCCTGGGAATAACTATTTCAGTGACTGAAATTCTTCCCTAAAATATAACCTGATTATTTGAACATTTCCTACAGATTAGGTCAGAAATTTAAATGCTTAAATATGTCCTCCTGTTAGATGATAAGCAATTTGGCATTTAAACTCCATTTCCAACTGACTCCTTGCTTGCAGGTGGCTTATGCTCAAAATGATCATTAGGACAGCTTGATCCATTGTAACTGGTGCTGAGCTGCTAGCCTTGAAATTCTGAAAATGAGGTAATAGTATAATATACACTTAAAATAGTGTTGTACAGCTCATGATTTTGTAAAGCAATGTTCTGTGTAATACAGTACAATATAAAGTTAAATTTTATAGCTCTCTAAAAGAGCTGCATACTATCAATTAGAACTATTATTGAAGAAAATTATGAGCAACTTGTAGAATTGTGGTATTTTCTCATACTTACAGGCTTATGATCATATGGTGGTGACATACAATAAGTGTGTGTAAAATCATGATTTTATGATATATGAAAGGTTTTTATCAGCATGATTTTGGGATTACTACATTACATTAAAAAGGAGACCACAAGTGAGTTATGCAGGTAATCCAAAGAAAAGGACAATAAAATCTTTACTCCATAACATCATGTTATAAAGAAAAGCTCTTAGAAATGAAAATGGCTCAAATTCTTTCCTCTGTGCTTCTGTCCATAAAACCACCTTACTATTGAATTGGAAGGAAAGAACAACTAGTACATTGTAGAAACCTCAAAAAGTGACCCAAAATAGGTCTTATATACATAATGCTCCAATTGAATGCCCAATAACTTGGGACCTAGCAGGCTGAGAAGTGAGTGTTGATTGGAAAGGCAGGAATCTCCACTTCCTAGCCCTGATGCATCTCAAGACATCAGACCTTAATCCTGTTTCTGATGCTCGACTGAATATTGCCCATCATTCATCTTGGATCCAGTGTATTTTCTTTTTCACAAGGAAACGTTTCTCTGTCAAACTGTTTTCTTATTTTTAGAAGCAACCTCATAGAAGCTGCTCAGAGGTTTGGAATGTTAAAATTCAGGTTTTAGTCAAAGGTGCATGATGAATGCAAGGTATCAGAGCTCTATAGTTTAGTCCATGTACATCACTACCACACATGAGTTGTATTGAATGATACCAGTATTGTTTTATCTACTTAGCAGTCTACCTATTTATTTATAGCCATATGTAAATATACACCTTCAGTATTACAGAACAAGGTTCATCCTCTACAATAACCATACTTCATAACATGCCTATATTCCATGAAAAAGAATGGATCACTTAATTCTAAAATCACCCTAGTACAAGGGCAAATTATCTAGCTGCATCCAGTTTGTTTTTAAATGAGGGCTCTTGTGATTCACCATTGTAGTGTTTGTTCTGGTTTTGACCAATGACAATAATCAACTCAGTCCTGCATCAGACAATGCCATTTTCTTAGAGTGCAGAAAAGAAAATGGTCCTAATGTGTAGCTGGAGGTCAGCAATTGCACATGGAAGAGAAAAGCAGCTACGTGCTATGTTCTCTCCCCCTCCCCCATAAACAGTAGCCACCTATCTCCCCTTTGTGTCTTATGCACAGAAGCTAAGTTTGTGAAGCTGAGAGGCCAGGTCTAGACAAAGGGAAGAATACCTGGGAAAACAGCTATGGCATGTTCCACTCTTAGTTAAGTGGGATTTACAATACAATTCCCATTTTAAGCGGTTGCTGCACTGTAGAACAATAGCTCACCTTCTATAGCTTTTACAGACTTCAGTGCTGGTTTGGGCACTGAGCTATCAGATCCACAGTAGGTGTCATGCTATTATTGCTGAGAGGGGGCTGGAGTGATATAGAGGAAGTTGCACATAGCCTGAGAGCCGTACAGTCTCCTTTGTGTACTTCTGTAAATCTCAAGCTTTTGCCAGAAATTTCCATTGCATGTCCTTGCTACTTGTTCCTACCAGCCTGATGTGCAAAGACAAGGAGATGGACTGGTGGTTTTAAGCATGAAAGAGAGCACATGGCTTCCTGTTTGGAAGGTTTCACTTAGGTGAAGTAACCAGAAGTAATGAATATTGGAAGTAAAAATATTTCCCCCCCCCCATATATTCTAAACGTTGCCCTAAGGGAAAAATTCAAAGCAAAGATCATTCTACTAAGACAATACCATCAGTTATGTCTGTACTGTAATTCTATTCCTTCATTAATGCATGTTTCCATAGACCCATCCTTCTGTGGAGAATTCTCTGAGATTGCTGCCGTGGCAATGTAACAATTGCCTTTCTCCACCAGCAGCATGATCTGCATAACCCATCAATGATCATTTCATGTATTCCAAATCTTCAGTGACCAGTATTTTAACTGATATTTTCCTTCTAGTAGTTTCTCACTCAGACAAACACAATAAAGGCACTATGGCAAAGAGTGAAATATGTTTACGATGTTTCGTTAACTCAACTACAAAGAAAGATTTGGTAGGTGTAATAAAAAGGTGCTATAGCTGGTACTACTTATCCTTCCCTAGTTCACACACAGATTGTCCAAAACATAAAGAGCTCAGTTAAAAGCTTTATCTACAAGCTGAGAACACTGCAAACAAAGCTCCTTTTTTTTCTTCATTCTTAATAAATGATCAGAAATGACTTCTGCAGTAGCATACAAGTTGTGCTATCAGTTTGGAATCTATACCATTCACTATTGCAAGGATCACTAACAGGGCTGCCCAGAGCGGGGGGGGCAAGTGGGGCAATTTGCCCCAGGCCCTGAACCCCACAGGGGCCCCCACACGAATATAGTATTGCAACTTTTTTTAATGGAAGGGGCCCCTATAATTGCTTTGCTCCAGACTCCCTGAAGCCTCTGGGCGGCCCTGATCACTAATGCCTGCTTTGGGCGGGGGGGGGGGAGTGAAAAAAGCAAAGTCTCCCAATAAAACCTGTGAAGCGTGGGCCTCTGTTTTTGTTAAATGCTGTCCAGCAGACACAAGATGGGTTAGACATATGCAACTGATGGCATGAATGACTGAGGATACTGGATTGTCAATTCATACATTGCTAGACATTTGTAATTCTACATGATGTAGTAATAAGTAGTATAAAGCTACCTGCATAGATTACAATTTTTATTTAACTAATATCCAAAGGCACACAGTTGCTTCTTTTTATAGTAGCTATTTATCCTAAGTGCTGAAAAATGAAGTTCCAAAAATGGCAGAAGCTTTACCAGCAAAGGAGTAAATATTAATATGCATTGTGGTTTATATCTTGGTTTTATCTAAAGGACTAGCTAGAATCAATACGTGTTTTGATGAAGAATGGAATGCAGGAGGTGGTTCTCTGTCAATGTTATGATTGTCCAGGACCCAGTTCTATAGAAAACTGGTTGGAGTATCCTGTTCTCAGGGGTACCAGATGACAGAACAAGGAGTAATGGTCTCAAGTTGCAGTGGGGGAGGTTTAGGTTGGATATTAGGAAAAACCTTTTCACTAGGAGGGTGGCGAAGCACTGGAATGGATTACGTAAGGAGGTGGTGGAATCTCCTTCCTTAGAGGTTTTTAAGGTCAAGCTTGATGAAGCCCTGGCTGGATGACTTAGTTGGGGATTGGTCCTGCTTTGAGCAGGGGGTTGGACTAGATGACCTCCTGGAGGTCTCTTCCAACCCTGATATTCTATGGTTAAATAGACCGGTTCTTAAGTATTGGAGAAGGCTGGAACAATTGGTTAGCTCTAACCTACTCCATAAGGACAAAGGCTGAGAAACAAACTACTTGGCAGAGTTGACATGATGTCATTCCAAGAATCCAAAGTGTTGCTCTTTAATCTTGTCAACATAGGCAATGAACTAGTGAGATGGTTCTGGAAATTAAATACTTTGCACAATCTTCCAAAGACAGGTAGATTATAAGAGAGGAAAAAGCATGACTCTCATGGACCCCCTGTTTTGCCTTTCACTCCTTAACCAGATAAAAGAAACTCAAAGATACCTTTATGGCATGGTTATTTTAAAAATGAACTTTATTAACTATGTCATACCTTCCTATAGACATCTTGTTAAGCAAGTCACTCTACATGTTATCCTGTATCAAGTTTCATCTAGTTCCAGTCATAATTATTATGGGGGCACCTGAAAATGTTCAGCACTTTGGTTTGGATAATCCAAGAGTTTTATGCTTTCCAGAACATACCCAAACCTTGCAAATTTGGACCCTATAACGACACATTTCTCTAGGGATTTCTGGCACTTCCAGTTAATGCTTACCTGAAATACATTAAGACTTTTTTTTTTCCTTCAATATTTTGGCACCTCCAGTCCTATTTGGAAACCAGAAGTACCAAGGGTATGTGAAATGAAGAAACAAATTGTATCTAAATTCTTCAGAATCTCAAAAAAGTTGTATTCATATTTGGCTCTTGAGAGACAAAGGTGCAGCAGGATCTGCCTTTTTTTCTGAACTTGGTCCACCCTCCTGTTACTGGATTTCTCATGAGCTATGAAACAGAAGATTTAGTCCAGGTGCCCTCTGAATGCACATCCATATTATTGTATACCTGGAACTCTCATTATATGCCGATAGTCATATATATACACACATATAAACTCAGCAGTGTTAATGGGTGCCCATTGCCCTACCACTGGGGACTGGTTCATGCTAATTTAATAGTTCTGTGTGGTTTGCTTCTAACTGAATGGCTGCATCAGTAAGCCTAAATAGTTACATAAAGAAGTGATTCAGGCCACATAACTTATGTTCACATTTTTGATGGAAATATCTAAAAAATGTCTATGCAACAGTTCTGCAATCACTAAACGCTCAGACAGCAGCACCTTAACATGCAAATAGGTGGATTACGTAGATACTGAAAACCGATTGGTTTTGGTGGGTTTTAGCAGAGGGAAGGAGAGAAGAAGAATAAAAAAAGTTAACTACCAGTCAAAAGAGTCCCTGCACTGATTGGTGGTTTATTATGTTACAGTGGGAGTGGGAGGTTTGGACTATAGACAATAGATCAAGGCAGTGATGCTGGTCTTAAATAGCTTTCAAGAATGCCATTAGCTAATTGACTTTGAGTGTCTGCCAGTGATGCCTTTCATATCAGACTACAGAGAAAAATATTCCCATAGGTTTTCATAGATGTGACTAAAAGACACAAATGCTCAGGGGATCCAAAGTTATAGGTTGGAAATCCAAGCTACTACATCGGCCACCAGGATCTTTCTGAGAAGATAAGCAAAGGCTCAGGAGTGTTAGACCAAACTGTTAGACTGACCTTCCTGATATTGCTTTACATAGAATAAAGGGGAGGAAAAATGTCTGACAGGTTAGGATACTTGCCTAAGACTTGGGAGAGCTGGGTCCAAGTCCCTGCTCCAACAGAGACTTCCTGTGTGATGCTGGACAAGTCATTTAGCCTCTCTGTGCCTCAGTTCCCCAGCTGTAACATAGCATTTCCCTACCTCCCTCACGTGTTGAGATGATAAGTTAAAGATTGTGAGGTACTCAGACACTATGATAGTGGGAAGCCAAATAAGTACCATAGATAGAATGGTAACAATGGGAGTTAGTGGGTGGGAGGAATGGTGGAAGGTGTCTTCAGGGACAGGACTCAAAGAATTATAAATCAAAATGAACTTCTGCTCAAGAACCCCAAAAGATTGGTGGCTGAAGTGCAAATCCTTTGGCTCCAACAGCCATCAGTTAGAAACAAATATGAAACTAACAAACCTTTTTGAGTCATTTGGCTTTCAATCCAAACTGCTAAGGATCACCCATCCCGAAAGTGAATAACTGTCTCTTCTGCTACAGTGGTACACTAACATTTATATCTTGCTCAAGGCTAATCAGGGGAGGTTTATAAATCTTGGAAATCACTTTAGAGCACATTTCACAGTAGTTTAAGGGGCTGCAATGAAGCTAATAGCTTTCCATATTTCTTAAATGCTTGTGATTTAGAAACGATACAACATTTATAACAGTTAAAAATTGTGTCCAAAAATAACACAATACATTCAATCATTGCATAATCCACAGGAGACAACAAAAGGCATTTGTCAAGTTGCCATAAAGAAGGCCTATTTTCAGGTATTTTTCATCAAAGTTACCAAAGATTTTATATGTAGCATATTTACCAGAATGATATAATGCTACTGAAGAAAAAAATACTGGAGGCCAGATTGTCATTTGGATGAAGGCCCAGATTTTTAAAGGTATTCAGATGTTGCTCTTCTCAGCATTTCAAACCCTAAGTGACTTAGACAGCTAAGGATATGTCTACACTGCCAAGAAAAACCCATGGCACAGAGTCTCAGAGCCCAGGTGAGTTGACACAGGTTCATAGGGCTTTGGTTGCAGGGCTAAAAATAGAAGTATAGATGTTCCTACTTAGGCTAGAGCCTGGCTTCAATTTACAGAGCCCAGGTTCCAGCCTGAGCGGGAACATCTACACTACTATTTTTAGCCCGCAGCCTGAGCTCCATGAGCCCAAGTCAATTGATCTGGGCTCTGAGACCCGGTGTCATGGAATTTTCTTTCCAATGTAGACATATTCACTGTCCCATTTTCAAAAACGTCTTTCATTGAAAGTCAGCAAAACTCTGACTCTTAAGTGCCTAAGGCCTAGATTCTCAAGAACTTAAAGGCTAATTCTCACTGTTTTCAATAGAAGTTAGGTGCCTAAGCATGTTTGAGGATTTGGGCCTAAGTACATCACTTTTGGAAACAGGATTTAGCAATCTAAGGCTACATCTACACTACAGGGGGGAGTTGATTTAAGATACGCAAATTCAGCTACGTGAATAGCGTAGCTGAATTCGACGTATCGCAGCCGACTTACCCCGCTGTGAGGACGGCGGCAAAATCGACCTCTGCGGCTTCCCGTCGACGGTGCTTACTCCCACCTCCGCTGGTGGAGTAAGAGCGTCGATTTGGGGGTCGATTTCTACCCGCCGATTCAGGCGGGTAGTGTAGACCCAGCCTAAATCACGTAGCCCTTGCTCCACAAAGGCACTAAGGTATTGCAAAGTTGAGTGGCACAACACCTAACTCTTAGGTGCCTAGAAAATTACTGGAATCTACAAAGCTTAAGTTAGGTATTACGCTCTCTACACAATGAATGGGGAGAGATTAGGTGCTGAGAATGGGATCTACAAAAACTAGCACACTAGGTGGAGCGTCTTCTAAGGTAGCCAATGGAAGATAGTGTTGAGAGAGGTCTGTCCTAAGCCCCACTTCTCTCAGGAAATTTGGCTTCTGAGTGTGGGCTTCCGGGAGGTGCCTATCTCTGCTCACAATTCACAGCTGGGAACCCCCTGTCCTGGTGTCAGATAGTTCAGGCTCCTAACCCATTTCTTGTCAGAATGACTTATGTCTGTCTCCACATAAAATGTGCAGGGGCCTCCCTTATAACCTTTAGCCCAGTGGTTAGGGTACTCTCCCAGGATGTCCTCAGCTTTGCAATGTCTGACTTCTTTGGTGGATCTAGACCTTAGGCCTTGCAACAGTGGAGCAATATCCAAATATCTTTAAAAATATGGGCCATACAAACATATGCAGGCTATCTACCTCTTTGGGGTTAGCCCCTGCTTCTAAAAATGTAATGGCAAACTCCCATTGACAGCAATGACAGCAAAGTCCCATTTACCTGCGTGAGAAATTTCTAACGAAGAGGTAGAAAAGTTATATCACCACTCTCATTACATATACTCATGTACTATCAAACATAAAAAAGTATCCACTTAACCATTCATCAGATGACATGACATAAAGATAGAAGATGCCCAGGCAAACAGAAATATTATAAAAAGAACAGGAGCACTTGTGGCACCTTAGAGACTAACAAATTTATTAGAGCATAATCTTTCGTGTGCTACAGCCCACTTCTTCAGATGCATCCGAAGAAGTGGGCTGTAGCCCACAAAAGCTTATGCTCTAATAAATTTGTTAGTCTCTAAGGTGCCACAAGTACTCCTGTTCTTTTTGCGGATACAGACTAACACGGCTGCTACTCTGAAACCTGAGAAATATTATAGCAGCTCCAGGCCTTTTCTGCATTTGGTTATAACCCTACTTTAGCAATCTGTGGCCAACAACTGGTGGAGCTGCACTGGGGCTGATCCCTAACTATAGAAAGTCAAGTAAACATTTACCCCAGCTCACCCTTGTCTGTGCTTAAGGACCAGCACTGGTACAGTTTCACTAACTGCTGGCCAGTGGTCCTTGATTGCTGAATTTGAACTATCCCCAAATGTAGACAACCTCCATCACCTCGAATTCCTGATTCAGAAGGTGTATTAGCATTAGCAACAGCCCCCTTAGCCTTGATCTCTTGAGGCAGTCGCATAGTTTTCCACAAGTTTGAGTTTATTGCAGGTAAATAGGCAGGTAAAACCCTTGTTAAAAGCACAGTACAATATAATGCTGCTCAGATCCTCTGCTACATCTGTTGACTCACCTGGAAAGTTTTTTCTGGATATTGAACTCTGGGCATGCCCAGTGGCTATCAAACAGGTAGTTCTTATTTGCACCAATGGGTTATTTGTTTCATTGCTATAGTGTTACTATATATAATGTCCTTTCTCCTGATGATAATTTTTTAACTGGTTACCAAGAAAATCAACCCCTTTCTCCACCAGTTCAACTCCATGTTGCAGTCACCAGACTTACATCTATCAAGTACTAGGTGGACTTTCTGCTGTATCTATAAGTACTGCTTAATCATTAGCCTTTTGAGCTGTGTCTGCCCTGACTCCATGGTAGAAGAGTGAGAAACCAAGACTGGTATATCCAGACCTTTGACATGACATGGCCAGTGTCAGTATCAACATAACAAATAATATTGGCCCAATGCATGAATTCTGCGCCCTCATGTGGGAGGCCTGGATTATAAACAAGAATTACACAGCAAAATGAAAGTGATGAGCTCTAAGAGTGGAGTCTTCAGCACACCTGTAGCCTACAGCATCCCATTCACAGCTACTTCTCATGTCAGCAGGACCACTATAGTTAATTGTCCCATACTGTTATTGTAATATACATGAATTTCTAGTAAATTATTCCATGCACAAGCAGACATCTGTTAATTCACTGCTTGCAGTTTCTTGGACTAATACATGTAAACTGCTTTGAGCAATAAATTACAAGATTAGGGCTTTTAATGCTTAGGGATATCATTAAGCATTGTATGCTGGAAGTAGATTTGACAAATGCTTTTGCTAATGGAGTTTATTTAAAGGAAAATCTGCATGAATGGATTTTAATTACTGTCATATTAAGGGATATAAAAACAACTAATGTCAAAGGTGTACGAATCCTCTTGATAGAGTTTATCAAGAGTGTGTTTGTGAGTGTATATGATTATATAAGTTTTATACAAATATTTTATTCAAACAAGTAAATAAATGCATTTTTATGCAAAATTCCGATCTTAATGTGATGAATTCTTTAGTCTGTTATGTCTATCTGAGCACTATAATGAACCTTATGCATTTAGAACATCAAGAAGAATCAACCATTTGGGAACATAGCTGCAAATCTATCTTAAAGATATTTAGAGAATTATGAAAACTGACAGGTCTGAAGAGGTGAGAAATCCCAGATGTTGCCAATTTCAGGAAAAAGAACACATTCTGCAGCTTTGCCCTGAAGTTGGTTACTGTTTTTCATGGAGAGGGATGGAAAATTTTCATCCAGGGCAAAAAATGTGAAGTGGTGTGGTTTGCTTCAGGATAGATTTTGTCACTTTTCCCAACATAAAACATTGTTCTCTACCAGTCAATGCAGAATTTCACCCTCTTTTCTCTGGGATTATCCCTATAATTTCAGTTTTTCCTGAAGCAAAAATTCAAAAAACAAAAATAGAAAATTACATACAGTTCTCAGAATATTTTGCTCGAAAACCACAGCTCTACCATTACTAATCTAATCATAAGGAAAACCATTGTGCAGACGCAGATCTGTCTCTGACCAGGAGAGAGCAGTAGTACCTAATTACACAAGGCAGTCCATTTCATATCCCATATCCTCCCCAGCCTGTTGTAAAAGGATACTGAATTTAAAAAATAAAAGAACTAACTGACTTAGGAAGTTAAGTATCATTTTCAAAAGTCTTTGAATTTTAATTGGCCTTAGGCTTCTAAGACACTTTTTCACTTAGGCACTTTTGAAAACGTTAAAGCAGAGCACCATAATCAGTCCAATAATTTTGGTCAAATATCAAAAATTTCATAGGTCAGGTACATATTGTGCAAACATTAAAAAAGGCTGGATGTTTATGCAAAGATCAGCTGGCTTACCTGAACCTTTTAACAGGGACCATCTCCACTCACCCCTCAACAGAATCAATGCTTCTCCACCCGGCCACATATTATCCCTCTCCTCAGCTGTTTCCAGCTCCTTCCACCCTGATGATGTCTTCTAGGAAGAACAGCCCAGCCACCTGACCAAGTCTGAAGGTGCTAACAGGCTGCTCCACTTGTCCATTTTTCCAAGAGGCAGTCTGAAGGACCAGCTACGCCAGTACAATCTAAGGACAGTTTAATAGACTGCACCTCTTGAGAGTAAGGCTTTTTCAGTAAGCTTATTCCTCCAGCCCACCTCCCCGCATAATTTACTCTGTGTACAGCTTCACACCCACTTATCTGTTCTAGAACAATGGGATTCAGAAATTCATTTCCTATTGCTTTAACATTTAAAAGTATTCCAGAGTTATACTGCAGAATACACTAATGTATCACTCCACTGACGCCTGAGAACTGAAACCCACTGTCCTCTGCGGTACAAAGTTCAAGGGCAGAGGCTTTTACAATTTAAAAAGTCACAGCAACAGGACTTTTCAGGAAAGCTTTTGAATCCTGCTGCTCTATGATGAGGCAGGGGGTTGGCCCGCTGCCCACAAATTGGAGAGAAGACCAACAAAGTAATCTTTAAATATCATGGAGAGGACGTGCACCTCCCTGATGATGGCAGAGGTTGATAGCACGGTACCTAAGTGGAAAGCTCTCCTATCACAAAGGTGCTCTGATCCTTGATTGGGGACCACCAATAATAATAACTGGCCTTTCCCCAGTAAGATCCTACCATCTATGTCTAAAGCAGATGGTGGGGACTGGTGGATGGGCTGGGGGAATTGTCTGACCTCCTTCATCCCCATGTTGGAGAGATGGAGGTGAAATTGGTCAAGGGTCTTACGTTTGAGGTATGTTCTAAAAATAGGTGGTGGTTCAGAGGATTCTTGTTTTTCTGAACCCATTCACCTCTCCCTAGCGAGAAGACACTGCTAACAAGTTATGCTCATACGGAACGCCACAGTACTCTGAGTTTAGAAAAAGAGCACTACTGTTACTGGCTATAAAGGATAGGGTGACCAGACATCCCAATATTAGGGGCTTTGTCTCATATATGTAACTATTACCCTCTCCCTTCCCCCTCCCAGAAAAAAACGTGTCCTGATTTTTCACACTTGCAATCTGGTCACCCTAATACAGGATCTAGCTTGGGGTCAGATGGTGTGTTTAAATCACTGGCTGATCAGTCAGGGGTAAGAATGAGCAGCACAGCAGCAGATAGGGTTACCAGATAGTAAGTATGAAAAATCAGGACAGGTGATGGGAGGTAATAGGCACCTATATAAGACAAAGCCCCGACTGTCAGGACTGTCCCTATAAAATCGGGACATCTGGTCATCCTAGCATCAGAAGTCCCTGGAGGAAGGCATTCTTGATTCAGCCAGAGCACTCTATGAAGCAGAAACTCTACCAACATTTGAGATGGTGCAGCCTGCACTCCCCCATGTCAGGTTTGCTCCACTGGTCAGTGTGGAAGGGATACAGGACCATGGTCCTGCCCTTACCTGGCCCATTCCTGCCCCTTTTGGAGAGCCCAGCATGAGAAACTAGTCTGAGGTTGGCTGTTGCTTAGAAGTGCAAGGAAGATGGCTTTTTGTAACTTTCCACCCTGCTGCCTTTCGTCTCCCATGGACACCCAACAATAGTCTGTCTCTTTGCGACAGCTGGGATATTGCCCTGACAACTGCCCTTGACTTCAATGACAGCAGGACAGGATAGGGATAGGACCTAATGTCATAGATCCCTGGATGTGTCTGTGCTCCTACACTCAGGTTTGTGGATTAGTGGTGTGAATATCAGAGATGATCAGCTATACCGAAAAGGCCAATTTCTTTCTAGCATGCCTGTTTGTATTATTTCATGACTCATCTGCTTTGCCTTTATATCAGATTTTTTCCCATATTTGGGAAATGTTTTCAATCAGAAAAGTGCAAATAAGCAACATCAGGAGAAAAGACCTCTGTCACCCAAAACATAAGCAGCTACTGAGGGAGTGAAAAGTTCAGACTCTGTTGAATTAACTGTTACACATGAATACGCCCATCATGCTGCAGTAGAGAGTAGTGACACATACACAAAACCTACTATATCCCATCATTTATTTTCCAGTAGATTAATTCATGAAAATTCATAAAGTTAAGCTATATCATGCAGCAAACTTCCCCACTCTTCAGCCTCTCCCAAACCTTTTACAATGCAAACATTGCCTTATGACACATTTTTATTTCCATTATATAAATATCTCGGCAGTGACTTCAGTGCTTATATTTCTTTATCTGAATATAACTGCAAGTAAGTACCTTCTTGTAGTCTTTATATGTAATTTTCTTAGTGACGGCAATAGAACAACAGCAACAAAAGTTACTGGATCAAGTATTATGCAGAAAATTGTGTTTCCAAGATACAGCAAGGGAAAGAGAACATGACACCAGATGAACAAAAAGACTTATTTGCATCTTTTGTGAACTGTTTTGAACATCTTCTCAAGCATTTCTTTCTTACAGTTGAATTATGTATGAACATCAGTGCCTTGAGGAAGATGCAGTGCACTGTATGTCAAGTGGAATATGTGACCTACTGATGGTTTTTAAGATGCTATTTAAAATGCAAAATGTGGATTATTCCACATGCACCACGAGTATTTTTTAAAACATGGTTAAACAGGAAATATTGATGTGGAGGAACAAACTTTGAAGTTTTCTGTTGCTGAAGCATGCTGCAATGTGACACTGCATATTGGTGCACTGACAATGAATTTCTTAGAACTGGCTGATTTCTCCTCCTATTCATGCACAGTGGATACAACCGAGACCTGAGTTTTCCCCAATTTTTGTAATGATTCGAATACAACTTTGATAATTTTTAACACTTTATATTGTCTAACATTAAATAATTAATCTGTGTAGAATCTCTTTGAGACAGAAGAATTATCCCTACCTGAAACTGAGGCACAGAGTGACTAGCCCAAGGCTGAGTGAGACAGTGGCAGAGCTGGGATTACAACTTGGGTTTCCTGAATTTAACTCCTGTTTTCATTACTCCTGATCATACTGTCTCACAATTTTGCAGTGTAACAATAAGTCTGGGGCATATGAAGGAAAATATATGCATTCCCACCTTCCCCATGCTCTCAAGAAAATCTATATCAATTTCTGTCTACAGCCATGTAATAAAACATACATCCATTCTCTGAACCTTTAAAAATAATCCAGATAACAAACTACACATGTTCTGTTTTGGACAATGATCTGAAAAGCCCTTACACTACTGTCTGTGTCATTCATTCTGATTGTCCTGTGATCCCTAATGCCTTATATTACATTATAGACTCTAATTCAGTCATTCCACAAACTAGTTCCAACAGGCTGACTTAACCATTAATATTCCAAGAAAAACTATACTAGCTTTTCACCTGAGTTAAAAATCTTTGCAATGGTGAATAAAACATTTTGAAACACAATTGTTCATTGAATTATAAATGCTAAAATGAGCATCTGTGCAGAATTAGGTTACTGAGTATCTGGAAGTTAAATTTATATTCTACAAAAGAGTAAAAATAAACACGGTGATAAGAGTGAAGAAGGAAAGTGCATGCTGGATGAATGAAATGTACTTTCAGAATTCAGCTTCTTTTCAGCCCATGTACTGAATGCCAGCTCCAGAACATTCAGCTGAAAATTTATTATTGATAAGTTTCATGTATACATACACTTAGTCTTCTGAATAATTAACAACATGCTTCTGGGCATGTAACTCACCTTATCACTAAGAATACCCATATAGTTCATAAACTATCTTTATCATTATAAAGACGATACAGCTTACCCATAGATTTACTCTATAGGAGTGATGATAGTTGTCCTGTGCTGGGGAAACTCCTGCCATGAATTTAATATTCAATTCCTAACCTTTTAATGTATTTATTTCAATTTTGACAAGTAAAATATAAAAGGAGTCCAATCGTGGGAAGTGGACATTCTTGAGAAAAATGCAACCCAATAACAAATGCAGAAGTAAACTAATAGGCTTTATCTGTACAAAAGAATTTAGTCCACAAAACTAAAATTTTCCAACCTGTGTTTCACAACACCTTAATCCCCTAAATATGTATTCCATTCCCCTCCCACAGATCTTAGACTTCAACCATCCCCCAGTATCTGCCCAGCTGGTACTAAAAATAGCTGTTCCAGTGGATACTCGGGCTAGCCCTCTGAGCTCTGACCCATCTGAGGAGTTGACCTGTGAACACCTTCTGATTATAGTTCTTCACTTCTTCCTATTCTGTTCTAGCTGCATCCAATCACTACAAAATGATGCAATGTCACAGCACTACATAATGCCAAAACCTGTGACAGGAACCCAAGCTGGTGAGCTCACCTTCCCATTTTGATCTATGTTGTCACTGCTGTTCCTTCTCTCATTGTGGGGCGCTCACCACCATTGCTGTCTGAGAGACGTCAGCAGACTTCTCTCTCTCTCTCTCTCTCTCTCTCTCTCTCTCTCACACACACACACACACACACACACTATTTGATGGTGGTGATAGGGGAGTACTGGTAAATCAGGCTATGTACTTCTCAATCCATCTGGAGGCTCCCTCATGGCTGGTAACCAGAGAGAGCTGGTCATAAAATTGAGGGAAAATGCATTTTCAGTCCCCAGGTTTAGAAAAGGGTTTTTTTTTGTTTGTTTGTTTATTGAAACATAGGGTGGAACACTTGTATCAAATTTTCTCATTGTTGAAAATGTTTTTTGTTTACGTTTTTCTTATGAAAATAATTTTGTGTTTTTTCAGTTGTCCTCCCAGACCCTTTTCCTTTCTTCCCTTCTCCCTTTGGTTTTCCTCTTTTTCTAAAAAAAAAAAAAAAAAAAAAAAAAAAGGTGGGGGGGAAGGAAAACAAACAAAAAAAGAAAGCAAAGAACAGCAACAACTTTTCTAATTTTGTTGGGGAAAAAAATGGAAATTGTAGAAAAGAAATTGTTTCCTGTGAAAATATTTGGGAAGGCCCCTTTCCAGTGAAAAAGAATTTCAGCCTAGTATAATATAATATAATATAATCATCGCGATCACAGAAAGTAGCAAAAACAACAATCTGCTCCCACCTGATGGTGCCACTCATTGGCATGGTACCTAATAAGTCATGCCAGGGCAACTGGAATTTGGCATGCCAATGGGCAAAACAAACATCATGGAGCAGACTGCACATCCCACTTCCTATGTGCGTGAAGGTTCTAGGTGATCACTACTTTATGAAAGAAAGAATCCAGCTGTGTTAGGTTTTTGCACTCTACAGGTTTTTGTGCTTTTCCTCAGGGAGAGGGTGTTGCACCACATTTACCATGCCACCACAAAAAGCCTTCTGCAGTTTTACCACATTTAAATGAAAGACATTTATCTGGTGAGGACCTCTCTAAGACTTTTTTTTTGTAAAGACTAGTCTCATAGCAAATTCTGCAGCATTGCAGCACCATACCACGATAAAGGAACTTCAGCAGGTATAGACACATGTCTGTAATTTTACAGGTGTTAGTGGACTTCATCCTGATAGAGTTCTGAACAGCTACTGGGTCTATGATGAGGGTTGCTTCAGAGTGGGAGGCAACCCGGTTGCTAAATTGGTTTACCCTTTCTTCTGAAACTGAATGATGGTGGGATGGCACAGGAAACCAGAACGTTGTTTAATAGATAAGTAAGTAGGTCTCTCAAAGAGGAGTAAACAGCCAGCAATGTTGAGGACAAACATATTCCTTTCAGTTCCAGGGAGCAGAATCTTCTTCTATTCTAGTCTATGTAGGTTCTTGTAGAACCTTGTCTTCTAGACAAGACAACTCAGCGCTCATCACATACTTCAAATAACAAGAGTGTGATACAAAATGAGACTAGAACAATCCTGACATTCTTTTTTCCACCTCCAACACTCCCCCTGCACACACCAGAGTGCTCCCTGAGCTGTGGCCTTTTTCTATGTTATTACTGTTGGCCTAAAAGATATAGGGTTAACAGCTTGGGGCAGGGTTCCCAGCTGCCAAGATAAGGAACAGCTGAAAGTGATAATCAGAAATCAGGACTGGGGCAAACAAGTTTCCTGCTGATTGGGTAAGCAATGAGGCATTAGGGCTAGAAAAAGCCAAGAGATTAGTGGGAAAGAACTTGAAATTATGGAGGAGGGTGGGGGATAGTTTTGTGGTTGGGGGTAGTGGTTTAGTATTCAAAAGAGAGGCTTGAAAAAAGGAGGTTAATAAGGTGGACTCTACCTAGAAAATATCTCATAGTTTTCACTGTCTACTATTTTTTTTGGCAAGGACTGTGCTCTGCTACCTAATTAGCTAAAGGGCAGTGTGTAAACAAGAGCAAGACACTAGAGTGATTTTTTTTTCCAGACTATTCTGTGATGGTAACCCCATCACAGGGACATCACCCCTGCATTGCAGTGCTGTCCATATCCCCCTCCACCCAAAAAGCACGTAGTAAAGGCTGGTTTAAACACAAACATTAAAGTGACATTTTATAGTTTTTCATAAGACAAGGGGATGTAGAATAAAAAGCACAGTGCATAAGCAGTTAATACATACTATTCCTTATACTGTTCTTAGAGTAGGGAGGCACATGGCTGAACACAAATAGAGCTTTCTAGTGGCTATCAATGATACTATATGCATTTCAAAATTACCCAGTAAACACAAGCATCTTAAATAAATCTCAAACCCAGATAATTAGGAGGAGGCATGGTTAGAGAACAAGATTGAGTATTATAAACACTGGATTATATTTTATTTGTGGCATTTATTAGATTACCACAGCCATCGCTTGCCTCTCAAAGGAGTCAGGGTCTTACTCTATGTGATCCTGTTCAGATTGTGACTCTGAGCATGGTGGTAGGAAACCAGAAACTACTTGCCCAGTCTTATAAGAAAGGAAGTAGAGAGGAGTGGTGCATGGAGAGCCCTTGTTGTATTCCTCATACCTCACCAGCCAGGATAAAGAGATGGGCACCCAGAGGCAAATAAGCTGCTCTGTGAAAAGGTGGTTGATTACTTACTTACTCTCCCTCCTGCTTAACCCAGCACAAATGTTGAGGATCTGTGATTCTCTGAGCCATTGTTTGTGCTATGGTTTGCTTCTGAACCACTTCAGCTACACACCATCCCTTACTCAGAGTAGATGTAAAGTTACAAGCCAGCCCTATGGGCCTGAAGGGGAGTCACTAGACTTTCCTGTAAAATGGAGTTACCTACCTCTCAGATTATTGGCAGGTGTGTTTAGTTGATGTGTATGAAGTGCTTTCAGATTCTTGGATGGAAGATGGTTCTGAATTGAATAATGTCACTAACTTACATTTTATTTGCCCCCCACCCTCAGCCCCGAGACACTTCTGAACAATCATTGCTTTTCTTGGGTGTTGCACACCCCTGGGCTTTTTCTCTTATGCCTGAAAATACTCACCATATTTAACTACAATATCTCTGCCAGTTCCCACACACAAGCCAATTGCATATACCAAAGAAGCTCATAGAATTCAGACAGGTATTTTGACTGTGTTTCTAAACTACACCTAAACTCCAAAATGTTTGTGGGTTACAAACCCCTTATGTTTGACTTCTAAGCTTGTCTTGCCATTTGCATTCACTCTGAAATGTGACAAAAATAGGGTTCATGGGAGGAAGGATAAATCTTGTGGTTACAGTACTGGACTAGGATTCAGGAGTTTTAGTTCCTGGATGTTCCAGATACTTCTGCTGTGAATTTGAGCAAGTCACTTAATCTTTCTGTGCCTCTGTGTATACTGTCTTCATCTTAACCACCATCAATCTCATCTGTGTAATTTGTAAGCTTTTAGGCCAAGACTATGTTTTACTATATTTTTGTATGGTGCATGTTACAGTGGGGTGCTAATCCTAGTTGAGACCTCCTCAGTGCTACCTTAATATAAATGAAGATGAGATGAGATCTGCAGAAATAAATGGATCTATTTCCTAGATACTTATTTTAACATGTACAGTTAAAAGTACTAGCAGTGGTATTTGATAGACTTGCTGTGTGGAAAATGTATTGCACAGCAGACACTGAAATGGATGGTTTGGATCATGAACAGCTGACTTGGCCTGAATCATTTTGCAAGTAGGAAATATCAGTTTTGTCAGTCATGTTTTAGCAGCTGGCTCAAATTAATCTGGTAAGACAGACAGAGGCCTCTGCGATGCATTATAAGTGTCAACCAGCGAACTGGAGTATTTTGTGGGGGAGAATGATAACAGGAGCCAGAACGAATGTTTGTATTGCTATTGTAAAATAGTCTCAAACAGATTAGTAAACATCTCACCCAAACACTCATGCTGGTCATAAAATAGGGCAGAAGGTGGCCACACCAGTAAAAGCATTCTCTCTGCCATGAAGTGCTCTGTCCCCAATGCCTTTAACAGGTAGGGTCATTGTTGTCTGTAGTCTTGGCAAAAAATTGCAGCGTGTAGGTTCTCAAATACTATAGTGATGAATGGTTATATAAATAACTACTTAGGTAGGTCTCTGAAGGTGTTTGGTCTAAGACAAGGTGCTGGACGTGAGGTCAAGTCTAAAGCAATGTTCTCCATTGAAAAACAGGGAATATAACATCATCCAATATTACCTTGGGAGGATTGTCCTGTCTATTTATTGCTCTTTTCAAGACACAATATAGCTAGGATCAGTTAGTTGAGTAATGCATGAGTCCAGGCTGGTGGTGCTTACACTGGGAACAGCTTGGGGTGAGAAATCAATTGTGTGAGTTTGTTTGTTTTGTTTTCTAATTTTTGGATTCTGGGATTTGGAAAATACCATCACTTGAAGGTCAGGAAGCACCACACCAGCCGCTTTGGTTGCTTTGCTTGGTTGGTTATCAATTGCTATATAAGCAAGTTATGTGGTGCCTGATTGACAAATTCAGACCATTTCACATTAGTGTCCACTTCTACTCTACTTCTCTGGATCTCCTGCAGTAAACAAAACCATAATAAATATATTTATGTTGACTGTCTCAGCCCAAACTGGCTAAGGATATTCTACTGTTTGGCAATGACAGACCCAGCATTTCTTTGAATCCACTCTATGTCCACCCTCCCTGATTTCCCTGAGTGAAGATAGAAATTCTAAGATACTGGTGACCAGCTCCCAAATAAGCCAGAATGAATGTTGGATTTGCACAGTAACCAGAAACACTAGTATTTTCTGCTTGTGTATTTGCATGAGAGGGGATTAATGCAAAGATCCTACCCTTCCTTGCTGTCCCATCTGCCTCTCATGCACACTCTCACTCTGTGTCTTGGTATTCAGCACAGAGGTGGCAGGAGGATTTCTAACTGCTGTAGAAATTGTTTAAAACACCTGGGGTAATAAATGAAAGGGAAGGGTTTGCTTTGTTGAACTTGTCACATTAAAATGTTCTTTTAGTACTTGATAAATTACTTTCTAACTTGACTTGCTCATCTGAATTATCCTTTGGCCCTGGATCTCTGGAGGAGACGATATGACTGGACTATTTCAGAGGAGACAAAAGGGAAGACCTGAAGATTGAAAAGTAGTACCAGCATTTACCTTCTCATTACCTGATTCTTCCCACATCTGAGAGAAGTGAGCCCTGGGCATGAGGAGGCAGGTGGCGCTATGAAGGGGGATTATGGAGGGGCAGGGATTATGGAGAGGATTATTTAGAGACTTCAAGATGGGGCAGATATTTGTCACCTTGCCTTGGTACTTTACAAATTTTGAAATTTGGATCAAACACCAAATACTCTAATTCCTTTGAAATGCATCAATAACAATTCCCCCTGATAGGTAAACAGCTACACTGTGCACCTGCTGTAGCTTCTGAATGTGTAGCCTATGTGTCGATTTGTGTGAGGTTGCCTTAATCTGATGTAGAAAAAGTAAACTCTGGGACTACCATCACAAGGCATGGATCTTGAAACATCCAATTAGACATAGGCAATGCTTTTGGCCACTAGTGCGACTTGAGGCACCAGCAACAGATTGAGATGCAAAATCCACCCAAGTGTGAATGACTTGAATGAAGAGGGAACAGATCACAGTACTGGGAGCTGAAATTGCATTAAAACATTCACTATCCTTCTCCCAGTCCACTTGCATCACTCTCTCTTGTCTGGATTAAACCTGTGTGATCTCATTCACATCCAGAGCGTAGTCAAGTACAGAGGAAGCAAAGACACATCATCCGAATTTGCATCGCTTTGCCATAATGCATTGGTCTCTGTGTGTCACTAGCAGTCTCAGTGCTATGCTTCTCTGGATGAAAAAAGAAAACCAGCCAGCAATAGTTTCTCCCCAAACATCCCTAGAGGCTGAGATGGGGGGTATATTTCCAGATTCACTTGTACTGGCTCTTGTAAAAAACAAATTGTTTAAATACTATCAATGATACTAGAACATACTCTTTCCCCGTCTTCTGCCAGAGAAAAATCTAATATTAAGGGACACATTTACAAAGGACTGGGTGGGATTTTACCTGTGAGACTTTACACTGCTTGCTTGGTGAATCTCACTACGGAGTGTCATTGCATCCTTGGAGCTTTTCCACTCACTGAAGTTAACTGTCCTATAGAAGCAAAAAAGGGGTTTATGTAAAGCTTAGTCTGATTGGTTTACACTCAGTGTGTTGGGAGCTCTCTTTTATTCATGTATTTATTTTCTTTTAAAATGAATCTGTTGCCCTAGAAAGGTGTCAGTTTGGGAATGCTATTCACTGCATCACCGTAAACCATGTGAATTTTAAAGTGTTAATATGTAACTGAAAATGTAAAGTCAGATATTTTGGTACCATGCCAACGTGAAAAATTGTTCTACTGGAAATGAGGCTTTGAAGAAGGCTTTTGCAGCTATTTCAAAAGAAATGTAAAAGGATTTAAGTGTCAAGTAACAAAATTTTGATGGTGAATTGGAAACCTAGTGATTTTTTAATAGCACGTAGTTCAAACTAAGTTGTGAGAGAATTCGTGATAACACTTTCTGAATTGATCATAATTGCAGTTTGACAAAACATGTTACATTGGCATACGAAAGAGTCATCTTCATCTAGTAAGTGATTAAAGATGCTCTAAATAAACGTGACTAAATAGAAACTTAAAAATCAGTATAAGATGTGACACTTTGAGTAGTGTACTTATACAGACAAACTGGGGCTCTATGCTGATTTAGGTAGAAGCAAAGATTTCAGATAATTAAATGTTAAATGACACTGGACAATCTCCTATAGTGAAAATTGACCACTTCTTCCTACACTCTATTTTCTCTTTCTTAACCAGTTTTTAGTCCAGGACAGAATTTTCTTTTTCATCTCAAACTCTGACAATATGCTAAGGGTACATTCACTTGCAATTATATTATACTTCTGCTTACTTTTCAGATTCCTCTTTTGTTAAGGGGTACTGCTTGTCTCTTGTTTCTCCAATGTAGGGTGATTACACCATGGTAGGATATTAGCCGTGTGTCTCTGTGAACAGGTTACTTGTAGCAAACACTAAAGATAAAATCTTGGCTCTATTGAAGCCAAGGGCAAAACTCCCATTGACTTTGAGGGCTCCAGGATTTCACCCTAATTGGATAAGACCCTTTGGTTATGAAGCACTGTGGTATTTGCATTGATATTGTGCCATGTTATATCTCTTCCAAGTGCATTATTACACCAGTAGAGTCACTAAAAATGTATTTTTCATAAGTAAAACAGAAAGGTTTATTCATCTTTGCAGACTTTTCAGAATCAGTCTTTTCCCCATCGCACTGGTTACTTTTGCCCCCTAATCTCTTCTCACATTCTCTGTGATGTTTTTTAAAATGAAACTTTAACTGTAAAGAACCTCCCCCCCCCAGCCCTCAAAATATTCCATACTGTGTTTGTATGTCCCATTGTAAACAAATGGGTATACTCACTGGTTTACCATGAGTCACTCCATCACCACCACACGTTCACTCTCACACAAGTTTAGGAATACAGCAAACACAGATTTAAAGCAATAATATAACAACACCCCTGAAATCTTCAAGGTGAGCTTTAATATGTGGGACAATATTTAAGGTACCTAAATCAATTTATATACGTCAGCCTTGCTCCCTTTTAAATAGCCCATTAGAGTCCATAATATGAAAAATCCAAAGCTCTCTGTTAGTTAGAGGTATGCATTATGGCAAAAGAAATCAGCCCTCTCCTGTGTGCCCTGTGGCACAGGGCCTTTTCCATCCAATTAATAAGAATACGGATAGCACTGAAGTAGATGACAAGAGGATTATTTTGAATACATGAAATGATGTATAGATTTAATGTTGAGGCTTTCTGCCAGAACCAAACACTAGACTGTCTTCTTTTATTTTTGATTCTGTATGAGAGAATATTTTTTTCAGAACTCCTCTGCACTGTATGCAGTTCTCTGTTTCTCTGGACTGTGGCAAATTGGTTCTCATTCTTCCTACCACACTAGAACACAAAGTTCTATGTATACGTTTTGCTTTCCTCTAAGTAAGAATGGGTCCAAATTGGCATACTGATTCGATTCCAGCCCCCGCAGTTATGTTCACTTTGCTGCTCTGGCTGAGTTTTGTCTACAGCGGTTTAGTTTGTTACCTCTGTTAGCATTGTTTGACTAAGCGAGTAGGATTTTAAGCTGAGGCAGTGCCCCCTAAACATAGTGCTAAATATGTGACTGAAATATTGCACAAGGGTTAACATGCACTAACATACTGTCTCCCCTCTGCAGCTATTATTTAATTTAAGATAAGTTTTCAATAATATATAAGAAATTTAAAAAGCATCATCTCATTTATGGAATTAGAATCATCTGCAGTTTCCCTAGTAAATGCAGTTTTTCAGGGGGTTATGATTTCTCAGATACTTTTTCTGTTAGGTTAAATATAACGTATAATATTTATCTAATCCAAACCCAAATTGGAACCAATGGCAGAATTCAATACAAGAGGTGAGCCTGAGTTCTTAATGATGGCATCCGACTTCAAAAGGGAGGACATCTGACTTCAAAAAGGAGGAAAAAGAAGAGGTGAATGGAGAAAGAAGGAAGAGGAAATGAAAGGAGACAGACACAGAGGAAGATGAGAGAAGAGCAAAGGAGGTGGAGAGGAATGAATCAGGAATAGAGGAAGAGGAAGAAAAATGGGAGTGGAATACAGGAAGATGTCATTTTGTGTATTTTTTTTAGATTGAGGAGGATATGCAGAATTAAGTTTGTCCCTCTTTGACAAAGCCAGCTGTTTCTTGATAATTGCCAGCAGTATTTGTAATTACATTAAATGTGCATTTTATTTAGGGTTGGGTGAAGTGGCTTATATAAAAGTCTCCAGTCTTCCCCATTTAAAAGTTTTTGAAATACTTAAGCACTGTTTCTCACTTTAGCTGCTTTCAAAGTGCTACAAATGGGTATGCAAAAATGCAAGAATTTCTGGAGTTATATCCAACTGGAAACTGAAATAGAAAGCCAAATGTTAGGAGAGGATCTGCCCAATTAGCAGACCTAAGAGGTCCCAATAGTTGATATAAGCTTTGGCTAAGCCTCCATACTTTCATTTTCATAATAATTCATATCTGAACTCCCTAACTTTTGAGGTTTACCCATCCCTAATTTTCTGCTGTCGTTCTGCTTTGATGCTTAGGCTACTGGACTAGGTATTTGCCTGATGGGGCAGCACTTTTTTCTGGAACTGCCAGTCACCTGGGTTTTCTCCCCAGCAGGGGTCCTGATTGTTATGACAAGAGGTGCAATAGTATGATTATGTGTAGGAACTTAGAGAACTGTTCTTTCTTGATGAGAGAGGATAGTGTACATAGAGGAATGAATAAGGCCTGCATGTTGCAGTGTCTTGGCTCGGTCTCTTTATGCTTGCAAACAGAACAGGGTGTCAGAATTGAATCAGCTCCTACAGGTGTGTCAAAATAGAAACTAAGATTAGTGTAGAGGAAAACAAATAGAGAAAACAGAAAACAGATCTGTGTCCCTGTGCCAATGGATGGCAAGAAAGGGTGTGTGTTCAACAAGTGGACATTTTTGGGAAGGGGAAAAAAAACAATAAAATTGCAATGGGACTGAATAAAAGGAAAACAAAATATGAGCAGTCACACTATTATCTGTAATGGGGAAAGGCTGCCACGTGCTCCAGCAGCATCTGCATATGTCAGCAGCAAACTGGGAGGACCTATGTAAAATCCTAGAGGTGCTCCAAAAATATTTTTAACCCACAAGAAATGTCATTTATCAATTTTTTCAACAGGATTAACCAAAAATCTGGAGAAATTATTGATAAGTATATTTCAAACTGTGCAAAGTGGCTGACTCATGCAATTATCAAATCTTAAAAGATTAACTGATTCATGATAGGTTAGTAATAGGGAAGAAAGATGCAAGAGTTTGAATGAGAATACTCAGAACCCACATTAAATCTACAAAGAACTATAGATGTGCAAAGCTATTGAACAAACTCCCATTTAAATGAAAGAGAATAGGTGGAGCAGACAGGGTTCACCAAGCAGCACAGGGAAAGCATGAAAATATAAGGAAAAATACACCACCATTTGTGTTAAAGTAAATGCACAAATACTAAACTGAGGAGACAAAATGCAAAAGAAGGCCTGTGGATACTGTGGAGAAAAATGATGATGCAAAATACCCAGCATTTGGGGTCATATAAAATGATTGTGGCAAGCAAAATCATTATGCCAAAGCTTGCAGACAAGAAAAGCAACATACCAAGAAAGCAAGCAATGACTCAGAGAATGAGATACTGTCGTTATTATTTGTATTTCTAGTAACATAGCATCTAGGAGCCCTAGTCATGGATCAGGACCCCATAGTGTTAGTCATTGTATAAACACAGACTAGAAAGGTGGTCCTTGCTCCAAAGAGGAGGGGTTTTTTGCATGTATATGAAATGAATGCAGTGCAAAATAGCAAAAATAAATGGCTTGTAAAGCTCAGACTAGCACCAGATGCAAAGACAAGGAAGCAGCGCACAAACAGGAAATTGAACACAAAATAGACTTGGAACATCAGTGAATGTGCTAGGCCACAAACATTTCCTCAGCGTTCTGCAAGAGAAGAAAGTGAAATTGTAAACAAGCAAAGCCAAATTAAAATTATATGACGACATGATTATAATACCACTAGGACAATCTACGTTACAAGCAGAATACCAAGAAAAAGTATATGGGCTGAAATTTTAGGTAGTACAGGTAACTCAGAAGTCATTGTTTTCATCTAAAATAAGCGAATACATGAACCTAGTGATACTAAGCCAGAGACAAATGATTCATACAATAGACACACAAGCAACTCCTCCCCCCCCCCTCCAAAAGAAAAACATATCTAGAGCACAGAATACACTGTGGCATCCCTGAAGCAAAGCTGCTAATAGATTACCATGATGTTTTTGATGGACTAGAATATCCAGGCCTGCTACTTCTGGAAACAAACAAGTTGGCCACTACAGCACCTGCTTCACAAAGTACCCCATTGCACTGAGAAAAAATAATGGGAACAATAAAGCAAATGGAAAAAAGAAGGCATCGCTGTTAATGTCTCAGAGCCCACAAGTTAGATACGCAGCATGGTTGCTATTGCAAAGCCCAGCATTTGCACAGATCCAAGCAAATCAAACAAAGCATAAAAAGAGCTCACTACCAACTGAAAAAAGTATCACTTGACTTGCCAAAGCAAAAATATTCTCAGTACTTAATGCCAAAGATAGATATTGGTAAGTGCTAGTGGATAAAGAAAGCAGCTACTTCACCATAGTTTGGAGACTAGCAGGTAGGTACAGAGGGTTGAGAATGCCATTTGGGATTAAACCTGTAGCAGAAGAATATCAGTGCTGTACTAACAGGACTTGCAGGGAACAGTAGCCACACAAGACACCTTCAGTGCATGCTACTGAAATTGCAACTCTACAACTTACATATACACTACAAGAAAGGTATTAAGATGTACATAAGTACATAAGGAGTACACAAGTACTCCCGTTCTTTTTGAAGATGTACATAGATGACTTCTTATCCAGAGTAGCCTTGCAGCATGATAATATGGCAACTGAACAAGAATATGGTCTCCTTAACCTGGCAAATACAGAAAACATAGAAAGCATTAACCAAGCCAGTTACATTTCAGTTTCAAGGCAGGGGTAGGAAAGAATCCAAACTATATAAGACAAAGATTATCAAGTGTTCACCTCCATCATTCTGTCAGGATGGCTAGACACCAAGGGAGAAACCACATCTGCCTCCCAAGAATAGTGGAACTGTTGAGATGAGAGGAGCATATAAAATAGCATCACATGTAAAGGCAGTGTAATCCTAATATCCAAATCTTTGAGAGTGGAAATTCTCTAAAGAATACATCACAGCCATTTTGGAATAGAAGCATTTCTCTAGAAAGCAAGAGACACCATATACAGGCCAAACATGACCAAGGATATCAGAGACCTGATGAGAAGCTGTGATACATGTAGGGAAATGCAGACAAAGCAGCTAAAAGAGATCATGAAATACACTTTAGTAGGAATGGAGCTTTTCACTACAAACTTCACAAACTCTCTCATTATTTGTAAACTGCTTTTCAGACTTCTGGGAACTAGATGAGCTGTCAGACACTACCACAGCTCTCATTGTAGACAAAGCAATGAAGCAGTTCAGCAAGAATGATATCCCAAACAATAGTTTAAGACAACAGACCCTAGTTTCTTGCAACGATTTTGTGCACTTTACCTGGGAATTGTGAATTATACTACATCATCACCATAACAAAGCCAGTTAAATGGAACAGCTGAATCAACAATTAAAACTGCTAAGACTATTTAAAAAGGCAGCAACAGGCAAAGAAAATGTGTAGAAAGCCATCCTTGAGTGGAGAAACACTCCCACAGAAGACACTAATAGCAGCCCCATACAACATTTGATGTCAGGACATGCAAATACCTTGGTACCAGTAGCCCCAGAATTACTACATCCTCCAATGGTGGAAGTAGTAACAGATCAAAAGGAAGAGAGACTTCCAAAGATGAAAGCCTACTGTGACCAACAAACTAAAAACCTTTCAGAACTATAACCTGGAAACTCTGTCAGGGGCAAATTATTTCCTCCGGACAAATCATGCACTTGAAAACAAGCTACATGCGTTGAACTGTACATCCTCATTCCTATACTGTACCAGTGACATATATTTCACCAAAACTGCAAGTACATATTCCTTCTATGAGTACAAGACATAAACATGAATGTGGAGGATGGTGAAATATGGACTCCACGGAGACTTGTTCAGCAGGAGATGGAAGAAACACATGCTGATGAATGATCAGTACATATTCAGATTCTCAAAACTAGATCCAAGGCAGAGTCAGAATCTAAGACCAGTGCTCTATCCATTAGAACATACTGCCTTTCAGAACATCTTTAAATGGCCCACAATATTCTACCATAACTCTCCTAATTGTAGTGCAACTGTATAGGTCATCCATCTAGTAAATTTAGTGGGCACTAGGATAAAATTGTGAGTCACTCAGAAGATTTCACACATGTTGTACGAGCCCTTCAGTTAGGTTCTGTCTGCCCTCATACAGAAAATGATTTGTGTGCTTCCATACAAAACATGTCCAAGAGTCCAATACATGCTGCTTGACTGAAAATTTCTAATTGGTGATTTCACAGAAAGGTTGTCAATGGGATTAATTTATCTCAATTAAAGCCCAGTGAAAATAAACACAATCAATAACAAAAGGTAAAATAAATTAATAGTAATGGGTGTAACTGATTGTTTAAATGAAGCAAACCATGTGCATTATCATACCTAACAGCATGTGTAATGCACTTAGATCAAACCTCATTGCTAATTTACTAAATTATAAAACACAGCAAAGTGAACAGTGTTAGCTGAACAGACAATATTGAATTGCATGAACTGCCCCAGTTAGGAGCTTTTTTGTTTAGGGGGCAGAATTTACGTTGTGGTGATTTGTGATTGGGTAGACTTCATCATTTATTAAGCTGGTCTTCATGAGGTGAAAGCCACTTTTATTAGTTTTCTTTCATTTTCTTGTTTTGCAGAATACTTTATGAGCTGCTGCTGAGTTCAACTGCATTCACAATAAAACAACAAATCTAGAACAATTGCTTACAAACAGCTATAGGGCACCACCACTGACATAGCCTTAAACTTGCAGGTAAAAATATATGGTTTGTATTAGTTCTTTTTTTAGGAGGTAAGAGGCTTAGGATCTATAAGCCCAATAATTCAGCTTGTTAAAATGCTCTTTGGTAGCTATTTTGCTTGGCCTCTCCTGATAATATGTTTACTGTTTTTCCATATCCCTCTCTGTACTGTCCACTATATTAGCACCCTTGACAGGAAATACCTTGCTAAAAGCTATTAATGCTTTAGGCATTGAAATAGCAGGGATGAAGACACTTGACAGTAAATTTGATTCAAGTGGACACCACCACGTCAGTGAATTAAATGTGGAAGGGTTAAACCCTCCTCAACTACTACTTACAACCACATTTACAACTAACCAGAGGAAAAATGGTCAAAGGTGAGATTTCAGCCTAACCCCAATAAAGACAAGAGAGAACAGATGCATACAGACAGATGGAGGAGCATACGGAGCCAATGAGACAATAGTGGGCAGCATTCTAGGGAGTGATTTTAGCATACCTGCTGCCTAACTGTTGTCATTAAGGCAAAGGGTAGTTTTAAGAAGGGATTTGAAGAAGGCCAATAAAGTGGCCTTGAAGATGTGGTTACAGGCAGCTCCTCCTGGCATGGAGGATAGCCTGGGACAAAGCATGAATCTGCTTGTTTGAAAATTTAACGACGGGGGTGATGAAGGCTGGCATCATGGTGATCGCAAGTGGAAGTCAACATTTTGATAGTGAATGAACTCTTATTATAGTTAATGGCAAAAATATTGTTGACTTCCATGTAAGCGAGATCAGCCTTCAGACAATGATCTTGACCCAGATCTCAAATACACTAATTTTCCATATGTATAATTCCCTTGAATTCATAGTTCTTAATCCTGTTCACACTGTGTTAAGTGAGAAGAAAATCAGGCCCAATTTGTCCTTTTTCAGCATCTGATTTAAGTCGCTTGACATGATTTCTCAACACATGATTATATGCTTTAAATTCGTTTAAAGAGGATGGTTTTGTGGAAAGTGAATTTGCCAACATCATGCCATTCCCAGATCCTCTTTTGGTAGGATAATGTATCTTTCACTTTCTTAATATCTTCAGTGCTGTAATTACCTCAGTGAACATGATGCTTAGTGGCATTTCTGGTTAAAGTCCTAATTAGCCTTCTGTAGCTAATGAAAGCATGTGAAAGTTTGGCTTGTGGCTTATTATTCTCCTCATTGTTATGAATGATAGGGCAACTGTTTAAAGCCTGCCAGTTTTACACTAAGACATAATTATTTATGAAAAGGCTTTGCCCCAGAAATGGAAATAATGATAATTAGATTTAATCTTTTCATGGTTTATGTATCTTTTCAGTGAAAGAGATGCCTATAGGGCATTAATTACCAATAGGGGAGAAGTAATGCACATTATCACAAAGGCATATTGCAAATATATGAACATGCAGTCATATTAGAGCCTATTCTTGATATTTCTACACACATGTAGATCATAGATATATACTCCCAGGTAACCTCATCTGCTTTCCAGTTTTCTGTTGGGTTCCACAGGGCTGTCTCCTTGGTCTCATCTCTTCTCCTTCTATATCTTACCTTTGGGCAATTTCATTTGCAATCACAGATTCAAATTCCATCTCTATGCTGGCAGCTCACCGGTTGATCTCTCTATTTCAGACCTGTCTCCTTCTGGCCAACCTTAAATCTCAGCCTGTTTCTCTGACATCTCCTTGTGGATGTTAACCACCAGCTTGAGCTAAATATGGCTAAAACAGTGCTCTTTATCTTTCTGCCCCCCAAACCATTCCTGAGATCTCCTTTCTTGATTACTGTGGGCACCTCCATCCTGCCTGTCATGCACACCGGTAACCTGGCCATCATCTTTCACTCGCATCTTTCTCTAGGTCCTGTGAGAAAGTTCCTCCTCTATCTTGGTGGGTCCTGTGCTTATTGGCGGATTTTCTTTCCTCAGAGATTCACCATGTGGGTTGGGGGAACAACCCAGAGACCTTCCCCTCTGGAAGAACCCACAGTCCAGGTCAATTGGGAGGTTTGGGGGGAACCCGGGCCCATGCTCTACTCCGGGTTCCAGCCCAGGGCCCTGTGGACTGCAGCTGTCTATAGTGCCTTCTGTAACAGCTGCATGACAGCTACAACTCCCTGGGCTACTTCCCCATGGCCTCCTCCAAACACCTTCCTTAGTCTCACCACAAGACCTTCCTCTTGGTGTCTGATAACGCTTGTGCTCCTCAGTCCTCCAGTAGCACACCCTCTCACTCTCCGCTTCTTGCACCTCTTGCTCCCAGCTCCTCACACTCACACCACAAACTGAAGTGAGCTCCTTTGTAAAGCCCAGATGCCCTGATTAGCCTGCCTTAATTGATTCTAGCAGTTTCTTCTTAATTGGCTCCAGGTGTCCTAATTAGCCTGCCTGCCTTAACTGGTTCTAGCAGGTTCCTGATTACTGTAGTGCAGCCCCCGCTCTGGTCACTCAGGGAACAGAAAACTACTCATCCAGTGACCAGTATATTTGCCCTCTACCACACTCCTGTACCCCACTGGTCTGGGTCTGTCACAGTCAATACATCCAGACTGTGTCTAAATCTTGTCTTACTTCTGCATAGCAGTTCTATGATATGGCTTTTCCTTTCCATCCACACAGCTAAAACTGTCGACCACGTTCTCATCTCGCCTCTCAGTTACTGCAAAATCTTTCTTTCTGACCTTGACAAATGCAAGCTTGCCCTGTTCCTATCCATTCAGAATGCTACTGCTAAATTAATGTTGCCTACCCCATTGCTTTGACTATGACACCTCTCTCTTTGAATTCCTCCATTGGCTTCCTCTTCTTCTCTAGCTCATCAAACTGAAGATGCTTATATTCACTTCCAAGGCCCTTTGCACTCAATGCCCAACCACACATAATCTCTCATTTGTTATCAAGCTATCAATACTCACCCCCAGTTGGCCTAGGATGCCAGCCTCCAATGCCAACGTGTTACGTTTTCAAACAAACCCCTTTGTGCTTTCTCCTATCCTGCCCCCCACACATGTTAGGCACTTCCTACAAACATCTACAAGTTCCTCATTTTCTACTCCTTTGTTTTGATGGCTATAAAAATCTTAACAATAGTTGGAATGTGGGGAGCAGAGGCCACTGCCTGTCATGCTGACCAGTATTGTCTCATTGTTCACTTGTACTCCCATCAGTCTGTATCCATCAGTTGTCTCTTCTCTTATATTTACATTGTAAGCTCTGTGGGACAGACTGTCTTTTAGTTCCATTTTTGTACAGTGGCTAATACAATGGGGTCCTTATCCATGACTAGGGCTCCTGGGAGCCACAGTAATACAAATAAATAATAATAATTAAGTAATAATACCTTTATATATATCATGTGGACATCCAGGGTCAATGGATGCAAGGGGTGATGGGAGAAATGTGCACAGACTTTCTCACATAAGGGCCAATCAGAGTTGATGTCTTTGCATTCAGAAGAGCACAGGGACTGCTCCCTCCATGTGCCCCTCATTGGTACACATTACCCCAAAGGTGGTGAAGAGAAAGCAGATCCTTGCTTCTTCCATCTCCACCAGCTGATGAATCAAGCAACACCCCAGCTGCTGCAGCTGTACACCACTTGGGAATTCCTCTATAAGAGAAAAGCCCAAAGCAGCTAATTAAGTTTGCTTGAAAGGTACTTTCAGCCACCAGAGCAGCACAAAGCCATTTTTGAAGGGGTGGAGGGAAGGAGCAGAATCTGGCCCTTTGTATGTTTCATTGTGATTTATCAATCACTGAAATACCTGTGTACTTGACATTTTTTTCTTCTTTTTTGAAACATGTCTCTTTTGGAGGGCACCTAGGCTTTTGTGATGTTATGATTCAGCATTAGGAAGCCTATGAGGAAGATGTTTTTGTGCCTCGTACAAAGGCAAGCATAAAATAATTTTGCCATACATGACCTCTGAGCTAGATAGCATAATTTTGCATTATTTAGTATTTTTGACTGTAAATGATGGTGTTAGTGCTATTATCTAGCCCAGTTGGCACTACCATGTTCCAGAGTCATTGCTTTCAGCAGAGGCATTGTTTGGTAGTGTGTGGGCAGATGCTTCTTGCTTGGGGAATTTAGGTATTGTTTTTCAGTAAGGGAAATGAAATAGGGGCAAGTGTTATATAAACAGGTATGTACATGCCCACTGTATTCCAGATAGGCCAAATCCTACTGATCTTATTCTGCTGATGTAAGTTGGAATTTTACTGGAGTAAGGACTACATGGATTCATTCCCATACTCTTTTGGATAATAACTGGGTACATAAATTTATAAAGCGAAGAAGAACAATACAATGCTGATGCCATTGTGGAGTTAGCTTTGTCCACTGCAGTCCCTTCATTTCAAATCTTGAAAAGTGATTTTTAATTCAATATAAACCTGTGTCACATCCATCTTTCAGTGTCAGCAAGACAAGCGGGCAGCACACCAATAGCTGGAGGGCTATTCTGAGATGAAATCAGTGTGTCATCTACATAGGAATGAACATTAATACAGTGCTGATGGATTACCTCATTCACTGACAGCATGTAGATAATAGACTGAAATACAAGAGGCCAAGAACTTGGAACAAGAATGTTCAGATAAAAATAATATTTCCAGATACCATTCTTCTGGTTGTTAGCACTTAGCTTCCGTAAGAGAATACAGCAGGAATCAATGAAGGAGGCATCCTAACTTATTAACCACAAGGTTCTCAGTGCTCTTATCATCTACTTTCCTCAAAAGGAAAGGATACTAGACTGCCTAGTGAGTTAAAATGCACTGGAATGCCACCTCTGGAGACATTTACTGTTTCACACTTGAAATATGTTTGAAGGTCTTAGTCACACACAGGTAGTATCTGTATATATTCTGTAACTGTTGCATTGTTTTTCCATTGATTTCAATGGAAACGAGATTAGTCTTTCATAAATTTTTGCTCATATGGGATTGGATTTATAAGCTAAGTAGTTGCGTATCAGGGTGCTGCAAGTCCGGATTGAACCATATCAAATGCCTTACTGAAATAGAGGTAAATTAGATCCGCTGCATTTCCTTTGTCTAAAAAATCTGTTACCTTCCCAAAGAAGGAGATCAGGTTGGTTTGGCACAATCTACCTTTTGTAAAACCATGTTGTATTTTGTCCCAATTACCATTGACCTCAATGTCCTTGACTATTTTTTCCTTCAATTTTTTTCCCAAGACCTTGCATACTACAGATGTCAAACTGACAGGCCTGTAGTTGCTGGGATCACTTTTTTTCCCTTTCTTAAAGATAGGAACTATGTTAGCAATTCTCCCGTCATACGGTACAACCCCTGAGTTTACAGATTCATTAAAAATTCTTGCTAATGGGCTTGGAATTTCATGTGTCAGTTCCTCTAATATTCTTGGATGAAGATTATCTGGGCCCCCTGATTTCGTCCCATTAAGCTGTTCGAGTTTGGCTTCTACCTCGGCTGGGGTAATATCTACCTCCATATCCTCATTCCTAATTGTCATCCAACCATTATCCCTAAGCTCCTCATTAGCCTCATTAAAGACTGAGGCAAAGTATTTGTTTAGATATTGGGCCATGCCTAGATTATCCTTAACCTCCACTCCATCCTCAGTGTTTAGCGGTCCACTTCTTCTTTCTTTGTTTTCTTCTTATTTATATGGCTATAGAACCTTTTACTATTGGTTGTAATTCCCTTTGCGAGGTCCAACTCCACATGGCTTTTGGCCTTTCTAACTTTATCCCTACATGTTCTGACCTCAATAAGGTAGCTTTCCTTGCTGATCAGTCCCATCTTCCACTCCTTGTAGGCTTTCTGCTTTTTCTTAATCACCTCTCTGAGATGCTTGCTCATCCAGCTTGGTCTACAACTCCTGCCTATGATTTTTTTCCCCTTTCTTGGGATGGAGGCTTCTGATAGTTTCTGCAACTTTGACTTGAAGTAATTCCAGGCTTCCTCCACCTTTAGATCCCCAAGTTCTTCAGTCCAATCCACTTCCCTAACTAATTTCCTTAATTCTTTAAAGTTGCCCATTTGAAAAACCCTAGTCACAGATCTATTTTTGTTTATCCTTCCATTTAGTTTAAACTGAATTAGCTCATGATCGCTCAAACCAAGGTTGTCCCCTACAACCATTTCTTCTATGAGGTCCTCACTACTCACCAAAACCAAATCTAAAATGGCATCCCCTCTTGTTGGTTCAGCTACTACTTGGTGAAGGAATCCATCAGCTATCACATTTAGGAAAATCTAAGCCCTATTATTATTACTAGCACTTGTCCTCCAGTCTATATCTAGGAAGTTAAAGTCTCCCATGATCACACAATTCCCATTAGTATTTACTTCATTAAAAACATTAAAAAGGTTTCTATCCATATCCAAATCAGATCCTGGCAGTCTGTAGTACACCCCAAGCACTAGCCCAGGGGAGGCTCTAGTAGCTTTCTTCCCCAATGTGTTTTTTGCCCAGACAGACTCTGTCTTATCCATTCCATCACTTCTTATTTCTTTACAGTCTACCTCATCATTGATATACAATGCTACTCCACCACCTTTGCCTTTATTTCTGTCTTTCCTAAACAGCACATACCCTTCAATACCTGTACTCCAGTCATGACTACTACTCCACCATGTTTCTGTTATCCCTATAATATCCAGTTTCATTTCCTGCACCAGTTACTCTAGTTCCTCCATTTTCTTACCTAGGCTCCTCGCATTGGTGTACAAACATCTTACTTCTTGCTGTTTGGCTTCACTCACATTCTTTACCCAATTAGGCCTAGACATTCTACCACCAGTATCACCTATTAGAGTTGTATCTATAGTACCCTTCCTCCATATGTCCATTCTCCTACCCATGACAGTATCCTTTCTTGCTTCGTTTTCTTGCCTCTCAATGTTAAAATCCGGCATGGAGATTACCTGGACATCTCCCAATCATCTCCCCCCAATGCCTAGTTTAAAGCTCTCTTAATCAGTTGTGCCAGCCTCCATCCTAGAAGTTTATTTCCATCCCTACTCAGGTGAAGTCCATCCCGAGAGAACAGTCCTCTGTCCATGAATGCCTCCCAGTGGCCATACATCCCAAAGGCTTCCTTATAGCACCACTGCCTGAACCATCTGTTGATCGCCATAATCTTGTCACACCTTTGTTGCCCTTTTCTAGGAACAGGCAGAATCCCCACTGAAGATCACCTGAGCCTCGATTTCCTTAAGTGTCTTCCCTAGCCTGGCATAGTCTCCCTTGATACGTTCCAGCGAGACTCTAACCGAATCATTCATTCCCACATGAAGGACAATCAGTGGATTCTTTCCCGCTCCCGTTAGGATCCTCTTCAGCCTCAGGTCCACATCCCATATCTTAGCACCCAGCAGACAGCACACCCTTCTGTTCTCTGTATCAGCTCTGGTTACAGGCCTGTCTATCCTTCTCAGTAAGGAGTCCCCAATCACATAGACCTGCCTTTTCTGGTGACTGTGTGATTCTCTGGTCTATCCCCTGTTCCCTCTGACTGCAAGTCCTTTCAATTCCTATTCACCCTTGCAATCCTCTGCAACCCATCCTGTATCCCCCTGGGACTCATGTTTGGTGTTATCTCCATTGACTCTTCCCCTCTCCTTATAGGGCTAGCTGCTCTTCTCTTCTTCCTTGCCCTCCCACCTTCAGCGACCACCTGCTGTGCACCTTCTTCATTTTCCAACTCCGCAAACCTGTTCCTGAGCTCTATTGCTCCTTCACTAGCCTGTCTTTTCTTCTGCCTGGTTCTCTTAGTCACATGCTTCCACCATCCACTTTCCTCACCCAGCAGTCTCCCTGCAGAGTTCTTTGGTCCTGCTTCCATCTACAAGTCTGAGCTTTTCCCTTCGACCTTCTCATGTCTTTGCTCCATCATCTGCTTGAATCCCCTTCTAAACTCGACCGGAGTTTCCACCTGCATCTCCAATCCTCAGATCTTTTCTTCCATCAGCTCTATCAGGCAGCACTTCATGCAGACAAAACTCTTTTCAGGAACCCGCTCCAGTATCATGTACATGCTGCAGCTTCCACATCCAGTCATCTTCATTGTGTCTTCCACTGCTTGGGTCACTACAACTGCTGCCTCTGTATCTGTCATAGGCTTCCCACCTAAATCCTGTAAATCTGGGAAACACAAACTAACCCAAAACACCACCGCCCACAGCAAAACAAACCCCCAACAAGCACCAAAACACTGCTAGAACACTGCACACTCTTCAGTAGCCTGTGTGTTCCTCTGCCTGTCTCTCTTAGTCTTCCTCCAAACTCCCCCTGTAAACTCCCATTCAAACTCCCCTGTTTACAGCTCTGTTTGCTGGCTCCTGTGCCGTTGTCATGGCACCAGTACTATTATGTATTATGAATCTTCGGGGGTAAATTCTGAAATCTTTAAGTGAATTTTGCCTCTGTAAAAACAGAATAAAAGCTGAGTAATGATGTAAAGATTTGCTCCATATAACATAGAGATGGAAAAGACAATATTCTAGTTTATCTCACTGCTAATATAGAATTGTGCCTTTTACGGGTCTTATCATTATCCATCAGCTGTCTCTGTGCCTCCTTGTTAAATCCTGTTTTCATTACAGGAGTATTAGGAAGGAGAATGATTTCTCAAATAAAAGAATCAATTTCATTATATAAGTCCCAGTTCCCTCTTTTCTTACATTTTTTGTTCTGTGATTTTAGTTTTATTTTGTTTTTTGATTGGATTAGAAGGAGCAATGTTGTCATATGAGATGCTATTGTCATGGAAAAAAATAACACATCAAGGACATACCGAGCAAAATAGACAGTCTGAATAAATATTTGAGTACAATTTACTGAATATTCAGACAGAGTACATTTGCCCACAAAAGGAACATTGCATGTTACAGCCTTTGTTTTAATATTAATCAGTGTAATAGAGTTCTGTAAGTTTGTTCGTGTGAAATAGATAAAAAAGAGAAGATTTACTGATATAACCATGGCTGATTGAGATCCTTGGCCACTCAGAAATTCCTTAAAACTACCTGTTAAATATTTCATATATCTGGAATTACTCTCTTGGTATTACATTTGATTTGCAAATATTGTCCAGAATGAAATATTTTAGTAGTGCTTGGTAGCAGAGTTATTTAAAGGGAATATGTCCATGCAATGGTAACCCTAATGTCCATCAGTCATCATAAAAAGTACCTTATGTCTACTGGAGATCCAGGAAGCGTGCAGTATTTGGAAACAATACAAGCTAAATTTGCACTTTTTATTCTCTGTTTCTACATGAAAATCAATAATAAACATAAAAGAGCACCTTATTCACAACCAGATTGTAACCCTTGCTGTGTGCCCATAAAAAGGAATAACATGCCTTGTTACTCCCCTGTGGTGCTAACAGCCACATGCATTGCTACTCACCCTCCTGTGCAGATGGATAGAGAATGGGCAGAACCTGGAAAAATGCTGACATCTGACTCCCTACGTAGAACAAGGGGCATCTAGGGTGACCAGACAGCAAGTGTGAAAAATTGGGGAGGGGGGGGAGGTAATAGGAGTCTATATAAGAAAAAGACCCAAAAATTGGGACTGTCCTTATAAAATCAGGACATCTGGTCACCCTAGGGGCATCACAGACTCAACTGTGAATCTAAGTGACAATCAAGTCCCTGCTCCTTTCCTAGAGCAACTCAACTATGAACTATCCCTTACTTAGGATATTACTTTCTATTGCTCAATGTCACAGAATCAATAACACACAATATCTAAGCATCATATACATCTATAGTGCTGTATACATAGTAGTGATCAAAACAGTTGTAGTACAACTATTCCTACTTATTCTTGACGCTTCAATGTTTTTCTTGAATTCTATTTGTAAGCAATTTTCAAATACTTGAACACTATTGTAATAAAGTTTAACTGTGCATATACAAAGGGGAAATTGGTGGTACATATTAAAATAGCACAGTTGCCAGTGCCTGAAATTAAAATACACCTCTACCTCAATATAACGGTGTCCTGGGGAGCCTAAAAATCTTACTGCATTATAGATGAAACCGTATTATATCGAACTTGCTTTGATCTGCCGGAGTGCGCAGCCCCGTGCTCCCAGAGCACTGCTTTACCACATTATATCCGAATTCGTGTTATATTGGGTCACGTTATATCGGAGTAGAGGTGTATCTTCCTTTTGGAGATGTAAGTCACATATACTCCTTATCCAAAAATAATGACCAAAAATACAAGATTTGTACTGTAGAGGAAAATATCCAGGAGATAGGGAGAATAGTATGGTGGTGGTTTTTTGCTTTTTAAAAAAGTGTTAAAGCTTTGATAACACTGGTCTACAATTTTTGAGAAATAGTCTGCTTCAGAGATAAAATGTGCTATTTATTATGTATTTTGATGTGCTGAATTCAAATATGACAATAAAAACAACTGATTGGCTACAGTTTCTAAGATATTTAAGTTTTTACATTTTATGTCTATGTATATTGTGTAGATAGCAGAGTTTTAATCATAAATTGTAAACCTAGGTCTTTTCATGTGTTTATGGTTGCTTTACATGATAATATTTCACCTGTCCTGTTTATGTAACACTTTAAAAATCAGCAAAAGGGTTATATACATAAAATTTATTATGAAATAAAAGGCAAAAAACTATTATGTACATAGTTTAGTCCTATTCAGTGTCTACTCAGCACTTCTTGGCTTGTCTCTTGTATTCATTAAATGAAGCATCTCTTGTCACTGTCCAGCAATAGTCTGCAAGCATGGGCTCCATTTTCCCTGATAGCGTTTCTCCATTGTTGCAATGTCCTGGTGAAATCACTCGCCATGCTTGTCGCTCACTGCTCCGTAGTTCGGTGGAAAAAAATCTAGATGAGAGTGCAAAAAATGTATCTTTAGTGACATGTTGCAACCAAGGCTGTTGTATGCCTTGAGGAGGTTTTCCACCAGCAACCTGTAGTTGTCTGCCTTGTTGTTTCCGAGAAAATTTATTGCCACTAACTGGAAGGCTTTCCATGCCATCTTTTCCTTGCCACGCAGTGCATGGTCAAAAGCATCATCTCGAAGAAGTTCACGAATCTGAGGACCAGCAAAGACACCTTCCTTTATCTTAGCTTCACTTAACCTTGGAAATTTTCCACGGAGGTACTTGAAAGCTGCTTGTGTTTTGTCAATGGCCTTGACAAAGTTCTTCATCAGACCCAGCTTGATGTGTAAGGATGGTAACAAAATCTTCCTTGATTCAACAAGTGGTGGATGCTGAACACTTTTCCTCCCAGGCTCCAATGACTGTCGGAGTGGCCAATCTTTCTTGATGTAGTGGGAATCTCTTGCACGACTATCCCATTCGCAGAGAAAACAGCAGTATTTTGTGTATTCAGTCTGCAGACCAAGCAAGAGAGCAACAACCTTCAAATCGCCACAAAGCTGCCGCTGATGTTGGTCATAGTTTATGCACCTCAAAAGTTGTTTCATGTTGTCATAGGTTTCCTTCATATGGACTGCATTACCAACTGGAATTGATGGCAAAACATTGCCATTATGCAGTAAAACAGCTTTAAGACACATCTTCAATGAATCAATGAACAGTCTCCACTTATCTGAATCGTGAACGATGTTGAGAGCTGCCATCACACCATCGATGTTGTTGCAGGCTACAAGATCACCTTTCATGAAGAAGAATGGGACAAGATCCTTTTGACAGTCACGGAACATGGAAACCCTAACATCACTTGCCAGGAGATTCCACTGCTGTAGTCTGGAGCCCAACAGCTCTGCCTTACTCTTGGGTAGTTCCAAATCCCTGACAAGGGCATTCAGTTCACCTTGTGTTATGAGGTGTAGTTCAGAGGAGGAGGATGGGAGAAAATGTGGGTCCTGTGACATTGATGGTTCAGGACCAGAAGTTTCATCCTCTTCCTCGTCTGACTCAAGCGAAAATGATTCTGGTGCATCAGGAACCGGCAGTCCTTCTCCGTGGGGAACTGGACGTATAGCTGATGGAATGTTTGGATAATACACAGTCCACTTTTTCTTCTTTGACACACCTTTCCCAACTGGAGGCACCATGCAGAAGTAACATTTGCTGGTATGATTTTGTTGGCTCTCTCCAAATCATTGGCACTGCAAAAGGCATAGATTTCCTTTTCCTGTTCAACCACTGGCGAAGATTTGTTGCACAAGTGTTGCAGCATATGTGTGGGGCCCACCTCTTGTCCTGATCTCCAATTTTGCAGCCAAAATAAAGGTGATAGGCTTTCTTAACTATAGGGTTATACTGCGCTTTTGTGATGCAAAAGTCACTTCACCACAAACATAGCAGAAGTTATCTGCACTGTTCAGACAAGTACGAGGCATCTCTGCTCACTTTGGCTAAACAGAAATGTGTCCCTTTGCAAAATCAAACACTGACAAATAAGAGAGCACAACACTGTATGATTTCTAGAGCTGATATAGGGCAATTTGTTCAGCAGAGTGATGTAAGCTTCGTTATGATTGCATCATCCATGACTGCTAGGAATAACATGATGCAATTCATATCATGTATGACGCAATACCAGCGTCAGATTGCATCATTCATTGTTTTGCCTAAAAAGCAAGTACTGTCCAAACCCAATCATAGATTTATTCATAGATCCAGTCAAAGATGTATTTTAGTCACTTCTGGTTTAAATTGAGATCCCTTCCCTTTATAACTCACTTATCCTCCGCCATTCCCAAGTCAAGGGTCATATATACTGACCCAATAGCATATCTTGAAAACTAGAGCTAATCAACAATTTTAAGCATCATTTTCGTTCTCAGTGACCCAGAATTAGTAAAGTTTGACTACATTTATTTCAGAAGCATTTTGGCTGTAGAGCAGTGTAATATTAAACAATTAACCCCAAGAAACCAGTGATGCAGAAAGAAAATTCATAACGAATTTTTAGCTGAATGTTCCAAGGCTAGAATCTTGTTAACCAGTAAAACAGAGCTGACTCAATGGTCATTGTTAAGTACAATATGGCCTTTCCTCCCTTCAGATTAGTCCTGTGTCCAAGGCTTTCAGTTTTTGGAGCAGGTACCACACTGTTAAGTCAATAATTCAAACAGCAAGGGGCCAAATGCATTACTGCAGCAGCATAAACTAGCACTCTTAGCTTCCTTAAAACTAAATTCTAGAATCACATTCTTCATGCTAGAAAGGGTTTCTAAATGAACTTTAAACAGTGTGCAAATGCCTGCAAACAAGGCAACTGCTGAGCAAACATTCTACATAGCTGAGTAAATATGTTAAAATGTCATGGCAGCAAAGCACTCGAGAGATGCTTTAGGAATTATTGCACAATCAAGTTCCTTCCCATGAAACTATTTGTAAAAATTAGCAAAGTGAAATTTGAACGATGATACATTCAGAGCTGGGCTTGAATGGATGCTAATATGGAGACTCAAGGTTTGAAGTGATTCTGCTGTACGTTAATGGAAGGCAACACATGGTTGAGGGCAGTAAAGACCCACATTCATTGGGTGGGAAAAAGAAATTCACAGCTTGTGACTCCACTTCAAACATTTAACATTTTACACTACTGTCAAATATCATGGAAAATTACTGTTCTTAGAAGTATCTACAATAAAGTGCCCCTGAATGACAAGATAGAATACTGAAGATCATATTAGAATTGGATCTTTAGTCTCAGTACAAGTTCAGCATCTTGATCAAAGGAAGTGTATCCAGTGGTTCACATATCTGCATGGCAGTTTGTTTGTTTGTGTGAAAGTAGCTAGCTAGCCAGCTACTTATAGCTCATCACCAAAATATCTGAGGTGACATGAATTCATACACTATTGTATTGTTCATCAATATTTGAACCAAAACAGATGATCTTGCACATTTGAATACTGATTCTTATAATGAGGACAAATACTTCTTATGGATAGATCGAACCCCTGGCAGCAACTACAATGTTTCTCTGATAGTAAAATACTGTTTTCTGTAAGCTGTTTTCTGCCTTGGGAAGATTCCCCGATGTTTACGTCCTCTTCAATTTCAATGTACTTTATTAAATAATGCTTTGTATTCCTCAAACTGTAATTTTTCTCTCAAAGGACATTCTACCTGCTAAGATTATGATAATGTACCAACACAGAGAGAAAAAAATCCATATGGTCTTTCTATCAACTTGGATGAAAGCATGTGGATTCTTAATATAAAATCTGATTTAATATGTACTGTATATTAAGCTTCCTCCATAATATTGCTTTTTAAGTTTCTATAATCCTTGGAAAAAATGATATTTAAACTAAGTAGGGTGCTGGGTTGTTCTAGTGTCATGACCATCGAGATAGAAAGAATATTGAGATGTTTTTCATATTCATCAAAATAACAAAATACAAATGCATGCTCTGGGAAAAAAAGAGGAAACTGTCAAGGCTATAACTGCTAGTCTAAACAGTCTGAGCTTATAGTTTTCTGGGTTTTGTCTGTTAAACTATCTCAGCTACTTAGGAGTTAGGTTTATGTAAAAATCTGTTAAGTTCTGGTGGTAAAAAAACCACATCACTATTTTCCCTGAAAAAACAAGCTAACAAACCAAAGGGTATCAGTACCTAGCAGTAAAATAACTTTACAAGATCAATAGATCTTTTAATGCACTGTATTGTATACACAGAAGTGGATTTTAGTGTATATTTTGATTAGCACAAAATCTTTTTAATGACTTTTCAAAATGCCACATCCTAGTGTTCTAAAATAAATGTTTTAAAGGAAAATATATTGTAGCTTTTTCAACAGATTCATGAATGTAAAATATGAAATCAATGCTCTACATTTGCATTTGCACAGTAACTTTAACTTGCTGCAAGGTTCCACAGTAACTGAATAGCTAAGATGCTCCTCAGTTCAAAGCCTCAACATGAAGGACCAAATTCTGACTTGAGAGCCATATCGGAATATGAACATAAATATAGATGATTGTGGGTAGGCAGACTGTCTTTATCCATCTATACACCTAAAATTATTTTCTTACAATTCTGGCCAAAAACATCAACTTTACACAAACCAATGATAGCACGTTACATATCTGAAAATACCAAAAAGCAAACAGAGGTGTAGTTTGGCCAAAGTGGTCATCTAAAAGAGCATAAACATATCCTTTCTCCCATATCACAGAACCTGCTCCATTCACAGCACATGGACCTTTTAATGTAATATCTGAATACCTCAAAATCATTTATCAGCTTATCTTCACAATATCCTCATTTTACAGGTAGGAACCTGTGGCACGGAGAGATACTCGCAGCCCAGCTAGACAGACTCGTGCTAGTAGGGATCAAGCTAGCATACTAAAAATAGCAATGTGGATATTGTAGCTGAGTCTGGAGCTCACGCTCTCAAGCCCAATCAACCCTCTAGGCTTGAAAGCCCAAGCTTCGGCCCCAGCCACAGTAACCACAGTGCTATTTTTATTGGGCTAGCTCAAGTGTCTGCCTAGGCTGGGAGGCTCTCTCCCAGCTGCAGTGTAGACACACTTTTAAATGACTTGCTCAGAGTCACACAGAAAATCTATGGTACAGCTGGGACTTGACACTAGATTTCCTGAGTGCCATTGCCTTAGCCACAAGAATATCCTTCTTCCAGTTGTATGTTGTGGCTGTCACACTGTGTTTGGATTGGATGTCCTGATCCTCTGCAGATGCTTCAATATATGTGGGATTTTCCCACGGAGCCAGGGACATCTGAATGCTTGGGGGGAGGGGGGAGTGGGAGGTGCTCTCATTGTTCTCTTCATAGGTTGGGGTATTGTGCCTAAAATGATTAGCTGGGTGCTCTAAATTTCAGCTCACTGAATTGCCCACATAAATTTGTTCCCCTCTCCACAGATGGACTTTGCCATCCAAGGATATGTTTGGATCCTACTTAAGTTTGTAAAATAGAAGTTGAGGCCTCATGATTTGAAACAGTATTTCTAAAAATTGGTACTAAAATAGTTTACTTCATATCGATCTTAAAGATTCAAAGAACAGGTCAATGCTAATTTGGTAGAGAAGGACTTTGATGCCTATAGGTTTAAAGCTGTCAGCTTAAATTTTCATGGCCAAATCAGGAGTAACAAAAAACTATGTTCAGCTAATATTCTGAAGTAAACAACTCACTCCAGCTTACCCATTAAATGCTTGACAAAATGAACATGTTCTTTTGAATCGAGTAAATTCAGTCATTTCTTTTAACGTTCATTGTTAATGTAGATGTTCATATTTTATTGAAAAAGACGTGAAAAGGTTTAAAAAATTGATCATGAGACTGTGAATAGATGCCCTGATAAGAGGGAAATATATATTTTCTAAATATTTGTTCTTTTCGCTGGTGTAAATCAGCATGGCTCCATTGAAGTTACAATGGAGCTATGCTAATATACACCAGTTGAGGCTCTGGCCTTTATTCATTTAATAAAATGTATTACTCATCCAGAATATGTTAACTAAACCACCAGACAGTTATGAACCATTAACTATTAATAGATAAGAAATAATGTATTGAAACATTTTAAATGTACACATTTGTCAGTGTGTATTTTGTATAATGAAAGCTTGGCAAGCACTATATATAACATTTTCCTTATTTTTTGGAACAAATATACACAAATGGACACTTAAGTTGTACCCACAAAATATGCATGAGTAAGCATAAAGTAGCAAAATAGATAGCTGCAGATGACAAAGGGTAATTGCATGTGCAATCACTTGTCCATGTGTACAGTCATACATATTTGGCAAGTGTAAATTACTGAAGGTGCTTAGAAGATCTGATCTTTTATCAAATATATATTCCCAAACAAACAAAATTAAGGCAGAATTAAGGTTGAGAGTATTTATCAGCAATTTAGGGTAAAATATATTACAGGGATGTTGTAATTACCCCAAATCCAAGCATTATAATCCCAGGAAATTCAGAGTCAAAGTTATACTTAAAAGAATTACAACATGTTCAGTATGGAAGTGTACAGGTAGAGCACCCAGATAAATAGCCATGATTATGATTAAGTGATTAGTGTTGGCATCAGTTGTATTTAAGAAAATAAGTACTAAGTAAACAAAATTATTAATCATATTTATTGTTGATAGTTTGGGGCTCAAATAATGTACTAAGGAGGAATATTTAATAACTTCAGACTTCTCTAGTTCAAAACCAAAAGAGTTGGGAAATTGTTCAGCAAGTCTCTAATGCTGAGAATACAATCCTCTGAAATATTTGATAAAATTATTTAAATTAATTTTGGACAGTAATCAATAATTACAAATCTTTAAATAAGGTTACATTAACCAAACACAAAATTTATCATTTCTTACGTATTGTAGGATACTTATATTCATTATTGAGGGGTTTTAGTTGTCACCTTTAGTTCATATATTTTCTGGATATTTTGAATCCTTCTCTCAGGTCTTTGACTTGTTTTAAAGAATTTAAAATTCATTAAACAAGATGAAAAACTGAGAAAAGTTGAACCATTCAGAAAAACAAGAGCAGCCCAACACTGAAGATGAGGAGAGAAAAATAATCTGAACAGCATAGATTTTTCCTCATTGCACAAAGTGCCCCTTTGATATATACATACTGTGGAATTTGCTGTAGTGAATTCAGATACAGTGAAACTCTATATAGTGCAAAGTAATATGAAAGACATTGCTGCAATATATTGAATCAATGAATACACAGTGCACAGTTACGTTTTTCTGGGGGGGAACAATTACTTTACTATGAAAGGCTTCTATTTATATTTATATTTATATTTTTACTTGCATCCCTTAAATTCCAGGACAGTGGGAACAGAAAATTTTAAAGAAAAACACAATACCCAGGAGCTGATGTAACAGTTATCAGTGATATAATATTGGTAATATTAAAAATATTCAGATTAGTATGTTATATTTTATGAAGCTATACAATATAACATTCAGATGATAACACATTTGCCCTTATATTTTTTTATGTCAAAATAAACAAGACAAGTGAAGTGATAAGTAATTTAAATTCTACAAACAAAACTAGACCAGCTGTGTATAAGTGGAAATTATTAAAATAAATTATTCCAGAGGGGAAAAAAATTCTTTAAATTACCTTTTCTGAAGAGAGGAGGCAAATATTGATCCTGTTACAAAATATCTGAATGTAGGGGATATCTTTAGCAGCTTTTGATAGGGGTTCACTTATTTAATTGATATGCAAACTAGCAATAGGTGTGTTGTGGAACTGCTATGTGTCTTTCATATACTATCAGAAAAGAAATATGAACACTTTTGGAGTCTCATAAATGTTCATAACTCAGTGGAAAATTGTGAATAAGATTATTTAGATCATGCCATTGTAAACCTAGGAGTGTAATTTTGACTTTAAAATGAGTCTTGGAATAAAGTGTGACATGATGAAAAATAGGTGAATTATTGGGTGAAGAATTCTAATTCTTAACAGTTTGATTTCAATCTCAGACATCTCCCATTTAATATCTTATATGGACACAACATCAATACTGAATGTAGAGATATCATATCACACTCTCACAAATTCATCTACAGTGTGTGTTCGGGGTGGGGTTGGAGTGCTGAAGGTTATTAGCCTGATTCTGATCTCATTTATGGCTTCTCGGATGTCAGTATACGCCATTGATATACACTACTGCAAGATTGATCAGAATCAGGCTCTTTGCAGGAAGTTGTCTTGAAGAAAGTAGATTTTTCTTGCTTCTAAACTTCTCTCAAGTTTTCCAGTGACTGTAGCTGGAGTACTGATGCAAGTCGCCCAGAAACTACTTCATCCCATTGTCTGACTGGAGATATAGGGTCTAGAAATGCTGGGTCAGGAGAAATAACTTTAGAAGTATCAAGTCATTGAGAGTAGTAAATTCTAGAAATGGCAGGTCAGAGGGAAAATTAACAACTGGATTTTTCCTCCACCCATTGCACATAGAATAGGAATGGATTGTTCACATCTTTAAAGTGTTGACACATTGTTTAGGAAGCTTCAAAACGGATGATCTGGCCTTAGCAATAGCTCCAATGGAAGTAATTTGTCACCTGGCAGAAGAAAAAAAACAGAACAGTTAATTTATGTTGTGTTGCTTCAGAACGCATTGTGTGATGATGTAGTGTTGCTGACTTTGGTGATCACAAAAATTAAGGAACTGTTTATCTTAAAAGAAGGTAGATGAAGGAAACAAAATACCACAACCTTCTCTAGTCTCTGAAGATAAATACCCAATAGTGGCCTGAACAAAGTAATCCTGTATACATAAACCGCACATTCTGATACTTGGTCTGCATTATGGACCTTATCCTGCAAAGTGCAGAATGCCTTCTGGGTCACAATAGTCAAAAGGGATTCGAGGGTGCTTAGCTCATAATGGGAGGCACCAGCACTTTGCATGTGAGACCTATTATGGTCTGGTGATCCTTGGGAACTACTTAGATTTGGCATGAGGCTGGACACCATCCCAACTGAATCAAATCAGAATATTTTCAGCTAGTACAGATAACATCCCCTCGCAGTTCCCATTAGCACTTTAATAAGTGGTACAGACACTTTAGGACCCACCGTCATGGCACTCCTCTGTCTCCAGTTGCCTAATGAAGAGAAGCAACATTTGCCTGAAGAGGGAAGATAAGACATTGAGGGAGACAGACAAAACAGCTGTGTATATTTAAAAAAAAACACATATAAAGGGGGCAGTCTCTTCAGAAGGCTAATACTGCTAGGAAGAATTTATATATAAAAGTGTGTGCTTTTTGTTTTACTTATTTTGCATTATGAATCTCTCTACAATTAATAACCTAAGGATTAATCATAGAACTAGAAGGGACCTCGAGAGGTGATCTAGTCTAGTCCCCTGCACTCATGGCAGGACTAAGTATTATCTAGACCATTAAGGGCTGGTAGGGAGAGATTTTATTTACCATAGCCTCTCTAAAACAAATACTAGCCCTCTTTTCCCAAAAAAGAGGGATGAGAGCTTTTTCCAGACCCAAAAAAGGATCTCCTATTGGTTGAGGAAAGGACTAACTGGGCTTAACTATGAACACTTTATAATCCATTGTGTAATGTCTTAAGTAGAGGAAGAAGTATCACAACTTAGCATACATATAAAATAATTTGTTATTCTAAATGGACCCAAGTAAATATGGATGCTGTTTGGAGATATATAAATCTGTATAGTTTCAGTAACTACACAGTTTTAATTTATTTGAGCCATTTGCTGAGTCCTCATTCAAACAGACCCTTAATGTAAAACAATGTTGTTGAACAGAATAGACCTCAAAGTCATTAAAAATTTATGTTATCATTACTGTGCTGTGCCTTAAACAACCATGGTTTAGGAATATAAGACTCTGTACTCTCCTGAGTACATCACATTTGTATGGAAGTCACATTGTTTTTCTATTACAGACGGGTTTCAAGGCAAAAACAGAGACACATTTTCTTTCTTTCTGTATATTGAGTTTCATTTACATTTTTGCAGGGAATGTCACTTAAAATAGGTGACATCCTGACAGCTATGGAGAATCACGGAAACTGGACGCTCTTTGATATTGTGTTGGAAAATGCCATCAAAAATCTAGTGTACGGCACTGTTACTCAATAATCCTGAAAGGGGAGTGTGGATGATTTGCAAAGAGTTCAGCTTGCCAGTAGACTTACTTTATAATGATTACATTCACTTCGACCCCTGTCTTGCAAGACTATGAAAGCTTAACTTGCCTATAATTAACAGAATGAGGGAAACCGTGTACTTTAGCTGTTGGAATATGGAACTGGAAATGAGACACAATGGGTCATCTTCTGGACTCTGCCACTGACTTCCTGGGTAAGTTTGGGTAAAACACTTGACTTACACTGGTGTGAATGAGGTATAACTCCACTAAATTCAATGAAGTTACATTAGTGTAAAACCACTGTGCATAAGAGGAGAAATGAGCCCAATATCTCTGTCCTTCTGTTGTTCCATTTGTAGGTTTGAGATATTAACTACCAGCCTTTGTAAATTACTTTAGGATTCTCAGATGATAGGCACCATATAAATTCAAAGGGAATCATCTGCTTGTAACCAGAAAAAAAAAGAGATAGTTGTGAATTACAGAAATTAGATTTTTTTTAAAAGTTAGTTTAAAAATAGGATCCAGATTACACTTCTCTACAACCAAAGAATAAAATGGTAAACAAAAAATCACACCTGAAATGAGTACTTTTTTGTTCTACAAATAAAAGCACACAACTCATATTTTAATATCAATAGATATCAATGGATGTGCCCTCTCTCCCCCGCCACAGCAGCCCCTGAGCTGGGGCTGGAAAGGAGGGCTGTCTCACCTCAGCAGCCGCAGCCCTGGAGCTGGGGAAAGTCGCCTCTTTCTCCGGCTGTCCCAAATTCTCCCCCGCCTTTTAAGACCACTGCCCCCCCCCACACACACACCTACCTCCTATTTCCCCCAAGGCCACCACCTCACCTTACATGTGCATCTTCTCCAGGGTCCAGGCATCTAATTAGTGGAGCCATGCCCGAGCGGCTCCACTAATTAGGTGGGTGGCCCTTCATTCTCTGGTGTGCGGCCGCCCAGATGCGTACTTTAGAGGGAACTATCTGTGGACCACCTGAATGGAGCTCGCAGGTCACTGGTGGTCTGCGGACCACAGTTTGAGAACCTGAGAAGTGTGAGCAACAAGGGTGATGTCGTGGTTGGAGTCTGCTATAGACCACCAGACCAGGGGGATGAGGTGGATGAGGCTTTCTTCTGGCAACTAGCAGAAGTTGCTAGATCGCAGGCCCTGGTTCTCATGGGAGACTTTAATCACCCTGATATCTGCTGGGAGAGCAATACAGCGGTGCACAGACAATCCAGGAAGTTTTTGGAAAGTGTAGGGGACAATTTCCTGGTGCAAGTGCTGGAGGAACCAACTAAGGGCAGAGCTTTTCTTGACCTGCTGCTCACAAACAGGGAAGAATTAGTAGGGGAAGCAAAAGTGGATGGGAACCTGGGAGGCAGTGACCATGAGATGGTCGAGTTCAGGATCCTGACACAAGGAAGAAAGGAGAGCAGCAGAATACGGACCCTGGACTTCAGAAAAGCAGACTTTGACTCCCTCAGGGAACAGATGGGCAGGATCTCCTGGGAGAATAACATGAAGGGCAAAGGGGTCCAGGAGAGCTGGCTGTATTTTAAAGAATCCTTATTGCGGTTGCAGGAACAAACCATCCCGATGTGTAGAAAGAATAGTAAATATGGCAGGCGACCAGCTTGGCTAAACAGTGAAATCCTTGCTGATCTTAAACGCAAAAAAGAAGCTTACAAGAAGTGGAAGATTGGACAAATGACCAGGGAGGAGTATAAAAATATTGCTCAGGCATGCAGGAGTGAAATCAGGAAGGCCAAATCACACTTGGAGTTGCAGCTAGCAAGAGATGTTAAGAGTAACAAGAAGGGTTTCTTCAGGTATGTTAGCAACAAGAAGAAAGTCAAGGAAAGTGTGGGCCCCTTACTGAATGAGGGAGGCAACCTAGTGACCAAGGATGTGGAAAAAGCTAATGTACTCAATGCTTTTTTTACCTCTGTCTTCACAAACAAGGTCAGCTCCCAGACTGCTGCACTGGGCAGCACAATATGGGGAGAAGGTGACCAGCCCTCTGTGGAGAAAGAAGTGGTTCGGGACTATTTAGAAAAACTGGATGTGCACAAGTCCATGGGGCCGGATGCGCTGCATCCGAGAGTGCTAAAGGAGTTGGCGGATGAGATTGCAGAGCCATTAGCCATTATTTTTGAAAACTCATGGCGATCGGGGGAGGTCCCAGATGACTGGAAAAAGGCTAATGTAGTGCCCATCTTTAAAAAAGGGAAGAAGGAGGATCCGGGGAACTACAGGCCAGTCAGCCTCACCTCAGTCCTTGGAAAAATCATGGAGCAGGTCCTCAAGGAATCAATTATGAAACACTTAGAGGAGAGGAAAGTGATCAGGAACAGTCAGCATTGATTCTCCCAGGGAAAGTCGTGCCTGACTAACCTAACTGCCTTCTATGATGAGATAATGGGTCTGTGGATGAGGGGAAAGCAGTGGATGTGTTATTCCTTGACTTTAGCAAAGCTTTTGATACGGTCTCCCACAGTATTCTTGCCGCCAAGTTAAAGAAGTATGGGCTGGATGAATGGACTGTAAGGTGGATAGAAAGCTGGCTAGATCATTGGGCTCAACGGGTAGTGATCAATGGCTCCATGTCTAGTTGGCAGCCGGTTTCAAGCGGAGTGCCCCAAGGATCGGTCCTGGGGCCGGTTTTGTTTAATATCTTTATTAATTATCTGGAGGATGGTGTGGACTGCACTCTCAGCAAGTTTGCAGATGACACTAAACTAGGAGGTGTGGTAGATACACTAGAGGGTAGGGATCGGATACAGAGGGACCTAGACAAATCAGAGGATTGGGCCAAAAAAAACCTGATGAGGTTCAACAAGGACAAGTGCAGAGTCCTGCACTTAGGACGGAAGAATCCCATGCACTGCTACAGACTAGGGACCGAATGGCTAGGTAGCAGTTCTGCAGAAAAGGACCTAGGAGTCACAGTGGACGAGAAGCTGGATATGAGTCAACAGTGTGCTCTTGTTGCCAAGAAGGCTAACGGCATTTTGGGCTGTATAAGTAGGACCATTGCCAGCAGATCGAGGAACGTGATCGTTCCCCTTTATTCGACATTGGTGAGGCCTCATCTGGAATACTGTGTCCAGTTTTGGGCCCCACACTACAAGAAGGATGTGGAAAAATTGGAAAGAGTCCAGCGGAGGGCAACAAAAATGATTAGGGGTCTGGAGCACATGACTTATGAGGAGAGGCTGAGGGAACTGGGATTGTTTAGTCTCCAGAAGAGAAGAATGAGGGGGGATTTGATAGCAGCCTTCAACTACCTGAAGGGGGATTCCAAAGAGGATGGAGCTCGGCTGTTCTCAGTGGTGGCAGATGACAGAACAAGGAGCAATGATCTCAAGTTGCCGTGGGGGAGGTCCAGGTTGGATATCAGGAAACACTATTTCACTAGGAGGGTGGAATGCGTTACCTAGGGAGGTGGTGGAGTCTCCTTCCTTGGAGGTTTTTAAGGCCCTGCTTGACAATGCCCTGGCTGGGATGATTTAGTTGGGAATTGGTCCTGCTTTGAGCAGGGGGTTGGACTAGATGACCTCTTGAGGTCCCTTCCAACCCTGATATTCTATGATTCTATGAACCTCTGGTCTATAGCATCTGCGTGAGCAATGTATTGTCAGCTATGTTATGTCATAAAAGTAACCTATTCATTCACTCTTCAGTCAAGAATGCCAAAAGCATCACAATTTCAGACCATGAGATTTCCAAAGGTCAGCTAGCTGGAAAAAAATCACTTGTCATTGGTTAAATTACCGCAGTGAGTGCAGATTAATATTGTCAGGAAAATTGAAGCAGTGGCAATTGCAGCACTAAAAAATGTTTACTTTACGGTTCAGTCTGCAAAACATGGAAGCACTTGATTTACATCTTCTGTAAATGGAATATTTTATGAAAGGCCTTAAGAAAACGGGAGCAATTATTTTTCATCCTAGGGGTGTGAAAGTTTTGAAAATAAGAAGACAATGCAGCAGGATTTTTAGAAATTTGCAAACAGTAGTTTTGTGACAAGTGATGGGTGAACAGATTCAGGTAACTTAAAAACTCATTGAAACTTTCATTCAGAACTCTCATTGTGACTACACATCTTTGTCAGTCCTGTCTCTTTAAACAATGTTTGAGGACATTTCGTATATTGTCCCAAGAAGCATCCCAGATATAAAGCGTACACTCCACATTCTGTCTTCCATAGTGTGTTGCAAATACATTTAATGGGCTGGGCAGGAAACAGAAGAGGAAGTAAAGAAATAACATGTAAACTACTATTCATGTGGTAATTTTGGCTCATCTCATCCAGGAAGTACAGGTAAGGTTGATCTTGTGAGATTTCCAGCCTTATTTCAAATCAAGTAGTTTGCATTAACTTCAGATAAATATTGAAATTTCAGGCGATTTATCTGAATTGAACATATAAGGTGGGATTTTCAAAAGTCTTCTATGTTGGTCTCACTATACACCTCTACCTCGATATAACGCTGTCCTCGGGAGCAAAAAGATCTTACCGCGTTATAGGTGAAACCGCGTTATATTGAACTTGCTTTGATCCATCAGAGTGTGCAGCCCCGCCTCCCCCGAGCACTGCTTTACCGCGTTATATCCGAATTTGTCAGGTTGCGTTATATGGAAGTAGCGGTGTACTTTCATTGAAGTCAAAGGTTGACTTTTACATTTAGGGCTAGATCTTTAACTGGGGCAAATCAGTGTAGTTCCTTTCAATTTAGTGGACCTATGCCACTTTAAACCAACTGAGGAGATGGCCTTTACATTTCCAGATCACTTCACTAGCAAATGCAGATTAATTAAAGTAATTACTTAAGTAAGTAATTAAAGTAATTACCTGTAATGAGAGTTCTTCAAGATGGACTTTGCCTATTCACAATCATGGGGTGTGTTGACAGGTGCAGCTCTGACAGTGGAACCTTCTCATAGCAGTACCTGTTGGAACTCTCAAACACCCCTTCTAACCCTCCCTTCTCTGTTCCAGAATGATCTGAGAGTGAAGTTATAACAGTGAGTGTGGTGCCCTGGCTGCCTTCGTTCCTCCATTGTCTCCTTAGGTCTGAGATTTCATTAGGACTTTGAGAAGCGGGGAAGGTATAAAAGGAGTGTCCGTCTCACAGAACACTGGATACATATCTGTAACTTTCATTTGAGTATCCTCTACATATTCCCACTCATGGGATAGTTCGATAAGCAGTACCTCATGTAAGGAAGGTAGGACATGGAATCCTAACTGAATAGGAATTGAAGAACTGCTTTACCAAACTGAACAGTCCATCTGGATGCTAGGTTCAGGGAATGTAAATATATGTCTCGAGTCCTAAGTTTCATTCCTTCAGATATTTGCATCTAAAATGTGGGTAAAACATGTTGTGGAGGCAGCTATGTCCCTAGAGAAGTGTAATCTAAACCTTACAGAGGTTGAATAGTTGCTTATTTATACCTTTCTCTATGCACAGTCTAATCTATCTAGATGATGTCGGTGAAGAGATTGTGTATCTTTTATGGTTGTCTGCAAGAGAAGGCAAGTACATTTTAAGTCTTCTGATAGGGAGGGAAAAAAGATGGGTGTAATAATGAGGAACATTTTATCATCTGCATTACTTGGTATCAGAGCAGGAAATGTCCAAGCAGTGATGTCATTTTATCAATTTCATTTATGGGTTTGAATGGCCATCTTTGTCAATGTGTTTCAAGGAACAAAGGAAGCTGGCCAATGCCTTGATAACAGAAGATCATCAAATAGTGACTAAACATTCTCTAGGTGCATCTTTATATTCGTCCAACTCAGCGGCAAGAGTGATCATGTCAGCAATCATGTTATGTATTTATGTTTGGCTCTAATCATCTACTCTCTCACCTGAATCTAAACTGAAAGTAGAAGAGCTACCCTGAATCGGTTGTTCAGTATTAAGACTGACAAAATACTCAAGAAAATGAAAGGCACAAGACTGTCTGCAAGATTTTTTGTCTTTAGATACCAAAAACAGTTTTATCATTCTTCCTCTCCTTCCTCTTAGTTTTCAAAAAAGTATCATTTCCAACAAGAACCACCTCTTCCTTTACAGACACAACAGCGGAGAAAGAGTATTATGCCCAAAATGAAAAGGAAGCAACTATCAGCTTCTTCATCAAAACCAAATGCTAAGCCTTGAGTCTGATGTGAAGATTGGGAGCTATGGACCAACTTTCAGCCACGTCACATCCTCATCTTTTGAAGACTGATTTTCCCATGTCAACAACCTGGAGTACCATCACTTCAGACAAATAAATTCTGAAGATAATGAAAGATAGTTAGGCCATCCAATTCAGTTCCCTCCTCTCTCCAACCCTCCCCCCATCATTCACCTTTCTTCAAGGACCCCACTCATGAAAACCTTTTGAGATCAGATATTAACTCTCTATTGGAAGGAGGAGCCATAGAAGAGGTATCATGGAAATTCAGAGGACAAAGTTTCTATTCCAGATATTTTCTGATACTGAAGAAAGCTGGAAGGCTTCATTCCATATTAGATCTGTGGAAGCTCAACTTCTTTACCAGAAAATTCAGCTTATGTATATTCACCCTGGCATCCCTCATCCCTTCCCTATCTACCCAAGATTGGTTTTCAGTTCTTACCCTGAAAATGCATATTTCCAGAACTCTGTCAGACCCAGACATTACCTTAGTTTTCTTTCTGGACAAGACCATTTCCAGTGCCAAGCCTTACCCTTTGGCCTATCTACTGCTCTCTGGGTGTTTACAAAGTGCCCATCCAGTTTAACAGCTCACTTAAGATGCCAAGGTATGTTTGTTTACTCTTATTTAGATGATTGGCTTGAAGAAACCATCATCACAAAAAGGCCTGTCAAAGAACATAGATTGCACATGTTCCTACTTCGAGACATTGAAGAGTTTTTTCCATGTTCATCATGAGTCCCAGTTACCTACACAAAGGATCACCTTTACAGGGGCAATTCTCAGCTGTCAAGTAGGCAGAGCATTTCTACCAGATGCCTTCATCTAGGGATGGAGCACACATTTCAACAAATTGACAGTTTGTGGCCATTGGAATTGTCACAGGAAGAGACTCGAGTTGAGAGCGATCCAATAAAATCTTTTCTATCTCTGATTCAGAACATGCCATTCATCTTTGGCCCGACCACCCATCTGTCACGAAGAGGCAAACCCTGCCCAAATTTGAGTGAGTGGCATTGTGACATGGTGCATGGGGTTATAGTGCCATGTGATCCCATGCACCAAGCTAGACTTAGCCCCATGGGACAGGAGCCACCACTGCCAGGTGAGTACAGGCTAGGCTTGCTTTCTAGCCTCATATGACAATTTGTGTTGTACACTTCCTTTTGTCAATTGCATAGTATGTTTGAAAAGACACCACACATATTCCTAAAGGCTGCTGGGGGGTGCAGTCACTCCTCCCTCCCCATCCCTTCTACTAGCTCTGATACTGCCTCTGCTATGCTCAACACCTCACAAGATTGGGTCCTTATCTAAGATGTCATAGCCATACTTTGTAATCACAGTAAACATAAAAAATGCCATCTGGTGTGAGTCTTAGGAGAATTGATTTCCATGATGTGGGGAGAAAAAAAGCAGTGCAATACTGCCAGCAAACATGAGAGGCCAGGAAAGTGTTTATTAGGATCCTCATAAAAGTTGCTAGCTGTGAATTTACAGCACTGCAGGAACAAAATGGCCTGGATTGCAGTATCTCACATTTCAAATATATATCATGGGAACATATTTAAGCTCCCTTTGTTTGACGTTCAGCAGTACATTACACCTTGTTTTATTTTGAAACTTTCATTGGTGCCAGGTCAAAGTATAAATTCCAGATGTAATTATGCAACATATTACCAAAGAGAGAGAGCACATAGAAGACTTAACTGTTCCACTCTATTAAACTTTTTGATCCTGTGAGCTTTGGTTCAGCTCTTGGAAACAGGTCCTTGTTTCACAGAAGAGCAATCATGACAGTTTTTCCTGACAGGGGAGAAAATAGTTTATTCATGAAATTTCAGTTGCCCTGAAAGAAGAAACAGCAACTTGAGTAACTGATTAGCAGCATCAGCATCCTTCATTTGAATAATATGATGATTTGACTATTGGTTGTACCTCAGATATGTCCCTTTGGATGCCAATCATAAAAATAGTGCATGGCCCAAAATATATCAGGAGAATCAACTCAACCACTCTTTAAGAATGGTGTTCACCAAAGGAAAGGCTGCATTTGGAGGGAGAAAATGAGAGACAGCAATTCCCCTGTGGTGCTCAGACAGTATGGATGATTTTCCTCTACAACAGGGATTGGCAGCCTTTGGCATGCGGCCCGTCAGGGTAAGCCCCTGGCAGGCTGGAATGGTTTGTTTACCTGCAGCGTCCTCAGGTTTGGCCAATCACAGCACCCACTGGCCTGGAATGGCGAACCACGGCCAGTGGGAGCCGCGATTGGCCGAACCTGAGGATGCTCAGGTAAACAAACTGTCTCGGCCCGCCAGGGGCTCACCCTAACGGGATGCATGCCAAAGATTGCTGATCCCTGCTCTACGCCTTAATGACTGCCAATTTTAAAAACATAATTGAGAAGATTGATTAAGTCCCCTGCTCTTGAATCAGCCTTTCTACTACAAATACAAAGGCCAAGATTTCTCTAGAAGAAGATATCAAACTGGTGTCAATATTTGTGCACTTATCGGGCAGAGTAAGGAAACAGATTGGAGTCAGCAAGAAGTAGTGATGCTTCAGTCAGGGTGAAACTGTAACTTAGATTCACCATCCCTGGAGGCCCTATGGGAAATGAAATACTCATGCTTGTTATTGAAGAGACTGAATGAATGAATGTGTAAAATTTGACAAAGGGCTTCATTGTTTGATTTTAGATGTATTATAACAAAGGCCTATTGATATAAAGTAATACTTTCCTTGATGTTTGCATTGCACATAAATTGACAGGTGATTCATAGGGAATAGCTCTATAAGGTCTTAGAAGAAACAAGGCAAAATAAATTTATTCCTGTTATCTTTAAAACAATATTCAAATAGTGGTTGCATTAAAATAAAAATTTGATAGTAATTTAACTCACAGATTTTGTTAGTGAGGAGATGGATCAGACAGCTTAAAAGTTTTTAGAGAGGCAGGTGTATACAGTATAAGCAATTTTTCTAATTTTTATTTCTATTTTATTGACACTGGCAATATAAAATATAGAATTTTACAAATACTATATACTTACTGTGAACGGTAAGTTTTATATTGCGAACAGAATTTTTTGCATTTAAAAAAAATATATTAACTGAAATCCACATGCTATTGCAGATTTTCTCCTTTAGATGTCCGGTTTCCATTCATATTTTTTGAACAAAGAATAGGAATGCATTATAGTTAATCCTTTTTTATTGAAGAAAGGTTTCTTCAGTTATAATTCATTTAGGATTTCTGTCTTCATGGATACATCACCTATCCTGTATAATGTTATAAATGCACCAGATCAATGAATGATACGTGAAAGGTTTGCCCATAGTAGAAGGTCAAGAAAAAGTAATTTTCTTCTAGCAATTGAGATAAACATTGAGAGGTGAAGTACTATTTGAAGTATTTTGTGTCGCATTTAAAGTTACACAGTATGATATAATAATCAATATCAGACCATGATGACAATAATTTCATTATTTATATCTCAGTGCTTATGAGCTTTACTATTCATCTCCCCTTGACTGTTATGTGGGTTGTCAACCACAGTTGCTGTAGAGGGTATTTTCTTTGTGTAAGCAGTTTTTATTTCAATATAAGATTATAATGCTCATAGCAATTCTTAAATTAAAAGGGATGGAAAAATATATCATACATCTTTCCCAACTGATAAGGCTCAATGGAGAAATAAATAGGTTGCAAATTTTGCTGTAAGCAAAAAAGCATCTCACAGGTGTCTTGATTTTTACCTATGAGAGAGCCAATATTAAGCATTCATTGAGTCTGAGAAACCTTGAATCCCTCAAGTATGCTGTGAGATTTGATATATATGCTAATTATGGAATAAATTATGAAAAGGGTCATTGAAGTAGAGAACACCAATCAGCTTCAAAAAGAATCACAGGGTTTTATGAAGTGCCATTAGGGAAATGCAGTGAAGATTTTGAAAAGTGTTCAGATGCACTGAGAGATCTGAGGAATTTTGCAAAAAAGTTCCATTGTGTTCTCCAGAAAGAGATCTTCAGAAACTGACTAAAAATTCCCAAAACTGCTCAGTGGTCAACACCATTAGTCATGCTTGGAAATGCACATATTGTATACTTGAAATTGAAATGAGATATTTCAATGATGGTGTGACGCCATTTGGGCAAACCGCAGGAAGTTATCTTGCATCCTAAATTGCTATAAATTATTCTGGCATTGATTTGTGAGAACATAGTAATATGGCTTGATGTAACATCGAATGGGAAATGATGTGAGAGCAAGAAATTTGACTGGATTTTATTCACTTGATTATAATGATACAGTGAAAAACTTCCAGCAAATCCTGCACTAAGAATTACTGCCAACAGCCAACTTCTTGTCTTAAATGACCACTTTATGGTATCCCAATGTTTCCATTACAATTTTGTTTAACCTCCTAGTTAAAGATTCCATGTCTACAAGACAACTGATTTTTGCTGGTCCTTTGGGTTATCAAGTTTATGTGGATCATGGTAGGTAAGATGGTGAATGCAATTTCTACATGTGTCAAACAAAGTCCTCTAATCCTGGAATTCATCATGCCTCACCTCATGTAGAAGTGTTTTGTTTTGTTTTGTTTTAAATCATCAACATCTGGTCTGTCATTTCTGAGTAAGAGCAAACAAAGAAAAAACAAACCATTCTTTTAATGCTATGTCCCTCAGACATTCTGATGTGTTCAGAATATAAAAATAGATTAACCAATTTTATTCCATCTGTCCTTGATTTGTAATTGTTACTGAGATCTAAGGGTCTGGCCAACAAATACGGTCAATGGAGCTCTCTGTGGACTCTGCATGCATAGAGTCAATTGCAGGATCAGGACTTTGAAAATCTTGGCCAGAGAAGGTTAAAATGGATTGTCTAGACTTAGCCAGAGGGAATGCCTTAATAAAAGCCACTGGTGAGTGTGTGTGACAGGTCCTGCTGTGTGCCAGTATACAGAGGATAATGTACAAAGCTTTTGCCCTTTAGCTTGGGAAGCTCATGCTTTCTGCTCTTAAGGTCGCTAGGTCCCTCGTGTGTCAGCCAAGATGGCAGCTGTCACCTAAGAAATGTTTTTGGTTTTTTTCTTGAGAAATAAGGCATAAGATGAGCCCGGCAAAATCACTCTTATTTGTTGCTTGAAGTGAGATTTGAACCCAGGTCAGCAAAGTTTCCTGGATGTGACACCTAGCATGTTTATTGCACAGTTATGCAGGTCATATAATCTATGGTATTATTTTACATAACCTCATTATGCCAGCCAAAAGATTATTAAATAGACAAAACATTTAAACCTTGCTGCCCTAAATTAGATTAAACTTCTCATGACAAGTTTATTGTAAAATCAATTACTACGATTTCAGTTATCCTAACACTCATCAGTTTTATGGGAATATAGGAAACAATTATATGAGAGAAAAAATACTAGCCAGGCTACCTTAGGGCATGATTTTATGGGATAGTTTAAGCAGAAGGTTATATTTCAATAAACCTGACAGTTGTGCCTAATGAGTTGCCATGGCAACAATAGAAGTATATACTCTGAAACTGTAACTGTAAATTTTACGCATTTATTCTGAATTTACTTTTTAAAAAATGAATTCAAATAGTGTGTAAATTATGTCACCATGCTCTAAACTGTATTAGATGAATCAAACCATTTTATATCCACAATTAAAAAAACATATAAAAAGTGATATCCCTTACAGTTAGCATGAATTACTAATTGTGATGTAGGCAGTCAGATACAGATACAGACAGTTTGAACCTTGAGATTTTTATGAACTGTATACTTGATTAAGGCCACATATGGGGCTGTATTCATAGGGAACCACGAATCCTTAAAATCAAGAGTGTAGTGATTCTGTTGTAGAATCAAACATCACCCCAAGAAATGCTGGGGTATTTAGTCGGTCATTTGTAGACCTCACGATTTGTCCCTTACTAAGTCCTGGTAGTAAGGAGGGCTCTTCACCTGGTTGCTGGGTGACTGGGGGATTCCAGCTGCTCTTTTTGCACACATCCCTAGTCAGTGGAACAGAAGGCTGTCACACTGTTGTCTTCTTGTTCCATTTCCCCCCTATTGCCTGAGATGCAGAGGGAGAAGTGCACTGATCAGTCACTGAGTCCATGTTGATGGGCTGTTCAGGGAAAAACAGACAGTGTTTCACACAACTATTAAAGAGGTAAAAACTAAATACCTCTATGACATTGTTTTGTTGTTCTGTCAATGAAGAGAAAAAATTGCTTTGGGCCAAAGTATAACTAGCCATTATGCAGATGTGGGAATAAAAGAAATGTGTAAGGAGCCTTTTCTTCTTGCTTTGCATAGCATGTATAAGAGCAGCTTACATTTGCAGTCCCAGCACTTTCAGAAGCACATGGATTGCACCCTTATTGTGCCCCTGAGGCAAGTATTAGCTCTGATGGGATCAGAGCTAATACTTGCCTCAGGGGCACAATAAGACTTGTCCCCTTCTTTGCCCAGCCCCTCTTTTGCACTGGCCCACAGAGCAGCTCAAGTGAACTGGTGAAGTAGTAGGCTGCAGAGCAGTGGGTTGCTAAGAGAGAATTGTGTTTCCCTGATGCGGAGCGGCTCCACATTGCGTACACTATTGAATCACTGTGAAATACCACAATTTCACCTATAGGAAGCTGTGGTATTTTCAGGCTGCGTCTCTTTTTAGGGGAATTTTTAGGTAAATAATCTGGATACTTTCAGTCTAGATAAGGGCAGTGGGCCATTAGGAAAAAAATAGGTCTCAGGAAAAGCTTATCTTTCATTTGGGGAGCCTTCCCGAGAACACTACAGACAAGTAATGGCTGCTATGACTCTACAAAGACATGTGATGAGACCATGTGTCTCTAGACTCCATCTTGGGATGCCAGTATTTTTCCACAGACTGGTTTGGGAACCAAGCTTTGGGAACAAATGGTTCCTGCCATATTCAAATGCTATATAAGGCAGGGAGTGACATAATCTGGTGTCCTTCACTCCCCATCCAAGAAGACTCATGGAAACACCTGAGGAACAAAGACTGAAATTGAGGAAATGATGGACCCATGCTAAAGTGATTTTTAGCCCGTGAATGAAACACCTGGGGATTCCAAGCTGTAAAGCAAGTGCAGCTTGCCCCTTAAGAATCTGCAATCTGCTTGTATCATCTCTTAGGGTGTGAATCTGCTATTCATATCCAATCTATTTAGTATATTAAGCTTAGTTTGCAGTTTTTGTTTATTTGCTAGGTAATCTGCTTTGATCTGTTTGCTATCACTTATAATTGCTTCAAATCTATCTTTTCTAGTTAATAACGTTGTTTTTGCTTTATCTAAACCACATTGAGAGAGGGAGTGAATTTTATGAGCTTACACCAGGGATTGGCAATCAAAGGTTGCCGATCCCTGGCTTACACTGTACAGTTCCCTGTGCAGCACAAGACGGTCTAATTCTGGGTTTATACTCTAAAGGGGGTGCGTGCCTGAGGAGCTGGCAGTAGCCTTCCCATGCAGGGGCTGGTCAGAGCCTGCTTGTAACTGCAGCTGGGTGTGTCTCTGCCTGTATGTATCCCAGTGAAAGTGCAGGCTGGAGGGCTCTGCAGCTTGTCACAGCAATACTGTCCAATGCAGTGTGAGAGGGAGCCTAGGCTGATGGGTTGGGGAGCTCAGTGGTACCTCAGCTGCAGGTGGCACCCTGGGGGGAACCCACCACACTCCCCCCTTTGTTTTTTTTCAATTTACCAAATACATAGGTGTGATGGGTTGAACCCCCTGGGATGTCACCTGGTGTGCTGGGACACAACTGAGACAGACTATTCTGCCAGCCTGGGCCCCCTTTTACTTGGTCTTGTTGGGCTAGGCTCCCCACCCCCAGCTGCACAGAGAGACAGAGATCTGCTCTGAGAAGGCTCAGCTTAAGGGGCTTGTTACAGCACCCAGATGTCCACTCCCCTCCCTTGGAGTACAAACCCAAAATTATATGAAATTTGCCTCTTCCCTCAATGTGGAGGAGGGTATGCACAACTTCTCCCTCCCTCCCCCTCCAGTTAGAAATCACATAAACTGGATTATATTGTAAATCAGAAATAAATGTATAACAGGTGTATTTTAGGTAGTTAAGGTGGTAGCAGACAGAACAAGACAGATCACTAAGAAAATAAAACAGAGCTTGCAAACTAAGCTTAATACATTAAAAAAACTGGTTAGATATAAGTTCTCATCCTAAATGTGGTTCTAATAATCTTCTTCACAGGCCAGATGCTCTTCCAGCCTGGGTCCAGTTCTTTCCTCCAGTTCAGTCTTAGTTATTTCCAGCAGTCATCTTGGGGTGGGTAGCAGGTGAGAATGATAACCAAGACTACCTCACTCCCGACCCCCTCTCCCCCCAGCTTCTCGTGGAAAAGTACAGAATTCAAGCTCTTTTACAGTCCATTGTCTCTTGATGATGGGCCATCAGCACTGTTGGGCTTTTTCCTTGTTTTACCTGAAGTGTTAGCAGTCACCCAAAGTACCATAGTTTAAATATAGATACATAGTCAATATTCCTAATTTCAGATATAGAAATGATACATGCATACAAATAGGATAATCATATTCAATAAATTATAATTTTTCCAATGAAACCTTACAAGAGTTATCTTGAATAAAGCATATCTTAGATATGTCATATTCCTACCACAAGCATATTTTCATAAAGAATATGGAGTAGAATGTCACAATAGGGTTCTGGCCATTAATGCCTAGGACACTTGCTGAAATACTGCATTCAAAAGTTATTGCATTACAGACAGACAAATGGTGTTGAGTTGAAGGTAAAGCCTTCTTAGTGAGAAACCCCAGACTGTCTGACCATTTTCAGACAGAACTTCAGAAACAGCTAATCATCCAACCTCAAAAGAGTAGGCTTTATGAACAGTTAGTAGTTGAGAACTAAGTGGTAAATGAATACATAGCTAAACATAGCAACAAGCTACAGAACATTTTCTGCTTTGTCATACTAATAGATCGTATGAAACCTTCATTGACCATTGTAGCGAGGTGGTCACCCGCTCTGGTCCTGAAGGGCTTAAAACAGCCCTTGGTGAGGGGTAGGGGAAACCTGGGCTGATTGGGGAAGTACCCACAGCTGGCCCTATAAATGGGCTGCTAGGCTAGATCCCAGGCAGAGTCTCTCTCTGCCTTCAGAGAGAGTGGGGCCTGGTTGCTGGGAAGCTTAGGGTTCCTAAAGTGAATCAGGGCTGGGGAAAGGCCAGAGGAGCCTGCAGGGCCTTGTCCAAGGCCTCATGGAGGCACTGGGTTGCAGAGAGAGGCAGCAGGTCCAGTCCCATCCTTGCCTATGATGAGCGGCTGATACTGCAGTCTGCCCCAGGGTGTGGGGGCTAGTTGGTGACTGGCAGCAGCCTATGACTGAGGTGGGGATAGAGGGTGGGGGTTCCCTGGGGAGGGGGAGACCCTGAGACTGAGGGATGTACAGCCAGGGGGTAGCACCCCAGATAACAGGGCACCAGGTCCGGGAGGGACATGGGGGCCAACTGGCAGCGGGACATCGGCCTGCAGAGGGTGCTCTGGACGCTGGATGAGCTAATTCCCAGAGACAGCCAGCAGGAGGTGCCGCAGCAGTGAGTCCCACATGCTTACAACCATTATAATACTTCTGTTTCTCAGACCAAGGACATATCTACACTACAGACGTAAGTCGACCTATGTCAGGTTGACTTACAGCCATCGCAGTAATTACTGCACTGGCTGATGTCCACATTATTTTCCTTCTGTCAGCACGTCCTTATCAACTGAAGAGGGATGGTGAAGTGGTGAGCTGAGAGCCAGGGCCTAACTGTGTAGTGTAGACCAGGCAAAAGATACTATAGAACCTGATGGACGCAAACTAAGAAGTCAGCAGTGAAATCAGGTTTATGTTGAGTTTAAACAGATTATTCAATAATTACTTATGGTGATTAAAGTAAGATCACAGTCAGCTAATCCAGGATTATGTAAACTTTTGAAAGATGTAAATCAGAAGTTTCTTACTATAAAAACAAAGTGGCACATCATGTCCTACACTTTTTTCCATATACTGTTTGAGAATGAATAACATCACAGTTAGATTTCTAAAAATATTGTTTTATCTCCAGTTTTTGTTTAAATAACCCTGATGCTGTTGTTTTTCAAGGCAATCTACTTAAAATTCAGTAGGTGGTGCTCTTCTGTCTGACTGAGTTCAGGACCGATGACACAATTCAAGGTGATCTATTCTTCATTTTCTGTCACATATTCTTGCAGAGTGTTCCTGGGTGTTTCACTCAAGTGGTGGCTGTATTTTAGTCGTGGGTGTAATGTATGTGTAAATATATTAAGCGTTTTTGAATGAAAGATGTTTTATAAGATAGAATTCATTCTTAAATGTTTTAAATGTTTGTTATCTATTTAATTAGATTGCATACAGTAGGTTAAACATGGTTTGGGTCATTTCACTCATTATTTTATTGTATAATGACAACTTTGCTATAACATAAAGGTAGGATTTTAACTAATCAAATCCCCTATGGTTAGCTGTCTACTGCATTTCCTCCTGTTGATTCATTGGTAGATTTCAGAGGCTATGGGCATTTAGCTTTAAATACACAAAAGAATACAAATATTCTATATTCTGGAGTCTCAAACCAAACTCATTTGAAGTTGGAGACGTCAGTAGGTCTTTTACGTAAAGCAAATTAATGTTAATGCACTAAATTCATTCAGGGAAAACATTAAGGATTGCTTTTGCAAGCAATGCAGCAAATATTTTGAAGTCAAAGTAAGCCTCTTAACTCCACTTCTTTTGTGAGGAATAAAATCTCTTTCCTTCAGTGATTTATTCTAGCAAAATGTGCTATGCAGACTCACATCAGGCTGTTTTGTTATTTCTAACAGCAGTTAAGAGAGTGGTTACCTATTCACAAGCATAAATAAATAAAGATCCAGACAAGTTTAAGATATTTATGTGAGTACTTCTGGTTACGTGGTTAATCAATTAAAGATTGATCTGCCTTCTCTCTTTTTAAAGAAACCTATAAATTCTGTTTTTCCCTTACGGTTCACAAACAATTCCCATTGATGATGAGGGGCTGGTTGGTGTAACATTTTTATTTTAAAGATAAAGAACATTTCCAGCTGCCCCAAAAGCTAATTTAGGACAGCCAGTAGATGTCATTCTATCTCTATTTTAATGCAAGTTCCCACTGTTCTGATGTTATCTTTCCTAACAACAAGTTGGGGGAAGGGAGAGAGGGGGAATCTTTTACGTTTTGCTTTCTTCTGATCAATGCACCAGCTTATAGTTTTCTCATCAGTAATGTGAGGTGTCAGAATGTGAAATTGGAACTTTTTGATACAACCAACAGCTGATAAGCTATTGTCTTTCAGTCACTCGCCCATTAGCGTTGTTTGATTTATTTATTTAATTCCTGCAGTAAAACTTTGCCAGCTTTGATGCTGTGGTAGGCTTTCTTTCTGTCATTTGTCTTTATGTGCAGTTTTGATTGAAGCTGCTCCAACAACTCTATTCCCCAACTCCTCAGCACGGTGTTGAGGCCAGCAGTAAGGAGGAATTCTAAGACCATGTGCTACTAAACTTTGCTGGCATGATTCCACTGAACAACACCACGGATCAGCCTGGCACACTAGAAGAGACAGATTTCACTTGACACTTGTTTCCTGAGGGAAGCCTCATGTTATTGGCCAGAACCAAGAGTAGCAAGCCTCACAAACAAATACAGAATTAGGGTCAGATATTCCACTGATAATAAATTGGTGCAACTCCATTTATACTAACATAGCTGTACTGATTTACACTATCTAAGTATCTGTCACTTAGTCTTTCCCAATGGACAGTGGCCACCTTGTCAGTCTCAGCAGTCTGGTGAAGAACTGTAAATATGGATTGAACTACATGTGTCCCTTACAACAGGGTTAAGACCTATTTTGGGACAGTGCGGGAAAGCCAATTGACCATATTGTACCTGCTCCATGCATGACTAGAGGACTTGAGGTTTCCAGGGCTGTCAATCTGAAAACTACATTCTCATTCTTTCTTCAGGCTGACACAATTTTACCTGCTGCTGCTCTAGGAGCTCAGGAGGTGTACAGTTTTCACCAGCCATTATACTGAGGCAGAATGCTCCGCACTGTGCTGTGGCCCTGCTCTGGTCCCAAAGCAAAGGAATCCAGGGTGGTGGGGGAAGCAGTGCAGAATCTAGCCCTAGATGTGCCACAAGCAAAAATATCCATTTCCCCCAAGAAGCAATAACCAGGCACAGGAACCTCTCCGGTGAACCAGATGATGTACTTTTAATTGGGTTCACGAAAGAGGGTTTTTAATGAGGGGAGGATAAAAAAAAGCTGTAAAAGTCACAGAAATACTTCTTGTATTGAGCTTTATCTCACATCCTCGCCACCTTGCACATCATGATCTCTTCAAACCAGACATGCCAAACCTGTGGAAAAAAAAATGCAGAAATTGGGCTTGTTTTTGGCTTGAGTTGCTTGTTTGGCTTGTAGTTTGTAATTTGTTGCTGCTTTTTTTTTTTTTGTTCGGCTCCCAGAAAACAGGGGCAAGGGGGGAGAGTCGGGGGTGCAAAGCGGGCCCACCACAGTCCCAGACTGCTCACGGGGGGGATCTAGGCACATAGTGTTGGGGTTCTTAGGAATTGGGTTGTTTGGGCCCCATTTTGAAATGGGATTAGCTTGATTTTTGGCTTATTGTAAAAGCCAGAGTGCTTATTTACTGCATGAAAGTTGGCAACTGTGCTTCAAACCCAGATCATTAGCTCAAATAGCACTCTCAATATCTAGACTGGGGTCCTATTAATGAAAAATTCAATTAATATGCTGGCAATCATTAGAGGGTAATCAGGTAGGTGATGTTGGCTTTAATTCCTCTTCTGCTAGTTCAGAAGGAATCTGACACTCTGAACATAAAAAAATCCAAGAAACAGGTGTAAGGAAATCACTGATCGGGAGTCTGAAGATTCCCATGTAACAGGAGAAACTAAACCAAAATATGGTATTGGTCCACCCTAGAGATATTAGTAGCAAACTAATAATCTGCTTCTTTCGGGAAGAGTTTAACAAAGCAGAAAGCATATCTCCCCTAGATATTATAGACTTATAGACCCTTCTCCCATTATTGTGAAATATACCCTAACTAAGCTTAAGCTAACTCAAGACTGAATGCTATTAGTAACAGAGATGATACCTGTTTTGTTTACAATGCCCATGCACCTTTATGATACTGTATAGATCAGCATTCTTATTAATGATAATAATAAAAATAGAAGCATTATGGTATTACCCAATATAGTATTTTCAGCTGCATATGGTGGTAAGGCAGGAAAACATTCACAATATGTTAGTAGGGAAGCAGATCTAACTGCCTTGTGGAGTAGGGAAACTTTGCATCTTTGGTTTGGAAACTGGAATGCACTCATCCACTGGGCAATTTTCTTGACATGGATAATGCTGAGAGACTGGAACAGTATAACTGATTCCTTTCACACTAAGCTCAGCCAGACACACTCTTTTCTGGGCTCTCTGTGGTGCCCTGGTTGATTGGAAAGAGGGAAACAAGACTTTAGGTGTCAGAGATAAGCACATGAACATCTTCTCGCCCCTTTTCTCCTTGAGCCTTTCTCCTTATTCATCTGAACCGAATTTCTACTGCCCTCCACTGCTATAGAACCTTTGTGCCTCATCTTTCTATCAATCAGACAGTTCCCCAAACTCTCCAGGTAACACAGAACCTTTGGTTCCCAGCGATCTGACATTTCCCTAGAGACCTTCCTTCTCTTTAGGATTCCTCAGCTGCTGTTTTAACCAGATCTGAACTTCATTTGTGAGCTTTTGTTGCAAACCCTGCATGAGTTGTGAGCTGGGCACTGATCCTTTTGGAGCATTGCATTTTCCCTGAATTAGCAGGGGAATGAATTAAATTAGTCTTTTCCATTTGTAATTTCTATTACTCTAATCCAGATTTTCCTGTCCTTTCTTTTCTATGGCACCATTCTCCTATCCATTGTCAAACAGTGCCTGCAAGGAAATTAATTCAGTGAAAATTAACTCACAATGGGTTGAGTCATACAGAGCTGTCACTTTCTCTGGTAGGAAATTGTATTTTCCTTTTTCCTTTTTTTTTTCTCTTTTGCCATAATCTGAAAAAAGGTACAGAAATATAAGGTTTCACCTATGTGTAATAGAAATAATATTGAATAACTGAAGTGCTCCTAACCGCATAGCTTAGAAACAGAAAGGAAGAAAGAATAGCAAATCTATACCCATCAAGAGATACAGCAAGGAAAAGAGAATGGAAGGTATTGCTGCTCTGTCATTCTTATGGGTGCGCCTGAGCAAAATGTCTGTCTACTGATGAGCAGCAGTCTTGGTGCTGTTTACATAGCTGAGAAAATCAGTTATTCAAGCAAGCAAAGTAAACAGCCCACTCAGTTCTCCCTATCTGAAATGAAATAAACAAATAAAGAGGCCAAGTCTGATGGTGATGTTAAAATGAACCGAAGAAGCTAAAGATGCTATGAATAGAGGGAATCAGTGCTCATCAAGTTCTGGACAAATTAAATATATGTTCTACAGCCACAGGGAAGGGCACAGAAAAAAATCAGATACAGATTCTCAGAAGAAATAAAAAGTGCTCAAGAAATGGGTGAAGAGGAGTGGAGGTCTGAAGAAATAAAGATTCCGGAGACCACAAGGGAGCACAGAGGGCAAATCTTTGAGGTTCCAGTATGAGCATCTGCATAAATTCTCCCACAGATGTTTTCCCTAATTCCGTATATTCTTCTGGAATTTCTACACACAATACAAAAAAAAATCACCAAATCATATTCTACTCCCCAAACTGTGACTCACTTCACTAAAGGGGTCACTTGCCCAGACAGTCTGAATGAGTCTGTCTGATGGTCAGAGAATATCAATGAGGAATGGGAGCTCGCTTTGTGTCTGTGTCAACTTGTGAAAATGTGGAGAAGTCTGCTTTTCAGGAGAATGCTCTATCTTTCTGATCAGCTAATTATGATCAGATTGTACCAAGGCAATTTATGCAGACTTCATACTGGGTCATCATCTGTGACTGGCAAAATTCTCTGTGTTGAATAGGGCTGTTCAGTTGTTGAAGCACAATATATCCTTTTGCTGTATAGATACCATCTATAAGAATACTAATGTCATGACTGTGACATGCAAAAGAATGAAAAGTTGCCTTTTCATTAATTCATGATTCCTGTTCTCTTAATCTGTCTGAACCATTTTGTATAACCTAGAATCTGTGTACAAAGTCAGTGAGCGGGGAAAGAAAGAGACGCCATCTTGGCATTTTTACTTTAATCTATCATTGTTGCTAATAATTCACGGAAGAGGCATAAGAAGTCACCTCTTGCTGTAGGAGGAGGCAGGAGATGTTGGAGGCTGCAAAGACTTGATTGTGGTGACAGCAGAATAATCTTCACCAGCCATGAATGCATTGGAAGAATGGATGATTCTTCAGCTGCATGGTCATAATGCAGTGACCTGCCACCACATCTGAAGCCCCCTTTTATAATCTCAAATGCCCTGAACTAACTGGCAGGGGGTCCAACATTAAAGATTTGATCCCCAGAGCCCATGCCTCAGCTAACTCTGAAACAATTCATAGCAAGGGGAAGAAAATGAGATTTCTAACAACATCCTTCTTTAAAGCAAACCATATATGGATATCTTTCACTTTGTTGGGAGAGCCACAGAGATAGAAAAATGCTGTCTTGAGAGCCTGCCAGTTAGTCAGTGAAAGATTCTCACTCACCCGCCCTTTTATTTTTCATTTAGGTTGTGCTGAATTGTATCTGACAGTTTTTCAAATGCCTGCAATATTTTTACCTGGGTGAGTGGGAGTGGTGACAATATTTTTCATTTGGATCAGTTCATTCTATTTAATGTGCTTCCAATCCATAACATGCTTTAACAATGGCATGTGGGTGACTCTGGTTGAGGAAAAATGTACTAGCTTTTTCTTAAATCGTGCTGCTGCTGTGATACATGCTTTCTCTGTATCTAGGTCCCTGGCTAGGATAGTTTATTTAGTCCATTACTGGCCCCTACAGAAATGTTATTTTACTATGGTTTTCATGTTTATCCTTTTCTATGTGTTCAGGAGTGAAACTCCTGTATCGGCTGCAGGTTTACAAGTGGGAGATGGAATCCTCAACTGTGCACAGATGGGCCCTATACACATTACAAATGTGGGCTGTCTATGGTGAGTTGTAAGTTCTGCAGCCCAAAGTTGTATTGTCAGTGAATAAAGAACTAACATTTGTTCTTCTATTTCCCTTTTCTCCTATTAGGCTGAAGTTAATTCACACTTTTCACTCTACATTTTGGCTTGAATCACATTTGTTGGTCTACTACTTATTGATTTAATTTCTATCTGCTCAAGAAAGGTTGAGGCAATTCATTGCTTTGTATGGGCCACAAAACCAAAACGGGTCAATCTCTAATTTTTACACCTATTCTGGATCAAATCCATTAGTGTAGCCAATAGAGCTATGCCAATTTATACCATCTGAGAATTTGGACATTTTTCTGATTATTTGTTTTAGGATCAACTTAGACATTTAATATATTGTGGTGATCTCACTTCTTCATTTTCTAACTTCTTCTTTCCTTTTAATTAAGATCTCTGGTGCTCACACATCTGAGAAGACAAAGGTTTGGGGTCTTTGATTTGGGGAAGCATATGGTAGATAGTGGATTTATATTGAAGAGAGTGTGTGTGTGCGTGTGCGCTACATTACTGTCACTGGAATAGCTATAGTAGAGAAGATGGTAATTTGTGGTGCTGTTGACTGAATTTTGTGAGTGAAATGGGGAACACCAGTAATCAGCCAAGAGCCTTCTACTCTCTGATTAAGCAAAGTTTATTGAATACGCAAGCAAGCAACTAGTAGCAAAGTCCCACAACAGAGCTGACCAGGCACCAGTATGAGTCCTTGGAGTCTGTATCAATGGATCCTGATGGTGGCTTGACAGAGTTTCAGCAATCTTACAGAGTCAGCAAAGTCCGAAGCTTCTCCTTCCTATCTGTCTCACAAAGTCTGACACTTCTCCTCAGTCTGTATTTTTATACTCTGCTGCGTTGTCTTGGCAACCACACTGTTCACATGCTTTTCTACAGTTCTCTGGAAACTTCTCTCACTTGTTTACTACATTCTTCCTTTGGCTGGTTCTAACCAGTCTCAGAAAATTTTACTATGACTTTCTGTAACCTAGCAGGCCCTGGGCAACTTAGAGTTAGGTTAACCCCTTTTAATCTACAACAGTGCCACACAACAACAACAATGTTTTTTCCACATCACAATTTATTTCAGGGGCTATCCATTTGTTCCCATCCCCTTTGCTATCCACTTTTCGTGATCTCCTTTGAGGATGATTTCAGTCATGCTCTGGGAATAGGTCAGCATAAGACTCGTTTTAAACTTCTCTGAGACTTCCAATACACAACCTTTGACACAACTTACCAATACCCAAAAAGTCAGCAGACTTATGTTTGTTTCCATCCCCATATTTCCCATGCCGTTTTGTGCTTTGCCATGGATACTTCAAGAAGACATAAGAGTTTTTCCCTCTTACACAGTTCATTTTTTAGCTATGAGGATCCACAAGAATTATAAATTCCTCTAGCAAAAAAAAGTGACCTACCTGATAAATAATATCATTATTTTAGGTATAACTTTAGTGATGTGAAACCGAATAATCTTTGAAAATGCTCTACTCTGGTTGTAAAAGATATATGAAAACATCAGTCTGAACCCTCTATTTTTGTCCATTTCTGAAATAATTTTAAAGCTCAGTTGCCTGCTATGATTATAATTATATTGTACAAGGTTTATCCTTATAATGTCAACTGCAATAAATTGAGTTTGTTTTGCCTATTTCTTTTACAATAAAATATTTATGTAATGTTTAATAGATATGGTGAATACAACAGACACTGATCACCTTACCTATTAAGTGATCAGAATCTGTTCTTTCGGTCAGTACTGAACCAGTGTCCCAGCATTGTGTTAAAAGGCACTGTGTTTTGGGGGGAACTATTTGTAGCATGAGTTTCAAACTGTCTGGAGACTAGGGTCTGATTCTCTAGTGGGTGTAAAATACTACCATTCAGAGCCAGTAGTGTTTTACACCCACTTTGCACTCATTTTGCACTGGTGTAATTGACAACATGAGATGCAGGGTAATGAATCCCCTAATTTACTTGTGCGATTGTAATAATTATGCAAGCCTCTAAGTAAATTGCACTAGCAAATTGGCCAGTATATGCTGTGATTTTTTTTTCTTTTTTTCTTTTTTCAAGAGTAAAGGTATTAGTGCTGATGTCTAGGCTTAATTCCAGTTGACGTTCTTACTTTCTGCTTCTTTAAATTCCTCCTGTACTTTCAGTTGGATACAGTATTCATCTTTATCTCCTGTCCTAAACTATTGTGTAGTGCTGCTGTGCACTGTTAAACATCTGCCTCAGAGGGGTCTGCATTTCAATGGTGTTGATTTCTATACATAGCTTGAAACGCGTAACACAGATTATTATTCACCACATGTGTTCAGTTTTCTTAAACTTCACTAAAGCACTTTAAACCCCCAACTTTGCCACTCTCCCTGCATGATGTCTTTACTGCAGAGCTATCTCATGGGACTCTTCCTGCAGTGATGTAACTTATCTGAAAAAAAAACCTAATGTTCAGCACTAGGTGTGACAGAAGGCTATACGTGAACAGACAACTTTTTAATCTCCCTGTAATGGGGAATTACAAGCTTTCTATATAGAATGACTTCCTGAGTAAGGTCTGGAAGGAAAAAAGTTCAGATGTGCCTCTAAAACATATACTGGAAATAATAATGGGGTCCAGAAGAATGGGGAAAAAAGAGGTGGACTTCGGAGATAGATCTCCAAAGTCCACTCTCTCTCTATATATATATATGAATGAGAGAGAGTTCAGGAGACAAAAGGAGAATGTTCTACCCAGAACAACCCACTATGAATTGGAATGGGGGAAAGATCCTAACAAAAGGTGAAGATGGTGGGAGTGATTCTCTCCTATGGAATAGGCCCTTTTACACTATTACAGCAGTGTAAAAACTCCGTTCAAGTCCTGGATCTGGACAGAAGAGAATTCCTCCTGCTGCAGGTTTTGCTGCAGGTTTTGCTCAAGACAGTTTATGGTTGCCCCTAGCTTCAGTGTATGGAAAATATTAGGGACAGGGTCCTGGGCCAGAGGAGTGTGTCATGCATAGGAGGAGTCAGGGCCTCCACACATAATACTGAGGGAATTATAAATCCAGGCAGTGCTGCCCATCAGAAGCAGGTGGAACTCTGTGTGGCACAACATCTCCTCCATAGTTACTGATATTGGAGCCTTTGCCTGGCTACCACCAGGAGATCAGAGGCTCTACCCACTAGGTAGGAAGATAGACCAAGTAGTGCCATGGCCACACATAGGTCTTGAAAGGGATTGAGTTTACTGCCCTAAATGATGCAATTGATGATGAAAGAACTTCCATGCTGGCTCAGGAGGAATCCCTCTGAACTTAGGGTTGTGGAGATCTGATGGTATACCCCGAATATCTGATTGGTTACTCCCCAGGGTGTTTATAAACATACCACAGGAATTACAATTTCCCCCAGTTCCTGTGGTATGTTTATAAACACCCTGGGGAGTTTACACTGTGGAATATTGAACATGTACATATTCAAATTTAAGAGGTTTCTCATCAGCAATGTTGTCCAGCTACACCAAAAGGACAGGAGACACTTGATATGGATTTAATCAGGCTGCAACTTTATTATTAGATGTCTGGGACTACCTGGCAGATAAAAGTGTACAGCGCAGGTAACCCATGTTTATTCCGTAATTACCCAGGGGGCTTTTACCAGCTACCCTTCTTTTTCCATTGAAGTCCCTCCAGCAAATCCATTGCTGGGACCTTACCATCCACCCCATCTCCTAGGAGGGGTAAGGTGGGCTATAAGAAAAGGGGGTTGGCTCCCTGCCGTTCCAAGCATAGGAGCCCCAAACCCCACACCGTTCTGTTCCTTTAACCAGTATCTCCTTTTTAAGTCCTTTACCAGGCCATTTATCTGATCACTAGATGCCTTCCCTATGGAATACCTGCACTGAACATCTGCCCCACACTTGCAAAACAAGTTGCGATATATATCCTACCATCTTTTGTGCCCACTATAATAGGTCTTCCCTGACACCTGCTTTGGGGAAGACGAAAAAACCCCACTCCACCAAAGCCAATATGGTGGCAGGGCTGGCTCCAGGCACCAGCCCACCAAGCATGTGCTTGGGGCGGCGCCTGGAGGGGGGCGGCGCGGTGGGGCGCTCCTGCCCTAGAGCGGGGCCGCGACTGGGCTCGCCGCCCTCCCTGCGGCGCTCCGGCCGCCGGGGGCTCTCCGCCCTGCTCCCGGCACTCTGGCCGCCGGGGAGAGTGGAGAGCCGCAGTGGGCTCCCTGCCCTGCTCCTGGTGCTCTGGCCGCCGGGGAGAGCAGAGCCGCGGCGGGCTCGCCGCCCTCCCTCCGGCGCTCTGGCCGGTCGGGGATTGCTCAGCGCCCTCCCCTGCCGCGCTGGCGGGGGGGGGGGGAGGGGGAGGGCGGCGGGTGGCTTTTTTGCCTAGGGCGGCAAAAAAGCCAGAGCCGGCCCTGTTTGGTGGTGAGGGAAATATTCCTTCCCAACCCCTCTAAATAGGAGCGACTAGCGCAATGCCCACAGCAGGTTCAAATGCCAGGGCTTGCACCTTTAAAGCCTTCTGCCCTTACATTCCCAGGCGGGTGGGTCAGTGCTGCAAAGCTGACCAACACCTACCTTTTTGCAGCAGTGTGATCTAGTTCCCCCCCCACTCTCCCCCACACACACCATAAAGCACTACTGCCTTCCTCCGGCAAGCCTGGACAACATCCTCCCCACTTTAGCTGCAGTGTGGACATTCTTCTTTAGAGTCTCAGGAACCAGGAAAAAATATGTTAACTGATATGGGATTTTTTGCCAGAATCTTTAAAATGATTTACTAACCTCTTTGAGACAATAGTTCTTTCTAGTTTCATTCTATCCTCCTTCAACATGGGTATGTCATGGATTTTTAGCTGCCACTTTAAGGTGGCCAACTGTGCTCACTTGTCTGAAATCTTTGGCTATTTTGAGTTTGCATTTTTCTTCTATAAATGTGTTTTAGGGTTCTTATTAAAATCAGAAGGCTGCTCGGGTAACTTTTTTCTCACAACTATATTGACTCTTCTCTGACCTAAGGATTATGCCTGATTTTAAAAATCTCCAATTGCCTTCTTTTTGTCTGAGAGTGGGAATGATAAATAAAGGAGAAGCAGTATGGAGCTACTAGCAAGGAGATCTGTATGCATATTTCATTCATAACTGTTACAGTGAAGTTCACACCACCAGAACATAGACAATAGTAGGGATGGGAGGAAGTTCAGTTAACCCTTCTTGACCTCGTGCTGAATTATTAAAGATCACAAACAAGAATCTGATGATGCTTAATTAAAGGTGTTTTATGCATAATGCTTCCAATTTTTACACGATGTGTACAGATTGGATGTGATCTAGCATCTGAGAACATTTTCAGTGTGCAATACAACTTACAGTGCTTTGGAGAGTCAATAAGCCAACTAGAATTCATGCAGAAAGACTATGATAACATTCAGTTGGATGGAAAAGGAACATTATAACATACTGCTTTTGAGATGTAGATTTCAAACTACTTTGCCAATGGGGAGGACTGTGCCCATTTTACAGACAGATAGCTAAATACAAGTGAGGTTAAGATCTACATTTTCAAATTTGAGAGTTTAAAGTGAGGCACCCCAGTACACAAATAAGTGCCTAAAGAACTGGCCTGATTTTCAAACGTGTTGACCACCCAGAGTTTCCACTGAAGCAAAATACTACATTAAATATACAGATCTATGTAGCTTTTTATGCAGGTACAGTATGTAATTACTTCATCATGATGAAAATGTCTTATTTCAAGTTAGCCGAGGCAGATGGGGGAAAAATGCATAAGTCAGCCTGCAGTTAAGGGGTTAAGGAAGAAAAATGTTAGGGAACAGAAATGAAGATCTCAGACTGAGGAAGGAGATTGTGGGTCTATGAATAGTGAAGTCCTTCAGCACTATTTCAGTGCACATAACTGAACTACATGGACATTTCTTTCACAAAGAATTGAATAGTTATCATCTGCCATTTATAGTACAGTGCTTGTTTTCAAAAGGAAGCATCTGGAATGCAAACAGATTTGCAAAGATAACACTGCTCTACAGCCAAAATGCTTCTGAAATAAATGTAGTCAAACTTTACTAATTCTGGGTCACTGAGAACGAAAATGATGCTTAAAATTGTTGATTGGCTCTAGTTTTCAAGATATGCTATTGGGTCAGTATATACGACCCTTGACTTGGGAATGGCGGAGGATAAGTGAGTTATAAAGGGAAGGGATCTCAATTTAAACCAGAAATGACTAAAATACATCTTTGACTGGATCTATGAATAAATCTATGACTGGGTTTGGACAGTTGCTTTTTAGGCAAAACAATGAATGATGCAATCTGACAGTGGTATTGCGTCATACATGATATGAATTGCATCATGTTATTCCTAGCAGTCATGGATGATGCAATCATAACGAAGCTTACATCACTCTGTTGAACAAATTGCCCTATATCAGCTCTAGAAATCATACAGTGTCGTGCTCTCTTATTTGTCAGTGTTTGATTTTGCAAAGGGACACATTTCCGTTTAGCCAAAGTGAGCAGAGATGCCTCGTACTTGTGTGAACAGTGCAGATAACTTCTGCTATGTTTGTGGTGAAGTGACTTTTGCGTCACAAAAGCGCAGTATAACCACTATGGTTAAGAAAGCCTATCACGTTTATTTTGTCTGCAAAATTGGAGATCAGGACAAGAGGAGGGCCCCACACATATGCTGCAACACTTGTGCAACAAATCTGCGCCAGTGGTTGAACAGGAAAAGGAAATCTATGCCTTTTGCAGTGCCAATGATTTGGAGAGAGCCATGGTGTCTCCAGTTGGGAAAGGTGTGTCAAAGAAGAAAAAGTGGACTGTGCATTATCCAAACATTCCATCAGCTATACGCCCAGTACCCCACGGAGAAGGACTGCCGGTTCTTGATGCACCAGAATCATTCTCACTTGAGTCAGACGAGGAAGAGGATGAAACTTCTGGTCCTGAACCATCAATGTCACAGGACCCACATTTTCTCCCATCCTCCTCCTCTGAACCACACCTCATAACACAAGGTGAACTGAATGCCCTTGTCAGGGATTTGGAACTACCCAAGAGTAAGGCAGAGCTCTTGGCTCCAGACTACAGCAGTGGAATCTCCTGGCAGGTGATGTTAGGGTTTCCATGTTCCGTGACTGTCAAAAGGATCTTGTCCCATTCTTCTTCATGGAAGGTGATCTTGTAGCCTGCAACAACATCGATGGTGTGATGGCAGCCCTCAACATCATTCACGATCCAGATGAGTGGAGACTGTTCATTGATTCATCGAAGATGAGTCTTAAAGCTGTTTTACTGCATAATGGCAATGTTTTGCCATCAATTCCAGTTGGTCTTGCAGTCCATATGAAGGAAACCTATGACAACATGAAACAACTTTTGAGGTGCATAAACTATGACCAACATCAGTGGCAGCTTTGTGGCGATTTGAAGGTTGTTGCTCTCTTGCTTGGTCTGCAGACTGGATACACAAAATACTGCTGTTTTCTCTGCGAATGGGATAGTCATGCAAGAGCTTCCCACTACATCAAGAAAGATTGGCCACTCCGACAGTCATTGGAGCCTGGGAGGAAAAGTGTTCAGCATCCACCACTTGTTGAATCAAGGAAGATTTTGTTACCACCCTTACACATCAAGCTGGGTCTGATGAAGAACTTTGTCAAGGCCATTGACAAAACACAAGCAGCTTTCAAGTACCGCCGTGGAAAATTTCCAAGGTTCAGTGAAGCTAAGATAAAGGAAGTTGTCTTTGTTGGTCCTCAGATTCGTGAACTTCTTCGAGATGATGCATTTGACCATGCACTGCGTGGCAAGGAAAAGACGGCATGGAAAGCCTTCCAGTTAGTGGCAATAAATTTTCTCGGAAACAACAAGGCAGACAACTACAGGTTGTTGGTGGAAAACCTCCTCAAGGCATACAAAAGCCTTGGTTGCAACATGTCACTAAAGATACATTTTTTTGCACTCTCATTTAGATTTTTTTCCCTATGAACTGCGGAGCAGTGAGCGACGAGCACGGCGAGCTATTTCACTAGGACATTGCAACAATGGAGAAACGCTATCAGGGCAAATGGAGCCCATCAATGCTTGCAGACTATTGCTGGACAGTGACGAGAGATGCTCCATTTAATGAATACAAGAGACAAGCCAAGAAGTGCTGAGTAGACACTGAATAGGACTAAACTATGTACATAATAGTTTTTTGCCTTTTGTTTCATAATAAATGTTATGTATATAACCCTTTTGCTGATTTTTAGAGTGTTGCATAAACCGGACAGTTGAAATATTATCATGTAAAGCAACCATAAACACATGAAAAGACCTAGGTTTACAATTTATGATTAAAACTCTGCTATCTACACAATATACATAGACATAAAATGTAAAAACTTAAATATCTTAGAAACAGTAGCCAATCAGTTGTTTTAATTGTCATATTTGAATTCAGCACATCAAAATACATAATAAATAGCAGATTTTATCTCTGAAGCAGATGACTTCTCAAAAATTGTAGACCAGTGTAAGTTACCCATTATGCTTGCTATAGTTAAATCATATACATTTAAAACCTACTACTATAAAAAAAGAAAACGACAGTATTTTATTGCTGTCTTCAAATGAGAAGATTTAAAGAGTCAGTACATCGTGTTAGTTTCATATTCTTCAACTTGTCCTTTCAAACCATTAGTAACAATGATGTATAATATACAATGACTATACTATATATTGACCCTATCTTTTACTCAGTCAAGACTATCTGCCTAGGAGAATGAATGGAATAAAATGGCAAATCCTCCCTCTCACCTAACTTTCCCCAAAACACTTATTTTGGAGGTTTACCTTCTCACTCAGAAAGTGGCCAATGGAGTATGAATCCATAAGGAATATAATCATTGGCCAGAAGCGAGAATGTTTGTAATGAAAGGAGGAATGTAAGATGAATGGAAAGACTTTTTATGTCCACCTTTCTTGGGCACATGCAAACTCCAGTGCACATAGGCAACTCCTGATTTCCTGGACAACAAGGGTCTGATCCTGCTCTCATTGACATGAATGGCCAAACAAACATCAAGGGCCAAACAAACTTGTTATGTTATGTAATGATATAGGGTCTGACTGCAGAGACCAAGAGTCCTCCTCCGTTTTAGAAGGCAGGGTTCTGGACTACAGGGCCTAGGTCAGATAGCAGCAGGCCACTGCATACAGCAGGCTCTGGTTTCTGTGTTATGTAACTTAAATTCAAACAAGCTCCTGTTGCTTTAAAGCAAAGAACCACTCTGGGTACTTGAAGCAGTTCCTTAAAATAAAAGGCCTACTGCAGGAAGTCTTTAGTGTGGGTTTCAAGAAATGTCACTGGTTGGTGTATTATAAGCTGCAATATAAGATTTTTGCATAGTATATTTTGCGTTACAAACATAAGTCTATTCGCTGTGCTCAATAATAACAATGGTATTTGGCAGTTTTATGGATGCTTTCATGGATACCATCAGGATTATGCTGTTTAAATCCTCTTCTATTTCATCTCTATTTGTGTGTAGTGCACCTGGGACTGTGCAGAGAGAGGAATGTGGAGCAATGACAGTGCAATGTTCTTAATTGAACAGGTGTCAGTAAAAGAGGAAAGGGCAAAATTTGGGGCCAAAATTCTTTTTCAGTGAAAGGTTCAGATTCTGTGACACTGAAACATTTTACAAATTCATGTCAGTTTTGCTAAATTGTTTTGGTTAAAAATAACCTCAAAAATTCAGTTAGAATTAACTTCTCCCTTCAAATTTTCCTTTAATTTTATTTGAAAAAAAAAACATTTAAAGTGATTAACATTGAAACAAAACATTTCATTTCATCTTAAATTAATTTTTTCAACATTTCAATTAGCTCAAAATAAAAAAAATCATTTTCAGTTTGACTCAAACTTTTTTTTTAATTACCAGTAAACCATAAAAAATCATTTGGGGGAGGGATAGCTCAGTGGTTTGAGCATTGGCCTGCTAAACCCAGGGTTGTGAGTTCAATTCTTGAGGGGGCCACTTGGGGATCTAGGGCAAAATCAGTACTTGGTCCTGCTAGTGAAAGCAGGGGGCTGGACTCGATGACCTTTCAAGGTCCCTTCCAGTTCTAGGAGATGGGATATCTCCATTTAAAAAAAATTATTTGCACAGTTCTTGTTGTACGCTCTGGGCATGTTAGTACACTATCACACTGGCAATAGCTTACTTCCTAATATGCTTGTAGAGACATTGATGAGGCTTGTACACTAAATATCTATGTCTAATATGTCAATTGAACAAGAGTTGTTTATTGAAAGGCTCTTCAGAGGTCTGGATCTTGCCAGGAGAAGTACTTTGAGGAAGACTAATGGTACCACATCCTGAGTTGAGGTCAGGGCTTCTGTCTTTATATTACAGGAGAGAGAGGTATTATCTATCATTATGGGAAGTTAGATGTTAGACTCAGGGAGAAAATGCTGCCAGTGGCCAAGGTCAATTAAAGAATGTTATCTTGTAGGTATTCATTTGCTTCAGTATTTATGTCCATTTAAATAATTTCTGTTTTGCAAAATACAGGTGCAGCTGCTGCCTTTCGATAATGGTGGTGTTCTAACAATAGTGAAAATGTTAGCATTGATCCAGTCTTCACTATGTAGGTCCCTTTTACTATGTGTTACACAACACTACATACGAGCTTAGCCCAGGATATGAAAAACAATATCCATTGTAACTTCAGGGGGCACATAAGGGAGCTTTTCCAACTGTATGTAGGAATTGTAAAACAAAATTATTGGGCTTTTGTATTGTCTGAGCCAGTAATAAATCACAAAAGATTGAATTTAGTGCACTTGAGCCAGAAAATATTGGGACAGATGTTAATATACTGTGAATAAGATATTAATTGGGTTATGATTTGGCATGTTTAGATATTGCAAACATTTAAGGAATAAGTCTTGTCGGGATCTAATTATCACAAAATAATTACTGCTGTAGAAGTTATAGCTCAGGAAATGAGAAGTGAATTCAAGTATCTCAACTCCCTAGAGTGTGATTATCTTATGATCACCATCTTGAAGCAGACTTGTTGCTCTTTTATAGTCCTTACTCTGACTTTTCTTCATGTTCTGAAAAAAGATAAAATTGGTAGATAAAATATTGGTTTCATCTCAACTCCAGGATTATCACAGATTGAGTGACCTGGATAGAGAATTCATGGTAAAGCATACTGTATAATACAATGCACATAAATATAATGTAATGATCATCGCCAGTGGTCAGTCTTTGGTTTATGAAATATTAAACCCAGATTAGAAAAAATACACATGAATTTTTGTGCAACCCTAAATTACTGGGCATATAAACTCAATGCCCATGTGCAACCTTTAGTTTGTTCACACATCTAGAGAGGGGTGCTTATCACAGAATCATAGACTATCAGGGTTGGAAGGGACCTCAGGAGGTCATTTAGTTCAACTCCCTGCGCAAAGCAGGACCAATCCCCAACTAAATCATCCCAGCCAGGACTTTGTCAAGCCTGACCTTAAAAACCTCTAAGGAAGGAGATTTCACCACCTCCCTATGTAACCCATACCAGTGCTTCACCACCTCCCAGTGAAAGAGTTTTTCCTAATATCCAACCTAAACCTCCCCCACTGCAACTTGAGACCATTACTCTTTGTTCTGTCGTCTGCTACCACTGAGAACAGCCTAGATCCATCCTCTTTGGAACCCCCTTTCAGGTAGTTGAAAGCAGCTATCAAATCCCCCCTCATTCTTCTCTTCTGCAGACTAAACAATCCCAGTTCCCTCAGCCTCTCCTCTTAAGTCATGTGCTCCAGCCCTCTAATCATTTTTGTTGCCCTCCGCTGGACTTTTTCCAATATTTCCACATCCTTCTTGTAGTGTGGGGCCCAAAACTGGACACAGTACTCCAGATGAGGCCTCAGCAATGTTGAATAGAGGGGAATGATCACGTCCCTCAATCTGCTGGCAATGCCCCTACTTATACAGCCCAAAATGCTGTTAGCCTTCTTGGCAACAAGGGCACACTGTTGACTCATATCCAGCTTCTCGTCCACTGTAACCCCAAGGTCCTTTTCTGCAGGAATGACACAGTGGAGGTAGTGGCAGGATTTTCTTTTGAAAATTTTGTCCTCCTAGCTGGTGGTTCCGGTGGTCCACAGAAGCTGGAAAATTGACCAGGGTGAGACGTCTGTGCCAACTAGGACCTCCTAAGTTTTTTCTTATTCAAAGGTGTGAGTATTCCTAAAAACATTAGTATTCCCCTAGAATCTTGTAGGGTGTGAAGTGAGTTCTCCATGGTATCTGCAAAAACTTCTGGTCACTGAAAGGGAAATTTACTCCTGGTGGAATTCTGCACCATGGTGCACACACAGAATTCATGTCCCCTGCAGAATTTTTTTTTCCTTCTGCATAAAATATTCTGCCAGAGAGGCACTGCAGTTATGTCTTTCACCCACCAGGGGTGCTGTGGCACCAGAACAGAGGACAACGGCTTCCGGGTGGGAGCAGCCCTGTGCAGATAGGGAGGAGAAGAGGCTGCATTCTTCACAGCACCCTGCCCATGGGATATAGGGTGGCATGGGATATAGGGTGACTGACAAAGTGGGGTACATGGGGCTGCTGGGAGGTCACAGACTGGGATTCAGAAGGGCTAGTGGGAGGGAAAAGACTTGGGCAGGCACTGAATGGGTGTGGGGGTGCAGGGCCACATGGTTACAGGAGGAGGGGGTGACTTAGTGAGGGTGATGGGGCACATGGGGACAGGGGAGAGAAGGGGTGTCTGAGTGAGGGCACAGAGACACTTGAGGATGGGGAGAGGGGAGTTGCAGGGACATGGAGACAGAGGGAGGGGTGGCTGAGTGGGGGTGCATACAGAGCCACATGGGGAGGGGTTGCACAGCTATATGGGGATGGGGTAGATGTGCCTGATAGAATGAGAGAGGCTAGGGATCAGCCAGGATTTGCATGGGTGAGGCTCTCCAACTCCCTAACAATAACTGCCAATCCCTCCCCCCTCCCCCACAAAAAAACCCAACCTGTTCTATACTTCTCTCACCCACACCCAACAACCCTCCAGGTTCACTCCCAGGCTTATTCCCAACAATTACTTCCCTCTCTCTCAGCTCTTCCATTATCTGTGACTCCCCCAACCCTTTGCATTGCTTTTGAGGGGTGCAGGAAATAAGTTTCTGCATTATAGTTTAAATGAATTATTACAAGTTCTGTATTACTATGCCTAGTAAGAAATATATTTCTCAAAAAAACATTTCCTGAATCTTTTTTGTTGTCTGTATTATTACAGACATACTTGCTGACAGGTATTCTGAAAAAAATTACCAAAATAATTGAAATTGGTGTGATATTGTGTTATTTTGACAAAAAATATGTAGAATTTTGCAAAATTTTAAAATACTGTGCACAGAATTTTTAATTTTTTGGCATAGAATACCCCCAGGAGTAGTAAATCCTCCACGGTTGATTGAATCCTCCCATGGAAACCCCAACAACTGAAGCCATGAATTTCACCTTATCACTACTATGGTGGAAATAAACCTGGCGGTAATGTATGCAGCAGCTAGTGATGCCTGCAGTGAAGTCTTTGTCAAAAAAGCAGACCCTCCTTTATTATGGCACTGAACTGTTCTCAATGATCCTGAAGTAAATGATCAATAAAAACCTTAAATGTTTCATAGTTCAGGTAGTCTTATTTTGACATCAGTGTCTGGTGATTAGCTATCCTGAACTGAAGTGTTGCTAATGAATAGCTCTTATAACTAAACAGGTCTAGACTTTTCTGGTTTGTATTATAAGGAGTGATCTTCTGGATATGCTCTCTGCCCCTTTCATTGACTGCATCCACAACCAGAGACTTTGGTGCCAGGTGAGAATAAAAACCTCAGAATCACCAGGAGGTAGTATTTTTTAATCAGTCCTTTTGCATGTAGGGGGGGGGTCTGTTACTGGAATTTGCCGGATGGACTTGACTGGCTCAAGAAGGGCTTCATTAATTGGTGGTGCCACCTGTGCTGAGGTAGAGATGTGCAATATGTCCAGGAGCTTGTGATGGGAATCCTGGACTTCCTCCAGGGGAATTTGCAGGGTGTCTGTGACACACTTAAGTCCTGGCATTGTCTAAATTCATCAACTAATGATGGCAGTGGTGGCATTACTGCCTCATTAGGGTGATAACGACGAGATGTGTATAAAGAGGGAGGCATAACCTCCTTGTTCATTCTTGCCTCTTGGACAATACCAGAGTAAGATACCAAAGGTCGTCTTGCTCCCTATGGAACTGAGTTAAGATCCCTTAAAATTGTTGACAGTACATTGCCTTTGTACAGAGAATAACAGCTCCTAGAATAAACTGGAGATCCTTGAACAGAAAGTTCAGAATCTGAATCAGAATGCTCCTCCACATACAGTATAGGAGGTGACAACCCCTCCTCCTGGATAGCTGAAGATGAGATAGGTCTCCCATAAACATGAGCTGTTGGTGACTCATCAGACCTCGGTATTGAGAGGCACCCAGAGGTTTCAAGGAGTGGAAACTTCAAACTCATTTGGTACCACAGGGTCTCTCAGGTACTTGAATTCTTGCAGTATGTGAAATAACAGCACTGGTGTAGGAGCACCAGTTCCAATGATGTTGCAGACACTGTGAGAGGCACTGATGTTCGTACTGAGGGTGTATGACACCTGCTGGGGTACAAACTGGACTGTGGGACCGCTGTGTTCCCTTTTACGTTCTGAATCAGGGTACCTCTCACACTGCATTCTCACACAGCCATTAGCATGTGAAGGGACACTCAAAGTTACATGCAGACTCCCACAGCCTCTTATGAACTATACACAGGAAGACACCAGCAAATCCCCCCCAGCCTTGCACCCCAAGACCTTGTTGATCAGTGCAAGCTCATTAATCAGTTTGCCACTTCATCAAAGGATAATGTACATGCACCAGCCTTTGTAATGTCAACGGATTCCCCAAATTCACTGGCAAAGATAAAACATTAAAAGTAATTTATTAACTACAGAAATATAGATTTTAAGTGATTATAAGTGGTAGTCATAAAGGTCAGAGTTACATAAGAAATAAAAAGTATACATGAATTCTAAATCCTAAACTTTATCGGACTAAGAAAGAGGTGAATGAAGCAGTTTCTTTCACCCCAGTAGATAATGTTCGCAATTCACAGTTCTTAATATACAAGCTGAATTCTCTGCTTAGCCTGGGACCAATCTCCCCAGTTCAAAGTCTTTTTCTTCCAAACATTCTTGTTGCCTTCAGGGTAGATGGGGGAGGAGAGAGAGGTGGACTCATGATGCCACTGTCCCCATGGGCAGCACATACACGATGAAGGCTAAGCCTCCCCCAAAAAGGCAGGCCAGGCAGGCGATCAAATGCCATGGATGCGGCATGGATCACCTCCCTTTGGAGGCACAGCGGCCAGCCACTTTTGGAGTGCCAGAAGTGAAGCTCCCTAGAAGTGTGGGGAGCCACTGGAGAGCCACAGACTGTGGCTTTGCCTGTGCTCCGCACTGACGCCCCTTCCTCATCCTCTTCCGCTGAGGCCCTGCCCTCACTCCACCTCTTTCCTGGAGGCCCCTCCAGCCCGCCATTCACTCCTCTTCACCTCGGGGGAGGATGCAGAGAGGAGTGGACGGGAAAGCGTCATGGGAGGAGGAGGCGGGGGGACCTCAGGGTATTATCAGAGAAAACTCTCCAGTCTCTACTTTGCATTTCTGATCTCCATTCTGATTAAGCAAAAATCACTCCACTCTGAGACAGAAGCTGCAAACCTTGAGCATGCTCAGTAAGAACTTAAGATTTCTAAAAAAAAAAAATTTAAAGGCTGCCCTGGCAGAAAGCCCAGAATTTCCAAGATGGGGAGTTGGCAAAAAGCCAAGTTTGTGTAGGGGTCAGCAGAGTCCTAACTTAAAGTAAACAACAAGAGTGAACATGTGGAAGAAAGGGAGGGGATGAGAGGGGGGTCAGCCAGTTAAGCCTCTATCTGGTCAGAACCCATTCATACTAGTCACAACTTGTTTTAAAGGTCAGACTTATCAATCAGAATTCCGAGTTAATGGTCAAGCTTGTGAGAGTGAAGTAACTGTAGCCAAGAATAGTGTGACACTGCACCCCATATTCTTCACAGTGATATGAAATGATATGATTATGACATAATCGTCATATATTTTATGCAAGATAAGTCAGGAGGTGTCATTGGAAAGGTTATGATTTGCTGAATATAATTATCTTATTTATATGCATGCATTTTTGTATCTGAAGTTATGAATATTGACTATGTATCTGTATTTCAAATGTGTTTACACCTGGGTAACGCCCACTAGACAAGATGTTTTCATTCTAGACAGTGGGTGGGGAAGGGCTTATTCAGTGCAATGGCCCATTACGAGAATAGGCCTTAGGAGAAGCTTATCTCCCACCCGGGGAGCCTTCCTGAGGATGCTACAGACAGCCTCCGAGTAATCATAGAATCATAGGACTGGAAGGGACCTCGAGAGGTCATCTAGTCCAGTCCTCTACTGTGACTCTACTGTGGCCTGGTCACTTGGTGATGGACTCCATCTTGGGATGTCAGTATTTTTCACTGACTGGCAGGGGGAACTAAGCTTTGAAACAAAGGCTTTCTGCTCTATGCAAAAGCTATATAAGGCAGGTGAGTGATATCATCGTGGTTCTTCACTGACTCCCCACCCAAGTAGACTTGTGAAAACACCTAAGGAACAACAGACTGAACTGTGAAAATGCTGGACCCAGGCTAAAGGGATTTTTAGCCTGTGAATTAATGTGGGGGTTCCAAGCTATAAGCAAATGCAGCTTGCCCCTTAAAAATCTGCAGCCGAGATTTCCAATAAGCTTCTTTTACAGAGTAGACTTCCTCCTAGTGTGGGTCCAGCAATCACTCACACCCCCATAGTTACTGTCCTTTGTTCCAGTTTCTTTCAGGCCTCTCTTTGGGGTGGAGAGGTTATATTTTGAGCCAGTTGAAGACAAAATGGAGGGGTTTCCAGGGGCTTATATAGTCTCTCTTGTGGGTGGAAACCCCTTGTGTTCTCCTGTGCAGAATCACAGCTACAAGATGGAGTTTTGAAGTCACATGGGCAAGTCACATGTCCATGCATGACTCAGTTCTTTACAGGCCGACACCATTGTCTACATGTTAGTCTGACTGTTCCCAAGAAAGCTCAGATGTGGATTAGTGTCTATCAAGGTCCATTGTCAGCCAAGTACTCCCAATTACCTGAATAACCCCTTCACACTATGTTGACCAAATCTGCCTTATGTGCTTCCTACAGCAAACACATTAAATACAAGCATAGAGGCAATGCTCATAACTTCAGATATAAAAATGATATATGCATACAAATAGGATTAATACATTCAGAAGAACATAACCTTTGCAACGATATGTTACATGATATATCTAGCATAAAACATATTCCAGGTATGTCATATTTACATTTATAAGCATATTTCTATTAAGCATTATGGGGTGCAATGTCACATACCTTTATTTCATTAACTTCTATCAAACCTTTTTCCTTTCACCCAAACTGTGTGTCTTTTTTTCCCCTCTGCCAACTCAGTTTTATCATTCATTAGTAGGAATATCCTTTTCCCAGATTTTAGTTCACCTCTTTTTTATATATATAATATATATATTTAAGAGAATAATCAGGCCAAGAAATTATCCCCTCATCCTGAATTTAACAGGACTCTTAATTTAGGTTTACACTCATTTGGATAGTTTACCTCCCTCTTTCCTGTTCTCCCTTTGACGGAATCAGTTTCCTCCTCCCCTAACCCTTGCCCACTATTTTGATGATTCCATCATGCAGCCCAGAAAATAACCAGGAGTTGATTCTCCACTGTTTTGCACCTTGTAATCTGCATCAGTTTACTCTTTGCTCCTGTTTTCCTGGTTTTATTCACACTCCTGGGGACTAACATTCTTTTAAATGAAAGTGTAGATTCTGGAGCACAATTCTGCTGTGAGGAGTAGATTCTGCAGCTGCAAAATAGTGGAAGAAGAAATGGAACCCTTTCTATAAGTGCAAAGTATTTTTACTTCAAACTTTTCTCATAATGTTTTCTATGTGATTACACATCTAGCTTCTATGGTTGTAAACTGTATTAGCAACACTTTCCTTACATTTTTCCAGGTACCAGACAGTTTGCTAGCCTGGAGGAGTGGGAGCTGGGGACACAAGAAAGAGGAAAAGTAAGGGGGGAAAGTACCTTCCTAAAAGACTTCCATGCTTCTTATTCCATGACTGCATAATGTTTGTGAGTTACGCCTCCACTGGTTCACTTGAGAATCTGCCCAGACATAGAACCAAAATTAGAAGCAATCAACTGCTCACAAATTCATGAACCAAAATTTTAAATCAGATATATATAAAACAAGGGAGAGAATAGTTATGAAGGTAGTACACGATAAGTTGAACAAGAAGTGTCAGTAAGCCACAGGGAAATAATACAATAATAATTTTAGGGTAGATAAAGCTTTTGGGCTGTTTTTCCAACTAAACATTTATTAGATTCCAGCTGTTTAATACCCTACTGTTATCATACTGTTTCCAAAACTCTTTGCCAATTACACTCTTTCCTTCCTATGTGCACACATTTTAAATAGAAAAGCAGTAGATTTATTTATTTTTTGCAAAGACGAGAGATGTCAAAAAGTACAGTCATCTGGTTCCATCATTTGAAATCACTTTGGCATTTCAGATTTTCAGGGAAAATAGATAACCTCTTTTCATTTCAACAACTGTGTGTCATTTTTTAACAGTGTTGATGAGTTTGAGAAATAAAATCAATAACCCTTCAAAATGTGTCCATTTACTCTTCTCTACAACAGTTACAGTATTGGTAGCAAGAGACTTGCAAGTTGAAAAAAAAATCTATTTCAAACATTTGAATATGAGTGTTCTTTTCCCCCCACAAAACTTTTGTGTTTTCAGAATCTGCTCTTCTTTGAACAAGAATGGTTCTGACCTTGAATATTTAAATAAATTTTAAAAACCACCTTTTTTGCAAGCTCTGCACTTTATTGTCGAAATTCTGACCCAGAAGAGTTTTAAATATACAGCCCTGTACAGCTGCATGGTAAGTAGTATGATATAATGTTCCAGGGATTTAAGTCTTCCACCCTTAATAAATTAAATTAACATTGTTCAATCATTATTCTCCCCAGTGTTCATAAGTGATAGGACATATACAGCCAATAGTGCAATGTTGTGCAAGGATGTCTCCGTACATAAAAAGTTCAGAAAGGCTTTGGGTGAAATTTTTAAAAGCTTGATTTAAATTTACATTAATTTAACAGCTGAAGCTGGGAGTAGTGCTTGCTGGGCCATCCCTGAGTCCCAACCCTAAATCTAAACATGGCAGAATCCAGTCCTTTCCCCTTTCATTTTCTTGACTTTTTGGCTCACGTCAGATGCCTCTTTTTTTCTACCCCCAACTGTTCTATCTCCCAGTATTCTAGAGCCTCATAGGCCAGATTCATTAATATTCATCAGTTCAGCTTTTACAAAATCTACTCAAGTTCAGTGGGAACCATAACAAATAATTTAGGGCTGTACCACCAGAGGCTAATATTCTCATTTACCTTCTCATGTGTCATTCAAAATTTGGAAACACATATTAAATAAAAACTGCTTTTCCCTCAGAAAACAAATCTTCATGAGCCTTCATCACTAAAGCACTGAAGGTTCCTTGAGCTTAGCAGTTAGCACGAGATAAATTGGTTTTTAAAAGGCACTTTAGTGGGAACCTCACAAGCCTTGAGTTCCTACCTTAATGTATCCATAGACCTATCAAGTGCCATGCAGTTCAATTAAAATCTCAGACATATGTATATGAGAGAGAGAGAGACTCTCTTTTTAGGAAATATACCCTTTGGCCTACCAGAAGGAGCACTGAACTGGGGAGCCACATGCCCATAAATTCTAGTCTTCCCTTTTCTACTGTGTGCTATTAATATTTCTGTACAGTTCTCATAATTTATTACTAACTAAGGCCTCTTATCCCTTTCCCAGCAGGCAGGCAACTATATTTTTCCTTTCCCTTTATCAATAAGGTAACAGAGAACTTATACAAGTTGTCACTAAGGCAGAGCAAGAAACTAGAACCCATTACCTTTCCAAATGAGAATGTACATGCTTAGCTTTAACCACTGTGCTGTTCATTAGAAAATACTCTGCTTCCCGAGCCAAGAATAGAACCCATGGATCCTGATGCTCAACATTCCAGTGCTACATCACACATAGTTATATAAGCCTGTGTGTTTGCCACATCACAAATAGTTATATAAGAGTGTGTGTGTGTGTCTGTATCATGCTAGATTTTGGTCCTTGTGACAGGGTGCTGGCTACAAAACCCTGAGCCAGACCTCTGTCATGTAAGCTCCAATCAGGAAAGGGGAATTGGAGTTGGCTGAGTAAGCCCAGGCCTAAGTGGCAAACAGGCAACAGCTGCTGGCCTCGTTAGCCAGGGGCTACATAAAGGCTGGCAGGAAGGAAGCTAGGAGAGGAAAGGGAGGAGCCAGGGAGTTAGAGGCTGGTTTCCCCTGCTGGCTGCAAGCCTGATGCTATCTGTAGCTACAAGGTGGTGGGAACTTGTACTGTAAATGAAGAGCACATGTGATTGCACCAAAGCAGAGGTCTCTGGCTGGTTTGTGGGCACAGAAGTGGCAGGAAGATAGAGGGGCCTACCTGTGCCCTGTTACAGCCCTCAGACAGGATAACAATTTACTTCTGCTAAAAATTATGTCTAGCAAGTGGAATTGATCCATGCTATGGATCTAAAAACTCTTGGTTCAATCATTGATCACCACTCACACAGAAAATAATTTGAGTGTGATAATGTAGTTAAATATTATTATAATACATATACAAAGACAATTTAAGGTTAGCAGTAACCTTAATTTTGTTATTTCCTATTTTTAGCACTTAAATTTGCAATCTTGACCTTTTTTTTAACATAGGGTTTTGTTATTTGTTTTTATGTTTGATATATAATAGGGCTGTCAATTAATTGCGGTTTACTAACATGATTAACTCAAAACAATTTATTGCAATTAAATAAATGCTCTTTTAATTGCACTATTAATAGCATACCAATTGAAATGTATTAAATATTTTTGATATTTTTCTATATTTTCAAATATATTGATTTCAATTACAACATAGAATACAAAGTGTACACTGCTCATTTTATATTATTTTTATTATAAATATTTGCACTGTAAAAATGATAAAAAATAGTATTTTTCAATTCACCTTGTAAAAGTACTGTAGCACAATCTTTAAATAAATATTTAAATAAATACTATTGTATTATTAACAGTATGATTAAATTGCTTGACAGCCCTACCATTTTATAAATCAGACTGACCACTGGTGATGATCATTACAGTACATTTTTGTGAATTGTATTATATAGTCTTTTTGCCATTATTCAGATACATCGCTGGTGTTCTGTGATTTTTCTACAACAAGGCACTAAGCTTGATATATATATATAGAATATCACCCATCTTAAGTTATTGTGAGAATCCAGGAATATTAATAATAGATTTAATGCTCTTATATCTGAAAACACTGAGTAAATTCTGACTCCATTGAAGTCAATGGTCATATTTAGAAGTGTATTTTTAATTTGTTTAATATTTATCTTATTGTGTTTAGTTAACAGGAATGGTCCCTTTAAGAGCAGAGTGGACATTTGATTGTATTTTCCAGATGCAGTGCATAGTAGATAACTCCTGTGTGTTCACAGAGTGGAAGATCCCACCAGTGTAAACTCTAACAAGGTCAGAACTTGATTTAATAGACTTCCCCCACCCCCCACCCCCCCAAGAAAGCAGTCCTTATTCTTGAAAGAGTAACATTAGTGTTTATTAGGGAACTGGGTGCCTTATGCATTGCTAATGATCCATAGAGCCATTTGAATTTACCTTTGGATAATCAGTATGATTCAAACTCAGTTCAGCGGGGATAAAAAAGTTGTTCCCATCTAACGGATGTTTGGTAGCCCTCATATGGGATAAATTGTGCAGATATAATTTCTAGCACAAACACTGTTATAACTCACCAAATATATTTTTTAAGTTCCCTAGGAATTCAGGGGAGGAGGGAGAAATCAGGAAAAACATTTTTGAATTGAACTGAAAATGCATTTTTTCCAAATTTTCAGTGAATCAGAAAGTTGAAAATATTCTTTTTTTTTTTTGGATCAATTGAAAATGTTTAATTTGAAACTAAATATTTCATTTCCATTTTGGACTGATTATTTTTTTTAATGTTTAGAAATAAAATTAAAGGACACTTTTAAATGAAAAGTAATTTCAAACTCAAAAATAAAAATCTTTCTTGAACTGTCAGAACAATATGGTTTGATTCTGTTTGTTTGTCTTTTTCCCCAACTGAAACAATTCAGCAAAATTGACAAGAATTCACATAAAACTTCATTGCTGCCAAATCTGCATTTTTCACCCAAAAAGAAGAGTGCAACATTTTTTGCCCACCTGTACTCTCTGCACGTTACTTTGCACTAATTAGAAGACTTACGTGGTAGGCCAAGTACTTTATGCTCCATGGAAACTTGATTAGCCCTGTTACTTCCCCAGTAGATCTTAATCACAAGAGTTGTTAAGTCAATACCTTTCACCAACACTAAATCCACACTTTTTTTTAATAATTTGAAGTCTATAGTTATTTCCAATTTATTTGCTTATGCAAATTAGCTCATTAAATAATTTGTAAAAAATATCTTATATGCTGCTGTACAAACCCTGGCAGCTGTGCTCTGAGCCCTGTAGGCTAGTGGTTGTCCAGAATGGAGTTGTTAATATCCAGTCACAGAAAACAACGGAACCAACTTCGTTTATTTTTCATATTGTTTATATATATTTGTATACTTTGCGGCAGGTGCCCCTTGACACATTTTAAAAAAGCACAGGCTACTTCAGAAATCCCACTTCAATTAACATATATGATAATTCAGCCGCCTAAAACTTGTTTCAAATCTTTATGATCTCCCATTAGAGGCTTCCCAATGACCCAATCTTTCACAGCGAGGGAAAACAAATGGGTTTAGCAATGTGCCTTGAAGTCTGATGAGTTAGGACTTGTTCAGATCAGAGAAAAGTGAATGCCAAAGCCAATGGAGAATACCTATCCGATCTAGATTCTTATACCACCCTTATCATCATTGCATCGTCCAGTAGTGATGTGACCAACATCTGTTATTTGTAGGGAATTTTCTCTCTCATCATGCCAATAAAAGAGGGACTTCAGCTCAGGAGCCACCCTCCCCGCACCCCACAACAGTTTAAACAGTAATGAGTGTCCCATTCAGTATACCATCCATTTGTTCTGCTTTTTTCCATCTCTTTTGCTCTTGTCACCCATATTGTTTTTATGTTTTTCAGTAATTGTGCAAATTAAAATGCAGTATGATAAAGTGTAATTTTTGGCCAGATCTTCACAATAACATGCCCATGGTTTACGCATATGCAAACTCTTATGCAAAAGCATAAGAATGGGGGAGGCAACCTAGTGACAGAGGATATGGAAAAAGCTTTTTTTGTCTCTGTCTTTACAAACAAGGTCAGCTCCCAGACTACTGCACTGGGCAGCACAGTCTGGGGAGGATGTGACCAGCCCTCTGGAGAAAGAAATGGTTTAGGACTATTTAGAAAAGCTGGATGAGCAAAAGTCCATGGGGCCAGATGCACTGCATCCAAGGGTGCTAAAGGAGTTGGTGGATGTGACTGCAGAGCTATTGAAACTCATGGAGATCGGGGGTGGTACCGGATCACTAGAAAAAGGCTAATGAAGTGCCCATCTTTAAAAAAGGGAAGGAGGAGGATCCGGGGAACTACAGGCCAGTCAGCCTCACCTCAGTCCCTGGAAAAATCATGGAGCAGGTCCTCAAGGAATCAATTTTGAAGCACTTACAGGAGAAGAAAATGATCAGGAACAGTCAGCATGGATTCACCAAGGACAAGTCATGCCTGACTAACCTAATTGCCTTCTATGATCAGATAACTGGCTCTGTGGATGACTGGAAAGCAGTGGACATGTTATTCCTTGACTTTAGCAAAGATTTTGATATGGTCTCCCACAATATTCTTGCCAGCAAGTTAAAGAAGTATGGGCTGGATGAATGGACTATAAGGTGGATAGAAAGCTGGCTAGATCATCGGGTTCAATGGGTAGTGATCAATGGCTCCATGTCTAGTTGGCAGCCGGTATCAAGCAGAGTGCCCCAACAGTCGGTCCTGGGGCTGGTTTTGTTTAATATCTTCATTAATGATCTGGAGGATGGCGTGGATTGCACCTTCAGAAAGTTTGCAGATGACACAAAACTGGGAGAAGTGGTAAATATGCTGGAGGGTAGGGATAGGATACAGAGGGACCTACTCAAATTAGAGGATTGGGCCAAAAGAAATCTGATGAGATTCAACAAGGACAAGTGCAGAGTCCTGCAGTTAGGATGGAAGGATCCCATGCACTACTACAGACTAAGGACTGAGTGGCTAGGCAGCAGTTCTGCAGAAAAGGACCTAGGAGTTACAATGGACAAGAACCTGGATATGAGTCAACAGTGTGCCCTTGTTGCCAAGAAGGCTAATGGCATTTTGGGCTGTGTAAGTAGGACCATTGCCAGCAGATCAAGGGACATGATCATTCCCCTCTATTTGGCATTGGTGAGGCCTCATCTGGAATACTGTGTCCAGTTTTGGGCCCCACACTACAAGAAGGATGTGGAAAAATGAGAGAGAGTCCAGCAGAGCAACAAAAATGATTAGGGGGCTGGAGCACATGACTTATGAGCAGAGGCTGAGGGAACTGGGATTATTTAGTCTGCAGAAGAGAAGAATGGGGGGAATTTGATAGCTGCTTTCAACTACCTGAAAGGGGATTCCAAAGAGGATGGATCTAGGCTGTTCTCAGTGGTAGCAGACGACAGAACAAGTAGTAATGGTCTCAAGTTGCAGTAGGGGAGGTTTAAGTTGGATATTAGGAAAAACTTTTTCACTAGGAGGGTGGTGAAGCACTGGTATGGGTTATGTAGGGAGGTGGTAGAATCTCCTTCCTTAGAGGTTTTTAAGGCCCGGCTCGACAAAGCCCTGGCTGGGATGATTTAGTTGGTGTTGGTCCTGCTTTGAGCAGGGGGTTGGATTAATGACCTCCTGAGGTCCCTTCCAATCCTGATATTCTATGATCTCTGAGGGTGAGATTTACCTGCATTTAGTTTCCTGCTGTACTAGTCTTAGACTTGCGTGTTTTTGTTTTATTTTGCTTGGTAATTTATTTTGTTCTGTGTGTTATTACTTGGAACCACTTAAATTGTACTTTTTATATTTAATAAAGTCACCTTTTACTTATTAATTAACCCAGAGCAAGTATTAATTCCTGGGGAGCATACAGCTGTGCATATCTCTCTATCAGTGTTATAGAGGGTGAACAATTTGAGTTTACCCTGTATAAGCTTTATACACAGTAAAATGGATTTATTTGGTGTTTGGATCCCATTGGGAACTGGGTATCTGGGTGTTGGAGACAGGAGCACTTCTTAAGCTGTTTTCAGTTAAGCTTTCAGCTTTCGGGGGACATGGTTCAGACCTGGGTCTGTGTTTGTAGCAGGCTAGTGTGTCTGGCACAACCAGGCAGGGTACTGAAGTCCCAAACTGCCAGGGAAAATGGGCTTAGAGGTAGTCTCAGCACATTAGGTGGCAGTCCCAAGGGGGTTTCTGTGACCCAACTCGTCACAATGTGATCAATTGATATTGATATCAAAATAATCTTGGAGGTAGTATGAGAGATTAGATCAGGACCTGTTGATGTAACTTACAGGAAGCTAAGGGAAGCCTGGAGGAAGGACAGAACATGGCTCTTGGTGGAGTTTACTTACTTGTATATTGATTGGATTATCTATTATGCAAACAGTTTGGAGGGGATATGTGTTTCTAGAGGTAAATGCAGTTTGTTGATTACTCCCAGTAGTCCAATACAGTGTTATTCTGTATTTAAGCATAGGGATGAAAAGTGCGTTTAAATAAGGTAGAATTAGGGGACCATATGTAATGTTCCAGTAATCAATATATAATAGGAAAGAGATTTATGACTTGATTTTCAGAGATGCTCATCGTCTGCCCACTGAAGTCAATGAGAGCTGCAAGTGTTCAGCACTTCTGAAAGCCAAGCAACTGTGTCATATATCACAGTTGAGAGACAGTTGTACGGAATGTTTGGGTTTCTTCACCTCTGATTTGAATAGAAGAGGTTGTTGTGCCTGGATTATTAGATGTATTTATACATAAGATGCACATCACCAAAGTGTCTGGACTTAAACCTACGGTACTTATCTCAGGTATTTCTGGAATGCCCACCAGCATAGTTCTAAATGCCAGTCCTTGATGTCCATCGACTTCTTAATTCTCTCCAGAGATTTCCAGCAAGAATACACTTAGTACCAATTGAACTCAATCACACCACTAAATATCTATCAGATGTTAATGTCAGATGGCTTCCTTTACTGCCAATCGGAGTCTAATTCAAACCAGTTACTTAGAGGAGAAAACAGTCTCCTAAATCACTGTATTATAAATCCCCTGGAACAGCCATTCTTAGGGAAAAATACCTTTAAAGGATTGTTTGATATAACTTGGAATTCTGAAATGGTATAGAAATCTACTGAAGAAAAGAGGTGCAACATTCCTAATAAACAGATGGAGAACCTGACTTTACAGTTCCTTCTGGTTAAGACTAAATGTGAAAGAGGCCAATGTTTTTAAGAAGAAATAAAATAAGCAATAAACAGAAAGCTTTTACAAATGACAATATGGTGAGGAGGTGGAGGAGAATTAGGTGACGTATAAAAATGATAGAAATAAACAAGTTAAAAAGATAACTAGAGGACAACAAAATATTGAATTGCAAAAAATGATCTTATAGACAATAAATATACTCATGCTCAACTGGATAAATGCAAAAAGAAGAGCTCTTGTAAACTCAAAATCTTGTCTCTCTCACCAGTGGAAGTTGGTCTAATAAAAGATATTACCTCACCCAGCTTGTCTCTCAAACTACAAAAAGGGTGATTTTATTCCACTTGAAACACGCACAAGGGAGCTAGAAATTGGGGCCATGGCAATGAGATGATTTATCTAACAGTCTTTTAAATTTTTCAATCATCTTTCTTTTGAGAAAGGAGAAAAAGGATGAAAATCTGCCTGGAACGATGACCGTATGTCCTGGCATGAGGTGATGAGAGTATAGTGCAGACAACAAAGGACTTTTGCAACATTTTTTTTGTTACATCTTTTATTTGATTAATTGCTTCAAAATGCACAACCCTATTAAAAGTAATAAACAAAATCAAATAACAATGGGAAAATGAACTCACCCCAAACAGAATATGTGCAAAAATGTGCCTAGTGCAGGCATATTTGTGCTAGTAGAAAAGTGCTCTATATTTGTATGGGAATATCTCTACTGGAATAAACATTTTTATACCAGTATAACTGAATCCACTCAAGGGGGCTTATACCATTTTAAATATATTGCTGTAGTTAAAACAATACAACTTTTGTGTATAGACAAGTCCTTAGTCCATGCCATAGTACTGTAAAGTTAGAAAATAATCTTTCAACCACAGAGTTTACTTTGCTCAAGGTTAATGCAATTAAAATGCTTGCTGCAGCAAAACATGTCAACAATACCTTTTCCCAACTCCCTTTTGTTAGCTTTTAGTCCTTTACATTTAAAATAGTGACTCAGACAAGGTGGTATCAGTTGAACCATTGAACTCTTTGTATTTTATATGGTAATTTTTAAATTGAACAACAGTGATGGTAGGGTGGGCTTGGGAACACTGAAACAACTGAATTGTTTATTCCTTTGCTTAGCTCAGAACATACCCTGGGGAAGTTTGTTGTTAATTCATTTCAGGGCAGTTTTCAGTATGTGGGATACCATGAGTGGTCTCTGGCCATAGTTTATAATACTTGTTTTCTACTAGGAATATAAAGCAGTTGTCTCTGGGTTTTTAGTGTATTTACTGCTTGTGACGGCTACCAGATTGTGAGAGCCCCAGTCTACAGTGAGGTTTCTCTGAAAATTTCTCACTCTGGCTGTAACACTGGGGGTAGGGATGGTGGGATTGCTAGACATAAACAGCTATTTTAACCAACATATAGAATCACAGAAATGGAGGGGTGGAAGAGACCTCAAGAGGTGATCTAATCCAACCCCCCTTCACTGAGCCAGAACCAAGTGTACCTACACCATGCCTGACAGATGTTTGTCAAACTTGTTCTTTAAAGCCTCCAGTGTTGGGTGTTACGTGGGGTTCTTTCAACCCAAAGCTCTTGGTAACATTTATTCTGTGCGAGGCGGTGTCAGGAAATAAATTAGGGGAGACACAACCGTCCGACCGATAGATGGCTGGCACAAACAGGACAACACAAGAGTGCTTTCACTTAAAGCTAAACTTTACTTAGACTCAAACACTTACACACATCCACAACAAGATTAGTAAAACACTCCCAACCCTTGATAATTACCAAAGCTGAGTGTGGCTCTCGAGTGGCACAGTGGCAGCCCGTCTGCTGGTGGGAAACACAAGATGCATTCAGAGGGAGAGACCAGTCCTGAAGAGTCCCTCCTATCTCAAGCTTTTCCCCCTTATTTATACATTAGTAATAGAATGACATGTCCCTTAAAGAAACCTAGTCAAGCAAACAGTTCCAATGGGCAAGCAAGAGGCTCCTTCTGATTATTGATTAACCAGGTGTGGGTTTTTCCAGAGACTGCAGCCTTGACACTCAATAGCCATTGCTGGGGGTACATCCTGCTCTTTTAAAATGCATGTATCAGCATCTTCAATTCTTATCAGGAAGGACGTGGGGTCAAGCTGCCCTTTCTGTGTCATCCAAAAAACCCCTCCCCTCCTGCCTTGGTAAACTGAGATTGCTGAATGGCCAATTTACAGCTTGCTGACTAGGCCGCCTTTAACAATAAGCCATAGTGGTTTCAAGCACTTTACTGGTTTGCCAAAGTCTCCCCGTACAATGGGGATTACACAACATCCCTAGGTAACCTGTTTCAGTACTTAGCTATCCTTATAGTTAAAAAGTTTTCTTAATATCTAACCTAAATCTATCTTGCTCAGATTAAGCTGGTTGATTCTTATACTACCCTTGGAGGACATGGAGTACAATTTATCAATGGCCTCTTATTTGAAGACTCTTATTATATCATTATATGCATCTCAGAGCAAGGCTAGATGGCACATTGGTAGCAAGTGATATACACTAGCATTTCCACTATTGCTAGTACCCGTGGAGTTGCACTGGTGTTACAGTGATGGAAGATTTAGAGCAAAACCTCAGTGCAGATGCAGCTCTGAGGATATACATTTTTTGTTTATCCAAAGGACAGGCATAACAGTCAACAACAATGTAAGTTTCCCCACAGTGTTTTGGCAGTGTTCATGGAGGTAGGAGTAGCTTTAGGAGTAAGAAGGTGATTGAACTTTCATTCCTATTCAGTCTTTGATGTCTCTCTCTCCTGCCATGACCAATGCATATGACATGTTAGTGGAATATCCCATAATGTTTCTTGCAATTTGTCTAAGTGTTCTAAGAGAATCTATAAACTGTAAAGGTATTAGAATGTCTCCACATCGGCTGAACTAATTTTTTGCATAGTTATTACTGCTTAAGTTTTACTGTTTTTTCCCTCAATACTAAGTGTGTCTGCGGGGCACAGCAAAAGCTGTCATCATTGAGACTGCCTGCTATTTCTATTATAATCCCCTAAATTCAGTATCTGGGGTGATTTAATGATGTGTGGACTTTCCCCATGTACCCCCAGGAAGGAGGATGGGATGTTCCAATACCCCAGTATAGGCTAACACAATTATTGGACTGTTAGGTGGGCCTTGTAGGGAGCAAGCTTCTCAGCCTGAGTCACTGGACTGGGATTAACAGGGCTCATGCTAGCACTCTAAAAATAGCTGTGTAGACACTTTTGGAGTTGTGGCTTAGGCTAGAGTTTGGACTCTGAAACCTAGGGAGGGGGTTGAGCTTGAGACCCTGATCTCCAGAAAGAGTGGCAATCTCAAAGCATTGTCTACACAGCCAGTTTTAGAGCACTAGTGTGAGTCCCACTAGTCCAAATCTGTCGGTCCGGGCTCAGAGGTTCATACCTGTAGGCTGTGAAGACATACATGTAGGGGCTATGATTTCTTCCCCAATGGCCTCCCCACACTTATGCCTAGCATCCTAGTGTCTCTGGGTTTGCCCCTAAATGCATGTTACCAGAAAGATTCAGTTATCCAGAAAACAGTATGCCATAAAACACAGTATATCAACTCATGTTTAATGTTTTTCATTTGAAAAGACCTCATATAAAGTTTTCTATGTCAGTTAATGACTGTCAGCCTAATTTTATAGTTGGCTTCAGTGAAGATGAACCATACATTAGGAATAGTGCCAAGTATTTAATTTTTGGAAACTAAACCACGCAGAAGATTATAATAAAACTATTCATGTGGTTAATCTTGTGTTCTAATAGTCTCAAATTTAGGACATAGGGACACAAATAAACATTAGACACGCCACATGTTTTGAGCCAGATCCTCAGCTAGAGTAGAGCAACATAGCTCCAGTGAAGTCAATGGAATTACGTTGATTTACATCAGTAGAGAATTTGGACCAGTTACATGGAAAGTGGAAAAAAAAATCTTAAAATTGAACACCAGTTACAGCCTTAACTATGGATTGACTGGTAGAGCTGACTGGGGACTTTTTCCCAGGATCATATTCTATTGGAAAATGTGGTTCTGTCAAAATCATAATGCATCACAAAATTAGGTAAATTTTGCTGGAATTTTGTTTCAGAAGAATATAAGGAAAAATATTCTGATATTATTGAAACGTTTTGTTTCAACAGTTTTGTAATAAAATGTTTTGATTGTTCATGTTGAAATTACTTTATTTCAATTATTTTTGTATTATATTATATATTGGAATACAATACAAAAAATTTTGAAAGTTGAACACAGAACATTTTGGTCAATCTGAAACAATTTTGCCCCCAGAATTTTACTTCGCTGAGAATTTTGAAATTCTTGGGTTTTGTTTTAGTTCCAGATGAAGCCAAATTTCAAAATGTTGAAATCCTTCAAGCCTCTGCACAGCTCTAGTGATTAGTATCCTGATTTGCCTCAAACAAATTAAACCTTGGTGTAACTAAGCTGACTTCAGTGCGGTTATCTGGATTCTCACTTGTGTTAGATCAGAATCAAGCCCAGTAGGGCTCTCTCTGTAAGGCATACATGGACACACAAACACACACACTAGCATTTAAAGATAGCACAGTTTATTGAAATGCCAGAATAAATCAGTCTTCAGTTAAGAGTCTGATTAGGACAGATAATATTATTGAAGGAAAATTCATTCTGCTATAATATTAGGTAGCATACATGTCTGTACACTTATGCTGGAAAGGTTATGCAAATAGAATGATCTGTTTATAATATTTGCTTTTATTTTATATATATATATATATATACACACACAGACACATAGACAAATTGACTTCTTTTATTTTCAGTCACATCTCATTTTCTCAGAAAAAAATCAGTGTTATTGTCCATCTTTCAGGCTTTGGCTGAAAATTGTAAAATTACTCAAGTCATTCTGAATGGAAAATAAGCTGGAAGAAATAATTGAAAATGTTAGCTATCTACTTTGAAATTGATAACCAGGTTTATTTAATTTTCTTTTGAATTAACTGAAAGCATGGTACAAAGATAGAAAAAATGATATTTCCAAAAGTCAGTAAATACAAAATGTAGCAGAAGAGAAGTAAATTTAATTCTATGACTCTAATTCTAAAATCTCTCCTTTTTGCTGTCATTCCTTTATTTTAACTTGTTTTATTTTGAAACTCAGCGACACCATCTGATAATATTTTATTCTAAGACTCAGATGTTAAGGCCAGTAGGAACCAAGAAGATCGTCTAAACTGACTTCTGTATAACACAGGCCATAAAATTTCACCCAGTAATTCCTGCATCAATTCAACTTCTGCTTGAGCTAGAACATTTTATACCGCAATGAATCATTTTCTATATTAATACTTTTATCCTTCCCATTTCTGCTTCTCTGCTATAAATCTGACATCAGCTCGACTCTGTTCGCACACAAGAATCAATGCAGAGGTCAGGGGGTTTTTTGGTGTTCTCTGTAAGTAATTTTGAGACCATGTCAATATTAGTCAGGGGCCTCATGCACAGTGAAATCATGGATGGTATTAACCGTATTAGCCAGCAACCTTGCATTAACTAGCCTGACATGATGGACTGAATCACCATCCAGGAGTCCAGTGATATGAATTTTGTCAGTTACTCTTGGAAACGAGAATTCCAACCTTTGATTACCATATGGGAATCAATCTTATTTGCTTTTTGGATTTTTCAAAGCTTTTGCAGGTTAGGCAATTTCATCTCATACTAATGTATTTTTCTCACTTTACACTTTTTATTATTTTTAATTGTTATTTCCCGGCTCTAGTATAAAGTTCCATTGAAGTCAATAGGAAGCCGAAACTGAAATTACATGTTAGCTAATAGCAATTGTCACAATCAATAGGAACCATAGTCGCTCTCCACATGAACTCCTAGGAAACACACACTGGGGTCCTATTTCTTATTTACACAAAGGTCTTTTTACATGTCTTGGCCAGTGTAAAGAGGCTTTAAAGTGGACGTATATGTAACTTGTTCCCAGAGTGTTGTAAAGTAGCCTGAGTGTGAATGGGAACTGGGCCTTGGAGATTTGACTCAGCCTTCCTTGAACAAAATGAAGTCCTTCTAGAGAGACAGTCACCCATTGGACACCGGAAAACTACTCATTTCATAGCTAAATATATATAGCTATCTACAAGGTCAACGAAGACAGTTTGCTGAATAATTATCTCAAACAGTTTTTTTTCCTGTGTGTGTAAGAAATATTCCAGTAATAATTCTGTGATGGGTTGTATCACAGAAACCCCTTTGGGAGCTGCCAACTGATGTGCCAAGACTACTTCTGCCCCTGCTTTCCTGCCCTGTCAGCTTAGGACTTCAATGCCCTCCCTGGTTTGAGCCAGACTTGCTAGCCTGCTGCAAACCCAGACCCAGGTCTGAATCACGTCCCCTAACAGCTGTAGGCTTACCTGAAAGCAGCTAACAGAAGTGTTCTTGTCTTTAACACTCAGATGCCCAACTCCCAATGGGGCCTAAACCCAAATAAATCCGTTTTACCCTGTATAAAGTTTATGCAGGATAAACTCATAAATTGTTCACCCTCTATAACACTGACAGAAAGATATGCACAGCTGTTTGCCCACCCAGGTATTAACACATATTCTGGGTTAATTAATAAGTAAAAAGTGATTTTATTAAATACGGAAAGTAGGATTTAAGTGGTTCCAAGTAGTGACAGACAGAACAAAGTGAATTACCAAGTAAAATAAAATAAAACATGCCAGTTTATGTCTAATACAGTAAGATACTGAATACAGATAAGATCCTCATCAGTTCCAGAATGCTTCCTTTTACAGACTAATCTCCTTTTAGTCTGGGTCCAGCAATCACTCACACCCCTTGCAGTCACTGTCCTTTGGGGGTGGAGAGGTTCTCTCTTTAGCCAGCTGAAGACAAAATGGAGGGGTCTCCTATGGGCTTAAATAGACTTTCTCTTGTGGGTGGAGACCCCCTCCTCTCTCCTATGCAAAGTCCAGCTCCAAGATGGAGTTCTGGAGTCACCTGGGCAAGTCACATGTCCATGCATGACTTCCAGTTTTTACAGGCAGAAGCCATTGCCCACATGGTATCTTGAATGTCTCCAGGAAGACTTCTTATGTGGATTGGAGCATTCCAAGATGCATCGTTCCTTAAGAGCTTCCTGATTGGTCACTTAACTTTGCGAATTCCTTTCTCCAGGAACTGACCAAAAGCTCTACTAAGGTTAATTAGAAATCAAGCCAGTACATGGCCAATATTCATAACTTTGAGTACAAAAATGATACATGCATACAAATAGGATTAATAGATTCAGTAGATCATAACCTTTACAGAGATATGTTACATAGCATATGTAGCTGTCAAGGCTGCTTCCCCACTTTGAACTTTAGGGTACAAATGTGGGGGCCTGCATGAAAACTTCTAAGCTTAACTACCGGCTTAGATCTGGTCCGCTGCCACCACTCCCAAGTGCTAATTCCCTTCCCTGGGTAGCCTTGAGAGACTCTTCACCAATTCCCTGGTGAATACAGATCCAAACCCCTTGGATCTTAAAACAAGGAGAAATTAACCACCCCCCCTCCTACCTCCCACCAACTCCTGGTGGATCAAGATCCAACCCCCTTGGATCTAAAAACAAGGAAAAATCAATCAGGTTCTTAAAAAGAAGGCTTTTCATTAAAGAAAAAGGTAAAAATCATCTCTGTAAAATCAGGATGGAAACTAACTTTACAGGGTAATCAAACTTAAAGAGCCCAGAGGAATCCCCTCTAGCCTTAGGTTCAAAGTTACAGCAAACAGAGATAAACACTCTAGCAAAAAGGTACATTTACAAGTTGAGAAAACAAAGATAAAAACTAACACACCTTGCCTGGCTGTTTACTTACAAGTTTGAAATATGAGAGACTTGTTCAGATAGATTTAGAGAGCCTGGATTGATGTCTGGTCCCTCTCAGTCCCAAGAGCGAACAACCCCCAAAACAAAGAGCACAAACAAAAGCCTTCCCCCAACCAAGATTTGAAAGTATCTTGTCCCCTTATTGGTCCTTTGGGTCAGGTGTCAGCCAGGTTACCTGAGCTTCTTAACCCTTTACAGGTAAAACGATTTTGGAGTCTCTGGCCAGGAGGGATTTTATAGTACTGTACACAGGAGGGCTGTTACTCTTCCCTTTATAGTTATGACAGTAGCATACAACACATTCTAGTTATGTTATATATAGACACGTACATAAGCATATTTCCATAAAGCCTTATGGTGGGCACTGACCGTCACAAGTTCCTCTTCAGAGGAATTAAATTCTCTTCAATTCAGGTATCAAATTATTTTACAAAAGATGACTGTATCAACGTCTGCTGTATGTTAATGTTCATTTTCACAAATACTTAAAAGGAGTTATCAGAAAACTGGCCTTTTGGAGTATGCTCACTTCATTCTGCATTGTAATTTCTTGAGGGTTTGAAATTGCTCTTGATTGCCTATTGAAATTCAGTGAGAAGAGTTTGTTTTATCCAAACAGGTGACACATGTGCTTCTAGGCAAACTAGTCCTCCTGAATTTCAGGAAAGTGGTAGGCAGATGTCAGTTTGCCCCTCATGTTTCCACATATACAATTTAATGGGATGTGAAAGGGAGGGATGAAATGCTTGGAGCTCAGCAGACTCTGGTAAACAAAATAGACTTTTTACCCTCAGTGAAAGAATTAAACTGCAGATATATATTTAATGATAGATATGATATTTCCAGTAGTGCTATACGTCCCTTTATAATTTCCTTCAGAAGTTTCAGTCTTAAAGGGAAACTTCCACAAAAGACAGAACTAGTATTATCTACAAACATTGAAAATATAAGGCTCCTGTATTAATAGCAGAAGGAAAAGAATCACTGTATCATTTATGCATTAGTTTCCATTTGAAAACCCTATTGTTCATTTCTCCATGTTACTTTTCCTTTTACAAATTAAATGAAGAAATAGAAGGATTTTTAATGGCAAATTGGAAAATGTTTATCTGCCTAGTTAAAGGAGTCAAGCTAAGCTGCTAAGTGTAGAAACATTATATATTTTATTACTTTTTAGAAGAATTTTTCAGGTGGAAATAAATAGAATAAGAAAGTACTTATCAAGATAATTGGTCTAATTCAAAAATAACTACATTAAAAGAACATTAAGGTTGCAAAATCAAGCACAAAAAAGTTAGGAAATGTCAAATGCTTGTGCAACCTTCATTTGGCCCCTTTGTAGATGTGCATTATGATACAGTTTTTAATTATATGATCACAAATTATTTTTTCCATTGAACTCTTGTCTACTTCTGTACACAGGATGTACAGTGATCCCTGAATGAGTAGCTATTCATTATTTACTATTATCCTTATTATTCAATGTGTGAGCCCCATGTAGTATTTACCACACACCACCTAAACTCTGTACTGAATACCCAATTATTCATTTCCTCATGGTATTTTCTATGGTGCTGTCATCATAGTATTTTCATTCTTTACAGACATTAATGGATTTATCTTTATAGCACCCCTTTGAGATGATGTGGTGACATTATACATATTTTTACATGTGGGAAAGTGAGGCAACGAGATTAAAGGCAAAATTGTTCGGTGACAACTAACTTTATGTGCCCAGTTTGAGGAGCCTAGGTCCTGATCTTGTAGATTTCTTAACATTTTATACCACTTTGTGTTCAGAACAGAGCTCCCACTGATGACAGTTGCAGTGTGAGTGCTCAGCACTTCTGCAAATTAAAGCCTAAGTGTCTCAAATTTACAGAGAAAAAGAGGAACACACAGTGACTACCTATGGAAATTGTGGTTTATGTTGCATGTCCAGCATAATATAGGAATTATGTGGCAGAGGCAGGGATTGAAACCAATTCTCCAAGGTGGAATTCAACTGTCTTAATGATGGAAATGTCCTTTCTCTTCCTGTAAGTCCCTGTCTCCTTCACTATACACCTTCCAACTTCTGCAGCAAATGAAGCAGGGATCCTACAGACAAAGCCTCCTTCCCTACACAACCAGATTTATCCCCAGTGCAAGTCCATCCTGTGGAAAGAATAGTATGTGATCATGTAATTAACTACAATATCAGAATGGATATATGCAAGGCAACTTTAATTCAGGCATTCCCTAACTTTTGAGTGCTTGACTTTGCAACTGTAATATGATTTTAATGTAGTTTTTCTTAATGTAATTTCCTAAGGTTTCTTAACATTAACAATGGAAAAAGCAAAAATTTAATCTTGTGGAACCATATTGACCTCCAACATGCACTCTCTTTTCCTATCCCTCTTCCCCTCCCACTTCTTCTAGCATGTTCCCCTAACAGGGAAAGTCTTGCTGAGCACCTCTAACTCTGCTTGCTTGGTTGTTCTGTGTGGGGATGGTGCAGTCTGGTCAGAATGCAGGAGCTGTGAAGGGACAGAGCGAGCCCAGTACAGAAAACCTTCAGGAAATTTAGCAGCCAAACCTTAACAAACCTCTACCCAGCATGTGTGAATTGAGATTTTTTCATAGGCTTATAACTTAGGCACTGTCAGAAACAATTGCCCAGTAAAAGAACATTTTCTTCAACCTTATTTTAACACCACATTTACTGGGATATGTTTTGAGCAGCTCTTTTAACTATAAGTATATATATGGTGCATGTGTGTATATTGAACTCCAAAGCCTGAGATGTACTGAGGACTTGCAGCTCCCATTGAAGTCATAGGCACGGGAACTAGGGATATGGCAGGTGGTGCAGCACCCCCAGGTTTCACTGTGGAAAGTTTGCTGGTGCTCTCAGCACAAAGCTAGTATTGTTTCGCGATTCTTGAGACTCCTGCAGCTGTGTTGCACCCATGTGGTGTGAGTGAGAATTGTGTTTTTTCACATTGCTTTTGAACATACGTGGTTTACAGTTTAACTGGCTTTCAGCACCCCACTATAAAAATGTTCTAGCGCTACTGCAGTAGACCCAATCCTGAAGACCTTACTCAGGTACAGAGCATCCACTCTGTGCAGAACTTTCCCCTGGCCATGTGGTAAGAGGGAGTGCAGTCTCCATAGAACCATACTAGATTAATGATCTGAAAAGGGGAGTGAGTAGTGAGTTAGCAAAATTTGCAGATGACATCAAGTTATTTAGGTTAGTGAGGACCAGAAAGAACTCTAATGAACTTCACAGAGACCCAAACAAGCTAGATGAATGGGCACTATGGTGGCAAATGAAATTTAATCTTGACAAATGCAAAGTAATGTACAGTGGAGGGGAAAAAAAGGTAAACTACTCTTACACTTTACAGGGTTCTAGATTAACTATACCAACCCAAGAAATGGACCTGGGAATCATTGTACCCGGCTCAATGAAAAACCTTTCTTGACACAGCTGTGGTCAAAGAAGCAAATCAGATGTTAGGAGGCATAAGGAATGGGATGGAGAATAATAGCAAAAATATTATCTGAATCTGAATCCTTCCTATGCCATCAAACATTGCTTAGAATACAAACATGGCTCCATCATCCCTGTCTATCCTGGGAACTCTCTGCAGGTCTTCTATGTTGCTAAGTCCTATAGGCCTGGAAAAACTCTCATATGGAGAGAGACTGAAAAGAGTAGGAGTGTTTACTTTAGAAAGGGAATAAAACAGGACATGATAAAAGTATATAAAATATTGAATGGTCTAGAGAAATTAGATCATGTCTTCTCTTCTCCCTATCTCAGAACATAAGAAGGGGACATTCAATTAAATTAGAAAGTGGGAAATTCAAAACCGATAAAAGGAAATCTTTTCACACAACGTGTAATTAAACTGGAGCTCATTACTGCAGGAAGTCATTGAGGCCAGGAACTGTAGAAGATTTAAAAAGGTCTTGGACATGAATATGGATTTCAAGAATATCCAGAGTTAGCATTAATGACCATACATATTTTGCAATAGATATTAAGCTCTGTGATTTTAAGGGTGAAACCACTGTCTAACGATTAGAGATCAGGATGTTGCCTATGTGGGGGCAGATTATTTCATATATGCCCACTGCAGGGATCTTACACTCTCCTCTGAAGCCTACACTTCTGGCCACAGTTTTAGGACAGGAAACTGGACTAGATGGACTGCTGGTCTGATTCAGTATGGTAATTCCTATGTTCCCTTCTACCTGGAACCTTATAGATTCGTCTCTTCAGTGGGTCTTTGGATCAGGACTGTTTTGGAGGGGGGAAATCAGGGGAGCAGTTATACCTCATGGTGCTGTCCTATGCTCAGATCCCCTCCATCGGAACTACTGAGCATCTAAGGGAACTCAGCCAACTGGAGCTCCTACCCATAGCACCTAGATATTGTGGTGATTAGTACTCTATAAATACCCAAGACAGATAGATGTCATGTACGGTAGTCAGAAAACAAAACAGAGCAGGAGCAGTTCCTCTAGATTCTCTTTCTACAGAACTGGGGTTCCTTTCCCCATGGATTTCTAAGAACACATGAATTTGGGAAGATTCACCACTGTAAACTCTGCAGGTTCCTAGACCCCTGCCATGTGTCCAAGAACCTGTGAAAGAGGGAGCATCCTGGGTTTTCCTGGTCATCTGGTCTCCATGCAGTTGTTTCTCCGCAGAAGGGGACTATTTGAGCCTCAGCTCTTACTTATTTGCTAGCCTTTGATTTTAGTGAGCATTTTGCCTATGTAAGGACCTGAAGTTTGGTTGAATGGGAGCTACAGTGGCCTAATAGCTGCTCAGGATTTGTACCAAAATTGTAAAGCTCTTTGGAATAAAATGTACTACACAGTATTACCTCTGCTTTGTCTTTTTCCACATATGAGGCAGTAGATGTTTCCAAACAACATGGCTATGAGTAGCAACTACATATGTGATATCAGAATCTTGATGAGTGTTTAGATTTCTTCTTGTGGTGGCATGAATAATTTGACTAGTTAAAAAAAATGCCTGAGATTTTTCCCCTATATGGAAGAAAAAACTGTTCAGAGATTTATTTCCCCTGCCTATCAGCATGATCCAAGACAGCTGCTGTGTGAGTATACACACACATATTTCATACACATACTTGATGCATATTTGATACGCATTTTCTAACTTCTTTTTTTCATTTTCCCATTGTTGGCACAAACAATAACCACAATGCTTGCTATGGATTCATTAGGAGGGTTACATCAAAGAGCCATTAAAATCTGTCAGTAATTACTCACAGATTTCAGATAAGATTATTTTGCTGAACAAACAGGTGCATACAGTCAGTGGTGCTTACAGTATTTCATCTACAAAGGCACGTATTGTGGGCTGTGTTGATAAGTTCCACTGAACGTGTGTACAGCCTTGGGAGCCTCCAAATGTCACTCTAAATGAAATGTATAAAACCTGCAAAGAGATCTTGACAGTAGATAAAGAGATTCTTGACATCATTTAAAATGTTGCTTAGCAGTTGCTTGATTTATGGCTCTGTGTATGGGTGTTATATCATATGCTACATTGTAATTTTTTATTTTATTTTGACTTTCCAAGTTACCCTATTAAGAACCAGCAACTGCAAACTAAGTGACACTGAAATGATGACATATTTAAAATGTGGCATAATTCATGAAAATGTGCCAAGTGTTTATGGTGTATCAGGCCTTTCAGATTCATGTCATGAACCCCCTGTTTAGCTTTGAGTTTTGTCTCAGTATCAAGAAATAAGAATTTTCATACCTAAAAAGTACTACACAGTTATTATTATTTAATATTATGTATCATTTGTATTACTATAGCATTTAGGAGCCCTAATCATGAACCAGGATCCCACTGTGCTAGGCACGGTACACATACAAACCAAAATGATGCTCCCTGCTCCAAGGGTCTTACCATCTCAGTATAAAACAAGAGGCAACAGATGGAGATAGACAGGGAAATACAAGGAAATTATGGGACAATATTGGTCAGTGGTCTCTGAGCATCAACAATCTTACTGTTGTCAAGCTTTTTGTAGACATCACAGGAAAGGAGAGTTTTGAGGAGGGATTTGAAGGTAAATAATGAGGTAACTTTGTGGATATTTACAGGGAGTGCAGCACAAGTATGTGGGGCAGCATGGGAGAAAGCACGAACATACTTGTTTGAAAACTTAATACATGAGCAGTGAAGGCTGGCCTCATGGGATAACTGAAGGTGAGCATCAACAGACTGACAGTGAATGAGAAGTGATGAGTAGGGTGGAGATTGACTGAGAAGGGCCTTGAATGTGAAAACAAGCAGCTTTTGTTTGATGTGATAGAGAAGGGGGAGCAAATAGAAGGATTTAAAGAGAGGAGAGATATTGTCAAAGCAACAGGCTAGGAAAATGATCTTTGCACAGGGCCAACTCCAGGCACCAGCACAGCAAGCAGGTGCTTAGGGCGGCCAATGGAAAGGGGTGGCAATTCCGGCTCTTCGGCGGCAATTTGGCAGCGGGTCCCTCAGTCCCTCTCGGAGGGAAGGACCTGCCACCGAGGAATGAAGTGGCGTGGTGGAGCTGCCGACGAAGTGCCGCCAATCGCGATCGTGGCTTTTTTTTTTCCGCCGCTTGGGGCAGCAAAAACCCTGGAGCCAGCCTTGTCTTTGAAGCAGCATTCTTAATGGATATATGTGGGGCAAGATTGAATTTGTCAAGGCCAGGGAGTAGAATGTTGCAATAATTGAGATGTGAGGTGATGAGAGGTTGGAAAGCTGGAAGTTTTAACTGTGTGGATGGATACAAAAGGCTGTATTTAGAGATGTTATGCAGAAAGAATTGGCAAGATATAGATATGGCCTGGATGTGAGGACTTAGAGAGAAGGCTGAGTCAAAGATGATGCCCAGTTTACAGTCTGAATAACAGGCAGGTTGCCATTGTCGTCCATGGTGATTGAGAAAGGTGGTAGTAAGAAAGGAGTTTTCTGGGGAATATTAGGAGACCTGTTTTAGCCATGTTTAGCTTAAGCTGATAATGAGACATCCATAAGAGATGGAAGAGAGACAGGATAAGAATGTAGTTTAGGCAGAAGGAAACATATAATGCTGGCATTTACCCAAGGTGTTGTCTTGTTTCTTATCTTCAGTCTATACAGTAGGTACAGAAAAAAAAAGACATAATATGCACCTACAGAAATATTTGATCATACCCTTAAGAACTGAACTTGCAGACTGTTACCACTGGGGGCAGCACCTGCTACTATGAGTAGTCCCAATGAAGTAGCTGACTTTGCATATGATAGGGGCAAGGACTCCATACCCTGTGATTCCTGGGGAAAGGAACTCTCAGAACTGCAGAGGTAGGAAGCATCCACATAGACAATTCCTGCTTTTTTTTCTTTTTACCCTTCTCTAGCCTCATTCCACATATATACAATTTTCTAGCTTCTATCTGCCTTAGATATTTAAAGAATGCTAATCACTATATATATGTACGTGCTATGCATCTGTGCTGCAATTGATTGATCTGCAGATGTCATGGCATGGAGCCCTGGGGAGTTAGTGCAGTTTCAAACTGAGATGGGAATATTACTATGGCCAGTTCCCTGCTCTTCCTACTTCAACCCAAAATGCACATGGAGCAAATTCCAAGCAAAGTTGCTGCTGAGTTGCATCTGTAAGATTAATAGTCCAATTTTTATGGACAGAATTAAATACCATAATACTGTTTTTGGTTACAAAATGGGTAATAATCTTTAAATTATTATTGTTCAAACAATTGACCGACCAGTGAATTTAGACAAGGGCTTTCATTAGGTTTGCAATATCTGTAACTGTATGATCAAAACCTGAGAAGCTTGCATTTACCTGCTGAACCAAATATTCCATTGCCCTGATGGCAGAGTTATGTGAAGCCTGGATCTGACTGATTTCTTTGAAAAAGCCACACTTTCAGAAGAATCTTGCATACCCGAATGAAGTCTTTTTTCATATACGCCATCCCAGAGTAGCCAATGACTAGTGACTGACTAGTGACTGACTCTTCTCTCTATGTACAACCTTATTAACCCATTCTGGCTGGTCTAATCCCATTTATAAAGGGAAATACAAGTACACAACAACTTTGTCAATGTCACTGTACAGTATTTATACGAGTTGTGTATTACTATTAACACTAGCAAACTCTACATTCAACTAGCAGATCATAGGGTTACATGTTTTAATGAACCTTTCACAAGAGATTTTGACATATCTACCTATGAAGGCTGATGTCATGGTAGGGGTCTACTACAGACCACCAAACCAGGAAGAAGAGGCAGATGAGGCTTTTATTAAACAACTAACAAAATAATCCAAATCACAGGACTTGGTGGTGATGGGGGACTTCAACTACACAGACATCTGTTGGGAAAATAACACAGCGGGTCACAGATGATCCAATAAGTTCTTGGAATGTATTAGAGACCATTTTTTATTTCAGCAGGTGGAGAAAGCTACTGGGGGGAGGCTGTTCTAGATTTGATTTTGACAAATAGGGAGGAACTGGTTGAGAATTTGAAAGTCGAGGGCAACTTGGGTAAAAGTGATCATGAAATAGCAGAGTTCATGATTCTAAGGAATGGTAGGAGGGAGAACAACACAATAAATACAATGGATTATAAGAAGGCGGACTTCAGCAAACTCAGGGAGTTGGTAGGTAAGATCCCATGGGAAGCAAGTCTAAGGGGAAAGACAATTGAAGACAGTTGGCGATTTTTCAAAGAGACATTATTAAGGGCACAAGAACAAACTATTCCACTGCATAGGCAAGATAGGAAGTATGGCAAGAGACCACCCTGGCTTAACCAGGAGATCTTCAGTGATCTAAAACTCAAAAAAGAGTCCTACAAAAAGTGGAAACTCGGTCAAATTACAAAGGATGAATATGAACAAATAACACAAGTATGTAGGGACAAAATTAGAAAAGCCAAGGCACAAAACGAGATCAAACTAGCTAGGGACATAAAAGAAAACATCCTACAAATACATTAAAAGCAAGAGGAAGACCAAGGACAGTGTAGTCCCATTACTCAATGAGGGGGGAAAGACAATAATAGAAAATGTGGAAATGGCAGAGGTGCTTAATGACTTCTTTGTTTCGGTTTTCACCAAGAAGGTTAGTGGCGATTGGACATCTAACATAGTGAATGCCAGTGAAAATGAGGTAGGATAAGAGTCTAAAATATGGAAAGAACAAGTCAAAAATTACTTAGAGAAGTTACATGTCTTCAAATCACCAAGACCTGATGAAATTCATCCTAGAATATTCAAGGAGCTGACTGAGGAGGTATCTGAACCATTAGCAATTATCTTTGAAAAGTCATGGAAGACTGGAGACATTCCAGAAGACGGGAGAAGGGCAAATATAGGGCCCATCTATAAAAAGGGAAATAAGGACAACCTTACAAGGGCAATTACAGACCAGTCAGCTTAACTTCTGTACCCAGAAAGATAGTGGAGCAAATAATTAAGCAATCATTTTGCAAACACCTAGAAGATAATAAGGTGATAAATAACAGTCAACATAGATTTGTCAAGAACAAATCGTGTCAAACCAACCTGATAGCTTTCTTTGACAGGGTAACAAGCCTTGTAGATAGGGGGAAGCGGTAGATGTGATATATCTTGACTTTAGTAAGGCTTTTGATACTGTCTTGCATGACCTTCTCATAAACAAACTAGGGAAATACAACCTAGATGGAGCTACTATAAGGTGGGTGCATAACTGGTTGGAAAATTGTTCCTAGAGAGTAGTTATCAGTGGTTCACAGTCAAACTGGAAGGGCATAACAAGTGGGGTCCCGCAGAGATCGGTTCTGGGTCCAGTTCTGTTCAATATCTTCATCAATATTTAGAAAATGGCATAGAGTGTACACTTATAAAGTTTGCGGACGATACCAAGGTGGGAGGGGTTGCAAATGCTTTGGAGGATAGGATTAAAATTCAAAATGCTCTGCACAAACTGGAGAAATGGTCTGAAATAAATAGGATGAAATTCAATAAGGACAAATGCAAAGTACTCCACTTAGGAAGGAACAATCAGTTGCACACGTACAAAATAGGAAATGACTGCCAGGGAGGAGTATTGTGGAAAGGGATCTGGGGGTCATAGTGAATCACAAGCTAAATATGAGTCAACAGTGTAATGCTGTTGCAAAAAAAGCAACCATCATTCGGGGTTGTATTAGCAGGTGTGTTGTAAGCAAGACATGAGAAGTAATTATTCCGCTCTACTCCATGCTGATTAGGCCTCAGCTGGAGTATCGTGTCCAGTTCTGGGTGCCACATTTAAGGAAAGATGTGGACACATTGGAAAAAGTCTAGAGAAGAGCAATAAAAATTATTAAAGGACTAGAAAACATGACCTATGAGGGAAGATTGAAAAAAATTGGATTTGTTCAGTCTGGAGAAGAGAAGACTGAGAGGGGACATGATAAAAGTTGTCAAGTACCTAAACGGCTGTTACAATGAGGAAGGATAAAAATTGTTCTTCTTAACCTCTGAGGATAGAACAAGAAGCAATGGGCTTAAATTGCAGCAAGGGCGGTTTAGGTTGGACAATGGGAAAACTTCCTAACAGTCAGAGTGGTTAAGCACTGGACTAAATTGCCTACGGAGGCTGTGGAATCTCCATCATTGGGGATTTTTAAGAGCAGGTTGGACAAACACCTGTCAGGGATGGTCTAGATAAGTGGTTCTCAAACTTGGGCTGCCGCTTGTTCAGGGAAAGCCCCTGGCGAGCCGGGCCGGTTTGTTTACCTGCTGCGTCCGCAGGTTTGGCCAATCGCGGCTCCCACTGGCCATGGTTCACCGCTCCATGCCAATGGGGCTGCAGGAAGGGCGGCCAGCCCGTCCTGCAGCCCCCGCCGCTTCCTGCAGCCCCCATTGGCCTGGAGCGACAAACTGCAGCCAGTGAGAGCCGCGATTGGCCGAACCTGTGGACACCGCAGGTAAACAAACCGGCCCGGCTCGCCTAAACCTTCTCATTTAACTAGTTCACTCCATCTGCTGTCTTTCTGTCCCTTTCGCCTTGTGGGGAGTAAACCTTCTTCCTGCAAGACCTGAACTTATTTTCCAACATTGTTGCTAGTCTGTCTCTCAAAAAGACTTCTGCTTAGTTACCACAGAGACAAAAACTACAGAGAATCACACTGTGGGAAGGCAGAGCGTGAACTGGGAAGGAAAGGGGAAAAAAAGGTAGAGACAGTTACTATTCTGCATCTCCTACCCACTGATCCTCATTGTTTTCTCATAGAACTAGTCTTTTCACTGCATATTCAATCCTATTCCAGCAGGCTCCGTTCTATTTTTATTTTATTTTAATCTCTTTTGCTTTGAATGCTGGCTTATTCACTTCTCTTCTGTCTCTGTACAGTGCTGCCTCACTCTTCCTTCCTGCTTTCTCATTCATTCTAAATTTCCTATGAATTTGTATTTGCCACTTTGCTCACTTTTTCCTTGACTGGGTCCCCCAACCTCCTTTTATTCTGTATCCACTTTCTTCCATGTCCTAAGCTCACCCACTATTCCTCCTTTCCCTAGCTTTTAGACTTCTCTCTACCCCTTTTCTCTCTGTTCCCCATCTACCCATTCTGTGTTTCTCTTTCTTGCAAATCCTATGCAATGTGTCTCCTCTAAGGTCCCTGTCTCTCTCCATTCCCCCTACTCAGTCTCTCTCTGTCCCTAATGTTGTTTTTGCCCTTCCTGGCTGTCCCTTCTTTCTCCTCCTTTCCAGTCTTCCATCATCCTTCTTCACCCTCAACACCATGCTTATGACAGGTGGTTGCTGTGTGAGATAGCGGTCCTCTCCCTCAGTGTAGCAGTGAGACCAGACATACATTGAGAATGTGGAAGGAATGGAGGGGGCTGATAGCAGAAAGTACAAGCTAAAGAGACACCAGCTTGACTCTCAATACCAGTAGTTCTTACAGACAAAAAGCTAGGACACAATAGAAGACAGTAGATTCTGGAGTGATGCTCCTGACTAGAGCTGGTCAAAACTCAGAATTTTTCTGATATTTGGCAATTTAAAAAAAAAGAATGAATCCAGAATAAAAAGTCAAAATTTTGACATTTCTTAAAATATGAATTGAAAAATAGTTTCAGAAATACTGAAATGGCCTTCTTGAAATGAGATCTATACTTTGATAAGGTTAATGTGCTTCATTTTGATTTTATCATTTCAAAGTTTATAGTATGATATAATTTTATATTATATGGAATAGAAAAGTTGAAACAATTAAGTCAAAAAGAAGCGCTTCTACCTTAGCAAAGGGTGACTAGTCTTCTACTTGGCTTTGAAAATCTGAACCAGTGTCTATTTGGCTTTGTCTGTACTAACAAAATCAGTACCCACACAACTGCCAGCGGTGATGCAGTGCCTACTGTGCTTGCAGCAGTGTAAGTGCTAGACTAGACTTTTCTACCCACTCTGAGCAGGTTTCATAACGTGATTCATAATGCCTAAGTCCTGCCTACATGAGAGGTTTAATGGCAGCACAACTGCACAGCTGCTGGCAGTTGCTGAAGTATGAATATTCATTTTGCTAGTGTAGATGCACCTTTGTGTAGCTATTGTGTGGAGGCTGTATGGACTTAGAGCAGAGGTGGCCAACCTGAGCCTGAGAAGGAGCCAGAATTTACCAATGTACATTGCCACAGTAATACATCAGCAGCCCCACATCAGCTCCTCACCCAACTCCCAGTGCCTCTCACCTACCAGCAGCCCCGTCGATCAGCGCCTCCCCCTCCTTCCCCGCACCTCCCGATCAGCTGTTTCGTAGCGTGTAGGAGGCTCTGGGAGGGGGAGGAGAAGCGAGAGCATGGCAGTCTCGGGAGGGCATGGGAAGGGGTGGAGTGGGGGCAGGGCCTGTGGCAGAGCCAGGGATTGAGCAGTGAGCATCCCCCAGCACATTGGAAATTTGGCGCCTGTAGCTCCAGCCCTGTAGTCGGTGCCTATAAAAGGAGCCGCATATTAATTTCTGAAGAGCTCCATGTGGCTCCGGAACCACAGTTTGGCCACCCCTGACTTAGAGGGTCTCTTAAAAATGTGCATTCCTGAGGACTGAGCCTAGGAATGGTTTAACGTATGGCATCTTGTCAAAACGCAGCAGGGCTCAGTCAGCTGTGTGTTGGAACTGTGGAAGCAAAGGGTGCACGTGCAGGGACTTACTTTGTGGCCTTTCTTGGAACTGAATTCACTCTCTGTGGAAAACAGTTTTTCATTAGGCAAATGTCAAGTGGATATAATAATTTCACCACTTTCTGATTCTGTAAGATGGGTTTTAAAGGTCATTTGATGATTTTGTTAACCATAGCTTAGCTATTTAGCCCTTTTCTTCTCAGTGACTGATGTTAAGAAAGAAAGGGCTGCTGATGGAAAAATCCAGTAGAATTTAAGAGGGAGGAGGCAGCATGCACATGTTAGGGGAGCCTCAGTGCTGATACAATTAATGCTAGCTAGTAATGGCTCCCAAGGGGCTGTTATGCAGCCGGAGACCACCACCTCCCACCCTGGCATGCCCTGACACCAATCCTATGCAACTTTGGCTCCTTTACACCACTCTCGAGAAGCTGGTCCATCAAATTTAGTAGAGAATATTGTTTTTACAATAAGGGGCTTCAGCTTATTTGCCATTTCTTTTAAGTGTGCTGTGTCTATGACAGAGGCATGGACTAAGTATGCTCTGATTTGCATACATGAGATATTGTGGTTGCTACAATGTTTCAATTCAATTTTTTGTTTGAGTAGCAAAATAATTAGTACATTACTTCAGTTACATAAATCCCCACTGAGCGAGTCAGAGCTATTCTAGGGAAGTACAGCAAGCCCCTTAGAGAAAATTACACAATCTATTCTTTAGGGCTGTGCGTCCCTTTTTACACTGGTGCTCAGGCTTTTCAGAGAAAGCAAAATTCTGAGTGTTACTATTTTGTTCATTGTAGAACCTGAGTAGGAGAAATGCATAAAAATAACCTCAAAGGTGGACCTTGATGTATTCATGTGTGAGGCTTATTCATATAGCATTTGATCAAGTGGATCTGAATCATTACATGTATATCAATTACTTATTTTATCAATGTACATAGAGTGTGTATCAATAATGAGTGAAAAGGGGACAGACTTTAACAATCTTCTTTTCATACTGAGTAGTACCTTATTCTGCAAGTAACCCCATTGATTTTGGCAGGACTGTACATGGAGTAGGGCATAGAATGAAGTGGGAACCAGAATTTCAAATTTTGTTTTCATTTCAAATCATAATGAAACATCAAATACTGACATTTCCCACAAAATGAAATTTTTGAAAAATAATAGTTTGGGGTTAACCAAAACAAACTGTTTTGATTTCAACTTTTACATTTAAAAATGTTTTTATAATGTAAAGTAAAATACATTTCAAAACAAATATTTGTTTTGAGTAAAAAATCAAACTGTTGTGTTCTGAAAATGTTGAAACAGAACATTATGACATTATTAAAACAAAGTGTTTGATTTTTTTTCTATGTGAAATTTTGTTGCAATTGCAACTGAAAGTTTTGATTTCAACAGAGTGGCATTTTCCAATGGAAAAATATTTTGTTGTAAGGTTTTCAACCAGCTCTAGTAGGGTACAACTCAATGTGAGTTATGGTCTCACAAGCTACCAGTAGGTGCTCTTAAAATACAAACAAAAGAAAAACAAACCAAACCAAACCAAGCCAACCACATGATAAATACAAAAAACAAAAAAGATGACATAATAAATAATTTATATTTAGCAAGTATTAATGTAACTAACTCCCTATTCTCTCAAGAAAGAGAATTAACCTCTTCCCTCAGGAAAATTCTGAATGAATAGATAAGCTCTGCCAAACTTAGACTGTCAAATAGAGGCCTTGCTGAGACAAAAGCAAAGGGTAAATTTAATAAATTGACAATCCTCCATTGAGAATACCCTGAATGCACCTGTTTGATACTCAGCCATGTCTAGTGACTGCCAGTTCAATCACCTCAGCTGATGCCTAATAGTTGATTGACAGGATGAGGAGAGAAATGCTAAGGTACCAAAGGCTCAAATCACCAAGCGTTTTATACACCTGAGTTTTCTATTAGCAAAGGAAAAGTCAAAATACTATTAAGAATTTGCCATTTTATTCGGATTGAAGCCATATCTTTAACAGTTCCAAACTGCTAATATCTCACATACTCCAATGACTGCTTTTTTATTGAGCTATATTTAATTGTGAAAAAAAGCCATAAGAGTGTATTTGGTCTTACAGAAACTGCACTTTTTATTGTGCTGAGGGTTTCCCCAAGAAGGGCAACAAGTGAGAAGCCAATTTGCTTTAAGATCCTGTCTATGTTTCTCTTTTTTACATCTTCTAAATGTTTAATGATGACTGATGTGCTTCATATTTGGAAAGTACAGTTTCAGGTTCAAGTAAACAAAGGTTTAGGGATCCTGTTCGCAGGACCGTCCGTACCCATAAGCAAAGTACGCAGCTGCGTAAGGCACCAGGAAATTTAGGGCACCAAATTTCCTGGTGCCCTTCGCAGCTGCGTGCTGCTCCAGCCCCTGCTCCGGCTCTTCCCCAGAGCCCCCGCCTTTGCTCTGCCCCTTCCCCACCTCAGCCCCGCCTTGTCCCGCCCCAGCCCCGTCCCCATTCCCCTGAGGATTCCAGAAGTGGTCGGGCCTGCACTCACCGGTAAGTAGAGCGACCCAGCCCCAGAGCCTGCTCCACTCCTTTGGCTCCCAGCTGTGCCACCGGTGAGTGCTGGGGGGCAGTTCCCACCTCCCGCCAAGCCTGGGAGCTAGGGGAGCAGCGCAGGCGGGGGCCAGGTCACTCCACTTCCTGCAGGAAGTGGCCAGCCCCCTCTCCCCCCCATTCCCCCTGGAGGCCTGGGGCCAGCCCCCCCCCAGTGGAGGCCTGGGGCAGGGCCCCATACAGCCCCCCGTTTCCACCCCGTGAAGGCTTGGGGCGGGGCCCCACACCGCCCCCCTCGGCAGAGGCCTGGGGCCAGCCTCCCCACCCCGCAGAGGCCTGGGGCTGCCCCATAGCCCCCCCCACGGGAGGGGGGGGTTGTGTAGGGCACCAAAATAGCTAGGGATGGCCCTGCCTGTTCATGCCCTTTATGCAGATATTTTCTGAGAAATCTGCTGGAAATTGTTCCGTTGTTAACTTTAAAAACTCTGGGATATATTTCTTTTCCTTTCACATCACAACGAGATATTAGCAACTATCTGAAGAGTAGTAGCATTTTTAAACATGAACGAGAGGTTGATCTCTCTCTCTGTTTTAAAGATCCATTCTTCCATTCACATTCTTAACATTGCTTGCAGGCTACAATACATCAATAATTCACATTTCAAGCCTGAGGAATTTTACAAAGGCCTAAAGGTCCAGGACAACATTTTTTAGGGTAGGTCTCTGTGGAAGGAGGTGTCACTGATTCGTTACATTTTCAAATCTTTCTATCTGATCTGGGGATTTTTTTCAAGCAATGTTTTTGACTGCCTCATAAAATTGGCAAATTCCAGGTTTGTGCTTCATTGGTCACACTCTTCATTCCTTGAGCAAGATATTTTAGTTGATGAGTGGACAGTGGTAGGATTCATATGCTTTGTATATTTCTCGTTCATTCTCATTCAGGTTAAATTGCTTTATTGTCAACACCTTGGATAATAATCATTTATCCTTTGTGACTCTTATTTTGTTTTCCCCTAATATGATAACTGTTTGAACAGCAGTGGAAAAGATTAAATGAATATTATACCTCAACTTTAATCTCTTCTCAATACAAGATTTCTTACAGAAGACTATTGAATTTATATTTTGTGCAGTTAATTCTGTATATCACCAAAGACTTTTATGGCTTTATCTTCTGAGCCAGCAAAGATTTCAAGCTCCTGTTGATGACATAATCCATTTTATTTTGTAATCTCCCGTTAGAAAGTAAAAGTCTTTCAGTGACCTTTAAATCCTTCATTCATCACTCTTTGTTAGACCATTGACACTTACGTTCTTCATGATGCCGGTTTTGTCTTCTCTCCTTAATCTGTGTTCTGTTAATTTGGATACGTCTATACTTACCTCCGGGTCCGGCGGTAAGCAATCGATCTTCTGGGATTGATCCCGGAAGTGTTCGCAGTCGACGCCGGTACTCCTGCTTTGCGAGAGGAGTACGCGGAGTCGACGGGGGAGCCTGCCTGCCGCGTCTGGACCCGCAGTAAGTTCGAACTAAGGTACTTCAACTTCAGCTACGTTATTCATGTAGCTGAAGTTGCGTATCTTAGTTCGAAGTGGGGGGTTAGTGTGGACCAGGCCAACGTAATCTAATTCAGAATGAAAAGTTACATGTAATTAATACCTATGGGTTACCAAAGATTTGGTATTCAATGGGGCCAAATTCTGCCCTGGTGCACTTCTCTGAAATCAGCAAACTCACATTTGAACTTGGCCCAATAAATCTTGTTATCATGTACAGCAGTGGTGGACAACCTGTGGCCTGCAAGACCATTTGTTTACATTTGCATGGCCGCCCGCAGCTCCCAGTGACCGCGGGTCGCCATTCCCTTCTACACCCAAACTCTCTTCTACACCCCTGAAAAGTTCCAACCTTCATGAGTATATTTACCTTTGGCCTGACTCAAAACCTTCTGTTGAAGTGAACAGAAAGTTTCCCATTGACTTCAAGGAACTTCAGATCAAGTTCTTTAGGCATCTCCTTTGAATGTGTGTCACTTTTTCTAACTTCACAATGCTAAAACTGTTTGGACTACAAACAATATCCAATAAAAGTATCATAAAGAAGCTAGTTAGAATTGACTACTAAACAGTGTTGACTCTTAAATAAACAGTGTTGATGAGTGTTTGGTACCTATAGTAGATGTCTCAAGATTTTACATGGTGCCAAACTTTTAATTGCTAGCATAAGAAGTATAAAGTCAGCAATTTTTCAGTATATTGGTATAACAGTATAACTGAAAAGTAGTAGCCAATAAAGTTTTATTAGTATATTTACTGTATGATTTTCTGCCATTGTTAGTCATGAAGAAACTGACTGCAGTGAAAAAAACATTTTACTTAGCACCTTGTGCTTAAAGTGTACCAGCACTCCATTACACAGTTATTGGAAACTGTAATCTGGTTGCTATGGTTACAACCAGCTCCCATAGGACATTCTGTATTTAGCTGGCATATCTAGATCACACAGAATACTAATAATATAGAAGAATCCACCTACAAGCATTACAGCTTAGGGATGCAGTTTGTCAAAATAAAGTATTTGCAATTAACCAATTTCAAATTTAATTATAATGTATCTCATTAAAAAATAAAACAAAACAAATCCCCTTTGGAGACACCTTTTTTCTTCCTATGCCTTGTAATTGGATTTTAGGTTTTACATATAGATCATTGGTGTTGGAAAAAAAAAACCAACTAAAAGTATGTTATTTAAAGTCTCTGTTAATGAAAACAACCTCCTCATTCCCTCTCCCCCCCCCTCCGCAAAATGCAATCAAGCCAATCAAGGTTGAAAAGTATGTTTTATCAGATATACTCATTTCAGGGAAACAGGTAAAATGTGCTAGTTTATACCTCTGTTTTATACAGCAAAATCCACAGGAAGGTATATATGATTGAAAAGCAAATATAGTAAAAACTATTACTTCATCTTTATTTAATTCCACCTTCCCTGCACAAGGACATTTTAGTTAACAGATATTTGCATTTCGTCCTATTTACTTCAGACCATTTCTCCAGTTTGTTGCCTGAATGCTTGAATACTAACCAATTTTACTCACTGTTATTCTAGAACTGTGCTTGGGTACATTGGTTGCTAAAATCTTGTAAAGAGACTTTGGATCAATATTGCTAAAGATTATTGCCTGCACAAGGTAGGAATTTAAATTAATATTGTTCGGACTGTGCTCAAGAAACCAACTGTTGCTATTGGCTATCTTGCCCATTAATGCCTCTTATCTAATCTTTGTTTCTTTTTCATACAGAAGGTGAGGCAGGTCTGGCAATACCTTCCATCCTTGAATATTTTTGGGTCCTTTTGGTCTGATTGTAGATCAAGGTACGGTTCAGAGACTGTTCTACTCTCATTGGCTAATGATTTCCTTCTGGTGATGGACAAAAATCAAGCATCAGTACCTACTCTTTTAGATATATCTGTAGCCTTTGCTATGGTTGACTGCAAGATGTAGTTGATCCATCTGTGTACACTGAATATCATTCAGACTAAGAACTTATTAGGAATTAGTAGACTCACTGAACAAGCCTTGTGGATGGGGGGAAGCAGTAGACGTGGTATATCTTGACTTTAATAAAGCTTTTGATACTGTCTCTCATGACCTTCCCATAAACAAACTAGGGAAATGCAACCTAGATGGAGCTACTATAAAGTGGGTGCAAAACTGCTTGGAAAACCGTTCCCAGAGAGTAGTTATCAGTGGTTCACAGTCAAACTGGAAGGGCATAACAAGTGGGGTCCCGCAGAGATCAGTTTTGGGTCTGGTTCTGTTTAATATCTTCGTCAATATTTAGAAAATGGCATAGAGAGTACACTTATAAAGTTTGCAGATGATACCAAGATGGGAGGGGTTGCAAGTGCTTTGGAGGATAGGATTAAAATTCAAAATGATTTGGACAAAATGGCGAAATGGTCTGAAGTAAATGGAATGAAACTCAATAAGGACAAATTCAAAGTACACCAGTTAGGAAGGAACAATCAGTTGCACACATACAGAATGGGAAATGACTGCCTAGGAACGAGTACTGTGGGAAGGGATCTAGGGGTCATAGTGGACCACAAGTTAACTATGAGTCAACAGTGTAACACCGTTACAAACAAAGCGAACATAATTCTGGGGTATATTGCTGGAGTGTTGTAAGCAAGACACGAGAACTAATTTTGTTCTACTCCGCGCCTCAACTGGAGTATTGTGTCCATTTCTGGGCTTCACATTTCAGGAAAGATGTGGACAAATTGGAGAGAGTCCAGAAAAGAGCAAAAAAAATATTAAAGGTCTAGAAAACATGACCTATGGGGGAAGATTGAAAAAATTGAGTTTCTTTAGTCTGGAAAAGAGAAGACTGAGAGGAGACACGATAACAGTTTTCAAGTATGTAAAAGGTTGTTACAAGGAGGAGGGAGAAGAATTGTTCTTCTTAACCTCTGAGGATAGCACAAGAAGTAATGGGCTTAAATTGCAGCAATGGAGATTTAGATTGGACATTAGGAAAAACTTCCTAACTGTCAGGGTGGTTAAGCACTGGAATACATTGCCTAGGGAGGTTATGGAGTCTCCATCATTGGAAACTTTTAAGAGCAGGTTAGACAAACACCTTTCAGGAATGGTCTAGATAATACTTCTGCCATGAGTGCAGAGGACTAGACTAGATTACCTCTCGAGGTCCCTTCAACCATATGATTCTATGATTTATATGGATACCAAGAATATCCAGAGCTATAACAGTAAATATATTATAAAAATGAGTGGTTTGGAAGGGCAGTAAACATTCCTGCATCAGGACAAAAGCCAGTTTGCAACAAAAAATTAGTGATTGCAGAAGCTGAGTTGAACTATTAAAGAGATGGCTTTAAACAGAATAAAATGGCAAACTCTTAAGTGTTTTAACTCTTCCTTTGCTAATTTAAAAGGATGTACAAAAATTGGTCTCCTTTTCTTTTTCTTTCGGTAATATGAGTGTCTTTAAATATCTTATAATGGAATTTCTTTCAGCTGTGCTTTTCTTAATAATTCCTTGGGGATAGAGTCTGCCACTCATATTAACGTTGAGTACTAACTTACTTTATGAGTGGCCCCAGTGCTTCCGTGGGACTACTCAGAGAGCAAGGTACTTCTCAACATGAATAAAGGCAGTAGATTCTGGCCTACAGGATTTCCGTTAACAAGAGAGAGAAGTGATATTGGTTTTGGAATACATTTTATTTTGATATGAGGAGATGTGTAGAAAACACACTGGACAAATTCATATGACAAACTATTAAGTGTGACACCTAGGAGGTTTACAGCATATCACCTTGGGAGGCAGATAAGGAGAAATGCTAAAGAAAGTCATATTTGTTACCTTCATTCTGAGTGAGAAACAATTTCCCTAGACAGCAATATTTATACTTTATTTTTTATGGTTGTATCAGTCATCCTTGAAAAACAACAGAAAAGCCTATTCATAAACCTGTTAACTCAGGGTTTTTTTGTGCTCTGCTTTAATTTTTTACACCTATTTTGTTCCAAACGTAGGCAAGGGAGATGATTTTTGCAGGAAGATGTTGGTAGATGGATCAGAGAAGGGTCAGTGACTTGACAAATATCCAAAGCCAGCACCTAGTTTGTGTAGAATGAATCTATGCTAACTGGACTTGGCCTGGGGAGGTATATCTTATCTCTATGAAGTACACTGTGGGCAGCAATGTAAAATCCTAAAATAGACGGATTATCTGTAAATGCAGAAAATGTTTGAACAACAGCAGAGGGAAAATATCTACTGTAAATGCCCTTTCACAAGATCTGAGTTCAGGATTCTGAGTTCCCTTTCCCCTCCCTTTCCTTCTTGCACCCCTCCTCCCCCAGAAAATGGCTTAATCCTCCACTGATGAAGTCAATGGAAGTTTTATCATTGACTTTGGTGGGAGCAAGATCAAGTTCCTAATCCCAAACTGTATCTGCAATTGTCAATTATACTGACATTTTAAAAAATGTCTTTGTTCTCAGGGAAGCAAAATAAAATCAGTTTTCCAATAGGTTGCACTAGTTATCCTTTTCATGTAGAGTGCCGAGAAACATTAAATGTCATTGCCAGAGTCTGTGGTAAGTGGTTTATTTAACTAACATCGAGGGCTTCCACGTTTTTAATGAAAGCACAGTAAAAAGAGGATAATTTAGATGGAAATCTCTTTTTCTCATTCTGTTAGATCAGATAAAGGAGGGAATATTGTAAATAGTTTTTTTTTTTAAAAGCAGATGCCTTATGCTCTTTTCAACATGGTTATTTCAATGCATGGGGCAGATGTTGTGTAGGCACAGCAAGGCTACACTAGCTGCTCAGTTGTCTGCATAATTAGTCTTCAACAATACATTATATCCTTTTAAATACATTGTCATAAGCCTACAGTAATCTGCATAAGATCTTGTCAAGTCCTTCAGGTTTGTAAGACCAATCTTCCTTCCAAATGTGCTGTATTCATTTCTCTTTATCAATAAATAATTCTACTGGTATTTGGGCATGAAAACAAGTCTTATCTTCCACTGCCATCTACATGAATCTGACTGATTGTAAATACTACCTTACTCTTTCTGGGGTTTGCTAATCTAATAGGTCTCTAAGGCTTTTGAGAAAAATGTCTGTAAATTAGTAGGAAAAATGATTACGAGTGCTAACTTTAACCTAATAAATATACTACTGAACATTATCTAGAACTTCTAACTATTGCAAGAGTGTTTGCATGGTTAATGTGTGAGACTGCAATGCGTAAGAATACTTTGGAGCCAATGATCAGAAATTGTTTGGAATCTCAGGCTCTGATCCAGCAAAACATTTGGCACATGTTTAATTTTAAGTATGTGAGTAGTTCTGGTGCCTTCAATTGCTGGATCATGGTCACAGTAGCTAAGCCACAATCCTAGAAAGCCTTATGTAATTGCTTAATGTTACATTCACGATTAGTCACCTTCTGAGTCACCATTTGGTTCCTGATCTGTTCCTAGGTTCTACAGGTAGTATTGGCTCTCCGAGCTCTGGTCAAGTGAAAAATTCTCTGCACCTTCCTTAGGGCTTATGGTAGTGCCACAATAGAGCTCTTAATTAGTGAAACAGACATGCATGACATGAGTGCTATTTCATTTGTCTGTCCACTACATTATTTCCTGAAGCTAGGAACCAGAACAACAGAGGCACTACATTCCCCATCACTAGGCAGACAGCTTATAAAAAGATCTTAGCATCACAACACTTCTATTAGCCGTACTTATGTAGAACGCATATTCACATACTAATCACACCTGTCCCATGGAGCTACTTTCTGTTCACCCATTTTAATTTGTTATCATAATCTTCCCTCTGTTTAACAGTGTTTGCATAAATAGAATAATGGTAAAATGTGTGCTTTTGGATCTGATCCATTTCTTTTTAATCTCTTCTTGGGGAAGGGAGGAGATGTAAAAAGAACAATGTACAGAAAAGGCTGGGTAAAATAATGTAAAATGACTATGTATACTTATTCCACCAAAAAAACACAACATAACCTATCATGTAAACTATGTCACCATATGCTTTGAAAATAATGTCCAGTCTATTTTATTGTTATGAATTTCAAATGTATTAAAAATAACAGAAGATTGTCAGTATCATGTAGACCAGCCAGGCGCTCTATGGGTGTTCTAAATTATGCTGGATTTCCTCATAGATTTTTAAAAAATCCGAGGGTAATATTTCCCAATGTCCCTCCATAGTCTGGGAAATCTCCAGCCAAATGAGTCACTGGGATCTTTGCAAATTTCATCTTACTGATTTTGTCTTGTAGCTTTTCCCAATATCAACAGGTCATTGGGTGTTCATGTTATAACCCTAAATCCTGGCATTCCTTTCACTGACAGAGAAATGATTTGTTTAGCTTTTGTATATCATAGTCTAATGAAATCTGGGACACAGGGTGAGGAAAATTAATTATCCACTAATGTGAACTATCTGCAGTTAATTCAAATTACCTGCTTTCAGCAGATTCCAGATCTACTAAAGCACAATTACTTTTTCTAGACATCAGGAATCTAGTGCTAAAGGCTCTCTAATTAATTAGTCCTTCCCATAATATTTGCTTCTGAGATAATTAAAAATAGTGCTGTGTGGAAATATCAATGAGGACAGTGATTTATGATAGCATTTCCACAGGCAATATCATAAAGAAATGTGTTTTCTACCAATATTGTCCCGAAATGAAAAGATGTATTTGCTACTCTGATAAATGATAATCCAAGGTACTGAGATACTAAAATGGTGAATATCATAGAAATACCCATAAATAAAATAAACAATTCATAGAAAATCAAACCTTTCTCTTAACATAAGGATTCTAAGATCAAATTTTTAGATTCTTTTGTCACATGAAATGCCTGCTGCAACTGGAAATTTGTAATATTGGCAGCGTGTGAGTACAACCACTGTTGCTTATTTGACTTTATTGCATTGGCTAAATATGATCTGATTTAAGGACAATAAGAAGAAAACATAAGGGCCTATTGCTATATAATTTACTTTCTTCTCTATTCCTTCCCAACTTCACTCAGTGCAGGAATGAAGAAAGGTGGGTTTACTCCATCTTTGCACCTTCCTATATACAAGGCCAGACAAAGGTTTGCCCCTGGTGTAAATTAGAGCTATTTCAGCATTGTTTTATCTTATACTCATCTGTCTGAGCCCCCAAGGGACCATTGTGAAGCTAGGAATAGCAGTATTATGACCCTCATAACCAACAGACAACCCTATGCTAGTGTCTGACTTAGGCCAGTTCCACTGACTATTTGTCATGTTCATGCTGCCAGAGTGGCATAAATTGGACAGCATGGTTTACAGAATCTGTCTCAGTAGAAAGAATGATCCCATGATTTGTAATAAAATATAGTAAAAAGCCTGATTTTTTTGCAGAATTTTTTCTGCACAATTAATCTGTTTTTTGACTAGCTTCGTAATAAGTCAAAAATATAGTAAAAATTCAAATTTTGAAAGAAGTGAACAGGATCACTTTCGCTAAAGTTTTCATGAACGATTTTCCCACATTTCTATCGGCTCTAGTTATAGTTGCCATCCTACGGGGCTCATCCAGCTCCCAGTAAAGTCACTGAAATACTGCCGTTGTCTTCAGTTGGAAGCTGGACTGGCCAAACAATACAGAATGTCAAGATAACTAAAAAACAATCTGTTCTATGTCAGATTCTTCTCGCAACTAATATAATATAGGTGATGGAGAGAATTTGGATTAGTTTGTGAGACACTTAGCTCACTTAGAGTTAACAATAGAAAATTGCCAAAACTATATGATTCAAAAGTTTTTTGTATGGTGGAGGGCTTTCAGGCTTTCCCTTGTGTCATGGTTCTCACTGACCAAACCTTTCCAAGGCAGTGGTTCAATTTCAGTAGTTTCCTTAAACTTCATTCAATTTATATTCTGGGTTGCCTTCTGTCATCACTCCAGGATAATCTCATTCTCCTCCTTTCACCAGCCTCCATATGCTGTTCTCCAGAAACAACCATGTTCAGTGTAGTCATTTTGCAGTAGGGAAGAGAAGCAGTTTCCACTGAATACCACAATATTTTGGCTTGGCTCCTTAGTTGGAGGATCTAGCCCTTGGTTTGTAAGCAGCCACTGGGGAATGAAAAGCAATGATGCCTGTTGTATCCTCCCCCTAATTATCATCTATGCAATGCTTTTAGCTCTAGCCAAACTGAGAAATGAAAGTGTCTATTCCTTCCAAAAACATAGGTGCACCCCTAACTATAAATTAGGAGTCAGATCCTAAACATGACTGGAATATGGTGATTTGGGAGAAATTTTACATCATATAAATAAATAGAGATTAGTCAAAGTTTCAGTAATGAGGTTTTCTCCTTGCTGCTGCCTTGAGAACACAAGGTTGAGACTAATATATTGGAGTTTAGATTAAAATCATGCTCCTAAAAATAAAGTTAAACCTCAAAGGATCTTCCTCCTCCAGATGCATCACTGAAGTTTGCAATTTGGAATAATAGGCTCCCCCCATATACTTCAGTTAAAATGTCAGCTAAAAATATATAATCAGATGTGAATATACATAAATTAGCTTTAAGATGAGCCATGACTTCACCTCTGTGAGATAGAAACCCACTGATATACACACTGGAAATATTTAGGGCCAGATTGTGATACCCTTACTTGTATTGAATAGTCCGCTGAAGCCAATAACTACTTGTGGAGTAAGGTATTGCTCAGTGTGAATAAGGGATCAGATCTGGTCCATGATTCTCAGTGCTGAATTTTGCTAGTGGGGGGTGGGGGGGAAGAAGAGCACAAGAAAAGCATTATATCTGTGTTCCTTGTCCAATGTCAGTGGCAGAGTCAGGAATAGAACCTGCTGTGCCTTTTACTCTTTACACAGCAAACCTAATAGGAACAACATGGGCAAAATGGGATCCTAATAACTCTGTTCTTCCACTACATACAACATACAGGGACAAACTACGCACCTGCAACAGTGGGTACATCACTGCTCTGACAGGGTTCTAGTGAGCTTCTGAAACTTAGAGGGCTGTGATGGCCGTTAGAGGGCTCACAAACTATTTAAAGGGCTACTACCCAATTCCTACACACTGCAGAGCTCAAGTCTCCTGACCCCCAAGTCCTGTGCCTTATCCACTAGACCATGCTGCCTCCAAAAAGACAGCTGTGACTCAAGAATCCCTCAGGGACCAGGGGCATGGAGAGGGTGAATAGGGGTTACAGCAATTTCTTGAGTCTGGTGTGTGCATTCTACTTCACTAAAGAATGTCATGTGAGGGCTCAAACTGGTGTCATCCTGGTCATCAATATAATTGCAAATCACATGTACAGATGTTGTGTAAGGGGTATATACTCTGAAAAATATAAGGTTTGTGTCCAGGGTTCGGTCACTAGCAAAGGTGGAAAACAGGTTTCCTGTCAGACAAGAAATGTTTATATAGTTGGCTGTTTACATGTCATGTAAGTGTTGTATAGGTCACAATAGATGTCCCATCACCAGTCTGAACTGAATGTTAATGAGGGATTGTAAAAACTTCAAAGGAAGAAACTAAGAAGAGGAGAAAAACAGCTGGTGGAGTGGTTGGAGAGGGAGGGGAGAATGCTATCTTGAAATGCACTTCAAAGCCTTTGCTACTATATATTTTAGGGACAAAGAAAACACCCTGTCGACTTCACAGAGGAAGTAAATGGACAGCAAGTGTTGTGTGAAATAACTGTTCTCAACCAGGATTGGTTGAAAAGTCTCTAGAGAACTTTGGGTGAGATAATCTTCTTTAGACAGGAGGTGAACCTCTTAGTTAAAGTTCGTCTCTAGAAAGCCTATTATGGTGTTGTTTTATATGTAACCATTTGTTTCCAATATTCTTATTCACTACCACTTGAACCTCTGTTCTTGGGTAAGAAACTTCTTCTTTTCTCTATAAATATATTTAACTGCTGTGATATTAAACAAAGTGATGATCCTTAGTTGAATCTTACAAGCTGGCATGTATTGTTCCTTTGGGAACAGCAGGCCTCGTAATTCTCTGAGGGTACATCTACACTACAGGGGGGAGTCGATTTAAGATACGCAAATTCAGCTACGTGAATAGCGTAGCTGAATTCGACGTATTGCAGCCGACTTACCCCGCTGTGAGGACGGCGGCAAAATCGACTTCTGCGGCTTTCTGTCGACGGCGCTTACTCCCACCTCCGCTGGTGGAGTAAGAGCGTCGATTCGGGGATCGATTGTTGCGTCCCGACGGGACGCGATAAATCGATCCCCGAGAGGTCGATTTCTACCCGCCGATTCAGGCGGGTAGTGTAGACCTAGCCTGAGTGTTCAATGGATAAGGGGCTGGATGCTGCCGAGAACACTCCAAGGACTCAGAAGTTAGTGTGTGCCTATCACTACCTGTACACAGAGGGTGAGGCCTGCACAGATTTGGAAGGCAGTTCTTGTGCTGCCAGAGGCTGGTGGTTTCAGGGAACTGTTCCATAGCAGGCACAGACAAGACTTCTTTGTGTTAAGGGCTGCTGGTGGTGAGGTGCTTCACAATCACAATCCTTGGCACCTGAGGAGTGTCACAAGAGGGTCTGCCCCATTCGTGTATCTATTGTATACTTCTCAGTTGATTTATGCAACTCCCATTAGTGCTAATGCAAGTCACACATGGGGAGAACACAAGTCATAAGGTAAGACTTAGACCCAAAATAGCCTTTCTATTGAGTGAGCCTTGCCTCTGTCACACAGCCATATTTAAAAATAATCCCATTTACGGTGAGATAATGATATAGTAATTCTGAATGGAACTTCACCATGTATTTTCTGCACCTATTTAACTCCTGCATATGAAACCCTGAGTTCCTTCTGAGCTCAGAGGACCTGTTCATCAAAGATTGCCTCTCCAGCTGATACCTTGCTTCAGCTTTTATAGCAACACATTAAAAAAAGTTTGGAAATCCATTTATGTCACCTGGGAAATTAAAAAACCTGGAAAAACAGGTCCAAACTGATTAAGACAACTTTTAGATTACAAACACTTTCCGGGAAGGGGTTCAAACTCGTTCAAATGAGTAGTGTAGAGGAGAACAAGAGAAGATTCAAGGACGACTGGCTAGAATGAAATCGCAGGATTAGGTTAATTGGTATGGGTGGGAAGGCTTTCTATCAGGTGTAATCACTGAGCGTGTCTAAATAATGCTGAGAAAATTGAGTTAGATAGTGTATACACAACACTTAGGTACCATGCTGATTGCATTTCTGCTTAAACCAGAGATCTAGCTAACAAAAATCATTTTCCTATTTATTCACGTGTGCATAAGGAAAAGGACATCTAGAATTAAATCTGAAGTCAAGCTCAAGAGCTTGAGTTGGATGCTTTCAATTATAATACAAGAAGACTAGTACCATCAGGATTTTCTATGCAGCTTTGGCTTCTACTTTATTTTGACTATTCATTGAAACTAACTGTTTGTGGCTTCTCTTGGCTAAAGTGAAAAGTAGAAATCTTGGTAATCCAAACTCATTAGAAGTGTTTTTTTTTTTTATTATCATGTTAAATAGAACTCAAGTTAACAATTTCATTTATATTACCTTTTCAGTACTTGCTTTGAAAACACAGCTTTGCAATTCAAATCTTTTAAGAAAAGGAATGCCTTAAATTGTGATTGCAAACAGCAATTTTTTTTATAATTGTTTATTCTACGTGTAAAAGAGAAAACCATCACTGCCTTATTGAGGTGCATGAATTATTAATTCTTAATAAAAATAAATGATTTGTTCTGTAACTATCTCTTAAATCTACAATCAGCATTATTCTATTCTATTGCTATATCTCTGCTGATTTCAGATCCTCAGCTGGCATAAATCAGCACAGTACCATTGAAGTGAATTATTTTTGATTAACTTAAATGAATATTTAGGCTTCACCTAAGATGTTATAAATAATGGTCACTTCTACCAGTATATGTCCATGAAACATTTTTATCAGAAACAGCCTAATTACATGGCCATTTCCTCCTCTCTCATTAAGAACCCGATCCAATGAACAATGAACTCACTGGAAGTCTTTCCATTGATTGCATATGAGCTTGATCACACCCTGCCTATGTTCCAGTAGAATTTATAGCAGTTTTTCATAGAATCACAGCATATTAGGGTTGGAAGAGACCTCAGGAGGTCATCTAGTCCAATCCCCTGCTCAAACCAGGACCAACACCAGCTAAATCATCCCAGCCAGGGCTTTGTCAAACTGGGCCTTAAAAACCTCTAAGGATGGAGATTCCACCACCTCCCTAGGTAACCCATTCCAGTGCTTCACCACTCTCCTAGTGAAATAGTGTTTCCTAATATCCAACCTAGACCTCCTCCACTGCAACTTGAGACCATTGCTTCTTGTTGTCATCTGCCACCACTGAGAACAGCCCAGCTCCATCCTCTTTGGAACCCCCCTTCAGGTAGTTGAAGGCTGCTATCAAATCCCCCCTCACTCTTCTCTTCTGCAGACTAAATAACCCAGTTCCCTCAGCCTCTCCTCGTAAGTTATGTGCCCCAGCCCCCTAATCATTTTTCTTGCCCTCCACTGGACTCTCTCTAATTTGTCCACATCCCTTCTGTAGTGGGGGGACCAAAACTTCTCTTTGCTTATACAGTATCAAACTCATCACTACTTTTTACAGCACCTTGAGATTCCTTGAACATGAATGGTCTTGTACAAAACCCTAAGGCAATCATTTTCAATGGGGCCCAGAGGAGTTAGACATCCAAATTCCACTGTTTGCCATTAAGACTTGGGCATCTAACTCTTATTTGTGCCTTTGAAAATCTTTGCCTAAATCAGTTCTGGAACAGTGGACTAAAATTTAGAAATAGAAGCAGTGCTGGATCCAATGAGCTGCTCCCTGCTCAGATGGCATACTTTCCACTTTTGGCTCTCTGATGTACCATGCAACGCAAGAGTACATCTTGTCCAATACCTATTAAATATCTTTAATCTCCATATTTGGGACAATATTTGTAGAAAACACATTTCTTTAATCTCCAGCCCCTTGCCCCACAAGCACCCTTCTCTCTGTGAATTTAGTAAAAAGATATATTATCAATCCCAAACACAGAGATATTATATGTGTTGTATTTTCATGAGTAGAAAAAAAAAAACAGTTGATATTACTGTATGTTTAATAGATTACATAAAACTAAAGGAGCAATAAGGTATAAACAAATTCTAATTGACATCCACATTATTTACATGGTGGCTTAATACAATATCAAATCCTCTTTAAACCCCACTTTATTCAAAATAGTGGAGACTGAAATAAAATGCATATAAATCAGAAATCAGCTTATGTCTATTAATGTAGGGACAGATTCTTACACCATAATTCATGTTATACATATAGTTCCATTGATTTAAAGTGTAATATGACACTACTCAATATGAATAAGCAGAATCAGGCACTAGGATGGAAAAAGTAATATATATAGTATTAGCTCTCAAACAAAACATCAGTGTCCTCTTGCCCTTTCTTCCAACAGCAGGAGCATTCTGTTCTGACACCAGTGTCACCTCTCTGCCAAGTGGCAGCAGATGTCCGAGACCCTGATGGTCAGCTTCACAGTGGTGGAGAAATCAGTGATAGGGAGACTGGCTATATTCTACATGTAACTTGTTTAATTTATCCAGAGACATCAGTCTTAGAACAGAGATGGTCAATAGCATTCAGGGAGAACTCTTTCTTCAGAATCTCAACACCAATGCCCAGTTCCCAAGGAGCAACTCTACCTCCAGAATTGACTCTAATCAGAGACTAAGGCAGTGAGAAAAACCTCCCTACTACTGGTACAGCTCCCTCTACCTGTAACCTTGCATAACCAAATCTAAAAACAACACATAGCATGCCTTCCCAAGGCTGAACATTTGCTTGCAAGTTACAAAAAAGAACTCTGAAGAAAAGATGATCAGCACCCCCTACTGGCACCTTCCATAAAAGTGCTGTACAGTCCTAAGAAGCATCAAAAAGTATTGGATAAGATTTTGGGTAGGTTGTGATTTAACAATTTACCCTGAATAAGGAGGAGCACATAGCTGCACTGCACTTGGAACAAACCAGGGAACAAATTGTGCCTCCTGGGGCAAGCGGGGAAGTAATCTGCCATTGGTCTGGAACATGGTACAATTGACCCCAATTATACCATGTAGTCACAGTGAAGTAAATGGGTTTGAATGGTGTTCCTAAGGGCAGAATTTGGCCCTGTTATTATTAAGATGGAACACCAAAGCCTAATAGGGAAATATGAACTCACAGCATTCTGGCCCAGAGGTGAGAATGTTGCCTACTGAAATATTTTGACACCCAGTACATGTAGCAATTTATGATCCAGAATTATTTCGCCCATGACACCATAGCTTCAGCAATTGTTAGATGTGAGGCACCGAAATTCTTTGAGATTATCCAATCTCCTCTGCAATGATGTCTTCCAACTGTCTATCCTTATCTATTTATTTAAGCAGCTTTCCTTCTAGTAACAGTATTTAGAATTTCTTACTGAGGGGAGCTTATGAGTTATTTTGTGGACTCATTAGCTGCTCATTGGACTTGACTTCACTGCCTCCTTTTGGAAAGGACAAAATAGTAGCTGCTCTTAAATTTAAGAGATTGTATACAATAAATTCACTTCTGCCTATGCCTCACAAGTGGCTTGCTGTTAATATTTGCAACAAGCAATTCACATTATGTTGACTAGTTACATAAATCACATGATATTGTTTCCTGACTGGGTGGCTTATACAGCTAAATAACACAATGTAAATTCACCATTGAAAATACTCTAACAGACATCACATTGTCTTCCAAGTTATTTTTCTTAGTATGTGAGCAAATGGTCAGTCTTAGAAAGACATACTGTGTTATTTTAGCACTGTGTAGTGGCAGCTTCTGCAGAGAGCAAATGTAGCAAGCAGCAGGAGAGTTTGCTTTCTGCTTGGTCTCTAATTAGAGCCAGTTCTAGAGGTGGCGTTGCACTCTGGGAATTGGACATCAGTGTTGGGCTGAGGTTCTTTTAAGTGGGGTTTGTCTGCCCTCTGCAGATGCCTGTGGATAGAAAATTGTATTTTTGCATCTAGGAGGGAGAGGTGCATAAGATGGAATGGTGTTCCCCAATTCTGTGAAATTGCCTCTGTAGGGTTTGGGTCTAAAGAGTTAGCAGGTTGAGGGATTGACTGGGCTCTGGCAGACTCTTTCCACACCAAATGTATGGAGGGAGAGTCTGCAGTAACTTATGCTGATGACCCCTCTGCATTATGACCACCTCTGTTTTATATGTGTAAATAAAACAAGTTACACTTAGATTACATCTAGACTCTGTATCACTGATTCCTTTTCCACTGGGAAGCTGACCTGTAAAGGCCTGGGTATATACTACCACTAGGAAGTGGATAGATGCTCATGTCAGAACAGTGCACTCAAGGAGGTCTTTTCTGAATCCACAGAATGAAATTGTTATACAAGTGCAGGATTCCTAGATGAAAATTAATTAATTAATAATCAGAGCCAGGCATCATATGACAAGTTGCAGAAGGAATATCCTGGCTACCTCATCAAGTACAAAAAAATAAAGAACAGAGAAAAAAATGGACCACACTTCTAACTTATGAATATTACATGTACAGTCCTTTTGCTTCCTGAAGATTCAGCCCATACTTTAAATAAATCCCTTCTAATTCAGGCATTTGGAAATAAAAGTTTCACTCAAAGGATGGGCAAATCAATTTTTAATCAGCTCAAGTAAGTGCACATTGCACTGTAATTAAAAAGTAAAATTGAGAGACAATTCAAAATTCATTAAGATTCCAAGGGGCGGGGGTGGGGGGGAACTTCAATTTGGTCACAAGCAAAGTTACCGTACTGTTTATTTGCGATGTCAGTGAAGACTGCATTTGAGGAAATATGCTTTGCTCACTAATACGTCAGAAGATCATAAATGAAGCTTTGCATAACCTCCTGCTGCAATAGTGAGGAATTATAGTTAAAATTAACTAAAATGACTTCATGACTTTACATGACAAGGAATCAAAGAGGAACAAAGTTGTACACAGCATTTTCACCATGAAAATGTGAATTTCTTAATGTTTGCTTTGTTATACATGTATTTCAATCAATAAGAAAAAATATTTCTCTGTAGATAACTTTAAGGAACTGTAAAGGCATTAGGATGTATTGTCCCAGTGCATGGTATTCTGGATTTGCGTATTAAATTTGTGAGCATTTATAAGCTACATGCTATTTCCACACTTGCTGTGTTAGCTCCTACGTAATGCATGACTGAAAAAAATGCTTCTGTACACCCAAACTCCCATTGTTTCCACCACCTGAAGGCAAACTCTACTGGGAATTTTACCTCAGGTGATCAGGATTTGAACCATTGTTAAGGACTCTTTCCACTGGGGCGGTGCAATTCCACACTGTTTCCACTGCACAGCTGTGCTTAACTAGCATGTTAAAAAAAATGTAAGGAGAGACCAGATCTGAGAGAGATTAAACCCTGCAGTCATGCATTGGGGGCATTAACGATCTGAGAAAAGTCTGGAAGTATATACCACCCCATTCCCAAAAGACCACCAATGCATTTAAATCAACACAACATAACTGAAAAGGATTTGGGCTATAGTCACAAATACCAGGTTACATTTTATCAGATTATATCCAGCAGAGGGCACTGGTATACATACACGGTCAAACCAGAAAAAAAAAAACAATAGGCCATTGATGTCAATAAGTGTATTTCTATTTGCTTCAGTGGGCATTGTATCAGGCCCATAATGGATTTTAATGGCTCAGAAAGCATAGGAATAGAGTGTGTAAAAAGTAAGTGCTTAGAATGCATTCAGAGTCAAACTCCTACCCATGATCCCAGCACAGAGTGTGAGCACACCTACAACTACCTAACTTCATGGGTTGCTTCCTATTCCTGCATGCACACCCAGCTAGCCCTGCTGGACAGTGCAAAGGGAAGCAGTAGGGTCATGACATTGACCCTCCCCAGCCCTATGAAGGTTTGTGCACCCCCAGTGAAGTACAGCAGCAGCAGCAGCAGTCACTGGTATTTCAGGTGCTGGGACTGCATTGTGACAGCACAGCATACAAGGATGCAAAAATCTCCCTTCACTGTGTGCACCTCTGTAAAGGCCTGTCAGAATAATGCTGAAACTGTACTGTACTGTCTGTACAACAAAGAAGAAGAAATGCTGAACTTTGTTATAGCCAATGGTAATTCTCCTTTAATTTGCTCTCCATAATCACTACTAGGGGTATGTCTGCACTGCAATTAAAAACCCATGGCTGGCCCATGCCAGCTAAATCAGGCTTGGGCTAAGGGGCTGTTTAATTACTGGGGTTGGGGTGTGGGAGGGGGTTCAGAGTGCAGGGTTTGGAGTGCAGAGTCCGGGTGGCACTTACCTCAGGCGGCTCCCGGAAGTGGCTGGTATGTCCCTGTGGCCCCTAGGTGGAGCAGTGGCTGGGGGGATCCGCACCACGTGCTGCTTCCACCCACAGGCACCACCCCCTCAGCTTCCATTGGCCATGGTTCCTGGCTAATGGGAGCTGCGGAACCGGCACTTGGGATGGGGGCAGTGCGTGGAGCCCCCTGGCCACAGCTCCACATCTGAGCTGAGGGACATGTCGCAACTTCCAGGGAGCTGCGCGGAGCCAGGTAGGGAGCCTGCCTTAGTCCAGCTGCACCGCTGACCGGACTTTTAACGGCCCAGTCAGCAGTGCTGACCAGCATGGGCAGTGGGTATAATAGACCAGGGAAGGCTTAGCCTTCCCTGCTGTTGCCACTGACCCACCGCTGGACACCTGGGCCACGGTGGCCTCATCACTTCCCCAAGACCCCCCCACCTCCTCCACTCCACCCCCAAGTCCCCACTGCTCACCATGTCCCTCCTCCTCAGGATGGGGAGAGCTGGCAGAGTGAGGAGGCTTGGCTGTGCGCTCTGGGGCCGGTGGCTTGGTGGAGGTCAGGGCCTTCAGGTGTGGGAGGAGCTGGTTACAAAATATACACAAGTTCTGTTTCCTTAAACAGCAGTGGTAAGAAATTGTATGTAATCAACCCCCCTCTACAGAAAAAGCAGGTAAGACACCTCTTCTCTGTCCTCAGAAAAACTGTCTTAAGCCTCTAGGCTAGGGTGTCATGTAAAACTCAGATAGATTCAACTGCTTATACACACACTGTGCCCCTGCATTTTGAGCAACTGCCAGTCCAAGGCTCCCCTAGACTGGTCTGGGCTATGAACCTTCTCTGCAACTCTGCTGCTCTGCAACACAAAACAAGCTGAGAAAGGTCTAATGATGCAGACAATGAAGAGTGCTGCAACTCACACAGTGTCCTTAATGACTCCAGGGGCAGGTGCTGCATGGCATCTTTTATTCTATGGATTATTTCACCCTCTATGCTTACTTATCAATGGCTCCTAATGTGTAAGCCATGAGCACTCTCCACTATAACAATATCATTGGGTATGTCTACACAGCAACTAGACATCCAGGGTGCAGGCTAACTTGGGCTCTTGGGACTCAGTCTGTGGGACTGTTTCACTTCAAAGTCTACACAGCAACAAAACAGCCCCACAACAATGAAACAGCCCAAGTCAACTTGCAGGAGCCAGCCTGTGTAGACATATACATTGATTCCAAGAGACTACAGGATTCAAGTGGATTGATATGTATTTATTGAGAACATCCACAAATACATTACACAGGATAAAAATATAAGAGTTATAAAGCCTCCGGATTCAGGGCAACCAATAACTGATGGTTTAGGGAGGCCAACCTTTAATGAATGTTAAGTGTTATGAAGAAACTTTCTCAGGGGCAGATTATTCCTTAATTGTCCCTAACAGAGCGGATTTTTTTTTGTACATTCCTATAAAGCACCTGGTATTGGCCAACATTGGAGCCAAGATATTTGACTAAGGCTATGTCTTCACTAAATACACAGCTGCAGTGCTGAGGCTGTGCCACTGTAGTGCTTCAGTGTAGACACTCACTACAGCAATGGAAGGGGTTTTCCCATCATTGCAGTTAATCCACCTTCCCAAGAGGTGGCAGCTAGGTTGACGGAAGAATTCTTCCGTCGATCTAGCGCTATCTAGAGCGGGGGTTAGTTGGCTTAAGTACATTGTTCAGTGGTGTGGATATGTCACATCCCAGGCAACATATCTGGATTGAACTAACTTTGTAGTGTAGACCTGACTTAAATAAACTGCTGATCCGATTCAGTAGAGTAATTCCTATGCTTCAGCAATATCTAAAATGAAATGGGGATGGGGAGGGGGGTGACTCCTCCACAGAACTGACATGATGTTGGACAGAGATATTCCTTTTCATCCTGAAAGCTTGGTATTAGGGCACTTAAATAACCTAACCAATATTAATAAAGTGCAAGAAAAAATTCTGTTGAGAGTTAATCTAATAACTGATAAGATTAATGCTTTAAAATGGAAGGCATCTAAGGACTTAATTATTATAAATTGACATAGGTGCCTGAGTGAATCAGCAAATTAGTGAGTCTCATTCTGTCTGATGGAACGGCAGGACAAATTTAAAGAAATAGGGTCAATTTCTTCAAAGACCTACAATAATTACCTTTTTGGTGTCGTAATCTTTTAATAACTTCTTTCTTATGATATGTCATCTTTGGCTTGTATTATTCATTCAGTATGGAACTGATCCATGTCAATAAGAGTTCAGCCATTGACTAGAATAGACTTTGAATCAGGCCCTAAATGATTTGTAATACATTAATTTTATCTTTTAACTATTAATATTTTAAAGTGCATTTACACAGAGACACATGCGATATGTTCTAACTAGATCCACTGGGTGAGATATACATACATACTTTGGTTTCCACAGGAGAATTTTATTAAATATTCTAAATGATACAGGTTTTCTTTTGATGCTGCATTGTATTGTATAGTTAAGTACATTGGTGACCAGTGCAACATGATTCTTTTTAATAAATAAATAAGCATGTTTTGTATATATGTATGTGGGTGGGTGTCCTTTGTAGCACTATCATCTATGCGTCAGAGGCAGATGATGTAGACACTGTCCATGGTACAGTAACTAGGAGTGTGGTTAGTTGGTGAAGGCTAGACATTTTATACAGGTGGCAATATATGAATAGTAGTTTGACATTCTGCCCAGGTGCAATTTAATGTTTAAGCTCTGGGTTGTTGCTATCTTCCCTTGTTTCTTATACACTGTATGTAAAGAATTGGCTTGTACTCAGTGATCCTCAAACAGCTCTTGGGACAGTTTCCGATTAAGGTAATCCAAGGTCCTAGGTACACTGTGACACGGTGCCCCTCAGGACTCTGCTCCACAGTCCTACTGCTGTTCTGTGGCCTCATTTTCACTTGGAGTGGTGGTGGCAGGGAGTCACCCTCCCCTTCTAGAGAGGAAGGGGTGCATCATTGGGTCATCTTGTCCCCTCTGTAGTAGAAGCAGGGCCTCCCCACCTCTGGAAAGGCATTGGTGGTCAGATCTCCCAACAGTAAACAGAGCAGCCAAGCAGGGCCAGCTCCAGGCACCAGCGGAGGAATCACGTGGCCTGGGGCGGCACATGCTAAGGGGCAGCATTCCGTCCATTCTTGGGGCAGCAGTCGGAGCGGCTTTTTTTTTGTTTTGTTTTTTGCTTGTGGCAGCAAAAATGGTAGAGCCGGCCCAAGGTAGCTCTCCCTCTGCACTTGCTATACTTTTTTCCTCCTGCTACCCATACAGTCCTGTAGCAGGGGCTCCCTGGGCCCTACCTAGTGTTAGTTATGACAGTGGGATGTAAACATTGTTTCAGGCTGTTTGCAGTCTCAGAGAGACATCATTGTAGTGGTTAAACTCGGATCATATTTTCAAGCTTTTCTTCACAATCATGAGAACTAGAGACTTCTATTTTTAAACGAAAGCTGAGATTCTGTTGTAAACACATGATTCCAGGAAGTGGGACTGTGGACATGAACCTATAGTGCTGTGATTTGTGTTTGAGCTGTGATTAATTTTTTTTTTATTTTCTTTAGCCACATTTCAAATGAAAGATTTTCTTTCATGTCCTGTAATAAAAACAGTTCAGCTGTAGTTAATATTTTGAAAAATTATTTCCCTTTCTTTTTATGGATGTTTGGGGGAATGGATTTAGAATATGGTTATCAAGCAGCCATTTCCACACCTAATTCCTTCCTGCCTCCCCCCACCTCCGAACACTTGTAATAACTCGAACTATAACAACAGTTGCTAAGGCTATCCAGATACTAATAAATGCAAAAAAATGTAGGTATTTTAAAATAGACTCAAATCATACTGAAAAGTATTTAGTGGTTGCTACTGTAAGAAACTTACACTTAGAGTATAAAACAAACCACAGATAAACAAGTGCTTAACTAATTACCTTTACCACCTTTTTTAGGGTTCTTTTAATTTTGATTGCTTAACTACAGAAAAGGAATTGAGATTTGAATTTAGTTTTATAGATTTTTATTAAATATCCTTAACAATAGCAACTAATAGTATAGGCTATCAGAAGCCAAATATAATATTGGACTATGATTTAAATAAATTATAAAATTGGTCCATATAACCATTTAGGTTTTCTGAATCAAATCACACAACCACAATAGAAAATAACACTTACGCTCAGTCACTATGTTGGGAAGGTGACTTTGCCTAGATTTTTTACTAAGATTTTTGACTAGATTTTTGACTAAATCCTTCAGAATAGGGCCTTACTTGGGCAACTCCAGTGTTTCTAACACAACAGAGGGAAAATAATCTAAAGCTAGATCACAAAACAATTTGGTCAGTTATTTACATGCCAGTTCACCAAGATTCTTCCCATTGGATCTATAATAATTAACCCTTTTAACCTATTTCCCAACTGATTATATTAGCCTCAGGATCTGATTAACACTCCAAAGTAAAATAAACTCCTAGATTGATGACAGACTATATAGACAGAATGCAGTTCAAGAAGCTTGATCTCATTTTATGTCTATATGCACCTAGAACTTGAAAGGCAGGATGAAACCATTAACTATGGTAGACAAATATAAAGTGTTCTACTATCATAGTCAACAACAGTAACTTGTTCAATTTTAAAGTTACAGGTCTGTCGCATCTTACGCTGGGGTTACGTTCCGCAGTCAGCGCATAAAGCGAAAATCACGTATAGTCAAAATTACATTGAGTGTAATGGCGGGCGGAATCGCCCACACTACAGGTACAGTATTAAAATAGTTATTTTTCTCTTTTTTTTGTTTTTGCTGACCGCGTAAAACTGAAATCGCGCATATTAAATGCGCATAAGATACGACAGACCTGTACTTTCCTGCTTACTTGAGTGGCACTGTTACAAAACATGGATATACATTCCTTACTAATTAGGTACCCAGTTTCAGGAAGTGGTCAATTCTCTGATTTGGATCATCACCCAAGAAAAGGTCTATGTGTTACTTATCACCAGATCTTTGAGCAGGGGATTGGACTAGATGACCTCCTGAGGTCTCTTCCAACCCTAATATTCTATGATTCTATTATTCTATGCTCAGCCATCAGTTTTCATCTCAGTTATTGTTCACAGCAGGAGCTGACATTGTAAACACAGGTGGAACAAATGATGTACACAAATACAGTTTACACTAGCAGTCAACCCAAATTTCTAGAAAATAGAGACAGTTAAGGGTGCCTATCCAAGGTACTTGATATCACCAGGAAGACTACCCGGAGACTGGCCAAGGACCTGAGTCTTCTCCCTTTCAGATGTCTTCAGCCTTCAGGAAATAATTTGCTGGAGGAGACCCATTTCTTCTGGCTGGTCCAACTTGGTTCCTCTTCTTGCAGGTGGGGGTGTGGTCTATCAGCTGTTGATCCATATTTCTTCAGAAAATGTGAAATGTCCAACCAAAATGAGAATTGGCCTCCCTCACCATCCAATCAGGGAACAACACATAAGCTTTTGAGTATTTACAACTAGGACTGGGACTGGAATTTTCCAGCCTCTGTGTGCAACATATCTTGTCACAGCAATTTCTGTAAAACATATATGAAAACGTATATGCATCCGAAGAAGTGGGCAGTAGCCCACGAAAGCTTATGCTCTAATAAATTTGTTAGTCTCTAAGGTGCCACAAGTACTCCTGTTCTTCTTGTCACAGCAGTTTCTGTAAAACAAGTTAGGCCATAGCTTTTGGTACGAGCATCTTGGGACAAACCTTCAACATCCAGTGGTTTGCTCTGGTCAGCAACTAACCTCTGCAAGTCACTTTCTGTGAGCCTTTTTGTAGTGCATCTTTTAATCAACATTGTGGTTATGATTGCTCAAGTTTCAGTTTCTCCATCAACAATGCTAGCTATTAAAATGTTCAATTTAAAGGTTATATAATTTAGACAAAGTCTTTTCATATTTGATGCTCTCTAAACTTGTTTTAACAGTCCATTATACAATGCAAATTCACTTCAAGAACTGTTGTTCTCCACAAGACTTGAACAGCTGTACACATCTTCCATTTCTGTTCTCATTCTTTTAACAAGAGTGGTGGGAGCTTGGTATGTATGGCTGAGCTGAGTCTGTGCATTATTGATCAGATAGTTACATATTGGATTATTCCACTTTGTGGTCAAGTGTCCTTAAACACAGTATTTGGTTTCAATTCCCTTTATTTACTGTCACTTTCAGCAGAGATGTATTTCACTAACTCAATAACATAAGCATGCTTGATGGCAAATATTAGAACTTTAAAAAATCAAATATGAACACAATCTCTTTATTTCCTAACAGGATTGCCCATGTCACTAACATTTACAATATTTTGCCCAAATCTGTGTCACTTATAGTTGACTTTCCTTTTATACACATTTTAACCATAATATTGGATTCCATAAAGTTCCATATTTACAACTGAAAATCGCACAACACATAATGTCAATGTTTGGTATTAATTTAAATTTTAATTCATTCACAGGCAGGGAAAAAGGGAAGTCTATGTAGCTGCACCAATGGTACACTCTTATGAAAGGCTGCAGCAACTCAGCTTATTGAGAAATCTGTCTGTTAGACCTTGGATTTTTATTCTCCTAGCCCTGTGTTTTATTTTTTCTAAAGGGTCTTGATGCCTGGGCAACTCTGAGATAGTAATGACTCACAACTTTAGGGTCCTCGTTATTGAATTATGGAGAAGCGATAATTTGCATATCCTCTTTAAAAATATTTTAATGACCACACATAGTATTCATGCTCTATATTTTTTCCAGTTTATTTCTCTTTTTCTGATCTAGTGATTTTCCTTCTTCTTCTTCTTTTTGAACCCTGACTGTTACATATGCTGTAAGAGTAGTCACTTCAGCATGGAGAAAAGCAGGGAGGGTATCGTATAAGAAGTGTAGTAAATTGCCTGGAAATACCGTGCAATGTGAAAATGAAATGCCAAGAAAAAAACTAGACTTTATACATATGAATAATGTATTCTTGCCTCAGAATCAGGGCAGGTTTATTTTCCCACAGGGATCACTCATCTTGTCCTTCTCAAGTGAAACACACACGAGTGACACTCAGCAATTTCACAGTTACATTGTGAAATCCAGAGGTCTTTAAAATATTTGCAACAAAAGAGGAAATCCTCAAATTTGAGATTTTTCCAGTGTTGCTACCAATACAAAAAATGTTCAGTGTTCATGGACATCTTCCAAAATGTTGTATTTTTTTCTTAAAATAAAACCTGGAACTATTTTGACTGCAAGTGTTCTCATTTTCCCTCTGGAAAGGACATATTTTCAAGTGGAAATATTTAGTTTTGTAAGTGAGACTAAACCATTTTAAAGCAAAAAAATAAGCTTGTTCACATCAGAAAAGAGCCAGTGCCCAGGAATAGATTCCAGTATAAAAGCCCGATCCATCCCCAGTGCAGTCAATGAAAAGATTTTGGTTGACCTTAGTGGAGCTGAATTGCACACAAAGGTCCTGATCCTGCAAACACTTATGCACATGCTTAACTTTATTACTGTGTGTAATCCTACTGATTTCATGGTACCCAATTTTCCTGCATAAGAAATCCAAAAGGCTCAGATAAACCTGCCAGCATTTGAACCTGTGCCACATCAAACCTGATATTTGGTCGATTAAGGGCCAAATTTTCAAAAGAGCTCAGCTCCCATTTTGGCATATAAAAAAGTGGGCAGATTTTCAGAAGTGCTCAGCACCCAGCAGCTCTCATTCTGGTCACTTCATTTATGGAATTGGAGCTCATTTGAAAATTTGGCCAGAAATCATCCTTCTTTTTTAAACTGTTGAAATTGGTTGAGTTCCTAGTCATTATACCATAGTCTCAGCCTTGCCCTTGTTTCCTACATTTTAACTATACTCTGACGGTGGAGATATTTTCAACCAATTATTATGAAGAATTTTTAACTATCACACCCAGTGAAAAGCAACAGAGGGCCCTGTGGAACCTTTAAGACTAACAGATGTATTGGAGCATAAGCTTTCATGGGTGAATGGCCACTTCGTCAGATGCGAAAGCTTATGCTCCAATACATCTGTTAGTCTTAAAGGTTCCACAGGGCCCTCTGTTGCTTTTTACAGATCCAGACTAACACGACTACCCCTCTGATACTTGCCACCCAGTGAATGCTCAGAACTTCAGCCACCATCACTTCCTCTGACATTAGTCCCAAGATTACTGCCCTTGAAAGCAATTGTTTGTGGGAGCAGAGATTTCAGTTGTCACATGATGAGATCATTCATGGAAGTACTATTATTGGGTCAAAATATTAGGTTCTTTCTCCATTATTAGATATCCTTACTCAAGCAAACTCCCACATTTGGTCCAGCTATATGTACAAATGTGATCTGCATTCCCAAAGAAGATGTAACAAACTTATCTGTCTCTCTGTGTGTCCATTTATCATTATTTTGTGTATTGCCCCCTTGTAGATCCTTTTCTTGAAGATTTAGGGAAATACTGTAGTAAGTTGGACTTACTTTTCTGTCTGTAAAGACACTGATCTGGAAAACTTCTTGTATAGTTGTGGAATCATAAATATTTATGTTGTCAAAGAAAGTTGATATGGCAAAATGATTAGTACATTAGGATGCTAAACCATTTCTTCTATGTAATGGAAATTTTTGCCCATTTGCTTGATAATTATATATGAAGGTTGATGCTTTTTAATTTCTTTGTTGGCACAAAACACCTCTTTAATTAGTATTTTAAGATTTGATGTTACACATTTGCAGTTATTAAAAAAAATTCTGGAACATATTGATGAACTAGAAAATGGAGATAAATGAAGTCACCTTTAACAAATGCATTCCAACATGTAAAGGAATAGCAACATGATTGATGCAATCAAGCTTTTCCAAAATAATAGTGTTTTTAACAAGATTTGAGGCTCTAAAAATGACAGAGCTGTAATTAAAATTCTGCAGACTGAACTGCCGTGACATGCACTCATCTTTGTTATTAAGTTTGTTCTACAAAATCTAAAGAAATGCACTGTGAATTTAATTATTTTTAAACTAAAATACGATTTTATTCTGAGCAAGGCTATCGACATTCAGGCAGCTCCTGCACTGAGTGTGATTGTAAAATGAAGAGTCACAAAAAAGTATAACAACAATGTTGTTGTTGCTGCTTTTACAAATCCGTAGGTATGGTTGTCTGTCTGCCTGTTTGTCATGCTTATAAAGCTCCATCACTATAGCATCTAGGCACTATGTACACAGTATTTCAATAGTTCAAGGTTTCAGTTAAAATGGAGCCATGCTGTGACTCCATAGTTAAGATTTCCATTATATTAAACAGTTCCTACATGTTTCAACGTTTCAATGTTGTGTCTCCAAGCAGAGGAGAATTTGTTCTGAGAGTCTGAGATTATTTTATGTGTGGAAAAAATAGGAGAGTTTTTCTAATGTATTTGGAATATTAAGAAATTCCAAAAGTATTTTAGTAATTTATAGTCAATGGAAATTTTAAAGAAGTATTCTTAATGATTGTGTGATTATTTCTGTTGGTGCTTATGAGGAATATGTCAAACTGGTCTTATCTGGAAAAGCAATTGGTGTGGGGAAGCCTATGCTGCTTATAAAATCTACAGCATGAGAGAGTCATCAGGGTTTGTGAATCTGTTGTATTTCAAAGGCTTTGTCTACACAGTGCAGTAATGCACACAAGTTGGGTGTATACTTAGTGTAACTTATAATGGGTACCAATGTGTTGCACACTAACTGGCACCTGTAGACCCTTCTAACAAGCACTAAAAGTTCCCTAATACATGTTAATGATAAGACTATGAACTCCACTAGTTCAAAAGAAAGACAAGAGGCTGATATTTTGTGCCAGATCAAGTTCATGAACTATGCAACAGCAAAGATGCATTTGGAGCTCCTGCCTAATTAGGTTACTAAGCATTGCATGAATGGATCTTCTGTCCTAGCTAATTTTTACTTCTTGGGCTGCTTGCTGCTTTTTGGTACATCAGATTAGGCTCCCTAGGAAGAACTTTTCTTTATTAAATAAAAAAGGAAGGAAATTCCCAGACAATTTTTTTTAAAGCCACTGCTTTTGTTACTTTAATTGTAAAGGAATATATTTTTCTTATTTGAATACTTTATTTAGAGAATGAGTCCACACATCTGAAAGTCAGTGCAATAGATCAATATTTCTTAGTTTCCATGTTTAATGTATTATCACTATAGTATCTGAATTCCATTACTCCTTATGAGACTGGAAACTTTCATCTGGGGGGAAAAAAGGAACAAAAAGAGGTAAGCATGATTTGGTAGTGTTAATGATATAGTGAAGGTATAATGGCTCAACATATTGCATCACATCAGAATTACTTTAATTCAAATGATGTGAACAAGGGAACTATTAATTATCCCAGAGCTAATTTTGCAGTTCTCAAACAAAACTCCCTGCAGGGGAGAATTCCAAGCAGGCCTGGAGAAACTTCCTTGGAATATAATGCACACTACATTCAGGAAGAGGAACCTGTTAAGTTAAAGTGAAGAGGTCATTTTAAAACCCACTTGTAAGACAGCTATAGGGAGGGTCAACTAACCCTTAAGTCAGGAGGGTTTAAATAGAAAATCTAATTGTGTGTTTCCTCTGCCTAGTTTCCAGATGTCTCACTTTCTGGAAAAACAGAAGTCTACTTGGGATTTCAGAGAAAATTGGGGCTTGTGGGTTTGAATAAGTGTCTTTACTTCATCCTTTTGCAACTAAATTTTCTGCCCTATCATAATATGCCTCATTAGGTAGGTTGCAGTAATGTGTCTCCTGTATAATCCACTTCCATGTTACTTTTTTTTTTTCTAACATGTCTGACTTCTTGTACAATATAAGTCCTGAACCTAGAATCCTTTAACCACATGCTTATAAGGAATTAATACAGTGTACCTCTTAAAGTTATTCTATTCAACTGCTGGAGACTGTGTGCACCTCTCACTAGCCAGGATATTAAAAAAAGAGATTGTTTGTTTGAATATTAGCCTCACTTTCTGATGGGTCATCTCCTTAAGTGTACAGTAAGGATGGGAGCTGGCATCAGTGGACCCTCATTAAATCCTTGGACATCCATTAAAGGTCTATGTATGTATCATAAGGGCAAGGGCAGAACAGCAGTGGGATTGGGACTTCTGAGAAAGAAGCCTCCAACAATCATCCAACCATATTTCAGAAATGTATATGTTTATTTATCACTGTGGGGCAGGGATTGTAGACAATTCCAGGAGGTCAGGGGCAGTGAGGGTTATCACTGGTCCTCCAGGAACCAAAACCGGAGGGAATGATTAAGGTGTCACATTCTGAGGTGCAATTCAGACCAGTGAGTTGTGTCACCACTTGTATCAAACCCTGAGTGCCCCAAAATGCTTCTGCTACTTGTGGCTCCCTGCTTGGGACATAGACAAAGCAAGTATGCACTTCCTGTTCTGTATATTGTACAGCTCTGATTCAACCACTTTCAATCCAATAGCTTGCCATCCGTTATCTCAGACATAGTTAGGTCTTTGTTAGACTTGGTTAATGTTAGCACTTGACCCCAACACACCACCAGTACCAAACTTCCCTAGACCCATGTTCTCCGATATGTCCAGCTCTCTCCTGCAACATTCAGATGAATAATAAGATCTGTTTGCTCCTTTAAGGAGACAAAACCCACCAGCCTGCCACATTAACTGGAGCTGACATTCACTTTAGTACAACCACAGCACTTTTGGTTTAGATCAATAGTAAAACAAGTCTATTATCAAAGAAAATAGGATTTTCAGTGAGTTCAAGCATGAGCATTAAAATTAGACATGGTTACAAGGAAATCAAACACACATCTGAAAGTCTTAATCTAGCAATGTTTGGTTCAGGGCTTTGTTCAAGATAGTTTTTATCACCCACAGTCTTCCAGCAAGATGGTAGCTAAATCCTTCTTGATCAGGATCTCTCCCAGAGTTCCAAAGGTGCTGGTTCCATCGTCTTCTGAGGTGAAAGAGTTAAGTTGAGGTTTTCTGCCTTTTTCTTTTACAGTCCAGTGAACTTTTGAAATGGATTCTTCTGAAGGTTACCCCTCAAAGTAAAGGTTATTCAAGCAGTGAGGAAGGAGACATGGAGTCTGGTGGTGAAGTAGACTCCATGCTCCCCCTCCACTTGTGTTTACTAAAATACAAATTGTTCAATCTCTCCCTGCCCCATTGTCAGTATAGTTGTGTTTATGACTTAGATGTAAATCGAGGTAAACACACATTCTTTTGTTTAGGATAGGCCTGTTTAACAACTTTTGCCTAGGCAGGGCTGTCTGGTTTAGAACAAGTAACATCACACTGGGGGAATTCTGAACTTTACATATAATGTTGCTACATACAGTTGACCATGATATGATTGAGTTAATTGTTTTCAAATGACACCTCACAAGGTCTATTTTGTACAAAGATTATCACTGTGTAACATGACTGAGAATATGGAATAATTAATACTTTTATAATCTTTTTTGAGTCTCTGTTTAAGTCATGATTATTATTGGCTGAAATTAAATGAATTGTAAAGAATTACTAAAAATTACAGAAAATAAACTTAGATTGTTATATGATAGTAAGAACAAAATCAAACACAATAAGATGGCATAGTCAAAGTTTTATCAAGAATTGATAATCAAACCTAATTATTTCAATTCACAATGGCAAACACATTTTTGAAACAAAGTGACAATCTTATCTTACTCCTTGTTCTGGGAAGATGATTTTGTTGTTGTTATTATTTTTTTTTAATCAGTAATGGCTCATTTTAAATAGGACCTCGTTACATGCCAATCAAGTTTAAGATGGCTTCTATGTGACAGCTTAATCAAACACTTACTTTAAAGTTAGAAAATAAAATATTTTGAATAATGAATGTTAATTACTTGTGTCATTTAATCAAAATTCACTTCCATGGTAATAATTATCATTGTTGTCCTTTCTCACACATACTTAAATATATCATACATTAATAATAACCGCAAGGACTTAGACTTCCTGGTTTACAGCTACTTTCTAATTTTCTATTTTAAATCATCAGCAAAGTATAACTACAAATATTTTAAAGCAAATTTAATGTTTTTAGGTGACTATACTTTTATTTCCACTAAGTATTACAAACAGCCATAAACTGTTTAGTACTAGACAGCAATTCAGTTATGCAAGCTATTTGCTCCATAGCTGAGATGCTGATAATTTAATTTGATATCACAAGCCTTTTTTCATTTAAACCATGTCTGTGTTTTCAGTTGCCTTACAATGTTCACACTAACTTTTCAGGTAAAGGTCATTTTTTTCAAAAAAGTAGCTAAGTGACAAGTCTAAGTCCCCTTTCAAAAAGATTTAGGTCTAGATCCACAAAGGAATTTAGGCAACTGCCATTTTAGACGTCCAAGTCCAAACTTTAGATCATGATCCCCATTCAGCTGCTGCCTAGGCCTGTAGGTGCCTAAATTCCCTAGGCATCTAAGTTTCCACAGATAAGGTCCACATGGTGCCTACATTTCTGCTGGTGGATATGCACAAAGCTGCCTAAGTCATGTCACTGCCAAGCTGCTTGGGTGCTTAATCACCAGTGGGATCCTTAAATTTCCTTTCCTATCTAACCTGAGGTCTTTGAGAATACCTCTTGTCTCTGGTGTTGACTTTCACTTGCAACCTCACTGTTGGAGAAACACAGGCATGGGAGATGAGAAAAAAACAACTTTCACACCCCAGGTGTGTTCAGGATTTAGCCAAACCAGTGGAGCTAGTGATATCATCGGGGTTCCTCTCTCTGGCTCAGTCTGGTCAGGACATAATTCAGGATCTGGATGACAAAGGCCCAACCTTGTATTCTTGGTTATGGGATCTCAGCAGATAGTGGCAGCCATGATGTTAAAGCTTGCTCCTTCTGGTCCACCTGCCTCTCAGCCAGCAATTGTTATATTTGCACCTATCAGGCTGTCCACTCCCCCTCCCAAAGTATTTTCTTTCAAGGATCCTGTGACAAAGTTCCTCCTCTATCTTGGTGGGTCCTACACTTATTGGCGGATTTTCTTGCCTCAGAGATTCACCATGTGGGTTGGGGAACAGCCCAGAGACCTTCCCCTCTGTAAGAACCCACAGTCCAGGTCAATTGGGAGGTTTGGGGGGAACCCGGGCCCACCCCTACTCCGGGTTCCAGCCCAGGGCCCTGTGGACTGCAGTTGTCTATAGTGCCTCCTGTAACAGCTGCATGACAGCTACAACTCCCTGGGCTACTTCCCCATGGCCTCCTCCAAACACCTTCCTTAGTATCACCACAGGACCTTCCTCCTGGTGTCTGATAACGCTTGTGCTCCTCAGTCCTCCAGCAGCACACCCTCTCAGCTCCTTGCACCTCTTGCTCCCAGCTACTCACACTCACACCACAAACTGAAGTGAGCTCCTTTTTAAAGCCCAGGTGCCCTGATTAGCCTGCCTTAATTGATTCTAGCAGTTTCTTCTTAATTGGCTCCAGGTGTCCTAATTAGCCTGCCTGCCTTAACTGGTTCTAGAAGGTTCCTGATTACTCTAGTGCAGCCCCTTCTCTGATCACTCAGAGAACAGACAACTGTTCAGCCAGTGACCAGTGTGTTTGCCTTCGAACAGACTCCTGTACCCCACTGGCCTGGAGGGAGGGAGGTAGAGAGCTGCTCCTCCTGCTTCTAGGCCCTGGGTTTTCCCTATAACTGCTGTCTGTTGCTCCAACTACTCCCCTGGCTGGACTAACCCCCCCTCTGCATCTCTGCTACCTGCTTGCTGGCTGGCTGGCTGCTAGACCCCCCCCCCCTTGGTTGTTGCTGCTCCAGTTACAGCCCCTTGGGGGGGGGGCCTGCTGGCCCACTCCCTGGAGGAGGGGAGGGAGGGAGGGAGCCAGCCATTGCTCCTGCTGCTGAGGACACCACCACCATTGACCACCACCTGAGGGGGATCCTTCCTGCTGGCCACCAAACTGCCGCCTAAAGCTGCTGTGTTTGCTGCTGGGAGCTGCTGGAGCCCCGAGGAGGAATGGAAAGAGAAGAGGACCATTTGCCAGTAGAGGAGCGCGTAAGAACAGACCACCATGGAGGGGGTTCTCACTGACTGAGTAACTTTTGAACTGTGCTCTTGTGGTGGGGGTCTAGACTGTGTTTGTGGGACACAGGGGATGTGGCGTGGAGCCTGCCCCCTGGTCCGTCTGTGTCCCCCCCTGACCCCCACCACCACCATCATTGTGGCCCCCTCCACCACCCCCACTGGCTACTTACCATCTACCTCAAGCTCCTTCCTCTGGGATTTCAGCTGCTCACCTAGGCTTGCTACACCCTGTTGCCACCATTGGGCCTGATACAGCAGACAGCTTTCAAGGACTTTCTTTTTGTTTTTATGCTCTAATAAATTTGTTAGTCTCTAAGGTGCCACAAGTCCTCCTGTTCTTCTTTTTTCTTTTTGTTGTAAGCGCACGTGGGTGCATGTACCCCCCCCTTTTGACTGACCCCCTCCCCCCCTGCAACAAGCCCCCAGCTTTACCCCTGCTGCCTACCCATTTGCCCCTTGCTGCCTTTTGCCCCTCCCCCTTGCCCCAGCCCCTCGCTAGCTCCAGTTTGTTTGCCTGCCCCGCCCTTTCCCTCTGCAGCCTTTGTTTGACCCGCCCCAGCCTCCGAAGCTAGCCCCCTGGTTCCTCTGCCCCATTTACCGCCTGGTTGCTCCCTTCCCCCTGCGGTCCCCTTGCCCTGATTAGCCCCTCCCCTCGTGCGCCCATGTCCCCTCCTATGCGCTTGTGCCCCTCTCCGTTTTAGTTTGATTCTATCTCATTGCACCCCCCCCAATGCTGTTATATCCTCCCTTCCTTGGTGCAACAAGAGGAGCCGGAAACCTTCCCTGAGTCGGTGACTGACCCCTAGCCCTTGATAGCCGCCCCCATCCACACTCCCCCCCTTTTTGGCGCCCTCCTCCCCTGCCTACAGCCTAGCGGGGAGGAGTGGTCGACCTGCTTCCCCTTTCCCTACCCCCCGTCCAGTGTTTGCTCTCCCCCCGTCCTCATTATGGCAGGGGACGAGGAGAGTGAGACCCCTCGGGCAGACCCTACTGCCCCTCCTCCACCCACTCCACCATCACCCCCCCTAGCCTATACCTCAACCGCCGCTGCCGAGCCACCTACTACCACCACTGCTGGAGCGCCGGTAGCGGTGAGTAACGAGGTGACCTCCGCTGCTGCCACGTCCCTCGCCCCCTCTGACTCTGGGTGAGTCCCCCCAGCCGGCAGGAAGGGCCAGGGCACGAAGAAGGGTAAAGGCCCCGCTAAAAAAGCCAGGCCCTCCATGGCAGGGGGTGCCCCCACTGCCGCGGCCCCACAACAGGCCGCGGCGTCCCTCCCTGCTGTTCCCTCCACCAGCTCTATGGGTGTCCCACCCCCAGCTCCCAGGGCATACGCCTAGGTGGCGGCGACCCCCCCCCGCCTGCTGCTACGTCATCTCCCCCATCCACCAACTCTGCTACCATCTATAGCGGCCGGGGCCCCTTCCCTACCTTGACCAGGAAGCACGGCGTCCGTTGCCTCCTGGTACCCGCCTCGCCCCACGTGGAGACCTACGTGCGGGCGCTGGCGAGGGTAGTGGGGCCCACGGCCATTGTGGCGGCCTCCAAGATGTACGGCAAGGTCGTCTTCTTCCTAGCATCGGAGGCCGCTGCCCAGGAGGCAGTGGAGAAGGGCCTGGAGGTGGGGGGTGTGTACGTCCCCCTGGAACCGCTAGAAGACCTGGGCTCCTGATTGGTCGTGACTTCTGTCCCTCCCTTCCTTCCAAATGCCGCCCTGTTACCCGCCCTCTCTACCCTGGGGAGGCCGATCTCTGTGGTCAGCCCTCTCCCACTGGGCTGCAAAGACCCCGCCCTCCGTCATGTCCTCTCGTTCTGCCGGCAGGTACAGTTACAACTGCCGCCGGCGGCACGTGACGGTGAGGCGCTCGAGGGGTCCTTCTTGGTCCCCTACCAGGGGGCCCGCTATCGGGTGCATTATTCAACGGGGGAGGCCCGGTGCTACCTCTGCCGGGCGATAGGACACATCCGGAGGGACTGCCCTTTGGCCCGGCACGGAGGGACATCAGGGACCCCCGAGCCCCGGCAGGGCACTGGCCCCGTCATCGCCGGCACCCCTAGCTGCCCAGCGCCCAAAGCCGCCCCTCCTCCTTTCCGGCCCACCAACGCTCCCGCTCGGGCCCAAGGGGTATCTCCCCCAGTGCGCCTAGGCGAGCAAGAGGGCCCTGCCTCTGCCGCCTGCGATCTGGCGGGGCCTGTGGAGGAGGGTGAGGTAGGGATATCGCCGGGCATAGAAGAAGGCATGCCCCAGAGAGAATCCTCCCTCCTACATGCTGCCCCACCATTGCCTCCCCGAGTCCCTAAGCCTTCGCTCTTTGTCCCTGACCCAACTCCTGTTAGCCAGCCCCCGGATGATGCCATGGAGGGCTGGTCCTTAGTACAGGGGAAGCGGGGCAAGCGGAAGGCTCAAGCTCCGCTCCTTCCATCTGATGCAGTAACCCCCCGGAAGACCAGGAAGGGGGGAACCGATGCTGAGCCTTCCGCTTTGTCCCCGGGTGGGTTTTGTCCACCATTGCCGGCTAGGGAAGACGTGGCAGCATCGGAGGAAATCACTACCCCTCCTCCGGTGTCCCTTCCTATGGAAACCCCTGATGGGGCCCCTCTCGCCCCCTTACAATCTGAAGCCCCTGCACGCACCAAGGCGAGCGTCGCTTCGGGTGCAGGAGGGGAGAGCCCTGGGGTGGTGGAAGGTGATCTCCCTTCCATTTATGAGGAGATCGAGGCCCTGGGTCTGACCGCGGTTACCCAGGGGGAGGACGACCCTCTGCCAGTGGGCCTCGATCTGAGCGACCTCGCCTCGGCCCCGCTTTCCCCATCTTCCATCCCCTTACCCACTGCTTCCACTCCCGCCTCCGAGGAGCCCCTGGACTCTTCCACCAACCCGGCTGCAGATGGCACCCCGCTAGCGGCCGCCGAACCTCTTGAGGCGACGGCCAGTGCCACGCAACCGGGACCCGAGTCGCCAGGGGACTCCCTCATGGCTGAGGGACAGCCGACCTCCTTTCCGGGTGGGGGCCCCATCGTTGATTCTCCACCTACGGATGCCGTGGCCTTACCATCTGCCTTGGAGCACAAGTCCGGCATCGCCGAGGGCCCACCTCCCTCTCTGCAAATCCCTGAGCCCATTTGCGGGGTGTTACCCCCCCGACCCAGTGGCCTGGTTGCTGAGGCCCCCGATCCCACTATTGCCCCTTCCCCTGTCCCTATTCCTGACTCCGACCCTGCCCTTGTCACCGACCCCGTCCCTGTCCCCTCCACTTCCCATGATGCTATTGCCGCCCTTGGGGTTGTCTCCTTCTTTATCCCAGAGGATGACCCCCAAGGAGCGGTCTTTGTTTTTCCCTGTCCCGACCCACCAGGGGCTGCTATTTTCCCTCCACCGCCCCCCATTGAGCCAGGGTCTGAGGCGGGCCACGTGGCGCCAGCCCATCGGACGCCACGTCGAGGGTCTGCCCCCTGCTTGCCCATCTCGGTGGGCCATGGGGATGTGACAGGATCCCCGCTGAGGGATAGCCATAGATCGATAACCCCACCCCCCCATACGCTGAGAGAGGAGCTACGGGAATTCCTTGAGGACGTCCGTGGCTCCTGCAACAAAGTACAGCTTGCACTCCAGTGATAGGGGGATTTCCATCAGATCCTCCGGGCCGTGAGGGCCCTCATGGGGGAGGGTAAGAGGACCGGGAGGCAGGCCGCCGCGGCCTACCAACGGGTCCGCCTCTTCCGTGACTCCTTAATCGCTTATGGGGTAGGTCACGGATTGTTGCGCGGCCCGACGGAGGCCGTGGGTGTCTCTGCTAGCGAGGATCCCCCCCAGCCCTCCTCATGGCACCGATCATCTTCGCAACATTAAACACCCGGGGCTGTAGGATGGGTCTCTGCAGGAGCCAGGTGCTCTCCTTCCTTCGGGAGGAGGGGTACTTGGTGATTTTCCTGCAGGAGACCCATATGGATCCGGCCGCTGAAGCTAGCTGGCGGCTGGAGTGGGGGGACAGGGTCTATTTTAGCCACCTCACAGTTCGTACGGCTGGAGTGGCGACCCTGTTCTCCCCCGACCTACGGCCCGAGGTGCTGGGGGTCGCCGAGGCTGTGCCAGGCCACCTGCTGCACCTCCGGGTCCGCATGGAGGGGCTTGTGGTTAATCTCATCAACGTTTATGCCCCGACATTGGGCCCGGAGAGGTTGTGTTTTTATCAGCAGGCGTCCGCCTTCCTCAGCACCTTGGATCCTCGCGAGTGCCTGGTCCTGGGCGGGGACTTTAACGCCACCCTTGAGGAACGGGACCGCTCGGGGACCGAGCAGCACCAGGCTGCCGCGGATGTCCTCCGGGAGATCGTCGAACATCACTCCCTGGTGGACGTCTGGCGCGACCACCACCCGGATGATGTTTCGACATTCACTTTTGTCCGGGTGGAGGTCCATCGGTCGTACCACTCCCGGTTGGACCGCATCTATATGTCACGCTTCCATCTTTCCCGGGCCCACTCCTCCAGCGTCCGGCCGGCCCCTTTTTCAGATCACCATCTAGCCATCGTGACAGCCTCTCTCTGCGCGGAGAGGCCGGGGCCGGCCTATTGGAACTTTAATAATAGCTTGTTGGAGGATGTGGGCTTCGTGGCATCCTTCTGGGAGTTCTGGCTGGCCTGGCGAGGGCAGCGGCGTGCCTTTCCCTCGGCGCGGCGGTGGTGGGACCTGGGGAAGGTGCGTGCCCGGCTCTTCTGCCGTGACTACACCCGGGGCGTCAGCCGACGGAGGGATGCGGCGATAGGGCAGTTGGAACGGGAGGTCTTAGAGCTGGAGAGGCGTCTAGCCGCCAGCCCCGGTGATCCATCCCTCTGCGGAGCGTGCCGGGAGAAGCGGGAAGAGCTGCGGACCCTCGAGGACCATCGGGCCCGAGGTGCCTTTGTTCGATCCCGCATCCGCCTCCTTCGGGAGATGGATCGCGGTTCCCGCTTCTTCTACGCCCTGGAGAAAGAGGGGGGCTAAGAAGCACGTCACCTGCCTTCTAGCAGAGGACGGCACCCCCCTCACGGATCCGGCGGAAATGTGCGGGAGGGCCAGGGCCTTCTATGCAGGCCTTTTCTCCCCAGATCCGACCGATCCTAACGCTTGCGGAATGCTCTGGGATGAACTCCCGACGGTCAGCGCGGGCGACCGAGACCGGCTGGAGCTGCCTCTCAGTCTGGCCGAGTTCTCGGAAGCCCTCCACCGCATGCCCACCAATAAATCTCCGGGCCTGGACGGGCTGACCATGGAGTTCTACCGCGTGTTTTGGGACGTCCTCGGTCCGGACCTTGTCACCGTCTGGGCCGAGTCCTTGCAGGGCGGGGTCCTCCCTCTTTCGTGCAGGCGAGCCGTGCTGACCTTATTGCCGAAGAAGGGGGACCTCCGCGATTTACGGAATTGGCGTCCCATCTCGCTCCTCAGCACGGACTATAAAATCGTAGCTAAGGCCATCTCGCTGCGGCTAGGGTCCATGCTGGTGGACGTGATCCACCCAGACCAGACCTACACCGTCCCGGGCCGCACCATCTTTGACAACTTGTATCTGGTCCGGGACCTCTTGGAACTTGGGTGTAGGGATGGGCTGTCGTTCGCCCTCCTGTCCCTGGATCAGGAGAAGGCGTTCGACAGGGTGGACCACGGGTATCTCCTGGGCACTCTGCGAGCGTTTGGCTTCGGGCCCCAGTTTGTGGGTTTTCTCCAGGTGCTGTATGCCTCCGCAGAGTGTTTGGTCAGGCTCAACTGGACCCTGACCGAACTGGTCAGCTTCGGGCGAGGAGTACGTCAAGGGTGCCCCCTCTCGGGCCAGCTGTATGCTCTGGTGATCGAGCCCTTCCTCTGTCTCCTCCGTAGGAGGTTGGCAGGGTTGGTGCTCCGGGAGCCGGAGCTGCGGCTGGTCCTGTCGGCGTACGCCGACGACGTGCTCCTCGTGGTCCAGGACCCGGGCGACTTGGTGCGGGTGGAGGCTTGCCAGACCATCTATTCGGCGGCCTCCTCTGCCCGGGTCAACTGGGTCAAGAGCTCTGGCCTGGTGGTAGGGGACGGGTGGCAGGCGAGCTCCCTCCCACCCACGCTTCAGGCCATCCGGTGGAGCGTGGGTCCGCTGCTCTATCTCAGCGTTTACCTTTCTGCCACGCATCCGTCTCCGCCGGAGAACTGGCTAGGTTTAGAGGGCAGAGTGTCAGAGCGGCTCCGGAAATGGACAGGACTGCTCCGGTGTCTCTCCCTTCGAGGGAGAGCACTGGTGCTCAATCAACTAGTCCTGTCCATGCTCTGGTACTGGCTCAACACCCTGGTCCCGGCCCCGGGCTTCCTGACCACCCTCCGGACGTTGATTCTGGAGTTCTTGTGGTCAGGACTGCACTGGGTCTCTGCGGGGGTTCTCCATCTACCCCTGGAGGAGGGAGGGCAGGGCCTGAAGTGTCTGCACGCTCAGGTCACCGTCTTCCGCCTCCACGCCCTGCAGAGGCTCCTTTATGGTGCAGGTAGTCTGGCATGGAGCATATTGGCGCACGCCTTCCTGCGCCGCTTCCGAGGGCTCCGATATGACCGGCAGCTCCTTTGTCTCCATCCGAGAGGTCTTCCGCGAGGCCTCTCCGAGCTGCCGGTCTTCTACCAGGACCTCCTCCAGACCTGGAAACTGTTTTCAGTGACCAGGTCCGTGGCAGCCACCGTGGGGGCAGATCTCCTCGCGGAGCCCCTGCTACACAACCCCCAGCTTCGTGTGCAGGTGGCGGAGTCCCCCATGGTGCGCCAGAGGTTGGTCCTAGCAGAAGTCACCAAAGTCGGAGACCTCCTGGACTACGACCGGGGAGACTGGCTGGATCCCCTGACGCTCGCTCAGCGCATGGGGTTCTCCAGACCTCGTACTCCCCGGCACATATTTCAGGAGGTGAGGGCCGCTTTGCCGCCCGCTGCTCGGGACTATCTCGATCGGGTCCTGCGAGAGGGCACGCCCCGCCCACCCTCCACTCCGAGCCCTCCAGACTTTTTCATCGGGCCCCTGCCCCGTGGACCCAACCGTCCCCCTCCCCGTCCATTCGCCATGAGCTGGCTGCACCATCTGCAGCCGGTTCTGTTCCGGACCGCGCCAAGGAAACATCTATACACGCTCGTGCTCCATGTTCTTCATGTCCTCACCCTCGCGTCCCGCCCCGATACGAAGTGGCGGGACCTTCTGCCACCTCTGGAGGGTGAGGAGACCCGGTGGGCCAGCCTTTATTCTGCTCTGATCCCGAAGCCCACCGGGGACATCAGTTGGCGGCTCCTTCACGGAGCCGTGAGCACGGGCGTGTACTTGGCGCGGTTTACCCCTATCCCAGACACCTGCCCCTTTTGCGGCGTGAGGGAGACCCTGGCGCATGTTTACCTGGAGTGCGCCAGGCTGCAGCCCCTATTCCGGCTTCTCACGGATGTTTTGTTAAGATTTTGGTTGCACTTTTCTCCTCACCTTTTTATTTATGCACTCCCTATCCGTCGCCCCACAAAGTCGCGGGACCTCCTGGTCAACCTCCTTCTGGCCCTAGCGAAACTGGCCATCTATAAAACCAGAGTGAGGAGGTTGGCCGATGGAGTTTCCTGTGACTGTGGGGCGTATTTCAGGTCCTCCGTTCTTTCACGTATCCGGGCAGAGTTCCTCTGGGCGACGTCTACTGGCTCCCTTGACACCTTCGAGGAGCAGTGGGCACTGTCCGGGGTTCTCTGCTCGGTGTCCCCGTCTGGTTCGCTTCGTTTGACCCTTTGACCTCACTCCTGTGCCTGTTCTTTTATTAGTTGTCCCCGTAATTTTTTGGTCTCCAGGTCCTGTGGACCCCCCCCTTAGGCTGGGGGGGGGGAGTCCTTTAGCAGTGGGCGGGCAAAGCCCACCCACTTTCTGGATCCCAATAGGTCTGGTCACTCAGGGAACAGAAAACTACTCATCCAATGACCAGTATATTTGCCCTCTACCAGACTCCTGTACCCCACTGGTCTGGGTCTGTCACAATCCCAAAAGGGGAATGATGGGTAGAATAGTCCACCCCCTCATTATTTTATCCACAATTAGGCCTAATTTCTGACATGCAAGTTTTACTCCATTGATTTCTGGTCCCTCACTTCTCTTGTTACCAGGCATAATCTTTATACTGTCCATTATTTTTTTGTTTGGACTAATTCAGTCATTTTGTCCCCCTTTGGTATTTTTCTCCGTCAACATACAGGTTACTGTGACAAATTTATGAAATTTCACTTACTTCTAATAGTTGAGCTCACAGCTGGAGTAAATTTTTAGTACCAGTTATCAGAACAGTGCCTAATTCCTACTAAAATCAGTAGGAGCTAGATACCTAAATATTTTTGAGCACCTCACAGGCAACTAAAGCAAGTGGCCACCTCACACAAAAAACAACTACAAAGAACTTGAATCCTAATTATCAAACAATTCCGAACATATCTGATATGTCATTCTCTGTCCTAAAAGTTTCCATATTTCCAAAGCTAAGCGACTTCACAGCACTGACTGCATCTCACTTTCATGTATTATATATCCAATTCACATATGAAACTCTTCACCAATCAATAATGAGCACAACATTTTGATGACTGCACTATTCACTCACACTCACTACAATGTGAATATGATTTGCATCCAACCACACAGTGCTTCAGTGAGTTACAGTTCTCATTTCTGATAATTTCCCACTAACTCTGTCACAACATATAACTGGCCTGATGTTCCATTTAAGTATAATATATTAATACAGAGTTCTTAACACTTTGTCTTTTGTTCTCATTCCAGAAAGCTCTCTCAGTGTTTCCCACTGTTTGAGTCACTTTTAAAACTCATTTATTTTCTTTAAAATAATTAATTGTGCATTGGGATAAATGGAACTATATGACCCCCCACAATTACTAATAGGTTTAATAGATATTCATGACATATTCTGGAAGATTCTCTCCAGGAGCCTTATCATTTTACAGTCTTATTTGAGAATAAAAAAATAATAGCTATGTGAATAATTCACACTCAATACTTTATTCAATTATTATTTTTGCAAAAAGATTGCAAAAATTCTTGAATTTATTATTTAAAATAGTTTTAAATTTCTGCTTGATGTATAGATCATTCGTGAACAGTCCATTGTGAAAATTTTTAACAAAATGTTCATCAAAGTATCATCCTGTTTTTTGACCAGCTCTAGTTGTGAATATTTTCAATTCACGTGGCAGTGTTTGGTTACATGAGCCTATGGAATACAAGAGAATTTAGGATCTAGATCTACTAGCTCCAGCACAGACACCTGCAACACCATTTTCTCTGACCTTGGGGCACATTTCAGATGACATTGGGATTGGTGAACAACATGCTTTGGTGCTGGATGTGGCTATACCCCTTTGGCAATTGAGGTTTCTCCTGAGTGTTTTCCTTCGCTATTGTCCCCATGCTCAGTGCAAACGCTGTAAAAAAAGACAGAGTTGGTGGATTGTCTAGTTGTAAGCCTTTCACTGGCAATTTCATATGCCTCTGCCAAATCAGCTTTTGTGCTAAGGAAGCTCCACCACAGATGTAACCTTCTCTTGTGACCAGAGTGACTTCTATTTAATATCCCTTGTGTATATTTACATTCTCCTTGGTGTTATGGCTAATATCATCTCACAATAATACGCAAGACAGTTATTGGTACCAGTGGTACCCACCCAATAAAGATACTGTATTGATGAATTAATTTGCATAGTGAAAACCTTTTATTGAAAATAATATCAATATTGTAATTTTATAATCTTATTATCCAACTTCATTTCTATAACCTCACAAACCCTATGAAATATAGCTTTCTAATAACATAATAGACCAGGAGTTCTCAAACTGGGGGTCAGGACCCCTCAGGGGGTCGTGAGGTTATTACATGGGGGGGGGGGTCATGAGCTGCCAGCCTCCACCCCAAACCCCGCTTTGCCTCCTGCATTTATAATAGTGTTAAATATATTTAAAAGTGTTTTTAATTTATAAGGTGGGGGGTCACACTCAGAGGCTTGCTATGTGAAAGGGGTCACCAGTACAAAAGTTTGAGAACCACTGTAATAGACCATATACATATACATATTTATAATGTTTTATAATGTACTTTGTTTAACTGCCTCACCAAGTTACCTGGAAAAAAAGTTATGAGCTAATGAGAATAATCAGCTTTGATAGTGTTTTTATAGAAATAGTTTCATTGTCATGTAAATAATAAAATACCCTCTCATCCAATTATATTTTAATTTTATGTTAGCTTTAGCTGAGGAAAGGGACTAAACCAACACAGTATTTCTTGACTAGATTGACATATAAATAACAAGTTTCTATATTGTGACCTTCCTGATTTATTAGAATAGAAAATGATAGCACAGGCTTGTATGAAACTATCTGATAGTTCCAGGAAAGAAGAAACTTTGTTAATCAGGAATTAAGGCTGAGACGATATAATGATAACCTTTTTGGAAAACATTTTAAATGAACATTGCAGTAAAGCATAGAAATACAATGTTAAGGTTCCACTTAAAAGAAAAGGTAGACAGTTGAAAGCCTGCAAGTCTACAATCTGTAAGCTTTTTAGGTCAGATAGTGTGACGGTATAGCACATAAAGATATATGATACTATATAAATTAGATTTTAAATAATATGTTAGCATTATAATTACTGTCCATTATTGAATATAATGGTCAGACAAGCAAACATCATCTAGGCCATGTGGGATATTTTTAAATTACATGTGAGTGAAGAATATTTAAAACACGTTCCAAAATTCTTGTCCATAGAGAACTGACGTGTCACATTGTGCTGATTCTTCCTCCTGTGGAAGCATCTGGAAACAAGGAGGAGTGGTCACCCTTAGTGTCTCTACTCAGGGTTACAGAGGAGCAGTGGAAACAGTGGCTGACCTTAGATACATAAGTGACCAGTGAGACTGGCTCTGCCAGTCACAAATGACATAGGAATGTGTGTGTGTGTGGGGGGGGAATCAGTGATTCTGTTGGAATGGTAAGCTATCACTTTAAGGGACAGGGGGGTTCCTCAGGTTGTCTCCAGACTAGGGGCCTCTGTGACAAAGATGAGAACAGAGCCATTCTGGAAAAGGCCAGCTGTTGACCGTTAGGTAGGGTTACCATATTTCAGCAAGCAAAAAAGAGGACGGGAGGAGCCCTGCCCTAGCCCCGCCCCTGCCCCTCCCACTTCCCGCCCCCCCAGAACCACCAACCCTCCCCCCGTTCCTTGTCCCCTGACTGCCCCCTCCTGGGACCCCTGCCCCTAACTGCCCCCCAGGACTCCACTCCCTATCTAAGCCTCCCTGCCTCTTGTCCCCTGACTGCCCCAACCCTTATCCATACCCCCACCCCCAGACAGACCCCTGGGACTCCCACACCCCATCCAACCACTCCCCACCCCCTGACAGCTCCCCCCAGAACTCCCAACCCATCTAAACCCCTCTGCTCCCTGTCCCGACTGCTCCGATCCCTCTCCCCACTCCTGCCCCCTGACAGCTCCCCCCCAGAACTCCCAGCCCCCACCCCCCCGCTCCTTGTCCCCTGACTGCCCCCTCCTGGGACCCCTGCTCCTAACTGCCCTCCAGAACCCCACCCCCTACCTAAGACTCCCTGTTCCTTGTCCCCTAACTGCCCCCTCCTAAGACCCCCCCCAACTGTCCCCCAGGACCCTACCCCCTACCTGTACCCTGACTGCCCAAAACTTTCTCCAATCCCCCCAAAAGTCCCCCCCTGAATTCCCGACCCCCCCCCGTTTCTTGACTGCCCCCTCCAGAACCTCCCTGCCCCTTCTCCTGCCCCCAGGCCCCCTTACCCTGCTGCTCAGAACAGGGTGTTGGGCTCTGTGCGAGCCGAGCCGGACACGTGGCTGCGCTCCCCAGCACAACAAAACCCGGTCCCTGGCCCTGCACAGTGCTGCTGGACCGGGCTGCAGGGGAGAGCTGCCGGCTCAGAATGCAGAGCGGATCCGGCTCCTCTACAGCTGCTCTGGAGTCCAGCCTGGGACTTTCCTGCAGCCCTCCCAGCTGCTCGCTCTGCTCTGCCGGGGGAGGGGGGAAATCCCGGACATTTTGAGTGCTTTACAAATTCCCCCCCGGACGCTATTTTTAGAACAAAAAGGAGGACATGTCCGGGTAAATCCGGACGAATGGTAACCCTACCGTTAGGCCCTAAGGGCCTATTGCTATGTAAAACCCTATTGTCCACTGAACCAAACCCCTAGCAAGCTTAAAGAATATTTTATAATAATAATGTTAAATTGTGTAAGAATGGAAATTTTACTTTAGTGAGAGTGGAAAGTTTAGTTCCTTAATAGCATAATACCCTGGTTATCAGAACAAGTATTCTAACTGCAAGATGTACTGACTGCATTATTAGGTAAAGTTTGGATATTGCAACATGTGCTTGGAAATTTGCAATATGCATCAAACAAAGGAGACATGAGTAATTGTCATGTAAAAGGGAGAAGTCATAATAGATAAACAGCTAATCTATAAGTAGTCTGGTTTGATTAATTGATCTTGAAACCGCTCGTATCATTAGCTGCAAGCTTCGGTTTCCGTAAAGACTAAGTATGGTATGCAAATATTGTCATTTATCTTTATGCACTCTTTCAGTAAAGATAAGCATGCTTGAAGGTGCCATCATCTGCCTTATCAATTAAATGCTTATACATTGCTGCTTAAGGTGGAACCTATATCTGTGAAAAGTGTAGAAGTAACACTGTGTAAAGCAAGGGATGGGTGAGTTGTGCCTCATTGCCTTAGGGAGAAAACAGTTTTTTCCTCTGTTTTGGGGGGGTTGTGTGTTGAATTTTACAAAATCAAGTAGTACTAAATTGCAACTTCCTAGCAAGGGTATTTATCTTGTACCTATTTTTTCCATATATGTGCTGTGAACATAACAGAACATCCAGAGGAAAAGAAAACAAGTGAATAGGAAGCATACAAAGGAGATAAGAGGTTCAAGCAATGGGAAAATGTGAAGGGAAGAGGAAAAGAAGGGAACAAACAACAGAAAAGTACTTGCAGCACAGCAGGGAGACAGAGAGAGGGATAGATGGAGGAAAGAAGATTAAATGATTTAGAAGATGTGATTAACTTTCTGAAGATATACACAAAGCATCACAGTTGCAAATTAAAAATGCTTACTTTCCTAATATTAGTCTTTCATGTAAAGAACTGATGAAGCTATCTCAGGCTTTTACACAATTGAAAATAGGTGGGGAAGCAGTTAGGGTGGGGAAAATCAGAAGGCAGGGCATTAAGGAGGAAATGTAACTGAATTAGATGCTCTAAAAGTTACTATCCAATATTTTGTTGTGTGATTTTGGTGCTCATTGAAAGAAGAGACTAAAGCAAACAGTAACTGAGCTAACTTCCTTTCACAGTATCAGAGGGGTAGCCATGTTAGTCTGGATCTGTAAAGAGCAACAGAGAGTCCTGTGGCACCTTTAAGACTAACAGATGTATTGGAGCATAAGCTTTCGTGGGTGAATGCCCACTTCGTCGGATGTATGTAATGGAAATTTCCAGGGGCAGGTATAAATATGCTGGCAAGAATCAGTCTGGAGATAACAAGATTAGTTCAATCAGGGAGGGTGAGGTCCTCTGCTACCAGTTGAAATGTGAACACCAAGGGAGGAGAAACTGCTTCTGTAGTTGGCTAGCCATTCACAGTCTTTGTTTAATCCTGATCTGATGGTGTAAAATTTGCAAATGAACTGAAGCTCAGCAGTTTCTCTTTGGAGTCTGGTCCTGAAGCTTTTTTCTGTAAGATGGCTACCTTTACATCTGCTATTGTGTGGCCAGGGAGGTTGAAGTGTTCTCCTACAGGTTTTTGTATATTGCCATTCCTGATATCTGACTTGTGTCTATTTATCCTTTTACATAGTGACTGTCCAGTTTGGCCAATGTACATAGCAGAGGGGCATTGCTGGCACATGATGGCATATATAACATTGGTGGACGTGCAGGTGCATGAACCGGTGATGTTGTAGCTGATCTGGTTAGGTCCTCTGATGGTGTTGTTGGTGTAGATATGTGGGCAGAGTTGGCATCGAGGTTTGTTGCATGGATTGGTTCCTGAGTTAGAGTTGTTATGGTGCGGTGTGTGGTTGCTGGTGAGAATACGCTTAAGGTTGGCAGGTTGTCTGTGGGCGAGGACTGGCCTGCCTCCCAAGGTCTGTGAAAGAGAGGGATCATTGTCCAGGATGGGTTGTAGATCACAGATGATGCATTGGAGAGGTTTAAGCTGAGGACTGTAGGTGATGGCCAGTGGAGTTCTGTTGGTTTCTTTTTTGGGCCTGTCTTGTAGCAGGAGGCTTCTGGGTACACGAACAGCTCGAACAGCTTAACGGGACTAAATCGGGAGGACCGGATGATCTTCATCCGAGAATATTAAAGGAACTGGCACGAGAAATTGCAAGCCCGTTAGCGATAATTTTTAATAAATCTGTAAACTCGGGGGTGGTACCATTTGACTGGAGAATAGCTAATGTGGTTCCTATTTTCAAGAAGGGGAAAAAAAGTGACCCGGGTAACTACAGGCCTGTTAGTTTAACATCTGTAATATGCAAGGTCTTGGAAAAAATTTGGAAGGAGAAAGTAGTTAAGGACCTTGAGGTCAATGCCAATTGGGACAAATTACAATACGGTTTTATGAAAGGTAGATCGTGCCAAACCAACCTGATCTCCTTCTTTAAGAAAGTAACAGATTTTTTAGATAAAGGAAATGCGGTGGATCTAATATACCTCGATTTCAGTAAAGCATTTGATATGGTACTGCATGAGGAATTATTGGTTAAATTGGAAAAGATGGGGATCGATATGAAAATCCAGAGGTGGATAAAGAACTGGTTAAAGGGGAGACTGCAGTGGGTCGTACTGAAAGGTGAACTGTCAGGTTGGAGGGAGGTTACCAGTGGAGTTCCTCAAGGTTCGATTTTGGGTCCGATTTTATTTAATCTATTCATTACTGACCTCGGAACCAAATGTAGGAGTGGGCTGATAAAGTTTGCAGATGACACAAAGTTGGGAGGTATTGCCAATTTGGAGAAGGATCGGGATATCCTGCAGGGAGATTTGGATGACCTTGTAAACTGGAGTAATAGTAATAGGATGAAATTTAATAGTGAGAAGTGTAAGGTTATGCATTTAGGGATGACTAACAAGAATTTTAGTTATAAGCTGGGGACGCATCAGTTGGAAGTAACGGAAGAGAAGGACCTCGGAGTCCTGGTTGATCGCAGGATGACTATGAGTCGGCAATGTGACGTGGCCGTGAAAAAAGCTAATGCGGTCTTGGGATGCATTAGGCGAGGTATTTCTGGTAGGGATAAGGAGGTGCTGGTTCCGTTATACAAGGCTCTGGTGAGACTTCATTTGGAGTACTGTGTGCAGTTCTGGTCTCCCATGTTTAAAAAGGATGAAATCAAACTGGAACGGGTACAAAGAAGGGCCACTAGGATGATCTGAGGAATGGAAAATCTGTCGTATGAAAGGAGACTCGAGGAGCTCGGTTTGTTTACCTTAACCAAAAGAAGGCTGAGGGGGGGATATGATTGCTCTCTTTAAATATATCAGAGGGATAAATACCAGAGAGGGAGAGGAATTATTTCAGCTCAGTACTAATGTGGACTCGAGAACAAATGGATATAAACTGGCTGTCGGGAAGTTTAGGCTTGAAATTAGACGAAGGTTTCTAACCATCAGAGGGGTGAAGTTTTGGAACAGCCTTCCGAGGGAAACAGTGGGGGCAAAAGACCTCTCTGGCTTTAAGATTAAGCTTGATAAGTTTATGGAGGGGATGGTTTGATGGGATAAAGTGATTTTAGTCAATAGGTCAATAACGTGCCATCGCTGGTAATTAGTAACAATGGTCAATGATGGGATATTAAAAGTTACTACAGAGAACTTTTTCCAGAGGGTCTGGCTAGAGAATCTTGCCCGCATGCTCGGGGTTCAGCTGATCGCCATATTTGGGGTCGGGAAGGAATTTTCTTCCAGGGTAGATTGGCAGAGGCCCTGGAGGTTTTTCGCCTTCCTCCGCAGCATGGGGCAGGGATCGCTTGCTGGAGGATTCTCAGCGATTTGAAGTCTTTAAATCATGATTTGGGGACTTCAACAGCTGAGTCAAGGGAGAGAATTCTTCCAGGAGTGCGTGGGTCAGCTTTTGTGGCCCGCATCATGCGGGAGGTCAGACTAGATGATCGTAATGGTCCCTTCTGACCTTAGAGTCTATGAGTCTGAGTCTGGCTCTGTTGATTTGTTTTCTTATTTCCTTGTGCGGGTATCATAGTTTTGAGAATGATTGGTGAAGATCTTGTAGGTGTTGTTCTCTGTCTGAGGGGTTGGAGCAGAGGCGGTTGTACCTCAGTGCTTGGCTGTAGACGATGGATCGTGGGGTGTGTCCGGGGTGGAAGCTGGAGGCATGAAGGTAGGCATAGCGGTCGGTGGGTTTTCGGTATAGGGTGGTGTTAACATGGCCATCACTTATTTGTACTGCGGTGTCTAGGAAGTGGACCTCCCGTGTAGATTGGTCCAGGCTGAGGTTGATGGTGGGGTGGAAGCTGTTGAAATTGTGGTGGAATTCTTCCAGAGTCTCCTTCCCATGGGTGCATATGATGAAGATGTCGTCAATGTAGCATAGGTAGAGGAGGGGCGTGAGTGGACAAGAGCTGAGGAAGCATTGTTCCAGGTCAGCCATAAAAATGTTGGCACATTGTAGGGCCATGCGGGTGCCCATGGCGGTGCCACTGGTCTGGAGGTATATATTGTCACCAAATTTGAAATAGTTGTGTGTGAGGATAAAGTCACAGAGTTCAGCAACAAGTTGTGCTGTGTCATCATCAGGGATACTGTTCCTGACAGCTTGTATTCCGTCTGTGTGTGGGATGTTTGTGTAGAGAGCCTCCACATTCATGATGGCTAGGATAGTGTTTTCTGGGAGATCACCAATACATTGTAGTTTTCTCAGGAAATCAGTGGTGTCACGGAGATAGCTGGGAGTGCTGGTGGCATAGGGTCTGAACAGAGAGTCTACATATCCGGATATTCCTTCAGTGAGAGTGCCAATTCCAGAGATGATGGGGCGTCCAGGATTTCCAGGTTTCTGGATCTTGGGTAGTAGATAGAATAATCCCGGTCGGGGCTCCAAGGGTATGTTGAATTGTTCCTGTGTTAGTGTAGGGAGTGTCCTGGAGTAGATGGTGTTTCTTAGTATATTCCTCAGTGGGATCTGAGGAAAGTGGCCTGTAGAATTTGGTATTGGAGAGTTGTCTGGCAGCCTTCGTCTGGTAGTTTGATCGTAATGCACCTCCTTTATCAGCTTCTTTGATGATAATGTCAGGGTTGTTTCTGAGGCTGTGGATGGCATTGCGTTCTGCATGACTTAGGTTATGAGGCAGGCGATGTTGTTTTTCCACAATTTCTGCCTGTGCACGTCGGCGGAAGCATTCTATGTATAGGTCCAGACTGTCATTTCGACCCTCAGGAGGAGTCCATGTGGAGTTTTTCTTCCTGTGTTGTTGGTGGGAGGGTATCTATGTATCAGTGAACTGTTCAGTGTTATCTTGAAAGTATTCTTTGAGTCAGAGGCAGCGAAAGTAGGCTTCCAGATCACCACGGAACTGTATCATGTTTGTGAGGGTGCTAGGGCAAAAAGAGAGTCCCCGAGATAGGACAGACTCTTTTGCTGGGTTGAGTGTGTAGCTGGATAAATTGACGATATTGCTGGGTGAGTTAGGGGTACCACTGTTGTGGCCCCATGTGGCAGGTAGGAGTTTAGACAGCGTACGGTCCTTTTTCCTTTGTAGAGAGGTGAAGTGAGTAGTGTAGATCTCCTGTCTTATTTTAGTGAAGTCCATTTGTGTGGAGGGTTGGTTATTAATGAAAGTCTCCAGGTTGGAGAGCTCTTTTTTGATGTTTTCCTGTTTGCTGTATAGGATTCTGATCAGGTGGTTCCTCAGTTTCTTTGATAGTGTATGGCATAATCTCTCACTGTGGTCTGTGCAGTATGTAGATAGCAATGGATTTTTCACCTTCAGTCCATTTGGTATGATGTCCATCCGTTTTCATTTAGAAAGGAAGATGATATCTGTCTGTACTTGTGCAAGTTTCTTCATGAGGTTGATAGATTTTGATTCCATACGGCTAAATGCAGTGCCTTGCATGGTGTCAAATATCAGAGGGGTAGCGGTGTTAGTCTGGATCTGTAAAAAGCAACAGAGTCCTGTGGCACCTTTAAGACTAACAGATATATTGGAGCATAAGCTTTCGTGGGTGAATGCCCACTTCGTCGGATGCATGTAATGGAAATTTCCAGGGGCAGGTCTCTGCTATCCCCATCCTGGGCCTCTCAAATTTAGACTATTAACCTGCCAAAATCCTTAGTCATTTCATATGTGGGCAAATGTCACAAATGTATTTTTAGGCCTAGAATGCAAAGATCAAATCAATTTTGCTTGTGACTAATCAAGAATCAAATCTGCAATAGGTCATCAGGAGTGAAGGTTAAGACTTTATTCTATTGCCACTTAGCCCTGTTACCAGATTAGTACTAGATTTCAAAGAGTTCTCATAAAATATATCAAAATAAAATCATGCACTCTTTCAACAGAGGAGCAAAGAAATGTGCAGTAATTTCCTTGGAGAAGTTTCTTATATTAGAGCTGTCAAGATTCATTGGTACAAACAGAATGATGGTGGTTCAGTATTTCACTAGATGTGAATAGCAATAGCAACAGCAGAGAAATACAAGTTCCCATATCTGGTCATGGCAAACCTTAGTGTTGCTGTAGGCATACCAAATAGGTCTGTGTGTGTGTGTGTGTGTGTGTGTGTGTGTGTGTGTATGAGAGAGAAGGAAGAATGGGAAAAAATGAGATAACACTCCCACCTTAGATAAACAGGCCATGGGATCCTAACAATGAAAGAATTGTTCTCCTATGAATGGCAGAGTGTAAGAAACAATAACTGCAGTTCCTCCAGGGCCAAGATCTAATATGATCTGCAAACATCCAACAATTATATTAGCTCAGAGGGAATGCACATACAAGTTAGTCTCTTTGATGTCCAGGCTTTATATTTTCTTTTCAATTTAACTTTGTTTTAATTGGTTATTTCTAGTTCACTCCCAGTCTCAAGAAAGACACACATCTCTAACGTTAAGCATCAGGAAACAGCAAAAATGAAGAAAAAATACATAGGAATGATTCTCTCCTGCATCAACACTGCTTCTTATAGATTCTAAGCACATCATGCGCCTTTTAAAGTTCCATGCATTATCATTCACTCAATGCCTTATCCTGGCATTTGAAAGCTTCTAGCTTGACTCTTGACATCTCTCACTCTGTTTAACTCATTCAACTTTATTTCCTTCACAATACAACAACATACAGCCATGAGGAATTCATTCTTTTCTTGCCTACATTCAAGTTAAGCATTTTTAAGCCCTGATTTTTTTACTCAAATTTTCTGGATTATTTATACATATAAAAACATTAGAGTTTTAGTATTCAAACAGCATGAAAAAACCTTGCAATATATTAATAAAATCCAATAGGATTATTTCCTGCCTCCCTCCTCCCCCCACAGGAGAGATCAATGTTATATTGTATGGGCAGCTTTCTGTATACACTAATATTTGCTAATGAAGATAAGTTCTTCAGTGAAATATGCATCTTTCCATACTGCAAGCATCTCTCAAGCAGAAGCTTCCAATATGAAACAGTTTGTTTTCTTTTAAATTTTAAATTATGACATAATTAGAGTTTGGGCAAGAGTTACTGGAGGTGAAGCCTCCCTGTGCGGGGACAGCTTAATTAAAATCAAAGAACAAATTAAGAGTAGAGGAAAAATAGAGGTGCAATAAATGAAAGGATACTAAGCCCCCAGAAAGTAGAGAAGAGGGGATAGAAGAAGTGCGGTAAGAAGTAGAAAAAAATGTTTCATGCTGTTCGGTGTCCTTCTCTAACATATTCCGTTTTCTGGCACTTGGCAGGGTGGTTGATTACCTTAAGAAGCTGCCTTTTCCTTCAGGGTTTAGCTCACTGATTTGTGTGAGGATAGCTCAAGTCCACACTCGTGGGAACCAGCTGTTGTTATCAAAGGCCACTGGTAACTGCAGCAGCTGTGTCAGGCTAGCCCATTAAGGTGACAGGAAATTGTAAAAAACTGTACAAGTAGCAATAGCAGGGACTCAGGAAGCAGGTGGGGGCTAGCTAATAGAGGCTGTCTTGGACTTAGCTAGTCCAGCTATTGCCAGTCCTGGGGATGTGGGTGGGTTGGTTGCTGTTGTTCTGGCCCTTTCCCCCTACACTGGGGAAAGGCAGAATCAGTAAAGGAACTCTTGTCCTTTTAATCTGACTGACTGGAGCACCAGCGTCATGGAGCATAAGGCCAGAAGGGACTGCCAGATCATCTAGTCTAACCTCCTGCATATCTCAAGCCACCAAAACCACCAAGCACCTGTATGCTAAACCCAACAGCTGAAATTAGATGAATGTATTACAGCCTACAGGAGACTAGACTAATATCTGCTTCAGGCAGGGAGCAGGAGGGACCGAGGTGCACCAGTGCTCAAGGCCACAGTAATGGCAGGAGATGACTAACTGAGATATACTCAATGTTATAAATCAACTCCAGCTCTTCTAGCCCTTGACCCCGCCATATTCTTATGTCATACCATATTGCCAGCGTGCAGCTTATAGCACGCAAGCAACATGTGGCTCATTGAACTGTATTGTAGCTTACCAGGATTTCAGCTTGCATATGAGATAAACATTAATATCTAGTCATACAGTTATGAAGTAAATCTTCTGCGTACAATGTAACACTGCAGCAATGCTGTAGACTAGCAGCCTAAGACAATGGAACTAAGGGCTGGTCTACACTAAGCCCCCAGTTCGAACTAAGATACGCAACTTCAGCTACGTGAATAACGTAGCTGAAGTCGAAGTATCTTAGTTCGAACTTAAAGGTACTTACTGCGGGTCCACACGCGGCAGGCAGGCTCCCCCGTCGACTCCGCCTACTCCTTTTGCGGGGCAGGATTACTGGCGTCGACGGCGAGCACTTCCGGGATCGATTTATCGCATCTAGACAAGACGCGATAAATCTATCCCAGAAGATCAATTGCTTGCCGCCGAACCAGCGGGTAAGTATAGATGTACCCTTAGAGATGTAAACTGTCCCTATTCATTTCCCTGGCTTATTAACTCTGAAGCCAAATAATGATAATTTAAGTGGCTCTTTTGTGAACTATTTGATGCTTCTCACATTAGCAGGAATAGTCAGTTTACGTGTTTTAACAATAATATGGGGTGGGATCTGAGTTACTCATACTCAGGGTTTAGCTGATCGCCATATTTGGGGTCGGGAAGGAATTTTCCTCCAGGGCAGATTGGCAGAGGCCCTGGGGTTTTTTTGCCTTCCTCTGCAGCGTGGGGCATGGATCACTTGTTGGGGGATTCTCTGCACCTTGAAGTCTTTAAACCATGATTTGAGGACTTCAATAGCTCAGACATAGGTTAGGGGTTTATTACAGGAGTGGGTGGGTGAGATTCTGTGATCTGCGTTGTGCAGGAGATCAGACTAGACGATCATAATGGTCCCTTCTGACCTTAAAGTCTATGATTCTATGAATATGTAGCTCTCATATAGCATTTTTCATTCACAGCTCTCAAAAGCCTAGACCCACAAAATCACAGGAACAATAGTATGACCCACAAAGCCTGAGTTTAGGTATATGAACTGGGATCAGCTGAGAGTACCCTAACCACTAGGCCATAAATCATTCTAACTCTTTCTCTGGATTAAATATTAAATTAATGTTTAATTTTTCAATTATTTATTTCAAGTGGAACAACTTTAATAAGACAGCTCGAGAGAAACTGAAAGCAGAATATTCCATAGCCTAGTGGTTAGGGCACTTACCTGTAAGGTAGTAGATCCTTAGTCAAATCCTTTCTCTTTTTCATGCAGAAGGGAGATTTGAATTGGGTGTCTCTAACATCCTGGGTGAGTACTTTACCCACTAGGCTAAAAGTTATAAGGGAGGACCCTTTCTCCCTACCCTCTATCTCTTTTGTATAGAGTTAGGTGGCTTCTGAGCACGCCTACAGGATTGGGCCCCACACACGACTTAAGTGGTTGAACACCGATTTTTCCCATGGCTCGTGAATTGCTCTGGGGCATAGTTGGGAGATAGATGCTCGGGCACACAGAGGAAGGCAGCAGTGCACATGCTCAGAGGCAGAAACATAGGCACAAGCGAACTGTTGCTGCAAAAAACATAGACAACAAGCAACTTGAGATGCTTCAGGGTAAGGAAGCAGTGAGTGGGAGTTTTGTGGATCAAAATGGTGCCTAAAAACAGGACTTAGGCCCCTTACTTCCATTGAAATCCATGGGAGTTAGGTGCCTACATATTTTTGAGGAACCAAGGCTAAGGTGTCTACGTAATCTTGTAGATCTCACCACAGTGCTTTACAAAGGAGGAAAATATCTTTATCCCCTTGTTATGAATGGGGAAAGCAAAGCACAGATCCTGTATTTAGGCTCTTAAATGCCACTGAATTCTTGGGCTTGCCCTTGGTCACCCAACAAGCAAGCCAGGGACAGAATCCATCCCACATTTCTATTATCTAGCCCCATACTACCTCACTGCTTACCCACTGTAGTTACATATCATGAAAGCTAGAGACTGAAAAGGTTTGTTACATTTTGGAACTTAAATAGATTCATATTCAAAACAAACCTCTCCAGAGCTACAGGTATAATAAACATAGATGTATTCATTATACAACAATACAGGCCTTGCCTCTCCTACCCTACAGCAGATCTCCTCTCCGAATGTTTGAGAAAAAAAATATTGGCTTCACAACATGTTGGAAGATTAACAAATACAAGGAAATTTCACAGATGAGGATCCTTCGTGAAGATTCCTCTCCCATAGAAACTGAGGGATTCAATTCAAGTTTCTCCTTTGATCACACAGAGAGATGTCCCAAATTATGTTAGTGAGAATAGGGTTTTAAAGCAGCCTTTTCTTGTGAGATAATGATTCTAGAAGAGGAAAATGTAGAAGGAATATTGAGCCTTATTATTATTATTTTATTAATAATTTTAGCAACTGGTTTCATTAGACTGAATTTTGTCATCTTTAATAATGTTTTTCTTCAGCAGTCTTTTGCTGAACAATTCTTCAATGACAATAGACATCAGCACTGGAGGAGATTTCAGCAACATTATGCCTTGTTGTTCAAGCTTTGATTGATGTTCCAGGAACCAGAAAGCCTGTGGGGTAGCAATAATAACAGTACACGCTGAATTTATTTATAAAATACCCCATGCACAAATGCCTGTGGGTGCCTAACGCAATATAATTAGAACCTACACATATAATAAATAAAATGGTAACTAGCACATTAATTACCAGAGTGAATGTAAGAGAAAAATGAAATCATAATATAACCTGTCCTGGTGCCATCCGCCCCCAACATACAATATGAAAAAGTACCTTTCCAACAAATATTAACTAAAGAGAACATGAAAACAGCTCAGCCTCATCTAGAAGGATGCCAGAGATGCACTGATGCTTATTTATTATTTGTATGATACTAGTGCCTAGAAGCCCCACCCAAGACCGGGTCTCCATCATGCCAGGCATTGAATAGTGTATAAGAAACAATCCCTGCCCTGAAGAGTTTACAATAGACAAAGGGTGAGAGAAAGGAAGTATTATCATCTCCCATTTTACATATGGGGAATTGAGGCACAGGGAGGTTACACAGGGAGTCTTCTGGCAGAACTAGGAATTGAACATTGCTCTCCAGAGCCCCATGCCAGTGAATGAATCCCAAAATAAGTTTTCCTCTTATACTCTAAGAGATAGAGAGTCCAGAGAGATAGAAGTTTGATGGAGATGCTTCCTGTCATCTTGAGGTAATATCAAGGGGCAATGAACTTAATTACCACTGATTGTAACTGACATAAAGGCACTTGGTCTCATATTGCTTAAGGCTAATTGATATAGCAAGACCTTCACATACAGTTTTTGGATATCAAGTGCTACAGGTGGCAGAGTATAGACATCACTTGACTCAGGAGCCACAGCCCTTGAGAACAGGCTCTAGTTTTCTGCAAGAGGGGTAGGGTACAACTGCTTTTTCAATGATAGATTCCAGTAATGCACGTTACATTGGTCCATTTTCATAGATTTGTAGTTATTAAGGCTAGAAAGAACTATTGGGATCAACTAGTCTGACCTCCTGCATAACACAGACCATAGAATTTCACCCACCAATTCCTGTATCAAGCACAATAGCTTGTTATTAAACTAGAGCATATGTTTTAGAAACATATTCAGTCTTGATTTAAAGACTTCAAATGTTGGAGATTCCATCCAGTTTAGAGATTAAAGGCATGGATCACCTCTGTGAGATCTGGAAGGGATGAATCACTATCGTGAGGTTTGAATCTGGAAGAAAAGGCCATACTATTTGAGTATGGGGAAGAAAAAATAAAATTGATAACATCTTTCAGTTAAACTGTTGTTCATATGTTAATGAAAGAGCTAACAATAGAATCAATCTCCTTTTCACTTTATATGCCCTTTCACAATATGATGTCTGTGGATACATAATATAATATATATATGTACATGCATACACATGCACAAACTTATAAATATATGGACACTTAAAAGTTTGCATTATTGCAATAACTAAAGAGAAATATCTAACCCAGTCCATACCCATAGTAAGACTGCAGAGAGTGGAGGGGGATGCATGTACTGTTTCTCTAAATCCTCAGGCTGGTTTATACCAGCCTGGTTCCCCAACACAAGGTAGAGATGCTTGAAAGCTACTCTATCTTCTGTCAGCTGCCCGGGGCCCCCATCCTAAGCCACACCTCCTTTCCTTTGTTACCCAATATGTGTTAGAGTCCAAGAATGGGGGTGGCATAGGAGCCACTATGGTGTTGCTACGTCACCTGAGAATTTCCCAATGCAGGAATCATCAAAGGTCCAGTTAAGTAACTCTAGGGCTACTTTGCACTGACTAAGTGAGATTGAGGATCAGATCTACCACATGTAAGTCTTTAATTGGTAACTATAATGTCTGCAATAATTTTTCATTTGCAATCATTTCCCATTCACTCTTGCCTTGCAGACAATAGTGTCAAAATAAAAGAGGATATTTCAGGGCACTCAGAGCTGAGCCAGGTATGCTCTTCACACTCTGTGCCTTGGCTCTGGTCACTAGGTCCCCAATTCCCTTCTTCCTTGTTAACTGGGGGGAAGATGCTGCATTTTAGAAACCAGTTATGGAATGCCCTGATGATTTCCCTCACAGTCCTGGACTTGTAGTCATCCAGCAGGCAGAAATGTTATATGTAGATAGGAACTCCCAAAACAAAATAAATGGTGGAAATAGCATAAAACAAGAAGTTTCATACAGGTGAATGCTCAATTTACTTATTCCTTTGTGACTCCCCCTTTCCTTTATCTTTTCAGTCCTGACTGAATTTTGTTCTTGGCCATTAGCCTATAGCAGTGATGAGACTTCATTATAATATACAGTAAAAGGTGACAAATTGCAAAGACAAGGCATTGTTGTTTGTTGGTGATGCACTGAAATGAAATCCCTGCCTAATGGGCCTAGACAATGCCAGTAGCGGCAAGGTGCTATTTTGTGGAGTCTCTTTTCTTTGTTGTGTCTATAGAAACAATTGCCTGGAAAGGCTCAGAGATAACAGTAACTCCTATCATAAGTCAGTATTTTCCCTTCAAGAAAACATGTCTGTGAACATATGGCAATGATAATTATGACATTTCAGATTAGTAGGTCCTTCATTTCTCCTTGGTGTCCAATTAAAATTGCTAAAACAAAATTACTTTGAAAATGAAAAAAGGACAAATTCCTTAAATAACCATAATTCAATTTGGACCTGCCCGAGTTCCAAATTTTGAGGATTTCTCTTCTGTTTCTGCCTACAAAGATCTACAATGATGCATTACAGAACAGATTTCCCTTGCTTCCATTACAATATGGCCCAGTGGGAATGGTTCTCTGCATGTTTCCATCCGAGAGATTAGGGGCCGAATTCCAAAAAGCACTTGGCATTCAGCAACTCCTATTGTTCTGCTGGACGGTTTTGAAAATCTGGCTGTGGAGCCTGTTGATGGTATATTAATGATACTGATTACTTAAGAATTACCAATTAACAATTTAACGTTCTGAGATTTGGTAGGTTCTTGTCCCGAGATTGGGCCCAGTATTATCAAGATTATTGTTCAACTGGGAAACCTGACGTGCATGGTTGCAACCGTCACACTTGGAAAAGATCTTTTGCTCTTTTTACTAAACACAGAAATGTTCCAATACAGACAAGAAAGTCTGAATAATGCAATAATAATTTGATGTCTGGTTTTATATCATATGCATTCTCACAACTATTCTTGTGGAGACTTAGAAGTAGTAAGACAGGTGGCAGTCTACAGGAATCCAATACTCTTTCTGGCATGCCAAATGATTCCCAGGATCAAGATCTTGCTGGCCTTGCTCATGGTCAGTCTTATTATTTGATTGCTTCCATGAATATTCATAAGCGTGTTCAGCCTCCTTTGCCCAAAGCTAACTTCCTCACTCTAGTAATGTTGGGGTTTTCTTATTCTATAGGTTTGTATATGAATTATATTGAATTTATTAGCATGTATGCTAATTGGATACTATAACAATTGTGTGGTTAAGCATCTGCTGATGTCCCTATCCCAAATTACTCCAAACTGGCATCAGCTAAATGTTGCGGTTACCTGTTATCTTTCCATAGAATTTTAACAGAATCTTTTATTACAAAATTATGTCTTTTGCCATCTTCTGACTTAGGGTCACTGCTAATTAACTTATTTATGTTACACTAAACAATTTGCCAAACTACATGTCAAAGTTCACAGGCCTCATATCCTTATGTTAACTATTGAAGCTACTATCTCACAGACTGAGGCCTGTAGGCTTCTTGAATTTCTGCCTTATATCTTATCTTAATGTTTGTAAGCTAGCTTTTGGCTCATTGTGTAACCCAGGGGTCGGCAACATTTGGCACGCGGCTCGCCAGGGTAAGCACCCTGCTGGGCCGGGCCAGTTTATTTACCTGTTGACGCGGCAGGTTCGACCGATCGCGGCCCCCACTGGCTGCGGTTCACCGTCCCGGGCCAATGGGGGTGGCGGGAAGCCGCGGCCAGCACATCCCTCGCCCGCGCCGCTTCCCACTGCCCCCATTGGCCCGGGACGGCGAACCGCGGCCAGTGGGGGCCGCAATCGGCCGAACCTGCCACGTCAACAAGTAAATAAACTGGCTCGGCCCGCCAGGGTGCTTACCCTGGTGAGCCACGTGCCAAACGTTGCCGACCCCTGGTGTAACCCATAAGCTAATGCATAGACTACAAGTCTGATTGACACTTTTCTTTCTGTACCTAAACTAGCCAGGGCTTTGAAGGCCCATTAAGAAAACAGTGTGAACATATTTTCATGATGAGAGTGACCTTTGCTGGCTGAGCACCAAGCAGAAATGATGGGGTTCCAGAGGGAGTCTCCCTCCTCCCTCTTTGATGGACGGTGCCACTGCAGAATAAACTTGCTTTGGGACAAAAGACAGAATGGCTCCAGCTAATGGGCTTGTGATGATTACTTTCTAACACACAGACTATCTGTCATAGTTGGTCTCAGGCAGAAGCAATCTATGTTAGGGAAGAACAAGCTGAGAAATGACATCAGGGTATGTTGAAAACTCAGTCAGTCTTCCCAAGTGAGAGTTAATATTAGAGGAGGATCAAGGACCATGGCAGAAAACAATAATTCAACACCCAATGCCGCAAAGGATAATTTAACAGTTTTATTCAATAGGGGCTACAACACATATCTAGGTACTTTCTTTCACTTAAAGAATATAAACCATTAGAAAGTGGAGAGGCGGAGGTGAAAAAATACGAAATGTTCAGAGATATAGCTGGAATAAAAAGAACATTTATATTTCATCTTGCACTGAATCAGATAGCAAAAGTCAGAAAAGTCTTGATGAATTCCTAATTGGAAAACCGTACAATATATATGTATACATTCTGTCATCAATAAAGATGTCACTGTGCTGTCAGTATGACCGATAAGCTTCAATATACAATTTTCAAGTATAATATGCACACTGTCATCTCTAGGAGCACAATTTTTCAAATCAGTTGATATGGGGCATTTATATCAGCATGTGGCATTAATATCACCATATTACAGCCAAAGGCAGTAATATGACAGTGCCTAGGTATTAATGATAAATAAAATAATATTACCTTTTTTGTATATATGAAATCATAACACGGTTTCTTATTTCTACCATTAATCACAGCAGCTCTCAGCCTAATTCTGTAAATTGTATATTCTAGAAGTAACAGCATAACTGGTTATTTTTTTTATATTCCAGAACTGCTACAGGCATTTACTGTGAAAAGTCTGCATAAGAAAGAGAGACATCAATTAATATTCTGGTATCAAAAACAAAGAAAAAGATTGACTATGAGAAATGTCAAGTGAATTCCAATAAACATGCATAGATTATGGCAAAATGTGTTTGGGAATGATGCAGAACACATAATAATATAGGGAGACATACCTATCTCATAGAACTGGAAGGGACCCTGAAAGGCATTGAGTCCAGCCCCCTGCCTTCACTAGCAGGACCAAGTACTGATTTTTGCCCCAGATCCCTAAGTGGCCCCTTCAAGCATTGAACTCACAACCCTGGGTTTAGCTATCCCTCCCCCCACAAGGGCCCTAATCTGTTTTTCTGAGAAGGGGAAATTATCACATTGTGTAATATTAGAAATGGGGGTCTCAAATCTGCTCATGTATTTCCAGGGAAAGCAGAATGTAGTCATAATGCATGAGACCCCCTCAGAAAATATTCTGTCCCTGAGATCATACAATCTGTGTTCAGCCAGATCTAATCCATCACTATCAGAAAGACAGAGATGGGAAAGGGAAAATTCTACAAAAAACAATGATTGTTGCACTCAGAATCCACTGTCATGAAGTATAAGGTCATTTAAGGCTGGATATTCTTTTCTCTACCAGACATTCCTGTAAGATACAAGTAAAGAGGTTATGAATCATGTGAGAAGAAAAACAGATGCTTTTCACCTTGTGCTCTCAAAGGCATGTCCCATCAGTGATTCCAGCTGTCGTGATTTGGCTGATGCCAGAAGATTATCTTCTCAGTGTTCTCCAGTGTATTAGTCTCAATGCATTGGCTGCAAGAATAGAATTCTGTAAAGAATAAGGCAGCTAGGAAATATCACTACATTTCTAGTTTATAGAAATGTTCTGCAGGCAATTGAGAAGCAGGGAAATGAAAAAAATATTAGGTATCTTTTTTTTAAATGCTTGCTGGAAAACTGAGCTTTTAGTAAACAGAAAAATGGACAAAATAGTACAGTTTTCTTCTCTTAGCTGCAGAATTCTATGAAGACTCACTGAGGGTCAAATGGAGCCACCATGGTTTGACATCAGCTGAGGATTTGTCTCTGTCAATAACAGATTCAGTAGTGGCTCTGAGCCCTAAAGTGCTGCATAACTTCATGTGTTCCTTAATTAAGGACATTTTCAAAAGAGTCCCTCAGTCCTTCGTTTTGGTGGCTGAGCTATTCAGTGAAGTGCCCTTTCTGTAGCCCCGCTGCTGCTGCTTTGGTAGATATAATCGGGATGAAGATACATTTATTTTAAACTGATTTCATTTCTTCTCTCTCTTCTTTGAATGACTCAGTGCCCCAGAGGAAAAACTGACACTGATTCATGAGCGCAATGGCACTAAGTTTGTTGGAAGGAGCAAAGGACCAGGTGGCCAGGAGACCTGAATTACTGCCTGCCCTTTAACAAGTCATCTGACTCCCTTGTACCTCTGTCAATAATCCCACTCTAAAACAATAAAGTGGCAGTAATGCTGTAGCCACATATCCTTCTTCAATAGTTAATCATTACCATTTACTTGTTATAACATCCCAGAAAGCAATTAGTGCATAGCTCGATTCAATCTGTGTTCCCTGAGCATTAGAGTGCCCATTGATCTATTTTTGAGACATTATAGCTTTCTGCATATTTCTCAGTGCCAAAAATCACGCATGCAAAAATGGCTCAAGGATAGCGTCAAGAGGCTAGTGCCAGTGGATGTCTCTGGTTATCTGTACAACAAACCAGGAAAGCTGCTATAAAATTCTCCTTAGCAAATGATGTGGTGGAACAGTAAGTGGCCAAATAGCACTTCTGCCTTGGAATCAGCCTGAGAAAGGACCAGGCTATGTGCCATAAATAATATTTAAATTCAATGAGAACATCAAATGTGCATCACTTTTCCTATTCTGCCAAGATCGCTTCCTTCTTCATTTGCATTTAATGGGCACAGCCTTAGAAATATTGCAGAAGAAAAGCTGAGACACAGCCAGTCCCTTAGCGATTAACTGTTTATAAGCCAATCTGTGTCTTGTCCTAATTCATCATTGCAACGCATGAGTAGAAGCTAAATGTATCATCTGACTTGTTATGAAAATGTGTAAAAGAAATGGCACATCTACTCTTAAGTTATTATTCTCATCTATGAGTGTGAATGAATCATAAAGTTTATCTGCAACGTTTTGAAAGTGGGTGGATGGGAAGAATTGGGTACGATTCCTTTCTTCTTCCATTTTTATGCCAAGTTTACTACAGGCTAGATTGTAACTTGGACTGTTGTCCCTTGCAGAAGAATCAGAGGGAGTAAAAACCTTCACCTATCCCATAACACAAAGAGTGACCAAACCTTGAATCAGGGCTACTTAGCTGCTTACTCCCTAGCTGAAGCAGGTGGATACAGGAGCGCCGCCAGCTTTTCTGCCGCCCTAGGCGATGGAAGGTCCCACCTTGAAATGCCGCCCCCCAAAGAGGCAGCGGAAGGTCCCGCCGCCAAAATACCGCCGCGGTCGCTGCTCCTCAAATTGTAGTGCCCTAGGCGACCACCTAGGTCATCTAATGGGTTGCACCAGTCCTGGGTGGATAGGGAATTGGTGGAACATTGGCTCCTTCCCTCCTATTCATTGGCAAGAGTATTTGAGCTTGCACAGAGCGGTAACTTACTGCTCGTATAGGCCCTCAATTAATTACTACACTCCAGGAACAAGGGTAAAACACATGAGGAATTGTGACAGTCAGGTGTGTCTGTCACACTCTCAGGGTTGTACTTAAATGTACTGTCTAGCCTTATGATATTTAAACATACAGCTGAATTCACATTTAAAGTAAAATATGCCCACTAACCATGTTTTTTCAACTTCTAAGGTGGATCAGAAAGACAAATATGGGTATTTGCTCCTCTCATTTTGTTTAATCAAAACCTGCGACCCTTCCTTAAAGAAAATGCTGGATTATTGTGGCTGCCATGCAGAAATTGCGAGATTCAGTTTGGAATGTACACTTTGGTTACTCTGTCACACATTGTGTGGTGCTGTAGGGAATCCCAAGGCTTTGAACTGGGTCATTTTAAACACAAGCATCTCTGGGGGGGAAAATATATCAACTGGTATATACACACCCAATCAATTGGCGGGGGATGGGGAGGAGAGGCGGGACATGACAAGATATATATGTATTCTTCTTCCACCCTCCGAAGTGGTACAGGCACCTTGCATCATCCCAATCCATGGTTATGGCCAGGATTAAGGATCAAGGTGAGGAAGCAGTGGAACTACCAGATTTTACTGATAACTGGAGCAGGTGTTGATTCTGGTGGAAATTAGATCGGCACCTAAATCTCCCCAAATGTGAAATCCCACAAGGTTCAATATTCTCACCAGTCTGTTCAGTATCCAACTCTGCAGCTGGTATAAATCAGCCTACACCATTTTACAATAGCCAAGGATCTCTGCATATATATATGGATTCCAGTGTCAGCAGTATGCAATGACACTATATATGGATGGCAGTAGACCAATTCAGGCTCCTGTGTCACCAACATCCTTTGATGCCTGGAAAAAATGGGTGGATTGAAAAAACTAATAACTCAAACAAGAAGAAAAATGAAGAAGAGGAGGAGAAGAGAAGAGGAAAATATATCACAAAATTGTGGAAAGATAATACTTTTTATTGTTATAAATATTTATCCGTACAAGTTTTGATGGAAAAATATTAGACATTTTTTCCTGTAAATAGAAGTTTAAACAGTTTCTTAGTATACATGAATGATCAAATTATTTTAAAAAATCAGTAAAGACATGGGTAAATATGAATTGATTGACAATAATATTGATTTAGGGCTTGTCTACACAGAAACATCCAGGAAAATTAATCTGAATTAACTAAAGCTGTGAATTGAAAGTAGACTGGTTAAACCTCATTAAACCTGTGTACATACCCTAATTCAGAATTAAAATGGCTTTAATTTAAGTTACCTTAATTCACTTCCAAAGTAGAAAAGAATTGGTTTAGCAGCATCAGCCATGAAGGACTTGGACAGGATCTGTAGCCAAAAGAAGACACTGTAATGTTTTTGTAGCCCCCCTGAAACACTCTTGACCTTAGCAATTTTATAACAAAATTTTCTGTTTGGGAAAAATAACATACAAATATTTCTACTCTTGAGATCTCACTTTGCTCTAACAATAATCACTACCTTGCTGTATTTGGGGAAACTATTATTCTTTTATTTCTTCTCTTAATTTCTATTGAGCAGTTAAGTTAAATAGACCCTGTACACATATTAATGGTGAAAAGAGAGAACTGATTAAAAAGAAAAGAAAATGTGCATTGAATATTAATTTGTTCTCCATTCTTTTTTTCTAATCTTTCTGTGTTTTTAATATCAGATGCATTGCTCATGCAGTGCATAAAACAATCCACCTCTGTCATCTGTCATGCTGCAATGTCTGGATGATCTGGTTGCTTTGTCCTGGGACATAAAGCTACTAAATTGAAAACTGGAAGAATTGCCGGGACATACAATTTACTCTTTAAGTACTCTACAGAGTTGTCATTTTGATTGTCATAAATTCACATGTGAGCAGCACCTATGGAAATGCTGGGAATTGAACTCTGGCTTACAGTTTAATAAGACTCAGCTGCAAGCCATATGACTTCCCCAAAGCCCCACAGTTGGCAAGCTTTTTTCATCTCTTGCTTTTATTTACTGCCTAGTAGGGGAGCTGATTCTACATGAATTTTGCGGGGGAGGGGGGTTTAAGTGATTCATAACTAGGGCTGGTTGAAAAATTATGAATGACATATTTTCCCATCAGAAAATGGGAACATTGAAATTTTCGTCCAGACTAAAATCTATTTCACTGGAATTTTCCACTGAGAAAAATCAAAGCAAAGCATTTAGATTTTGGTGACTGTGATGGGGGTGTATCAACGCCACACTGGGCAAGTGGGGGTTAACCAGTCACTTTGGGCCCAAGAGGCCAGGGCCCCCTCACCTCTGCTGCACATGCTCCATGTTGAGGGAGCAGATAAAAGGAAGCTGGTCAACTCACTCTGGGCTGTCTGAGGAGGAGGGTGGATGTGTGCTGCTGAAGGATGGTCAGCCCTCCAAACTGATGAGGTACATATCCCTGAATATGCTAGGGACAACCCATCAGCTGTGGATACCGATGGAGATGCCACGCCACTGGCTAGAGAGGACAGGCCCGAAGTGGACTTAAGGATACGAAGTGACCCAGGGAATGTATGGGGAATTTATTCTTGAACCCTGAACAGGGAGGTTGCTGTCTCCACAGGGCCCTGGGTTAGAACCCGGTGGAGTAAGATGGACCTGGGTTTCCCAACCTTCTACCCTGCACTGGCAGGTGGGCATTACTGCCAGAGACCCAGCTATAGACTGTTCATTTGTGCTGCCACACCCGGAGGGCTGAAGTCTCTGACTGTGGTAGTCTGATCCAGCTGAGAGTTTCAATGACTGTGTGATGGGGTGTATCGACCATGCAGTGGGTATGTGGGGGCTCCTCCCCATCCCCCCTCTGAAAGTGAAGAGCCCTGTGACATAGACACAAATTAAAATATTTCATTTCAGGTAAACATTCATCTCTGCATCTGCCTGAGCCAATGCTCTACTTCAAGGGAGTTGTAGTTTTGGGTCTTTCATGCCCATAACTTTCCTCTAAAGGCCTAGCTTCCCTGCTGGACTACATGATGCCCTGTGATCTCCTCTCTAGTTGAACCACCATGGAGCATTATGGGACTTCATGGGAGCTACAGTCTGACTAAGGGGCATGGTCATAGAGGAGAATGGGGGCATGAGAAACTGAGAGTACCATTCCAACCAGTCATTCTGTCAACTCAAGCAGATGCAATTCAGTATTGAACTGGACAAAAAACAACTCTCTCATTAATTCAGAAAGTTTGGGGTGGAAAGGGGAAATCTTATCAACATCCCTCTAATTTTTGTTATTAATGTACACTTAGCAGCATTTCTAAAAGTTCCTAATAGTAGTGGAGATATTCTTCAATGTAGCTGAAATTGGCCTTTTACCATTATCTCATAGTGCTTGAGGTGACTCCAGTTCAAACAATTTCACATTGTTTAGGGATATCCCTTTCAGAGATGCCCAAGACGGGGAGAGGTCTTCTTTTGAAGATGCTACATATCACTAGCGGACATTCCATGATCTGTAACTTTCTACCGTGTAGCTGCTCATGTCTTTTTTGAAGGGGATGTTCCTTTAGAAGAATTTTCAGAAGAATCATTCTCTGCAGAACTTTTCATAATTAGAATTAGCATAATCCTTAAAGAATGGTGTATAAGTTTGATAATATCCCCTGGACATAAAGTCTTTTCTTCCTAACAGTGTCTGTCCCCAGAGAATCATTTATTACTGATTAAGTTATGGAAGAAAAAAGTGCTCACTTTTTCCCCTGTTTTTGTTTTTAAAATTGACTTTGTATTAGTAGACACCAAATTCAACTATATATTCTCTGTCTCTTATCTCTTGCAATAGCTTCTTTAGAAAACATATAAACAAAGAATACATGATGATGTGGTGTGATTTTATCTATATGTGTTTAAGGTGGCCACATTACTTATGACATGTGTGGGAAATGCACAGCCTCCTACATGTGAAATCTGTAGTCAATCTGGTATTTTGGAATATAATACATTTCAATAATGAACTTACAGATGGAAAAAGGTACTATGTTGACAGTCCTGGAGAGTGAAGACTTACTTAGTTATTGACAGAACATGGGCAACATGAGTATGTAACATCAGAGCTAGCTTCCTCACATTGCATTGCCAATGTGCTTACATATTGACCTAGACAGGACCAGTTCTAGGATAGTTGTTTCTGTTTCCAAGTAGTCCTTGGTCTCTGCTGAGACTGTCCACAAAAGTGCTAATTAATGCCAATTTTGGTGGTAGGGTTTTTTTTTCTGAGGTAGCATTTGTACTTTGGGCACTAGAAAGAGAACATGAATTGATCTCACAAAACCCAGCAAAATGCTATCAGATAGTATCAGCTTTTGATCACTAGTATGGATTGGGTTCTAATGTCCTGGATGTACAAGGCTTTATCCCATTACCCTAAACCATGCATTTTCCCGTTTTGATGAATGTTTGATTGAAGACCATAGACATAAAACATGCAATTCTTGTGTTTACACCACTTTACATCTAGAGAAAGTCTGGTGAAGTGTAATTGGGAGCAGAATATATTCCATTCTGAGGAGTAGGGAGGAATCGGAATAACTCAACCAATTAATTAGTTACATGGGTAGAAGAGGAAGAAAACAACTACCTTTCTGAGACAATCCATACTTTCTGAGTTTAAAGGGTGTGTATTTTGATATAGCTTTTGGTTTTCATCTTTACATTCTTATCTAAATCATTTCTTGCTAAAAATCCCTGATTGCACTTGACTTTTGGTTCTCTGTTTCTGATTAGAAAACCCAATTAATGAAGTCAATAACAGGAGCCATAAGAAAAAGATTACAAGGTTAGTTTTTGTGGTAGAACGAAAAAAAAAAAAAACTCTCAACCAAACAATCTTCCTCTACCCCACACCCGCACAATCCAAGACCATCTCTGGATATATGCCTATAGTAAGAGCTCTGTCACTTTTCTGCTGCCTAATTCTTCTGAGATTTGTAAAAATGTTCCAAGGTCTCTATAATTTACACTCTTAAAACAGCATATGTTTTCTGAAAAGCAATTCTATTGTAGCTCTCTGATGCAGAGACAGGCATTCTAATTCCAGTCAAGATGCCTAAAGTCCATTGGGAACATTTCTGTGAAAAAAGGGGCTCTTACAGAAGGAACACAGTCAAGTCCCTGAAGAATCCACAGTGATTTATCCAAGTTTAATAACACTTAGTTTTAATCAGGCTCCTCTTTATAACCGTTAACCATAAATATACAATATATTAAGAAATTTATGTGGGACACACTGAATTAGTGGCGATTTTTGAAGTTTAATAATCTGCAAGTTTCTTTGTTAGATTTAAACTATTACATTGTTCCTTCTTCATGGGACTATATGTTTGACAGAACTTATATATATAAACTTGTTTTCTGCTCTTCACAGGTAAGGACATTCTGAATTTTAAGACGTTATAAAAATATGAAAAATAAGTGTATACTCTGTTAGCCCTTAGTATGGTACATAACATTCACATAAAGTGAAACTATATGGGCCAATCAATATATACAGTGTTTAATTTTTTTTTACCTAAAAGGGGCATTTATTGGTGATTTTGATCTTCACTCAGGAAGTTATATAAATCTGAGTGAAGATCAAAAAGTGCCCTAAAGTAGAGCCAATACCTTATCAAAAGCTCGACTGTAAGGAGCACACTATGGGCTTCAAGGAATCAAGCAGAACTCTTATATATTCATACGCAAAAAACCTGTATTTTTTCTGTTGATTTCAAGCGTTGTTCTTGCTATTTTGCTTTTTGCAGATGTTGTGACATCAAAGCCTTTTCATGTTAAGTAAGCAGGATTATTTAACTACAATTTACGCTATAATCATTTTCCTTCTCCAGGAATAGTCTGTAGTAAAAAGAAAATATTTCTCCTGCTGATTCTTTCACTATTTCCACAACGTTTTTTGTTTAAACTGAAGAGGAATATTTTGAAACAGAATAAATTAGCTGGGGGAGGTGGCAGGAAATAGCATATCCAATAGCATACATTATGGCACCTGTAAGTCACCAGTGCATATTATTTTTCTGAAAGTTAATGAAACATATAATTAGAATTCTCTTTCTGATGCATTTTAGGTGTCGAATATGCATATTATGCACTGTGCAAGCAAAACAGTTAAGTGGAACTTTATCACTACCCAGAGTTGGAAGCAATTAGCATGCTAAGAAGCACATGTCCTTTGAGGTCATTGTTTCAAAGTGCTTGTATGCAAAGCTGTCTTTGATGATAAACAGTGCTTTCCTTTGAGGCTATTTTAACTTTAAGATAGACAGTAATGGCAATTTCAGTTTCCTGTACTCCCCATCTCCCCTCATTGTAAGGATGGATGAATCAGCATAATTTATAAGTAGCCTGATATTCTTTTCTTTTCTTTATCAGTAAGTTAATATCCAGCTAAGAAACTTAAATTGCTAAAACTTATTAATAAAAGTGTTCCTATAATGGATTTATTATGCTATTAGATCACTTGTCTTAACGTGCAGATGGATTTAAAAATTTGAGTGATAGAAACAATCCTATTCCTAATACACCATTCATTTAATGGTGATTTAAAAGCATGGTGAATGTATGAGACAAAAAGGAGTGGGCCATAGGGGTCATCAGGTGGTGGCAACCTAGGATGAAATGTGTCCTCATGAGCAGTTTGCAGTGTTTGAAAATTTGTTTTTTAGTTCTCACCAATTTCTTTTTTTGAGCAGAATCAATTCACAATTCGCTGCTGAGAGACAAAAATCTGTATTTCTTAATTCTGAAAACGTTGCCTTAAGGATTATTGCCCATTTGAGGAAAGAATCCAAGATGACAACTAGAACTGGTTTGGCAGGTCTCTGAATCCCTCTTAGGACTTTGTGATGGGATGGACAAACCCCACAATTGTTGAGGCAGGGAAATGGTTAATTCATAGAATCATAGAATCATAGATTATAGGACTGGAAGGGACCTCGAGAGGTCATCGAGTCCAGTCCCCTGCCCGCATGGCAGGACCAAATACTGTCTAGACCATCCCTGATAGACATTTATCTAACCTACTCTTAAATATCTCCAGAGACGGAGATTCCACAACCTCCCTAGGCAATTTGTTCCAGTGTTTAACCATCCTGACAGTTAGGAACTTTTTCCTAATGTCCAACCTAGACCTCCCTTGCTGCAGTTTAAACCCATTGTTTCTGGTTCTATCCTTAGAGGCTAAGGTGAACAAGTTCTCTCCCTCCTCCTCATGACACCCTTTTAGATACCTGAAAACTGCTATCATGTCCCCTCTCAGTCTTCTCTTCTCCAAACTAAACAAACCCAGTTCTTTCAGCCTTCCTTCATAGGTCATGTTCTCAAGACCTTTAATCATTCTTGTTGCTCTTCTTTGGACCCTTTCCAATTTCTCCACATCTTTTTTAAAATGCGGCGCCCAGAACTGGACACAATACTCCAGCTGAGGCCTAACCAGAGCAGAGTAGAGCAGAAGAATGACTTCTCGTGTCTTGCTCACAACACACCTGTTAATGCATCCCAGAATCATGTTTGCTTTTTTTGCAACAGCATCACACTGTTGACTCATATTTAGCTTGTGGTCCACTATAACCCCTAGATCCCTTTCTGCCGTACTCCTTCCTAGACAGTCTTTTCCCATTCTGTATGTGTGAAATTGATTTTTCCTTCCTAAGTGGAGCACTTTGCATTTGTCTTTGTTAAACTTCATCCTGTTTAACTCAGACCATTTCTCCAATTTGTCCAGATCATTTTGAATTATGACCCTGTCCTCCAAAGTAGTTGCAATCCCTCCCAGTTTGGTATCATCCGCAAACTTAATAAGCGTACTTTCTATGCCAATATCTAAGTCGTTGATGAAGATATTGAACAGAGCCGGTCCCAAAACAGACCCCTGCGGAACCCCACTCGTTACGCCTTTCCAGCAGGATTGGGAACCATTAATAACAACTCTCTGAGTACGGTTATCCAGCCAGTTATGCACCCACCTTATAGTAGCCCCATCTAATTTGTATTTGCCTAGTTTATCGATAAGAATATCATGCGAGACCGTATCAAATGCCTTACTAAAGTCTAGGTATACCACATCCACCGCTTCACCCTTATCCACAAGGCTCGTTATTCTATCAAAGAAAGCTAACAGATTGGTTTGACATGATTTGTTCTTCACAAATCCATGCTGGCTGTTCCCTATCACCTTACCACCTTCCAAGTGGGGATAGGGAATGATTTGGGGGGAGGGATAGCTCAGTGGTTTGAGCATTGGCCTGCTAAACCCAGGGTTGTGAGTTCAATCCTTGAGGGGGCCACTTGGGAATCTGGGGCAAAATCAGTACTTGGTCCTGCTAGTGAAGGCAGGGGGCTGGACTCGATGACCTTTCAAGGTCCCTTCCAGTTCTAGGAGATGGGATATCTCCATTATTATTATTATTATTATTATTAAGTGTTTGCAGATGATTTCCTTAATTACTTGCTCCATTATCTTCCCTGGCACAGAAGTTAAACTAACTGGTCTGTAGTTACCTGGGTTGTTTTTATTTCCCTTTTTATAGATGGGCACTATATTTGCCCTTTTCCAGTCTTCTGGAATCTCTCCCGTCTCCCATGACTTTCCAAAGATAATAGCTAGAGGCTCAGATACCTCCTCTATTAGCTCCTTGAGTATTCTAGGATGCATTTCATCAGGCCCGGGTGACTTGCAGGCATCTAACTTTTCTAAGTGATTTTTAACTTGTTCTTTTTTTATTTTATCCGCTAAACCTACCCCCTTCCCATTAGCATTCACTATGTTAGGCATTGCTTCAGACTTCTCGGTGAAGACCGAAACAAAGAAGTCATTAAGCATCTCTGCCATTTCCAAGTTTCCTGTTACTGTTTCTCCCTCTTCACTAAGCAGTGGGCCTACCCTGTCTTTGGTCTTCCTCTTGCTTCTAATGTATTGATAAAAAGTCTTCTTGTTTCCTTTTATTCCCGTAGCTAGTTTGAGCTCATTTTGTGCCTTTGCCTTTCTAATCTTGCCCCTGCATTCCTGTGTTGTTTGCCTATATTCATCCTTTGTAATCTGTCCTAGTTTCCATTTTTTATATGACTCCTTTTTTATTTTTTAGATCATGCAAGATCTCGTGGTTAAGCCAAGGTGGTCTTTTGCCACATTTTCTATCTTTCCTAACCAGTGGAATAGCTTGCTTTTGGGCCCTTAATAGTGTCCCTTTGAAAAACTGCCAACTCTCCTCAGTTGTTTTTCCCCTCAGTCTTGATTCCCATGGGACCTTACCTATCAGCTCTCTGAGCTTCCCAAAATCTGCCTTCCTGAAATCCATTGTCTCTATTTTGCTGTTCTCCCTTCTACCCTTCGTTAGAATTGCAAACTCTATGATTTCATGATCACTTTCACCCAGGCTGCCTTCTACTTTCACATTCTCAACGAGTTCCTCCCTATTTGTTAAAATCAAGTCTAGAACAACTTCCCCCCTAGTAGCTTTTTCAACCTTCTGAAATAAAAAGTTGTCTCCAATGCAGTCCAAGAATTTGTTGGATAGTCTGTGCCCCGCTGTGTTATTTTCCCAACATATATCCGGATAGTTGAAGTCCCCCATCACCACCAAATCTTGGGCTTTGGATGATTTTGTTAGTTGCTTGAAAAAAGCCTCATCCACCTCTTCCACCTGGTTAGGTGGCCTGTAGTAGACTCCTAGCATGACATCTCCCTTGTTTTTTGCCCCTTTAAGCCTAACCCAGAGACTCTCAACACTTCCGTCTCCTATGTCCATCTCTACCTCAGTCCAAGTGTGTACATTTTTAATATATAAGGCAACACCTCCTCCCTTTTTCCCCTGTCTATCCTTCCTGAGCAAGCTGTACCCATCCACACCAACATTCCAATCATGTGTATTATCCCACCAAATTTCAGTGATGCCAACAATGTCATAGTTGTATTTATTTATTAGCACTTCCAGTTCTTCCTGCTTATTCCCCATACTTCTCGCATTTGTATATAGGCATCTAAGATACTGGTTTGATCTTTCCTCCCAGTTTTGTCCTGACTCTCCTTTCTCTCTGCCAATATAGCCCACACTCCCTCTTGTTTCCGACCCATCTCCCCAGTCTCCATGTTCCCCACTTACCTGTGGGCTTTGCTCACCTGTCCCCGTCGAACCTAGTTTAAAGCCCTCCTCACTAGGTTAGCCAGTCTGTGTCCGAATAGGGTCTTTCCTCTCCTCGAAAGGTGAACGCCATCTCTGCCTAGCAGTCCTTCCTCAAATAGCATCCCGTGGTCTAGGAAGCCAAAGCCCTCCTGGCGACACCATCTTCGCAGCCAGGCATTCACCTCCATGATGCATCTGTCTCTGCCCGGGCCCCTACCTTTGACAGGAAGAATTGAAGAGAATACCACCTGCGCTCCAAACTCCTTCACCCGTACTCCCAGAGCCCTGTAGTCACTCTTGATCCGCTCAGTGTCACACCACACAGTATCATTTGTGCCCACATGGATGAGTAGCATGGGGTAGTAGTCAGAGGGCTGGATAATCCTCGACAATGCCTCCGTAACGTCTCGGATACGGGTCCCCGGCAGGCAGCATACCTCCCGAGATGAAATGTCAGGGCGACAGATGGGCGCCTCCGTCCCCCTCAGCAGAGAGTCTCCGACCACCACTACCCTACGTTTCCTATTCGCAGTGGTGGCAGCAGACTTTCCAGCCTTAGGGGTACGAGGCTTCTCCTCCTTTACTGTAGGGAGTGATTCCTTCTTTCCTGTATCAAGAAGAGCATAACGGTTACCTATAACCACGGCAGGAGGGTTTGGAGCAAGGGTGGAGCACTGCCTGCTGCCAGAAGTAACCAGCTGCCAGTGTCCACCCTGAGCCATCTCCTCCTCCACCAGTGGTGTATCAGCAGTCCTGTGTACTGGGACAGCTACCTCAGCTGTCTCCACATGGACACTGTCGAGGAATTGCTCGTGGATACGGATGCTCCTCAACCTAGCCACCTCCTCCTGTAGCTCTCCCACCTGCTGCCTGAGAGATTCCACCAGCAGGCACCTCTCACATTGGATGGTCCCCCCAGCCTGGATATCAGTAAGTGGAAATTGCAAGTTACAGTCTTTGCAAAACCACACCAGGATCTGGGTAGAGGCATCCATGCTTAGGCACTCTGTCTGGCTACAGGCACAGGTGGAGGAGACAGTAGCAGTGCTGGCACAGGTGTTGCGGGTCTTCCTAACCATCGTAAGCCTCCCTCTGTCAAACTCCCATCTGCAGCCCCCTGTCAGCTGAAAGGGTTGTTTAAGCAAAAAGTTATGAATGTAGTTGCTTTATAGGTATTAAGGGGAATCAAGAGAAAACAGATGGAACTGGCAAGGGACCCTCGCCCCCTTCCTAACTCCCTTGTGAAACTCCCTGTTAGCAGCCCCTGGTCGCTTGTGCGCTGCTTTATAAAGCCCTGGCCTGTATGAATGCCCCGCCCACTGATGAAGGCTCAGCCACTTACCAGAGGCTTCTAGCTTTCAAACCTTCCAACTGCCAGCCACAGCACACGGTCCTTCAAACAACCAAAACAAACAAACAGACTGACAAACACAAGCTCAGCACACAGCAAGTAACCCTCAAACACAAACAAACACACACTACAGACAGTCACTTACCCCAAAAGGGTGCTGTATTGCTCCTCCTTCACCTGGAGAATTCCCCGCAGCTGAAGCGGCAGTGGTGCTGGCAGCAGGCAAAGGACCTACTATGCCTGAGGAATCTACTCAGCCTGTTAGTTAGAGGAAGTGTTTGCACCTGTGCTCCATTAAAACACATACAAATAAGCAGGAAAAGGAAGTGGGGGGTGGGGATGAAATGGCGTGGTGTGTAGCAATCTTAGAAGAATAGTGTAAGGGGTCTTTCAGACCAAGGCTATTTAAGGAAGCAGGAGAGTTTTGGTCTTGGACATGGACACAGGACTCCTGGGGACATCTGATGTTGGCAGTTGTCTTTGTTGCAAAACCTAGGAAGGCAGAGCAGAAATGAACAGACAATCTTTACTGGGGTACTAGACAGTTAGTTTAGTTTGGCCAGAGAACAAGACACAGACAAATTAAAATGTTGTGGAAATGAGGGAAGCAAAGGGACTAAGGACAGAACCCTGGAAAGAATTGTAGAAATGGACTTGGGCAAACAATGAGAGGGAGTTGAAGATTTGGATTAGGGGCTGCTAGCTTTCTTTCTGGGGCCAGAGACTGGAGTTCTTGGCAGAGGGGTGGATGGAGTCTCCTCTTCAACCTAACTACATCCAGGTGGGAGCTGTACAGATTTGTAAGTTGGTGAATCTTTTAAAGAAATCATACCATATAAGATTCAGCAAAATGAAAGACAAACTTGTTGAAGTGCACAAATATCAGTGTCATTTAGCCAAACAAATGTTACTAGGATATTACATCATGGGACAGAAAGGGAATTCCGAAAAGCGAAGTTCACTCACAGGCATTTTAACCCTGGAACACCCTGAACCAATATAGTGACAGCAACAGGATCAAGAGAATATTCAGGAACCTGCTGTTGCAAGGTGGCAGACACCCAACTGATAATTTTGTGGATGGCAAGGCAGTGAACCCACTTGCTGGTCCCCTAGATACAGGAGCAAGGCAGTCAGCTACTCTTGAAGATAGGGGTCAGAAAGACACTAGACTTCAAATAAATAGATAAAGTTCTGGGGTCATTTGGGACTGAGGGATTTGTTAGTTTCTACTTTTCTCACTCCCCAGAAGACAGATGCAGGAAGATATTCCAATTAAATCTTCCAAAGGATCCCAGGATCAGGGGCGGCTCCAGGCAACAGCGCAGCAAGCGCGTGCCTGGGGCGGTAACCCGTGGGGGGCGGCATGCCGGTCACCGTGAGGGTGGCAGTCAGGCGGCCTTCGGCAGCGTGCCTGCGGGAGGTCCGCCGGTCCCCGCGGTTTTGGCAGCAATTCGGCGGTGAGTATTCCGAAGCTGAGGGACTGGCAGATCACCCGCAGGCACGCCGCCGAAGGCTGCCTGACTGCAGTGCTTGGGGTGGCTAAAAACATAGAGCCGCCCCTGCCCAGGGTCTGGCATATCCTCTCACAATCCAGGCATATTGAGGGGCCATTTGTTAGTCCGGTCCCTGATCTGTTCCTTTGGAGAAGGCAAACCCCCTCCAAATAATATGGTACAGGAAAATCTGAAGAATATTTCATTCTACAGAAATATAATTTAGGAATTCATATACTGATGGAAATGAATGGCCATCAATAATCACCTTTTTTTCAAAGGCCCAAAACAAAGTATGCAATTGGAAATGTTGATTATTTCAATGCCACTTAAAAACACTTCATGTGGATGTCTGATGCTGCTGAAAAAACTACATGTGCACAATAAAGTTGTTCTCATAATTCCTAAGAAATAAGAAGCTTTACTGCTTCAGAGAAAAGCCACCTCAGCAAATTTAGCTCCTGAAATACAAACCTAAAATACAGATCTATTCAAGCATGCTGTTAGCTGGATGACTACTAAAAGTTTGAACCAGTCAATGAGTTGGTGGGGAAGGTAAAGATTCTGGGGTATTAATAACTTTCCAAGTAGGGATGTACCAAAGTATTGGTTCATAATCTAGGTATCATGACCACCAGCTGTTTCAGTTGTCAGTTATTCCCTTTACTGCTAACAATATCACTAATAAATAATACATATAGGAATACACAATATAAAATTATTATTAGAGACAATACTTTTATACTTTGCATGCATGTATTATTATCAGTTAAATAATGGCAGTATGCTTGGTGCATTCAGGAAATAGGGTAAGAGTTGTTTCTTTCTCCAAGCAGCTAATGGTTTAAGAGGACAAATGTAGATAAATGCAAAAAAGCCTCAGGCAGCTACCAGATGAAGATTCATAGTGATGCAATATTATTTTGGAGGGTTTTGCTATATTGCCTTCCCAGTGATGGTCTCATAGGGCTTTGATTAAACCTCACAAATTTAAAAACCACTGGGAGTTAGTTAAATAAGATGATAACAAGATTGTCAGTAATATTATTATACACATTTTGTGGGGGGGAAAGGGGAAGGACTGAGTCTGAGAGACAAACTGATTTGTTCAAGGTCACATAGCAAAAAGGTAGAAGAGCTGGAAACTGAACCCTGATCATCTGTGTCCCAGTCCATTGCTCAAACCTTCAGGTTAGCGTGGATATTTTTCTTCCAGGGACAGTCATTTGGGCTCTATTGTTTTGTCTTAAATTATAGTATGTGAGATGGCAGTGAATATTTTGAGATTATAGTACCAGATGGAGCTGTCAACAAAACCCCCACTCATACTCCAAAACCTCCTGAGGAAATGCAACCCACTGTCCCAATTAACAGACACAGAGATTTTTCTTATTTTGCTTTCATTATCCCTTGAAGAAGATAGTTGGAACTCTGCTGGAATCACAGTCAGGGACATTAGAGATGAAAAATACCTATTAGGTCCTGCTTTCCATCTCCATCTCATAGAAAGATTGTTCCCCACACTACATTTTCTAGCATTTTTCCAGTTTAGTAGTAAAAGTCTCAAGTGATATGGCATCTATTATCTGTCTCAGACAGTAACTCATACTGGCTTACATTAACCGTTGACAATTTATGCTTATTAAGATCCAAGTACATATTGTTCTATGAATAAGGGTATTGACCCTAGTTTCCTGGCCATATTCTAACTCAAGTAAATATTTTTTTATTCTAAGTTCCCCTGCAGTTTCAGATAGATGTAGTCTTCTTCAGTTCCTGTTGAAAAACTGTTTTGTTAGGCCTGAACAACACTAACTTATCAGTGTTTGTAAGGCACTTTGCTCACACCTTCCAGCATACTGGGTGCATTGCATTTCCAGTATATTGGGCCAGACAGGATATATGCTAAAACCAGTGCCCATAGGCACTATAGACTCGTGCTTGGGCCCTAGCTACTGGGGTCACATGATAATGTCAGAATCTAAGCTTTTGTTTAAAAAGGAGTTTATAGCCCTCAAGTTGTGAAGAAAATGTGAACAAATCTGAACCATGGATGGTTTCAGCAGGCTCCTTCACCCCACCCATGTCGTCTGCTTTCTTCCAGGATGGACCCAGCCTATGTGAAAGCTGGGAGTGATGGTCTCTTGAGAGTGGAGGCCCCAGCATGTCCAAAGACGAGTGATGCACATTGTACTGATAAGGGCATGTGTTGGGATAAGTCACGCGTGGCCAACCTGAGCCTGAGAAGGACCCAGAATTTACCAATGTACATTGCCAAAGAGACACAGTAATACGTCAGCAGCCCCCCATCAGCTTCATATGCCCCCCCATTCCCAGCGCCTCCCGCCCATCGGCAGCCCCGCTGATTAGCGCCTCCCCCTCCCTCCCTCCCTCCCCGCACCTCCTGATCAGCTGTTTCGTGGCATGTAGGAGGCTCTGGGGAGAGGGGGAGGAGCGAGGTCATGGCAGGCTCAGGGGAGGGTGCGGAAAGGAGTGGAGTGGGGGCAGGGCCTGTGGCAGAGCCAGGGGTTGAGCAGTGAGCCCCCACCCAGAAAGTTGGTGCTTGTATCTCCAGCCCTGGAGTCGGTGCCTATACAAGGAGCCGCATATGGCTCCAGAGCCACAGGTTGGCCACCCCTGGGATAAGTTAATAAAACCCTTGTTGACTGTTACAACAGTTAAGTGTGTTCCAGAGGTTTCATGTCAGTTATCTCTGCCTTGCTCCCATTGTAACAATGACCATTAAAAAAATCTTTTAAATCTTTTATTAAGCACAAAGTAAAAGGACAGATAGTTAAAGCACTTAGGTTCATTTTAGCAATACATCTCAGTTCCATTAGCCATATATAATCTTTATAAAGAGTAACACTTGTTTGACATGGTATTAACTGTCTTTTTGGGGGGGGGAGGACAGGGAAGAGAAAAAAAGATAGTTTAGAAGATCTGGAACTATTGATGCTGAAGTATGAATCTGCTCCATTTAAGAAAAACCACAAACAACACATACATACGTGCGAGCACACACACACATGGAAATGAAAAGAATTGCAAAGACTCAATTTATGGGTTCTGCCTCTGATGTTGACTTACACGGACAATCTTGCTGCTGGAGAAACACAGGCCCAGCATACAAGTCTGATTAGCCACTGTCATAAACATACAGCTAAGGGTAGCATAAAATCCCTCCTTACCTGTAAAGGGTTAAGAAGCTCAGATAACCTGGTTGGCGCCTGACCAAAAGGACCAATAAGGGAAGAAGATACTTTCAAATCTGTGGGGGAAGGTGTGTGTGTGGTGTGTGTGTTTTCTCTCAGAGTCAGCAAGGAACCACGGCAGGGAAAATACATCTCCCTAAGCCGTATCTGGACTAAGCTTCTAATATTGCAGAAATAGTAAGGAAATGCGTTAGATTATTTTTTGTTGTAGCTTGTGAATTTTCCCTGTGCTATGAGGGGGGTTTATCCCTGTTTTGCCTGGAGGGGAAATCATTGTGTTTTGAATCATTTTGTTACCCTGTAAAGTTATCTTCCATCCAGATTTTACAGAGGCAATTCTTTTATCTTTTTTTAAATATATTCTTCTTTTAACAACCTGATTGATTTTTCATTGTTCTTAAGATCCAAGGGTTTGGGTCTGTGTTCACCAATTGGTGAGGATATTATTCTCAAACCTTCCCCAGGAAAGGGGGTGCAGGGCTTAGGGGAATATTTTGGGGGAATAGGACTCCAAGTGGTCCTTTCCCTGATTCTTTGTCTAAATCACTTGGTGGTGGCAACATACTGTTCAAGGACAAGGTGGAATTTGTGCCTTGGGAAAGTTTTTAACCTAAGCTGGTAAAAATAAGCTGAGGGGGTCTTTCATGCGGGTCCCCACATCTGTACCCCAGAGTTCAGAGTGGGGAAGGAACCCTGACAGCCACTTTGAGACCTGGCAAACTTCTACCAGTTCTAGACTGTTTCTGGACTTGCTTTTAGTTGCCTTTCTGGTCCCAGGCTCACAGCTGTGTTGCAAAAGATGGCGTTGTCTTGGCTGGCTAAACCAGACTCATATTAGAGAGAGGCAAAAAAGAGAGATAGGAAAGAGGAGAAATAAGGTGGGGAAGGAAAATGACATACTAAGGAGGGGATAACAGGTTCACATCCCAGGTGTAGTTCAGGATTTAGCTGAAACCTATGGAGTTGGTAATATCATCTGGTTCCCTCTTTCTGGCCCTGTCTGGTCAAGATGCCTTTCAGAATCAGGCTGATAAAGGCTTTTTGGAGTTACAGTGAATCCTGGCATACTAGGAAATGGTGACGGTGATAGCCATGTTGGTAAAGCTTGCTCCTTCCAGTCCACCATCACAGTCATTCCACAGCCACATATCATTAAAACAGTCAACACATATTTTGGTTATTTCAACAATGAACATTTCCTCCATAGCTAAGATTTTTCAGCTCATTGTCATGCCAATCCATGATTTTACCAGGAGCCTTAAAGCCCCCTTATCACAGTTCTTTTAAATCAAATAATTCAGTTTGTACCAGTCCATTTGTCCCCAACTCTTGCTGACTTTCACAAACAATTCTATGCAGCAGGCTGAGTTAGATTTCAGTTACCTTGGACAACTGAGTACAGGACTACACACAACATGGGACCCCCAGTCAATAAACAGACAGCTCTTGGGTTGGTGCCCCTGCCACTGCTAGTCCAAAAAGGGGCGGCGCCAGGGGGTGGGGGTAGAGCCTTGAGGTGGGGATCAGCTACGGTACACTCCCATGGTGAGATGTGCATGGCATAGTCCTGATTGGCTTGATTCAGCCCTGGCCCAGGCTTTTAAGTAGAGAAAACAAGGCTGACTTGTTAATGAAAAATTGGCTGTTTTTTTTTTAAATACAGAAATCTGAGTCTATTTGAATTTCGTGTGAATGCACCTAATTCCATTGATTCAACTGTTGGTTGCATAAAGCACTCTTCTTTCCATCATTTGCAATAAAAGAACAGAAAGTGGCTGAGTCACACTTCACAGTGTAATGTGAACACACCATTTTCTTTATGGACTCATGTCTCACAAATAATTGGATGACATTTTGCTTGAATTTTTTAATAAGGAATTCAGGTATCAAAGATGGCAATTTGTGATAGCAGCAGGCTCAGCCCCTGGGTAGTTGGATGCAGAAGAGTGCTTTGGATTACTCAGCAACCACCCTTTGGGTTCATTAAAAATTAGTTGATTTACTATGGAGAGAATCCTATTCAATACATTTTTACTGGCCGGAAAAGGGCTGCAAAATGGGAGTGGGGGGTTAAAATGGGACAATTATTAAAGGTGTCCTCAAGACTCCATAAAGATGAGTCCCTGAAAAATATATCTTATCCACTACCAATCCATTTGGATATGTCGTGACTACCTACATTTACCAGCATTTATTCATAGATTCTAAGGCCGGAAGGGATCATTATGATAATCTAATCTGACTTCCTGTATAACACAGGCCATAGAATTTTAAAATATTTAAAATATTCCTGGATCTGATGTATTGATCAATTCAAATATAGTATCTCATGAGAACACATATTTTACAGAAGCTTTACTGTCTATAACTTCCTCTTAGCATATGCTCACTAGAGAACTATGCATGTAAAAACAAAAGTGTTTTCATGGTCCTATTTGGGGATATCTTTGAAATAGGAATCAAAATAGAATAATGCCCATTACTTTGTATGTTAAGATTTCTCATTATATATATATTTTCAAGTATTTATCCTTTGAGGCAGAAAAGACACCATGTGTTAGAAGCTTCCCAGCATCTTTTCTACAGTCACATATGACATAGCTCCCTGCACAGACTGTTCAGCAGTGCTATTACTAAACAGCTCTCTGAAGAAGGAAAGCTTTCAGAAATAGATTGAATTACACTCTGTTTCTTCTGTTTAAGGTAAGCCAGCACTGCAGTCAGCTGTGATGTCAGGAAAAACTGCAGAATGGTGATAAAGAAGTGATTCTCCATTGATCTTTTACTCTGCAGCCAGGGTGCAGAGTAAAATTCAAATGAAGAAGGCCATAATACACAGACTGGTTAGTTAGTGCCATTGTAACAACACTCTCTTCCAAGATGTGTAATTTGAAGGAAGCATAGTAAGAATAACTTCCCGCTCCCCTCCAAAAAATAAATCAATGCCACTTGACTGGACTTCTCCTGATATTATTTGTATGACTAGCTTCAATAGTGTCCAACTGTGCTAGTCATTCTCCAGACACATAGTCATTGACAGGCCGTGCTTCTAATCTAAGAGTTTGTAATCCAAGTATAGAAAACAGACAAAGAGGAGGGAAAACAGATGAAGTGATATGTCCAATGTGGCACAGCAAGTCAGAGGACAGAAGGTAAAAAAGTGTAGGTTTTGAGAGATGGATTAGGTGAGAAGGAAGGCAGAGTGGTGTTGTGGATACTGCACCAAACTGGGAATCTGGCGGTTTGGGTTCTCTTCCTAGATCTGCCAGGCTTACAATTTATCACCTCAGTCAAATGCCCATTCTCTCTCTAACTCCTCATTCCTCTCTTGTCCTCTGCCTTTCTCTTTCCCTCCACCTATAAACATGTCCTTATATTGCTTATCCTGAAAATTAAAAAACAAACAAACAGTAAACAAAATTCTAACTCATTTACCTCCTAACTATCCTCTTACACCTTTGTCACCAAACTTCTCAAGGGAGTAGTCAACTCCTACTGCCTCCATGTTCGTCTCCCAAATTTCTCTTTAAGCCTCTTCCACCAGGTTTCCCTCAGCTTCAAAATGCTGCATCTCCTCCTACCAAAGTCACTAACAATCCCTTCCTGTCTAAAGCTAATAGCCCCTTCTCTGTCCCAATTCTCCTTGATGTAGTGGCTATTTTTGATGTACCTGATCACTTCCCACTTCGCAGCTTCTTGGACTCCTATTTCTCTTCCTATTTTCACTACCTCTTCTTCAGTGTTTGTTTGTTTTGTTTTTCGAAAGGGTGGGAGGTATGTTCCAAAGTAAAGGTTTTTATCAGACTCTGTATTGAAAGTATATTGCAATCTATTATATATATGCAACCAAAAGTTCTGGATCTGAGGGTATTCTTGGAAAATGTGTGTGTGGCAACCTGTTTATGTGTATTCTCTCCAGCAGAGACTGGAAATGTTTGGTTACAAATTGTTAGTGATTACTTGTCAGTAGAAAAAAAAAACCTTGCTTATTTTCCACTGAACTTTTCTCCAAGGTGGTGATGTCTGAGTCAGTCAGAGTGTAGAAAAACAAAATGAGAATTCTAGATGAAAATATTTCCTCTGGATTGCTTTTATTTTTTGTGACTAATATCTCCCTCAGTTAAATACTTACAGATAAGCAAATAAAAGGGGACATCAGCAAAGTGAATCAGCAGGTTTTATTTTATGGAAGTCACAAATCTACCTCTCCACACCATATACAAAATATGTTGAATAAATTATTTGTTTTGAATTATCAACTAATTATCAGCTAAAATGGATACCAATAAAGAAAGAAATGGCAAATCTGTTCTGTGGTGCTCATTATCCTTGGTATATATGTGAGATGAAAATCTCTACTGTTAATGTTTTCCAAGGCACTAAAGTAATCACAGCATTAGAACAGATTTACTGTGCATGCCCAAAGACTATGTTTCTTGAAAGGTCTTCATTATATTAGACTTATCATTTATCACAGCTCTAGTGAAAAAAAATTAAAAATCCCCATTCATTAGTGTTCTGGAATTTTTCCTCAGCTGTAGTTTTTCATTACGAAAAAGTTATTCTTCTTAATATATTATCCATTCCTTTTAATAAAGTGTCAAATTTACCAAAAGTCACATGTCCATAAATGTTTTTTAAATATTGTGCAGCACTTCAAATAATCTAAACCATTTGGTCCCTCCATAACAATCAATTATTGTTAAGAGTCCGTGTTACATTTGTTGGCCACTCCCCAACCCCTCTGTGTCCTTCAAATTATGAATGTCTCAACTAATTTTGCAGGCCTCTAAGCAGAATGCCAGCAAACACTGGATGCTATTGAATGGCTGTCTAAATCCTGAATAATCCTTCCTGTGTCATTCTAGATTATTTGGCCAGCTGCTTAGTTTGGTGTCATCAAAAAATTTGTATCTCCTTTTCATTGATTCTGTCAGCTAAATTGTTTCTGTAGAGAGCACCAGGACCAAAGTGTTAGAAATATTATCTTAACACTCATCTCTAAAGAGAATATAGGTTTCAGAATGCCTAGGGCATAGATTAACTACAGTTCTATTTGTAGGGTTTCCAAATAAATGTTTGGAAGGACACTGGTAACTCAAGTTCCCTTTAGAAATACATCATCATAAGATATCATAAGGTAATGCAATAATGCTCTCATCGTCTGTGGAGTTACTGTTACAATGTGCATGCAGTATATAGAAAGGTGACTCATATCACCACATGGTTGATACAGCTGGCAAAGCCATTTTTTTTTAATATTCACTGATTCCTCAGGTCCAAGATGGGATTTTGGGTGGAGAGAAAGGAAGGAAGGGAGACAGAGAGAGAGAGAGAGACCATCTCCTATCCCAAACTGCAGAATAAATAATAGTCTATGGTCAGGGCCAGGGCCGGCTCCAGGCACCAGCTAAGGAAGCAGGCACTTGGGGCGGCCAATACAAAGGGGCGGCACTCCGTCCGCTATTGGGGCAGCATGTCCAGGTCTTCGGCAGGAATTCGGTGGCGGGTCCCTCAGTCCCTCTCTTCCTCTTTGAGCTGCTACTGAAGAATGGTGCAGCGCGATTGAGCTGCCGTCGAAGTGCCGCCAATTGGCCTTTTTTTTTTTTCCGCTTGGGGCAGCAGAAAACCTGGAGCCGGCCCTGGTCAGGGCACTCATTTGGTATGTGTGAGACTCTTGTGCTCAATCTGCTACCCTAGACACTAGGCTGTAGAGTCAGACTCTATCTCTCAATGATTATTTAATTATTTATACCAAGTGGAACATGTCCAAAAGGAGAGACTAAGAGAGACCCATCCCAGGGTTGCCAATAGCTCCAAATCAAGCAGAGCAGAGACTTGAACCTGAGTCTTCAAAATCCCCAGTGAGTGCCCTAACTACTGGACTGTTAGGCATTCTGGCATCTCTATCTCTTATTTTTCACCAAAAAAAAAAAAATTCAAAAGATCTCAGTGTTTGAATGCAGAGCAACACCTTGACATTGTTCAAAATCAGCCACCCCACCCTACTTTTGTGTTGCCTGTCTTCCCTCTACAACACAATGAGACCCACTCCTCTTCTTTCTCCTGGGTCCTGCTCCTAGTCACCCGAACCCTTGTCAAATGGCTTCACTCACTATGTCCACCTCGGGAGATGGATGACATCTGGTAGCTGACCTCTAAACCCTCTCAAGAGGCCAGCTCGCCCTGTGACACTATCTATCCAGTCATCACCACAGTAGCTGAACATCTTGAGATAAGGAAGCCTTGCTCTGAAAACTGAATGTGAACAACTTCCATCACTATCATTGTTCATGACATTTTTTCAAGAACACTTCAGTTGCCAATAATTTCAGAGAAGTTCTGCCTACCTATGTTTAGGAACCCCACTTTTCAGATGGTCATTGAAAAGCCTATGGCTAGCTAATCCTCTTAAACTAATCTACACTTCTCTCTCTCTCTCTTGAAGGCTGGGTATTGCAATTTCCAGTTACTCTGGGCAAGAAGAATTTATGAGGTGTAGAAAGGGGGCTGCACAACAAAAAATATTTTTTTAGGGATCACAACTCCATGGACTGCAACCCATAAAACTAAATTTTATGATGGAAGCAGCATCAAATAATATGACTGCCATGAATGCCTTTAATGTATCTTCAGGTTTCAAAGTGTTCAGTTTTAAGAAGGTACCAGGCAAATTATTAGGAACTTTATCTTTTTTGTGCCAGATACAGATGAGGGATAATCTCTTTTTCATTTTTGTTTTTATTTGCCTATTTATTTGTGTGATTTTTAGTGCTCAGAAAGGATGCTGAACCTATACTCTTCTGTTTATCAGCAGCAAAAGTACAGAACAAATAGCAGACATGAGTGCTTCTCCATGCTAGCTTCTCCATATAGCTTATTCTTAACTCTTTTTGGAGAGACAAGGCCTTATGCATGTTGCATTCACATTGGTGTAAATCAAGTTACTTCTATAGACTTACACTGGAGTAAGAGAGAGGAGAATCTGTTTCTGGGAAAAGGAAGTAGGTAAGTGTCTATGGCAGAGTCGTTCTTTGGCCTCTGGGCTGAAACAGCCAACCAGGGGGCAAATTACTGTCAATAATATTGGATCATTTTCCATTATAAGAAACCTGTCTAATATTTTTGTATTCCTCAGGTATGTTTTATTGCCCTTTTCAAGTAAACATTAGTCAATACAGGCCAGGGGAAAATATCATTTAGCTATAAAACTGTCCTGTTCATGCTTAAAATGAACTTTGGCTGGTTCTTATGGACTGGGGGGAAATGGAAACTAGGAAATTCAGAATTCAAGTGTTAAACTTTCCAATCTCTTTTCTTCAGTTGGATTAATCCATTTATGTTTGTAAACAATAAATTTGATCAGTCTTTTAATTAATGTTCACAATGTATTTTGGCTTAGTTGCGATCAGCCTTACCATCCCTTCACCAAAGAATAAAGTGGCATAAGGCACTCCTTTCCGCCCTAGTGCAGGCCACCTATGTAGCCAGTCTTCGCACAGGGAGAATCAGCTTTTGAACAACAGCTACTCTTCTTCTTGTACAATTGGATAAGGATTGGTCAGCCGGGGCAAAGTATTGACTATACCCCCAGCTGTGCACCAAGCAGCACAATCAAGCCTTCTTTATAGATTTGATGAGTTGTTGCATATGAAACAAATGTCAACTGATTATTAAAGCCATATGGAAGTTTGTTTTGATTCCGACAGCTTGCACCCCAACTTTCAAGCAAAATTGATTTTATTTTTCATAAACTGTTTACCTTAGAAATGAGGACTTGGAATGGAAATCTAATAGAACGTTTGCTGCTACAGCCTTGTGAATGCATTAATATAACTTTATGGAATCAAGAAGAAGTTATCTATGCCAGGGACAGATGTGTCCTAGGCAGGTTTCCTTACAAGTTCTTTCCAGTTTTTTCTCCTTGCACCAGGTATTTAACTTTATCTCATATCCCTTTGTAACACTGACAGACCTTGGTCAGTGGGATTGAACTTGGGACCCCTGGAACTAAATGCATGAGCCGCTACTGCATGAGCTAACAGCTACACAGCTTTTAGCTAAGGCTGTAAAGCAGACTCATTAATCTTTCTCTAGTGGTCTCGGTGCCATTAGATGGGACAGAGCACCACACCCAGAAGGTGTGTGGGTTACACCTGCAACCAAACTCAATCTCCTGTGCAGGAAGTTTTCACTGTAGAGCTCAGAATATGTCTGTTTTTTCCTATGTATCTAGTCAGATCAAATCACATGCACTTCTGGGGATTTCTAATTAGATAGACTCCAAAGATTCTCAGCCTGAATAGCTTGAAACTTTGTAAGTGTAATACAGAAACTTTGTGTATGTGTAATCATGTCTCCCTCTCTTGGCTGACCCCAATGAGGTTAAAGCCCTTTTCTGACTGCCAGTAGATTTCTTTCTTTATCTTAATTCATAATGATTTATGTTCTTGGTTCTAATGCTCCTGAGTTCAATCCCCTTTGGTGTCCCATGACATCTGTATATATGCAGCAAGGGTTTGTTACCCATAGTCACAGCATTGCGTGACACCTCGGGGGGGGGGGACAGTTGGCACATCCCAATTCCAGGTGCTGCCCATCTTCTCCTTTACTTTCTCTTGCACACATTTCTAGGTGTGATACTTTCACACCAATTTTACACTGCAGTAACTGCATTGACTTCAAAGGATATGTACTTGATTTTAACTGGTATATGGGCCTATCCAAAGTTCACTGAAGACAATTAGGGCATGTCTACACTTACTGTGGATCGATGCTGCAGCGATCGATCCACCAGGGGTCGATTTAGCGGGTCTAAGGAAGACCCTCTAAATCAACCACAGATAGCTCTCCCATCGACTCTGGTACTCTACAAGAATGAGAAGTATAAGATAAGTTGACAGGAGAGTTTCTCCCATCAACCCAGCGTGGTGCAGACACCACAATAAGTCGACTTAAGCTACGTCGACTCCAACTATGTTATTGAGTTGTGTAACTTAGGTCAACTTAGCCCCATAGTATAGACCTGCCCTTAGAGTCTTAACTGACTTCAGTTGACTTTCCAGATTCTAGATACCGCATGTGATCCTTAACCTTCTTGTTTCTATTATTTCAGTGCTCAAGGCAAGATTCTGATAGCCTTATGCTAAGCGTTCCCCTTTTGAAACTGTAGTCCCACTGGGTTCAGCTGGACTACTCCTAAACTACAACTTAGCATGAGTAAGGCAATCAAAAACTATCCCTAAATGTCTTGTTGTTGTTGATTGTTGTTATTTTACCTGGGTACTGGGTTTTCTTCCACTTTGCTTTTCTCCTGAAGTGTTTTCTGTTCCTGGTCCTAGGCCAGATGCCTTGAAAATTAACTTATTTGAATTTCTTTTAACTTGAAAAACATAGGAATCAAAAATAACCCAAAAATGTTAACACGTCTTTCCATTTTTGAAAAATTATAATACAGAAAGAAGACACTAATTATGCAGAAATTAGTTATCTCCCACTGAGAATCCCAGCAGACTTGCTGTTGCTTGCTACTGTCCCATTCACCTGTTTTCTGCCAACCATTACCTTTGGGTAATAGTCATTTTCTACTGGCTCATGTCTATTTCTTAATCATGAAATCATTTGATGCTCAGCTAATTCTATCAGCTATTCCCTTTGTTTATATCTCAGGTTGTTTTCTATTTTATCAGCCTGGGAAAAAGGGATTCAGCAAGAAATCTACTTCTGTTCCCTTGGAGCAGATGCTTTGACCTTGGAACATCTGAGCCATCTAGAACTTTTTATTTGTATTTTATTTTATTTTTAATTTTTTTAAAAAATGCCTGTATGTTATAAAAAGGCATCTCCTTCAGGAACTGGTGATGGCCATGGTACACTTACAACAGCACATTCTGCTTCGGTGCATTTAAGAATTCCATAAAGGTTCAGAAAAAAACACATCCAATCACGTTTATGGAAATTTAAATTGCTGTAGAAACAAATGGAAACCATTTCTTTAAAAAAAAAAAACCCTACACTCACACTATATCAGAAAAATTAGCACAGTGTTATTGTTTTAAGAACTCTCAGTGTGACAATTCTACCACTATGTATTTTTTTGGGTGGGTTGTGTGGACAATTGTTTCAGAATCAGATTAAAAATCACCAAAGAAACAATAAAATAAGTCTATTAACCAATAGCCTTTGAAATAAATTTGTTAATTAATTGCTTAACTGGGGAAGTCTTATTAATCAAGTCAAAAGCTTGTGTCCTTTTTTTCTACAGATACTGATTTCCTTATATGCAAAGTTGTTATAATATTATTATTAGCATTCTTATTAATAATATTTCTGGAGAACTATAAGTATATGAAGCTTTACAAATAAAATGAGCTATGATCACTACCCTAAAGAGACAAGAGAGACAAATACAGGGTGAGGCAGGAAGTGGAGATTGTTGATGAGAAGAATGAAGTAAGGATTGACTATAGAGATGATAATGTAGAACAGCACATACAGTAGGTAAAAGGTGGTTTTGTGGTTAAAACACTGGACAGGGGAGCTGGGTTCAATTCCTGCCTTTGTTACAGAATTTCTTCTTAACCTTGAGTAAGTCACTGAACTTCTCAATATGTGCTAGTAACTATCTCTCTAATCATGGTTGCTACTGATAGTAGTGTTATGAGGCTAACAGGGAGACAAGCAGCTAAAGTTCACAGGAATGGAGCTCCTGTCTGATTACCCCTACTAGATATGCCAGACCCATCCACCACCTTCATTTTACCTTAGCTATAATAGTGATTTCTATCATGTGGCGTCTACTCCAATGGTTAATCCACATATTTATCTCATAAATTCTTCATTAATTGCAGCTATATTCAACCCAAAATCTTATCTTTATTGGTCAAATGTGTTAACCTTCTAAGAACATAAGAACATAAGAACAACCATACCGGGTCAGACCAAAGGTCCATCTAGCCCAGTATCCTGTCTACCGACAGTGGCCAATGCCAGGTGCCCCAGAAGGAGTGGACGAACAGGCAATGATCAAGTGATCTCTCTCCTGCCATCCATCTCCATCCTCTGACAAACAGAGGCTAGGGACACCATTCCTTACCCATCCTGGCTAATAGCCATTAATGGACTTAACCACCATGAATTTATCCAGTTCTCTTTTAAACGCTGTTATAGTCTTACCTTCACAACCTCCTCAGGTAAGGAGTTCCACAAGTTGACCATGCGCTGCGTGAAGAAGAACTTCCTTTTATTTGTTTTAAACCTGCTGCCTATTAATTTCATTTGGTGACCCCTAGTTCTTGTATTATGGGAATAAGTAAATAACTTTTCCTTATCCACTTTCTCCACATCACTCATGATTTTATATACCTCTATCATATCCCCCCTTAGTCTCCTCTTTTCCAAGTTGAAGAGTCTTAGCCTCTTTAATCTCTCCTCATACGGGACCCGTTCCAAACCCCTAATCATTTTAGTTGCCCTTTTCTGAACCTTTTCTAGTGCCAGTATATCTTTTTTTAGATGAGGAGACCACATCCGTACGCAGTATTCGAGATGTGGGTGTACCGTCGATTTATATAAGGGCAATAATATATTCTCAGTCTTATTCTCTATCCCCTTTTTAATGATCCCTAACATCCTGTTTGCTTTTTTGACCGCCTCTGCACACTGCGCAGACATCTTCAGAGAACTATCCATGATGACTCCAAGATCTTTTTCCTTACTTGTTGTAGCTAAATTAGCCCTCATCATATTGTATGTATAGTTGGGGTTATTTTTTCCAATGTGCATTACTTTACATTTATCCACATTAAATTTCATTTGCCATTTTGTTGCCCAATCATTTGGTTTTGTGAAATCTTTTTGAAGTTCATCACAGTCTGCTTTGGTCTTAACTATCTTGAGCAGTTTAGTATCATCTGCAAACTTTGCCACCTCACTGTTTACCCCTTTCTCCAGATCATTTATAAATAAGTTGAATAGGATTGGTCCGAGGACTGACCCTTGGGGAACACCACTAGTTACCCCTCTCCATTCTGAGAATTTACCATTAATTCCTACCCTTTGTTCCTGGTCTTTTAACCAGTTCTCAATCCATGAAAGGACCTTCCCTTTTATCCCATGACAACTTAATTTACTTAAGAGCCTTTGGTGAGGGACCTTGTCAAAGGCTTTCTGGAAATCTAAGTACACTATGTCCACTGGATCCCCCTTGTCCACATGTTTGTTGACCCCTTCAAAGAACTCTAATAGATTAGTAAGACACGATTTCCCTTTACAGAAACCATATTGACTATTGCTCAACAGTTTATGTTTTTCTATGTATCTGAAAATTTTATTCTTAACTATTGTTTCGACTAATTTGCCCGGTACCGGTCTGTAATTGCCGGGATCACCTCTAGAGCCCTTTTTAAATATTGGCATTACATTAGCTAACTTCCAGTCATTGGGTACAGAAGCCGATTTAAAGGACAGGTTACAAACCTTAGTTAATAGTTCCTCAACTTCACGTTTGAGTTCTTTCAGAACTCTTGAGTAAATGCCATCTGGTCCCGGTTAATGTTAAGTTTATCAATTAATTCCAAAACCTCCTCTAGCGATATTTCAATCTGTGACAGTTCCTCAGATTTGTCACCTACAAAAGCCGGCTCAGGTTTGGGAATCTCCCTAACATCCTCAGCCGTGAAGACCGAAGCAAAGAATCCATTTAGTTTCTCCGCAATGACTTTATTGTCTTTAAGTGCTCCTTTTGTATCTCGATCATCAAGGGGCCCCACTGGTTGTTTAGCAGGCTTCCTGCTTCTGATATACTTAAAAAACATTTTGTTATTACCTTTGGAGTTTTTGGCTAGTTCTTCAAACTCCTCTTTGGCTTTTCTTATTACATTCTTGCACTTAATTTGGCAGTGTTTATGCTCCTTTCTATTTGCCTCACTAGGATTTGACTTCTACTTTTTAAAGGAAGTCTTTTTATCTCTTACTGCTTCTTTTACATGGTTGTTAAGCCACGGTGGCTCTTTTTTAGTTCTTTTACTGTGTTTCTTAATTTGGGGTATACATTGAAGTTGGGCCTCTATTATGGTGTCTTTAAAAAGTGCCCATGCAGCTTGCAGTGATTTCACTTTAGTCACTGTACTTTTTAACTTCTGTTTAACTAACCCCCTCATTTTTGCATAGTTTCCCCTTTTGAAATTAAATGCCACAGTATTGGGCTGTTGAGATGTTCTTCCCACCACAGGGATGTTGAATGCTATTGTATTATGGTCACTATTTCCAAGCGGTCCTGTTATAATTACCTCTTGGACCAGCTCCTGCACTCCACTCAGGTCTAAATCTAGAGTTGCCTCTCCCCTTGTGAGTTCCCGTACCAGCTGCTCCATGAAGCAGTCATTTAAAGTATCGAGAAAATTTATCTCTGCATTTCTTCCTGAAGTGAAATGTTCCCAGTCAATATGAGGATAATTGAAATCCCCCACTATTATTGGGTTCTTAATTTTGATAGCCTCTTTAATTTCCGTTAGCATTTCATCATCACTATCACTGTCCTGGTCAGGTGGTCTATAATAGATCCCTAATGTTATATTCTTATTAGAGCATGAAATTTCTATCCATAGAGATTCTATGGAACATGTGGATTCACTTAAGATTTTTACTTCATTTGATTCTACATTTTCTTTCACATATAGTGCCACTCCCCCACCTGCACGACCTGTTCTGTCCTTCCGATATATTTTGTACCCCGGAATGATTGTGTCCCATTGATTGCTCTCAGTCCACCAGGTTTCTGTGATGCCTATTATATCACTATCCTCCTTTATCACAAGGCACTCTAGTTCACCCATTTTATTATTTAGACTTCTAACATTTGTGTACAAGCACTTTAAAAACTTGTCACTGTTTATTTGTCTGCCCTTTTCTGATGTGTCCGATTCTTTATGTGAATGTTTATCATCTGATCTGGCCCTTACATTATCCTCCTCCATCCTCTGCTCCTGACTATAACCTGGAGATTCTCTATCATTAGACTCTCCCCTAAGAGAAGTCTCTGTCCGATCCACATGCTCCTCTGCAGCAGTCGGCTTTCCCCCATCTCCTAGTTTAAAAACTGCTCTACAACCTTTTTAATGTTTAGTGCCAGCAGTCTGGTTCCACTTTGGTTTAGGTGGAGCCCATCTCTCCTGTATAGGCTCCCCCCATTCCAAAAGTTTCCCCAGTTCCTAATGAATGTAAACCCCTCCTCTCTACATCATCGTCTCATCGATGTATTAAGACTCTGAAGCTCTGTCTGCCCACCTGGCCCTGCGTGTGGAACTGGGAGCATTTCTGAGAATGCCACCATAGAGGTCCTGGATTTCAGTCTCTTCCCTAGCAACCTAAATTTGGCCTCCAGGACATCTCTCCTACCTTTCCCTATGTCATTGATACCTACATGTACCACGACCACCAGCTCCTCCCCAGCACTACACATAAGTCTGTCTAGATGCCTCGAGAGATCCGCAACCTTTGCACCAGGCAGGCAGGTCACCATGCGGTTCTCCCAGTCATCACAAACCCAGCTATCTACGTTTCTAATGATTGAATCTCCCGTTACTAACACCTGCCTTTTCTTAGCAACTGGAGTTCCCTCCCCCGGAGAGGCAACCTCAGTGCGAGAGGTAACCCCAGCATCATCTGGAAGGAGGATCCCAACTGTGGGAAGGTTTCCCTCTGCTCCCGTTAACTGCTCTGCTTCCCTGGGGCTTTCATCCTCCTCAACAGCACAGGGGCTGTCTGAACGGAGGTGGGACAATTCTACAGTGTGCTGGAAAGCCTCATCAACATACCTCTCTGTCTCCCTTAGCTCCTCCAGTTCCGCTACCCTGGCCTCCAAAGTCCGTACGTGGTCTCTGAGGGCCAGGAGCTCCTTGCACCAAATGCACACATATGCCACCCGCCCACAGGTCAGGTAATCATACATGCTGTACTCAGTGCAATAAACTGGATAGCCCCCACTCTGCAGCTGGGCTTCTGCCTGCATTGTCTCCTAGTTACTGAAAGGGTTGTTGAAGCAAAAGGTTTTGAATGTAGTTTGGTTTATAGGTTTTAAGGGGAATAAAGGGACCCCCGCTCCCTTCCCACTCCCCTTCCAAACGCCCTTGCGAAACTCCCTGTTAGTAGCCCCGGTCGCAAAAGCTTCTAAGCACTGTCCAAAGTTCCCCAAAGGTGTTTAAGGAGGGTGCAGGCTGAAGATTAAGAGATGGTTTGAGTGCATTCTTTATCGAATTGTATGGCTGTTGGAGCACTTTGGTTTTTGTAGGAGAGTCTTTTAATTGGAAACTAGTAAATGGAATTTGATTAACTGAAATATTGTTCTCATAAAGTTTGGATTTTCTAACAGTTTGTTCTTAAAATGTGGGTGGTGCCTCTGGAGAGGCACTGAAATTTAAATAATAATTAAAAAATCCTGACCCTGGTCCTTCACAAGCATGGAGTTTGGCCAGAACTCTGTGGCTCACTGGATACTACACTCATAGAATCCTGCTAAAATAATTCTGAGAGGGGAAGCTCCCTCAATATCTTCCACCATGACCTAGCCACCCCCAAAGTACAGTTTGATTCCACGCACCCCTCTTCTTCTCTCACTTCTGTATATAGTGGAGAGGTCACTGGACAGTCATATTAAGGGACGGGTAGACTTCCCTGACTGACAGAGAAACAGTGAGGTAGCCTCCACCATATGAAGTCAGTTGACAGTTCCAAAATGCAGTTGTCACACAGGAGTATGATCAATAAGGGTGTAATGTACTTCTTTTCCCTGGGCTACTAGTGTGAGGAGAAAAACAAGTGTGAGGAGAAAAACATACATCCCCTAATTATTTGCAAGCCCCCTCTCCAGCTATCAGTGCCATTTTGAGGGGCTGTAACACAACTCCTCATACTTAGTCCATTCTATTCCCCATCCCATACAGGTTGTTCTGTGGTCCCTGGTTAGAGTAAATAGAGGGGCAGAATCTATAGAAGAACAGTGGAGGCGTCAGGGAATTCATTTGCAGGAGCTCCTCATCCCCCTTTGAGGTTTTCTGAGTCAGGATGATGAAATAGTTAAGAAATCTCTCTGTTCCCCATGGCCTGACTATCACTAGTGCCAGTCAGGTCAGCATAAAGCTATTATGCATGGTCAGCATTTGACCTTATGTACATGAAACTATATGAAAACCATTACTTAGACAGAGACTGTCTTTGAGGCAGGGACTATCTTTTTGTTCTGAGTTTGTACAGCACCCAGGAAAATATGGTCCTGCTCCAGGAGTGGGGTTCCTAGTCACTACTTCAATACAAATAATCAATAATATTAATAATAATTTTAAATGACTGATATGGCTTCCATGCTTAGTCAGATAAGTTAATCAACAGCAAACTCACTGGGGACTATAAAATAATGTTTCTCTTCAAACTTATAAGTACTTGCTCCAGACAGAGAAAAAAGAAATCATGCTAATGAGCACGTTCATTAGAGCCCCCTGAGCGTCCTCAGTGTTGACGATATGCTTTGTATTGCAAATCCAAACATGTCTTGCAAGTGCATGGAGAAGAGAAAGGAAACTCGAGCAAGGAGCCTGTGGAGGATGATTAATGCATTACGGTTTCTCTATTTGCAACTCATCTATCTACTGCTTTGGAAACCCAGCAAATATCACATTACATGGTTGTTTGGCAGATCTGCAGATGTGCAGGTACTGTACTAATTCCACTGCCAACTGCCTTATCAAGGGGAAGATAAAGAGTCCTATCGGAGGGAAAACTCATTCCTTTCTTTTTCTTTCTTCCCAGTGTTCATTGTTGGTGGTTTCTTCTCCCCACACCCTTTTTTTCATGTCTTATGTGCAAGAGTAAAATTCCATTATTTTTCTTTCCTCCCATCATTAGACATTGCATTTTGATTAATGAATCTCAGTGCTAATTATCTTCTTAACCCATATTTTTGTGGACTAGTTTGGGGTCAGATAACTCACCTTTTGGTACTTGTGTTTTGAAGTAGGAATGGGTGAGTATGGTATCCCTTTAAATATCTTTGGGTACCATGGAAATAATTCATAATAATAATGATTTAATATGAGGAAATAAGTTTCTCATATTGTAGCTGGAAAGCAGAAGGAAATTGCATCTTTAAGATATTTTATAAGACCAGTTATCAGTTTAGCAATCTGTTAGCAGACTGAACTGTCATGAACAAGAACCTACGCACAATATGAGCTGTCATTTATTTTTAGAAACACCAAGAAAGTTGGGGAAAAATTAATCATTTTGATGTGACAAATTGTGTTAAGAGTACAGGAGCATAGAATTTAACATACCATATTGGCCCCTTCCTCCATCAGATGTTGTATCCAGCTTCCAGCAGTGGCCTGTGACTGATACTCTATGGTGGAGGACCGAGGATGGGAGAAGAGGAATATAAAATGGCAATTGTACATGGTAGAAAAATTCCTTCCTGACTCATAGAGTGAGATGGTTAAAAACAAAAATTGGGCCCCACCAAGGACTTGGGAGGTCAGGTAATTTTCTTTCAGTACTTTTCTTCCTTCCAAAGAATGGTGGGTAGTATCATATTTTCTAGTGATATTCCATGCAGTAATAATGATGCTGAAGCCTCTGAAATGCTAAATGACTGACGCTTTCACATCACAATTATAGAAATGCCTTATGTTTCATTACTTTGTGTTGTCCGTGAAACCAATGGAGTTCTACTGCTGGAAAATTGGAGTCAAGTTGTTTGGTTAGTCAAACCCACCAGCTTTCACCTTTCAACTTGATTGGGATGCTCAGCATACTCACATGTCATATTATCTGGCTTATTAAGCTTACTGCTGGTGAAAGGTACTAGACAACTGGTATTAGAGGCTGCACAGGTACAACATGGGAAGTGACTATGTAAATTTCCCTACACTGGCTCTCTGTTTCAACTGAGCCCTGTTGGAACCTCTCCTATGGATTGGGGAATAGTTCAGTATTCAGGGCCCATTCATTCATTGGCCTCTATGCAAGCGGGGTGATACCTGTGGTGGTGGTTTTGGGATGTAGAAACCTTTCATCAGCTTTTACCTTAGACAGCCTGACAACATTTCACATAAACCATCAGATCAGAGGATATTGTCAATCCAGCCCATCTCGATTGTTAGGCCAAACAGGGATCCAAAGCTCCTTGGGAAATTGCGACATGACAGTTGTCTCATGCCTCTTCCAAACTTCAATCAGTCTTTGCTTTTAGAAGTTCTATTGCAGTTTGAAAGTTAATAGTACCAAGATTGAATGTAATTAATTTTTTGGAATGATCTGCTGAAAATTGATTACAATCATAACTGGGATGGCTCTCTTAATTGTTGTGAGGAAAAAATCAAGAACTGTTTGTAATTTCTCATGTTTTGGTCTCCCAATTTTGATATTTTAGACTATTTCACTTTGTCTTCAGCGTGCCTATGTAGTAGACTATGTTTTGTGAACTTCTGTAAATGCACCAGAGATTATAGCAACTACTAAAGAACCTTTACAGAAAATGATGCTGTATTTCTGTCTCTTCTTCCATAACACTGTTTCTTTCTTCTTTAAAATGCCTCCACACACACAGCTTCAGTCCTCTTCATTTAATAAGTCAGTTTTTAATATCCATTATCACCCTACAGTATCTGAGATACTACAGATACTTCCTACAACAGTAAGTTGGTAATGGTTGGTTGATTTTGAACGATGTGTATGTGTGTGTGTGTGTGTGTGTGTAAGTGAATATATCTCTCTATCTCTAGGTGTGCAAATGCGCGTAGCTGAGCACTACCCAAAAAACTGTTTTCTAAGCTCGTTTATAACAGTGTTTTTCCTGTGTTAACAGAAAAAATGGAATCACATAATGGCACTGAACTGAAGCAGTTCAAATTAATATCTCTTTCTCCATTTTTTCTCAGTTACCCATGGTGGATATGCTTTTCATGTTAGAACACATTCTTTGTAGAATTGCAAGCACTGCTTACACTATTGCTCAAAGAGTAATAAACAGGTATTTTGAATAAATCGCTGAAGAATCTAATTGAAGAGAAAAGTATAAATATGTTCAGAAGAAATTTTTTTCTGGCGATAGAAAGGACTGAGCATTATGGTTAATAAAAAGACAGACGGGAAATATTATTTTTATTCTAGTAAGTGAGGAATACAGCTAGGTGGATACAAAACATTTTTGCAAGTATACACCTGCATTTTAAAATGAATGATTTTTGAGACAAGCTCATATCAGCTCATATCCCTTTTTGGTTTTGCTTTCTACAAAGCTTACAATGATTGTTTATCTCACTCAAATGCTCAGGGGAACACAGTATTAAGCTTGTACACTTGAATATTTCCTTTGGAAACAGTATATCTTATAGGAGTGAGAAATATGTTTACACAGCTTGGAACTCTGCAACAGGGTAGGGTAAACTCCCTTTAAAGGCCAGGGAGTCTGAGCTAGCCACCCCTATTCATTTATCCAACACAGCTGGGAAGGGATCAAGTGATTACAAAAGCCAGCAAGTGGCTCCTCTAAGGAGGAATTGTAGGAGGGAGGTAAGTTCTTGCAGTAGACTCTGAAGCAAGAGACTGAAGGCAGGGGATAATGCTCTGGGCACAGTAGCCCAGGGTGGGCAGAGGAATTGTTTTGTTTGGCTCTTTTGTCTAAGTTCTGCATTTGAGTTAGTACATTGTGCTCCTTCAGGGAGGTCTTGAAAGAAATTTGGACCTGGCAGTAAATCCTTTCTGATGAGATGATCCAGGCTGGCAGCTTAGAAACCTCTTGCCAGAGTCCTTGGGCAGAGACTGTTATATAAATAGAAAAGGCTATAAAACACATTTGCAACTAAGGCCATGTGTAAACATGCAGTTTCTTTGTTTGAGTATTAAGAGATAAAATTAATTTCAACTCTATCAAGCCAGTGAACCTTGAAGTACCCTAATATATGTCAGAATGAAGCCTTGGTGGCCCACAAAGGAAATGTTAAAAGTTTCCTAAAATTCCCTTTTCCTCCTAATCTATAATGAAGATCTTTCAGCTTTCTTGTGTACTTGTAAAAGTCACCAGGAGGATCATGATTTGGGGAGGATGCATTCTAGTTCATTAGCTAAGCAACCATTAAGTAGCTTATTTAGAGCAAGAATGTGATTACATTGGGGGGCACATCTTACACACTACTAAGAATAGTCATGCAGCTCATGTACCTTCCCTCTTCTTCCACTGCTCTGGGACCCATTGTGAAAGGAAACCCCAGGAATGTGTTGACAAGTATAAATAAAGTAGGGAGACAAAGGTGCTTATTAACCAGCCTGGATTTAATGTAGTAAAATGGCTTGAAAAACTGAATGTAGGGTTGAGTGAACAGGGTGAAACTGACTAGAACCAAGCAACTATTTCATAACAAATAATTCTTAAATCAATTTTGACTCTCTCTCTGCTCATGGAATATCCCCAAACAGATCACACTTGGATGTACTAGTATTTGAAATTATTCAACAACAGTTTTCACATATTTAATTTACTCTGCATTTTGGTATTCCACATTGGAAATCCGAAGTTTGAGCCATGTTGCTGAGTTGTGAAGGGTCACATGGTTTGGTTTCTGTTTCCTGTTTGGATAAATGCAATTTTTGTAATCAAAACTCTGGTGTGATTGCTTATAGAAAGGGAATTTTACATTTTCTTTCTGTACTTATATGAGCCCATTAGTTAAAATTAGCTTTCCACAAGCATTTGTGTTAGTATCTCCATTGTATTAATAGAAACCAAACATCGAAAAGGACATAAACACAGCTGAAGTAAATCTGTTAAGAACATTCAAACTACTACTGGTTTTGTTTGGTTTTATTTGCCCATGTCTGACCAAAATCTCTACCTAAAACTTGAACTTATTTTTTCTGCATGTTAAAAAAATGCTGAAATAACATATCTTCTCCCCTCCACCCCCACCCAACTTCATTTTCTACAGGCATAAATCATTGTATACAATGGACTTATGCTGATTTACACTACCTGAGGATATGGCCCATAATTTTTTAGTTGTTTACCTAAATTAAACCATTACTAACTGGAAGTTTGGCCTGTAACAGTTTGTAAACTGTTCCTAATGGTCTGATTCATATGACTATTACCTATGTCTAGTAATTTCTCATGTCAGTTTTTCTAAGGATTTGTGGAATTTTCTACAGAATTCCATCTATTATCAAAAGCAATCATTTCAACAGAAAAGAATTGTGCATAGGTTGGTAACTGGAACGTGTGTGTTGTATCAGCTTCACACAAAATTATTGTATATTTTTTGGTGGTGGGAGGCAGCTACTGTTAGACTGGACTATAAAATAAGCAAATCAGCATGTCAGCCTGCTGTAGTCATTTTCCTTTTGTATTCTGCTGGCTTGCTAGCATCCCTAGGCAATATGTCTATGAATAGCACCATTGCAGGAGGAAAATTATAATGGCAATGCAGCACTGCAGAATAAACAGAAAGGTGTCCCAATAATTACTATGAGCAGTGTCTTTGTTGAAAACAGCCTGAAACTAGGTACATGATTAACCTCTAAGATGCCAAACTGACTCCCTTTGCTGGTTATTTTGGTCATTCTGAATAGTGAATTATTTTTAAATGTCTTATTTGGGCTGTGGGTATTTTGGACACTGAGGATCTGCCCCCGATTTCACAGAAAGTATGACAATTTACACCAGCTGAGGACATTTACTTGTGCTGAAATGTAGAGGTAATGTTGATGTCTATCTATATACTAATTCAAATATGTGTGATGAATTATAACAATTTCTGCCAATACACACCTTTTGCTTCTATAGGAGATCAAGGAAAAAATTTAGTGTCAGATTGTGATCTCAGTTACCCTCTTGTAAATCCAGAACAATTCCTCTGAAGTTAGGGGCAATCGTTTGGATTTACATTGATGTAGCAGAGATCAGAGTGAAGATTTGAAGTACCCCCACATGTAAACCCAGGATGAGATTTTTGAGGAGATCTTCATTTACCCCATATGCCTACACCACCCCTTTTCTTTCACATTTTTGAAAATAAGAGTATGAGTTTCTAGGATTTAAGGGCCAGCTCCATTCAGTGCAGACAAAAATGTTTATTGCTTAGTTTTCTTTACATCCACACACAAAGTATGCCCCTCACGCTTGGGGTGAAATCCTGACTCTATTTAAGGGGTGAGTGTGTGTGAGTGTGTGTGTGTGTGTGTGAGAGAGAGAGAGAGAGAGAGAGAGAGAAACGGATGCACCATTCTCCCACTCTCTCTGGCCCTTTGGATATTAATTGTTTAAGGAACTGGAACAACTTCAACAGGAGAAACTGAGAGAAACCCACATCAGAATATCCCATACCCCAGGAGCTAGAGAACTCACCTGAGAAGTGGAAACTTCTGTTTAAATCCCTTCTCTTCATCAGGCAGGTGGGGATTTGAAACAGGGTCTCCCAAATCCCAGTGTTATAAATGAGTTGTCCTCTTCCTCCAGCTGTAATGTGTGTGGAGCTAGGGATACTGTAAGCCTGCCTACCAGATCAGTGCCTGCAGGTGACATAGGCAGAGAAACACCTATCTCCACTCGGTTTGAGGATTGCGCTTTGGCTTCGGAGAGGCATCTGGGTGCCTGCCTGAGACAGCAGTGCACATAATGAGAGGCAGAAATTTAAGCACCTTGGGAAGATTTACAACAAAAATTTAGGCACTTTGTCATTTTAGATGCCTATCGGGTTAAGTGACAGCTGAACAGGGGTTTTATGGATCACAGTAGTGGCTAAATCTAGAGTTTAGGTGCCTAAGTCCCTTTGTGGATCTGGGCCATATGTTCTAACTCCCAGACTTCTTTAGCCCCTGAAGAACAGGTGGCCAACAACAAAGGTATCTGAGTGAGAGAGATGATAATGTGAAGAATAGATGCATCTGACCTTCTGGTTCTTTATACTTATATAATTTAGGAAAATGTATAAAGCACTCTTCAGCTGAAACCTGTATGCCAAGTCTTCAGCCTACTTTGAATTTTATAGCTGAATTATAGATTTCTAAGAAACAGAGTGTATCTTGCCATGAAACAACCTTTACTCCAGAGGTCAAATGGTTAACACAGCAATATTTAATTCCTAGCATATTAACATACCCAAGTCTGCATTTTAAAATGATGGTGAAAATCAATCCTTATGTCTATGGTCAGAAACAGTAGGGGCCAGGCTGACACTTGCTGCTTACATCATTTTTCTGGCTACGCAGTCCCACTGGGAGATTTGGACACACACACCCTGCCACTTACACCATTTGGCTGGTTCCCCACCCCACACACACTCACTGGGGCCAGCCTGGCTGAGTCAGTGCAGGAGGTGTCTACACCAGCAACAAATGTCTTTCCCTGGCTAGAAGCAGGGGAGGAATTGTGACTTGTGTGTTTTTCTGATTGTAAATGTTCCTGCCAGTACTACTCCTGAACTGGTGCATCTTATACACCATCCCTTACTCTAGTCCAGTGGTTCCCAAACTTGTTCGCCGCTTGTGCAGGGAAATCCCCTGGTGGGCCAGGCCGGTTTGTTTACCTGCCTCGTTCACAGGTTCGGCCGATCACAGCTCCCAGTGGCCGCGGTTCGCTGCTCCAGGCCAATGGGAGCTGCTGGACACGGTGGCCAGTACGTCCCTCAGCCCACGCCACTTCCAGCAGCTCCCATTGGCCTGGAGCAGCGAACCACGGTCGGCCGAACCTGCGGACGCGGCAGGTAAACAAACTGTCCTGGCCCACCAGGGGCTTTCCCTGCACAAGTGGCGGAACAAGTTTGGGAACCACTGCTCTAGTCTTATACAGAGAGTTGAAAATTCAGTGTGTTGTGATTCCAAGACAATACTAATCCCACTTCACATCTAAAGTTTTCAAGCATAATTGAAACACCAAATTATTGTTTTATTTGTGATAGACTAATGATTGTGCTAAATCCCAAACTGAAGAGCAATATTGGTAATCTTGACTGGGGAACTGATTTGGAGAAAGGTGCACTCGGCAATGTTTCCTCAAGTGACTGCATTAGCCACATTCTGTGACGGATGAGTTAATTACTACGTTAATTACTTTTCATCCCAGAATTAAGAAATCATGAATTTGATCACAAGTACAATATATTAGTATATAAGACTTTAAATTCTTACTTGTTACATGCCTTTATTTGTTCAATTTTGTTGTTGGGGGTTATTGTAGATTTACAAAATAGCAACCAATGGCAAAGTAATAATGTGTATATACATATTCACACATAGTAAGTAAATCAGCTATTTTGTGTGGAATTCAGCTATACTATACTTTCTCCCCTAGGAGCTAAAATTTACATTACAATGTATGATGTGTTAAGAACATACATACTATATGACACATTTGCTAGGTTTATTATTTATTTATAAAGTGTCACTGCAGCAGCTGGAAATTTACAAAGTGAAGCTGTTCGTAACATAAGATGTTAGTGCCACTGGTAGTAGCATTAAAGAACCACTACTGCTGCCTACAGAAATGTTAGCAACCATTTAACCAAGAATGAAATAATTGTCATTAGTTTCTTTCATTATTTATGACTTCCCCCATCTGATAGGGATACCAGAGTGAGTTCCCTACTGGACTTCCTGGAATCTTCTGTTCTACTCACTTTTCTAGTTATTGGAAGACCAGCTTGGGATAAAGGCTGGGTGTACAACAGCTGGAAAACCATACTCAGAGTAATTAGCAATGGTTCATAGTCAAACTGAAAGGGCATATCAAGCAGAGTCCCATAGGGATCTGTCTTGGGTCTGGTTCTATTCAATATCTTCATAAATGATTTGGATAATGGCATAGAGAGTAATCCTATAAACTTTGTGGATGACACCAAACTGGGAGGGGTTGCAAGTGCTTTGGAGGACAGGATTAAAATTCAAAATGTTCTTGATAAACTGAGGAAATGCTCTGAAATAAATAGGATGAAATTCAATAAGGAAAAATGCAAAGTACTACACTTGGGAAGGAATAAACAAGTGCACAAATACATAATGGGAAATGCCTGGTTAGGAAGGAGTACTGCAGGAAAGGATCTGGGGGTTATAGTGTGGCAGAAACTAAATATGACTCAACAATGTAATACTATTGCAAAAAGTACACTTGGGGTTGTATTAGCAGTATTATAAGCAAGACTCAAAAAGTAACTCTTCCATTCTACTTAGCACTGATAAGGCCTCAGCTGGAGTCCTATGTCCTGTACTGGGCACTGCACTTTGGGAAAGATGTGGACAAATTGGAGAAAGTCCAGAGGAGAGCAACAAAAATAATTAAAGGTCCAGAATACATGACCTATGAGGGAAGATTGAAAAAATGGGGATTGTTTATTCTGGAGAAGAGAAGACTGAGGGGGCGGGAGGACAGTCTTCAAGTATGTAAAAAGTTGTTATAAAGAGGAGGGTGATAAATTATTCTCCTTGTCCACTAAGGACAGGGCAAGAAGTAATCAGCTTAAATTTAGCAAGGGAGATTTCAATTAAACATTAGGAAAAAAATGCTAACTGTAAGAGTATTTAAGTACTGGAACAAATTACTTAGGATGATTCTGGAATCTCCACTATTGGAGGTTTTTCAGAACAACAGGTTAGATAAACACCTGTCAGCGATGGTTTAGATAATACTTAGTCCTGCCTGAGTGCAGGAGACTGAGCTAGATGACCTTACCAAAATCTCTACCAGTCCTACATTTTAATCATTCTATGATCTTGAGATCTTGTAGCAGCGGTCAGTCCCTGCATTAATCGCTGGAAGTTCTTTCTACATTTTGATCTCCTCAGTTCCCTTACCACTGGCTTCCTTGAGCTTTGTGATCTGCATTGCCTCAGAGGAGCACAGCTGTTTTGGTAGTTCATATAATGAAATGCAGTTTCTAAGATAGCTGGGATCGTTGAATGGCTTTGAAGAAAGGGACCAACACTTTGAACTGGCAGCTAGAGAGGACGTGGGAGCCAGTGCTTGTCGTTTGGGAGAATGAGGAAACTTTTTCCCTAAGCTGGAGGTGGATGTCACTAGTCATTGATACGGCCTGATCATCTAAGCTCCATGACAAGTCAAATAGGTGCTGTAGGCTTCTTTTGAGGAAGACAGAAGCCATTATAGTGTGGTGCCATCTAATCCACCTATGTCATGTAGGTGAGTGAACAACATCTTGTGGTCTATTGTATCAAAAGATGCAAAGAGATCCAGTAGTATAAACATGGAGATATTGTCTTTATCCATAGCCATAATAATTTTGCCTTTTAATGTTATGATGTTTGCCTGTGTTGTGACCTCATACAAAGCCCAATTTCAAGGCATCCAGGATGGTGGTAGATGTCTCACTGTTGAAGCTTATGTTTCCACTAGTCAAAAATAGCACTGTATTAAAACAAAACCCCACTAATTATGAGTCAAGAGTACACTTTGAATCAGTCCAGTGAATTAATACCTTTATTTGCCGTTCCAAAGCTTATGGCACTCTTTCCTTTTAATGTTTGCACAAAGCTTGCAATAGCGTTAATGGGAATAATATGCATGAATGAAGCAGAGCTCAGAACTCCTTCTGTTTAGGTGGCTATTGATGATCTCTACTGTTATTCTGTGATATAGGTTAGAAATGTTCCACATATAGTATGTTTGAAGATCATACGTTTAAGAAAAAGGTATTTAAGGGAAGTTTTCATTTCGTGTATGTTTTCTAGCATACTTTGCCCTCATAAAGTGAGTAGAGAATGCACTTATACCTCTGAGCAGAATTTAGTTCAATACGTGTTTATATATAATTTAATTGATTTTTTCTGTGCATTCTTAAGTTTAAAACCCCACTACGTAATTCTGTTTCTTAATTTTTTTTTCTATGAAATTTCACTTGTCAATAATCATTGTGATGTGTGAGGTATAATGACCGAGATGAAGGTCTTAAAGGGATTTCAATCTCTCCCCACCACACACACACAGTTGTGAGAGTAATGTTATATCTATAGCTAATCAAGAACTTAAATGTCTAAATTCAGAGGCAAAATCTCATCTGTAAAAAAAGAAAAGGAAGAATTTTCTATATTTAATCAAAACATGGTGTGCCATGTTCTGCACTAATAGCATTCAAACTTATTGACTACATTGGAGTTGCACAAGACAGCATCTTAATCAGAATTTGGCCCAGAAAATATAAGGTTTTATCCATTTTGCATAAAATAGTTTTTCTATTAAAGCTGGTCAAAAATTAGAATTTCCATCTACAGGAAATACCTACACTTTGAAATTTCCTTTTTAACCTCAAATTGAAATGAAAAGTCAAATTCTAAATTTTCTATGAAACAAATTCCAAAAAAATAATTTTAAAAATATCAGGATGACCTTATTAAAATGTTTTGTTTCAATAGAATCAAAGTGCTTCAGTTATATATAATAGAAGTGTTTCATTTCAATTTTATCATTTTGACTTTTATAATCTAATATAATCAAAATTAAAAGTCATAATGAAGCACTTCAACATTATCAAAATAAAACACTTAAATTTTTTTTGGCCAAAATTGACTAAACTGATCCATTTCCATAAAACCTTTCACTTTTGTCCAATCCTCATTTTCCAACAAAAAACTGCTGTCAGAAATTTTTCAACCAGTTCTGATTCTTCCCCAGTTGCAGGAGATACCCATTTGACACAGACAAGGAGAGTAGAATTAATTCTACCTGCTTGAAAGGCTTTGGCCTTCAATCAGAAAAGTATGTAAGCACAATTTTAGCTGTAGGCATGTGATTAAGTCTCATTTAAGTCAATGACATTTAAGCACATGCCCAAAATTAAGCATGTGCTGAAGTGCTTTGCTGAATAGGGATGGATTGCTGATCATGGCCTTACTCCTGCAGGATACTGAATGCTCTCAAATTGCCCTGAACTGCCGTATTTTACATCTTTGCTCCTTACACATGCTGAATTCTGTTATCTTGACCAGTGCTGGATTTGACCCAAAGGAATGTAAAAGCTATATTAAGAGAGATTAATCTAAAATTGTAGTTTGGGCCTTGTAAATACCACATGTATTATATGTAATTACCAGGAGTAAAAAGTCTCATTTTTATTTCAACTATGTTCACCCATGCAGCAAAATATAAAGGACTTTCAGTGAGAGTTTGCATGAGTAAAGGACTTAATACAAATTGAATGAGGACCTCAGGTTATAGGAAATTATTGGAATTTACTTATATATGGGATTTTATGAAACTGAAGCAGGTCTGTGACTCTAATCTCAACTGGACTCTAGTCTTAGATCATGAAATTACTGTGCATGTGCACATACACACACATCACACTTATGTGCTAAATGCTAATATTCCTGTAGTTGGCCAGCATGCTCATCCTTCCTCCCAAATACTAAGTGGCTTTTCAATTCCAATGCAAATGGAAGAGCTAAACATATTCCTCCTTTACACTGATCCCCACAAGGAAGGTATTTAATTAGTGGTGTTAACGTCACGTTGGTTCTTAGATATGCCACTCGTAAATTGTCTTGGTAGATGCTTTCTGAACTTTCCTGCCATTTATAATTCAGTCACTCACGCACTCAAAAATTCTGGCTGTAGAGTAGTCTCATTTCAATACCACAGGGATGGAAGAAATTAAGTTAGATGTGTCAGGCTTTTATTGAAAAATGTAATATATGCATGTGCATACAGAGTAGAGAGAGTATGAAAAATTAACCAAGTGAAACTGAAATATCATGTTTTGATGTTTGCTTTAATGATCTTTTAAACTAGATTCATGTATGTTATTGAGCCAGTTTTTGATAGGCAGGCAGTTTAAACATACACTGTAGGATAAATGCATGTAAAATGTGACTCATTCTATTTGTTTAATATCTGTCTCTTCATGCATTCATGCATTTTAAACATTGGGATCATTGCATCTGTTTAATATTAATAAAAATCACTTTGATCTCCTCTAATTAGATACTATGAAGATGGCTAATTTATATTTCATTTTAGGTAAACATGTCTGACACTTCTGGGAGATATTTACCAAACATTTAATCCATGCATATAGTATTTAAAATGCAAATTTGACAGGCCATGAGGGGGCTCCTGCTAGAGATGGCAACTTGAACTCCTGGCTTGGAGTTGGCAGCCTCAGAATCTGCATCCATCGAGACCCCAAACTTGCCATCCAAACTCAATAATCACCCAGAAAGGAAACAGTAATACAACTGGAAGGAAACAAAACCTTAAAATACTTTGCAAAGCAGAATTGAAGTACACAGCTCAGGAATACTCATCTCAATTTTCTGAAGGAGATTGAGATCAAGACCAAATTGAACTGAATACTGAGCACACATCCAGAAATGGTCCCTGTCCCCAAAGAGTTCACAATCTATACAAGACAGACAAAGAAGGTGGAAAGAAATATTAATATCTCCATTTCACAGATAAGGAACTGAAGTCAAAGAGACTAACTAGCTTATCCAAGTCTCAGGTGAAATTTGTAGTGGAGGCAGGAATTGAACTTGATTCTATGATTTAATCACAAAGTCGTCCATCACGAATACTCAGTTTTTCCTAAAAGGGTATTCTTAAATATACTTCTCCACCCCTCACTGAATCCAACAAGACATATGGAGGAAAGAGCTGGGAGTAGAATTTTGCCCCTTTGACAATAGATAATATATTGCATTAGTGGGCAGACCACATAGAAAATATAAAATAGAATTTGCAAGAAAGCCATATGCAGTTGCAAACTACACATTCTTGTATCCTCTTTCAAGATATTTCACAGCTTGTGTACTGACTTGATATTCATTTCAAGTGTTCTTCCCAAGCTGGTAAATGAAGAGTGAAATACAGATGTTCAAATATGTAAGCCTCATTAATTAGGTATACAATAACAGATTCCAATGTGCCTTTAGCTGTTCAAAAAGTCATTTAAAATACTGTTTTATATAATGTTTTAAGCTTTCTGTTCTCCTGTCCTATGAGTATTTAATCCAGTAATCAATCATCTACATTTTAAAATCTTTTCTCTGCTCACATTCCATAAACATTCTTTTTTATTCTTTTTATCTGAATAACCCACCTGTGCTAAAATCATTATGTTGCTCTCTGAATCAAAATGCACCACTCTGTATTTTATCCCTCCTCATATTTGGAACCTATTATGTGAAACTTTCCAGGTACATTTGGGTATACATATGGACACAAAGAAGTTTAAAAAAGATAAAAGGGAGAGAGGGATAACGTAGTCGGTCTTCTATACTCATTAATTCTTTAAATCTCAATATGATTCTGTTCCTAAGTTAAAACCACTTGATGAAGGTATCCTTAATGCTATGTAAAAATGCACTATGCCTTAAGATAAAACTGATAGCTCCAAGTCCACATTTCAAATCTGCATTTAAACATTGCCATCACTTTATTACTATTGATATAACACCACCACCATTAGCTAAACTCACTCAAATATTAGTGCATAGATGTATACTTAAGATCTCCTTTGGGAAGAAACTTGAACCAGAAAATGCTTCCAGTTAATCTGTCCTCCCATGAATATGATGGAGTGTGTTGTGCCTCTTAGGCCCATAGCCTTGGATATGCCCTTATGTATATGGAGAATTATTTAATTCCATCTATGCCTTTCTCTGGCTTGATACAGACAGACACAGCAAGAAGATTATTGCTATTATCAATTGCATCCAAGTAAGGGGACAATGCAGAACATTGTGGCAATTTACAGGATTTTTTAATTTGTGAACTCAAAACTTATGCTATGGAGAAAAACCTCTTTCTGCAGTCATTGACACAAATAAAGGTTGCAGGATCAGGTTCATAAAGAGGAAATGAAAATGAAATGCTTACTTATAGTAAAAAATTCCTCTCTCGTCACTTGTATTATAGAGTATCTAAAACAGTGAATTTCTTTGAGGGTTTCTGGAAGTGGGCATCTAAAAAGGTAACTTCTTGACACTACAGACCAAGCTATGCAATGTAATATAATCAGCAAATGAGAATGTAACTCCTAGGAAAAAATACATAGAGTTGAGGATAGAATACATACCCCACCTGGGAAATATTGCCTTCAGAGAAAAGATATTTTCATGTGGGCATTTCTATTCCACTTATTCAAACCCTAATTGGTGGGCCTCTCTGACAAAGTCTACACTTAAAAGTTTTGCCAGCATAGCTATGTTGGTTAGGATTGTGAAAAAAATCACATAGTGTAGATGCGGTTACACCAGTAAAAAAGTCCTTTTGCCAGTATAACTTACTTTCTTTTGGAGACCACTAGTGGCAATGGCCCCTATTGCTACTAATGCAAACCACTTCAGTTTTCCCTTTGATGTATGTGCATATTACCTTAATTTTCTGTGAGGAGAATTTACAAGGATTACCTGAACGTTGGCCGTGCCATAACCTCTGAGTTCAGATGATTATACTTTCTTCTCATTAGTGGTATATTTTATTTTTACTATTATAGGTTATAGAAAGAATCTTCCAAGAAAATTACAGATAATGGGGAAATGAAGTAATAAAATTACATTTAATAGTTGAAGACAAATTTACATCTAGTCCTTTGCTACCTATAAATGCTTGATTAAACTATAATAAAATACTTACAACTGGTAAAAAATTGTCTTTGATTAACCATCTGAAATACCCGATTTTAGTTCCAGAACATACCTACATAAATTGTATGTGGAAGGCCGGGTAATGGCCCTTTAAATCAAATAGAAAAATCTTGGTAGCTGACTTCAGGGTGCTGTGTTAATCGTTATGCTGCATCACACATGGCTGAGAAGAAAATAAAATTGTCCTGTTTTATCTGAAACTATACTTCCCTGCATTTCAAAAGGTTGTCAAATTACATTGATTAAGAGTTGAGATTAAAGTATGCTTACGGTGCAACAGCACCTACTTTAAATTTGATTGGCGTTGATATTAAAGCATTTATTTGTTTGTTTTTTTAGTGGGAAAGGGTATCTTATTCATTTGCTGGGTTCATAGCTCAATAATAAGTGCACCGTGTTAACATACCATGATTAAAGAATTAATATTCACAGCTGCACTTCACCTGTCATAATTAATGATAACAAAAAATTTGGAAAGGGTATTAAACTCTATGTTTCAGGACTTAAGCCAATTTCTAATTATTAGGTCTCATCCTAATCTCTATGTGGAGGACAGATTATTCCACATCTGTCCACTCTTGGGTTTTTACATCTTCTTCTGAAGCATTTTGGAATTTGTCAGTGGATATTGGACTAAGTGGGCCTTGAATCTGATCCAGCATGGCAATTCTTATGTTCTTATGTTACCTCTAGTTTGCAAAGCAAATGATATGCAGGTATATAAAGTTTCAGTGAGCAGAATAAAAGGACATGGGATGAAAACAGAAATAGAAAAATGGGAACAGATAATCAGGTATAGAAGAAAAGCTTTAGGTCTGGATAGCTCAGAGCAGTAGTAATAAGATATGAGTCTATTGTCTAAGATCAGATGCAGACCTGGGGTGACATCCTGGCCCCTTAACTTAATTGCAAAACTCCCATTAGACTAATAGATTGTAAAGGTCAAAAGGAGCCATTATGATCATCAAGTCAGACCTCCAGCACAATAGGGCCAGGATGTCACCTCAGTGTAGTTGTGACCCAAAATTATTATATCATGATTGCCCAGTGGCTTTTGTAAAATTAATTGATAACCAAAATCCAGTTGTCAATGGACAGATATAATATAACCCCTTATCATAGTGTTGGCTATAAGACGAGAGACAATGGGGATGGAAATTAAAATACTCCAACATCCTTGGAGAGGTCCCTTCAAGGCAGAATTATGGGATGAAGGGGGGAGAAACTTACGTGTTCTAAGACTGAAAAGAGAAGTTTGTTCTCCAGACCTGTCACTCCAATACTTTTCTATAACTTTAAAGATATAAGAAAGTGACTTTTTTTTTCATTAAATCTTGTGGAAATGTTCATCATTTTACAAACACCAACATTCTTTTTTAGAGAATTTCCACAAAATAGACATTTTTACATGAAAATAATGTGAAATGCCACTCTAATATTAACTGTGAATTTTAAATTTGAGAGAAAAAATACTTTTTGGTTGAAAGCAGATTCTTTTCCCCGGAATGAATGGTATATTTTTTGTTTACAAATCATGGTCCTATTTGCACTGAGTAGGCAGGGAAACACACAAAATTACAAAGATTAAATACAAAATAAGTAAAAACAAAACAAAAAACCCTCCATTTTTGAGTGTAGTAAATATCTATTCTCATCTCTTTCACACCCTTAACCAGCCCTAAATTTACTATATTTGTTTTTAAAAAAAGACAACCCTTAGAGGCTGAGGAAGACAATTATATCAAGAGAAGGAAAACCAAAGCCATGTTTTGGATTCATGCATCAAGAACCATGAAATATTCAATTAGCCCCAAGTCTACCTATGGATCATCTACATCAAATTTCCCAGTTATCACGGAAAGTATAAATTTTTAAGGCTAACCACCATCCAACAAAATCTTATTTTTCAGCTTCAGAAACGGACACAGGGAATTGCCTTTAATGCTAAAGGTCTGATTCTACTACCCTTATTCACATCAAATCCTTTGTAAGTAGTTCCTTTGAATCCAGTAGGGCTACTTACACAGTAAGCTACAGATGAGTGGCAGGGTGGTCCTACTTGGTTTGCACATAACTGAGATTTGTTGTAGAATTCACCATATGAACTACATTATACAAGCCTTAAACATGTTGATGAGCATTGTGTTGGGGTGTACCAACCCCACAGTGGGCCAGAAGGGATTAATGAAAACCTGTGGGCTCCATCAGCCATATCCTACTACAACTGTGGTAGGTGTCAAGCCTGGAGGGAGGTGTTAAAAGACCTAAACCTGGTTCAGTTAAGCCTGAGCAGGAAGGAGAGCAGGTTGCTAGCTCTCACTTGAGAGAAGCCAGGGTGGTATTGGGCTGAGTTGGACTGCTGGCATACAGAGCATCCCTGATGGAAGATAGGCCTGCAATAAGGAACCCAATGCAATTTGGAGGGGAGGTTGCATGAAGAGAGTCCACCCCGGATTCTCTGTGCTGGTGGGAAGGCCTGCAGTGAGGAGGAAGACTTCTGCTAAGTCAGGGACTGCCCTGTTGTGGGACTAAAGAAAACTCTCTTGCAGCAGAACAAGATGGCTGGCAGAAAATGCTCAGAAGCTCTGCAGTGAGTTTATGGATTAGGCTTACAGAGTGAAGAGGAAGAGGTTGTGGCAAAGCCCTAAAACAGGTCACATTAGTAATTAGTTCAGGGAGGCAGTAAGGGGTCTGTGTAGTTAGACCTTGACTGCTTATGAGAGTGTCCCTTAACTGGAAACCAGAGGAGAGGAAAGGCCTGGGTTTCCCTTACCGACTCACTGGGGTGGGTGGAACAAAAACACCTGGACAAGGGGTAAGGACTATCAAAACCCCTGATACCAGGGGTTAGTGCTCGTGCTTCCAGAGTCAGACCGAAGGCTCAAGATGACATTGATGATCTACTATTTGTTGGACTGTTGGTTCACTCCAGAAGGGGTGGAACTGTATGTGAGCATGCTGGAGGGGCAAGTCACAAGAAGCAGACCACTACAGGAGCAACTGTCAGCAGGTGGCACTAGAGAAAAGTCAGCTGTGAGCGGGCATGCTAATTGGTGAGTCGCATGCATACAAGCACTTACATGACTAGCGCCAGTGATGTCATGCATAAGATCTATTATTGTCTATATCCTCCTATTTATTTCAGTTAAACTACACACTTAAGTAAGAGCTCATCAACATGAGTAAGGCTTGTATAGTCTAGTCCTGTACTCTTAGAACTGACTCATATTGTCATACCATTGCACTTTTGGTTTTTAGAAACTATGCTTCCATGAATTTTGTAATTTATATTCTGCTAAGATACGATTCAGAGAGAGGAAGAATAAATATATATATTTCTCGTTTTGGAGGTGTAACTTGATCGACTGACTGACTTACCCCTATAATTTCAGGATTGGGTTTTGGACTTAATGAGTAAACTTTTCAAACTGGAGCTCCAATGTCTCTCCACAAAAGTGCACCCAGACCTGGAATTATACAATTTAGACCAATGTGTGTGACAATTAGGGAAATGTGTACCTGTTTCTTGCACTGATATCAAATGTAAAACATGCAATTGCAGTAACTGCAAGCACAGTCACAGTTCACTTTTAACAGGGCCGGCTCTAACTTTTTTGCCGCCCCAGGCAAAAAAGAAGAGAGCTGCCCTGCCGTACCCCGCCCTCCCCGCGAGCACCGCCAAAATCCCCGCCCCCCAGCGCTGTGCCGCCCAAAGCCCTGCCCACTCCAAACACTGCGCCGCCCGAAGCCCCCGGCCCCCCGAGCACCGCGCTGCCCAAAGCCCCCGCCCCCTCCGAGTGCTGCACCGCGCCAGCCCCCGCCCCCCCCAAGACCCCACCCCCCGAGCACCATGCCGCCCGAAGCCCCGCCCCCAAGCACTGCCCGATGCCCCCGCCCCTCCTCCGAGCACCACGCCGCCCGAAGCCCCCGCCCTCCTTCCGAGCGCCGCCCGAAGCCCCTGCTCCCCCCTTCCGAGCACCATGCCGCCCAAAGCCCCGCCCCCCCTTCAAGGATCATGCTGCCCGAAGCCCTGCCCACCCCGAGCCCCACCCAAAGCCCCTGCACTCCCTCCGAGCACCACGCCGCCCAAAGTCCCGCCCCCCAGCACCACACCACCCAAAGCCCCCACCCCCCTCCGAGCGCCGCCCAAAGCCCCCGCTCCCCCTCCGAACACCATGCCGCCCGAAGCCCCATCCCCCCTCGAGCACAACACCGCCCGAAGCCCACCCCCCCCTCCGAGCACCATGCCGCCCGAAGCCCTGTTCCCCCTCCGAGCACCGCGCCACCCAAAGCCCCGCCCCCCCGAGCACCGCCCGAAGCCCCCGCCTCCCCTCCGGGCACCACGCCGCCCAAAGCCCCTGCCCCTCCTCTCAGCGCCGTGCCGCCCGAAGCCCCCGCCCCCCCTCCGAGCGCCGTGCCACCGAATAAAAATAAATAAATAAATAAAAAATCAAGCGCCGCCCTGCCCCAAGGTGCCACCGCAAGCACGTGCTTGGTCAGCAGGTGCTTGGCCCTGACTTTTACATATGTATTCTTTCATACAATTCTGGGCCTCAGGCCCTTTTGAAAATGTGGCTTTAAACATAATGGGTGAAATCCATGCCAGCTGTAACTTCTTTGGCTTCATCTGGGAAAAATTTAGCCATATGCACTGAAAGGAGGAAATATGTGCATGAAAGAGAGAAATGTCTAACCCAATTCACATCTTCACTCCCTAGAATGCCCAGAATATCTCCCTTGGATTACATCATTTTCTACTCTAGCCTCGCTGGCCCTAGATAACAGCAGTCCAAATCACTCTGGGAAAGTGCAAGTTCCTCTGATGTGAGCCATGTTCATTTTTGGGGAGCACATAACAAGTGAAGCCAAACTCAGCAGCATGCATTTTTCTATTCACAGGATATTCAGATGTCAGGGTGCTGCCTGGAACTCAGGTACCACTGAGCCCACCTGACCCACTAGCCTGGGCTCCCTTTTCACCTTGTAATGCTGTGACAAGCTGCAGACACGCTCCTGGTCTCTCACTTTCACCAGCACATGTACAGTTAGGGACACACCCAGCTGCAGATGCTACACACGCACATGCTAAAATCAGCTTTGCATGGGAAGGCTCAGGTAAGGCATCTCCCAGTTTCAAAGGCATACACCCTCCTCTGGAGTGTAAACCCAAACATATACTGTCTTGTGCTGCAAAACGAACTGTACAGCATAAGTTCATGAAATTCACCCCCTCCCTCAATGTGGAGGAAGATACGCAACAGCTTTTTGCCCCCCAGTTAGGACTTCCACACACTGGTTTTTAGACAAAACAAAACCAAGTTTATTAACTACAAAATATAGATTTGTAAGTGATTATGAGGGATAGCAAACAGATCAAAGCAGATTACCTAGCAAATAAAGAAAAACTCAAACTAAGCTTAATGTACTAGAGTAATTGAATATGAGTAGCAAATTCCTACCCTAATTGTTGATTTAGGCAGTTTGCAGAGATTTTTGAGAGCAAGCTGTACTTGCTTGCAGTTTAAAACTATAGATATTCCTTTCACAGACTGGAAATCCCTCTAGCTTGGGTTCAGCCCTTCTCCCCCAGATCAGTCCTTGTTCCTCAGATGTTTCCAAGCAAAATAGCTTTTGCATATGGTGCGAACCTTTTGTCTCCAGGCTTAGCTTTGGTTCCCATGCCTTTCAGTGGAAAAAACACTGGTACTCCTGAAAGTCTAGTATCAGGCGACTTGGTCACATGTCCCTGTAGGGTCACCACAGCCATGACTCAGAGACTGTTGTAGCATCCTCAGAAAGTCTCCCCAGTGGGAGATTAGCATCTTCTAAGAGCTATTTTTCTCCCTAATGGCCCTTCCCAGCCAGCCATCTAGACTGATTGCATTCTGTTTAGTGGGAGTTCCCCAGGTGTAAACACATTTGTAATAGATGCATAGACAATATTCCTAACTTCAGATATCAAAATGATACATGCATAAAAATAGGATAATCATATTCAGTAAATCATAATCTGTTTAATGATATCTCACATGTCTTATGTTGCACAAAATACATCAGTTATGCCATAATCATATATCATAATATTATTGTGAAGAATATGTGGTGTAATGCCACACACCCCTCTACTTATCTTATCCAGAGGGCCCTATCTGGTAGGTGTGCTCAGATGGTACTTGCCAGATTGGGTCCTTTTAAAAGGCTGTCATGTGGTGCTGCCCACCTTATAACTTTTAGTTCAGTGGTTAGAGCACTCACCTGGTCTGCAGGACACCCACATTCTGTCCCCTGTGCCTGAAAGGGGGAGAGGGTCTCCCACACATTCTGTAACGACTGAGATATGGGATATTCAGATGTGGGGTGCTCTCAATCTCACCTTTTGAAGCTGTTCCACTTTGTTTAAATAATGAATCCTTGCCTAGTGTGCTGCCTTTTGTGGATCCCATTCTAAAATGCCTATCTTTCCCTATGATTGTATAAGGAGCCTAGATGCCTAACTTAGGCCTAGTCTTCACTTACCGGCTGGTCCGGCGGCACGCCATCGATGTTCTGGGATCGATTTATCGCGTCTGGTTAAGACGCGATAAATCGATCCCGGATCGATCCCGGAAGTGCTCACAGTCGGCGCCGGTACTCCAGCTCGCCGAGAGGAGTACGCGGCGTCGACGGGGGGAGACTTCCGGCCGCGTCTGGACCGCGGTAAGTTCGGACTAAGGTACTTCGAATTCAGCTACGTTATTAACGTAGCTGAATTTGCGTACCTTAGTCCGAAGTCCGGACTAAGTGGGGACCAGGCCTTAGGCTTTGTGGATAGAAGAGTTCTTGCTGTGACTTTGTTTAAGGTACCTGGATCTGACGCTAAGAACTCAGAGAGCTGTGCGCCCACCTCAGCTCTGAGAGCACCAACTGCGGAAAATGTACTTCATGATTAGCTTTGTGATTTTTTTCTCAGCGTGACAAGACCCATCACACCTAGATTTTTTGTTGGCACATTTGCCAAGGATGAAACAGTCAGTCATTCTGAATCAGGTTGTAATGGGCTGTCCAGCCCACACAAAGCAGAACAGATTAAATTAGGCCAATTACTTGGTAAACTGCATCTGGGAGGAGCTTTAGAGGCTTAAAGGACAAGCACTATGTGAAGACAGAGCCCAGCTGGGAAGAAGCACATTAGGCCTGTATAAAGGGAAGAATTGAGAACAGAAAAGGGCTGCAGGGGGAGTATTCTGCAGTCACTCCCAGGGAGAAGGGAGGGATGTTTGGGGCTACTGAGTGCATCAAGAAGTCAAAGAGGGAAGTAGCCTATAGTTACTGTGTGGGCTGGTGAATCCAGGGGGAGGTAGAGGAACGAGTAGGGAACTAGGAAGGAGTCCAGGGAAATAGCAACAGGATCTGGGAGCAAGCAAACTATAGCTGCTAGTCATATGGTCCCTGAAATGGAACCCAGAATAGTGGATGGACCTACTGGAAAGTGGCACAGGACAGCCTTGGACTGGAAGACTGTCTGGAATGGTATGGACAGCTGATTCAGTGGGACTTTGATACCCCAGAAGGACAGGACTTACAGTGACTTTGGAAAAGGGCTGAGGCATGAAGAGAGAGCACTGAGATTCCTGGAGAGTGAGGGAAGACATGGTGTGAGCAATTGTCAGAAGGGGGGTCATCAGACCTGAATGGAATTAATCCCCAGACATGGTCCAAAGGAGGAGTCCTAACAGCGAGTAAACCCTATGACACAAATTTAAAAAATAACAGCTCATATGCCTGACTTAAACTAGAAACTTTTTCTTTTTTGCTGATGTCATAAACAGATAGTTAAGGGTTAATGCCTCTTTTACCTATAAAGGGTTAAAAAGTTCCCCTAGCTTAGCTGACACCTGACCAGAGGAACCAATGGGGGGATAAGATGGTTCAAAAGGAAGGAGGGAAGTTTCCTTTGTTTAGAGTTTAGTTCCAGTTTGGCCAGAGTGGAAAAGATCAAAGAATCAGCCTCTTATCAGAGTAGTGAGTATTGGAAAAGGAATAAATAGGTTTTTGTTTATTTTCTTTTGTAACTTGTCTTGGGCATTGGGGAATAATCAAATTGGGTAATTTTTGTGTAACTAAGTTTTTGCCAGGGGAACATCCTCTGTGTTTTGAATCTGTTGTCTGTGAGATCAGCTGGTATGCTATCTCCCAGAGGGTTTTATTTTACCTTTCTTTTCTTTAATTAAAAGTCTTCTTTTTAAGAACCTGATTGATTTTTTCCCCTTGTTTTAAGATCCAAAGGGGTTGGATCTGGACTCACCAGGAATTGATGGGGGAAAGGAGGTGGGATGGTTAAATTATCCTTGAGTTAAGATCCAAGGGTTTGGATCGGTGTTCACCAGCAAATTGGTGAAGAAGTCTCTCCAGGCTACAGAGGGAAAGGAGTTAGAACTTGGGAATGGTGGCAGCAAAACCAGATCTAAACTGGTAATTCAGTTTAGGGGTTCACATGCAGGTCCCCATATCTGTACTCTAAAGTCCAGAGTGGGGGTGAAACCTATGACAGCTGGTATTTAGGTCTGCAAAGTATAGGATCTGTGAATTACTATCAAGCATTAGTGCATTGATTTAATGTAATTTTTAACAATTATGCTCTTTCATTTATTGGGAAAGAGCAAATAATAGTCTCCTAATGTGCTATTGCTTTACAGGCATCTGTTACAATTTACTGAAGGGTATTGATGCAAAGTTACAGAAAGCTTTCCATCTCAGAAAGATCTGACTGGCCATCACAGGGCATCAAATCTTATTCTGGAATTTTCCCTCCCTACCTTTCAGTTCTTCTTCTTTGTATTACAGTAGTGCCTAGGAGCCCTAATCATGAACCAAGGTCCTATTGTGCTGGGTCCTGTATAAACACAGAACAAAACATCAGTCCTAGAGAGCTTTGAAATTAAGTAAAAGATAAGAGACAACAGGTGCATATACACAAACCGATGAGGGAGTACAGAGAAACAATGATATAATAGTCATGTCAGATTGTTTGTTCTGCTTCTGAATAGGCACAGTCCTTGCCTCCTCTTTGTTCCATAAAGCACTGAGCCCACTGTGGGTGCTTAATCATTCATTATTATTTTGTCTTTTGTTCTTCTTCCCTCCTATTGTTTACCTCCTTGTTGTGTTTTGACTTAAGCTGGATTGAAAGAAGTATCTTTGGAACCATCTCTTCTAATATTGTTGTAAGTGCCTGATGGGGCCCCAACTGGGAACAAAGACTCTAGGTCAGTGGTTCCCAAACTTGTTCCGCCGCTTGTGCAGGGAAAGCCCCTGGTGGGTCAGGCCGGTTTGTTTACCTGCTGCGTCCGCAGGTTCGGCCGATCGTGGTTCCCAGTGGCCGCAGTTCGCTGCTCCAGGCCAATGGGAGCTTTTGGAAGCAGCGGCCAGTATGTCCCTCGGCCCACGCCGCTTCCAGCAACTCTCATTGGCCTGGAGCAGCGAACCACAGCCACTGGAGCTGCGATCGGCCAAACCTGTGGACGCGGCAGGTAAACAAACCGGCTCAGCCCGCCAGGGGCTTTCCCTGAACAAGCGGCAGAACAAGTTTGGGAGCCACTGCTCTAGGTGCTACCAGAATACAAATGGGGATGGGGCTCATTAATTTGGCACTCTTTTCCCAAAACTTTTGACCCAATTCAGATGTGGTATATAACAGTATGCATCTTATTTTTAAGCACGTGTGCTTCCATAGACAGTCTCTAAATAAAGACTTTGTAAGTTGCCATTTTTCCCGTCTATATCTCAAAGAGGATATTGCTGCTGAACTATTAAATTCTGTAGCTTTCCCCAAAATAAGGAAAGAATAGTTTTTAGAGTAAAACAAATCTAGAATAGCACTTTCAGTACTAAATTTATAATAGGTATTAAGCAAGGGACTTTCATCTGCATACAAATCATTTTAATAAATACATTAAAAAACTCATTGGTTTGTGTACTCCTGGACCTCCTTTTTATTTTAGTTTTGTACCATGTATACAGACAAATCCACTTGTCATGTAGAAGCATTTTGGGGGTATTATTAAATACTATTTTGGCTCTTATCTGCTGTAAAATTTATTAAGCCTCATATCAAATTATATGAAGAAGATGCAGAGATGAACTGAGTACCTCTAGTGTTATATCAAAAACCAAATAGACTCCTAAACTGAATTCAAAGTAAAGGCATCCAAAGAAACAGCTAAGTATCAATAATGCCAAAATATTATAGCAGTGTTAAATAGGAAATGTTGTAAGTAGATGCTGGGGCTGGCTTTATAACTTGCAAGGCTTACTACTGAAAACAAGGGTTGGTTTGTGAATGGCTTCTCCCTCCAAATCTGGCTGTTGGAAGAGCTGGATGGATCTTTCAACAGAAGAGGGGAGAAGGCCAGTAGTTGGATTCCATTCACATGCAGGGCCTACTGTGCGACATGGAAATGTTCATCATTTTACAAACACCAAGGAAAGGTAGACAATATTTCTGCCACTGTCCACTGTTGGGATTTTTATCTCAGATGGTCAGATTCAGTTTGCGCCGGAGGCTGTATAAGAAAGGAATTGCCCTACCAGATCAGATCAGTAGCCCATTGAATGCAATATTGTGTCTCTGCCAGTGGCCAGTATCAGATATTTCTGAGTAAGGTGAGAGAATACTTGCAATAAGGCAATTATGGAATAACCAATATCTAAGGATGGTATCTTCCTAACCATGTACTGGTTTCTGTAAAACTTTACTTTAAAATATTTATTTGACCCTGTGGTATCAAGATAAGTAAATGAAAGCTAAACTTTATATCAGTTGCTATTCAGGATTAATTTTCCATTTAGTTTTTCCTGTCAGTGAGTAAGCAATAATCTAACAGAACAAGGCTGGACAGAACTGACTGAATTTTAATGTACAAGAATTAATATGTTAATCAGGATCTTTTTTTTAAAGCAGATTTATTGTGGTCATGATGAGACATTGGAGCTGCCTTTGGCTCTCACCTACAAATTTCACATTTGTATTATTCCATTGACTTAAGTGGAGTTACTTCACCTGTGAGAATCAGGATTGAGACAAGAGTCAGGTTGACTTAATTTCAGGAGAGTTCTCCAACAATTATTAAGCAACAATACTTGAAGACAGCCTGAATATGTTAAAATGTATCTTCATATAGGGCTAGATTATTAGTTTGTGATTGAGCCTGTAGTGTAGGTTTCTGCACTGTTTTGAGGATTATAGAGCCAAACTGGAGGTAGATTGTGATCAAGGAGTGATCATCTCCTTCTCATTCTCTCCAGTATAGATGTTTAAAAAATGTTTTATTTTATGTGAAAAGTTTGAAGAAAGAGAAATGGCTTCCATCAAATTTTAGATGAGTTTTTTCAGGTTTTCATAGTAAAACCAAATATTGATTTTTTTTTAAATGCTTTTGACAACTTGAAAAATGTTGATGGAAAATTTTCATTTAATCAAAGACGTTTTCATCAAAAAAATGACAGTGAAATATTTTCAGCCATCTCTGCTTTCTGCTTCTCTAAAGAGAGAGTAAACTGTGACAGATCTATTATTTGCTCCAAGATAAAATGCCTGACATAGAATAGAATGAGTCTGAGCTCCTCACTTTCTTCCACGCTATCCTGCCCACCTGCATGATGGGGCATGCTGCTCTGCAGGCACTGCTTCCTCTGCACTCAGGAAGAGAGCAACTTAACCCCTTCTTATTCCTTGTGCTGACATGACCAGGACACAATCAGGGCCATAGCTGTTACTTAACCTGAAAGAAACCAGAAAAATAGACATTCAGAAACCTAAACTTAAGGGCTGTTTGAAGCTGAAATGATTTATAACACATTTTTTCAAGTAATTCATAAAATGTAACCACTGGAAGCCATGTCCTGTATTTTTCTTCATTAGAACTGTAGGATCAGCTTCACGGTTTGCAATATCAGCATAGTCCACTAGTAATAACCATAATATCTATTTCAAGAGCGACAAGGAAAGGGCTATAGAACTTAGGTTTCTTGGAACTCACTTTCAAATGTTCTCTCTATATTCCTCCTCCTTCTGCATACACTATGCTCATGAATATCAGTGGGAGTTTGGCCAATGACTGAGAATGTGACCTTAATGCTGTCCCTGAGTAGAACTTTGATTCACACCATATACATACCTTAAGATTGTTTTGGAAAATATGTCCATTGTGGGTGCAAAAGAAACCTAGGAAAGTAACTGCTTCAAGTTATCCTCAATGGAAATGGACATATCACTTCATATTTACATTTTTGGTACATATGACACTGTATAGAGTCTATTTACATCTTGAGATGGAGAGGCTCTATTAATCAAAGAGATGCACAAAGATAATTTACAGTATATACGAATGCACTTTCCAGCCTTAATAAAATTTCTATTTGTTAATACTGCACTGTGATTATCCTAGGATGACTACTCATATCAGAGTATAAATTATAACCACGTAAACAGTGAATCCAAACCTGGGATGTTGAAACACGGACTTTGCTGACAACTGTCATATTGTCTGGCCATAGTTGGTTGGATCCAACTCCAGTGTCTGTGCACACTTCAGGTAGTTTCATCTACTGTCTAGATTACACACAGTTCTCAAAACTCTCCACATATACAGTGTGAAGAATTATCTGAAGTCTTTCTGACACGAGTCTGTACTTAAGCATATCTGATAGATCTTCTATGATCTGTGAGTTTGCAAATTACCAGACATACTAAACAATAAAAAAAATCAGGATTCCAGTGATCATCAAGTTCAGTTTACTCTGGAAAAATTACTGTAAATTTGTCACCTTCTTACTCAGCAGATCTGCTCCCTCAGCCAAATCCAAACTGCTTTAGCTCCATTAAAGTCAATGGAACTATGCCAGTTTACACCAGCTGTGGCCTGGTCCCCCAGTCTGTATTTAGAGGATATGAACCTGTGGGAGAGTGAACCAAATACTTTTCTGGCTTGCACACAATCAACAGAATTCCTAACAAAGTTCTATGTAAGAGCCACCCAGTTATATTTTACAGCATAAAATACAGAAGTAGATAAAAACATAAATACTCTTGCTGGAAATTGCAATGTAAGTGTTTTATTTCTGAGAATTCTGAACAATAACACACAAGAACTCCCAAACCAAGAGAAAACAGGTTGAAGACACAGCTCACCCCACCTTACTTTAAACTATTTTATTCCAGATGGAATGTATGCTGACTGACTTTGCTGACCCAGACCACATGACTTCTCTGAACCCCAAGCCTGTAAGCAGGAAAAATAAATCTCTTTCACATAGTAATAGCTTATCATTTTAACCAGTTTCCAGTACACCACACACCTATGCAATCCCACTGTCTTCAGCCTGTCCTTTGTGTCCAGTTATACCTGTGCAACTTTAGCAAAGGCTTGTACAGGTGTAACTGAGGACAGCATTTCACCAACAGAATCATTATTGGCAGTGACGCACAAGGCAGAAAGAACTCTGCTTGACTTTCAATTCTCAGGCAGCATTTGCCAGGCTATCTGATAGGGTAAGGTGGCGAAATCCTTTCATTTGTAACCTGAGCAAATACGATATGGAGTCACTGAGTCATGGAGCCCGCTGATGCAATTTTTACAAAGTTACTTTTCAGAACAAAGGGATACTTCACAAAATGAGACTTCCGCCTTCCTCCTTCCCCCACTCCCACCCCCCCGGAAACATAAGCAAGGTACATCATTTCAGCTGACATAATGCATTCTAGCATTTAATTTAATTTTTTATAACTCATACAGGGTAACTACAATGAATCTGGATGGTAAACTTTCACAATAATAGTCTTGGCAGACAGAAGGAAAGGCTTAGTGCAAATATTGAATGGGTTTTGAATAAAAAAAACCCAGTGGCCTGCCACTAAATTCAGTCATGTCAGATACATAGACTTCCACAGCATGTTGTGACATTAACTTTAGGAGCTAGTAGAAAGACATTGGATTTGAAATGGAGAAGTTGCACTTCTTTATCCTAGCTGCAAAGTTTATAGAAAATTGACATAATGGGGATAACACAGTTATAAGAGGATCTGTGTTGAACAGTTCTGGAATAGAGGAAGATTCAGAGTACAAATTTGCTTTGTTCTTTCTTGAGAAATAAGTATGTTTGTTGCAGTGTTCTCAATTGAGTGCCTTGTAACTAAGTATATGGCGTAATCTGATATAGTGGGAAGGCTGTTTCCTGCACATTCTTCCATATGTGAAGTGCTTTCTCCTTGTCACTCCTGCTCCTGACATAATGACTGTTTATCAGTGCCCCATCTATTGATATTTTTTAAACACAGATATCAAGATCTTGGCAAAGACCTCGTGAGATGTTCTCAGCCATGAAGGTTCAATGAAATGGAAAGAAAAACCTGATTTGCTTCCCAGCACAACGAAGGCGCAGTTATTGAATAAAAGTCCCAGCCAGCCTGTTCTGAGATTACTTATAAATTTAAAGTGTCCCTCTGGAGAAAAAAGTTACTTTGTCAAAATGACAACTTAATGGTGCATATGCACTCTGCCGCTATCTTTTCTGTGCTGTTTGTTCAGTTTACTAATCAAAATAAGTTTGGTTGGTTGTACTCCATGCTACAGCTTCCACTTCATTAGTATAAGCCTGCTTTTAGTCTTTCGGCTTCAGACAGCATGAGCAACAATTATGAGCATTGAGCATTCTGTAATCCTCTTATTGACAGGGTGATACTCTGAGGTAGCCCCCTACCTTTTTGTTTAGACCAGATATTGTGTTCAGTTCTAGTGATTGTCCCACTGCTGGCCCTCAGTGAAATAATGATAATCGTGCTTCTGAGAGTACTTAGTCTGTCACTGTCCTGGGAGTCCCACTGCACCTGCCGCTTCTGGAGAGTGGTGAGTTAAAAGTGATCGCTTATTTGGCAAATGGATGATTCTAAATCAGTTATGGGACAGAGTGTGTCCAACTCTGAGCCTTAGATTGAACTCTGTACAAGAAGACTTCTCCAACACCTTGGGCATCTGTGGGGATGGGAAGACATAATCTTTGTGCTTCTGTTTGTGCAAAGATTCCTTGCTGACAAGGAAACCAGCCTACTGCAAGGGGGAAGATGCAAGAGGGATTTGGCTCTGCCTCTACACTAACCCACACAGAAAATTTGGAGAACCACCTGTGCTTCCTTTGAGGGTAAAATGTCAGATTGAGTCAAGCAAAATGCCTACAGATGCTGCAACTGGATTGGTGTATCCCTGCACCAACCACAGCACAGGGCTGTTCATAGTCACCCAAGTAGATGTTTTGTGTGGATTCATGTTTCATTCCAAACACTGCATACCATCCTCCTCCAAGTATGAAGCCTTTACATCAGAGTAAGGTGAGACATCTGTGTGGCTCCCATTTCTTGGTAAAGGTTACCCAGCCTTCTACATCTGGCCCCATGGATGTGAAGCCTGTATACCTCTTACAACATTTCATTTTGGGGGGTCATGTACTGTAGTTGTGTGCCATTAAGAGTGGAAATCATGTAATGTTTTATTTGCATGCATTAGTTGAACCTGTAGGCAGTTGCTACATCTAAAAAGTATTCTAAGAGAAATTCAGTCACAAAATCAACTTTTCTGGTGAGATGATCTGCTTCTAAAAATAATGCATCACACAAGTGAAAATATTTGTCCAAGTTCTAACTTCTATACATTCAGATAAACAAAACTCATTGCACTGTCTGTGTTAGCAACATCTGACGATTCTCAGTATAGCTGAGAGGTGCAGAAGAAAATGAACTAATAAATCACATGGGGAAATCTAGTTTCTTCTCCTGCAATTTTGGAGACATCCTTCCTAGTAGAAACAGTGTGATTCTGATGTCCAAAGATGAGAAGGATTCCGGGCTGCTAGACATGGAGTGTGGACCCCTTGAATAGTACAGAGCTTGGCATCATGAGGGTTCCTCCTCCATGGAGGAGGCATGAGTCCAGAGGATTTATCTCTGGACAGATCCTCCACCCCATCCCTCTCCTACACAATGGTGGTGTATATATAAAGGTACCGGAAGACACTCCACGTTCTGGATGTGGGTATCTTACCTCTACCTTCCATGCATATGTATCCCTCACAGCCATTCATGTATCCATCCTCTGAGCTGGGTACTTAAACCCTCTGCTTATCAATTTTCCCCCAGAAAAGAACTTCCCTATGTCTACACTGTAAATAATGCAAAGTCTCGCCTCTAATATAATTCTTATTCATTGAACGGATTGAGATCTAGTGAATAGGTTTAAGATTCATAAATGTTGACTGGAAACATATATAACAAACCGTTCTAACACATTTTGCTTAAGAACCGTTTTATGTTCAAAACTGCATATTCCGTATTTTGCATCTATGGCATTAAAGTATATAAATGTTTGTGAAATCACTTAACAGGTTTTTTCCCCAATCTCCAGTAATATTAAGGGGCCTACAGAAGGTACCCGTTACCATCACAATGGCTATAACTAAGATGGATAGATTTGACAAAGTTGTTTTGAACCTTTATATAGTGGTAGAGGAAACTAAAGTGAATGTGGTGCTGCCTTTGAGATGACAGAACAGAGAGTAATGGTCTCAAGTTGCAGTGGGGGAGGTTTAGGTTGGATATTAGGAAAAACTTTTTCACTAGGAGGGTGGTTAAGCATTAGAATGGGTTACCTAGGGAGGTGATGGGATCACCTTCCTTAGATGTTTTTAAGGTCAGGCTTGACAAAGCCCTGACTGGGATGATTTAGTTGGGGATTGGTCCTGCTTTGAGCAGGGGGTTGAACTAGATGACCTCCTGAGGTCCCGTCTAACCCTGATATTCTATGATTCTATGACTGTAAAACTAAGTTTAAAAAAATCCTTTTTTTAATATATTTTCCTGGTGGATGGCTTACAGTGACTTTTATATGTATATGGCTGGTGGGTTTGCTTACTGTATGAAAAGTGGCAGTGTTTTTACACAGTCTGAAATGTTGCCAGATAATAAAACGTTAAATAGGGACTTTAAAATAGTTTAGATACTGAACCGTTGGGGGTACCGTAATGGTAACATCTAATCAAATAAATTCCCTCTTCATGACCCCAAAAACTGAGTCAGGTGTTCAGTGCACTGAGAAATTTCCTAGAAAATGAGTGCTTGAAGATGGACTGAGACAATAATCAACGACTTTAGTGTAGAGTGTAAGGAGCGAAAAAATTTTAATCTTTAAATTGTGTTTTACAGTTCAGGCACAGCGCTGAGGGCAGGCTGGTCTAAACAGTATTACCCCAAATGGAGATACAAGAGGCATTATCATGCCTTCTAGAAGTCCTAAAATACTGAGCTGCTATCAGATCACTTGGAGAGGGGGAGCCCTGTATCCCCAGCTGGCCAGTAGTACTGCTTGATGTAGGGAGGGGGAGTAGGCTTCACCCAACCTCCTCCTTACCCCTTTTCAATCTTTTTAGGAAACAAAATACCACCTTGTTCTTGGAGAACCACAGAGGCTAGGCCCTACATAAGGGAAAGTCTCCTTTGGTCCTCACCATTCCACCACCTTGATAATGTAGACTAGGTGCAGATAATCACCACTGTCTTATGTAGATTTTCTCTAAGTTGTTCAGATGACAAGGTGTTAAACTACTGATAGGATCCTGCCAACACTAGTGTTCTTACTATTGATATCACTGTTCACAATGGTGGGAATTTCAGAGTGAAGTCCAGTGTAGATAAACTTCACAGCATGATTATGAACATAGTTACCTGTAGCACAGAGAGGTTATCGTATGCCTCAGAGCAAATGGCTTGAGGCAGGAGAGGCTCCTTTCCTTGAGTAAAACTCTTCCAACATTAGTTATGAAAACCACTTCATCAAAATGGTAGTTCATGACTTGTGCATTGCCTACTAACTACCTGCAGAATTCTAGATGACCCCAGCCTTCAGAACTACCTGATGCTCACCGAACTCTTTAAAGTAGGTGGCCTTTTGCTCAAAATAGAAACAGGTGAGAAATTCTCAGTCAGTTAAGGCTATTGTTCCAAAGTAAAAGCAACCTTAGCATAATACCAGGTTAACTGAGTTTTTTTTAAGCAAATCCATTATGTCTTGATTTGTTCAGGAGATACTTCTATAATTGTTCTGTTCCAGAGGATGAAGAGGTGCTCTATCAAGCTATAAGGAAGTGGTGTTTGCTTCAAAAGAAACTACTTTGGAATCAAATTAAATATGATAAAAACTCAATTTACCTTGCCCCAGTTTATCAGCAACTCAATGATAAGGACAGCAATATCTGGAGAGAGAGAAGATGAAAATTCAGGGAGTACTGTACTCTATATGATATGGTGCTGCAGCAGTGGCTTTATGCAATGAAGCTGCAAAATGAAACAGACAGAAAAATAGAAGTCATCAGTTCAGATAATGCCAATAATGAAGTGCTGTAGGCAGTATAAACAAAGTTTATTAAATGTAAATTGAACTAAGGAATCTATAGATCAATTCCTAACTGGGTTATTAAAGTCAATGCTGTACCTCTGGAGAGTGGGGGTGGGAGGGAGAGAGAGAAGGGAAGAAGAAGAAAATGACTTGAAAAATTTAGTTTGAAAGTTTGGGGATTTTTTTTTTCTGATGCATGTTGAGGCTTAAGGTATGCTGGTCATCACTTTTTTCCTTTTTCAAAGGATGAGTAGACCGCTAATATTTTAGAGCAGAACTATTTGATAACAGGCTTGAATTATTTAATTATAGAAATATAAAACAAATTTAAAAGCTCAAAAATGGAAGAGAGGAGCTGTTAATATGTAAACTTTCCTACCTGAGAATATTTACTGTTATAGGAGGCAATTTGAAAAGCACTTAAGCATATGCTTGGAGTTAGCTTTAAGTCCCATTGATTTTTTTTTTAAAGTCAAGTTAAACACTTTAAAATTAAACATGTGCTTAACTGTTGACCTATTGGGGATGTTTTCCTCAATCGGGCTATAATTGTCTGTAGCTTCTTTCATTACAAACATATGCACAAGCCAGAAAGAACCCATTTTGACTTTCCAAACAGAGGTTGCTGGGCTAGTAGCTAGGAAATAATAAACAAGTATTTTCCTAGTTGTAACTTGAGAAAATCTGATGAATCATTGAACCACGAATGAGATTTTTACATAGTCACTTTTCAGCATCGAGCCACGCTTCACACAAATGAGCCTTTTTGAAGAAATAAACCTAATTTTAGCTGATGTAAAGTATTACTCTGACTCACATCTATATTCACAAAGACAGAGGAATGATTTCAAAAATCAGTTCAGCAGAATGAGTAACGAAATCCAGATGATTTCACTTTCAGGTCACTGATTCGAACCCAGCAGAGGTCAGTATTGACAAGGTTAGCTTGATGCTTTGATCTCTGTAAAATGAGTCAGTGGTCTTGGTTAGTTCCTAGTAGGCAAATGGCCATCACAGAGGCCTTCGTCACCTGTGGGAATCATTGCCAGCCTTGTAGGCAGTTTCAACATGCAGGCCAGGGCAGGAAGAGGAAGGGAGGCTAAAATGTTCTCTCAGCCCAAACGGTTGTCTCACCAGGATTCATACAGGATACAGTGGCATGTTGTATATGTTCTTTGCATAAATAGAGCATTTTGGGCTGCTTCCACAAGCAGTACATTTATTTTGAAAAGTGGAATAGATGAGTCAAGTAGGAGCAAGGGGGAGACCATAACCGGCAGCTAAAATAGACCTTAAGCACTGGGCTAAGGACTGTGCTCAACAACTCCATCCCTCAAGCACAATAGAACTTTAGACCACAAGGACAAAGCTTGTCTGTGCAAGAGACAGCGCTTTCACAGAAGCCAGTCCAGGATTGTGGGACAAACTCCCACAGGACCTAAGGACTATCACAAATCTCCCCACCTTCCACTCCAAGTGCAAGTTGCACTTCTTCAACCTAATATATACTGCTCTGTGTCTACACATTTAACACCAACAAAGCACTCCATAACACACACTGTTCTTCCCTTGGGACAGGATGAGAGAGAGAATGAATCACACATGACAGAGGTGAGTCACATCACTTAATGCTTAGACACTATAGTGATGAGGGTGATATAGGAACCTACAGCCCAGAAGCAAATGCAAGACTAGTTACACAGGGATGTGGAAAGTGGCTAAATGGCCACAAAGATCCTTCCCACCTCCAGAAACCCTCATGCCGGGGCTAGGTACACCCACAAATCTTATGCTCCCCTGAGCAAAGAGAGTTCTGAAGCTTTGTCTACATGAACAATTACACCGTGGCAATCTGGGGTGTGAATCTACCTTATAGTAGCCTGCTATGGTCTAACTGTCTACTTGTAGTCTGCTGATGTGCATTGTTTGCTAATGTACTTTCTTCTTTTCCTGTTTCAAAGAAGACTAGATCAAAGCACTCCAATGAACTGTTAACTTGCGTCAACAGTTGGGGTGGGTCCATGGCCTGGATTAGGGGAGGCTTAGCCTCCCCTGTCCTTCAATACCTGCCGCCCATGAACGATGATCTTTGCTCCACTCCACATCAGCCAGCAGTGTGGGACCCATACTGGGGAGGAGTACCTGCTGCATCCTGAGAGGTTGGTACAGTAACTTCTTTTCCTCCATGCTCCATGGACACCAGGCCTTCCACCTTTTTCCAGGCTGTGACTTACAGACACAGTTTACCCTACTGCGGTTTGTTGGTTCTAAGGCCTGTAGCCCAAGGCCTTGGAACCATCTTACCATTTTTAACCCCCTTTTCAACACTTCTGGGAACCTCTTAATTGTGCACACACACAGTCCTCTTTAAGTGGTTTGTGACATTTATTTTACAGTGCATGCAGCTTTCTTCTGGTTGCTCACACAACCTATGCTGTGGAACAAACATTAGAAAATGTATTTGAAAAGCCACATGGGAATATGCCTTTAATTAAACATGTAAGAATTGCGATTTTTTTCACTTGACATTACCTGCTATATGCCACTCCACTTGTCAGCCTACCAGATAGAGCAGCGGTCGGCAACATTCGGCACGCGGCTCGCCAGGGTAAGCACCCTAGTGGGCCGGGCCAGTTTATTTACCTGCTGACGCGGCAGGTTCGGCTGATCGCGGCCCCCACTCGCCACAGTTCGCCATCCTGGGCCAATGGGGGCAGTGGAAAGTGGCGTGGGCCGAGGGATGTGTTGGCCGCGGCTTCCCGCCGCCCCCATTGGCCCGGGACGGCGAACCGCGGCCAGTGGGAGCCACGATCGGCTGAACCTGCCGCCTCAGCAGGTAAATAAACTGCCCCGGCCCGCTAGGGTGTTTACCCTGGCAAGCCGCGTGCCGAACGTTGCCGACCCCTGAGATAGAGTGTTGTCTACCAGCCAAAAGGGTCCGCATCCTTTTCTTGGTTGTAGATGTACTGTGAACAGGTCCTTAACATTGGTAATATAGGTTTTTTGGCACACTCCATTTGTGGACTTCTTGTAATGTCTAGCCACAAAAGGAGGGTGTGACGCATGACCAGAAAGGGTTAAGCATCTTGCAGGATAAATTACTCAAATTCAACCCTTAAAAACGTATAGGGAGATAATACACAAAAACACAAACATTTATATATATATTGGTAGAAGTCAACAATGTAATCAAACAGCCCCTGTCTATGCTGTATTCTGTTAATTCAGAGATCAAAAGAACATCTTAACATTTAAATGAACTGTAAACATGGGATGTAGCTGTATTCATCTCTCTTTGAAATGTATAGCAAATCATCTGCGAATGGTGGAAAAACAGGCAATTGTCTTGTGTTAATCTGTGGGGATAATTACCGGCTATGCTTAGGAAATGGGTCCACTTCAAAGTCCACATGAGTGCCTATTGTTCAACTAAGGACTCCGACCTGTCATAGAAGTCCTGGAATTGTATAAAAGACCTTTGGGTCCCCATCCATTTTATCTCAGAGCTGCTTGAAGTTTCATGCAGGGGAAGCCTAAACCACAAGGACTGAGATCCCAATTCTGACTGGACCACCCTGAAATATAAACATTGGACTATAACCTTTGAACTATTTCTGAAAGAACTCTTTGCATCTACAAAGCTCACCATCTCTGCTATGAATCTGAATCTCAATGTCTGTATGTATACTTTAACCAATTCTCTCTCCCTTTTCTTTTTAAATAAATGTTTGTTTAGTTTATAAGAATTGACTGAAAGCATGTATTTGGGAAAGGTCTGGAATATTCATTAACCTGGGAGGTAATGTGTCCAATTCTTTGGGATTGGTAGAACCTTTTTAAAATGATGAAATAAGATTTTCAGAAATCCTCATCATACCTGACTTGGGTGTCTAGGTGGAGGTCTGAGGCTGGGTTACTTTAAGGGAACTGTGTTGTTGACTTCTGAGTAACCAGTGAGGTATAATAGTAGCTGTTTTGTGCTGGCTTCGTAAATCTAAGTATTGGAATATCCAGCCGCTTGGGGATTGCCTGCCCCATTCTTTGCAGTTCACCCTAATTGAGTGACCTCAGCTAGCTCCCCTGGTATTCCAGTCACAGAGGGATTTCGTATAAGCAGGGGAATTATTTTAATATATGTTTGTGCTAAGGCCAACTTAAGGAGCATCTAGAACAAATGAAAGCAATGCTTCTGCAGCCAGTCTACCACATATAGGGAATATTAGGGAGATTTTCCAAGTCAAAAGAGGAGTTGGGTGTCCAGTGCCCACTGAAAGTCAGTGGGATTCAGGCTCCTAGATGCTACCACAGTACACTTAATATTTGTGCTTTTGAAAATTCTCTGTTTAAAACTCTAACCTGATTTTTGCCACCATAATCTCCAAGACCGGTCCTAAAAGTAGGACCTTGGTGCTTATACCGTTTGAATTTTTGCCTGTAATTTTAAAAGCACCCTCTTCTACCTCATTTCTCAGTAGACATTTTTGGAAATATGAACTCCTTTAATTAAAAGGGAAAATATCTGGCAACAGGTACCAATTAATCTCATGCCATTGCATATGTTTGTCAAATTTTCCATTAGCTTAATCAGTATTTGATTATACAAAAATGATTTGTTTCTAGTCACTTGGCTTTGCATCCTCATGATACCGGAAATATTTCTATGTATATTTTCAAGACTAATTTCTTGGCACAGGAAACTCATTTACTTATCAAATTATTGAATAAGAGAGAGCCTTTTCCTTATGGAAAAGAAGTAAAGGGAAAGAGTAATAAGTCCTCCCTATGATGGAAAGTGTAGTAAATCAGATACATGCTACAAAGATGTTTAAAATGGAAATATAAAAATGCAGGGATCTGAACTATTTCTAAAACAAGAATCACCACAAAACCCAGCCCCACCAATGAAGCTCAGTTTTGCTAGGAAGAACTTTGCAACTGCACAAAAATATAGTGTAAACCCTTTTTTAGAATATTTAAAGTAAAACAGAAGAGGAGTTGTATTGATCCCAAGGTTCAGTTTACCTAGCACATTCCATCCTAAAGGATTCTTGTGATTTGTTTGTTTTGGAGAAGCCTTCCCACTTCCATTGTGTGCAGTAGACACTTGGTATTTGGCAGAGAGGATTCCTTGAGGCTAGGAATGTGCCTTTGTTAATCCCATGAAATTCTATTCCATTTTTGCTAAGATATAAATGGTTAAAAATTACCTTTTCACCTACTCTCTTTTCTTGCTTAGGGACATTTTAGGAAAATAATAAGAGTACAAGTGAACATTCCAAAATTCCAGGCTCATGTGGCCCCCACAGCAGCAGTGGAGGACACTATACTGGGAATGCCCAGGATCTGCCAGAGCATCTAGGAGTGGAGAGGAGAAAGAGCTGGCTGAGTTCTCCCTGGCCTGTGTTCCCCTCTAGGGGCACCACGTGGGACAGGAAGTGGTCAATTCCCCCTTTCTCCTCTCAACACTCTTCTGGCCCCAGCACCTGGCCTCACCGTCATCTCGTCCTTCCTCCCCTCCTGTGGGACCACATGGGGCTGCAGTTTTCCCAACTCCAAAGGGGAGGAAAAGAGAGAGTCTGGCCAGGCTTTCTCCAGACACCCTCAGACCCAATGCCTGGTCCCTGTGGTCCACCCCACCTTGGGGGCACCACATAGGGCAGGAAGGAATTCCCCCTGCTCCCGGAGAGGTGGCAAAGAGAAAGACAGGGTTGGTTTGACTCATCAGTCCCTTCTGATCCCCTCTAGGACCCAACTCTTGGATCCAGCTGTTCATCCCACACTCTGGGGCCTTCGCTGCCCCTAGTTAATGCAGTTTGTCCTGTAGCTTGTGCGGTAGTAGTTTTGTGCTTCAGTGCTGAAGGTTCAGCATCCAAACCCTGATGATGATGGAAGTGGGTTTGGTGTTAGTTGCATATTATATAACTTGTTTTCCCTTTTTTAAAAAAGTAGGAAATTGCATACAAAAACTCTTAATGGAACAATAAGGTTGGAAAATCAAACACTGAAAAGTTATGAAGTGCCAGAATTAAGGTTTCCCAATCAACCTTAATTCCACCCCCTTGTGCATATTCATTATGGTAGTCTTTAATTACATGCTCATGTATTATTTTCCCACAGGACACCTACACCCACTTCATTCAGTGTGAAGGATGAAGGAATATGGGTAGAATTAAGTTTGCACTGATGACAAACTTAGTATGGCCTAACTCAGGGATTGGCAACTTTGGCACACAGACTGTCAGAGAAATCTGCTGGTGGTCCGGGACGGTTTGTTTACCTGCAGCATCCACAAGTTCAGCCGATTGCAGCTCCCACTGGCCGCGGTTTGCCGTTCCAGGATGCTGCAGGTAAACAAACCGTCCCGACCCACTAGTGGATTTCCCTGGCGGGCCGCGGGCCAAAGGTTGCCAATCCCTGGCCTAACTTATGAGTACTTGTCTTAGTAGCCTAAATAAAATCCTTTTAAAGTAGTGGGGTTTGTATGTAATTATACAGACCATGAGAAGTTGACTTTTAGAGAATCAACTTTGCTCACTAAATATTTTATTGTACTTTAAATGGGGTTTATATTGTGGATGATTATTTTGTAGTCATATACATGATGTCATAAATGTACACAAAACTTAATGAGACATATCCTTTGCTCCAAAGGTCTTACAATCTAGGAGACATGCATGCTATAAATAAAAAATATTTATTATTTTTATGTGCATATATCACAGCCATAGAATATAAGTGAGCAACCAACTATGACATGGAGACAATTCTTAATGTACTTTCCAAGAACTTCCTCAACATTATCAAATTATGAAGTACCAATCCCATGATGCAATATAAGATCACAATTGAAAAACAACAAGCAACACAGAAAGGACAACATAACTATATTGCAAGTGGTATGGATAGCAAACATGGCAGTGAAAGCCCCTGTTAACAATTTATCATAATACAGATTTTGAAACAACCTCTTTCACAGTTCACAATGTCAAATACTACATTATGCATGTCTTCATCGCATACAATTGGCTTGGATTTCTATGTCATCTTCATTCTCCTTTTTGCAGCCATAGTGACCCTTTGGAACCATGGAGCTGCAAATCTGTATTCAGGTGAACAGTGATTACTTACGGTGTGGACATACCTTATGTATGGGCAGTCCCACTGACTTCAGGGGCTATTCACATGAGCCATGTGGCTGAAGGATTTAGCTCCATCTCTCTTTTTCAATGGATCAAAAAAATGTGTGGTCCTTGTCTTTCTGACTCTTGGCTGAGCCCCTCTTTCCTGCACGTTGGGACTCCAAAAGCACACTTGCTGCAGTCCTTGACCTGATATTTCCCTTTTTCAGGCCAATCAAGACTTCCAGAGTCCTAACTCGGAGCCATGGCTTCTTCAGTCAGCTTTTTTTTTTTTCCCCTTTTAAATCAGCCCTTTTCTCTTAAGGTAAGACACCTTGCACAGGACTAAATTAGGCCTTTCCTTCTCTACATTCAATTCCTGGAGCCCCCTTTCTCCCCTCAGGGCCAGAGAGCTGCTGCTTTCTCTCTCTCCTCCAACACCTGCAGGTTGGTTTTCCCCTGCTTCCACCACAACAGCCATCTGATTTAGAGGGGACAGTTGGGAGTCAATCTTACTTGAAAAGAGCCTCTTATAATTGTTAAAGCTGCATCAGTTCAGCCATCAGTTGGAAAGGCAATAATGGTCTTTTCAAGGTCCCGCACCATATTATACAACCATGGACAGTGGCTACGAAGAAGGAAATCTGTTCTTCATGCAGCAGGACTTCAAAGGAACCCATATGGAATAATATTAACAGTGATGCAACATCTGCAGCAGCTATCATTCAAAGGACAAGAACTTTTCATTTTTGAATTTTGCTATAAAGAGTTAGTCTTGAGAAACAAGAGACTTCATCAGTGATTCTGCATATGGCATTGCAGCACACAGTATGCATACAAAGGAAGAGAAATGCTCTGCTGTTTCTGATAATCCTCATATTGCAGTGCTCTGAGGCCTGAGTGCAGCCTACAACAGATGGAAAGTCAGCTGTGTCAGATAATTCACACATCACTTGCTGCTGTTAGCATGCCACAGAGATGTGCTAAGTGTGCCTCAAAGCAGCACCCTGGAACCCCCATATTCACCACTGTCATATAATTATATGTTTTGTACAAAGTATACCTTTTGAGGTATCATATTTAAAGTCTTGCTCTGTTGAACATTAATATCCTGTTACATTGTATGTGCTATCATTGTATGGAAAGTTATAAAGTTTTGCTATGTGTGTGTTACTGAAAGATGATGTGAGGTTGGGAACACCAACAACCAGCCTTCCAGGTAAAACAATGGAGTATCCAGATGCACTTATGGCCCATTAAAGGGAATCCACACTCCCTAAGACTATGCCAGGAACTGTATACAATGGAGACTGCTTGATCCACATCATAGCAAAGGATCTTTCCAGCAAGCTGAAAGAAAGTATAAAAGAGGGGAAGTGACATCATCTCTTGGCCTCACTTCCCATCCTCCCACTCAACAATTGGAAACATATCTGGAGGACAAAGTTTTGAACTGGGGAGGTGGTCCCAGGCTAGAGGAGAGTTACAGCCTGGGTACTGAAGATCTGTGACCAGTTTGTACTATCTATCAGGGTGAGATGCTGCTTGATTCAAATCCTGTTTAGTTTATAGGACTTAGACTGTGAATTTATTTTATTTCCTAGGTAACCAACTTTGATCTCTGTTTGTTACTTATAATCACTTACAATCTATCTGTAGTTAATAAATCTGTTTTATATTTTAACTAAAACAGTGTGTTTTGGTTGAAGTGCTTGGGAAATCTCTGCTCAGTGAATAAAGGCTAGTGTGTGTCCTCCTCCACATCGAGGGAGGGGTGGATTGGATAATAAACTTAGAGGTCAGACTTCTGAGCAGTGCAAGACAGTACAGTTCTGGGGTGCAAGGCTGGAGAGATGGGGGGAATTGGCTGAAGCCTCTGTATTGTTGGTTCATGAATGGTTGGGAAAAGCATTCATTTAACTGAGTTGGGGGTGTCGCTGCCTGTGGATGTCTGTGTAAGCGCAGTACCTGCCAGAGGTTTGTAGCTTGTCACAGCATCACAGTATGAGAGGGATACCCCAGGTTGGTGGGACAGAGGGCTCAGCAGTCCCACAGTTCAGGTTGCACCCCAGGAAAAACAGTCACAATCTCCCATAGACACTTTGAAATAAATTTATTTCAAAATCTGCATATACTATATTATTGCACAGAAACTTTAGTGGGATTTTTTCCACCCTGCACGTTACACAGTCAGACATTAAACTTGACCCTATAACATCCTTCACTCTAGCTTTCAAAATTAGTTGCTGAAGTTAAAGGCATAGGTTTAATCAAGCATAACTACAGTAATAAACTAGAAGTGCAAGACTTTGCCTTTCACTTGTGTAACCACCAATAACATACATTTTATCTCATTATGCAGATTTCATTGTGTGTGGGTGTGTGTATATATATATATATAGGGAGAGAGAGAGAGAGCTGACACACTTTTACCATTTATCCTGAAGAAATTCAGATATCTTATAGTAAAAATGACACTAATATCTTTGTAAACAATTTTCATAGCCATGGAACAAAGTTTCCAAATTCTCCCAGAGTATAATAATAATGTTGATGATTATTTTATTACTTTTATTGTAGAGCATATAGACTCTAAGCATGACCAGGCCTTCATTGTGCTAGGTACTGTACAAACACACAGTTATAGCAATACCCTGTTGTGAGGGGGTTATAGTCTAAATAGGTAAGAGAAAGGAAATATTACCTACATTTAACTGAATGGTTAGGTGACTTGCCCAAGGTCATATAGGAAACTCAATACAGTTATTCTGAGTCCCTGTCCAGTACTTTAACACCAAGATCATTATTCTTTTTTGAAGAGCCAAATATATCATCCATCTGGATTGTAACTTTAAACGGATCCATTAACACAAACTGATTTCAGTGTGTACATCTACATTAAGTCATTGCCAGTTTAAGTTAGAGGATAGTTGTGGGCTTTTTTGTTAGGTTTCTTATATTTCATAATGCAGTGGCTGTTTACACCAAAATGTCTGTGTGAGTGATGACGGGTCTTAAAAAAAGAAAAACTCTACTACGTCATCAGAAGCCATACACAGAGTCTCGAATCCCCAAATCCCACAGACCACAGCACACAACATGAACTGTCATAATTGGTGATTTCCTGATGGATTTTTAAAGTTTTTTTTGTTTTCTGCCTATGTTGGCAAAATACCAGAATGTTTGTTTTTTTTTTCCTCTGAGGCACTCTCAGTGAGACAGATGTGCTGAACATATGAGTACAAAGATCATTTCCCTAATGAAAGATCTTGAACATGGGATAAGAGAAATCATTTGAATAATGTGGCCAGCATATAATGCAGTAATGGTCTGTTCTAAGATGTATGGTCAATGCCTGCTGCCAGTGTCTACTTAGATTCCCTCCACCCTCTCGCTCCCCTTTTTTTAATACTGTGGCACTCTGGATGACATGCCCACAAGCGCCACTGCTAGATGGATGAGGCACTTATGCAAATGACATTTTAAGCATTGGGGAATTGGCATATCCAGCCCTCCCATATGTGATTTCTACAAATAATGTCAGAAGAACTTGGCAACAGACCTGGCAAAATCCCAGCAAGTAACAATAAGAAAAGGTAATAAAATATTTGCCTCTCCTGAAAGGTGATGGGAATCAATCTGTCTGGGGCTATTCATGTACAGGCGTGACTATCTGCCCTTTCCTGGTTACTATACGTGGCTAGTCCGCATCCAAGTCCAGTAAAAAGAATAATTTAAAATAGGCTATCAATCCAAATTTATAAGTATTTATAAATAACTTAAAACCACTATATGAAAGGACAGAAAAATATATAGCAATGGATATAAAGATATTGATAACCTATAATCCATAAATTTAAAATATGGAAAAAAATAGCTAAAATTTAGTAATGGTAGGATACACGGAATGGCGCTCCGGGATCTCTACTTGTCACTGAACATAGCCATCATATCTGCAGTGGCATATAAAACGAGTCTACAAATATTTTCCTTAACATTTTTACCTCTCTCAATTCCTAAAATTTTAAAAAGATCATCATTTCCTTCAGTCCATTTGCCACAAGCCCCAACTACGAGACCAAAGAAGTGGACATTTGTACCTCCCATTAGTTTCTTAGTATCTTCCTACAATTCGAGGTAATAGGTGACCTTCTCTTCATGGGCTTTCTCCAGATTATCAGCATTATCCTCCTAGCGAATTGTGATATCCACTACCACCGCATAATCTCCCTTTATAAAAACAATGTCTGGCTTTCTCAAATTTCCTTCTTAAGTGAGGTTCTACTATTGATTTCCAACCCAATTTACACATCTTACAGGCTACTGCAGAAACTACCCTATTATGTCTTCTTATCCTACCATCTTTAGTTTTAAAACATTGTCCAGATATATCTGGTATTATCTCCCTAGACTTGCCACACCATCTACAGGTGGCATTTAATCCTTCTCTCCCTCTTGCCAATGTTTCCCTTGTAGGGTACAAACTAGCCCTAAGCTGTAATGTGGCAATCAATGAGGAGGATTTCACCATACAAGATCCTTTCAAAATTGAATTACTAATTACATCATTTTTAAAAATACTTAATACCTATCCCCTGGCACCTCAACCCACACCATCTAAAAAATTCCTCCTCCCTCCATTTCTTAGAATTTGGTGTTGCTGCACTAAGAACCAATATTTTATCAACTAAATTTTCACCAGCATACAGATAGGATAAATCTATCCAATTATCTTTAGACACAGTATGTCTTCTCCACTTGCGGATAAGCATGTTGTGTACTTGTACACTAACTTTGGTTAATGCAAGTCCTCCATCTCTTCCCCTTGCATAAAATAATCCATCGGTGGTGTTTTGTGGGAGATATAAAATCAGTTTTGCTATTTTCCTAACTAAAACATCCAACTCATATAAACGATAAAAGGGGGCTCAATTATAAAATAACGTAGGTAAAATATATGTTTGTAAAATCATCAGTTTTGGGGCCGGTTTAAGAAGAGCCTTATTTAAACTATCACTTCATTCAGACAATTTGTCCTTAAGAGACATTCCTCCAATCCCTATCCAAGGATCTATCCTTGCCCCCAAGTATTTTTCAAATTCTCCTGGCTGTACATAATCAATAATTTCGGTACCCATTCTCCAATTATACTTGGGGTTAATCACATAAGTTTTACATTTTGCTAGTATGTGAAATCCCTTAGGTTTTTTTTCCACATTAATCTGAAGATTTGTATTTCTGCAGAAACAATCTAAAATTCACAGATTTTTGGCCATCCCTTGATACGACCCACTTAAAATTGTCACATCGTTGGCAAATGCCAATGATGTGACCCTATTCCCTTGAGCATAAAACCCAGAGCCCTCGGTTTTGAATGTAGTTAATAAAGGATCTATGGCAATATTGAATAAAATAGGAGATAAAGGGTCGCCTTGCTTAACCCCACTCCTTATTAAAATAGACTCAGTGCTCTTTTAACCCACCCAAACCCCTGTAGTGCAGTTATCGTAGAGGTCCCTAATAATTTCTATAAAGTGCTCATCTATCCCAAACCTTCTCAGGCCAGACATAATATGTCCATGTCCCACCGAATCAAATGCCTTAGCCAAATCCACAAATACAATGGCTAATTACTCTCCATTTTGCTTTGCTCCTTTTATCAAATGGTCTAAAATTGAAATATTCTTTTTACATCCTGGAGCAGAAATAAAACCTTTTTGTCTATTGCAAATTTTGACTGCAGTCATTAATCTTTTAGCTAAAATTTTCGTATACAGTCGTATCCACACAGAACCTATTGTTAATGGCCTCCAGGAGGATAGTTTCTTTAATTCTTCCTAAATTTGCACTTTAGGAATTAAAATAGTTCAATTTTCTTTAAAATACCTGGGATCTGCCTATTTAAAAACCATATATTAAAAATTTTCGTGAGAATTAAGGAGCCCAGATTAAAAATATCCCATAAATCATTCACTGTTGTTTTATCTTGGCCAGGGGCACTATCTTTGCGAATTTCTCTCAGGGCCTCCCTGATTTCATCCACAGAAATCATTATCCACTCCCTTTGTGGCCGGGGGCCATCCTACCGTACTTCCATGTCCAATTTTTTCCAATGTATCTAGATAGTAGGTCTCAATATCTTTGAGGGGAATATTACAACTAGCCCTATCTGGTTCTCCCATGATTATGCAAGCTAATCTTTTATCCTTAACAAATAATTGTTGGTAAAATTTGTATCTAGCCTTCTTAGTGCCATATCTCCGAATACAGTTAGACTGTCTCTTTCTATCACCTGCTCCTCCATTCCTTGTTCTGTTATTATTATTCATCTCCTGTTGTTCTTCACATCTACTGGTATCTCTCTCTATCAACGAGTTACACAACTTCTCCACCATTGCCCACCCAACCGAATTTGTCTGATTTTCCTTTAATAAAATTTCGATTTCCTCTAGGCTATTCAATATTTCTCCAGCTTTCCTACTTTGTCTCCCTTGCCTACATATCTTCCCCATCTTGTCCACATATTGATGCTTCTTTAGTGGCAAGATTTTCTTTCTTGGAGGTGGAACTTCCAGTATATTTTCTTCATTCCTATCTACTTCTCCCACTTCATTGATAACTCTATCTTTCTCTTAGCCAGTTCACACCTTTTATCTGAAATTTATTAGTCTTTGTTTTTCATTCACTTTCAATACACTTGTTTATATTCCTTTTTCCTAGATATTTGGTCTCCAATTGAATAAGCAACTCAATCTCATGATCTGTCCAAATTTGAGATTGAGAACAAGTTAACTCTCTAACCTTACTCCTAGACACTATATTTTCTTTTCTCTGTTCATTTCTAATAGCAGGATGTCTGTGTCTACAATGCTGGCTTAGGCCCGATTTAGTATGAAAAGCCAGCCCACAACTTTAGCAGGTATAGCCCTTCACCGGGGTATCCACTTCCCTGGGCATGCATTTGAGGTAGTGGCATATTATATTATGGAACTGAGAGGATTTTCCACACTTTTTGCAGACCATCCCAATGGCCTTACTTTTCTGTACATTAATATGTTTTGCCCATTTTCCAAATGTTGCTAAAATCTGCAGGCAAATCGGACAATTAAAACAATCAACAGGGTATTCTAGATAAAAAACTCCATCTTTCCATGAGCTACTATTTAATACATTTGGTAAATTTGTTAAATTATCTGTATCTATATTGTTAAAAACAGTAGTTCTATTAGTTAAATTAGTATTAAAATGCCCAGATTCTTTAAAATACGGATCCTCAAATGCATTTAAATACTCAAAACCAGGATTAAAATCATCCACATCTAAATTATTAAAAGTGTCGTTAGTAAAAACCATAAGTAAAAATGTTAAAACATCCTCAACCCAGTCCTCACCTATCAATTCAATTTCCTCAACTCCCTTTTCATTTTCAATAGGGAGGTCTCTTTTCTCAGACTCGTGAGAAATCCACTCACTAAAAAAGGCTTATCTGTAGGTCCAGCAACCCGAATTACACATCTAATGTATTTGACACTGCCAGCCGGCAGCGGGGGCATTGTTTACCCAGTCCAGCACCAATCTGGTATGTAAATAAAATTTTATTTTTACCATATTTAAAAGATATAACCCTTACCGGGGGAAACTAACCCTTACCAGGGGGATTCAACTCGTACGTAGGGGAGGGTATCCTTACCAGGAGAGCAGATTTGTTGGGGCTGCCCACCCCAATCCCACCCCAACAGGGATGGGGATTTGTTCTCTGCAATCCACCCGGCTATCCAAGCCGGTTACCGACTCTCACCATGAGGAGGTAGCGGTTGGACTTACCATCCAGAGGCTTTCCTCAATGAGGGGTCCCAGCCAGCATAACGCTGAGCCCTAACGGGAGTGTGGAAGAGGGCTCAGATTTTGGCGGAGAGTGCCCCTATTGTCAGGGTTCACACCCATCTCTGCCTCACTGATTACCCAATCCACCACAACCCTCAGGTATTGGTAACTGTGCGGGCTCGACATCTGGGAGGGTCCAGACACGCATGGATAGTCACTAAGAGAGTAGTAAGGTGTACCCCAAAAGGTGCAGAGGTTAATTTATGATCCAAAGTATTTGAGCATATTTACCTTTTTTTTTTAAGAACATTTGGAAGTAGCAGGAGAATAGGCTTTAGTTAAGATTTCTGGGACTGCTTATTTCTAGTCACGTGGTGGCTATTTTTGACCCCTCCAGCTTCAGTCCCATCTGAAACCAGAAAAGGGTGCACAAAAATACATCCCTGCCAAACAAAGAAAAAAGCCCACAACAGCAAAGGCAAACAAAAACATCATAAAAAGAAGAACAGGAGGACTTGTGGCACCTTAGAGACTAACAAATTTATTAGAGCATAAGCTTTCGTGGACTATAGCCCACTTCTTCGGATGCATATAGAATGGAACATATATTGAGGAGATATATATACACACATACAGAGAGCATAAACAGGTGGGAGTTGTCTTACCACCTCTGAGAGGCCAATTAATTAAGAGAAAAAAACTTTTGAAGTGATAATCAAGCTAGCCCAGCACAGACAGACAGTTAGATAACAAGTGTGAGAATACTTACAAGGGGAGATAGATTTCAATGTTTGTAATGGCCCAACCATTCCCAGTCCTATATTACAACAGAAAAACTTCAAAAACAGACTCCAACGAGAAACTGCTGAGCTAGAATTGATATGCAAACTAGACACAATCAACTCCGGTTTAAATAAGGACTGGGAATGGTTGGGCCATTACAAACATTGAAATCTATCTCCCCTTGTAAGTATTCTCACACTTGTTATCTAACTGTCTGTCTGTGCTGGGCTAGCTTGATTATCACTTCAAAAGTTTTTTTCTCTTAATTAATTGGCCTCTCAGAGGTGGTAAGACAACTCCCACCTGTTTATGCTCTCTGTATGTGTGTATATATATCTCCTCAATATATGTTCCATTCTATATGCATCCGAAGAAGTGGGCTATAGTCCACGAAAGCTTATGCTCTAATAAATTTGTTAGTCTCTAAGGTGCCACAAGTCCTCCTGTTCTTCTTTTTGCGGATACAGACTAACACGGCTGCTACTCAAAAACATCATAGATTTTTACAGGCAGAAGAAACCATTGGCTCATTTAGTCTGAACTCCTTCATGACACAGACCATAGCATTTCACTAATTCACCCATTTTGAATCCAAAGAGCCAACAAATAATCAAAATTAGCGAACTTTTCCTCAGACCAACACAACATACTTCTAGCAGCATAATGATACCATCGACCAATAGCGGAAGGCTTGTGATTGTGGGAGCCAGACCCTTCCCAGGAGCTTGATCAAGATGATGGAGCTCTCTGCCAGAAGAAACAACAATGACCACTAATGGCCGTCTCACAACAATACCTTTATGATCACAGATTCATCCATTCTGTAATCTATGATAATCTGTGACCATAAAGGTACTGTTTTGAGACAGCCATTAGTGGTCATTGTTGTTTCTTCTGGCCGAAAGCGATGTAATCTTGGTCCAGCCCTTGGGAAGAATCTTCATATGCTGGTTTCTTAGGAACAGGGAAGGAAAATAAAAGAAATCCTGTTCTAAGTAATGGGAGGTACTCAGACCGCACACTGATGTGGTCTATATAAGTATGAACGTAAGTGGATAGGTACATAGATTTATCTACCTACCTATCTACCATAGGACAATTAGAGGGGGAAATGCAAGAAGGGAGGTAGAGGAGAAGGGAGGGTAATAAATTAAATCAACACAAAATAAAAAATAAATAAAGGAAACATCCACTGGGAAAGGGTGAAGAAATGAGATTATATTTTTTTAGATACCATACTAATAGTCAGTCTACAAAATAATAGAAAATCAGGAAAATTTGGTTTAGTTGTCAGTTTTTCTTTTATCCATTCCCATTCACGTATCATTATCTAAAATTTGGGTTGTTTAGTATTCTTATTCAATTTACAAAAATGCACTAACAATGCTTATCTAAAAATGTCTATGTCCTGCCTTCAATTAAAATCACACAAATAAATCATGTAATAAATATCTAATCGTATCAGATTTGCATGGAACATACATTTGGAGAAGAAACAATACAGGCAGCATTACACTAGTGGTATTATCTGAAGACAGTACAGGCACTTTCCAGAGATCTTCTTTGAGGATACAGATTTCCATACTTTGCACATCACTCTGGATTTCATTCCAATTATTATTTTTCTAATCTTTTTCATGTAATACATTCTGAGATAAAGAGTTATAAGTGGAAAAAGGGTTAGGCTGAGATTTTCAAAGTTGTATATGCAAAAATATGCATTTATATATTCCACGTTCAGTAACAGTCTCAGACCATGAAAATCAGGGCCTTAATGTTTCTAGTATCTTGCTTTTTTTAATCTGCCTTTATGTATCCTAGGGATATATATTTAAAAGTGCCTTGTCTGAATATGTAATGATGTCCCTTTTGGGCTGCTGTATTGTAATCTGAGAAACCCCTGCCCTGCCGCAGTTAGTTTTATACATCAGCTGTTAAAGTGTGGAGTATACTGCTGGAGATCAGCTAATAAAAGAACATTAGCTCCATACCTGTGTAAATTCTATGAGAAACAAAAGCTTTCACAAAGATGTTCTTTGTTTTCACTTTTCTGACCTTTTCACTTCAGTTAATTTCTCCTGAAGCTGAGGCCCAATAGCACATCTACAATTTGTATATATTTACATGCAGCTGTATTTGCATATGCAAAGTCTGCCTCTGTGCATCCTAACAGTATTTGCATAGGCAGTTGCATGAACTGGGTGTATAAACATGTGGATGCAAACATTGGCATGGGTATGCAGGCACTTTTTGTCTGTGAGGACTCTAACGCTAGCTTTTGAAAACCTGTTTTATTATTTATTGCTCTTCTCTATTATATACATCTGTCTCTTTGGGTGTCTGAAAACCCACTGACACATGAAACTTTAGGTCCATTATTTTCACAGTTGTGAACTGTTTTTGGTATTATGCACATAAGCAACATCCTAGAAGGCATTCATGCCCAACAGGATAAATCTATTTGCAACTTTAGCTCTTACATACATACATACATATGTTCTTACAGTAAGGAACAAAGGAGATAGATGCAGATGGATGTGGGAAAAGGGTGGTAAAATTATTCCGATAAAAGGCAACAGCACAGAAATAGAAAGCATAAAACAGAAGCAGAAATCAATAAATATCTGGCAAGTTATTTTCCTTCTTAAGTAGGTGATAGAATACATTAAGAAAATATTTTCTTTCTCTGGCTGCTGGAGTGTACTGTAACCCTACCAGGTTACAGCAAAAATAATAAACTTATTTACAGAGAGGGCAGTATAATCCATAAAACAAAAGCTGTCTAATGAGAATCTTTTTTTTTTAAAGCTTCTTATAGGATCTGTCTGACAGATAATTTTGCTTTTCAGTTGGGGAAAAAATGTGGATCAAATCAGAATGCTGCAGTCTCTCTCATCCTACATTTTGGGCCAACTTTTCTGGTGCAGCCATTCTGTGTTCATTGCAGGACTGGGGCTGAACAAAGCTGGCCTTTATATTCCCCTGATAATGGGGCCTGCCCCAGTGTAAGTTTTGAGCAGGCAAGTCTATCTCACAAAGGGATTCCCTCAGAAAGCTGAACCCAACAGCTTTATGCTGCCAGAGAAAGAAGCCAGGAGGATATATTGCAGGCAGGGATATACACCTAAAGAAATCAGCAAAGATACATGCAGAAAAGATTGCAGATGACATTAAAAAGTCAACACTTGATTACTGTTTTACAGACATTGCCTGTTCTACTCTTATGATAAAATACTACAGCCAAGATCAAGCTGATACTGGTGGGAACAGTGATATATTTAGAAGTCCAGGGTCAACACAATAACTTCACCCTCTATCAAGGGTACTTGTCACCCTAGTATCAAGATAGTTCAAGTCCTTGGGATCCTCTTAGACTCTGCACTGCTACATATAGTAATGCTACTAAAAGTTCCTCCTTCTATCTGCTGCTAGAGACATGAACTTCAATTCCCTCATGTGACTGTCTGTACCCTTATATTCATCCTTTTTACAAGACTATGATACATTTTGAACGAAGTATGCCTTGTTGAGGTGGAATTTTAAAACTCATAATCTGCTGAACATTATTGTTGCCACTCATATTTTACCAGGATGTTGTATGTAAAGTTATGAAACTCTATAGCTGCAAATCAGTTCCCAGAAACAAAAGGTTATGCTGACACTTGGCTATCACCTGGTTAAGTGGTTGTTCTTTATCAGGAAAAATGGTGTGAGCGAGAAATTTACATGTTAGCAAAGTAACAGCTGGAAGTTCCCATCCCACAGACTAGCTGTCACATGAACCCCAGCTGGAGATGATTCTCAAAGAAGAGAAATGCTATAGAAAGGGAAAACAGAGGCCACAAATCACCTCTTTCCCCTTATCTTTGTTCATGGCATCAACAATTCTTGAAAGACAAAGGAAGTATCATTGAACTGAGGGAGTGGTCCTGGCTGAAGGAATCCAGCCAGAGTGATCTAAGCATATGGTAAGGGAAACCTTTTTGCTTTAAATTCACTTAGCTTAGTTTGCATTTTACCTTTTATTTCTTTGTAACCAATTTTGACTTGTATGTCTCATTATTTTTAATTACTTAAAATCTATCTTTCTGTAGTTAATAAACTTGTTTTATTGCTTTTTCTAAACAAGTGCATTTGGATTGAAGTGTTTGAGATAATAGGATTTTTGCATATCATTATCTATTAATAAAATGACAGACTTTCTATGAGCTTGTATTGGCCAGAAGGAAAGAGCTGGGCAATAAAAGATGCACATTTTTGGGGACAAGTATGGGACTGGGCATTTGATAGTGTCTCTCTGCAATGTAATTCAAGGGTGGCTGGCTAAATACTCACACAATATACTTGGGAGTAATTTACATGCTAGGAGCTGTGTGAGAGTAGGCCAGGAATGGTTGCGCTCACAGCAAAACAGTGTGAAAGGCACCCCCTCCCCAGGTTGGATAATTAAGGGGACACAGCTGTGCAGCAGTCCAGATTGTACCCTGGGTAATGTCATACATTCTTGTCAGGGAAAAATGTTATTTGTATTACCACAACACCTAGGAGTCCTAGTCATAGAACAGGACCCCTTTATGGTTGGTATTGTACAAACAGAGAATAAAAATGTTTCCATTTCCCACATTTTAGACCGAACAAATCCTGTATCTTGGAAACAAGTTACATTAGAGGACCCTTGCTTTCCCTTCTAACCATATGGTTCTATGCTTTTATGTAATTTGAGATCTGTGCCTCTCTTACTTTATGCATAATCCAGCAAAATCTAGGATCTGACCTAGTTGCAGAATTAAATATTTTTCCATCTGTGCTTCCCTAATATCAGATTTCTTTCTGCCACTACTCTTTGTAGTATGAAGAGTGGAACTGGAAAAGAGGGACAGGTTTCAGGAGGGGACCTAGTTTGGTATGACACCAGGGGCTCAGGAATATAAGCAGGACTAGGATGCCACCAGATAGATACCTTCTCTGTATGTAACCCTGGTCTCTATGCATGCTCAATAAAAATCTATTTCCTGCAACTCTGCTTGTTTGCTGTATTGATTTATTGGTAATGACACATCCCTTGCCTCTCCATAATAGGTCCTTGTTTCATTTTTATTCCACCCTTTGGATTATTCCACTGTCATTTCCTCTAACTGGTTAGCTGTTTCCAAATCTTAGTTCAAGGATCGTCTCTTCTCCTCGCTCTGACATAGGTAGCAACGTGAAATTATCTGCTCTTTGAACATCCAACTTTTTTGGAGTAAGAGTGGTCGGTCTCCATTAATAGGTAGTGGTGCTCAAAGCCATCCAAGTACTGTTCCATGACATAGGGAATAGGTGTTCAAGGGAACATCAGGTAAGCTAGGGAATGGACCCAGGTGTTAATCAAGTAGCTACTTCTTGAACGTGACAAAATCTAGCTGTTAAATTATGCAAATAAAATAGAGAAGAGAAGAGAGGAGAGAAGAATTGTAGATTGAGACCGGAAAGTATCTCCCTAGGATGGGAACCAGATCCAGAGGGGAGAGTAGTCAGTTGGGGAAGTTTGCCTGAACCATAGCATGGCCCCAAAGGAAGGCTGTGGGGCCCCTTCAAAAAGGAGAAGTTTATGAGTCCAAGGGTGAAGAGAGGATCAATTGAATAGGGCAGCAATCCAAATACTGGGCTGCTGGCTAAGCCTGCTTGAATCACTGTACAGCCTCATTATGGGGTTCTGTGGAGTCCCTTAATCCAAGGGAAGGTGTTGTAAATTCAGAGATCAGGATGGTGGGGAGGAGTGGGACTGGCAGAGCTTTCTAGTTTGAAGGGTGTGACCTACCAGGGTACAATCGAGACTAGTGGTGGGGCTGTGTCACCCCTGCCCTGGAACCATGGGTATCATATAATGCCTTGCTGTAGTAGGTCCCACCTGGGCTGCTCACAAGGGAAGGGAAGCCAGACCCTGAGTGTCTATGTGTACTATAGCCTTCCAGTTACACCTTGGCTCTCACCAACCTGGGTTATACTGCAGGGTGACCTCAACAGACTCCTAGTTCTTCCCCCAGAAATGTATATCCTGTACTGCCCAGCCCTCTACTGGACAGTACAAATATATTAAGTCTGTTATTCTTTTAAAGGAATAATGTACCAGATTATTACCTTAGTTACCCAGACACTTCAATTTAAGCACACTAGATTAGATAAAACTCTTTATTGACTAAAAAGAGATTTTAAGTGAGTACAAGTAATGAGGCAGAAAAGTCAGAAATGGTTACAAGAAAAATAAAGAAAAAATGCTTCCTAGTATCTGCTGAAGAAAATATCTTAGTTGCAAAACAAACTTTCTCACTACATGTTCTAGCAGGTTACTGACCAAACTTTCAGGTCAGGACCCGTCCCCCAGAGTCCAATGGATGTTTCCTTTTGTCTTCTTGATGAAGAGAATAAGATGGGCAGGAAGAGAGAGAGGTGGGCCTTGTGTTTGTACCTCCTTTTTATAGTTTCAGTTTCCCGCTTGAAAAACAGTTCCAGTTGAGAACCAGGAGACAAAGAGCCTATGTGGGAGGATATTTCCTGATCACTTTTTTCACCTGTTTGAGCTTTCTGGTTTCCTTTTCTGTTGGATGATTCTGTTTACTGCTTAAATGCAAATTGAGGCAAGTACACATACCTTTGCTCAGGACACCTGTTTGCCAACTTCTGTTTGGGCGGGGCTGCGTGGTTTGGAACATGGGTTAACAACATCATACAGGGGGATCTTATAATTAGTGTTGCCACACATATTTTACCAAGATAATACTGAGCAGCAAATTGAGTTTTTAAATGATACTTTACAATGCATACCTTGTTCAAAGATTGTTACAACAATGAGTAGGGTGTGAATAAGAGGGTGTATTCCATCACAGAGGGAACTGGAGGAGAAACAGGAACCTGAAGCCTTGGGACAAGAGTGTATTTGAAGACCCACCAAGGAAGGGTTTGGGCCTGAAGGGCCAAAAGGAAACTGTATTTCATAAAGACTTAATAAATTAAAGCCAAAAGGGAATGTTACTTTAAATACTCTGGGCTGTAAATAAATTATTGGGAGAATCAGGGGAGAACTGAGGGCAGGGAAGCTGCAAGGCCAGGCCATGCCATCAGGGGTGCACTGTGCGATGGCACCCTGCCACACTTGGTGTTTAGTCATTTTCCTTGAAGTGAAATCCTCTTCACCTCATGCCCTGCCATAACAGTAGATGCTATCTGCTTATTATATTGTAACGTCCCATTATATAGTCAAGGTAATAACTCCATAATTATAGTTCTGACCCAGGTTCTGTTTTAAGCTTATTTGGCACCACTAGCCCTCAAGCATCCTACCCCCCCCCCCAAAAACTATTTTATGGCCCATGTAGCCTGTCCGAAGAGGAGGTGTTTTTTGTTTGTTTGTTTGTTTGTTTGAAAGGTTAAGGTTAATCAGACAAACCGTTTTTGACTTGACACCTTGATGGTGGCATTTAAGTCTTGGAAAATTGTCCACATATCATCAGTAAATGACTTGTAAAATAATCAAACCTCAATTAGAGTGAACCTGTTCCATTTGAAATACAAACATTTTCAATGATTAGAGATGATTTTCATGTGTGTTATACATTCATTAAGGCCTCTGGAAGATGTTTCAAGTTTTATCCTTTCTAACATAGACATGTGTGTTGGGAGGAAAAAGGGAAGAAAGGGGTTTCTAGTTTGGTAAGTAAATACCTAGCTTTGATAAAAGATAACTTTCAATATACTGTATATATATAATTTTCTTCTGTAAAGTAGATTTCTGCAATACTTCTCAGTACAGATGTCTGCAGAGCCAACAGCTTCACTGTTATTTCAGTCATGGGTTTTTTTACTCCTGATATTCTTATATATTCATATATGTGATCATTAAGAGCCAGACCCAGAAAACATTTATGCCCTGGCATTTATGCACTAATCACTCAAACAGTCCCAACAGAGTCAATGCATCTACTCAGTTGAGTGAAGTTAAGCATGTGCATAGGTTAAACATGTATGTGTTTGCAGAATCTCGTCCTATGCTTCTATGCTTACGGTGATTATTCATAGAAATTACAAGTCAATCACAGTCATTTTTTAAAGAAATGTTAGCAGCACCCCAGGCAGAAAAAATAGAAAATAAAATCAGAATGAAACAAAACATATATTCATCTCATTTCCATGTATCACTCTCAGTTTCTCATTTAACACAATAGTTTGAGCAGATGAAGGATCTGTGCAGGGAGGCAGTTGCTGTGTGGTGCCCCAGACTTTCTAGTACACATGCATCCATTCCAATGAGGGCTCCAAAGGAATAGCAGTCACCCTGAAACAATGTAAAGTCTATTGTCTTCTAATTAGGTGGATTTTGATGAGTTTTCAGATATGTAACAAAGGCCACAGAGATCAGGAATGTATAATGGAGGAAGCACAGCTCTCTTGATATTTGAAGGCATATGGCAATTTACCTATCCAAAGAGTTCACATTGGAGCCCACACAACTTGCAGTAAGATAATGTTGGCATAATTACAGGAATGATAGTTTTCTTCTGTAAAGTAGATTCTCAGTAGATTACTGCAATACTGCTCAGTACAGATCTCTGCAGAGCCAACTGCCTCACTGTTATTTCAGCACATCTTTTTTTTACTCCTAATATTCTTGCACAATAAGCAATTAGAAATATTACTGCAATGAATCCTTCAAAAATGTGTCCCACCTCTAAAACAAGTAATTAAAGATGTTGTGATTCAACTTGGTTACCTAGCTTGAAAAGAAATCTTAGCTTGACTAAAAATTGAGAACATACTCAGTATGACCCCATCCATAGCCTCTCACACTGTGTTTTTCTTTTTATTTGGAAATGTTTCTCAATAACAGTTACATCTTCTTAGGAAGAAAACACACAAAGTGAGACCAAGAGTTTCAAAAGTGGCTAATTATTTCAGGTGCCTCAGTTTGTGGGTGTCAAACTTGATACTTCTCCCAGAGGCCTCATTTTCAGAAAGCAATGAGAATCAAGTCCTTTTAAGGTGTCTCAAGTTGCCTCTCTCCCTCCCCAAAAAGGAGATACCTAAAATCGTTAGTCATTTTTGAAGATCTTGTCTTGCTTGCATATCACCTGAGAATTCATATAGCATATTAAACTGTTGCACTTCTCTAGTGCTTTCTAATGTGGGGTCTCAAAGTGCTTTGCAAACATTCACTAAAGTTGGTAGTGAAATGGAGTGTTATTGTAGCTGTCTCAGGATATTAGAGAGTGGGCGAGGTCATATCATTTAGATCCAGTAAAAGATATTATCTCACCCACCTTGTCTCTCTAAGGCAGGAGTCGGCAACCTCTGGCACGCGGCTCGCCGGGGTAAGCACCTAAGCACCCTGGCAGGCCGGGCCAGTTTATTTACCTGCTGACATGGCAGGTTCAGCCAATCGCAGCTCCCACTGGCCGTGGTTTGCCGTCCCAGGCCAATAGGGGCGGCAGGAAGCCGCGACCAGCACATCCCTCGCCCGCGCTGCTTCTCGCCGCCCCCATTGACCTGGGACAGCAAACCGCAGCCAGTGGGGGCCGTGATCAGCCAAACCTGTCGTGTCAGCAGGTAAATAAACTGGCCCGGCCCGCCAGGGTGCTTACACTGGCGACCCGCGTGCCAGAGGTTGCCGACCCCTGCTCTAAGGGCTGGTCTTCACTATGGGGAGATCGACACTGCTGCAATCGATTGCAGCGGGGGTCAGTTTAGCGAATCTAGTGAAGACCAACTAAATCGATGGCAGAGTGCTCTCCGGTTGATCCTGGTACTCCAGCTGTCTGAGAAGAGTAAAGGAAGTCGACCAGAGAGCGTCTCCCGTCGATGCAGCACAGTGAAGAGTCCGGTGTAAGTCGACCTAAGCTATGTCAACTCCAGCTATGTTATTTACATAGCTGGAGTAGCATAACTTAGGTCAACGTACCCAGGTAGTGAAGACAAGCCCTAATAGTGAAACAGTGCAGTTATGAGACACAAACATTCAGAAATGAGCCTGAAATTTCCAGTCTTCAGATGGCAGCTGAGCACTTTACTCTTTTTATTTTTGTCTAAATCTAAAATGTTTTAGTAGATGCTCCTGTAGGCTTATCTTATTGCTCCATAGCTGCCTAGTTTTCATTTTTCAGTACAGTTGAGCTGCTTTACTTGTATTTTGTAGTATTGCTCCATTAGTTTTAGTGAGTAACACCTACATTTTTGCTTGTCTAAGCTAATTTTCCACTGAAGCAATCAATTCAATGTGCAGAACATGAAAGAAGGGAGGCAAATCTTTAAAAGCTAAGATTTCGCAGGTATTGATTGCTGGGAGGCTAGGTATGTTGTGTGGTTACATTCTGTCGCTGGAGAAGTGTACTGGCTGAAATCCTAGGACAGAAACAATTTTTGATTTTTATACTGCAGCAGTTTTCACAACCATGGTATTAACTTTGTGGGAAGTGACATTTCTTGAGAGAAAAAAAATCACAAAAACAAACAGAAGAGGGAGAGAGATTGAGAGAGAGGTGATGGGTGAACCCTGAGTATTTCAGGGTTTGGATTCAATTCAGATAAGCCTAGAAACATTTAGATGCTTATCTGAACCTCTGTGAAATTTGAAATCTCAAAATAGCAGTCTTTCTTGTTGTTTTTTGCCCATTTTGTTTCTGACCATCAGAAGTGGGGGGAAAACAAGTAAAAAAAAGTAGCTGAATATTTTCAGGAATAAAATTTGATCTGATCAAGTTTGGTTGTAAAAACTGAGTGATATTAAAGTGTGTGTGTGTGTGTGTGTGTGTGTGTGTGTGTGTGTGTGTGTGTGTGTATTTTGCCAAATTAGTTTATCCACTCCTGATAATAATTATAATTGTCACTTATATATTTTTTTCACTTCAAAAGATATTTGTGACCATCTATACGATTATGTTTACCACTTTTACAAGGCTATGATAAATTTTGTACAAAGCATGTTTTGTGAGGTTTCAGTATTAAACACATAATCTGCTGAACATCATTGTCCAGGTAAAATATGTGTGGCAGCATTGTATGTAAAGTTATAAAATTCTAATGTATAACATTGCTGTAACATGTTCCAAAGTTAAAAAGGCAGGCACAAACCTGTTTTTCAGGGACAAAGATACATTGGCACCATAGTCAGGTGTTAAGAGGCTATCATCTGCTTAAATGGCCATTCTCTGGCAGGGGGAAGGTGTGAAAAAGAAATTTGCATTTCATCACAAGGAGGGTTCAAACCTCACGTCCACAAGAGAGTGTTTGTCACCATGACTCATCAAGGATATTTCTAGCACAAGAAATTGAATTATAAAGAGGGGGAAAATGCTTGACCTCACTTCTCTCCTTCATCACTGCTCATAACATCTATGACTCTCGAAGAACTGAACTGGGAAGGGGGCGAAATCCTGGCTGAAGCAGGCCAGAACAAACTGCTGTAAGCTTATGATGAGAGAAAACTTTTGCTTTTAAGTTCACTAAGCTTTTTAATGTTAGGCATTTAGCTTGTATTTGATCTTTTTTATTTTTTTGGTAACCAGTCCTGACCTTTATGCCTCATTACTTGTAATCACTTAAAATCTTTCTTTTCTTTCTATAGTTCATAAACATGTTTCACTTTTTTATCTAACCAGTGTGTCTACATTAAAGTGTGTGGGAGAGACTCCATTTGGGATAACAAAGCTGGTGCATTTTTCATTGATGAAATGACAGACTTTATATGAGTTTGCATTGTTAAGCAAGGTGCTGGGCAATACAAGACACACATTTCTGGGGGATAGTCTGAGATTAGAGTATCTGCCGGTGTTCTTCTGCAGTGTAATTCATGAGTGACTAGCTAGTAGCATCCGATACTGTGTAGCTGGTAGCAAGTTACATGCTTAAGGCTGTGTGTTAACTGGTCAGGAGTGGTTGTCCACCAGTAAAGCAGTGTAAAAAGCATCCCAGGTTGGAGAACTGAGGAGACACAGCTATTCAACTGTCCAGATTGTACGCTGGGTAATATCACAGTATTATTAGCCCCACTTTATGGACAGGGAAACTAAAACATGGAGCAAAGCAATGGGAGAGCCAGGTCTCATAAGTCCCAGTCCAAAATCCTATCTATAAAGCTATGCTGCCCCTCCACTAAAAGTCTTTAACTGATTTTTTTTAAACATACACAGGTTTTGAATTGCTAACAGACTTTGACAGAGTTGCAGAGCCAAGGAAAGAGGAGCTGGAAGTCTTTCACTCAGAGTAGACGACTAAATAAAAATCTTAGCTGAACAATTTAGCCTGCAGATTCAAACCATCTCCAAGGAAATAGTGAGTATTGTGAGAAGCTGGATTTAACTTTGGGTCAAATTTTCAAACATTTGCACATAACATACACTCACAAAATATAATGTATATGTACAAAACAAGTAATTGCATGTGCAAATGGGTTCTTGAGTGTTCATTAGAGACAGTCAGAAATTTGTACAGCTATTTTTTCACAGAAAAGTGAGTTTTAACAAAGTGAATTTTGTCATTAAAAGTATCTATCTTTTTACAGAAAAAATATTTTAATCTAAAAACTGGGGGGAGAGGGCAATTGGCCAAAAACTGAAATATTTTGCTGAAAATCAAAATATTTTGATTCAGAAATGCTGCTGTGGTGCCATGAGAGCAGTAATTCCAATGACTCATGCTTTCCTTCTGTTCTATGGGTTAGGCTGACCAGCCAGACATCTCCTCCTATGATGCGCCATGGCCATGTGACTACTATGATGCACAGCCACCCCTCACTAAAAGGAGAGACTATGTTTCATAACGGGAGCTGTTGTCCAATAATCATTCATTTTATTTTGTGTTCCCAGTGCTTCTTCACTTCGTTTATCCCTTTGTTAATTACTCTTGTGTTATTTCTCATTTAAAGTTGGATTGAAAGCTTTTCAGGGCAGAGAGCATGTCTCCCTGATCTGTAAAGTGCTGCTACCTAGTATAGTTTTGGTACTATTAAAATAACTAATACTCATAGTAATAAATATCTAAAGAAGCAAAGGCAAATCATAAAAAATGAGGGAATTTTCAAAGGGGAAAACCACAAATCAGTTATGATATTTTAGAAATATGGTACCAAGAGACAATCTGTTCTCTGGAGCTTCCAAGTCATAAATCAAATAATAATAATAATAATAATAATAGTTAAAAAAACATTTTTATACACCTGTCATTCAAGCCAAAAATCCTGTGAACACATACCAACATTGAGTGGGGTTTTTTGTTTTGTTTCTTGAATAATGTTTGGGTAAACATCTGAACACTTAGATGCTAATCTAAATTGAACTTCCAGAATATATGAAGTTTGTCCATCACCAACAAACCCACAATTTTAAGTAATCCCTATTTTATTGTATTTTAAGTGTTTTTCATTTAATTTGCCTAAGCATTTACGAGTGGAAGGTTGGAAAAGAAGCCTCATCCTTTAAATAATTCATGAATGAATTTAAAATGTGGTTAATTGATCCAGTTTTAAGGGGAGGAAATGTGCTGAATTGTTTACTGAGTTACTCAGTCCTGGACCTGTGCATAAAAGGTCAATAAAGTAAACTTTCTTTGCTTATCCTTAATATGTTTAAGATGTTATTTTGTAGATATACCTGATCTGTATCAAACTATTTATGTGATAACAAAGCTATTGTGAAATTCAATAATGACTATTCTGCCTCAAATTGTTTGGAAGGAAACAAAAGATAACATTCAAGAAGAACAGATACAATGCATTGCATTATGAGCAGACATTCAGAAAAGCAATTGCAAACACAGAAAGCACAGAATCAGTACACATTGTGTTTTATCTTTTAATAACTGTGAGAAAAATGTTGGCTACTTTCAAGTTTGTTTTCTAAAACTTAATTTTAACTGAATGGGTTGCTACCTATTAGAGATGCAGTGAGCTATTCATTTGCGATATGAGAGGTGGTGAACCCTAATATATCCTTGTAATCAACACTAACTTGTGTTTCCTCTTCATCTGATAGTCATGCCTGTCCTGTATCACTTTATGTAGATAACTGTTGTCTGTGAATTATGGGTCTCCTCCAAAGCCCATTGAAGTTTATGGGAAACTATAGACCAGACCCTGTGTGCATTGATACACAAAAGACTTTATTGAGTTAAATGGAAAATAGGGGAAGAAAGATTTAGGACAGCAAACTCTTGAGCTATCCACATTTTTTGTGAAAAAAATATCACCTGCCAGCAATCTTGAAAAAGGCCCCATTTTTCTAATACAATGGCAAGTAACAACAAAGATCCAGTTCTCTGTTGCGTTAATACCTCTTTTGGTGCCTAAAGGAGTCAGAAACAGGCCCTATGCCCTGTCCCTCTGCATAAGGGCCAAAGCAGCTATACACCACCTCTCTTCCCAGGGGTGAGTGGGTTGTGGGGAGTGAGGAAAGGGAGGATGGAGGTGGGCAATGGGTAGGAAGCAGGCATGGCCAGATTAAGCTGTGCTCCAGGTATTCTCTGCTTCTGGGGATAATAGGAATAAGATCTTAACAATATGCATTTTAATATGGCTAAATGTATACCTCTAGGTACAAAGAATGTAGGCCATACTTACAGGATGGGGGACTCTATCCTGGGAAGCAGTGAATCTGAAAAAGGATTGGAGTGTATGCTGGATAATCAGCTGAACATGGGCTCCCAGTGCAAAGCTCTAGCCAAAAGGGTTAATGTTCCATAAACGGGGGACTCTTGAGTAGGATTAGAGAGGATTAGGAGTACTTCTGTACTTGGCACTGGTGTGACTGCTGCTGGAATACTGTGTCCAGTTCTGGTGCCAACAATTCAAGAAGGATTTTGAAAAATTGGAGACAGCTCCAAGAAGAGTCACAAGAATGATTAAAGGATTAGAAAACCTGCCTTACAGTGATAGACTCCAGGATCTCAATCTATTTAGCTTAACCAAGGTTAAGGGGTGACTTGATTATAGTTTATACCTACACAGAGAACAAATATTTAATAATGGGCTCTTCAATCTAGCAGAGAAGGATGTAACATGATCCAATGGCTGGAAGTTGAAACTACACTAATTCAGACAGGAAATACGGTGTTAATATTGAACAGTGAGAGTAATTAGTCATTGGAATAATTTACCAAGGGTGTTGGATTCTCCCTCACTGATAATTTTTAAATCAAGAATGGATGTTTTTCTAAAAAAATATTCTCCAAGAATTATTTTGGGGGAAGTTCTGTGTTCTGTGTTTAGAGGAAGTCAGTCTAGATGATTATAATGGTGCCTTGGAACGATAAAGTAGAGCTTCACTGAGGCTGCTTTAATGGATATCTAGTCCCAAAATACAGGCACACAAAGGTGGTTTAAAGTCACCTTTGTCTGATCCCAAAGCCCCTATTCCCTCACTCTGTACATGACTTCAGTGGCGCTCTGCATGGGCATTGAGGTCCACCCACATGCAGCTTACAGGAAAGGGCCTCTAAGGTGAATATCTGCAAAATGTGAACTTCTCAGCTGGCTGTTTTCCTCATCTCTATTACAGATGTACTTGAATTAGTATATTTTTCTCACCTTCCCTGAGGCAGACACTAAGAAGATCATAACAGAGAATTACCCTTTCCTAACCAACACTTTGTTGCATTTCTCTCCTATATTTCCTGGTAGGGACACTTGCAGTGGCTGTTGGATACCAAAGGACCCAACTGAAATAACTCTCCGCATTTGGCCAATAGGGATATTTTAGTTGTGTCTCTAGCAGTCTATCATCTTGCAGTCTGGTGACATATTGCAGAGGACAGAGTGAGAAAAAAACATCCATGACTCTCTCATATTCATCATTAGGCATGTGGTGAATTTTAGCAATCCTTTCTCCAAAGAAACCTGTGGCGTTTGGCAGCCTGGTTGTTTTCTTCCACATAATGAATGGAAATAGTAATAGCATTACCCATTCTTTTAAGATTGTTTAGACTCACAGTATGTATTACTGTCTGCAACGAACTTTCTACAATGATGTGCAGTAACATTATTGCATCTTCTGCATGGTGGGAATGTGCACGTATAACCTCAGAGTGTATGGAGTTAGGCAGGAGGAAGATCTGGGAAACAAAATGTCCAGGTTATAGTTACTGCACAGTGTTAAAGTGGAGTGAAAGTTTGGTCTGGCACATGTTCTCTGTTTTCACAGGGCCATTAACAATACAGCCATTTTCAGTCTCCTCATCCAATATTTCCTGTTTGCCTTGTGTATGAGTAGTATGTCTTGAACTTTCTGAATTGTAACAAAGGCCAGTTTCCCATGGTTTCTGCCCACTGCTCTCCTCCTTGGGTTATACCATTTGCACTGGCTGTTTGATCAGATTCTAGCATCACAAGATGCTTCTGCTTTCAAATTGTCTTTATTTCATAAAAATGAATAATAATTCTTTATACTCACATATTGATATGTTATAGAAATAAACCAATGAATCCTCACAATAGACCCAGGAGAATAGTCTGTCCCATTCTGTCTTAGGCTTTTGTACTGACACTTGTCGCCGTAGTACCTGTTTTGTCTTAATTGAAATTGTGAGATCTTCCTATGTGGTTTGTACAGTGATTAGAACATTGGGGTCCTTCCCAAAACTGACTGAGGCAGTGTTAAATGCCATATGCAGAAAGAAGTGATTTTTATTTGTAAATGACCCTGTTAACACATGCACTAATTTTTCACAAAGATTATTTATAATTCACTCTTGCCTATTGTATTAATTAATTAATAATTAACTACTGGTAGGATTGTTCTACAGAATGAACTTGGTATTCCTTTTAAAGGTGTGTTTATCACTCAAATAGGATGTGGTATACCTATCCAACTTTTTAGGTTCAGTTTATAACAGTTTTTATAGGATCATAGAAAATAAAGATGTAAATGGCCTATTAAACCACATATGCAATCCCCATGCAAGTGTGGGATATAGTCTGTTGATGCAGCGCATATCAGATATGAAGCTGACATTGGATGCACTGTCCAGCCATAAAATGACTGCCTGAGGGGCGTGATTCTGCAATCCTTGGGGACTGAGATTCAAAATCAGCAAAAGTCTTAAGGCTGTGCTCAATTATAAGCATGTTAATAATTCCCCCCTATTCAGCAAAGTACTGAAGTATGTGCTTAAGTCTTTTTGGCCTGAAGAGGACTTAAGTATGTACAATAAGTTAAGTGCATGCTTTGCTAAATTGAGCCTGAGAGCGCCGGGGCTCGCTCTTTAGCAAACCCACCTATCTTATTGATGGAAAGTGAAACACATTTGTCATTTTAAAAATGCGATAACATCATATTTCTGTCTTTTAATGTGGAGAATTCGAACAAAACTGACAACTTAGATTTTAAGAAATTTTAAGGTCAGGGACTGTCTTTTTGTTCTATGTTTGTACAGCACCTAACACAATAAGGCCCTGGTCATGACTGGGGCTCCTAAGCACTACAATAACAAATGTTATAAAGAATTATAATAACCTCATTCATTCCAAATTCATGAGAGTTACTTAAAAATATGACAGTTTAAAAATCATACGTGTTGTGTTGTTTTTATTTGCCACCAGGTTTTTGATAATTTAGAACTCATATTTTCAAGCTTTTCTCCACACCCATGAGAAAAAAAACTTACACTTTTTAAAAGATGAAAGCTGGGATGCTCATATAATCACATGACTACCGGAGCTGCAGTTTTAAGCAAACCGAGAAAAGGCAAGAGTATATGTCATAGAACATCTGTGGAATATATGCGATGCTTTGCCATGCTGCACTGTCTAGAGAAGGTCTCCACTTGTCTTAAATGCATATTGTAGTTAAAAGTGACTGTTACTGCTTTAAAAAAATGTTATGTATATTTAATGATATCATCTGTGCTGGAATTCTGCAACTCAGTGCAATTGAAAGCGTGCAAGTGAAAATAGCTGACACAAGGTTGACTCAGTAACCTTTGCATTTGATTTTGTATTATACTTGCACTGTAGTATTTGGAATTCCTCCTAGTCTCATGTGTTTGCTGTGTGATGGAACATTTATTTTCTATATGGAAAGCATAGTCAATCATCTAGCAATTCCATCTATTTCTTGTGTTTCAAGTGATGTGGTTACTCTTTAGACATAAGTTCTTCCTTCCCCTTTCCTGTATTTTCAATTAGCTATAAAGACTGGGCTGTAATGAAGCTGTTTTTCAGGTTTGTAGAGAGGCTTACCCGTAGATGCTGCATATATGATGTGTTTTAAATGCAGTTTCAAATGTTTCAGCTATGAAGAGGTTAACCATGATGTCCAGGGTTCTGCACTGTTTTCACTTCAGTCATAATTTTCTAATGATTCATTTTGTGTGGCTTTTTTCATTCTGAGCTCTTCTTGCGATTGATTAGTGGTTATTTCTCAGGCTCCTGTTTTGAGTCAATTTCTATTCACTTGAGAACTGCATTCTTTTTGTGCATTACTTATTTTTACGGTTTTCATTATTGCTAATTACCATTGTATTATTTCTGCAGTACTTTACATACCAAAAAAAAAAAAAGACATCCCTTTCTCCTAAAAAAAATGTGTAATCTAAAAACTGGCAAAACTCAATGACTTCACAGCTGTAGGATTGGGCCCTAAATTATGATGTCCTTGACAAGTGAAGAAAATAAACAGGATGGGAAAGAAAGGAGGGGAAAGGATGGGATGTAGGACAAAGGAAACAGCAGCTAGGTCTTGGAGAGCTGTTGCTTGATAATCTGTGCATTCTGGATGTTTGGGGAATACACTTTTAAAATAATAATAACAATAGCATGTGTGAACAGTGAGCAGTTACTATCTGGGAGGACCTTCCTCCCACACCCACTTCTTTTCTATTTCTTACCATGATCAATTATAACCTTGAAAATATTTCAGGATTGGGGTCACATCAGCTCTTATTTCATGTCAAAAGTTTGTCAGTTCCCAACCGGTACATCTAATACTGAACAATTTCACATTTTTTAAAAAATAAATTAGAAGAGAATCCAAATATACTCTGAGCTATTAGAGGGGCCAATACCATTGCCTAGCTCTACTTATCAAACTCTCCCCCTTTCCTTCCTCTCAATACACATGCTGAATACTCCATTGAATTTCACTCATGAATTGTTGTAGGAATTAATTACAACCACTGGGGTCAACTGAGTGCATCTATTATTAATAGTTACTAACAGTTTAATAATAACTGCCTGGTAAGGATCCAACATCATTTTCAGTGGGAATGAAGAATCCCTACAAGATCTGCATACAGATATGAAATTACCCTCTCTTTGTCCCTATACATTGCACGGAAGTTGATTCTTATGAAAAAGAGAGACTGTGTTCCATTTACCCCTGACATATGGATTTGTTACTGTTACGTGCCTTATCTTTGGAACTATTCTATGTTAAATCTTTGGACAAAAGAAAATTCTCTTTGGAGACCTAGAAATTTACAGTCTTCTTCTGGGGAAGATTAGCGAGTGTAGCCTGTGACTGAGGCCTGTTCTACCTACAAATTTAGGTTGACAGAAGCCACCTTACATCAATCTAATAATGTATGCGTCTACACTACGAGGTCCCTTCCGCTGACCTAACTCGCCTGTAACGTTGACTTAATTACTCCACTTCAGAGAGAGGCATAGAGCTTAATTCTATGTTGATGGATCCACAGTGTTTTGTAAGCTGACTGAATTGGCCTCCAGGAAGTGTCCCACAATGCTCCACTGTGATGGCTCTGGAGATCGTTTTCAACTCCGCTCTACAGCAGTCAGGTACACAGGAAACATCCCCTCCCCTGTTAAAGCCCTGGGAACTTTGAATTCCCATTTCCTGTTCGATCAGTGTGGAGAGCTTGCCAGCCCAACTGATCACGGTGACTAAATTCCCCAAACGCGCTCCAGTCTGGAGTACAAAGGAGGTGGTGGATCTTATTGGTCTGTGGGGAGAAGCATCTGTGTAGGCACAGGTCCAATCCAGCTGAAGAAATGTAGACATCCATGAAAAGTTTGCACGGGGCATGGGGAGAAGAGCTACAGCAGGGACATGCAGCAGGCCCGTGTCAAAATCTAAGAACTTTAGCAGGCGTACCAGAAGACAAGGGAGGCAAACAGTCATTCTGGTTCTGTACCACAGATATGCTGCTTCTACAATGAACTGCATGCAATTCTCGGTGACGAGCCTACCACTACCCCCACCCCCAGATGCAGTGCAGAAGTCTCCCGGGAGTCTGAGTCCTGGGACACCTCAGGCAACAACAAGGAGGACATTGTGGATGAGGAAGCACAGGAGGAGGAGAATAGGAGACAAGTGAACAGTGTATGCATTCTCTCAATGAGTTATTTTTAACTTTGGAGCCCAGCTGGTCACAGGACAGCCTGGTGGCTGAGTGTGATGCTGTGGAAGGCATCACTAGTGAGTATGCAATTACAATCAAACTGAAGAGGCTGTTCAAAATTAGCTGCCAACTTATCTGCCTCCACAGCCACCCCTCAGAAATTTCTCTTCCTTTGCCTCACAAATATTATGGAGCATGCAGCATGCAGCAATAACAATGGGGATATTGCTTTCACAGTGGTCTAACCTAGTAAGCAAACTGCTCCAGCGACCCTTTAAACATCCAAAGGCACATTCCACCACCATTCTGCTTTTGCTCAGCCTATTGTTCAACTGTACCTTATTGCTGTCAAGGTGGCTGGTATATGGCTTCATGAGCCATGGGAGCAAGGGATTGGCTGGGTCTTCCAGGATCACTATTGGCATTTCAACGTCATCAATAGTTATTTTGCAATCTGGAAGGAAAGTCCTGGATTGCACCTTTCCTGACCATCCCACATTGATGTCAGTGAAACACCCACTGTTATCCGCCAGCACTTGCAACACAATGGAAAAGTATCCCTTATGGTTTATGTACTCTTTGGCTAGGTGGTCTGGTGCCAAGATAGGGATATGTGTGCCATCTATCACCCCACCACAGTGAGCGAACCCCATCATGGCAAAACCATTCACTATGTTCTGCACATTGCCCAGAGTCACTACCCTTCTTAGTAGAAGTTGATTATTGGCCCTGCACTTGGATCACAACAGCTTCCAGGGTGGATTTATCAACTCTGAATTGATTCCCCACTGACCAATAGCAGTCTGGCGTTGCAAGCTGCCACAGACTGGTTGCCACTCGCTTCTCCACTGTCAGAGCAAGTCTCATTTTAGTATTGCTGCACTTCGGGGCTGGAGAAAGCTCTGCATGAAGCTCCAGGAAAGTGGCCGCCTGCATTCAAAAGTTCTGCAGTCGCTGCTCATCATCCCATAGTTGCATAATGAGCCCACCAGTCAGCTTGTTTCCTGGGACCAGAAATGGTGCTCCATTGTGTTCAGCTACTGCATGAATGCCAGCAGCAACCAAGAATTGTTTCATTCTATGGCTTGCAGCAGGACTGCTTGAATGACATTGCAATGTTCAGCTCCTGTCCCAGCCCTTGAAATACTGCAGGGTAAGCCGCAAGGTGTTTGTAATGCTCACATCAAGAGTGCACAGCTGAATGGCATCCAGGCTTCTCAGACTATGGTGTACAGGTGGCTAAGCCAAGCTTTCTGAAAAAGGAGCGAGGAAGTATCGATTGTTTGCCATTAGTATTAGGAGAGGGAGGGAGGGAGGAAACTGCATCATGAAAGACCATGCATCAAGAAGCCATATTGCCATTTCCTCTGCGACAATGTTTTGGTCCCATGAGGCCTTGCAAGCTACCCCAGTGCACTGCTCTGTGCATCAATGTAAGCACTGCTAGTGAGGACACACTCCACCGGCACATTGAATATAATGTGGACACTCATGACCAACTTAATTACTGTGGTGGCCGGGTGTCGACTTATATTAAGTCAACTTAACTTTATAGTGTAGAGATGTCCTGAGATACATAAAACTACAATAAACCATCTCTTGCAAGCCTTGTACCTTGCTCCATGTACCTTGCAACCATAGGAGGTAACTGAGTAATGTACTACTCATTGTTAGTAAGGGTGGCAGAGTCTAGTCATAAACTAAATTTACTTGGTGATTAAACATATGGCTATAAAGTAGTTTATAAAACTTGGGGAAAATGTATAATATGTAGGACCAATGACACAGCTCAAACATTAATTCCTTTGATATTGAGATCTCCAAGGAATATTCACAGCAAACAATTCACAACCAATTCACAGCATCATTTGATTTGCATGCAATTTGTCACATAAGCCACATGGAATTTTGTTGTGTTCCATGATTGGATAACCTAAGTGTTATATCTACTTCCATCTCCATTAGTACGGATGATTTTGAATAGTTTAAATCAGGGGTCGGCAACGTTTGGCACGCGGCTCGCCAGGGTAAGCACCCTGGCAGGCCGGCCTAGTTTATTTACCTGCTGATGCAGCAGGTTCGGCTGATCGCGGCCCCCACTGGCCGCGGTTCGCCGTCCCAGGCCAATGGGGGCGGCAGGAAGCAGCGTGGGCGAGGGATGTGGGGCCATTTAAAGTGCACACTCCTACTGGTCCTAGACATCCCAGGAACAATGCTGTGTGTGTGTGTGTGTACATATTATTACAAGAGCAGTGTATAAAAGATAATAAGTGATATAAATTTATCCTTTATATACCACTCTTGTAATATTATGCATGCAGGATTTGTACATACTAGCATTAATGAAGCTTATCTACACAAATATCTCACGTCCAAATGAGAAACAGACCTTGACATGTAATTATTCCTACTGCTAAAGCTGTGTGTAACTGTGACAGAGCCATACTCACCTCTCGTGAGCACCCCCAGCTGAGTGTCTGTGCCTGCACTCTCTCTCTTTGTGGTGGGTCTTCGGTGATTCAGCCCTCTGGCCAAGTCATACATAATCTGTCTGCGAGATAAAAGCAACATAAACCTCTTCCGGGGTACAACAGGGGTCTCTCTGAGTGCCCTCTGTAATGTCCTTGCTCTGGAATAGAGCAGTGCCCCAGGGCTCCTTCCCTGTGGGCAGTGTCTTCACCCTCTTTGGGCTTTTCTGGCCACAACTCTCCAGCTGGGCCACTGCAGTTCAGCTCCCGCTCTGGAGTGCCTCAATGTCCAGGCCACTTCCCCCCAGTGGCTAATGGTGGGTGGGGAGGGACCCAGGCCCAGTACTCCAGGTCCCAGCCCAGGGATCCTGTAGAGAGCAGCCATCTGCTGTGTCCCTTTAACTATATTGCACAGCAACTCTAATTCCCTGGGCCACTTCCCCATGGCCCTGCGTTGTCTTCATCCTTACCTCAAGGCCTTGTCCTAAAGGAGAGCCTGCGACTCTCCCCGGATTCTGGCAGCACTGCCCTGTGCAGGGTTCTGGAGCTCCATCAGCCAGACACACACCATCCACACTCCTACAGCTCCAGCAGGAACTGAACTCCTCTGGCCCTGCAGCTTATACTTATACTGACCTGCTGGACCCTGATTGGCTGCTTCCAACACAGCTGCCATAAGCAGCCTTGAGGACCTCTCTAATGCCCTTTTCTGAGGTGGGGTGCAGCAGGGTCCACAAAGCCTTCAGCAAGGGGCCTCAGGGCCTAGTCCACCCAGTTATGGTAACCTATTATAACCTGAAACCACACAAACTCAAGATTGGCTGGTAAAAGGTTGAAATTACTAAAGTGAGACCGTTAGCAAATTTGTGACCCTTAGTTCAAGGAAACCTCTGTAAAACTGAACTTGTACAGCTCTTCTTTCTCATGACATATCATTTATTTAATTTAATTAACATGGAGCCTGGCAAATTGAAATGAGCTCACAGTACGTGAGTGTACAGATTCTGGATGACCTTCATTCTTAGAAATAATAGTTCACTAAATTGCTTTATTATTCATTTTTTTTAACATGAAAACTTAATAGACTATTTTAGAAATATATAGTAGCTGACAATCTATATGCTGTCACAGAGACTCTGCAGGGTTTGCTGTGCATATATTTTGAACCAACCAATAAACAAAACCCATAATTTTGCAGAATTCCAAACAATCTATGGTTCCAGAAATTTTCTTGTGATAGTGAAAATACATGCAGCAGTGTCTGAAAGTTAATAGTTAATTATTGGACATTGTGTCTTTAAGAGGGATATGGTAGTTAATAGCAGTAAGTAGCTGATTACTTCTCCTTTATCTGTGTCTGGCCTTGATTCTCCATTGCATCCAAGGGTGGAAGCTGCAGGGAGTCGTTTGCAACTCCTGGTTCCGCTACCACCCAGCCCTGATGGAAGTTGGAGCATCAGGTTTCTTCTCATGGTACAGATTGTTGCAGGATCAGGGCCTAAGATTAAACAAATACTTATGAAATGTTGCTGTTTTTCAAAGGCTTGGCATCACAGTCGCCAACTTTCATGCGGTTAATAAGCACCCCTGTCATAACTATAAAGGGAAGGGTAACAGCTATCCTGTGTACAGTACTATAAAATCCCTCCTGGCCAGAGACTCCAAAATCCTTTTCCCTGTAAAGGGTTAAGAAGCTCAGGTAACCTGGCTGGCATCTGACCAAAGGACCAATAAGGGGACAAGATACTTTCAAATCTTGGGGAGGGGGAAGGTTTTTGTTTGTGCTCTTTGTTTGGTTGTTCGTTCGCTCTTGGGACTGAGAGGGACCAGACATCAATCCAGGTTCTCCCCATCTTTCTAAACAAGTCTCTCATATTTCAAACTTGTAAGTAAAAAGCCAGGCAAGGCGTCTTAGTTTTACTTTGTTTTCTCAACTTGTAAATGTACCTTTTACTAGAGTGTTTATCTTTGTTTGCTGTACTTTGAACCTAAGACTAGAGGGGAGTCCTCTGAGCTCTTTAAGTTTGATTACCCTGTAAAGTTATTTTCCATACTGATTTTACAGAAATGATTTTTACCTTTTTCTTTAATTAAAACCCTTCTTTTTAAGAACCTGACTGATTTTTTCCTTGTTTTAGATCCAAGGGGGTTGGATCTGTATTCACCAGGAGTTGGTAGGAGAAAGAAGGGGGGATGGTTAATTTCTCCTTGTTTCAAGATCCCAGGGGGGTTGGAACTGTATTCACCAGGAGTTGGTGGGAGAAAGAAGGGGGGGGTGGTTAATTTCTCCTTGTTTTAAGATCCCAGGGGGGTTGGAACTGTATTCACCAGGAGTTGGGGGGAGGGAGGAGGGGAATGGTTAATTTCTCCTTGTTTTAAGATCCAAGTGGTTTGGATCTGTATTCACCAGGGAATTGGTGAAAGGTTTCTCAAGGCTTCCCAGGGAAGGGAATCCATTTGGAAATGGTGGCAGCGGACCAGAACTAAGCTGGTAGTTAAGCTTAGAAGTTTTCATGCAGGCTCCTACATTTGTACCCTAAAGTTCAAAGTGGGGATACAGCCTTGACAGCCCCGATTCTCACAATAAGCCAAAAATCAAGCTAATCCCATTTCAAAACAAGGCCAAAACAAGCCAATCCCTAAGAACCCCAACACTCTATGTGACTAGATCCCCCCAGTGTGCAGTCTGGGACTGTGGTGGGCCCGCTGTGCACCCCTGACTCTCTCCCCACCTTGTCCCTGCTTACTCCTTGCCCCTGCTTGCCGGGAGCCGATCAAAAAAAAAAAGAAACAAGCTACAACAAGCTGCAAGCCAAACAAGCAACAAGCCAAAAACTAGCCAACAAGCAATTCACAAGCCAATTAAGCCAAAAACAAGCCCCATTTCTGTGTTTTTTTCACGGGTTTGGCATGTCTGTTTGGGATTTCCTTTTCCTGTGGCTACAGCAACACTATCACTTGCTGCAAGGACTTTTCTCAGGAACCCCTGCTCCCGTTCCAAAGTCTTCCTAGAAACTAGATATATTCTGGGGATAAATGCAGAGTGCACCTTGCTCTGTAGGTAGAACTTTGCAGATTGGTAGTTCTATAGTTAGGCAGAATTAGGAACACCCCCTCCTCACTCACTCCCCCCCCAACCCCTGGTGCCTAGTTCTTTGCTTTAACCACAAGACACCTCTCCTCTTCAACTACAGCTTTCCTCATGACTTCCTCTTCTTCACACCAGCAGCAGCAACACCATTTCAGCAGTTGGTATGTTTACAATCAACAGGTTTAAATGGGTCAGTTCTACAATGCAGACAATCTTTGTTCAGAAAATTATTCTAAATACATACACAGAAGAATTAATCTTATTTATTTTACTAATCACAGTCTCACATGCAACTCCATGCTGATTAGAATGAGTTATGAGCTGCTCTGCATTATCTGATTCTTCTTCTTCTCTTAATGCCTTTCTGTGTGCTAGTGCCTTCTGGCATTATATCAGCAGGATCTAAAACACAGCAGGGCTTCTTGCCTTGAATACCCTGGAATGCAGCTGGAGCCACAGGGATCCCATCAAGACAGTTTTGATGGACTTGCTGAACAGCAATGACACTTAGTCTCCATTGTATTTCAGCCTAAGTACAGCCATATTTTAAGGGGTCAAAGTATATTGTGTCTGTATTCCACTTCACACAAGCTTACCCAAAAGCACAATGAAACGAAAATCTTTGATACAAAAGCCCTGATCTTACAATCTTGACTCTCATGAAATTCATGAATAGTCTCATTGCCTTCATTAAAGACCCCTTAAATGAATAAAAATTTGAAGAATCAGGATGCTAGCTTGTAGGTGCTTCTGGACAGGGTCTTCATGCCAGATCCTCAGCCATTGTTGATCAGCATAGCTGCATTAACTATAATGGTGCTATATCAGAGTCACCACCTGAACATCTGCCCTGTCATCTTTCTTTGTAAATCATCTGTAAATGGCACTATATAAATATTTGTCTGTAGAGTATATTACATCGGATATAATTTATGTCGTTATATAAATTACAAAACAGCTGAAACTTTGTTCATTCAATTAGATGGAGCATATGATAAATATTATGGGCCAAATTCAATTGCTTTTTAAGCTTTGGTCCCAGATGGACCTCTATTAAATGCTACAAGAACATCAATGATGAGATCATGCAATATTCCAGCCACACCTGCACAGCAAGCCCTCTACTCCCTGCACAGACTATTCTTCTCAGAATCTAAAGTAACATGTGCAAGAAGTGGGGCAGCTGGATTGAGGAACTTCCTATTATTTTTGTTACTCTTTCTCCCCTGTTTCAGGACAATCCATTTGTGCATCTCATCCGTCTGTCATGTTTCATCAGCTAGATTGTAAGCTTTTTGGAGAAGGGATGTGTTATTTTCTATACATTGGTTCAACGTTTGGAAAATGGGGGCTTTAACCTGATCAGCCTCTAGGTACCACCACAAATGTTAAATCATAACCTAAGTTTCCTCTAAGCTGTGTGGCCGCACAGCTGTCTATTAAGCACCGTGCAGGTGCTCAGGGCTGCGGCGGGGAGAGATGCCTCTCCCCCAAGTCCCGGACCTGCCGCAGCAACCCTCCCCCGTGTCCGACCCAACCCAGCCCATCCCAGCCCGGACCTGCCATGGCCGGGGGACAGGCGCCTCTCCCTCTCCAGCCCAGGTGCTGATGTAGGGAGAGAGAGCTGGGTGGGGGAGTCCTCTCTCCCCATCGTAGCCCTGGTAAGTCCCACTGCACCCCAACCCCCCCAGTCCCAGCCCCACCCTGGAGCCTGCACCCCCAGCCAGAGCCATCACCCCACAGCACCCTAACCGTCTGCCCCAGCCCTGAGCCCCTCATCCCCCACCCCACCCCAGAGCCCACATCCCCAGCCAGAACCCTCAGTCCCCCGTACTTCAATCCTTTGCCCCAGCTCTGAGCCCCCTCATCCCCCCACCCCGCCACATGAATTTTGTTATGTGCACCAATATGGAGGGGATGTGTCACTGATCATAACCTGCATTAAGATGCACTGATCCACACCCCAAACCCAAGTTTCCTCCCCCATCATCAAAACACACCCTGGGTAGATACAGCTTAGCAAGACCTGGGGAGTTTAGGGGCACACAGAGCAGAGTGCTAGTTGCTCACAGCTTGGCTGTCTCTTTTTCCACTTATTTTAATTGGAAATAATGTACCAAAACACCCTCATACAAAACAATATTTCAGAGCAAATCCAAATATTACTCACAATGGGACTATACTCATGGAAGAAGGGGTTTTCAGGATCACATCGTCTATGTTTTCTATGGGTATGTCTATATTGCATCTGGGAGTGACCTTCCCATGCTAGTGGGACTTGTGCTAGCACATTAAAAATAGTTGGGTAGACATTGTGGCTCAGACAAAAGTTCTGACTCTTAAACAATACCCTCCTCACTCTCCACCCCAGGTTTGAGAGCCTGAGCTCCAGCCCAAATCACTACATGAAAGCAACATCTACACAGTTATTTTAAACGCACTAGCGCAAGCCCCATTAACACAAATCTGTGGATCCAGGCTTGGAGGTTTGCTTCTGTGGGGGAAAAATTTGCTAGGGCCTGAACTTTAGTTGACTCGGGCCTGAACTTTGGTTCAGACTTGAACATTAGTTAAGTTTATTGGAGAAGAGGGGTTCTTAGAGGCCGGGTGAAAGAAAAATACAAAAGCAGAACTATCTCTAATCACAAGGCCTATGATTCATAATGGCTCACTAATAGTTTTAGGGGAAGCTTGGGAACCGCAAAGGGCAGACTGTGAAAAACAGGAAAGCTTGCTATGCTATCTTCCCTTTTTTGGGAAATGTATTCCAAATATGGCAATAATGTTGATAAGAAAGTATGCATTACCTAATTGTAGTTTTATGCTATATAAGCTATTTGAAAATCTGTAGTCGGGGGGATTGCCAGTTCGCTGGTACCCCCCGTGCATGCGTGAAAATAAAGAGGCCTCAGGCAATTCTGATCCAAACACAAGGCGTGATCATTTTTCCACAACACTTCCAAATGCTGTATAGATGTATTAAGGGCTACACATTGTGTTGACAAAATTAGAAAAGCCAAGGCACAAAATAAGATCAAACTAGCTGGAGACATAAAAGGAAACAAGAAAACATTCTACAACTACATTAGAAGCAAGAGGAAGACCAAGGACAGAGTAGGCCTGTTACTCAATGAGGGGGGAAAGAAAATAACTGCAAGTGTGGAAATGGCAGAGGTGCTTAATAACTTCTTTGTTTCAGTTTTCACCAAGAAGGTTGGTGGCGATTGGACGTCTAACATTGTGAATGCCAGTGAAAATGAGGTAGGATCAGAGTCTAAAATAGGGAAAGAACAAGTCAAAAATTACTTAGACAAGTTAGATGTCTTCAAATCACCAGGGCCTGATGAAATGTATCCTGGAATACTCAAGGAGCTGACTGAGGAGATATCTGAGCCAGAAGACTGGAAAAGGGCAAATATAGTGCCCATCTATAAAAGGGAAATAAGGACAACCCGGGGGAATTACAGACCAGTCAGCTTAACTTCTGCACCCGGAAAGATAATGGATCAAATAATTAAGCAATCCATTTGCAACACCTAGAAGATAATGAGGTGATAAATAACAGTCAGCATGGATTTGTCAAGAACCTGATAGCTTTCTTTGACAGGGTAACAAGCCTTGTGGATTGGGGGGAAGCGGTAGATGTGGTATATCTTGACTTTAGTAAGTCTTTTGATATTGTCTCACATGACCTTCTCATAAACAAACTAGGGAAATACAACCTAGATGGAGCTACTATAAGGTGGGTGCATAACTGGTTGGAAAATTGTTCCCAGAGAGTAGTTATCAGTGGTTCACAGTCATGCTGGAAGGGCATAACGAGTGGGGTTCCACAGGGATCGCTTCTGGGTCTGGTTCTGTTCAATAGCTTAATCAATGATTTAGATAATGGCATAGAGAGTACACTTATAAAGTTTGAGGACAATAACAAGCTGGGAGGGGTTGCAAGTGCTTTGAAGGATAGGATTTAAATTCAAAGTGATCTGGAGAAATGATCTGAAGTAAATAGGATGAAATTCAATAAGGACAAATGCAAAGTACTCCACTTAGAAAGGAACAATCAGTTGCACATATACAAAATGGGAAATGACTGCCTAGGAAGGAGTACTGTGGAAAGGAATCTGGGGGTCATAGTGGATCACAAGCTAAATATGAGTCAACAGTCTAATGCTGTTGCAAAAAAAGAAAACATCATTCTGGGATGTATTAGCAGGAGTATTGTAATCAAGACACGAGAAGTAATTCTTCTGCTCTCCTCCACGCTGATTAGGCCTCAACTGGAGTATTGTGTCCAGTTCTGGGCGCCACATTTCAGGAAAGATGTGGACAAATTGGAGAAAGTCAAAAGAAGAGCAACAAAAATGAAATGATTAAAGGTCTAAAAAACATGACCTATGAGGGAAGATTGAAAAAATTGGGTTTGTTTAGTCTGGAGAAGAGAAGACCGAGAGGGAACATGATAACAGTTTTCAAGTACATAAAAGGTTGTTACAAGGAGGAGGGAGAAAAATTGTTCTTCTTAACCTCTCAGGATAGGACAAGAAGCCAGGGACTTAAATTGGGTTTAGGTTGGACATTAGGAAAAACTTCCTAACTGTCAGAGTGGTTGAGCACTGGAATAAATTGCCTAGAGAGGTTGTGGAATCTCCATAATTGGACATTTTTAAGAGCAGATTGGACAAACACCTGTCAGGGATGGTCTAGATAATACTTAATCCCGCCTTGAGTGCAGGGGACTGGACTAGATGACCTGTCAAGGTCCCTTCCAGTTCTATGATTCAATGATTCTCTGAATTATAGTAGTAGAAATGTTCAGGAGAATGTGAAAGTAGTGTCTTTGATTTGTTCGCATGCATATAAGACTCCTCCTGGCTTAGCTATGACAGTGGTGGAGCAAATGTTTGGGAGATTCAGAAGAAGAATCTTCTTCTACTGTATCAGAATGTGACTGGCATTCTGGAAGGGGAAATTTCCCTTAATGTGAGGATGTTGCATAGCTAATGCAGTGCTGAGCATGATGGATGTGCCCTCCTGTCACTTCAGTAACCATGCCTGTGTCAGGTAGAAAGCTTCATTTGAAAACATAGGCGCATCCTTGTACTAATAAATGAGGCTACAGACACAGGTAAACCAGTCCCAACAGTAGTTTCACATATAGCGAGAAATAACACTGTTAAAATTCCCAGATGCGTGAGATTGGCAAGCATCTCGGAGGTTCAGATAATACTTTTGACTGCATTGGAAGATAAGAAGATTTTAAAATACTTTGGTGCTCTTGGAAAGTCTGTGTTATTTAGCTCTTGTGTAGTCAGAGATTATTTCCAAGCTATAGGGTTCACTCTGTATTTTAGTGCCAAGCATTATATATTTAAGTATTTAAAGTTTCCCTAAATGGATTACCAGTTTGTGAAAGCATACATATATTGTAATGTATGTGCACCATGTAACATATATGTATTTCCTTGTGAGGGGCTAACTAGTAGTCAGCTAACTAGTACTCAGCAGCTTTGCCTAAGAATGAGTTCAGTTAGGGTATGTCTATGCTGCAATTAAAAACTCACAGGTGGCTCATGCCAACTGACTCGGGTTAGTGGGGCTGTTTAATTGAGGTGTAGGCGTTCAGGCACAGGCTGGGACCTGAGCTCTGGGACCAGAGCCTCTCCCAGGGCCCCAGAGCCTGGGCTCCAGACCAAGTCCAAATATCTGCACCTCAATTAAACAGCTTCTTAACCCAAGCCCTGCAAGCCAAAGTCAGTTGGCTCGGGCCAGCTGCAGGTGTTTAATTGCAGTGTAAACATACCCTTAGAAAGCAACTAAGACAGAGAGAACAGGCTTTACTGGTGACATGATGCACTTCCAAAAATAATTGCACCATAAACAACAATAAGCATTTCTCCAAATTTAACTGCCTGTACAGTCAGTTAGAGGGAACTATCTCTGATATCACCATCAATTCTTTCATCTATTGATTCTTAACAATGTACCAATTATTTTTTGTCTTTGCTAATAGTTATATATTTTCCAAGGCATAAAAATATCGAATGTTGTCTTCTTATCACAACAGGCATTTAGCAAAGCAATATTTTTGCCTATACACATTTGTTTTCTGTTTTGCAGCCTGTTTTGGAATTGACATGAAGAATCCAGGAAGAAAGTTGTTTTTTTTAATGAGCTGAATTGTCTCAACAGTGCCCTAAACAACAAACAAGGCTTCATTTTCGCTGAACAAACATGTTATCAAAATCATAGTGGGTAAATGTGCTCATCTTCAAGTTACCATCACCATTACTCTTCTCATCACTTGATATTCCCAGTTTGTAATCTGTACATTTAAAGAGAGTTTTTATACGATTATATGCTGGCTCTGTATTTTAGTTTGTTTCTTGTAGCGGCTGCTGTAGTTGAAGTTGTAAAACATTTTCATTGTATCCTCTGCTTTCGAAATGCTCATAATTTACTGAAGGAACATATTCAGGGCTAAAATGTTCCATATTCTCTCTCTTTTTGGTGCTGAATTTGTGGAACACTTTGAACAAACTCCTGTTAGCCATTTTTGAGTTCCAGGAGAATGAAAAAAAATATTCTCCCATTTAAGAAAGTTCTTTCTCCACTTTATTTTTCTTACGCACTCATCAAAAATGGCTGAATGTTGACAGCTGGCATGCAAGTGTTCCTCAGTGAACAGTGTGCCCTTGGCCCATTTTGAAATCATTTATTGAATCAAGTTCAGAACAATTGAAGAGTGGCTGCTCTTCAGTGCATGCACTGTAGCCAATGTTGTTAGGGATGAGAGCCTGCCTTTGTATTTTTCATGCATGCAATTCCTTTTAAATATTAAGTTAGTGCTAATTTATTGGTAGAGATTAATTAAGTATGCACCTTTCAATCCATATTGAGTTGCTGAGAGTCAGTCTTAGGGACATAAGGGCAAATCCATCACTATTTCCCTTGGGCACTTGTGCCTCAACAGGTGATGGAACTGTAAAATCTAGAATGAAGCATCTAGCTTGTTGGGAGCCCAAACAGAGATCTTCACTTTCTGTGACAATGAGGTATGAGCTGTAGATGGGCTCTAGCACTGTCGGGGTTGGGACACTTAACTGGATGTATAGACCAACCCTCCTTCAGGTGAGACTGTTGGAGCTCTAAGAATCCAATTGTGGCCTTAGGCAGCACAGTCTCCCATGAACTGCTACTTTCAAAGTGTACAGGGACCAGGAATTGTCCCAAAATCACTTTCAGATTTTTCTCATAAAAAGTGCACACTTTTCACTGTATGTTATTACCCATTTAAGCACTTATGGGTACTGTAAGGTGACTTAAGTGCTTATGCCACATTAAGGGCCGGATTTTTAGCAGTTCCAATGAAGTAAATGGAATCACACCAGTGTAAAGCTGGTGTGAGAGCAGAATCAGCAGTAATTAATTAAGGTACTTTCAAAGATTATAGGGCAGCTTTGCAACAGATATAATGTAGCTGCATTGGAATTAATGGAGCTACGGCAGTTTGTACCAGCTAAGAACCTGGCCTTATGTCATCTGAAGAATGTAGTGTGTGCTTATTATGTTTTAAGAAGCCTTAAAGCCTTACACTACTGGGGAGGATTTTAGGTGGCTGACCAGTAATTTAGCCACCTTAAATATCTGAGATTGTTTAAAAGTTTATGGCTTCTTCATGTGTTTAAAATTGTTTCAGTGCTTGTTCAATCTTCACGATATTCCCCTCTCCCTTTCTTTGAAAACCTAGGCAGTGAAATACAAAACCACCCAAACCAAACCAATCAAAACCCCCAAAACTGTATGAGATGACATTGAGGTTGCTCGCTTCACATCAGAAAATGCATAAATTAAGGTTTCAATAGCACTTGTAATTTGGTGATGTTGCACATAGGTAGTATTGTATATTATTGCTTTTGTGGTTAATTGTGAACCTTAAAATATTACTGGCTGTCACCTGAAATATAGAATATAGAACACACTTCAAGTAGTGTAAACAGAGTTTAATGTTGCTATTGCAACTTCCACATTTGCATTTCCTGACTTCACTTGAGCTGAGCAAAAGCTTCTTGTCTTAATACAACTTCTGGCTTTTAAAATCCTAGGTTTCTAAAGAAAGGAAAAAAATAGAATCTTGACAACCTAAAGTTGCCTTAACTTGCTTTTGGCATAGTTTATTTTCCAGTTAAGGCAGGGTTTTTTTTAGCTAATAGGAAAGGCTAGTTTGTTTCTTTAGAACCCACTTAAAATCAAGTTCATAGTAGGAAGAGGAATATATCATTAGAATACAACAGTGCATGTTTAAGTGGACCATTGATATACACAATATATTAAATGCTGTATATTAAATGCAGCATAACAAGGATACTAATTTGATTAAAAAGTTTACTGTACAGTTGATCCTATTACAGTCAGGAAAAGGCACCATAGGCCTCATTATTTATTAACTTCATGAGAGTAGTAAGATTTTTAATAATCATTTACTATTTGTGTGTTTCACTCGTGATACAAGGCTTAGTGCAAAGACCTGACATCCACTTATTCCTTACCCAAGTCTAACATTCATTCGGGTATTTACAGTGTTTGCGGTGATGAGATGAAGCCAAATATTATCATTCTCATGGTAAAACTGAAAACAAGAATGTGGCAAAATACTTTGGCTACATCCACAACTGACAAATGGGCACAATCTTATATATTCAATGCCCAGCTCGTGCCAATAGTGAATTTGGCCACTAACGATGGGTCTCATCCATTGCTTATTAAACTCAATGGAAATACTTCAATTTATATCAGTAGGCTTTGGATCAGGCCATATATCTCTATTATTTTTATTTGCAGCTTGAACTACCAGCCTTTTTCTGAGCCTTCCTGGGGAGAATAGCAGGAACAAAAGCTGGAGAAGCCTCTGGAGTCTTCTAGGTCAGTAATAGTTCTTCATTGAGCCATTTTTGACACTGTCTAGAATGAAATGTGCTGAGAATTAAGTGGTGGGAATTGATGTTTTCATGGGTAATGGTCTATGAGAGGATGACATTCATGCTCAGCAGTTCCAGATATGTATTAAAACACTTCTATAGAACAGGTTATTTGGAAAGCCGAAAACAAAACAAACATATAGAAACAAATGAGTTACATATGTTATGCTTATAAGAAGAACACGGGATCTTTTTTAGGGGAAAAGGCAATAGGCCACGTTTATTGAAGATACAACAATTAGCATATGCATTCAATCACACCACACACACACACACACACTGTCCCACCAGTCGATGTTATAGTTACCAGTCCAGAGTCCGGATCAACCTAATGGCCAGCTAGGTTGATCTCCGGTAGGGAGGAGCCGGGTTCTGTCGGTCGCGACACGATTCTCCGGGGAAGTCTTGGCAGGACGAACCCAAAGTTTAATGGCAAGGCACCCTGTTTATATAGTGATTTTCCTTCATTGGGACCAACGAGTTTTGCACCATCATACTGTAATCAATTGTTGTTTGACAAGTGCTTGTTTTCTTAAATTGTCCTTCTCATCCTTTATCTTGTTCTTTGATCAAGTACCTCAGGGAGTTATCCCATGCTGGTTTTGATCACAGCTATCTTTTCCCCATTGATAGGTGCCTGTCTCATCTTTAGAGACGTCAATCTGCCTTCCTCTGACATTTCAATAGGGTCGTGTTGCAGCCTCCTGGCGCCCTTGTGTCTGTCTCCAATTCCTCCCTAGACCATCTGGTTCAGCAATGGCTTTCACACTTATCTCTTAACACACACATTCCTCATTCATACACAACACAAAATTAATTACACAGAACATTTTGAACAGGAACATCAAATTGCAATGCAAAAGAAAAACAATCATTGCATTCTTTTACTTATTTTAAAATGCTAAACCTACAACAAATTGGTGACCCTCAAAGGTCTGTCACTGCCTTGAAATCAGCACAGACACAGATTCTGGCTGATGCATCTTTACCAAATGGCCCATTAGGCCATTCCTTTCTGCTATTCAAGAAGGGTGGCTGGCAGGATATGATCAAGTCACACACCAATACATTTAATTCATGCTACATTATTATCTCATTATTCTTCATTCTAAATCATACCAAATACAAACATAAAATTGTACTACTACACATACTCTACAAAGAGTGGAATGAAACTCGAGACTTCTTATTAGCATAACATACAAGCATAAATATACTCATCCAGTGAGCTTGAGTCACTGCCACTGGCATAGAGATGTGTAAATTCCATGCAAGGCATTCATCACCAGCAAAAACAAACTGGGTCATCCCCATGGTTTTCTTCAAATTGAAGAGAGTAGGGTTAGTTTCTGGGACACTATATGGAGCCCCACCTGCAAAAGCTATTTGGGAGAGACTTTAAATCATTCTGGCCATGCCATCTCCTCTACCACCCCTGTCCACTTGCACTCCACTTTTATTGGAATTGAACTCCAGTCACCCACTATTAACCTGTTTTACTACAATCCTCTTCTTGGCAGACTTTTTTGCTGCCAAAGAGTCACAGCAGAAATTGTGGAGGATTGAAATCCTATATGTCGAGGGTGAGTTTCAACAGACTTACTTAGTAATTCTCTCAGGGTGACATCCTCACTCCATTGAAGTCAATAGCAAAACTCCCATTGACTTAATTAGAGCAAGGATTTCACCCCCAGGTTCAGAAGCATCACCCAGAATGGAAGTGCCGGAGATATATGCAAGTGATAAATACATACATATGTCAGTTCAATCTTAAAAATGGAGAAAGTGCAATATCTACATTTTCTGTGAGCTAAAAGAGCCTATTTTCATATAGATCAAGAAGCCTGGACAGTAACCTGTGAAAATCTTTTCTTTTGTTCTTCAGACAGAAAGAAATCCTTTTATAGATCTCCAGTCACTTTCATCCCAGAATTGGAGCTGTGTAAAATATTTGCATTGAACGTTAAATCCACTGGAATGTAGCATTGAGTTTGAGGTTCAGTGTATTCATGAAAGTCAGGCACCTCTTGCTATTGCCTCACAAAACATTTATTCAGGTACCTTGAAAATGGAAATTGGAGGGATTGAATATTACAGAGTAGAATAGGGAGCAGAGCAGTTTGAGAAGGCGTTCATATGGTAGGTGAATATACTTAATGAAATTCTGTTCTAAGTATGTAATGATTTTCTCCAGGCAAAGCAATGGATGCTGAAGCTTGACTCTCCTCTCTGAATAATTACTAGTATTCCAAACCAAAATCTACTCTTATAGTCCTCAGCAGAAAGCTGTTTGCCACCAAATGTACAAAGCCTTGTTTTGCCAAAGAATAGCACAGAAAAATTCTCCCCTCTGGGTAGAGAAAATAGATTTTTTCTGCAAGCCAACTCTAATTGTATTCATTTCTTTGAAATGGATATTAATGATTTTACAGTATTTAATAAGTTTGTCCCTGACTGATTTTTCTCTTCTGAATTAATTTCACTTTTCTCATAATTAATTTATAGAGATTGTACTTCATGTAAATTAATTATGATTTTTTTTCTTTAGATGAAAAACAGTGTCCATATGATAACTGCTATTATTATAAAAGTGTGGCTAGGGCACACTTTAGCTGAAGATGAGTTTCAACTTTCATTATAGCCCATCTTTTTCAGTTATTCATATCTGTGTCAGACTAATGCCTTTCATATTGAAATGTTCTATACATGCCTGAGCCTAAATAGAGGTAAATTCTTTTGCAAAGTATGAGTAAAATCAATGGAATTTACCTCAGTTTCAGGCAGCTGTAAACTCCACCAATATAAACGGGGGCTTTTCGTTGGGCTTTCACCAATGTATCTACATCAGTGCTGGTACCAATGGCTTCAATCAGGGATCGACAACCTTTGGCAAGTGGCACGCCAGGGTATGGACCCTGGTGGGCCGGGATGGTTTGTTTACCTGCCACGTCCGCAGGTTCGTCCTATCGTGGCTCCCACTGGCCGCGGTTTGCTGCTCTAGGTCAACGAGGGCTGTGGGAAGCGGTGGCCAGCACATCCCTCAGCCTGCGCCGCTTCCAGCAGCTCCCATTGGCCTGGAGCAGCAAACCACGGCCAGTGAGCTGCGATCGGACGAACCTGCGGACGCGGCAGGTAAAGAAACAGGACCGGCCCACCAGGGTGCTTACCCTGGCAGGCCACGTGCCAAAGGTTGCCGATCCCTGGCTTAAATCATAACAAATTCCCAATGAAGGGCAAGATCTGGCATTTCTTGCAGTTCAATCAGTGCAATCATTTTTAAGTTGCACAAACATGAAAGTAAATTCTCCTCATATGTTCAGATCAGATATTTTGGGCATAAATCACTGAATGATGACTGAAGTTGAAGCAAACATGACTAGTTTTGTAGGTTTTATTGTTAGCTAATGAATAAGTTCAATTTTTTGGGGGGGGGCGTTAATTAGTTTTAAAGTAACTGTAAAAATGTTGCCAATTATCATTCTAGATTCCACTGACTTAAAACTGTACTAAATGTACTCAGTATTTCCCCCCTCATATTTAGAAGATAAGACTTTGTGGAAAAAAATCAAGTTGAGAGACTTCATCTGTTTGAAGTAAAGGAGGGAAAATAATTATTTCAGATATATGAGTTTGCATTCTTGAATGGTTCAGCTTGTGTTTCATACAAGGATATCAATTACAGACATTAAAAATGTGGTTTCTCACTCAATGACTTTACTGAGATGCACCCATTTATGACAGGTCCAAACTTGGCTTATAAACTTAACAAAAGTGCATTAGTAAATGATGTGGGTAATTAATGATAATAAAGATGACATAAATACAAGTTCTTTATGTTGATTTCTACCTAACCTACAGGACATTAAAGCCAGTAGAAAGACTCCCATTGGTCTGAGTGAACTATAAATCAGATCGCTGATGATCTGGTAACATATACTTAAACTGCTCTTCTGCTGAACTACCTCATCTTTCCAGAGCTGGAAACTAACATAAGAACTAGATATTTAAATATTTCAATGGCAGTTAGGTACCTCAATACCTTTAAAAATCTGGCCCATAGAGTTTAAGGCCAGAAGGGATCACCAGATCATCCAATCTGGCCTCCTCTATATCATAGGACACAAAACAACATCCAACCACTCCGACACCAAGCCTAAAAACCAGATAGACCAAAGCATTGTGCTCTTAGAGCATCAGTCTCTTGTTTTGCAGGCTGCTGCCATACTGCCTTTCTTTCTAATTAGCACAGGATAACTAGGATACTACCTCTAAAGCCTCACTGGAATAGTAGTGGGACTGCTTTAGCCATTCCAACTTTATTATCTAGTTGTGGATTTTTTCACTTTAAAATGTTGAGAGTAAGAGACTGAATCCACTTAACTGAGGTTTATTTACAGGTCATCCACTTGTACACTGAAAAAATAGAATGGGCTTGATTCTTCTTTCATTTACACCAGAATAATCAGGAGTAACTCCAGACCTGAAGTCACTTGAGTCACACCAGTTTAAAACTTGTGTAAGTGAGATCTGAATCAGGCCCAATATGGTTAACAGTTATCTTAAAAGGAGCCTAGAGATTTTGGGGAGGTAGTCTAGTGCAGATGACTTATTCTAGAACTTCCGTTTCCCCACTGGCTAAGAGAAACAGAATGAGATATGGACAATAAAATGTAAACAACATTAAGTACCTGTTTTATTTTTTAGAAATTAAAATATTCATTCTCCTCCTTGACAAAAATATTTTCCTTTTTGACATTCATCATTTTTTCCTAAAGTGATTTAGACCTTGGGTCCATTGGGAATCTACTTCAATTTAAGCAACTGATAGTCAGTCATCATGTGGCTGTATTAATACAAGCCTCAAGTGCAGAAAAGGAAAATTTCAATTTGTACCTATGGAATTTACCCTAGTTTCAGGCAAGTGTAAGCACCACCAATATAAACAGTAGCTTTTTCTTGAGGGGTTTCATCAATGTAGTTACACCAATGCCTGGTTCTGATTGCTGAAATCATTACAAATTCTCAGTGAAGGGGAGGAGGGATAGCTCAGTGGTTTGAGCATTAGCCTGCTAACCCCAGGGTTGTGAGTTCAATCATTGAGGGGGCACTTAGGGATCTGGGGCAAAATCAGTACTTGGTCCTGCTAGTGAAGGCAGGGAGCTGGGCTCAATGACTTTCCAGTTCTATGAGATAGGTATATCTCCTTTACTTCAAGACCAGGGATTTCATGTAATTAAAAACAAAATGAAACAAGACCTTACTCATTTCCCTTCCCAGAAATGACAAAGGACCCGATCCAATAAAAGGAATAATTCCTTTGACTTCAATAGGCATTTTATCAGGTCTAAAGTCACCAGATTCAATTTCAATTCCTCTTCTGCTCTCTAGACCTTTACCTTGTAATGGATGTATAATGCATTTCTGATCTCCTGTGTAACAGAGGCCATTAAACCTCACCCAGTAATTCCTGCATCAATCCCCTAATTTCTGTTTGAGCTATTGCATATCCATACACCCCATTTCTATCCGTATTATTGGGTAGAATGAATGGCATCTCTGTCAAATGCTATGCTAGCACAATAGAAATGTAGCAGGCCAAATGTTATATGGGGTTTAAATGCCGACCCATTGTATAGAAACTGATGCAGAAGAAGGGAGTCAGTAGAGGGCAAGAAAATATAGCCAAAAGGAACTTGTGGGAAGGCATTGGAGATCTGTCACTAACTGAGTTAATTAACCTGCATCTATGCTGCAAAGTGAACAGGTTACCAGACCAAGAGAAAGTAGCATGTGGACTCTAGCCTGTACCCCCCCCCCCCAGATGGGCTAACTAACTTGGATTAAAAGGACCACCAAACTCAGGTCAGATGTTTTTGTGTGTGGACAGTAGCTGTACTAGGGGCAACACCTGAGTTGAGACCCAGTTAACTCTGCAGTGAAGATATGCTCTTAGATGTAGGAACGGCTCATTGTTGGGTGGGGAGGGAGGACGGAGGGAGAAAAAATCAGATTGGCTGTTTGCTATGCAAATTAAAATTGGTGCCCAGAAAAATCTGCTTTTACTGAGGTTGCAAAGAGTTGAGAACCTCATGAAAATTTTAGCACATTATTTCCTATTGTGTTGTATCAGCTAGTCAAGCATGGAGAACTACTTCAGGAGGAGGGGGAAAATGTCAAGGAGAAGAAATGAAGTGAGACAAGCAACAAGAGCAGCCAAAAACCATGATAGGATTTTGTTAACAGATATGACTGATTGACTTGATTTGAAATCTATGAGGCACCATCAAGAAACTCATCAAAATCACTTCACAGAAAATATTCCTAACAACTACACTGGTGACACAGGTCAATGGTCAGGATTAATGGAGATCAATGGTTGCATTAACATCTCCCCACTCTTCTCTGCAGCAAGAATTTTTTGTAGCTGCAACAATGGTATCAGTAGTATAAGATATGACCAGGGTTAGATGATAGATGGGCTGCAAAATTTGCTTAACTGTCTTGCAGAATTTGGCTGGCCCTGCAGTCATGACACCGTAAAACTGAAATTAAAAGGAGTGGAAGAACCACAATATTGTGCCAAATGGGAAAAAAAATCACTCAAGATTTCCAAAGGGTGGGGAAGAGAGTGAGGAAAAATCACTACACTTTTCACTGTATTTTTTCTAAAATTTCTCAGTGTCCCAATGAGTCAGTGACACAGAAACAGGCATCAGGAATTAAAACTCAGGACTGGGACGTTATGATTGATTAGGTGTGAAATTAATTGTGTGCTGAAGGGACCACTGCTTTAGGTGCTGTTTATCAACTATTTTCATGCGTTATATGAGATTGGAAGGCCAGACAGTAGAAGACATTGAGCTAAATACTGCTCTGAGTAATGCTGGGATTTCATTGATGGGATTACCCTGCTGCAGCTGAGAACACCATTTTGCCCATCATGTGGATAAATGCACAGTGGACCACTACTTGTGAGGATGTGCACACAGAAAAAGAGGCAGCCAGGCAGGGTGCAACTACTTAGTCCTTCAGGATCCCACAGCCTAAGTCAATGGAGTTCCTACTTTGCATCCACAGACAGACATGGATGTGGCTTTGGTAATGGAGTGTCTTCTTAGTGTGGGAACTAACTGACCGGGCTATTCCACATCGTTCACAGATTGCACTGGACCCTCACCCTCGGCAATGAGGGGCCCATTTGTAATTAGGAGTTCAGTGTGGAGCTTCAATAAGGTCAGCATATATGGGTCAACATTAGCACTGCTTTTTCACTGTTGCAGTAGAAGCATCTCCAACACAGAATATGATGGATGGTGCTTGGTTTGTTCCCACGACTGAATCCATTTTCAGAGTGGCAGAGGCAGACAAACTCCTGTCAGATCTGCTGGATAATCTTTCTCCTGTGTGAGGAGTTGCTCCTGCTTTTGGATCCTTGTCCTATCTGATGAGCTACATCTGATTATGGGTATTGTCCAATTAAGTACTCCTACTTAGTGATCCCACTCTGCCCAATCCCACTACTGTCTAATCAGCTCTTTAAACTATTTGATTACCTGCTCTTTTCTATTGATCAGTCAGCTGTTCCTTCTGATGATCCTGTTCCTTTCTGATATGCTGATCTTGCTCTAATCTGCTGTTTCCTTTCTCACTTTGTTTCTGTCCAACCCTGATTCATTCATAGATTCATAGATTCTAGGACTGGAAGGGACCTCGAGAGGTCATCGAGTCCAGTCCTCTGCCCGCCTGGCAGGACCAAATACTGTCTAGACCATCCCTGATAGACATTTATCTAACCTACTCTTAAATATCTCCAGAGATGGAGATTCCACAACCTCCCTAGGCAATTTATTCCAGTGTTTAACCATCCTGACAGTTAGGAACTTTTTCCTAATGTCCAACCTAAACCGCCCTTGCTGCAGTTTAAGCCCATTGCTTCTTGTTCTATCCTTAGAGGCTAAGGTGAACAAGTTTTCTCCCTCCTACTTATGATACCCTTTTAGATACCTGAAAACTGCTATCATGTCCCCTCTCAGTCTTCTCTTTTCCGAACTAAACAAACCCAGTTCTTTCAGCCTTCCTTCATAGGTCATGTTCTCAAGACCTTTAATCATTCTTGTTGCTCTTCTCTGGACCCTCTCCAATTTCTCCACATCTTTCTTGAAATGTGGTGCCCAGAACTGGACACAATACTTCAGTTGAGGCCTAACCAGCACAGAGTAGAGTGGAAGAATGACTTCTCCTGTCTTGCTCACAACACACCTTTTAATACATCCCAGAATCATGTTTGCTTTTTTTGCAACAGCATCACACTGTTGACGCATATTTAGCTTGTGGTCCACTATAACCCCTAGATCCCTTTCTGCTGTACTCCTTCCTAGACAGTCTCTTCCCATTCTGTATGTGTGAAACTGATTTTTCCTTCCTAAGTGGAGCACTTTGCATTTGTCTTTGTTAAACTTCATCCTGTTTACCTCAGACCATTTCTCCAATTTGTCCAGATCATTTTGAATTATGACCCTACCCCCCAAGGCAGTTGCAGTCCCTCCTAGTTTGGTATCATCTGCAAACTTAATAAGCGTATTTGCTATGCCAATATCTAAGTCATTAATGAAGCTATTGAACAGAGCCAGTCTCAAAACAGACCCCTGTGGAACCCCACTTGTTATGCCTTTCCAGCAGGATTGGGAACCATTAACAACAACTCTCTGAGTACGGTTATCCAGCCAGTTATGCACTCACCTTATAGTAGCTCCATCTAAATTGTATTTGCCTAGTTTATCGATAAGAATATTATGTGAGACCGTATCAAATGCCTTACTAAAGTCTAGGTATACCACATCCACAGCTTCTCCCTTATCCACAAGACTCGTTATCCTATCAAAGAAAGCTATCAGATTGGTTTGACACAATTTGTTCTTTACAAATCCATGCTGGCTATTCCCTATCAACTTACCACCTTCCAAGTGTTTGCAGATGATTTCCTTAATTACTTGCTCCATTATCTTCCCTGGCACAGAAGTTAAACTAACTGGTCTATAGTTTCCTGGGTTGTTTTTATTTCCCTTTTTATAGATGGGCACTATATTTGCCCTTTTCCAGTCTTCTGGAATCTCTCCCGTCTCCCATGATTTTCCAAAGATAATAGCTAGAGGCTCAGATACCTCCTCTATTAGCTCCTTGAGTATTCTAGGATTCATTTAATCGGGCCCTGGTGACTTGCAGGCATCTAACTTTTCTAAGTGATTTTTAACTTGTTCTTTTTTTAGTTTATCTGCTAAACCTACCCCCTTCCCATTAGCATTCACTATGTTAGGCATTGCTTCAGACTTCTCGGTGAAGACCAAAACAAAGAAGTCATTAAGCATCTCTGCCATTTCCAAGTTTCCTGTTACTATTTCTCCCTCTTCACAGAGCAGTGGGCCCACCCTGTCTTTGGTCTTCCTCTTGTTTCTAATGTATTGATAAATGTTTTAAATAAATGTATTGATGCTTTCAGATAACTTCCTGTTGCCCAATGCTGATGTTTAATAATGCTAGAACTGTCCCATCCTGCTGTGATCTGGTGAACTCTTTCTCACTGCCTGTCTGAACACACAGCTCTATAACCAATTGTTTCTGAGGTCCAGTTGTGTCACTATCCAATCACGTGTTCCTGCCATATTCTTCCTGCCATGGTTTGATCCTATTGTGTCTGTCAGTGTATGATCTGTCGCAAAGAAGTTCTTGGTGTCCAGTTCTTCTTGTTGCCTAATTAGCTGTCCTTTTACATTTGGCTATCTGGTGAAATGCCTAACTTTCAGATTCTCTAGAATATCTGAATATCTCTTGTACTATGCAATTTTTCTTGTACTTTCTTTCTGTGCCCTGATTGTGCTAATCTTATCCAAGTAGCTCTTCTTGCCTTTTGGATTTCTTATCAGCTGCTTTTTAGTGTCTCTTTTTGCTGTAACTGTCTGCGATTCAAACAAGCCTGAGATGCTGTTCCTGCTGCCTCATTCCTAGAACTATCGGTTTAATCATCCTTATTGTCTGAGTCTCCATCTGTCCAATCAGGTGTGGAATTTTCCTTCTACTATCTTTTCTGATATCTAATGCTGCTAGTGATTGCAGTCTTCTGTCTAATAATCCTGCTGAACTCTGTTCCTGTCCAATCATGTATAATCATCTTCTCTTGCTGCTTTTGTTGACTATTCCTCCACCCCGTGTAGTGAAAGCTAGCCTAATTTCTGGAAGTGATCAATTAGACTGCACACCACAATAATGCATGAGAGATGCTAGTTTTTGTTGACCAAGAACCATAGAGATAAATACATAAGCAGACAATGATATCTACAAATCACTGACAATTGCTAACAGCTTGGAAGGTGGTAAGCCACACTTTGCAGATAGCTAGTCAATACAAACATAAATAAACAAAACACCCTTCCTCCCTATTATTGCTACTGCATCCTCTCTCCCCTCACTTCCACACATTTGTTTGTTACATCCACCTCTAGCACCTTGTCACTCTCCAGGTTTGAGACTCTTTTCCTTATTACATATTTGTACAATGCCTACCACAGTGAGGCCCAGATTCTCCAATATGGACTCCAGGTACTACTGTGGTATAAATAACTTCAGTGGTTGATTACGTCAATGGTTGATGGCATCTGACACCTCCTGATAATCTGCCCCAGTAGTTAAAACAAGCATCTCTGAGGAATGGGTGAGCATCATTAGCCATGCTCTGCGAACTGTGAGGGTTGCGTTTTTCATGAAATCCAGGTTGAATTCCATTCCTCAACCTTGATTATCTTCCCCAGAACATAGCTCATTTAGCTGGTATCATAACTTGGCCCTATGCTGGGTTTTGACATATGGTTCTACATTAGTATCTTTTTGCTACAATATGCCTAACTTTATTCCTTCCAACCAACATTGATCTGAGTCATCTGTAGTTTAATATTAACCATCAATGTTTATCATGGCAATTTCTCTCACTTATATGAAAATAATGCACTCTTCACTGCAGAAGGCTTTTAGTCAATCCATGTCCAATTGCCAGGTGGTTGCCCAAAATGAGATTAATTTAAACTCTTCCCTTCAAATACAATCCATTCTGGGATTTGCACATGCTTCCAGCTGATAGATCCATATGCCTTCTTTGAAACTACGCTGTGTCCTCCCACGTGTACAGCCATGCTATAGTAAGGTTTCATTTTACCATGAGGCCAGGTTTTCATTATCTGGTTTAAATTATTTTCAAAGCAGATTTCACAGTAATCCCACTCAGTATACTTTTTCCCCCTCTTTATTTTCACATTGATTTCTACCCTATTTACAAACCTTCTTTCTCTCTTTACATAACAGATTTGTAATGATACTCTTTTTCTGTTTTCATTTGTACTAATCAATCCTTGTTGTATTCCTCCCACTCCTTTTCCCTCTCTTCCCCATAATCTTTCTCTGGCTACCATCAAATCAATAAAAAGGGTAATAGCTTTCTTCATACAAAGAGGGTGTTTTTGTTCTAAGCCTTATGATTTGTCATATTCTGCACAAAGGAGAATAATAATAATAAAAGACTCACCACTTCAGTAGAAAATTAGACACAGGCTTTTTACATGCTATTTTAAATAGACCTAACAAAAATATGTACAAATGTCATATTACTTATTATTTTAATGGACATACAAGCAATGAATGGTCCATTCACCACTCAACAGCATATGCACTGAGCATTTGGTATTTAAAAAAACCAGTCTCTTAAGAGCACTTGTACAGGCATAAGCCTTGTAGATGTTTCTCAAATGAATTTAATTTTGTTTACTCCATGGTGTCTGTGAAGGGCTAGAACTCACTCTGTGGTCTTTAAAAAAAATGCACACGGGACTTGGGTCAAATGAGAAAACAATTCAGTTTTGCTTTGTGTTCTACATTAATTGGGGGAGGAAAGGGTGAGTGACCCTGGCCCAAAAAAGCAGTGTAAAGGGAAACGTGGCATTTTCCTTTCAAATAGTTTCCCCATGCCTAGTCTTTCCCCATGTAGGCAAATACAAGAGGCCAGGACCTTTTAAAATAAGGGTGGGAAATGGTCAGGATAGAGGTCTCTTTTGGGGAAGCTGTTATTCACCAAGATTTGGGTGAACCTAAAAATATTTAATTCAGCTAGTTCCCAAAGGTTCAGGTCCTTACTAAAACCTTACAGGAACTTCTTGATTCTGTAAAATAGGGACAGACACAGGTTTTCTAATGAGATCAAGCAGTTTTCAGAATATGGAGAGATATTTTCATTCAAAGAAAGCCAGGCAGTTGAAAATCACTTAAACATGGGTGGGGAGGACTTTTTCAAACATCACAAAAAGGTTTATATGGGGTAAAGGTGAGATTGTTTCTTAATTTTTCTGAACAGGTTAGTCCATGCCTAATTCCATCACTTTCTACAAAGATCCATTCTGTATATAATAGGAAATCTATAGCATCTAGACATGCATTTCTAAGGTGTCTTTCACTTTAGGAACTGTCATACATAACTAGTTGATGATCTTTTCCTATAATAGATTCCATTTTGGTCCATAGGAAGTCTAGGATCGGGATCTGTATACTGCTTTTGGACTCTAGATTAAAAGCATTATTATTTGTAAATATATAATTTATGTTATCAAAATTTGTATATAAAACTTCAACTACATTACTTAGCTCAATATGGACTCAAAGGATACTTCACTGCACCAGAGAACATTCTTTTGTCTCAGATTATACTTTCATGATACCTATTACAGCAGCATTAATTGTTGAATCCAATTACTCACATTTTCTGATCCATGTAATATTCATATTAGATCATTTATATTTTTCCCTTAATCAAACACTACTAGGGGTGTGTGTGAATGTGAATAGCACAAATATTGTATTTGGAGCCCAAAATATCACTGATATGCACATAATTCTTAGATTCCAAAGCATTCATCAATAGCCAATCCCCGTTCTTCCCTTCTCCACATCTTCTCAACCTTGTCTTAGCCTTCTGGCTCCATCGTTCCCTGCCATTATTGCCTTTTAGGATTTGGCTCCAACTTATCTCCATTCACCTCCATATAAGTTATAATTAAGGGCTGTAACAATATAATTTATGGAAAGTTACAGTAGTGATTTGTGTATAAGGTATATGTACCAATTTACGATCCACTTATCTTCGGTAGTATATGTTCCACTTAGAGTAAAACACAGTGAGCATTAACTTTCCTTTGAGCGCATTGTGGGTAAGATAACATAAGGCAATACAATTTACATCAGCTCAGGAGCTGGCCAAATAAGGCTTGCATTGTAGTATCCTCAAGAAAATGCAGATTTCAATTCAAAAATAGTTTTCCTGCATTTCTTTGGTTTATAAAGACTGGAAGATGAGCCACCTTCTGTAGATTCATTTGGACATATTTAATATATTTGGAATTCAAAAGGAAACTACTCTCAACTGACACTCCCCCTTTATGTCAACAGACCTCAGTACTTTCTCTTAACTCAAACCCGGTCTACACTGGGGAAACTGTTGAAAAATTTCCAACCATTCAGCTGAACCATTGTTGGTGACATTGGGACCAGGATGTTGGCTGCCCACACCGCATTCCACAGCAGGGCATATGTAATGAATGATAAATGCTGGCATGGAACATTTCAAAGCTTTTTTCCCTCTCAAAATCACTAGGGTCATCCACTATGAAAACAGTATTCAATAATAATCCATAATTCTCCCTGTTTTGCCTGTACTGGACTGGTCTATTCATACTTGGTTATAGAAGAAAACATTTAGTGACATTAATGTAGTACAATAATAATAATATTTAGGACCTTTATCCTGCTTTATTAGCCTGATCCAAATCCCACAGATATCAATTGGAGTTTTTCTGTTGACTTCACTGGGCTTTGGATTAGTCCTCTATAGGGCAGATCCTTGCATTTGTAGATCTGGCTCTATATTTTAACAGACGTTGTAAATAATTAATCTCAAAACACCTAGTGTTATTTTTACACCTACTTGTGAGATATTTCTGAAGCACGAATCCCAAACTGTAGAAGCCACACACCTGTATAAGCAAAAACATAGGTTATTTATATTAAATAGGTATTCACAATAAAATAAAACCTATGAGCTAGATATTGATTTCATTTACTCCATGTAAATATGGAGTGACTCAATTTAAGTCAATGGAGTTATCCGGGCCAGGGGGTTGAGGGGGAAATAATTGAGATCACAATTGGACCTTACGCTTAGATAAACCCTTTGGGTATTCTTTTAAATTTGTAAGGTGGTTGCTTATAGGTTTAAGTTATCTTTGTTAGCAAGACCTAATCATTCCTTAATGTCCACAGAAGTCATAATGGAAAGTGATGTTGAGGATTTACTATTCTCATTCATGATCAGGACTACTTAGCAGGATAAGAAGGTGAAACCAAAATCTACATCTTCTCTTAGAAATCCTTCATGGTAGGATACTCATTATTAAAAAAAAGCAAAAATCCTACATTTCTTTTTTTAAAAACCCAACTAATTCAATGCTAAGATGTTAATTAATGCTTAGAATATAATTTTTAGTTGCTGGATTAATTACAGAAGGGTTTTCAAATCCCCTGGGATATTTTTAAGTCTGGTGGGCAGTAATATGCCATCTGTTTTGTGAGCTGATGGTTTTTCTTACTGGAATCATTAAAAATCTTGCAAACTACTTCATATGTTATCAAAATTCGTAAACATGTCCTCTTAAAAAAAGTACTTATGTTCTACCATTCACTTCTGCAACCAACTTTCTGCTTCCATCCCACACCTGCCATGGGAAAGCAGCTGGTCTGGGAAAAGCAAATGAACTGCCTATCCAGATCACATAACATTTTCAATGAGTGAAGTGAAAATTAAAGATCTTTATGTTAGAGAAATACTCCAGACAATATATTCTTTAAAATAAAAGTCTTTAAATAACAAGTCTGTAAAGAAGTCTTTGATTTCCACCTGGTGCTGGAAATATAAATTGTTCAGAATTTGCTGTCTCAGTTTAACTCCCAGTTTCACCTGTAACCTCAGAGGCTGACTTGCATTCAGCACCATATATATAGGAAAGTGTCTATATTAGGAACAGTGCTGAACACATACTTATCACGAATTGCCTTAGGAAAAAAATAACATGAGCTAATTGTAGATTACTCAGACATCTCTTGTTCTGAAATAACTGTCTTTTCATTTCTTTAAAAAAAGTGAACTGGAAGAGGTTATTTTCCATCTGCATTGCTGGCAGAAATCTGAGAGTTACAGATTTGCCGAGATCAGAACCACTTCCAGAAAATTTGCATGAAGTATTTTGTTTAGTGTTTTCAATCAATAGAACTATCAAAGATTTGCTGATGATCGTAAGTACGTCTAATTCAAACCATATGCTTGGTGAAGTTAATCTTTATGCAATTTTCACCATTTTGAATGTTCTTTTATTCTTCCCTTTCAATCTACATTTCTCGGGTTTTGGCTGTGTTAGACACTACAACTTACACCCTTTTAGAAGTATTGAAACAGGAATGGGCATGAAAGGTCAGATCAGGAGTCCATGAAGTCTGGGATCCTGTCTCAGACATTGGCCATACTTCAAAGGCAGGTGTAAAATCCTATGTTGGGCAATTATACAATAATATGCCTATGGAGGAAGTTTCTTCCTGACCCCAGGTCATTTAATGTTGGCCTATGTCCTGAACCATACATTCTTTTCAAAACCTTGTAAGGATCCTATAGATACTCAGAGATATCAGCAGTGTTTTGTTTTACACATGATTAATCAGCATCAATTACTGTACCATTGTCTACCAATCAGAGATAAAGTAGGTCAACAGATATTGTATTTTTACAATAGGTGAAAAGACAAAAACACTCTGGGGGGGGGGGGGGGAGGAATGGATTTTGATCTTCCTTTTCTAATAATGGGTGTTTGTGATGAAAACTGCTTGACTCTGCAAGTACTTAACAAATCTAGGAAACTTGATATTAGAGGGGAAGCATACAGGGCCGGCTCCAGGGTTTTTGCTGCCCCAAGCAGCCCCGCCCCCAAAAAAGCCGCGATAGCAATCGCGATCTGTGGCAGCAATTCAGCGGGAGGTCCTTCGCTCTGAGCGGGAGTGAGGGACCCTCCGCCGAATTGCCGCCGAATAGCTGGATGTGCCGCCGCTCTCTGGACTGGCCGCTCCAAGCACCTGCTTGCCAAGATGGTGCCTGGAGCTGGCCCTGGAAGCATAGGAAGCATTTTAAGGCGGAAGAACATGCAATGATTATTATAATAAAATACTTTGAACATTTAGCCCAGTTTGATGATTCAGTGTCCCATGATACATGATAATATAGTGGTCATCATAAGTCAAATCTGAACTGGTAAGTATAAGTAGAAAAGATAATATGCCTAGCTCTAATCATCCCTTTTTAAAACTGTCTTCATGAACACTCCACAGATTATAAATAAATGTGTATTTTAACATACTGTGCATATGTAATTGCTCGAACCTGAAAATAAGTCCCACAAATGGTAGAAAATTGATTAACAGGTAAGTACTCAGGATAGACTGCTGTCTTGTAACTTTTAGTCTGTAAAGTGTTTTCAATCTCAGGTTGTATGAAAGATATTCCCACTTTCCAGTATTTAGTGGCTGTGATGATTTGAGGAATCTATGTACAACTCATGAATTCCAGTTGATGTTATGAAGTTGTTATAAAGTTTCTGAACAATGGAATGCCTCAGTGTAGATGTAGATTCAGTCATCTGCTGTCAGGGCCCTCCCAGACCAGGTACAATGGTGGGTAATAACCGCCTATTCAGACAAAAGCACCTTGGGACAATGGGCTGGCTGAAGCCTAGGGAAACCAGTTTGACCAAAAAAACAACAAGAAGTCCGGTGGCATTTTAAAGATTAACAGATTTAGTTGGGCATAAGCTTTTGTGGGTAAAAAAACATTTCTTCAGATGCAAGACTCTGCAGGGGGCAGGGAAGTAGAAAGTGGAAAATTCCCAGGAGCAGAACAAAGGAACTGAGACTGGTATTAGTCAGACACAAACTCAGAGCAAGCTTTGGGCAGGAGAGAACAGCATGCTTTCATAGCAGAGGGGCTCTGTTTGACTGCAAGACCAGCCAACAGGCAAACAAATGAGGTGACTTAGACCAGAGGGGAAGAGAGAGAGGAGCCATGTTTCTGAAGAGACTATGTGCAGGCAAGGGAACCTGAGCTCCTTGCAGGGTCCTAGGCAAGAGCCTGGGCTCTAGCGCAAGCCTGAACATCTGCACCACAATTTAACAGCCCCATAGCCCGAGCCCTGCAAACCTGAGTCAGCTGGCGTGGGTCAGCTGTGGATATCTACTTGCACTGTAGACATACCCTACCGGGTACTGCTGCACCAAGCCAAAGAATCATTGGACTGAAGTGATATTGAGTTAGCTGGAAAGGAGGGCATTGTATGGGATTAAATAGAAAATCTATAGTGTAATCATCCATTTAGCCAGCTTGTATATTTTATTTCCTGATTATTTCTCTCTTCCAGTGAACTGCCTATGACAAAAACATGATGCTCTGAGATTTATGTTCCAACTGCACTATAAAGAGTGTTCTATGGCTAATGATAAAATGGTAAAAATATCAACAACCTGCTTTTACAATCTCAGAGTAATCTCTGTGTTAGAGGCTATTACTGGCTATTTCTGTCATTCAGTTTTATAAAGCTCTAGTTATGAAAAGAGCTATGTGAACAATTCCTATCATATACCTGAAAAATATAATCAAATCAATCAAACTCATTTTTAGTGAATACTGTGTGATCAGCTCTAGTTGCCAGTTCAGTCCAATTATTTTAATCCAGGCCAGGCTAATGAACTCAGTAGACATTGACCGCTGACTGCTCTAACTGATAGAAATAATGGGGCACATTCTGAGTCCTTTCCTTATTTTAACTCAAGTCCTTACTTGACAAACTTCCATTAAAGTCAATGGGACTCAGCCTGAGTAAGGAATATGGAAACATAAAGGGAGAAATAGGAAAGGATCAATGCACATTTCAACTCATGAAGTTCTCTACTCTTTCCTCCATCAATGGGCTATCACTTGCCCTGTGGATTTCACAAGATCCACACAAAGTGTAGGACCTGTTTTTCTTAAAGTTTTTTCATATAAAAATGTTTTGTCAAATATAAAAAATATATTGTCAAAAAATCTCTTTTTAAAATAAAAGAAATGAACTTTCAGGAGGAATTTTTTTTTTTGTATTTTTTTTTCCCCTTAACATTGTGGGGAAAATTCCACCTTTGCTCAGTTTTTTGTTTTTGTTTTTACTTTATCCACTAGAAAAATGGGTGAAAGGAAGAAAAGTATCACTTTCACATTTAAAACTAACATGGGCAAAATATGGCTTTCACTTTTATGTGTTCATATTGCAAGTATACCACTTAAAAGTAAAAGCAATTTTTACTCTTAACTATGAAGTGCTGAGTTACTTTCAAAGAGAAAATAGCACTTTTACTTTTTAAAGTATTTTTTCTCACTTGTTTCTCTTTAAGTGAGAGGAAGTAATTGAAAGTAACACAGACATTTTTTCCCAATAGGAAAAAATTGAAAAAGCGTTGTTGTTGTTTTCACATACTTTGTCTCTTTTTACTCTCCCTCCCCTACCTTTTTTCAGTGGAAAATGGGAGTGGGAAATTAAATGGTAAAATATTTTTCCTGTTTTTTCAAATTTCAGAATAGAAATATTGAAATGAAATAAAAGAGATTTTTTGTCAGAAAATAAATATTTTCACAGCATATTTTTGAATGAAAATAAAATCTAAGTCTTTTTCAATATTTTTGTGAAAAAAGGGGAAAAAGACCAATTTCAACCACCTCTACACCATACTGATCTCAAAGAAGACAGAGACCATCTTTGTCTCTGCTCAACCACTCTGTTTCCCCAGCTCTCTAGAGCCAGCATCAGAGTTCCTTTTGAAATGATGTTTTCAGAGACCCTCCCTCCTACTGTGCCTGTCCCTACAAAGAATGGTTTCAGAACATGGGAAGGAAAGTATCTTCAGGTAGTTTTAATTACTCCTGCTCTATCACATGGGTTTAGAAATTTTAGACTGTGGAAGACCTCTGTATAAAAATGGTACCATGTTATTTCAGTGGAGCCAAGACTTCACTCTTGGTCTTTAAAAAAGTGCGTTAAGAGGTACAACATATGTCATGCAAGGTGACAGTTGCTACAGTAACTGCTAATTTATTACAGAGTATCTAATAGCATAAAACCTACTGCACTTAACTTTGATTTAAGAACTTTTCTGGTAGCATTTTTAGAAGATGCTGTTTTTCAGTTAAACTATGACTGAGTTCCTTCTTGGTTAAGGTTGCATACCACTAGAGTAGCCGAATAATTCAAAATAAATAACTGATTAAGCAAACTTTGTCTTTCTTTTTATCCTGTCCATGAACCACCCTCCCACTGTTCACAACTGTTCAGTGAAAATTTTGCATGAACACAATATCAGAAAATGGACTGCTGTATTCACTACTTGTGACATGCTATTCAAACTAAATATCTAAATACTAATAAATTAAATCACAGCCTATTGTTCTTTGATTGGATGATCTAACCTTTATAAACGGCTTCTGCCTAAAATGAACTTTGCTTTGGGACCGGTTATGTCAACTTTACTCATAGTGAGTAGTGCCATGCTCTGGGAGTACTGTTCTTCATATCACTGGGACTACTCACAGAGTAAGGTACTGCACAGCGTAGAAGAATCTGGCTCTTTGTTACCAAAGGCTGGATTGTAATATTACAATGTACTTTGAATAAAGGGAAGTGCACAGCTGCATTGCATCAGAAGCAAGACAGAAACAGGATTGTGACCTTGAGAATCAATGGGTCTAATAAGCTACCTACGGTTAAGCACATGCGTACTTGCAAGATTGGAGTCTTAGTGGCCATTTAAACCTTAGTGATAAAATATATTGAGTGAATTTCCAAGGCAAGGATTTTATCTGAGTTGAGGCTGCTGCAAATATTTCTGCATAATATAAAGGGGTTTTTTTTGGGGGGGGGGGGGTTGTGTGTGGGTCTGAAAAGGGCCTTGAGGCAATATCATTTGCAAATGTATCATGAGTCACAACTCTTCAAGGACTGACTAACAATTATGTGGAACAATGATTATATCTTACCTCTGAGCTACAGAATTCATTTTTGAAAACTTTAACTGAATAGACCTGTCATAGTTTTGACAAAGTGATCAGGGAGTTACTTCATATCCCCTTCTCCAGACTCCAGCTGTGTGACCTGAAAAAGGCCCTGAAATGTAAGCTTCTTCCCTCATCGTGGGGAGAGGGCATGTAAGACTGGCTATGAGAAAAACAAGTACATTAGGACAATTAGCATTAACATTCTAAGAAAAGAAATAATTGTCTATGAATAACTAGAAACGATTTATCCTTTGCCAAAAAGCTGCAAAACATGAGGTTATTTTATTCTTCCTGTCAAGTTTATTAATTTTTTAAAAACTGAGCACTTCCACCTACCACTACATTCATCATACAATCTGCATGTATTTAGTAGGCAGCTGATCCTGGGATTTGTTTGTGAGCTGACAATAACTTGATTCACTATCCAAATTAACATCAATGAATCCCACCAGATGCAGTAACTCAGGCAATTAGAAGTTAAACTGGCCACTAACTCTTAATAAAGTAAATGCTAAAGCCAGATTTTCTGCTAGGGCCATTAGAAAACAATTTGTAACTATAAGAGCAATTCTGAGCATAATTCTTGTTTTCAATCCAATAAATTTAGCAGAGAAATAGTGCAGAGCATTAGAAACAGACTGAGATCCCAACTCAGAAAACCATCCCCATTCAAGACAGAGCTAATGCACATGCTTAAGTTTAAGTAAGTAATCCCATTGAACATGCTGGGGCTTACACCTGCTTTGAAAATGGTTCTTCATTGGTTTTGGAGTTCTTCCCCTGTAGTTTCTTCCTCCATCACCTGTATGTCTTTTCATATCAGTATGGCCTCCTGGAATTTAGGACTTACGTGGGAAGGCTATGACAGACACAGAGGCAGCAATAGTAGTGACCCAAACAGCCAGTATTGCCTACCTGGCTGCAGGGCTGGCTCCAGGCACCAGCTTGGCAAGCAGGTGCTTGGGGCAGCCACTCCGGAGAGGGGCAGCAGGTCCAGCTATTCGGCGGCAATTCGGCGGACGGTCCCTCACTCCCGCTCGGAGCGAAGGACCTGCCGCCGAAGTGCCGCCGCAGATCGCGATCGCAGCTTTGTGTTGGTTTTTTTTGGCTGCTTGGGGCGGCCAAAACCCTGGAGCTGGCCCTGCCTGGCTGTTAGCTTCACTATCTTTCCTCTTAATGTCCATTCTCCTACCCACTGCTATTCCTTTCTCCATTGTTACAAAGGAAGGCGAATTAGTTAAGGAAGTGGGCTGGACCAAGGACTCAAGGATCTGAATGTGGAGGAGGTTTGGAATTAGTTTCTCCAACTTTGACTTAAAGTATCTGAAGCCTGCATCCCAAGCAAGGGGGGCGGGGGGAATCATAGGGAAGGGATGCAGATCAACTTGGATGAGCAAGCATCTCAAACGGGTGATTAACAGAAAGCAGAAAGCCTATAAAGAATGGAAGATGGGATGGATTAGCAAGGAAAGCTTGGAGGTCAGAAAGTGTAGGGACAAAGTGAGAACTGCCAAAAGCCAAGCAGATTTGGACCTTGCAAAGGGAATTAAAATCAATAGTAAAAGGTGTTATCGTCATATAAATAAAAAGAAAACAAGAAAAGAAATGGGACCACTAACCACTGAGAATGGGGTGGAGATTAAAGATAATCTAGGCATGGTGCAACACCTAAACAAATACTTTGCCTCAGCTTTTAATGAGGCTAATGAAAATCTTATAGGTAGTGGCAAGGTGGCTAATGGGAATGAGGATATGGAGGTAGAAATTACCACATCCAAGGTGGAAGTCAAACTCAAACAGCTTAATGGGGCTAAATCAGGTGGCCCAGATAATCTCCATCCAAGAATATTAAAGGAACTGGCACATGAAATTGCAAGCCCAATAGCAAGGATTTTTAATGAATCTGTAAACTCCAGGATCATACCCTATGACAGGAGAATTGCTAATATAGTTCCTGTTTTTAAGAAAGGGGAAAAAGGTGATCTGGGAAACAATAGGTCTGTTAGTCTGACCTCAGTTGTATGTAAGGTCTTAGAACAAATCTTGAGAGTAAAAGTAGTTAACGACACAGAAGTGTATGGTAATTGGGATAAAATACAACATGGATTTACAAAAGGTAGATCATGCCAGACCAACCTGATATCCTTCTTTGAGAAGATAACTGATCTTTTAGACAAAGGAAATGCAGTAGATCTAATCTTCCTGGATTTCAATAAGGCATTTGATACAGTTCCACATGGGAAATTATTGTTAAATTGGAGAAGATGAGAATTAATATGAGAATTGAAAAGTGGATAAGGAACTGGTTAAAGGGGAGACTACAATGGATCATACTGAAAGGTGAACTGTCAGGCTGGAGTGCGGTTACTAGTGGAGTTCCTGAGGGATCGGTCTTGGAACCAATCTTCTTTAACACTTTTATTACTGACATTGGCACAAAAAGTGGGAGTGTACTAATAAAATTTGCAGATGATAAGTTGGGAGGTATTGTCAATATGGAGGAGGACCAGAACGTCATAGGAGATGATCTGGACAACCTTGTAAACTGGAGAGATAGAAATGGGATTAAATTTATTAGTGCAAAGTAAAAGGTCATGCATTCAGGGATTAACAAAAATAATGTTTTTGCAATAAGCTGGGGACATATCAATTGGACGTGACAGAGGAGGAGAAAGACCTGGGGGTTTTGGTTGATCACAAAATGTCTATGAGCTGACAATGTAATGCAGCCATGAAAAAGGCTAATGCAGTCCTAGGATGCATCAGGAGAGGTATCCAGTAGAGACAGGGAAGTGTTAGTACCATTATACAAGGCACTGGTGAGATCTCATTTGGAATACTGTGTGCAATTTTGGTCTCCCAGCTTTAAGAAAGATGAACTCATACTGGAACAGGTGCAGAGAAGGGCTACTAGGATGATCTGAGGAATGGAAAACTTACCTTATGAGAGGAGACTCAAAGAGCTTGGCTTGTTTAGCCTAACCAAAAGAAGGCTATGGGGAGATATGATTGCTTTATATAAATACATCAGAGGGATAAATACCAGGGAGGGAGAGGAGTTATTTAAATTACACAAGAACTATTAGATATAAACTGGCCATCAAAAAGTTTAGGCTTGAAATTAGACGAAGGTTTCTAACCATCCAAGGAGTGAAGTTCTGGAACAGCCTTCCAAGAGGAGCAGTGGGGGCAGAAAACCTAACTGGCTTCAAAACTAAGCTTGATAAGTTTATGGAGGGGATGGTATGATGAGACTGCCTAGAATGGCATGTAGTCGATCTGCAATTGCTAGCAGCAAATATCTCTAATGACTCGTGATGGGAAACTAGATGGGGAGGGCTCTTAATTACTACAGAGAATTCTTTCCCAGGTGTCTGGCTGGTGGGTCTTGCCCGATGCTTAGGGTCTAACTGATTGCTATATTTGGGGTCGGGAAGGAATTTTCCCCCAGGTCAGATTGTCAGAGACACTTGCGGGGTTTCGCCTTCCTCTATAGCATGGTGCATGGGTCACTTGCAGGTTTAAACTAGTTTAAATGGTGGATTTTCTGTAATTTAAAGTCTTTAAATCATGATTTCAGGGCTTCAGTAACTCAGCCAGAGGTTAGGAGTGGGTGGATGACATTCTGTGGCCTGCAATGTGCAGGTCAGACTAGATAGTCATGATGATCCCTTCTGACCTTAAAGTCTATGAGTCTATAACTGGGACTCAGCAGCCCTGGGTTCTATTCCCAGCTCTCCCACTGGCCTGCTGTGTGACTTTGGGTAAGTCACCGCCCCCATCTGTGCCTCAGTTTCCCCATCAGTAAAATAGGGATATGATATTGACCTACATTGTAAAGTGCTTTGAAATCTAGGAAAGAAAAATGCTATCTCAGAGCTAGGGATTACTATTTTATTATTTGTGTGAACAAAGAAGTGGATATGAAAAAGGAGTGCAAATTACTTGTGTTTTCCCAAACATTTTCCATGTCACTCCTAATTCTATTCAGCCTAAAACCTTCCTTGTTAATCCCTCTTTATGCAAAGAGCTATCTTTAGCATAAATGTCACAGTTACATTTATTATTATTAGTTAGTATTTTAAGCTTATTGTTCTGATGACCATTATTGGAATCCTAAAGCATTTTCTTCAAAGAATTTTTAATATTAATGAGCGTCTCTTGATCATTTATTCTCCCATTTAAGCGCAATCTGCATTCTCAAAATATCCTCTTTAATAATGGCTAGTTTTTGCTAACTGTCTCACAGAAGTATAAGAACCAGAAGACAGTTTATAAGTACTGCCAGTATTTGGTATAACATTCTGGATCATTATGTTCCACTGTGGGTACCTGGTAAATCTTCAAGCCTCTAGGTATCCACTGAGCAGCAGTATTCCATGAAGATCATGCCATAAAGCTGCTGGTTAATTTCTTATTTCTCCAAATTCTTGCTCCAAAAACCTTCATTTCTATGCATTCTAAAGACACCCCTATTCATGTATTTTTTCTGAAAATAAAATGCATTTCTAATTTAAATTACCCTGAATGAAGGCTTTAATGAAGTTAGTGCTAATAGAGCAAGGAGTACTTGTGGCACCTTATTGTCTAATAAATTTATTTGAGTATAAGCTTTTGTGGGCTAAACCCCACTTCATCAGATGCATGCAGTGGAAAATACAGTAGGAAGATATATATACACAGAAGACATGAAAAAATGGGTGTTGCCATACCAACTATAAAGAGAGTAATCAATTAAGGTGGGCTATTATCAGCAGGAGAAAAAAAACTTTTGTGGTGATAATCAGGATGGCCCATTTCCAACAGTTGACAAGAAGGTGTGAGTAACAGTAGGGAAAAAATTAGCATAAGGAAATAGGTTTTACTTTGTGTAATGACCCATCCACTCCCAGTCTTTTTTCAAGCATAATTTAATGGTGTCAAGTTTGCAAATTAATTTCAATTCGGCAGTTTCTCATTGGAGTCTGTTTTTGAAGTTTTTTTGTAGGAGTATTGCGACTTTGAGGTCTGTAATCAAGTGACCAGGGAGGCTGAAGTATCTCCAACTGGTTTTTGAATGTTATAATTCTTGACGTCTGATTTGTGCTAATAGTGATTGATCTTTCCAGATGGGTGTTTAATATCTAGAGCTATGCAGAGGATGGAAGTTCTGCTTCAAAAAAAATTCAAGATTTGGTTTAATTCAGAATTGGAATTAAATCTAAAAAATTTCAAATTTTCCTCAAAGGAAGATTTTGAAAATATGTCATTTTGACTAGTTCAAAATGTTTTGTTTCAATGTTGATTTTATTTTGTATTATAGTATTGCATATAATGAACAATAAAATAAAATTTGAAGCAAAAATCATTATAAAACATTAAATCAAAATGCTTCATTATGAAAACATTAAAACAGGCTGTTTTGATATTGTTGGAACTTTTTCATATATATATTCCACAATGAAATTCCAGCAAAATTTATCTGATTTAGCTAAGTATTTTAATTTCAACAGGACTGCATAGTTTAACAAAACATGGTTTGGTTGAAGTTCTCTAACCAGTTCTAGTAATATCCCCTTTTAAATTGTATTCCATAAAAAGCAGTAATAGTTATTTGAAAATAAAACATTGAATTTCTAGTCAATCTACAGTTTGAAGAGTGATGTTTATGACTCTGATTCAGCAAAGCATTCAAGCATGCATATAAGTTTAAGTACAGACATAACCCCATCGCTATTCATCAATGACCTGAGACATGCAATGATCATCAATGGCACTTAAACACACGCTTAAAGGTAAGTATGTGCTTAAGTTCTTTGTTGAACTGGATCCCAGGAAAAGTCATATTTACTCATGAAAATGAAAATTTTTCTCCCAAGTTCAAATTCAAAGATACATATAATATGTATTATAGTTTTGCACAATTATATGTGGATGGGCAAATTCTGCTTTCAATTATGTTCTGGTCAATGGGCCTACATTGGTGTAAATGAAAGCCAAATTTATCCTGGTGTTGAAAAGGGAAAATCAAGTTGGATTTGGGAGCTTTGTAATGTAAATAATACATATTCCTGTATGAATTACATCCAACAAATAATGGAAAATATATTTGCTGATTAATTCTTCAATTTTTTTTTAATTGGTGAGAGAGAGAGTGAGACAGAAAAGGAGCTCTATAATCTGAGTGAATAATGGACACAAATATTTACCCAATAATGTATTTGAAAAATATTGCAAAATTAATTGATTAAATCATCCAATGGTATTATTTGACTAGCTCTAGTATACATGACTAATTATCCAATTCCTGTTATATCTTATATTTCTAAGAAAAGTGGATAAAAAATCTTCATAAAATCTTCTGATTTTTACTTAACATAGATATGTAATATATATATTAATCCTGTTTCATAAAGTCATGCTGGTTCGTTGATTGCTAGTAAGTATGGAAAAATTAGCGAGGCATCTGACTGAATTCAAGATGACAAATAAACAAAAATTCAAGTAAAGAATACTGGCTGCTTGTTAGTGTCATGCCACATATGCTAATTACTTTGATTTACTGCGTTGTAGAGACTGTGGGAATACAAACAAGATACTTGTCTATCCATAGGTGGGGGTGTCCTCTGATCAATTAGTATTTTGATAGCTAATTCTTTATTAAACAAAGTATGCCTCTGGGTATTTGCCTCTGGTAGATAATAGATTCCTTCTGGCAATGTTGTGCCAGGGCATAAGGTTAATGGGAGGACAGGTTTTACACAGGTAATTTCAGGTAGGCACAGATAGAGTGGTTATTTTACCACCACTACATCATTCTCCGCTACATAGCATGGCATGTTGTCTTTTAAGCATCTCTCCTGAAATATTAATCTGCTCTAATGTTCCTCCTGAGACCAGTCTGCTCCATGGTAAACTCAGATAATAACCTCAGGGTTCTATTTGTAAACGGCCTATTTTTTCCCTTATCTTACACACTTTTCATGATGACCTGGTGACCTTTATACACTTGGTATTTGTCTTCATAAATGATGGAAATATATTACTATACACTTACAGTATATAGGTTTAGCCAGCTGCAGAGTAGAGCATATGTGAAACACAGAAGGATTCCACCTTTTAGGACCATATCATGCATGTTGAAAATTTCAAAGAAAAATCAAATCTGTGTTCTGTCCTGGCACTTCAGTAGCATACGGAAAGCACATACAGACGCTCCACGACTTACGCAAGCATTCCGTTCCTGAACGCCTTGCATAACTCAAATTTTGCGTGAGTCAGAAACGTATACCTGACCATTAGGCAAAAAAAAACCAACAACCCGGGAGGCGTCTGTATAATCTTTCAGCCTTCCTCTACCAGGTGCAGTAGAGACTGAGTTAAACATGTACAAGTGTCAGCTATTATGAGGTACCTAAGAATGCAATATTGTCATTATTTCACAAAGGGATCATCACTTTGTCAACCCTAGCAGATGCAATTGCAGAATAGGACTTGTTATTTACATAAGAGATAGATACAAGTTATAAAACAAATCTAGATTCTGAATCCCCTCCTACCACTCCTAGTTCAAGGATGTTAGCATCTTGGCACTTGGTTTAAGCCCATTTTTAATTTACATATGGAAATTGGGTAGTTGGACACCCAACTACACAGTTTGGTCACAGAAATGCAGTTTGCATACCCATGTCTGAGACCTTGCTCATGGAAAAGCTTAGGTGACAAAATTACAGGGCTAGGTATGCCTCTGCCCCACTTCTGATATCTGAGTTCACCCACCTCAAGTTTTGGACCTTCTGTTGTTAGCTGTCTTGGGGTGAAATCTCACAATTCCTCCACTCTTAGACTGGGAACCCTGCATGTGTGCCAAATGCATGTACACTACCCTGTGTGTAGCAACTGCTTGTCATCCTGCAGGTCCAGCTAGGATTTGGCCCCTGAGTTTCTTCCATTTAGGAACCTGTGACTAGTGAAATTGACCAACAACCTTTATAAAACAATGTATTTTTATGTAGTAGTTGGAACAAAGCATTAGAGAGGAAGGAATATTAAAACAACAAACAGCCTGTATGTAATGTCGACAGACCCTGGTCGCCGACAGGCAAGACTGAACTGGAGACTTCTGGAGTTTAGTGCATGAGCCTCTATCGCATGAGCTAAAAGCCAGCTGGCTGTTAGCTAACGTTGTAGAACAGATTCATTTAACTCTCTCTCTAAGTGGTCTTGGTGCCACTAGATGGAACCAAACCAAAGACCACCTCAAAGTTCCTGTTTGAATGAAAGCGTGAACCATTTTCCTTCCTTTATTTCAAACCCAGAAGGTGTGTAGGTTACATATTCACACAGTCTAATCTAATCTTACACTTCACTACAAACTAAATTAGAGGCTTTTCTCTTAATTTACAGGAACAGACTAGAATCAACTTCCTTTCCCCTGGCAAGCTCAGACCCGCCTGCGTGCCTATGTGACTCACAATCTGGTTCTTTCAGTCTGAACCACCCTGTTCAAATTAGTGTTGGTGTTCTGGGTTAGAGCAATTAAGGCTTCTGGATCTAGAATTGTCCCTTAATGCCCCTTAAGTGTAAACTGTTAGATGACTATTAGAAAAAGCGCCCTCCCTCTTTCCCTAGGCATGTAAACTCAGACCTATATGGGTATGTCTACACCGCAGTTCAACAACCACAGTTGGCCCGTGTCAATTGACTCAGGCTCAGGAGGCTCAGGCAGTGTAGATGTTTGGGCTTGGGCTGGAGCCTGGGATCTGAGACGTTCCCGGGGTCGCAGAGCTCAGGCTCCAGCCCGAATCTGGATGTCTATACTGCAGTTGTATAGCCCCTTAGCCAAAGCCTGTGAGCCCGAGTCAGGTGACATAGGCTAGCCAGGGGTGTTAAACTGCAGTGTTGACATACCCATAGAGGAAAATATCCATTCCATTATATGATACAGAAACACTATGCTAGTGAGAGATCCAGATACAGTAGTAATAATTATTAAAGAGCCATTCTCTCCGCCTCCAGATTTGTCACAGTAATTGCTCTCCCTTCCAATTCCTTACCTCCCACACCAAAAAAGTGAAATTTAGGTACCAAAAATTAAGCACACTAAGGTAAAAATAAGTAAACGTTTAAAACTATAGTGACACAATTTTAGGAGTCCATGAGAAGGTCAGTGTTGAAAATTGACCCCTTTTTAGACACATCAATTTAGGCACATCAATACATAAAAAGCATCTTGAAAACTGTATTTATTTTATTTTGTGATTTCTAAGTCTTGGGAAAGAAACCGCATAGTGATAGACAATCCCTTCAGGAATAGAAAATATTGCTTGGTCCAGGATTGCCCAAAACCATCACAAGCTTGGGACATTTTGATAGTCTCTCCTCAGAAAAGGACCAGGTCTGAATTAGCAGCTGTATTGGAGGTCACGATTGAGGTTTATTGGCAGAACTGTGGGAGTATGAGGAAATCTTGCATAACACCTGCCTACGCTACAACTGGCTTTCACAAGTACAATTAGTCCATCAGTTTCATTAGTATTAAATTTTTTCACACATTTTAAAAATAAAAATCAGTTGACAGGGAGACAAAAGTAAAAATAGTACCCTTATCTGCAATGTTTTCTTGAAACCCACCTGCCATTTACTATGATAAATTTTAAAAGGTATGGAAATAAATTGTCTACTGCTTTTTTCCAGTTTATACATGGGGATGCTTTATCAGCATTTCTCTGGCCATGCATAAAACATCAACATGAAAACATAGTAGGTGCTCACTTTCTACAGCCTAGAAATGTCTTTGTACCACTTGGGATTAAATAACCACTTTTAAAAATATAAAATATTGATGCATTAAGCTGGAACTGACCTATGTCTTTATCTCCAAGATCAAACCAGGACCATCTTGTAATACTACTGGGGTTAGCATGAGTAGTGTTAAGTAACCATCAAAAGTATGATAGATGAGGGTTCTCCTTAGGTATGGGGGATTCTTTTCTTTGCATATCATTTGTTCAGTTGACATTTAGTGTGAATGTTTTTGCTTTTGATATTGCTGCTATTTATTATATAGGCACAGTATGAAGATGGAAGAAATGGATAAAAAGCTACTGATGTTGAGGTAAATCTCCAGAAGTCAGGATGCATATTTTAATTATCTAGTATGCTTGGGGATATACTAGTGAGCTGAAAATCTGATGAAAGTTAGCTTTCTTGTGCGTTTTTTCAGTACATCTTGCTTGTGGACATAATGGCCCCAATTATCACACCTGGGTGCCTAAAGTTAGGCTTTGAACTAGGCAGCTATCTAAAAATTGGACGGATCTTTCAAAGGTGCCGAGCATTTTTAACACTTCTGGCCTCCAAAGCCACTTTTATTTAGGTTCCTAAGTATGGATGTGAAAATCTATCCTTTGAAACCTAGGTTTGAAAATGTGGCCCTGTGGATTTTCCATTTCTGGGTCTGTCTAGAACACAAAATCTTAAAGAGGTGGAAAAAAATAGTTATTTTAAAGTTATCAAAACTTTTTTTAAAAAACTTCAGTTTGGCTTAGGCTTCAAATTTGTTCAAAGTCTGGGTCTATACTTACTCTAGCCCAACTGTGCCACTGATGCAGAGGCCTGAACTTCTCAGGGAGGAGTACACAGATGGGAAGCCCTACCTTTCCTCTTCACTAGCAAGCATTTTCAGTTCAGAAAAGAATGATGTCACTCTGGTCACAGTGATGCATAAAAGCATTTTTACCTTTTCTGCAATGGGCCCAATCCTTATTCTTGACTTCAGTGGGAATTTTCCTTGTTTAAAGATTTAGTAAAGGAAGTAATTAGAGACTCGAGGTCTGTGGGTGAGAGAGCAGGTTCTGGTGGAGTGGGGTGGGGTGGGGTGGGAGGGGGTTATTTTTACCTAGCAAAGGCCAAATTCAACAATTTTGCCAGAATCTGAAGCTTCTTTCACAAGTTAAGGTGGCTGTGAAGAAATTAGAAGATCTGAATACTTTCCCTAATTAGGTGAAAGATGTTGGACTGTTAACCCTGGAGCGTCCCCTCTTTAGTCACAGAATGGGTATAGCACAGGAAGGGTCACATTTGTATGGCATGTCCCACCATTTTCCTTCAACCTTTCTCTGAAATGATCTTCTTTAGGGGTTGAGAAATAGTTCAAAACCTTGTGCAAGGTCACACAACAAGCCACTGGTAGAGTTAGGGATAAAACCAGACATTTGGACTCTCGGTTCTACACCTTAATCACATCCTTTCTCCTTGTGATTTGGGCAGAGAATCAATTTGAGTTGTTCCACAGAGCAGAGAAGGCTCTTTTGCAATGAATGGTACAATAGAACCCATTGTATTCTCTTTAGAAAGGAAGCATAGCAGATAGAGATCGAAGATAGCACAATTTGCTTCTATGTGCAGGTGAATCAGTCTAAAAATTAAAAGAACAGTACAGAATCAACACAAAGCAAACACCAAGAAAGAGATCTCTGCCCTGGAGAGGAGCTGATAGTTTATCTGAGCCTTTTAAAGCCAACCGTAGAAAGCTATAAGTGAAACAAAATGCAACATTATTCTGTCTGCATTTCTACTCTGACCTCTATACGAGTGTTGTGTATTTTTATATAAAAGCAAAATACTTTGTTTCCTAAATAACCAGTATCATCTATGGATGTCTCATACTTGAAATGCACATGTAAAATAATAGGGGGGAGGGAACATGTTAGGACCTCATTTTGCTTCAAGAAGAATTACTACATTTTAATTACAAGACCTTGGAAGGTATAATGTTGACAAACAACATTAGATGGCATCAATGTCACTGGCAAGGCAGCATAATTAAATTATAATAATTTGGAACCTGCAGAAAATGCCAGTGGCGTTGACTTAAATGAACTAAAATAACTTGGAACTTGCGCAGTTATCCTGTGAGATAGACTTGGACCTAACAATTCAATTAGGTTACAGAAAACTCAGAAGGTTACACAGATTGTCCACAGAATAGACTGGCTCTAATCAAAATTACAAATAAAGTATTGTTGGGATTTATAAAGCCAGATCCTCAGCTGCTGTAAACGGACATTGACATCAAAGATCTGGCCAGAAGAGAGTCTAATTACCTTACACTGCTCTAATTAACTTGATCTGGACAGCAACCTTAAGAAGCATTTCCGTTCTGTGTTTAATATTTTTGAATGTTTAGATAATGCTGTGCCAAGTGAGGGGACCATATGATTTGTGACACAGGCAATAATTTTTAGAAGGAAACACTGTCTAAGTCTAATAGTCTGAAAGTTTAAGAGTTAGGAAGCCTGTCTCACCATGAATGTCCTCATCCATTTATATAAAATTCAATCTGTTAATGACTATTATGTCTGACCCTACTGCTAGGTGGTGACCATCTTGTTAAAAACTAATGTGATGTTACTTGTGATACAAGCATACAATGTCAGTGTCATAAATTGTGGGGCAGATATCCATGAGCATTAGAAAAGAAGATGCCCCTGTTTCACTCCACTTGCACAGAAGACCCTCTTTGGGAGCTAAGAATTGGACAGGTAGCCCAACTAGTAGCTGCAGAGACTAGACTGGAGGGAAGAAAAAAAGAGGGGAATGGATGGCCTTCACAGTATATCCCCTTCTTGCCCAGGTCAGGTAAAGCTGAGAAGGTCAAGGTCAGCATTAACTTCCACCAATTTCATCACCACATAGTAAAACTCCAGCTGAAGAGGTTTGCTGGTGGGCTACAAAGTTGTCCTGGGCAGTATAGGCCTGACTGGTCTCATACAAGAGTCTGCTGCCATGGACATGGAATGCCAGGAAGCACTGTTGAGCTATGTGGCTTTTACATGGATGACTTTAGTCTCTGGCAGAAGATCCATGGGTTTTGGGAGCTAAACTCCTAATAATTTTCCACCACCTCTGAGGAACAATCAAAAAGAAACTCTGAGTCTAAGCCTGCTGGCGTTTTTGTTCCCTACTGGATGTGGAAATAATCCATGAATGAGACAATTTGGCTCTATGTCATGTTTTTCACAAGTTGGCTACTCTTACCAATTATTCAGGGGGCGGAGAATTTCCTCCCTTCCAGACTTTTACACTGAGCCAGACTTTCCCAGTAAGCAAGCAACAGTGACAACTCCATAAGTCCCCATTCATTAATATGAGAATGCTTATGTTCATTTATTTTAAAACTTTTAAAGGTATTTTGTGGTATTTTAAAACATATTTTAAAGGAATGTGTCCTATGGGAATGAACTTACTAAAGAGCAGCCTGTCACTATTAGTAAATGTCTGCTATCCTCCAAGAATTTTTTTCTATTACCTACCTCTAAATGAGGGACTTGCATAATGGATGAGTGCCTTCGCCTTTGATACATGACTAGAAGATTTTATGAACTAGTAAGAGCCCTGTAAAATCTAGATGAAGAATACTTTGCGTTCTTGGACCGGACGTTGCTTTTCTGATTCACTCTTCACTTACCCTCCATTTGTCCCATGCATAATGTTCCCTTTTTCCAGCACCAACTCTGTGACAAGATCAAAAATGGATCTAGTCAGATGATAAAGGTGTTCTCACCTCCAAAGTGCAACTTGAATTTTGAACATAAAAATTCAAAGGAAAAGTTCCAAACATGTAGATGCATAAATGAAGCTAAATTTATCAGACAGTCTTAAGGTTTTTTACCATAAGCATAGGCATATTGGCCTTCATAAGCTTCCTTTGTTATCTTTCAATACATTCCTATGTAAGCCACATATAAAAAGGATATAGTGCATATAGTACATTCAACGACTGTTGCTAAAGGGTGTAGGTTGATAGGATGTATTTGAATGTTTATTAGAGTGTTGCTATTTACAATGTTACAGTTAAAGTTGTCAGCAAAAATTCCAGCTCAACTTCAGAGTTCAAAGACATAGCACAAGGTGCATTTCACAAAGATTATAAAAACAAGAGAGATTTCTTTGTGTTCAGATTTAATTTCATCTATGTACTTTAATGACTTACTTACTTGACTTATGCCTCTTTATTCCAGGTGGAACATAGGCCCTTCACCACAGCATTTGAAGACCTCTTGCTGCAGTCTTAGTTTCTTCCCATGTCATTTTGATACCTTTCAATTCTGCTTCTATTAGGCACTTCCAAGTTGTCCTTGGTCTACCCCCTTGCTTCTTTCCCTGGGGATTCCAGACCAATGCATGTCTTGTTATATTGTTCAGTTCTTTCCTCTATGTGTGTCACAGCATTGTACATTTTCAGTCCATCACCCCTGAATGACGTAATTATACTGACCCAACTCCCAGTGTGGACAGCCCTATGTCAACAGGAGTGCTTCTCCCATTGAGATAGCTACCGCCTCTGATGGAAGTGGATTAATTACGCCAACAGGAGTAGCTCTCCCATCCGTGTAGTAGTTTCTACACTAAAGTGCTACAGCTTTTTAAGTGTAGACCTGCCCTGAGTGATTTGCCCATAAGTACATAAGAAGTCTGTGGCACAGAAGGAACCTGAGTGCCATATTAGCACTCTAACCACTAGACCAGCCTTTCTCACTTAGTCAATTCTGTGGATTGAACCAGGGACCCTCACAGCTGAAACCATGACTCTTTATAGCTTGAGCTAAAGAGTCAGGCTCTATAGGCATGGCCTCTGACACACTCATGTCCTCTTTGGATCTGGTATGGTCTCATAACACATGCTGAACAGTGGATTGCATATGCCTATGTTACACACTCTTCACCCTGTGGTTTTCCTCAGATTGCACTGTTTACCTTCTGTTCATATTCTGACTCATGAGGTATCCTTGTCACAAAAATTCACGTTATCAAAATGATCCAACGAGCAGCCAGAGTCCTCACACAGCAGCACCTGCATCCCCTCTATCTGGAGGCAAGCTGCTTCATCCATCCACCGAAAGAACACTATTACACTTTCTGTTTCCCCAGCCTGTTTCTCAAAAAAACAACCACATACAACCCAGCCAGGGAGGTGAGGGGAGACCCATTACACTGCACCTCTCAGATACATTAGTACCTAAACTTGGTGTGTCAGCCTCCCACCAGAGAGAGAAAAACTTGTAAGCATCTCAGCTGTCCCTCTCCTTTGTGTCTAGAACTGGATGCAAGTCACCTCTGCTCTTTCTACATCCCAGACCTGATAGCAGAGTAATTGCAAACCCATCCTCACTGATGGAGGGAAGAATTGGCAGGGTTTTCCCAGTCAGTCTCATGGCTAAATACTTCCTCTTCTCTTCCTCTGCGCAGCAGTTCAGCTCACTTGCTATTTCAAACTGCATCAGGTGAGTATCCCCGTTCACCTTGCCATCCAGTTTAGGTTCTTTCTGGCTCATCACAAACTTATGCCCTAGTATCTTGTTTGGTACTTGAGCAGGAAACATTCCTGTCCCAATTCCTCCCTGAGTATCCTGGTCCCCTCCACATGTGAGTGACTATTGAAATTATTTTGTTCACCTTCTTCCAGTGAGACTTCCATGTCTCTATCTCGTTTCCTCCAGGTTAGAGCCTGTTTCGTCTTGGCTCTTCCTGGTCATAGGAACGGCAGCTGCTTGGTATACTCTGCTTCTCTTGGCTGGCATATGTTGAAATCATCATCAGCCACTGTGTGGCATCAGCAATATCCAAAGGAAAGAGGTAAGAACATGTTGTGTAAAAAAATCCAACACACAAATGTAGCCAGAGCATTCATACAGCAGTGTCTTCCTTTCCTAGACCTGGCAACCAAAATAACACTTTCCATCTCCCTTAAACCACACCCACCTGCAACCAGTGGGGGTGATCATGGGGGTGGTGCGGAGGGAAGGGCCATTACATTATATAAAAACAGTACTAGAGCTTTAATGCCTGTTTCATGGAGTGCCATTAGATTTGTTACACATACAGTTGGTTCGCATAAATATAAATAAAAAAGGTGAGAAAATTGCTTAATGCAAAATACATGTGTCTGCTTTTAGAACAAAATAAATGCCACTGGGGGTTTGTGTGATGAACAGTTGCTATGAGAATTACCTACTTTTTAATTAATTGCTATGTAAACTGTATGGAAATCCCCATTAAGAGTCCTAGCGTATGTTGGAAAGCAATATTTTGCACAGCCACCAGATGAAGTCTAAGGGGAAATATCAGAGCCTAGCTGAGAAATGTGTTCTAGTAGCTAAACAAACACACTGCAATTAAAGGGTCAGATGTTGACTTTAAAAGACAACTAACAGGTGATTTAACTTTATAATAGGAACAAAATACAAATGCCTTCTTTAAAAAGAAGACAAATCATAGTCTGGTAGTTACAGGGGAAATCTACCCTAGGTTGTGTTACTGCTCTATAGAAATAAGCATACTCTGAACCAAACAACACACTACCAGTATTAGTAATGCCTAACAAAGAGGGAACAAAAACATCAAAAGAAATGGAAATCCACAAGATTAAAACACTTGAAATTCTTCTCTTTGATCACAGAGTATCAACCTTACTCCATGCACCATTCAGCTAGAGGTGAGCAGTTGTTCCTGTAAAAGTGTCTGCCTAAAACTGGCTATTATATAACAGGCAGTAGGAAAAATTACATTTTGATAGGTTCAAAAACAACCCAAGAAAAAGGAAAAAATCTTTCTTTCTTTCTTTCTTTCTTTCTTTCTTTCTTTCTTTCTTTCTTTCTCTGGAAGGTATTTTCCACATTGATGACACTATAATTTTTTTTTTTAAAGAAAACACTCCAATTCTGTGGAAGTGTTAAATGTATCTTCTATCTTTTTTGTGTAGGTCTGTACCTCTATTTCTTGTTTCATTATAACCGAATCATTCAGTGTGTCATAATATCTACCTGTAGTACAAATGGTTGAAAAATAGTTTTTCTCTTTTTTTTTTTTTGGCAAAAATAAAAAAAACCCAAAACTTTTGGCTGAACACTTTGATGCAGAAATGCTGTCACGGTGCCTCTTGGGAGTTTTGACTAGGCAGCTTATGTCTTCTTTCTCCTCCATGGCCCAGGTCTCCTGAGATTACTAGGTCTGATATGATACATCATAGTCACCTCTTTTGCTCAGGTACTGCGGTGCATCATGGGACTTCTTGGCCATTGTGCATCATGGGAGATGTATTCCAGCTGGGGAACTCAGCCCTTAAAGACGAATGTAGGTATGAAACAGCTGAACTACAACTCCTGTGAGGCACCATGACATAATTTCCTACCAAAATTTTTGGTTTGGGGGTGCGTGATTTTTGACAAGTTTAAATTTTTCATTTGGTCAAACCCCCAATTTTCTGTCATAAAAGAATTTTGATGGAAAATTTTTGACCATCCCTAGTCTATATCTATAAATTAATTCAGATCCTTAATGTGAATGAAGCATGGGTTTTGCCACTGCATCTCTTTTGCATGTTGCCATCTTGAATGTTACGGACAGGGAAGTGTGAATAGGGATGTGTAGTTGGGGTTTTCTGCTTGAGAACCTGCTTGTATTTTATCCATTAAAAAACAACTGCAATAAAAAACATGAGCGACAGTAAAGAAAATCCTCAATCTGAGTCCTTATGGGTAGGAAAATGAAGAATGGAAAGCTGAGACATGTAGGTACCTAAATATGGCTTTAGGGGACCGATTTTTTAAGGGTATTTAGGTTCCTAAAGATGCAGATTTTCAGTGGGATTTTCAAAAGTGCCTAGGCTCACTTGGTACTTATCTTTAGGTGCCTAATTACCTTGAAAAATATGGCCCTAGGTGCCTAACCTCAGGTATCCAAGTGTAAGCTCCAGGGCCAGAAGTTTTAGAGGGATGGAACTCTCTGCTCCTTCTATAGTAAAGAAGAGGAAAAGTCAGCTCTGGCCAGTTTCATTTACATTAAATTTAATGGTGTCACCATAATGCCACCTTCTGAATTTTGTTGCTTTACTTAGACTTTGTTTATGTTTTGATTGTATAAATGATAATAGATTATGATTATTGTACCTATAAAAGGGCATAGAAATTGTGCAGGATATCCCCTCTGAGTAGGTCACCATGAATTTACAGACAGCGGGCTTTGATTTGGTTGTGAAATTCAAGGTCTACCTTGGGGAAGGAGTCTGTTCTAGAGATCAAGAGTGCTATGCCACAGCAAGAACTCTGCCTGAGGGTTCTGTTTTCTCTATGCTCCCTCCTGGGAGATTCTATATCCTGTGAAGCATGAATCTGTGGGACTCTAGGTGACCAGATAGCAAGTGTGAAAAATCAGGACAGAGGGTGGGGGGTAATAGGCACCTATGTAAGAAAAAGCCCCAAATATCTGGACTGTCCCTATAAAATCGGGACATCTGGTCACCCTGGGACTGGACCAGGCCAGTGGTTCAGAGCTGACTTTGCAGTAAGGCCTAACTGGACCATCAGTAGTACAGAACTTATTATGCAGTGACCTGACAGCCAGTGGCAACATTGACATGACTTCACAGCATCCTGACCTACCAGGCAGAGATTATACCATAGTAGAGGACATTGGAGTGGGATCTGGTATAGTTGGTCTTTCTATACTGAAGCAGATTTGTGGAAAAGAGCCACCTATGGTGCCCCTTGGTTACTACTGAGATGAACTAGACCTGTGAGTAGGATTTTAGTCGGATGGGGTTTGTGTGGAATTAAGATTTCTGTGCCTCCAAATTATATAATTATTATTTGGAACTAGGGGGTTGACCAAACTGCTAACACACTGATTTGGGTTGCTCATTTTGGTGTATATAAATATATTGGTGGAGAGAGGAGCTCATGTTTCTTTTCATTATTTTCCCCTTTTCCCCAAATAAAAAGCCATTTGTGGTTCAATGTTCCCAAGAATATTGAGAGTCTAATAGTGGGGAAGAGCCACCTGCAAAGGTGACCAGGGAAAATTTATTTCTATTTCCCTGAGCCAGAAATAGGAGTATGGTTCTGAGTGGGGGCTCAAGTCATAGTTATGTATTTTTGTATAAAAGTACCCTTAGACAGATTGAACCTGGCCCTTGTTACTGCCATTGGCCTGTGGCGGAAGGATTACCAGTACTACATTTAAATTCTGGATTCCAGGCATAGAAACTAACATTGTCCTTTTTTGTTTAAATGAAACGGGGGATGTCTTCCCAAACTCTTCACTTTTGTAATACCCAATAGCTAAAAGATTGTTACAATTATGAAAGTTAAATCATTGCTGGAGCAGAAAATATAACTGTCCAAAAGGCTTGTAGCAAGTGGACTAGTTGAGATGTGAGGCCCAAAACCACTGAGATGAACACTCAAGTATTGCAAGTGTGACTGGAAATCCTGGGCAGATCCTGGGATCAAACTGAACTGTACTTAGTACTGGTAGAGGGTGAGAGGAAGGAAGGAACTGGAGTTGTGTGTCCAAAGGAGACATGAAACTTACATTTGCACTCTCCTTATCCTGGGGTTGTTGTATGTAGGGCTTGTCCCTCATCTTAAATTACAGCAACCTTTTCTAATCTACACTTGCTGCTAGTGTCCCCCAGGGATTGAAACCTGAACCAGGGACAGGCACTGTGTAGACACATCCCAATTATGCCTTTTTTCTCCTTCTGATCGTGTCCCTCACACCAGCAACAGGAAGTATATGACATAGGAGCATCTGTACCACTGGTGAATCCCCCTTTGCACAGAGATGACTTTTCCCAGGGTCAGCTATGTTAGAATCTGCCAAAGAGCAGCTTAAAGAACATACCATGCACCAGAGGATCTGGCTCCAACATTAATAAACGTGGAACTTGGGTTAAAATAAAAAAGTGCAACTCCAGCATGAAAGACGTATCATTAATTCAGCTGAGTAGCAAACAGAGATTTTACTTTTCTGAAAGTCCTGTGTGCAGTGCCCTCCAGCAAGCAGAGCTTTGAAGCCCCATGCTACACCTTTCCCTCTGGAGCACACCAAATACTGTGTCTCACTAATCTCATATTTTATAAATCATCTCTGTACCTTCCAGAAGGGAAACAGCAGCTCCAATTGCTTTAAGGAACTGTAAAGTTACAAACGTTTAGGGCCTGACACTACTCCTATTAAGTAATGTGAAGTTTTAAGACTGGAAGCAGGATTTGGCTCTTAAAGAGATATGGGCAGGACTGGGAAACCCAAATTTCTTATACATTGGCCTTGGAATGGTTTGCAAAGCCCAATCTTGTTCTCAGGCCTATGGCTGAGCTTTCAGGTTGTTTTTTTAAATAAATAAATAAATGGAGATATCCTATCTCCTAGAAATGGAAGGGACCTTGAAAGGTTATTGAGTCCAGCCCCCTGCCTTCACTAGCAGGACCAAGTACTGATTTTGTCCCAGATCCCTAAGTGGCCCCCTCAAGGACTGAACTCACAACCCTGGCTTTAGCAAGCCAATGCTCAAAACACTGAGCTATCCTGAGGAAAGCGTCGTCAGAGGATATGCCTGACTTCTTTTGGAGAACGAGAAATGCATCTTTTTCATAAATTGTTTCCTGTGTGGGATATATTAAAACAGGGTTGTTTTTCATTGGTTGGCTTGAAGTAGTATTAGATTATTACCTCTTTACCTCAGGGCGCATGGTGATAGTTGAACAGTATTTGTTAATAAATAAATACATAATAATAAGGGTTTTTTTGTTGTTGCTGTGTGTATAATTAAATGTTCCCTTGATCTTAGAAAAAAATCAACCCTAGTTTTCTGGTATTAATGAACAATTGTCAAATTCATTCCTTCATTATTTCTTCTAAATCTACTTTGGTTGCTGCTTAATATTTTTAGCTTTGCTAATTTTGCTTGTTCTTTCTCCATGAGCTATTTCTACCGCTATGCTTGCTGGAGATTTGAAAGCTTTCTCATGACATTAATAGGCATCGTTACCTTATTTCTGTAGTAATTCAAGGTTTTGGAGAAGTAAAAAGTACAATTCAGAAAACAATTCAGAAAACTAAAAACTAGATAGATGATTTTGCTGTATGCTATTATCTCCTGATCTGCAACTCTGCACTAGAAAACCCTCAGTATATATAGGAAAAAGTGTTTGGGACAGGAATTTGATTCCAACTTCAAGCTTAAAAGGAATAGTTATAAGCAGTGAGGGTAAAAGTTATTTTCAAATTCTAAAAAAATCTTGTTGAACTTTCTTTAAAAGGAAAACCTTGAGCTTTGGCTGGAACAGTCAAACAAAATTAGCCCAGCCTGCTTTTGTAAGTTCTGTTATTAACTAGAAAACCTATTTCTGAGGGTCTACTGTTTAATTTCAGTCAGAGAAAGAGGATTACTAAATACCAGCTGCATTAACGTCTGATAATATTTATTGAAAATGGCTTTACTGGCATTACTTCATTCCAAATACATTACAGAATAAGTTTTCCTGTAAGAAGAATATATGAATGACTGTGAAGGTGATGAAAACTTTTGCAAAAGGACATTAATCAGCCAAAATTTCAGACATTTTCTTCTGGCCTTAAACGCTTTGGTCTGGAATGGATTGCACTGAAAAATCACTCAAACTGGAATCTTGAACTGATGGAGAGTTTGTGTGAACACATAGTCACTATACTCTGTGAATATATTTCAACTTTTTTCACTTAAACAGTCAGTATAAATTTAATTTCTATCAGGTTCCTCTTTTGTTACATATACCATTTGAAAGAGTGATTTTAAAGACTGGAAGAGCTGAGGAATACATATTTTTAAAAGCCTCTGGCCAATGTCAAACATTTCAAGAGTTAGATCTAGTCCTTGTTCCTGCAAGGGTAACTTCATTAGATCAATATTCCTTTACTTGACTACAGCATAATCCACACATACCCCAATATGAGAGACACGTTCTCAAAATCTGCAGTCCCTTTTAAATATTTAAGTGCATTAGAGACGTTGATCAAATGCCAACACTTGGACATTTTGTTCTCTAATGCTATGAACTTGGCAGAGTTTCCAGGAAGGAACAGTTTTTCAGCTTATTTCACTATGTAAAAAGGAATAGCTGAAGAAATTGTGTAACCTTTTTCATATAATTTTTAATAGCATTTTGAAATTTAAAAAAGTATTTAGACCTAGCACCTGCAGTCTTGGCCTCTGCTGACCTAGATGCCCAAGAGGCAAATATAACTGTATTCTAAAAAGTGCATGGGATACCAACTTATAAGTTGACAAGTTTCAATAGCAACAGAGTTTTAAAAGGTGAATTGCTTCCCATTGCAAAGAGGGAGGGAGAAAAAAAAATGTGTGTTAGAATATAATTAAATAAAACTAACTTTTTAGTAAAAGACAACAGGCTAGTTCCTCAGTTGGTAGGTATAGGCATAGCACCATTGACTTCAATGGCATTATGCCAATTTATACTATTTATGCCAATTGAGACTCTGGCTTGGAGATGGGATACACTGAATCACCTCCCTAAGGCACCTCCAGAAACTGAGAGGTGCCTTAAATTGCCATGTCCAAATAGGATACTTCCTTAACTGCATACCACACTATAGAGGCATTTGTACTTGCTTTCCAAGATGTAGATCTTGCTTTGTTTGATGTAAACTGAATTTTTTTTTCCATTGACTTCAGTAGGATCAGGCCCTTAATGGCAAGCAACTAGATAGGGATAGGACAATTTCAGGAGAAACCTGTGCACTGTAGGAAGTGGTATTGGTAGATCAGTAGCATGCACTTTTTCCTATTATTTTGTACTAAACTACTGTCCCAAAATGGCATTGGGGTTACCATAAAGCTAGAAATATTGTCTGTCTTTCAGATGAAATGGAAAACTGAACTCTTTGCCATTTGAGGGTATTAAAGAGGCTAGTATAGAAACAAAGGCAGTGATATGAAATGGATTTATTACTAGGTCATATTTATGATAGGAGGGAGGTTTCTTGTAGAAGGGGTAAATAGAGTTTAGGCACCCTTTACTAGAGGGGACTCTGAACTTTATTGGGAGTGTTCCAAGGGAAGATCCTGTGTGCTGCATTCTAGTCCTAGATACTACAACTCCCATGATGCCTTCTGGAAATACTTCTCTCTTCCAGGGTGTGCAGGGAGAGAGGGGTAGACTCCATTTTGGGAAGAGGAGTGAGATTGCTGCTGTGTGGTGACGACACAGGAAAGGAAACAGAACGCCAGGTTTGTGGTAGCTAGAGAGCTTCAAAAGCCTCTTGCAAAAAGCCTCCCAGGAAAACTTTCCTGGGGTTTTTATTTCTCTCCTTACTTTGTTTACAACTCTTCTTAGTGGTTACATTCTTGCGCATAGAAAAGCCAGGCAGTATACATGCACATAAGATAACGAACCCATCTCTTGAGCGCGTGAATGCCAGCTGCGAGGGTACAATCAAATCAGCCAAATAAGTTTCCCAAACACAAACGCTGGATTGAAGGTCACTCCTGCCTCGTAGCCATGGGAGCAGTTTGCCGCGCCTGTGGGCTGGCGATTCGGGAGCTATGCGTCCCTACACTGCTGTGGAGCTCTGTCTATACTAGGAGCTGCTGCGAGCCTGCTGGGGCTTTGATCAAGCAGGGAGCCTCAGAGGCTGTTGGTGGCTTCACTGAAGCCAGGGCAGAGACTATTGCTGTGCCTGGAGCTGATTGAGGAAGTGAAGAAACTGTGAGTAACCCCCACTGTTGTTTGGGAAAATACTTGCAAGGGAAGGAGCACTGCAGAAAGACTGAGTCTGAGGAGCGGCAGAGTGATCTTCCCACTGAACCAGGACCCAGAGCTGATGACATTTGGTGGAGCCATCTCCAATCATCAGAGGGGTTGTGCATTGTTGCCTTGGCTGGACTGATACACAGAACCAACAGCGTGCTGTCTCCAGCTTCAGATCTTCAAGTGCGCCCACGCAAGCAGGTGTCTGGGACTCTGAAATCCAGAGGAGTGTTCACAGCAGGGTGGGGTAAACGGCAGCAATGTAAATGCCAGTTAGATATGTTTCATTTATTACTGTATACTCTATTTGTTAATTGATTTTATTCAACTTCCCCCTGTGGATTTAAATTAGTAGTGACATATATCTTGATCTGTTATACCTTGATTTTTTTAAGTTGTTAAGTAAAGGTATGTTAACTCTAATTTAAGTATATTGGATGTATATTATTTATAATTGGGGTTTTTTTTGAGTTACACCCATGCCACAGGTTATATTATTATTATTTATTCATCATCATTATCATCATCATGTTCCTATTACGCCTCTGGCGTTTAGGGCAATGATGAAGCTCCTCCACTCCGGTCTGTTTCTGGCAAGTCTTTCAATGGTTCCCCAGGCTTTTCAGCTTGGCTTCCACAGCTCTTCACTATGTTGTTTTCGCTTGCCTTCGGGTGTCCATTTTATTTCTACTCTGGTGATGCAATCAGTTTCCATCCAAAGCACATGACCGATCCATCTCCAACGCCTCCTGGCAATGATGGTGCTCAGATCCTCTTGGCTGCACTGTCAATAGATCTTGGTTTGAGATTGTTCTGGGCCAAAAGATACAGAGCATTTTTCTGAGGCAGGTTGTATGGAAAGAAGACAGTTTGGACATATCATACTTTTTCATTCCCCAGCATTCTGCACTATAAAGTAATGTTGAAAGTATGCAGCTCTGATAAATCTTGAGTTTGGTTTTGGTGTTGTATTTTGATGATTTCCAGACGTATTTAAGCTCCTGAAGGTCTTCTGGGTATGTGGTAGGAGAGCTACATCATCTGCGAAGTCCAGGTCTTCAAGGGATGAGAAGAGTGTCCATTTAATGCCTTTTGGCATGTCTTCTGTTGTATGCCACATTACCCAGATGATGGCAATGTTGAAGAGGACTGCAGACATGACAACTGACGTACTCCTGTTTTGTCATCAAAACTGAGCTCACTGTGATCAAAACTGCATGTAAAATTGAAATAGAAGCTTTTGGTGATGTTGATTATACAGAAAGGAATTCCATATGCCCACAGAATGCGCCATAGGTTGGTCCTGTGAATGCTATCAAAAGCCTTCTCAAAGTCTATGAAATGTATGTAGAGTTGCCATTGCCATTCTAAGCACTGTTTTATTATGTTTCATAGAGTGAAGATCTGGTCTGTGCATCCATGCCCTTTCCGAAAACCAGCTTGCTCTTTTCTGAGAACGCTATCAACTATTATTAGAATAGGTTTATTCCTGGAGGTTCCCAAGGCATGCCATTGAGTGTGTACTGGGACCAGCCAGGTGGAGGCACCGCCAATTTTAAATTGCTTTAAGAGTAAAGGGACTGCAGCAGAGGGCCAAGGTGGATATGATTTAAATCATGAGTCCAGAAGACTCGATTTAATCATGGATTTCTATGTAAAAGTGCATTCTTGTTGGCTGTTATAACCTTAATACTTATTCTTCACAACTCAGAGATAGATGTAGGTTTCATTTTAGAAGGTATACACTCTACATTTTTAAAGTAATTTATTTTGAAAACTTTTCAAATTAGTATTACAGCTATATCAGAAAATGAATGATTGTTTGGTTATTTCATTTACCAAAAGTAACTGAAGAAGATATTTATGAAGTCACTGGGAGGTGAACTATCTCCAATTCAACAGGTTAATCATTAATATTTGGAGGATTTTCTTGCCATGCTGTATTAGGAGGAGAACATCACCAGACAGACATTTAAATTGTTTTATTCAACTAAAACAACTACATTATATATTCTGGATATTTTTCTTCACCAGCAAACCTATAATATTTTAACAAAACAAGCATATGAATTTTTGGATATGCATCCGAAGAAGTGGGCTGTAGTCCACGAAAGCTTATGCTCTAATAAATTTGTTAGTCTCTAAGGTGCCACAAGTCCTCCTGTTCTTCTTTTTGCGGATACAGACTAACACGGCTGCTACTCTGAAACCTGAATTTAGTTAAACATTCAAGTTTTTTAAAATCAGAATTGTTTTTGTTAAAATGGTTTTTAACTAAAATAGTTAAATTAAATATTTTAGATCTATTCCACCCCCAACAATCTTCTATTCATTGAACTTTTCGAAACATTGGTCTTTTAGAGAGAGGTAAGGGTTTGACTCTGTGTACACAAATTTGCAGAGGGACAATAGGGTTGAGGTCTGTTATTTCTCACCTCTATATATTATTTATTTTAAAACATTTTTGCTGTTAACAAGCATGTTATCTCTGGAGACACAAATCCACAGTTTGAGAACTGCAAATCTAAGCATCTCTGATGGTATCTTCTAGACTGAGCACTGAGCCCCACTGAGTAGATAGAAAGAGTAACCTAAATAATCTATACAGAAGCCCTTGGAAGTTCATAAATTGGGTCCCTAATCCATGAACTATTGGAATTCATTTACAAAATTTTTCTTAAACATTACATGAATATATTGTCTCATACTATAGAATTAGAATTTATAATCCCTATTCATGATGAGATATTTTTGAGCTATAATGTATCTTAATTAAAACTATCTTTAGATAGGGTTTTTCCTCAAAAAGCATTTTATCAAAAAAATCAGATTTAAATTTAAAAAAAATGATTTTTATACACCCTGCAGAGGGGTGAATAGAGGATTCCCACCTATCCAATATCACCACTGGGATACTCAGGATCTTCTTTAATGTCAACAACATCAGGCATCCAGGTACACAGGTGAGTGTTGCCTGCTCCCAAGTAACCCAGGGAGGAAAGAGGAGTTACAAGAGTGTAATCAGAGTGGATATGGTTATTAAAATACTGGTGCCTATACCTACACAAGGTTCCTTTATACCACTCTGGCAGTAAGGAGAATATTATATTTATGTCCACTTTAATTAGGCTTTAATTAACCTGTCAGAGCAGTGTAAAGGGGCTTTGATGTAACTGAGAATCAAGCCCTATACATTTAAGAAGGAAGGTCACTGTATTAAAATGGATTTTCCTTTTCAACAGTTACAGAGCCATAGATTTGTTGGCACCAACTTCCAGGCATGCTTTTTGTTGACACACAGTTAGGTGAATGAGAGTATGTGATTTAGAGTGGCAAACCAGAGGACACTTCTAACAGAAATGAGGTCCTGAACCAATGTTCTTTGAAGTCAAAGGGAGGCTTTCCATTTATGTCAATAGGCAATAGATCCAGTCCTTAATGTATTTGAGGAGTGGTTGAAACACAGAATTCTTCACCAGGGAGAGAAAAAGTATGCCAGTTAAACTGAACAGCGGCAATTTGTTGGTGTTACAGGAATTATGTTATGACATTAGGGCCTCATTCAGCCACCACTAAGTTGAGTAGTACTGTTAGTCTATTCAGAGGTACTGCTCAGTATGAGTAAGTGTAGCAGAATCAGTCCCTCTATGAGTCATAAACTGATTTCACTACCTAATACCTGAGTTCAACTGTCAGCTTTACTGCAGATGCACTGTGTGACCTCCAGCAGGTCACTTCATCTCTCTGTCTCAGTTTTCCATCTTTAAAATGATATAATAACACTTACTTCACACACACTCCACCTTTGTCTTTCTCGTCTATTTTAGGCAGAGACTGTGTGTGTGTGCACAGCACCTAATACAATAGGGCCCCAGTTTCAGTCAGGGCTTCCAGGAGCTACTGCAATAATAACAATAATCATGGATATATTAATCCAAAGCTGGTTGGAAAATGGGGACTGGGGGGGCTCTATGAAAAATGTTGACTTAAAAAAAAAATTGAAAACTGCCAGTTTTCACAGTTTGCATCTGAAAACCAACAATTCAATTTGGAAATTCCACCATGGGGGCTTGTGTGAGCCATAGGTTCTGTGTTTCATGCCTCCATTCTCCAGCCTCACTGTTTGGACTACATCACCCATGCTCCACCCCAGGCTACTGTCCTTTGGAGCCACCACAATATGGAATCTTGGCTGTGGAGCATCATTCAAAAGATAGTCCAGCTGGGACACCATAGTAGGGAACAGGTGCATGAGGAGGCTAAACTACAATTCCCATGAGGCATTATGGTAGTTTTTCCTGAATTGAAATATTTCAGTTTTTTTGCTTAGTCTAACACCCAATTTTCCATCAAAAGACAGTTCTGATGGAGTTCAAAAGTGCTCTGTTCTGTGGCTATGTGCTTTTAAACAGTTGCTATGTTTCACCTTTTAGGTAACACACAAGGATTCTTGTTTACAATTTGTAGACCATTTGGGGATCCTATGTCACCTTGAACGATCGGTCCTTCAGCCCTCATATAGATTGTGCTGATCACAACATGTCTTCCATTCTTCTCGTATCCTGGCCTTCCTTCTCCATGTGCAGCCATGTGTTTTCACGATAAAATCTTCCCATCTCCTTGGAGATCGGCCGAGTGGTTGTTTCAGTTCCTGTGGGTACCTCTTGGTGACAGCTGGAGTCTATCGATTGTCAATTAGCCTCACTATATGCCTTGCCCATCGCATTTTACTATACCTGCTCTCAACGACGATGTCTTGCACCCCACTCTGCTGTCTGATCACTTCATTGGGGACTCGGTCGCAGATTGAAATTCCCAGAATTCTTCTTTCCATCGCCCTCTGCGTGACAGACAGTTGCTGCTCCTCTGTCTTCATTAGCACCCATGTTTTGCTGCCGTACAATATTGCTGGTAGTACTGTTGAGTTGAATAGGCTGGCGCATGTTGTCTTGTTGATTTTTCCTTGGAAGGCATACTTGATAGAATTGAATGCGCACCAACCTGCTTTCTTTCTTCGTGAGAGTTCACCTTTCTGATTGTGGTGCATGTTAATTTCTTGGCCCAAATAGACGTATTGTTCAACTTCTTCTATTTGTTCTCCCTTGATTGTTGTTTGGACTTTTGGCCAGGTATGAGACTGCATAAATTTAGGATCCTATATAATCAATTAAAAAAACTGAATTGCTTGGGTGACAAGCAAGAAACTGTTTCTCTCATTTTTTTGCCAGTGAAAAGTAGTGATCTAGTGATAAAGTACTATCAGGACTAATAGGCCTAAAATTACAGAACAAGGTGGGTGAGGTAATATCTTTAATTGGACCAACTTCTGTTGGTGAGAGAGACAAGCTTTTGAATTTACACAGAGCTCTTCTTCAGGTCTCGGAAACGTAAGGCTTGTCTTCACATACAGCAGTGCCACTGTAGCATTTAGTGAAAGCGCTATTGGTGTAGTTAATCCACCTCCCAAAGAGATGGGGATTAGGTCAGTATAACTACGTCGCACAGGGGGTGTAGATTTTTCACATCCCTGAGTGACATAGTTATACCAATAGAAGACTGTAGTGTAGGCCTGGCCTTACTCAGAGCATCACAGCTAAATACAAGATGGAACCGATTGTTTATCATAAGTAGTTAACACATATTTCAAGGGACAATTCAAGGTGAAGGGGTCCATTTTAACACACCTGCGATCATAGGGAGGAAAGGAAAGATGGGTCGAAAGGCAACAGGGTGGGGGAGTTGTCAGAGGGTTATAGATTGTTATAATTAGCCATAAATCTAGTGTTTCTATTCAGTCCATGATTTTTAGTGTCTAACTCATATTTTGAAAGTGTTGTGCAGGTTTCCTTTCAGGATGAGGACTGACAGGTCAGATATAGAGTGATTGCTTTGTGAAAAGTGTTCACCAACAGGTCAAAAATTAGACTTCCCAGCTGCATTTTGGTTTGTGGACATGTGTAAGTGCATGTTACACTTCCCTCCACCTTACCTGTTTGCCTCAGCCTTCTGAGTATATTTCATTACCCTGCCAACACAAAAGAATTGAGGAGGCAATCAGTGAAGGCAAATCACCTGCTGCGTGCAGCAATTTCATCAACAGTACAAAATTATATAAGTGCTCACTAGTCTTCATCTACTTAGATACAGCTATATTCATATTTGGCCCACTTCCTAGAGCTTGTTCCAACTCTCATTGAAATCAAAGGAGCTTTCCCAGCGACTTCAGTGGGCATAAGGCCTCAGGCCATTATCTGTGTGGTGGTGTATCATATGTATACAGACTAATGTTTAGCATTAAACATTGTGTATGGATATGCAACACTAAAGCTGATCTTTCAATGCAACAGTGACTGAGTGATACACAGTGAAATGGAAAAATACAAAAAAGTTGAACACAGATTGGAACAAGTCCAGGACATGCTATGTTAACCTGGTACTGTGAACCCCCAAAATCCAAGTTGAATTGTTAAAACATTAGAATAAAACCATACACAGAGGTATATGTATATGCTGTGAAGGTTTGTTCTGTCTTACAGAAGTTGGTATACACTTACCAGCATTATAACTCAATATGTTTAGGCTTTAATATAGATCTTGTTATATTTGGATGTGATGTTTTATGTTAAATCTAAATAAACAGTTTCGAAAACAAAATTACTCTGATAACAAATGCAATTGCCAGGCATCAAGTGGCAGAATGTAGAATAAGCAGCAACTTTTTGAGCTAAACAACAGGTGAGTGTCATATGTGAAGAGGGTGTGCCTTTATTTTTTCTTCTTGGACAGAAAAAAATAAGTACTTATTTAAAACATGTACAGAGTTTACATTCTACAATGAGCTCAGAAATGCAGATGGTTATAGCTAATTTTAGGCAACACTTCACAGAGATCCTAATGATGGGATGTTCATTATACATGAGGAGATGTCTTGAGAAGAAACAGACACTTATAAGATATCCATCTATTTCAGATTGAAAATTCCAAATGTATTATCTTCCCTCATCCTTTTGCTATAATGCTGTGTAACAAGGCTGTATAATTACTGATGCCACCAATCTGTGTACGTCTGAACACCTGTTTTCTACATGGTCTGCTTGAAGATTAATTGCCTATCTTGTAGCAAAAGCTTCTTGTAACAAAATCTCACACATGAACAATACTTTGCGAGATCATTATCTTTAATGTAACTAAATCTATAATATGCTGATTGTTGATCAACCATACTCCAATGTTGGCATTTCAAAAGTATCGCAAAAGAGAGCTGAATATGGCAGAACGTAGCTTCCATTCTAGTAAATTCACTACAGCTGGTTTTGGCTTTCTGCTGCTGGAAAAGAGCCTGTTCTTGCCTTTAGCTCACTTGGTTACTGTTGGAGTTTGAATTTTAAATAAGACACAATGCAGGTTAAATACCTAGAATACATCTGGCTGCAAGATATGAATCCCAAGGAACTAATACTACTGTATGATTACTATTGACCAGGGAGCTTTTGCAAACAGGGGCTGCTAACAGGGAGTTTCACAAGGAAGTTTGGGAAGGGGAGTGGGAAGGAAGCGGGGGTCCCTTTATTCCCCTTAAAACCTATAAATCAAACTACATTCAAAACCTTTTGCTTAAACAACCCGTTGAGTAGCTAGGAGACAATGAAGGCAGAAGCCCAGCTGCAGAGTGGGGGCTATCCAGTGTATTGCACTGAGTGCAGCATGTATGATTACCTGCTCTGTGGGCGGGGGGCATATGTGTGCATTCGGTGCAAGGAAGTCCTGGCCCTCAGAGACCATGTACGGACTTTGGATGCCAGGGTAGCGGAACTGGAGGAGCTCAGGGAGGCAGAGAGGTATGTTGATGAGGCTTTCCGGGACACTGTAGAATTGTCCCACCTCCGGTCAGACAGCCCCTGTGCTGTTGAGGAGGATGAAAGGCCCAGGGAAGCAGAGCAGTCAACGGGAGCAGAGGGAAACCTTCCCATAGTTGGGACCCTCCTTCCAGATGGTGCTGGGGTTACCTCTCACACTGAGGTTGCCTCTCCGGGGGAGGGAACTCCAGTTGCTAGGAAAAGGCAGGTGTTAGTAATGGGAGATTTGATCATTAGAAACATAGATATCTGGGTTTGTGATGACCGGGAGAACCACATGGTGACTTGCTTGCCTGGTGCGAAGGTTGCGGATCTCTCGAGGCATCTAGACAGACTTATGTGTAGTGCTGGGGAGGAGCCGGTGGTCAGGGTACATGTAGGTACCAATGACATAGGGAAGGGTAGGAGAGATGTCCTGGAGGCCAAATTTAGGCTGCTAGGGAAGAGACTGAAATCCAGGACCTCTATGGTGGCATTCTCAGAAATGCTCCCAGTTCCACACGCAGGGCCAGGTAGGCAGACAGAGCTTCAGAGTCTCAATGCGTGGATGAGACGATGGTGTAGAGAGGAGGGGTTTACATTCATTAGGAACTGGGGAAACTTTTGGGATGGAGGGAGCCTATACAGGAGAGATGGGCTCCACCTAAACCAAAGAATTGGACACATCAGAAAAGGGCAGACAAATAAACAGTGACAAGTTTTTAAGGTGCTTGTACACAAATGCTAGAAGTCTAAATAATAAGAAGGGTGAACTAGAGTGCCTCGTGATAAAGGAGGTTATTGATATAATAGGCATCACAGAAACCTGGTGGACTGAGAGCAATCACTGGGACACAATCATTCCAGGGTACAAAATATATCGGAAGGACAGAACAGTTCATGCGGGGGGGGCACTATATGTGTAAGAAAATGTAGAATCAAGTGAATTAAAAAAAAAAAGTGAATCCACATGTTCCATAGAATCTCTATGGATAGAAATTTCATGCTTTAATAAGAATATAACATTACGGAACTATTATAGACCACCTGACCAGGACAGTGATAGTGATGATGAAATGCTAACGGAAAGTAGAGAGGCTATCAAAATTAAGAACCCAATAATAGTCGGGGATTTCAATTAACCCCATATTGACTGGGAATATTTCACTTCAGGATGAAATGCAGAGATAAAATTTCTCGATACTTTAAATGACTGCTTTATGGACAGCTGGTACGGGAACCCACAGGGGGAGAGGCAAGTCTAGATTTAGTCCTGAGTGGAGCGCAGGAGCTGGTCCAAGAGGTAACTATAACAGGACCGCTTGGAAACAGTGACCATAATACAATAGCATTCACATCCCTGTGGTGGGAAGAACATCTCAACAGCCCAACACTGTGGCATTTAATTTCAAAAGGGGGAACTATGCAAAAATGAGGGGGTTAGTTAAACAGAAGTTAAAAAGTACAGTGACTAAAGTGAAATCCCTGCAAGCTGCATGGGCGCTTTTTAAAGACACCATAATAGAGGCCCAACTTCAATGTATACCCCAAATTAAGAAACATAGTAAAAGAACTAAAAAAGAGCCACCGTGGCTTAACAACGGTGTAAAAGAAGCAGTGAGAGATAAAAAGACTTCCTTTAAGAAGTGGAAGTCAAATCCTAGTGAGGCAAATAGAAAGGAGCATAAACGCTGCCAAATTAAGTGCAAGAATGTAATAAGAAAAGCCAAAGAGGAGTTTGAAGAACTAGCCAAAAACTCCAAAGGTAATAACAAAATGTTTTTTAAGTATATCAGAAGCAGGAAGCCTGCTAAACAACCAGTGGGGCCCCTTGATGATCGAGATACAAAAGGAGCGCTTAAAGACGATAAAGGCATTGCGGAGAAACTAAATGGATTCTTTGCTTCGGTCTTCACGGCTGAGGATGTTAGGGAGATTCCCAAACCTGAGCCGGCTTTTGTAGGCGACAAATCTGAGGAACTGTCACAGATTGAAGTGTCGCTAGAGGAGGTTTTGGAATTAATTGATAAACTTAACATTAACAAGTCACCGGGACCAGATGGTATTCACCCAAGAGTTCTGAAAGAACTCAAATGTGAAGTTGCGGAACTATTAACTAAGGTTTGTAACCTGTCCTTTAAATTGGCTTCTATACCCAATGACTGGAAGTTAGCTAATGTAATGCCAATATTTAAAAAGGGCTTAGAGGTGATCCCGGCAATTACAGATCGGTAAGTCTAATGTCGGTACCGGGCAAATTAATTGAAACAATAATTAAGAATAAAATTGTCAGACACATAGAAAAACATAAACTGTTGAGCAATAGCCAACATGGGTACAGCATCACTACAGACCAGTACATGGTAGAGCTGAGGCCGCAGCTCAGTGGACCCTTACCAGAAGTGGCGGCTGAAATGCCTAAGGAACACATGAACAGTTATGAACTTTTTAAAAACAAGGCCAGAATCAGAATGGGGCTAACACCCGAGCATGCCCGTCGTGGTTCAGAGCCCTAAGGTGGAAACCACACGTGTCATTTACCCGACATGCCTACCACATTGGGAAAAATTGGGATGCCTGGATATCAGGAGCAAATGTTAAATCTACAGAAGAGTTGCCCTTCCTAATGCAAATGGAGCAGTTTTTAGAGGGTGTTCCTGAGGAAATAGAAAGGTACATCCTAAATGGGAAGCCCAAAACTGTAACCGAGGTGGGGGAGATTGGAGCCAAATGGGTGGAGGTAGTAGAAAAGAAAAAAACTAATAGCAGTTGGAGCGAATATCAGAAGGGGCAACCCGAAACAAAACCTTACCACCGGGGACAACCCAAGGCCCCACCTACATCCCAAGGAAAACCCCAGACGCCTTCTCACCCCACCACACCAATCTCCACCAACCAACATCGCCCCGGTGATACCTTAGCAGGGCGATGTTTTAAATGTAATGAACTGGGACATATAAAGGCCCACTGCCCCAAGAACCCCAACTGATTACAGTTCACTACACCACAATCACACCAAAGATCCCCAGGCCCAGATGCCTCTCTCATACCCTCGGAGCAAAGGGAAACCTTGAGAGTGGGCGGAAAGAAGGTTATCGCGTGGAGGGACACTGGGGCACAAGTGTCGACTATCCACCAATCCCTAGTGGACCCCAAACTCATCAACCCGGAGGCTCTGGTGACAATTCAACCCTTCATGTCACACTCTGTAACCTTGCCTACAGCCAAATTACATGTCCAGTACAAGGGCTGGTCAGGAATGTGGACTTTTGCAGTCTATGACAATTATCCCATCCCCATGCTGCTGGGGGAAGACTTGGCCAACCATGTGAAGCTAGACAAGAGGGTGGGAATAGTCACCCGCAGCCAGGCTAAGCAAGCTTTCACCCCCATCCCTGTTCCTGAGCCGTCCATCAGGGCCCCGTCTGTGTTACCAGAGACCCAGACAAAGGTGGTGGAACCGGATCCCCTGCCAACGACTGCAACAGCCATAGTGGATCCAATCCCAGAGACCCAGCCAAAGCCAGTCCCAGAACCGGAACTGGCAACACAACCACTGCCAGAGCCATTGCCAGCACTTAGTACAGCATTTGCAAACCCGTCTACAATTTCAATGCCAGAGGGCACCAGCGAGCCTGAACTGGCAGATCAGCAGATAACCCTACCCAAGAGGGTCAGCCAGAGCCTGAAATACAACATAGTGCACCAGTGGACAGCGGTTCACAGTCAACGGAAACAGCCCCAGCACCTGCATCGCTTCCAGAGGGACCAAGCCCAAGTCCACAGTCCAAGGAGGAACTGATGTCTCCAGCATCAAGGGAACAGTTCCAGGCCGAGCAGGAAGCAGATGACAGCTTTCAGAAAGCTTGGGTGGCGGCACGGAGCACCCCACTGCCTCTCAGCTCTTGTAATCGATCCTGGTTTGTTGTAGAACAAGGACTTTTATACAAGGAGACTCTTTCTGGTGGGCACCCAGAAGACTGGCCTCCTCAAAGACAGTTGGTAGTTCCGACTAAGTATCGGGTAAAGCTCTTGAGCTTAGCCCATGATCATCCCAGAGGCCATTCTGGGATGAACAGAACCAAAGACCGGTTGGGGAAGTCCTTCCACTGGGAGGGAATGGGCAAGGACGTTGCTAATTATGTCCGGTCTTGTGAGGTGTGCCAACGAGTGGGAAAGCCCCAAGACCAGGTCAAAGCCCCTCTCCAGCCACTACCCATAATTGAGGTCCCATTTCAGCGAGTAGCTGTGGATATTCTGGGTCCTTTCCCAAAGAAGACACCCAGAGGAAAGCAGTACATACTGACTTTCATGGATTTTGCTACCTGATGGCCGGAAGCAGTAGCTCTAAGCAACACCAGGGCTAAAAGTGTGTGCCAGGCATTAGCAGACATTTTTGCCAGGGTAGGTTGGCCCTCCGATATCCTTACAGATTCGGGAACTAATTTCCTGGCAGGGACCACGAAAAGCCTGTGGGAAGCTCATGGGGTGAATCACTTGGTTGCCACCCCTTACCACCATCAAACCAATGGCATGGTGGAGAGGTTTAATGGAACTTTGGGGACCATGATACGTAAATTTGTAAATGAACACTCCAATGATTGGGACCTAGTGTTGCAGCAGTTGCTTTTTGCCTACAGGGCTGTACCACATCCCAGTTTAGGGTTTTCACCATTTGAACTTGTGTATGGCCACGAGGTTAAGGGGCCATTACAGTTGGTGAAGCAGCAGTGGGAGGTGTTTACGCCTTCTCCAGGAACTAACATGCTAGACTTTGTAAGCAACCTACAAAGCACCCTCCGACACTCTTTAGCCCTTGCTAAAGAAAACCTAAAGGATGCTCAGAAAGAGCAAAAGGCCCGGTATGATAAACATTCCAGAGAACGGTCCTTCAAAGTAGGAGACCAAGTCATGGTCTTAAAGGCGCTCCAGGCCCATAAAATGGAAGCGTCGTGGGAAGGACCATTCACGGTCCAGGAGTGCCTAGGAGCTGTTAACTATCTCATAGCATCCCCCACCTCCAACATAAAGCCTAAGGTATACCACGTTAATTCTCTTAAGCCCTTTTATTCCAGAGAATTCAAGGTTTTCCAGTTTACCGCCCAGGAAACAGATGACGCGGAGTGGCCTGAAGTGTCTACTACGAAGGAAAAAGTGACGGTGGCGTGGAAGAGGTGAACCTCTCCGTGACCCTTGGACGTCTGCAGTGACAGCAGATCAAGGAACTGTGCACTAGCTTTGCCCCAATGTTCTCAGCCACTCCAGGACGGACCGAACCGCTCCATTGACACAGGTAATGCTCACCCAATTAGAACCCCACCCTACCGGGAGTCACCTCATGCCCAAACTGCTATAAAAAGGGAGATCCAGGACATGCTACAGATGGGTATAATCTGCCCCTCTAAGAGTGCATGGGCATCTCCAGTGGTTCTAGTTCCCAAACCAGATGGGGAAATACGCTTTTGCTTGGACTACCGTAAGCTAAATGCTGTAACTTGTCCTGACAACCATCCAATGCCACTCACAGATGAGCTATTGGAGAAATTGGGACATGCCCAATTCATTTCTACCTTAGACTTAACCAAGGGGTACTGGCAAGTACCACTAGATGAACCCGCCAAGGAAAGATCAGCCTTCGTCACCCAGGCAGGGGTGTATGAATTCAATGTACTCCCTTTCGGGCTGCGAAATGCACACGCCACCTTCCAAAGACTTGTATATGGTCTCCTAGCGGGATTGGGAGTTGCCTGCAGTTGCCTACCTCGATGATGTGGCCATTTTTTCTGATTCATGGGCAAAACACCTGGAGCACCTGGAAAAAGTCTTTGAGCACATCAGGCAGGCAGGACTAACTGTTAAGGCTAAAAAGTGTCAAATAGGCCAAAACAGAGTGACTTACCTGGGGCACCAGGTGGGTCAAGGAACTATAAATCCCCTGCAGGCCAAAGTGGATGCTATCCAAAAGTGGCCAGTTCCAAAGTCAAAGAAACAGGTCCAACCCTTCTTAGGCTTGGCCGGATATTATAGGTGATTTGTACCACACTACAGCCAAATCGCCGCCCCACTGACAGACCTAACCAGAAAGAAACAGCCAAATGCAGTTCAGTGGTGTCATAACTATAAAGGGAAGGGTAACAGCTGTCCTGTGTACAGTAGTATAAAATCCCTCCTGGCCAGAGACTCCAAAATCCTTTTCCCTGTAAAGGGTTAAGAAGCTCAGGTAACCTGGCTGGCACCTGACCCAAAGGACCAACAAGGGGACAAGATACTTTCAAATCTTGGGGGGGGGGGGGGGGAAGGCTTTTGTTTGTGCTCTTTGTTTGGGAGTTCGTTCGTTCTTGGGACTGAGAGGGACCAGACATCAATCCAGGTTCCCCACGTCTTTCTAAACAAGTCTCTCCTATTTCAAATTTGTAAGTAAATAGCCAGGCAAGGCGTGTTAGTTTTCCTTTGTTTTCTCAACTTGTAAATGAATCTTTTACTAAAGTGTTTATCTTTGTTTGCTGTACTTTGAACCTAAGACTAGAGGGGAGTCCTCTGAGCTCTTTAAGTTTGATTACCCTGTAAAGTTATTTTCCATACTGATTTTACAGAGATGATTTTTACCTTTTTCTTTAATTAAAAGCCTTCTTTTTAAGAACCTAATTGATTTTTTCCTTGTTTTAAGATCCAAGGGGGTTGGATCTGTATTCACCAGGAGTTGGTGAAAGGAAGGAGGGGGAATGGTTAATTTCTCCTTGTTTTAGAACCAAGGGGGTTGGATCTGTATTCACCAGGAGTTGGTGGGAGGAAGGAGGGGGAATGGTTAATTTCTCCTTGTTTTAAGATCCAAAGGGGTTTGGATCTGTATTCACCAGGGAATTGGTGAAGGTCTCTCAAGGCTACCCAGGGAAGGGAATTAGCCTTGGGATGGTGGCAGCGGACCAGAGCTAAGCTGGTAGTTAAGCTTAAAAGTTTTCATGCAAGCCCCTACATTTGTACCCTAAAGTTCAAAGTGGGGATACAGCCTTGACAAGTGGACTGATGAGTGTCAAAAGGCCTTTAACCAGCTTAAGGCGACACTCATGTCTGACCCTGTGCTAAGGGCCCCAGACTTTGACAAACCGTTCTAGTAACCACAGATGCGTCCGAGCGGGTGTGGGAGCAGTTTTAATGCAGGAAGGACCTGATCAAGAATTCCATCCTGTCGTGTTTCTCAGCAAGAAACTGTCTGAGAGGGAAAGCCACTGGTCAATCAGCGAAAGGGAATGCTACGCCATTGTGTACGCGCTGGAAAAGCTATGCCCATACGTTTGGGGATGGCGTTTCCAACTACAAACTGACCATGCTGCACTAACGTGGCTTCATACCGCCAAGGGGAATAACAAAAAAATTCTTCGGTGGAGTTTAGCTCTCCAAGATTTTGATTTTGAAATACAACACATTTCAGGAGCTTCTAACAAAGTGGCTGATGCACTATCCCGGGAAAGTTTCCCAGAATCAACTGGTTAAAAAATTGTTCTTGGAATGTGGGACATATTGTTAGTTTTTATATAATCAGTAGTATGTCTAAAGGTGCATGTGTCTTATTAACTCTGTTTTCTCTTAGAGCTCCAGGAAGAAATCACAGCCAGTGTGGAACCGGCTGTCCAACACTATCTGTGATTTGGGGGGGCGTGTCATAACTATAAAGGGAAGGTAACAGCCCTCCTGTGTACAATACTATAAAATCCCTCCTCGCTAGAGACTCCAAAATCCTTTTACCTGTAAAGGGTTAAGAAGCTCAGGTAACCTGGCTGACACCTGACCCAAAGGACCAATAAGGGGACAAGATACTTTCAAATCTTGATGGGGGGAAGGCTTTTGTTTGTGTTCTTTGTTTTGGTGAGAGTTTGCTCTTGGGACTAAGAGGGACCAGACATCAATCCATGCTCTCCAAATCTTTCTGAATAAGTCTTTCATATTTCAAACTTGTAAATACAGCCAGGCAAGGCGTGTTAGTTTTATTTTTGTTTTCTCAACTTGTAAATGTACCTTTTGCTAGGGTGTTTACCTCTGTTTGCTGTAACTTTGAACCTAAGGCTAGAGGGGATTCCTCTAGGCTCTTTAAGTTTGATTACCCTGTAAAGTTATTTTCCATACTGATTTTACAGAGATGATTTTTACCTTTTTCTTTAATTAAAAGCCTTCTTCTTAAGAACCTGATTGATTTTCCTTGTTTTTAGATCCAAGGGGGTTGGATCTTGATCCACCAGGAGTTGGTGGGAGAAAGGAGGGGGGATGGTTAATTTCTCCTTGTTTTAAGATCCAAGGGGTTTGGATCTGTATTCACCAGGGAATTGGTGAAGGTCTCTCAATGCTACCCAGGGAAGGGAATTAGCCTTGGGATGGTGGCAGCAGACCAGAGCTAAGCTGGTAGTTAAGCTTAGAAGTTTTCATGCAGGCCCCCACATCTGTACCCTAAAGTTCAGAGTGGGGAAGGAGCCTTGACATACCTCCTATACTGAGGCTGAGACTTGTGGACTGTTTTAACTTCCATCACTACTATGCTAGAGAAGAACAAATTAGCCTTTGCATTTCAGAGAAGTTTTTCCCTGTGTTTCATCTCTGGGTCAGATTCTGATATAATTTCCATAGCTGTAAAAGCAGAGTAACTCCACTGACCTTATTGGTTACTCCAGGACAATATAAAGGTTTCCATTTTAAAAAAAAGTCTTCCACTTTTCAATTCTATTCCATTAGTTTGAAAGGGAATCCTTACCAGTGGATACAACTCAAGCAAGTTATCTTGGACAAAACTTTTTAAGCATGACCACTGTAGCTGAGATAAGAATCTTGCCCAGAAATGAGCAATTTTATTCTTGTTCTGTAATACTTTCAATGTATATACTAGCAGATTTGTCTAACCAACTATCTCTTTTGTGCCCCAAGATATTTGACCAATACAGACTAACACGGATGCTGAAATGTTTTACATACCAGTATGTGTGGGGATCTGTGGTATTTTAGACTTTAATTTAAACATTTTTAGGGGGCAATATTGCACATATGGAGCATCCTGGAGAAATAAGATATGGTTCTGCACATACATATTTTTATACCTTTCTATATGCATGGCTTTCTTACCAACTTTCATATCTAATAATCAAGGCTAAGTTTTTGTCATGGACATTTTTAGTAAAAGTCAGGGACAGGTCATGGGAAATAAACAAAAATTCATGTAACCCATGACCTGTCCCTGACTTTCACTAAAAATATCCCTGACAAAAGGGGTAGGTGGGTTCAGCACCCACTGCTGCTGGGGCTCCTGGGTTCCCCACCGATGCGGTGAGTGGGAGCGCTGGGGTTTCCCTGCTCCTGGGGTTGGACAGCTGCAGGGTCCCCTCACTCCGGGCAGCTGGTAGATGCAGGGTCCCACAGCTTCTGGCCACCCACAGTGGCTGGGCAGATGAGGATCCCCTGGCCACAGCTGGGCAGCTATGCAGGTTCCTCCAGCTGCCCTCTGCGGCTGTGCAGCTGTGCGGGATCCGCCTGTCTGCCGCAGTGGGGCAGCTGCAGGGGCCACCAGCTGCCGGCCCCATCTGGGCAGCTGCGGGGTCCCCCTACCAGGTTGGGGGCTGGGAGCTGCAAGGGCAGGGCTAGCCAGGTGCTCCCGCCCCAGAGCAGAAAATGTCATGGAGGTCAAGGAACCTGTGACTTCCATTGACTTCCGTGACCTACATGACATAATCGTAGCCTTACTAATAATTATATTTTAAAAGATTTTAGCTCCCTAACAGTGCCCTTTAACCTGCACACAACTCACCATTTTATTTTCCAACTATTTGGGAATTTTTTCTCTAATAATTTGCAGAGTTCATTCCTAGTGGTGGAAAACACTATGAGCCCAATCTTGCTCCAATTGAAATCAGTAATAGTTTTGCCATTGCCTTTAAGGAGGGTAGGATTGGGTCCCAAGATTATATGACAGTTCTAGAGTAAAGTGACGAAGCAGTTTTGAACTACTCTGTATTTATTTCCTCTCTTCCCCCGACCCCCACAAAAGCACAATCTACTTAAATTTCTTCAAGCACTGTAGAAATGTCATTGCGTATAAAGGGTGAAGGAAAATATTCACTGTCTAATTTAATTATTTAATCCAAGGTGGGTATTTTTTAATCTCCTACTTTTCTTTAACGTCTCTGACCTTAAAATGTTCAATTATTTATGTTTAATGAACTCTCCTGTGGACCTCTGTGTCAAACTCAACACTAGAGAGCTTAATCATGGATATGAAAGATTATCAACTTGGCGACTACATGATATTGCAATTAAAGTCAGCTTCAGCTTTGTTGAGAGAGTTGTCTTCTCTGATCAGTTGGAAACATGAAGTTTCAGAAGCTGTTAATTCTCAAAGTCTTTACTACTGTGTTTGCCTTCTAGTGCTAATGTAAGTTAGAATCAGGGCAGCGTGAAACATCCCCAACAGGTACAATTTGAAAGCAGCGCCAAGTTTGTTGAGCTTCATGAAGCCTGGCCTGATTTTTGATGGAACCATGGCCACATATAGTTTGGGAGGGCAACAGCGTATTCCATTAAAATTCAACAATTAAAGGAGAACTCCACTGGCTGTTAGCTGAAGTGAATCACAACACCAATTTAAGCTCCACATAACCGCCCTTTCAGCTTGCAACTCTGATTCAACCTGAATTTTTTTTAACCTTAATCACTCTGTATATCTAGATGCCAATACACTAATAACTGGAGTTAAGAATTGCTATCTCTCCACTTTATAGATGGGGAAACCAAGGAACAGAAAGGTGATATAACTCTCCTCCTCCCTCCCCCTCCAAAAAATCACCTGGGCAAGCTGGACTTAGTGATAAATAGTCACTTACACCAAAAATCAAAATATTGAGGTTCCTCTCAGTCCCAAGAGACCACTTACCCCAGATCAGTTTGTATGTTAGATCTCACACCAAAGACACCTGTAGCCAGTCCTGTAAGAAACTAACTAAAGGTTTATTAACTAGGACAAAGAAATGAGAGAGTTATTTAAAGATTAAAGCAAGAAAGCATATACACACATGAGTTACCATCTATGGTTCCTAAACATGACAGAGATGTAGTAATCCATAAATTCAAAATGTCTTTCGCGGCAGACCTAGGTGTACGCACTGGGGAACTTTCTGGTCCTGTGAGAGTTCAAGCAGCAAAGAGATGAAAACTTTTCTTGTGACCCTGTTTTATCTTTTACATATAGACTTCCAGTCCATGAGATGAGCTTTTTTGCACGTAGCATTTCCAAGGTGTGATAGGGCTATTAACCAATCCTTTCAATCATGATTTTCCTAAATGGACTATTTAATCTTGATAGGCCTTCTTGATGTACCAGGGGGACAATTCCCATTCCTGGGTTCAGAAGTTCAGAGCAAACATTTTCAAAGCAAAACTTGCATATTTTTTTATAGTATGGAATACAGACACTGCAAGTGAGATTAATTCATGCAGCAATTTACAAGCATTCCATAGAGTCTAAACTCTAAAAATATTCTTAGACAACTAATGCCTATTTAGAATAAAACTCATACACATGAGCTGCTTTGGTTTCCAGCTGTGAGTTTGTCAATTCTTTCTTAGCTAAGGCCTACAGAGCTGGAACTTGGTTTACCATCATTACTGGCATCCATAATGGACCTTACCATTTCCCACAATCCCCTTTATACAGTGCATATATTGTACAGTCCACATCACATCTGATATAAAGTGACTCCATGTTATGGAGTGCTTCTCTTTCCCATCCCCAGTATCATCTTAACCCACAGTTTTACCTCTTCCCCTTCATCCTCCATGCTGCAAAAGTGTGTGTGTGTGTGTGTAAACATTACCTTGTTTCCTCTCTCCAAAACCATATTATCCCATTGGTTGAATATAATACACCAAAAATATTCTGAATTTCTCACTGCCATTTCCAGTCAGAAAACAAAAATTCACAATAGAGCTTTGCAAACTAGCCCCTCCCCTTTTTTGAGGGGGATAAGTTTCACTGTCCCCATTTTGACAAAAATGAAGCTTTACCCAGAATTATAGGCCCAAAGTCTTGTGCATTGATTTGGGAGAAATGCCATGAAATATCAGTTTGGAGAGTCTAAGGGGACTGTCTGACTCTGTGGGAAGACTATTATAGTGATAGAGGAGTTCACATTTGTCACTGGGTTGGTGAAACCTAATTACAGAAAACACCACCAGTTTGGGGTATCTGCCCTGTTTTTGACAGTCTGTCCTGAGCTGGGCACTCATGGTAATGAGCCACTCCAGACAGTGTGACACTCACAAAAAGATGTTCCTGGCCCCGTGTTAGTCTGCCCACAGAATCTAAGGGCCTGCTTTTTAAAGCTAGTAAGATGTGGACAGTCACCTCGTTGGATTTTCAAGAGTACCTAGGCACGTAATTCTCATAAGAATTAGGCAGTTAGCCCCCGAGAGTTAGGCACGTATGGAATTTTGAAAATCCCACTGGGGCTAGATTCACAAGGGGAATTTAGACACCTAAGTCCAGCATTTATGTACCACTGGCATTCACAAAACCTACTCTCGGTTGCTGTCTACCCCTGTAGGCGCTTAAAATCTCTAGATACCTAAGTTTCTACTAGTAAAGTAGCCTAGACACCTACATTTCTGACAGTTGGTATGTGACCCCGATACTCTCAAGCTACTCAGCTCATAGCTAAGCCTGACCAGGATTCACAAAGTAGGTATTTTCTGCTGAGCATGCTTGTGAGGCCTGAGCTGAGCAGAACCCATGGAGGTAGAAGAGGAGAGGCTGCTCTTATACCTAGTAGTCAGTGCACTCAGGCTGTAGGAGACCCAGGTTCAAATCCCCATTCAGCTTGATCAGAAGGTGGGACTCACAACACACATCTCCTAACCCTGCAGGTGAGAATCCTTGTTAGTGGGTATTCTGGGAGGGGTTGCTCTCATTCTTGCCTGAAGCAGTTTCATTTCATATGAAATACTTGAATCATCATTGGGTCATAGACTGTGTGAGACTGATGGTATAGGTTGGTAGCTACTACGCTCACATGGGAGACCTGGCATCAAGTCTCTGCTCCAGAGCCAATTTGAATCTGGGTCTGGGTATAAGGGTAGGTTTTTTACTAATGTGGCTTAGGCATCTAACTTCAGGAGAGGGTTCATTTCTGTGAATTCTGAGTGAAAGGAACATGTCCATCCAGCCCAGAATGGGTCCCCTAACTCTCTTTTAGGCATGTCTTCAGCACCACTCTTCTCCTCAACATATCTTATTGGCTAGCTTAGCTGGCTGCCTGCTCCATAGGTGCTAGCTTCTGTGAATCCCTTTTTTCAGGCATCTGACTCCCCCTGAATTGTATGAGGAGCCTGAACACCTAACTCAAGGTTGTGAATTCCACTAGATGGCAGGGTACCTGAAAGTCCACCTTGTGAATCTAGCCCTAGTGCCAATTTGTGTCTTTAGGCCCCTAAATTCCTTTAAAAAATTGTCTCTCAGTGGCAATGGTGCAGCGAGGCATTGTTGCTTCTGTCAACCTCTCTCTCTTTTTCAAGGTCAGTGCTTCTATATCGTGATGCCAACTTTTCCCAACCTAACGCTAAACATTTCCCAAATCTGGTGAAAAATTCCCAGACTCTAGGAATTTTTTACCAGTTTGGGAAATTTTTGGCACTAGCCAGTGCTTCTATAGCCTGGGAAATTTCCCAAAATCTGGGAATTTTTAACAGCATGTGCCCTGCAGTTTCCCAATTTGCCCTGCAATTTCCCAGGGTAAAACATTTTACTCAAAAATTCCCAGATTTTGAGAAATTTCCCAGGATATAGAAGCACTGTTCAGGGTCCTGCTTAGAATCTCCTTCCCTTATTAATGCTTCTCCTCTTTGCATTTCTTGGGTCTCCCTCTATAACAAAACCATATGCTGAAGACAGCAAACAATTACTAGAGAAATCATAGACACCTGAGGCGCCAGGGCTAGAACCACACTATTTCATCTCCAGTAATACTTCCACAGGAAAGCACTGTGGATACTAAATCCTTTCACCTCTCTGCAGGCTGACATTGCTGCTCTTTGTTCTTCTTCCCTCTTTAGCAATCTCTCCTAAAATGTAGTCAGCATTCTGCTCACTAGTCCATTTGTCATTTGCAAGGTGATTTGTCTTACCCTCCCTCAGATTTCCTCTAATCAACACATGAGAAAGGTTGTGAACTGCATCCCTACTACCTGGAACTGTGGACTTAAACGTGTGAGCAATAAGATGTGTATGATAGCATCTGGGCCAGGCAACAGGTAGGGCCAAAATTAGCATCACTAAAAAGCAAACAAAAGCAGCAGGAACAGCAAGATCAAAAGAGTGTATTGAATTTAAACTAGGAAGTGCATGCAGAGTTACACAAACAGAGCAGTATCGACAGAAGAAGCACTAGTACAGTGGTTCCCAAACTGGGGTTCGTGAACCCCTGGGGGTTCGCAAAATGTTACAGGGGGTTCTCGGAAAAAAATTCCCTAATGGCGGACAGAGCTGTCCTTAGGGACCCTGGGCAGCACAGGGCCAGCAGCCCGGAGCCACTGGACTTCCACGAGCTAAGCAGATCAAAGCAAGCATAGCTATCACACTGAGGAGATTTAAACTTCAAGACTCCTTATAAGAAATGGAAAGGGAGGTGGATATTTTTTGCTATTTTTAAAATTAAATAGGCAGCTAGTATTGTTTTTATTTTTTAAATTATTATGAAGAACAAGTTTAAGCTTTGTTGTAACGTGCATTGTTTGCCTGGACTGCTCAAGACCTGAATGCTTGTGTAGGAGGAACTCTTTGAGTTGGCTTCTTAAATACCTTCATGATGTTTCACATCTGATACTCCTTGATGAAACATAGGAGCCTTGTCTTATAACAGACTTATTCAAAGTGATACAAGCTACGAAAGTGAGCTCTTGGAAGAGTGTTGCCATTTTCAGAATGTAATAAAAATACTGTAATGATAAATAATAATAATAATAAATAGTGTGTAATATGCATGTCATAAAAACAAATTTTATATTTCCCAGATCACTGCTTTTATCATTTATACTCAGATAAAGAAGAAAATGCATGGAAATATACATTTTTAGGAGGGGGTTCCTGAGACTTGACATTTTAGTGAAAGGGGTTCACAGGTTGTTGAAGTTTGGGAACCACTGCACTAGTAGCAAAACTGCCCCAACAGGGTCCCACTGCGTATACAAAGCATTACTGATTCCTATGACATAAACATAGGAAATGGAGGTACAAAAATAAAATATAATAAATCCAGGCAACATAAACTATAGCAGCAGTAATAGCATTACACTATAGGCCTGGTTGCTATCTCATAAACCCAGTTTTAAGCAACATACCATAGCAGATAGAACTTAAGGGTGTAAGTCTTTGCTCCCACTACTTCAATAACAATTGCTGAATGCTTCTGAAAATACCACCTTAAGATAAATGTTAAAAGACCTGAGTTCCACTCTCAGCTCTGTAGCCGATCTGGTATGTGACCTTAGGCAAGTTACTGATTTTCTCTGTATCTCCATTACTCCATCTGTAAAAATGGAGACAATGATATTGACAGTAATTATCTTCATAAAGTGTTACCCAATGATGAAAACCACTTAAGGGCTAAGTATTATACCTGAAGTATTACTGAGTGTGATTATGCACTGAACAAGCACAACTACAGGACTGAAGATGAGAAATTCAGAATATAATATAGTTAAATTAAAAAAAAAACCTATGTCAATACTTTTAATTTACATGAAGTTTATACTTTTCCATTTCCTAACTTTTGAGTATTTAGAAGTTCAGGCTTACACTGAAAATCTGGTGGGTGAAGGATTTATTCTCTAAGGTATGGGCAGCTTCCTTTCTCTGTGCTAATCAAGGGTGCCTGAGAACATACTAACTAAACAAGGTAGACTTTACAGGACTTTTCAGGTGAAATACCTAAAAGCCAACTAACTGGTGATAATTGAAGTCTCATTATGTTCAGTTAACGATTTAGCTGCCAGGTGCTCTAATCTATATAAAGGAAAAAGCTGGGCTTTATCATTATGTTCTGAGAGTTTGGGGTAGATGGATGGTTACTGTTTTCTGTAGTAGTAGCTACTAAGTATACTAGGGAATTAATCTTGATGGGAGTTATATTCACAGCACAGACACAGAGAAGATAGATAAAAATATTAGTACTCCAGCTGGAAGGTTACAAGGCAACACTACTTTATGTCTTAGAATTCAGAATGTACACATACAAACCTATGCTCTTTTTCTTTTTCTAATAATTCTGAAGGGTTTTTTTAAAAAGTTAACTGTATGATAGAGGGAAAACAGTTGTTCTGCAACTTACTAAATCAAGCTGTTTCATGTGTCGAGATAATCTATGGCTTTGGAATAACAGCCACAAATTCAATAGAGAAGCAAGCACTATTTTACTTGTGAATTAAATGTTTAGTTTTCAACTGGACAATCAGTGTGAAGCTTGCAGGGAAAAATAATATTAGTAGGTCTGGTAAAGTAATATGAAATATGGCTAGTTACATCTGTTGTTTTAATATTTTATAGAAACATAGTCCGCTGTTACCAGATCTGGGTGTCCATGCTGCCCTTACGTCTGTAGATTTATAAGGCGCTACCCTACAGCCTATAAGGCATTCACAAGCTTTCTCACATGAAATTATTCAATCCAGATCACATTTAATCTTTTTTAAAATTTAGATGTTACAAGAGCATTGATGGAAAAGCTTCTTCAATGGCCCATAATATCACAAAGATGAATGAAAACATTTATAAAAACTTCAGTTAGCTACTTCACTTACACAGTACTTCAAGGTAAATTGAGACACCTTATATACCGTAGCAAACAGCAGTTTAACTATGTAATTTTATAATAATTAAGGCCCTACTTAATTTGCGATATTGCGGATACCTCAATATTAGGCTCCCACAGTAATTTTTACAGTGGGACCCCCCCCCCCCCCAATGTCAGCCCCAGGATCCCGTTATCAGCCCCGGGAGGCCGATGAGGGGAGCTCCCGCTGTCAGCTTTTCCAAATTACTGCAAATAATAAAGGTCCATTATTACTTTTCCACAATTTTCCATGTCTTGTTCCCAACTCAGCCGCAATTATTTGACAATTATCCCACAATTCAAGTAAGGCCTTAATAATAATAGAAATAAATCTATATACATCTTTAAGCCAAGATACATATTACTTATAAAATAGAGACTCACCTAATGGATTGGAGGTGAAAAGGGATAATAAATAATATGGTGCTTTCTGTTATTTGGAAATGACATATCTATGCCTAAATAAATTAGACTTAGGGAAAAATGTGAGTATTCACTCAGAGTTTAAAAGAAACTCACTTCAGCAAGGCTTACATCCCTTTTTTTGTGTCCATTTTCCATGAACATTTGAATTATTGTGGCAACTCATATGAATGTTTACAAAATAATTACAAGCATACATGCTGTAATACTTGCAGAAATTGAAATGTAAATTCACACGTGAGGAGTCACTCTGGTAATGGAATATTTTGCATGACATAAGATACAGCTTGATATAGCAGAGGGATGCCAGAAACCCCTCCACAGTGCTCTGGGGCATTAGCTGTTAAATGAGCTAGAGAAGAACATGACCACGTACCCTTCACATGTAGGACTGCATACTGTGAAATGTTTTTAAGAACTTTTTCCTCTTTTTATTAACATTTAAAATGTTGAAGTTGTGCAATTTGAAAAATGTTGACCAGTTCCATAGTTGGTAGAAAAACAAGTGAGTGAAATATAACACAAATTTTGACTCCCCCCCCCTTTTTTTTTAATTGGAAAAATTTAGATCTGTTCTGTCATTTAGTTTGTTCATTCCTATTTCTTTGGATGTGGTTTGACACAGCAAGGCGAGGGGACTCCAAAACCCCTCACCAGAATTCTGGTATACAGGCAATTAAGTAACCCAAATAAAGATCTGACCACCCGCTTTCCAGCTACAGACCCATGAATCCCATGCAACAACTTCAGTAAATATGCTGAACTACTGCTTTTTCCCTGAAAAATTCAAAGCCTCGGTGGCTTCTTTAGCTCTTCTTTTGTTTATAAGAATTAAATTGGCAACTAAAGAATTGGCAATAAGAAAAATAGCATGTGACTTGTGATCAATGACAATTAACACAATGTGAATTTTAAATATTGAGTATCAAATTATTGCAGTGAACTGTTGAGGATCATTCTATAGAATAGATCGCAGTGACCTAATTGCTCCTTTGGAAGCAAGGGAAAGTGGGTGTTGAAGGTAACATTTATATTGCTCAATAGTGAGCTGTACAACTAAACAAGAGGTGACACTATTAGACTCTAAGGGAAATCCCATCTTCTCCTTGTTGTTTGGAAAAATAGTGGAGGTTGCAACCATTTCACCTCCATCACAAATCTCTTTACTGGCTTCTCCCATTATCTGAGCATATTCACCTTCTAAATTTCTACAGCTTATCCTCTATCTGTATTTCAGCCCTTGTTTCCTCTGACACTCTCTTGCTGGTCCTATACCTTTTTAGCTGTCTTTCCTTATTGCTGCCTCCATCTCCATGCACTTTCCATGCAACACCTGTCTCACACACTCTGCACACCAGAAGAGGGAGTCAGGTACCAAAGTACTGATTTTGGTCACCATGAAAAAGGCAATATTTAGTAGTAATTACCATACCCAATACCTTAATGCCACAGATTCTCCTCCTCTATTATAGAGAAATACTGTAGCACCTCAGATTCCATCATGATTGTTAGTAAATAGAAACTTTAAAATAGTGCCACCCTAGCTTCTCTCTCTTTGTTCCCCTAGTTGTTGATCTAAATTAGGTATGATTCTGCTCCTACCTTCCTATTTCTTCTTTTAGGGACTCATGCTGACTTCAATGAGTTTTCCAGTAGGCCCTTAATTGTTAGATTGTAGCCATCCAACTTACAGTTTAAGTTCGACAAGACCTTTCTAAAGCACCATGCACATCTGTTCCTCTATCTGAGTAATAAATAACCTGGACAATTCTAGTCTAATGATTGAACATGCTAAAGAGTGCAAAGAGCTGATGTGTGTGTTTTTTTGCAGTGGTTTTGTACAAAGCCCAAAGGTCTTTGTTAAAATAAATTTATATATATGTTAGATGCAAATATTTCCTCTCCAACACTGAGTTCAGGAGTTGAACCAATAATATATGATGTATAATATATTGTCTCATGAATAAATACAGACAATGCTAAATTGGTTCCCTTGAGAATCATTGGTGACAACGGTGCTCAAGAAAAAAAGAAACAACATATGTATCATTTACATCTCTTCTGTCTTTGTACATTGATGACTACACTAGCATTTCAATTATTTTATCTTCGTGTCTGTATTTTTAGCAAGGCAGTTTAATTGTTTTCATACCACTTTCATGACATCCCAGAAGGAGGAGGGCAAGACAACAACAACAACTACAACAAAAAGCCCAGATCAACCATAACCATTTGTAAAAGCATTATGCTTGTTATGATGCAATCACCTACACCTAATGCCATCTTTAGGGGCATTAGTATCTTAGGTTTTCCAGAAAGGAGTAAATACTTCTGAAAATGAAGATTGAAAAGATAAGCCTCAGTGATAGCTATGAAGGACCCTGCAGACAATGTCAGGCAGTAATGTTCTGTGATAGCTGGCATTTTGATTCTGACTCATTAATTTCTCTCCTCTGTGGAGGCAAATTTGACAGCTCAGCTTTTCCTATTAGTAGGGCAAAAAGGCTCTGAAAAAATCCTTAACCATATACAGTTATGAGCTTTGACGTTCATCTTTTGTTCTAGTTTACCCGAGATTTTATTAGAGCTCTTATTTTTCCAAATAACTCTCTAATTTGTTGTGTGGAGAAGTTCCTGTAGCTTCTTCATCAACTGAAATTTTAGTGTTAACACTAAATAAGGTTTGTTTGTTAATTGTTATTCTCATTCTCTAACCAAAGAATGCTGGGCAATTCAATAATATGGTATCATTTACTCACTTTCTAGTATCCAGAGCCAATTCAAAATGCCTTACAGTATTTCTATTAATTTATTTCTGCAAATTTTTAAAATACAACTATGGTACATAGATTCCTAGGTCAGAAGAAATCATTGTGATCACCTACTCTGACCTTCTATATAATATGGGCCATGGAATCTCCCCGAAATAATTCCAAGAGCACATCTTTTAGAAAACATCCAATCTTGATTTAAAAATGGTCAGGGATGGAGACTACACCATGACCCTTGGTAAGTTGTTCCAGTGGTTCATTACTTTCAGTGTTTAGAATGTATGCTTTATTTCCAGTCTGCATTTGATCAGCTTCATCTTCCAGCTATTAGATTGTGTTATACTTTTCTCTGCTAGATTGAAGAGCCCATTATTAAATATTTGTTACTCATTTGTAGATGCTTTATAGACTGTAATCAAGTCACTCCTTAACCTTCTTTTTGTTAGACTCGGGAAGTTCAATCTATTTAGTTTATCACTATAAGGTTATCTAATCCTTTAATCATTCTCGTGGCTCTTCTCTGAGCTTTCTCCAGTTATCAAAACCCTTCTTGAATTATGGACACCAGAACTGGACACAGTGGTCCAGCAGTGGTTGTACCACTGCTGAATACAGAGATAAAATAACCTCACTATTTCTACTTGAGATTCCCCTGTTTATGCATCCTAGGATCACATTAGCTCTTTTGGCCACAGTCACACTGGGGTCACATATTCAGCTGATTATCCAATCCAGCCCAAAATCTTTTTTCAGAGTCACTACTTCCTACGATAGAGTCCTTCATCATCCTGTAAGTATGGTGGAAATTATTAATAATTCCAACATATGGCCTATGCTCTTTGCTCCTAGGTGTATATATTTATATTTAGCTGTATTAAAACATATTGTTTGTTTATGCCCAGTTTACCAAGAGATTCAAATCACTCTGAATCAGTGATATGCCCTTTTCATTATTTAACACTTCCCCAATTTTTGTGTCTTCAAACTTTATCAGTGATGGTTCTATGTTTTCTTCCAGGTCATTGATAAAAAATGTTTAATAGCACAGGGCCAAGAATTGATCCCTGTGGGACCTCACTATAAACACATACGCTTGATGATTTTTCCCCATTTACAATTACATTTTGAGACCTATCAGTTGGCCAATTATTAATGTATTTAATGTGTGCCATGTTAATTTTATATCATTCTAGTTTTTTTTAATAACAATATGATGTGATACCAAGTCAAAAACCTTGGAGAAGTCTTTTATGACAGCACTATTCCCGTTATCAACAAATCTTGTAATCTCATCAAAAAAAGATATCAGGTTAGTTTGGCAGGATCAAATTTCTATAAACCCATGTTGACTTGCATTAATTACATTGCCTTCATTTAATTCTTTATTAATCCAGTCTGATCTCAGCCACTCCGTTATCTTACCCAGGATTCATGTCACGCTGACAGGCCTGTAATTACCCAGGACATCACTTTTTTTAAAAATGGCACAACTTTAACTTTCTTTTAGTCTTCTGGAACATCCCCAGTGCTCCAAGACTTATTGAAAATCAACATTAATGGTCCATCAAACTCCCCAGCCAGCTCTTTTAAAACTCTTAGCTAAAAGTTATCTGGACCTACTGATTGAAAAATGTCTGACTCTAGTAGCTTCTGTTTAACATCCTCCTGAGATACTGGTGAAATGGAAAGAGTATTATCGTCGCCATATGAGATTATAATTGTTTTTTCCCCACAAATGCAGAACAGAAATATGTATTGAGCACTTTTGTGGGGTTCCATGCGGAGCAGATAAAGCACACGACCAATGTGGTTGCAAGCTGAATCCGAATTCTGTTTATTGCAAGCTTTCTTTTATAGTTTTTCTCTACATTACATAACACAATTAGGCTATAATCACACATCTACGGATTGGACAAGAAGGAGAATCATGTGTTTATCACATGTATAGCCCCACACCGATTGGTTCAACCGTTCCTTACATAAGGCCATGATTTATTACCTTGTTTACCTCATCTTATATAATTCCTAGACCACCAGGGGGCCTTACATAAGGCCATGATCATCTTATATAATCCTAGACCACCAGGGGGCCTTACATAAGGCCATGATCATTTTATATAATCCTAGACCACCAGGGGGTCTTACATAAGGCCATGATCATCTTATATAATCCTAGACCACCAGGGGGTCTTATATAAGGCCATGATCATCTTATATAATCCTAGACCACCAGGGGGCCTTACATAAGGCCATGATTTGTTTACCTGGCAAGTGTCCCATTGTGACCCTTACCTCCTCATGGAACTTTCCATTAGGTTAGTGTAGGGATGATACATCCCCACACCTCCCCCCTTTTTCTTAAATAAGGAACTTTTTAAGAAACGTAATATTACGTAAATGCCCACGAAAACCATTGGGGTGTAAATAAGGATAGCCAATACGACATGTTTTAAAGGGATCCGATGGGGTGGCCATGGACAAGCAAAAAGGGCTTCTTGGCCAGTCTGGTTCGCCCAGGTGATCCAAACATTTTGTCGTGGGTTAACAAAAGGTACAGAGTTTGGACATACAAAGACCCCTGCTCCTATAATAAGGAGTCCGAACAAACAGAAGTACAGCATTATCAGGTGTCTAGGTTGTAGCAAACAACAAGTGCAGGTCCGGTGTTGCGGGGCCGTTGTTCGGCTTCTGCGTGGCGGCATGGTGTTTGGGTAGCAATATTATCTGCCGGAGGGATCTTATCCGGTGGTTTTTTTCTATATGTCCTTTCAAAGTTAGATAAGCCTGGCTCCGCCATTCTTTTTAACCTATTCCGCAACTGCTCACCCTGCCCCGGGAACTCCGCCCGGAACTTTGGGGTACAAACATCATTGGTGACAGGAAAGCCGGGCTGGTTCAGGGCTCGCAATGTGTGGGACTGCGGGGGATGGCTCTCACCGGCCAAATGGGACAACTGATTCAGCATGTCCTGTAGCTGAAGGCCCTGTTTGTACATTCCCGCGTTTCTGCCCCCATTTCAACAAACGGGACAACGCGTCAGAGGGAAGCTTCTCTCCCCGCTTTTTAGCGATGCGTAATAAAAAATCATGCACCGTCTCCTCCTCTGCAGACAAAGCAGAGCCCATTTTATTAAATGCAGCCGCTCACCTGTGAGCTCACGAACGTCTCTCTCGGACGACCAGGAGCCGGTATCCTCCGGTACCTCCTGCCGCGGCTGCCACCTCCGCCTTTTCTCACCGAACGCTTCAGTCGGCTGTGAGCTCACGAACGTCTCTCTCGGACGACCAGGAGCCGGTATCCTCCGGTACCTCCTGCCGCGGCTGCCACCTCCGCCTTTTCTCAAACCATGTTCAGTTTTTGGTCGTGCTCCAGTTGACAGAGCTTGGCAAACCATCTAAATCTTGGTAGCCTGCCCTCTTATTCCCACAGATTCCCTTTCTCTGATGATCTCTGTGAAGAAGGCCTGTCTCCACCTTAACAGGGCATGGCTGTTTGCACTTTTTGGTAGAAGGAGTGCTGGAAGGAGAAGAGCCAGCACTGAGAGCCTCTTCAATATCTAAATTCAATTGTTCCAGTTTCTTCATGAGAGATGACATAGAGTCTGACCACTCAGATCCTTTTTCTGGTTGGATCTGCTTTCTCTTTGCTCAGCTTTTGAGACAACATCTGTTGGGTCTACTGTCTGAGAACATTGATCCCTGCTCCACTGGCGGCTGTGTCTAGTATGATCTCTGCTAGCTCACTCTGGGCAAAGTCCTGGCTGCCTTGATGTCCAAGCCGAATCACGTCGTGGTCACCATTTGTGGGGTTCCATGCGGAGCAGATAAAGCACACGACCAATGTGGTTGCAAGCTGAATCCGAATTCTGTTTATTGCAAGCTTTCTTTTATAGTTTTTCTCTACATTACATAACACAATTAGGCTATAATCACACATCTACGGATTGGACAAGAAGGAGAATCATGTGTTTATCACATGTATAGCCCCACACCGATTGGTTCAACCGTTCCTTACATAAGGCCATGATTTATTACCTTGTTTACCTCATCTTATATAATTCCTAGACCACCAGGGGGCCTTACATAAGGCCATGATCATCTTATATAATCCTAGACCACCAGGGGGCCTTACATAAGGCCATGATCATTTTATATAATCCTAGACCACCAGGGGGTCTTACATAAGGCCATGATCATCTTATATAATCCTAGACCACCAGGGGGTCTTACATAAGGCCATGATCATCTTATATAATCCTAGACCACCAGGGGGCCTTACATAAGGCCATGATTTGTTTACCTGGCAAGTGTCCCATTGTGACCCTTACCTCCTCATGGAACTTTCCATTAGGTTAGTGTAGGGATGATACATCCCCACACACTTTTGCCTTTTTTGTTCTGTTATTGATAATTCTACCATTTCCATCTAGTAATGGAGCAATACCATTGTCGTCATTCTTTTTGTTCCTAATGTACTTTAAGAACTCATTATTATCCTTAACTCTGCTGGCTATAGATGTCTCCTTGTGTCCCTTGGCTTCTCTTTTCAATTTCCTACAATTCAGATTTTATATTAATTACTTATCAACTTCCTCTTTCTTCTATTTGTTATATATTATTTTATTATTTTTATAATTGCCTTCACTTCACATAGTTGTCAATCTAGTGTTATGGGAACCTATCCCATGAATTAAAAATTACAAAACAAAGGACTGCCATATATATGTATAGTTCTGTGTGTGTGTGTGTGTGTGTGTGTAAGCTATCTTATCTCATTTATTCCTCAAGAGCAAGCAAGAGAGATAATAGATAGGCTTTTCAATGTGCCTTGGAGATTAACAAGTCTGGGCTCTGATGGACCCAAGAGAAGGAGTACGTTCCAAAACAGAGGAACCTTCACAGAGAACATCCAATCAGAAGCTCTTCTCATTTAATTTACCTTGGGACAGATGCATTATGATGCATTTATTTCTGATTGCACTTACCCAGTGGTAAATTCTGAAATATTTTGCCATACCTCATACATCAGAAGTTGAGGTAATGGATTTGCAACAGGTACTCATGCCATTTCAGCCAAAGCATATTGTTAAGGGTTCTTAATAATTGTAAGCCCATTGTGGTTGGGTTGCTAGCAAATGGCCATCCTATTGCTGTTACTAACCTATTCTAGTTTTTCTGGCTGGTCAATTGTTGGCTTGTTTTGGAAGATGTTAAACAAAAACTAACATCTGTTACAGTTAACTGGTAGCTGTGACACTCATGATTTCTGCAAAGCATGACACTGTGGGAGGCAGGGCAATGTGCAATGCCTTTTCAGTAGAAACCATTGTAAAGCGAAGTTTTACATCTAATCTGTGAGGCTTTATCTCACATTACATGTGTTTGACTTTATAATGAATCGATGTCTTTATACAATGTTTCAAAATTTACCCTCAGAAGCCATCAATTAACACTATGAAATCTAATTAAATCTAAAATAATATATGACAAATGGGAAAAAAAGGAAGTTAATAGTAATGAATATAAATAAAACTGAAGCTTGGTGAAATAATTCAGGGCTGTAAGGGTCCATTATACAAACCTCGGTTTAAAGGTGATGGGAGTCTTGCTTGAGTAATGTATTCACAGTACTGAGCCCTGCACTAATTAAAATAACGTGAAAAATTCTAAAATAGAATAAACCCGATTTACTTCAATGGATTCACTCCTGATTTACACAGGCATAACTGAGAAGGAAATCAGGACAGCTGTATCTCTGGCTCACTCCATTCTTTGTATATTTATTTTATTTCTTAATTTGTAAAAATATGTCTATCACAATTCTCTCTGGGTCTATGAATATATGTTAAAACAATAGAAATCAACAAAAGAAACCCAACCTAAATACATGTAAAGATATACTAAATGTACCACTCTTTAGCAACTTGAGCCTGAGTTAGTTTTCATACTATGCCTGGAAAACCATCGGACTCAGATTCTATTGTACTAAGAATGGGAGATAATTCCAGAGTCAAGGGCTTGCCAGCACTACACCCAGCCTCCAGCCCCTGGACATTTCAGTGTAGAGGCATAGATTACAGTGACAGGATCTATATCCAAAATAAATGGTTACATCCACCTGACCAGATAAAAATGGAAAAACTGTTTTGCAAAAGGGAGGTTGTTGTCTGTTAGTTTGGCTGGGATTTTACCCATTAATACACAGCACTGAGTTGGTTTGTAATAAAACAAGAATCAGTTTATTAGCAAAGAACAGATATTTAAGAGATAATAAGAATAGAAGAGACAGGTATGGTTAGAAGTACAAAACCAAAATGTGCTTGTTAGTCCTGGTCTACACTACGAGTTTATCTCGAATTTAGCAGCGTTAAACCAAATTAACCCTGCACCCATCCACACAACGAAGCCCTTTACTTCAATATAAAGGGTTCTTAATATCGATATCTGTACTCCTCCCCGACGAGGGTAGTAGCGCTGAAATTGGTATTGCCATTTCGAATTATGGTTAGTGTGGCCACAATTCGATGGTATTGGCCTCCGGGAGCTATCCCACAGTGCACCATTGTGACCGCTCTGGACAGCAATCTGAACTCGGATGCACTGGCCAGGTAGACAGGAACTTTTGAATTTCATTTCCTGTTTGCCCAGCGTGGAGAGTACAGGTGACCACGCCGAGCTCATCAGCACAGGTAACCAGGCAGTCCAAGAATAGAAAAAGAGCACCAGCATGGACCGTACGGGATCTGATCGCTATATGGGGAGAGGATTCTGTGCTAGCAGAACTACGTTCCAAAAGACGAAATGCCAAAACTTTTGAAAAAATCTCCAAGGGCATGATGGAGAGAGGCCACAATAGGGACTCACTACAGTGCCGCGTGAAAGTTAAGGAGCTTAGACAAGCCTATCAAAAAACAAAGGAGACAAACGGTCGCTCTGGGTCAGAGCCGCAGACATGCCGCTTCTACGCTGAGCTGCATGCAATTCTAGGGGGGGCCGCCACCACTACCCCACCTCTGACCATGGATTCTGAGCGGGGGGGGGGGTAATCTCAGCCATGCCTGAGGATTCTGCAGACGGAGAAGATGAGGAGGAGGAGGAGGATGACGATGAGCTTGCGGAGAGCACACAGCACTCCATTCTCCCCAACAGCCAGGATCTTTTTCTCAGCCTGACTGAAGTACCCTCCCAACCCCGAGACAATGAGGCCATGGAAGGGACCTCCGGTGAGTGTACCTTTGTAAATATAAAACTTGGTTTAAAATCAAGTGTTTTTTAATGATTAATTTGCCCTGGGGACTTGGGATGCATTTGTGGCCAGTACAGTTACTGGAAAAGTCTGTTAACGTGTCTGGGGATGGAGCGGAAATCCTCCAGGGACATCTCCATGAAGCTCTCCTGGAGGTACTCCAAAAGCCTTTCCACAAGGTTTCTGGGCAGTGCAGCCTTATTCCGTCCTCCATGGTAGGACACTTGACCACGGCATGCTAGTAGCAAGAAATCTGGTATTATTGCATGACAAAACCTGGCAGCATATGGTCCCAGTGTTTGCTGGCATTCAAGCAACATCTGTTATTTATCTCGCTGTATTATTCTCAGGAGAGTGATATCGTTCATGGTAACCTGGTTGAAATATGGGAATTTAATTAAGGGGACAGAGGTGGCCATTCCTACTGGGCTGTTTGCCTGTGGCTGAAAAGAAATCCTTCCCTGCAGTTAGTTAGGGGGGGGGGGATCATTGGCTCTGAGCTTTTCGCATTTGGCTAGCAGGGAACTTCTCTGATACCAGCCACACGGTGGGGGGGAGGAATAAAACGATCATCCCAGAGAATTGGATGGGGTGGGGTTAGTTTGGTTTCTGCTGCTGCACGTTATCAGGAAAACTGCAGCACTCAACGGGCTTTGCTTGGTATGTGGGAAAGGAGGGCGCTGCTTTAAGGGGGCAGAAGCCGAAAGACAATGGCTTACCATGGCCGCATGAAAGCTGAATTCTGTTGCCCGGACCTGCATCTGTGAGCTCTAACACCAAAGCCGCAGGCACTCAATATTAAGATGCAAAATGCGACCTTGTACCGAAATCACATGTGCTATGTAATGTGAATAGTGTTGTTCACCATGAAAGAGTATAAGCATTGTTTTGTAAAATGTATCTTTTAAAATACTTTTCTCCCTTTTTTCCCTCCCTCCCTGCAAATTTTTCAAGCCTCCCTCCGTCCCGAAGGCTATCTCAGATAAGGCGGCGAAAAAAAAGGACGCGAGACGAAATGTTCTCTGAAATCATGGAATCCACCTGCAATGAAAGAGCTCATCTGAATGAATGGAAGGACACGGTATCAAAGTACAGGAAAGATGCCAGTGAACATGAGGCCATGAGGGACGCTCGAGATGAGAGGTGGCAGGCTGCAACACTGGGGCTGCTGCATGATCAAACAGACATGCTCTGGTGTCCGGTAGAGCTTCAGGAACGGCAGCAGGATAACAGAGTGCCACTGCAGCCACTATATAACCTCCCTCCCCCCTCACCATGTTCCATAGCCTCCTCACCCAGACGTGTAAGAACACGGGGGGTGGGGGGAGGAGGCTCCGTGCACCCTCCACTCCACCCCAGTGGACAGCCCAAGCAAAAGGCTGTTATTACTTTGAACTTTTTAGTGGCCATTTCCTTCCCTCCTATCCTTCTCCCAAACCCCACCCGGGCTACCTTGTCAATTCTCTCCCTATGTTTATAATCAATTAATAAAGACTACATGATTTTAAAATGATAGTGACTTTATTTCCTTTGAAAGCAAGCTGTGATCGAAGGGGGGAGGGTGGTTTGCTTGCAGGGAATGAGTCAATCAAGGGTGTGGGTTTTCAACAAACAGAACTTTCACACAGTAGCCTGGCCAGTCATGAAACTGGTTTTCAAAGCTTCTCTGATGTTCAGCGCTTCCTGGTGTGCTCTTCTAATCGCCCTGGTGTCTGGCTGCATGTAATCAGCGGCCAGGCCATTTGCCTCAGCCTCCCACCCCACCATAAAGGTCTCCCCCTTACTCTCACAGAGATTGTGGAGCACACAGTAAGCAGGGAATATTGGTTTGACAGAGGTCTGAGCGAGTCAGTAACATGCGCCAGCGATCCATTAAACGTCCAAATGCACATTCTACCACCATTCTGCACTTGCTCAGCCTGTAGTTGAACATCTCCTGACTACTGTCCAGGCTGCCTGTGTATGGCTTCATGAGCCATGGCATTAAGGGGTAGGCTGGGTCCCCAAGGATAACTATAGGCATTTCAACATCCCCAACAGTTATTTTCTGGTCTGAGAAGTAAATCCCTTGCTGCAGCCGTTTAAACAGATTAGTGTTCCTGAAGACACAAACGTCATAAACCCTTTCCGGCCATCCAACGTTGATGTTGGTGAAACGTCCCTTGTGATCCACCAGTGCTTGCAGCACCATTGAAAAGTACCCCTTGCGGTTTATGTACTGGCTGCCCTGGTGCTCCGGTGCCAAGATAGGGATATGGGTTCCATCTATCACCCCACCACAGTTAGGGAATCCCATTACAGCAAAGCCATCCACTATGACCTGCACATTTCCCAGAGTTGCTACCTTTCGTAGCAGCAACTCAATGATTGCTTTGGCTACTTGCATCACAGCAGCCCCCACAGTAGATTTGCCCACTCCAAATTGATTCCCGACTGACCAGTAGCTGTCTGGCATTGCAAGCTTCCACAGGGCTATCGCCACTCACTTCTCAAGTGTGAGGGCTGCTCTCATCTTGGTATTCTGGCACTTCAGGGCAGGGGAAAGCAAGTCACAAGGTTCCATGAAAGTGCCCTTATGCATGCGAAAGTTTCGCAGCCACTGGGAATCGTCTCACATCTGCAACACTATGCAGTCCCACCGGTCTGTGCTTGTTTCCCGGGCCCAGAATGGGCGTTCCACAGCTATAACCTGCCCCATTAACAGCATGATCTCCAAAGCGCCGGGGCCTGCGGTTTGACAGAATTCCATGTCCATTTCCTCATCACTCTCGTCGCCACACTGCCGTAACCTACTCCTAGTTGCCTGGTTTTTCAGGTTCTGGTTCAGCATAAACTGCACAATAACGCGCGAGGTGTTTACAATGTTCATGACTGCTGTCTTGAGCTGAGCGGGCTCCATGCTTGCCGTGGTATGGCGTCTGCACTGTTCACCCAGGAAAAAGGCACAAAAAGGTTGTCTGCCATTGCTTTCCTGGAGGGAGGGGGAGGATGTACCCAGAACCACCCATGACAATGTTTTTTGTCCCATCAGGCATTGGGATCTCAACCCAGAATTCCAGTGGGCGGAGGAGACTGCGGGAACTATGGGATAGCTATGGGATAGCTACCCACAGTGCAACGTTCCAGAAGTCGACACTAGCCTCGGTACATGGACGCACACCGCCGAATTAATGTGCTTAGTTTGGCCGCATACACTCGACTTTATACAATCAGTTGCCAAAAATCGAATTCTGTAAATTCGAATTAATCTCATAGTGTAGACATACCCTTAGTGACTAAAACTTAACTTCAGTAAGTTACAATCTTTGCCTAAACAGGCTTCTTACCTATTGTCAGTTTCCAGCTACTCTTGCCTCCCAGGCCAAGAGGATCCATTTTTCAAGATCTCAGAGTGTGCTGCTTGTCTATGTCCCCTAGGTGATGGATAATAAAATTGCCTTTTGCTTCTGCTTATATCTTCTCAAAGTTCATTGACCCAGTTTCAAGAGGCAGGAAGGCTTCCTGGGAATGCAGCCTCCATCCCCCTTGAGATGGTTAAATGATCATCTTCCCCCAACTTGCTCATGGAATAGCTTTGTTTATCTTACATGTAAATGCCCTTTTCATTGTCTTTGGTTTCACCTTGCTTAATTTACATTGGAGACACAGTCAAGCCAGAAAAACAAAATTCCTTTGTTGAGGACAGGCTGGGGTAGACAGTGCCTACCAAATATGTTTTAGGAACATATTTCCAGCCCACATATATTATTTTTTATACATTACATGTACATAAATCACACAATAATATTAATGACCAGCATGTTGCCAGTGTTATATGCCTTTTATCTATTGTTATGTAACCTCTCTAATACCTCAACTAACTTTGCCAGTGGGCTCCTTGAGACAATACAGGGCCAGTTGCATATAAGACCTACCTCTGGTCTCTCTGAGTGCATCCCTCAGTGTTAGGCCACAGGCCGGTACCCCTTCTGGGGTGGAATCCTGAGAGTCTCTCATTGTTATATTGGGTGTCAGGCTACAGCACTCTGTGTACCATCCATGATTACTCAGGAGACCTGACTGAGTTCAACACCTAGCAAGTCTTCCTTTTGAGAGCTGGGACCAAGCAAACAGCTGGAACATATAATATATTTACAGATAATTTAAAGAGCCGTTCCAAATCCATTACACTCCTTCCACTTGCCCAGCACATGGCATACTGGAAGTCCCTTCACACAATTCAAGAGCCTTCTTCTCTGCAATGCCTGCCATCTGGGATTGCTCTCCTGTATTTATCTCTTGGCCTCATCAACTTTCCAATTTCTTTCCTATCTTATCTGAAAACATAACTTCATTCCCTTTGCCTCTTAGTTTTACTTTCTCTGCAAATATTTATTTAACTTTGCAAATTATTTTGTAACAGAGTTTGTATGAAAGTGGCTGTATGAAGTACAGTCAGTTTGCATTACACCAATAGCATTTTTCTATGGCTTTTTCTAACCACAACTCTAGTGCCTTGCAGAAGTTTGTACTGAAAATAAAACCACCACAACAAAAACACACCACAAACTCCGTATGAATTTAAAATTATAGCCATCTCTATGTTGCACAGTTGAGCTTATGAAAAGCAAACCATGCAATCAGAGTGAAATGTAGAAGATATTCTAATAATGATTAAAGCAGCAATAGAGCAAGTTTTATATAACTTTTCTCAATAAATAAGAGATAATGTCTGTGATCAGTTAAGTATTTGCTTTAGGGATTTTATGTGGAAACTATTACTGTAATCAAATATAATTCTCTTGCTTTTGTTATAACAACCTTATTATACTGGTACATCTAATCCATCCTATTAAATTACTTGTTTAAAAACCTTCCAGAGTAAAGGTAGGGTTCTTTTCTTTGTATAATGTTCCCTAGAAGGGAAGTTGTTGAAACTGGGGCAAGATGTTTGCTGTAGCAATGGGTGGCCAAAAAGTTTGGAAAAAACAAAAATTGACTTGAACTTTCTCCCCAAACTACAACTGACCTCTTTTAAATTAACAAAGTAATTTTTACTTAATATCCCCTGACCTACCTTTATTGAATTATTCACCAGTTGTTTTTGTGGGGAAGGACAAACAGACAGTCCACTATACTTCTCTGCTCACTCTTCCTTTAAGAGGTAGATCAATTAATAAATAGAGATATCCTATCTCCTAGAACGGACCCTGGAAGGTCATTGAGTCCAGCCCCCTGCCTTCACTAGCAGGACCAAGTACTAATTTTGCCCCAGATCCCTAAGTGGCCCCCTCAAGGATTGAACTTACAACCCAGGGTTGAGTAGACCAATGCTCAAACCATTGAGCTATCCCTCCCCCAATCTATGAGCCTCCTACCCTCTTTAGCATTGGGGTTATCACAGGTAGCCCAAATGCCCACATAATTCCAACCCAGCCTCAGCTCCTATCTTCTGGAATAACTGAATGGTCTAGTCCCCAACCATGTTCAGCTCTCACACACCTTTCAAGGTCCTCTCTTCTGTTTGGGTTCAGAGATACACAGTAGCAATATATTACTTTATCTTCTGCTCTGGCAAGAACTGTTAATTTCTCCAAAAAAAAAGATAAGGAGCAAACTCTGGGTAATCTAAGATTTCACAATACACTGTGATCAATTGTTCTCTATGTCCATTGAAGGTAGGACAAGAAATAATAGGCTTCATCTGCAGCAAAGGGAGATTTAGGTTAGATATTAGTAATAACTTTTGAACTATAAGATAGTTAAGCTTTGGAACAGACCTCCAAGGGAGGTTGTGGAATCCCCGTCACTGGAGGTTTTTAAGAACAGGTTGGATAAACACCTGTTGGGGATGATTTAGGTTTACTTGGTCCTGTCTCAGCATATGGGACTGGATTTCTTGACTTCTCAAGGTTCCTTCCAGCCCTACATTTCTATGATTCTATGAATACTGACCTGTTGGAAGTAAACCCCAGAATGCCTTTAAACATGATGAGACTGGGGGGCTTTGTGGAGGAAATATCCAACCCTCTTCCTGGGGGAGAATAGGCCAGCTGATCACACCCTCAGTACGAAAGTGACACTAATGGTAAAGGGAGGAGCAGCCCAACCAGCTGCTTTCTAAAGAATATCTGAGTCTAGAGGAGGGTAATAAGCATTGGGCCACTTCCTGGGATGGAAACCTACCAGTAGAGTCCACCATAAGGAGACCATCATAAATAAACAAGACAGGCAGGAAAGATATTGGTGCATTTTCTGACATCTTTAATTTGTTCCTCTAGTTCCAATTTTTCTTGAGTGTTGAAATTATTTTTTTCATTTTCTAGTTAAATGGTTGCAATTCTAGCCAGAGATGAGTTTAAGGTGCCAAATTCAGATTTGATTCTCAGCTAACTATAAATTCTGTTCGATATATTTTTTTAAACTTACACATGAGGAAGAACCTTTCTGACTCTCTGCAGTAATTTACATATGGGTGTGTCTCCAATTGTTTCTTCAGCCTATTAAGATAAATGTATATTTTGAACATTATATTTTCTGATTTTGCTTATGAAGCCAGATACTACTAGAATCAGCTTTTTCAATACACTCAACTTTTTGATTGAATGTTATTTGCTAGTGATGTTATTAATCGAACTGAAGAGTAGAATTTTTAAGGACTTGGTGATTCTGTGTGGTTTAATGGTAAGATCAGTAACCAGAATTCTGGAATTCTCTTCCCAGCTCCTCAGTGAACATGTTTGACTTTGGGCAAGTCACTCTTCATGGTCTGGATGGGGTGGGACCACTGCTCTGAGGTGGTATTGAGAATCCTCTTTCTAGATGACTGGCAGTTGGGTCTCGCTCACATGCTCAGAGTCATAATGATGGCCAGATTTGGGGTCAGGAAAGAAATTCCACAGGTCAAATAGAAAGGGATCTTGTTTTTTTTTTTTTGCCTTCCTCTGAACATGGGGGCATGGATTATCTGCTGGCAGGGCTTAAATTCTCATAGATTATTCCACAACTCCCCAACATGTTATAAAAACTCCAGGGCCCAATGAGGGGGGGTGTCTTGGGGCTCTGGGCTTCAGCCACTGGGCAGGAGGTGGGGAGGGGGAGCGCTCAGGGATTCTGCCCTGCGGCAAGGTGGTGAGGCTAGGGGCTTCTGCCTTGTGGGGAGGAGGGGTCTCAGAGCTCCAGGGCTTGCGGCTTCAGCTCTGCATGGCGCACCGGGGCTTGGGGCTTCTGTTAAAGTACTGGAGTTGAAGGGGGTGAGTTGGGATAGAAATTCAATATGTGCACTTACCTGATTAATATTTTGTACATTTAACAGGAGGAACCTAGCCTCTATAAGCTTCCTTTATTCCAGCTGCCATCAAGCACTAAATATTAAACTTATCTTTATGGCATTTAGGACCATTGACAACTGTTTTAATTAAATCACAAAATGAGGTATCTCTGACATCTGTGACAGGTTTCTCGTTTTCTGAACCTGCAAAAGCTTTTCAGAAAGATCTCCCTGCAGGGATATGTAGTACTCATAGGGAGGGAGATAAACCTGCCACTTCTGAAGAGTTTTTGATCACTGTGACCAGCCTTACAGCGTCTTAAGCATCATCTCTTTTAGTTTGTGTTTCTGTTCAGCTCGAGGATGTGTTGCTTATTATTATTCACTGTGAATAATGCTGAACAAGTAACAGGCATTTTTTGGTGTTATCTGTTTGGACACTAATTTCCATATTTTTTTTCTTTTTAATAGCAAATGTGTTTGTTTAAACAAAAAAAGGAGCTGGAAGATTTTTATTTTCTTTATGCAGAAAGGAGATGTAATAAAACTATCCTACAGCAATGTGGGGCATAATTAAGGTCTAAATTAGGTCTCCAAATATATTCATATCTCACTCTCCTTCAGTGGTACCCCACCCCCAAAATGCTTTATTTATATTTGTGCCCTGAAAGTATCATGTTGACATTTAATTTATGATGTATTTTCATTTTTCTCCAACATAAACCCATAACAACAACAACAATTAAAAGTTTGTATAAGCTAGGAAGTTTAAGCAAGTAAGAGAAAAATACCTTCTTCAATGGCTGTTACATGCAGATTTGGAAATGTATTAAGGGTAAAATCCTGATCGTGCATCCAACTGGTATGGGCCAAGAGTGCCGAGGATGTTCAAAACATGTGATCAAAGCATGGGGAGCTCCTCCAGCTTTGCACGTTTGGGTAGAAAGACAAGTGGATACATTTGCAGAATATGCGAAAGTCAGTGCTTGGCTGGATAAAGAAGAAGCATGCTCTTGTACATAAGGAGTTGAAAGGACACCCTCTGTAACAAGGAAGACCAAAGACAGGGTAGGCCCACTGCTCAGTGAAGAGGGAGAAACAGTAACAGGATGGCAGAGATGCTTAATGACTTCTTTGTTTCGGTCTTCACCGAGAAGTCTGAAGGAATGCCTAACACAGTGAATACTAATGGGAAGGGTGTAGGTTTAGCAGATAAAATAAAAAAAGAACAAGTTAAAAATCACTTAGAAAAGTTAGATGTCTGCAAGTCACCAGGGCCTGATGAAATGCATCCTAGAATACTCAAGGAGCTAATAGAAGAGGTATCTGAGCCTCTAGCTATTATCTTTGGAAAATCATGGAAGACGAGAGAGATTCCAGAAGACTGGAAAAGGGCAAATATAGTGCCCATCTATAAAAAAGGAAATAAAAACATCCCAGGAAACTACAGACCAGTTAGTTTAACTTCTGTGCCAGGGAAGATAATGGAGCAAGTAATTAAGGAAATCATCTGCAAACACTTGGAAGGTGGTAAGGTGATAGGGAATAGCCAGCATGGATTTGTAAAGAACAAATCATGTCAAACCAATCTGATAGCTTTCTTTGATAGAATAACGAATCTTGTGGATAAGGGAGAAGCTGTGGATGTGGTATACCTAGACTTTAGTAAGGCATTTGATACGATCTCGCATGATATTCTTATCGATAAACTAGGCAAATACAATTTAGATGGAGCTACTATAAGGTGGGTGCATAACTGGCTGGATAACCGTACTCAGAGAGTTGTTATTAATGGTTCCCAATCCTGCTGGAAAGGCATAACAAGTGGGGTTCCGCAGGCGTCTGTTTTGGGATCGGCTCTGTTCAATATCTTTATTAACGACTTAGATATTGGCATAGAAAGTATGCTTATTAAGTTTGCGGATGATACCAAACTGGGAGGGATTGCAACTGCTTTGGAGGACAGGATCATAATTCAAAATGATCTGGACAAATTGGAGAAATGGTCTGAGTTAAACAGGATGAAGTTTAACAAAGACAAATGCAAAATGCTCCACTTAGGAAGAAAAAATCAGTTTCACACATACAGAATGGGAAGAGACTGTCTAGGAAGGAGTACGGCAGAAAGGGATCTAGGGGTTATAGTGGACCACAAGCTAAATATGAGTCAATGGTGTGATGCTGTTGCAAAAAAAGCAAACATGATTCTGGGATGTATTAACAGGTGTGTTGTGAGCAAGACATGAGAAATCATTCTTCTGCTCTACTCTGCTCTGGTTAGGCCTCAGCTGGAGTATTGTGTCCAGTTCTGGGCACTGCATTTCAAGAAAGATGTGGAGAAATTGGAGAGGGTCCAGAGAAGATCAACAAGAATGATTAAGGGTCTTGAGAACATGACCTATGAAGGAAGGCTGAAAGAATTGGGTTTGTTTAGTTTGGAAAAGAGAAGACGGAGGGGGGACATGATATCAGTTTTCAGGTATCAAAAAGGGTGTCATAAGGAGGAGGGAGAAAACTTGTTCACCTTGGCCTTTAAGGATAGAACAAGAAGCAATGGGCTTAAACTGCAGCAAGGGAGGTCTATTTTGGACATTAGGAAAAAGTTCCTAACTGTCAGGGTGGTTAAACACTGGAATAAATTGCCTAGGGAGGTTGTGGAATCTCCATCTCTGGAGATATTTAAGAGTAGGTTAGATAAATGTCTATCAGGGATGGTCTAGACAGTATTTGGTCCTGCCATGCGGGCAGGGGACTGGACTCGATGACCTCTTGAGGTCCCTTCCAGTCCTAGAATCTATGAATCTATAAGGTAGCTGGAATTGGGCTCAGCTCTCCTGGTCCAGTCCAGGTGTGCCCTACTATGATGTAATGAGGAGTGTGGGGCTGCCCCTGGGAGTTATAAATGAGTCCAGAATCCTGAGAGAGAGAATTTAGAAGGGGAGTTTTATATACAGAGTTAAAAAAGAAGGGGTCCTGAGAGTAAAGGGTGTGCAGGGGAGGTGATGTCCTGCAGGAGGGACCAGGGAGAGTTCCCCGGTTGAGCAGTGGAGCTGGATGAGGCTGGTGAAAGCAGAAGGCAGGGAAGCAGCCGGGGCCACCTACAAACTTCCTCAGGCCATGGAGCCATGACCAGAGAGGGCTGAAGTCTGAGAGCAGTAGAAAGAGAGAGGCCTGCCAGCTTTCTGAGCTGGAGAGATGAAGCTAGAGGGTTGAAAGCTAGGGAATGATGGAGGGGTGAGCCTGCTGATGTCTCCAAGCAAGAGGTGGAATCCTACCTGTAAAAGAAACAGGGAGGAGAAACGCTCCAGCTAGAGGAGCAGTGTTGAAACATGACACTGGTGAGAGATGCTGGAGTCACAGCTGGAATCTGAGGTGAAGCATGATGAGAGATGCTGGAGGCATACTGGAGAGCTGGGGTGAGGGGATAGATACCAGAGCTGTATTTGGTGTTGGACAGTTATGATGAATGTACTGTTTGGACTGTGCTCAGGGGTTCTGGTTTATCGTAGTGGGACTTTGAGTAATAAACTAACCCCACAAAAAGGGCTATTTATATATTCCAAATGCTGTGTGCTGAGTTTATTTGAGGAATAGCCTCAGATATTCAGGCAAGGGGCTGCTTGCTGCTACTCTGAGGCCGTGAGGGGATGGCTGAGAGGAGGCCATATATTTGCACAAACAAATAAAGGAAGAGTTCTAGCAGTAATAGCCTCAATACAGTGACCAAGAGGGTACAATTCTACACATACACCTAGACCCGGCAACCACCAAGAAGACGCTGAAAGTAGAATTCCTGGGGAATTTTCATGCCTATTTGTTGGAACCCAAACAATTCATGGGAAAGAGTTGCTTTTGACTAATGTCCTGATTCAAGAAATTTTTACTTTCAAAATGAAAAGTTTTGTTTTCCAGTTTGAACAACTTTAGACATTTTAGTTAATTTAAAGTACAAAAAAGCTATTTTGATTTTGAACGTACACAAATATTCAGATATAATGGAATAAGATGTTTTGATCCAATTTGATTTTTTTTCCAAATTATTGGTTCACAAAACAAATTTGAGATTTTTGACTTTTTGTCCTGATTTGGGATGTGAAAATTATTTGAAAATTTCAATAAATCTTACAGGATAGGAAAATATTTCCCACCTAGCTCTCATTTACACATGTGCAAAACTAGTGGAGTAGGCATCCTACAGCCAGGACATTGACTGTCCTTTATCTGTCAAGTAGAGCCAGATCAGAAAACAACAACAGTTTACAGCAGACCAGCAACCACAATGCAACCACATAGCAAGAAGTTCTGTTGTACAGACCCAGGTGACAGTAGCACATACCAAAAAGAAGGTTCTCCACGCCCTGCCTAGGTCACACTGAGCTTCACAAAGGCCCATTAGGCACTACACTAAGTGACAAATATGAACAGATGCTGTTCTGTCAATTTGGTCTGACATGATCAATGGCCACTGCCCCATATACAGATGGATTACATAGCTCACGGGGTTGATGTCCCCAAATGATAGTAGCATAGAGGGAGCCCTGATTTCAGGTTGTTTTAGTTCTCAGCCAGAAGCAAATTTTCAGGTGAAAACTTTAAACAATATCAATTGAAGCATTTTTATGTTGTGCTGGTGAAAAGAAATGTATAAATCTGGAATCCTGCCAAAACTTGGGGACATGAAAAAAGTTGTCTAAATAGACTCTTGTCTTTGAAAAGCATTCAGGTCAGGTCAATGGCTAGACGAAGGATCTGAGCCATTACTTATTTTGGCTGAAACAATCCATCCTTTTCTAATTCTTAATGCAGGACAAAGGGGTAAAGTTAAGGCTGCTGTGGGGATTTTAACTGAGGGAATCTTTGCCTTAACTTTTCACTCACTAAGTATTTCTATTCAGGGTGGTTGGTGTCAGCTGAAACTTGTCAGAAAACTTGTGAACTGGATTACAGCAGAGGATAAATATGGCTTATTGAGATCCTTAGCAAATAATACTTATGGTAAATAAATACAGCCAGTGAAAATATATTTTTCTTATGTTCTTGCTGCCAAAAAAGAATTAATTAAAACTACTTTGGAGTTAGATGGGAGCTGAGTGCCAAAACAAAGGCCTTGTCTACACTACCAGGGTAAATGGACCTAAATTACACTACTCCAGCTACATGAATAACGTAGCTGGAGTCGACGTAGCTTAGGACAACTTACTGCGGTGTTTACACCTTGCTGCATTGACGGGACACGCTCTCCTGTCGGCTTACCTTACTCCTCTCATTCCGGTGGAGTACTGGAATCAACCAGAGAGTGCTCTGCGGTCAATTTAACAGGACTTCACTAGACCCGCTAAATCAAGCCCCGCTGCATCGATCGCAGCAGCATCGATCCCCAGTAAGTGTAGATATGGCTAAAGTCAAAGTTTTGTAAAGCAGCTTGTAAAATTCAGCTTTAGCAAATACTTTGGAGATTAATGCCTCTTAGTATATTCTGTTTAGCTTTACAGAAAACTGTAAAAACAAGAAGCTTAGTAATCACATTTTTTTATGCTATAGCAATGATACATCAGGTCCTGGTCAGGCATAAACATTTTTGGAAACCAACATATTTTTAGAGAAATTCAATTAAAATCAACCAAAGAAAGTGCAAAAAGGAAGCTAAATTCCAATTGATTATTTAAAAAAAAAGTACTAAATCATCCAGATGCCCAGGATTTAAAGCCAATGTATTGTTAGAACAATTGCACTTGATATATTTCTCTTTCCTTAATCACAACCAATCAGGTTTATTGATTTAAGCAGAATGAAGCTTGCCTGCTCAGCTCTTCCACGTGTATTGAATGTCTGGTAGGCAATAGCTTCAACTTCCACTCAGTCAATTTCAGAAATACTCTGGTTTGAGAGTCTACAAATAAGGACTGTCTATTCCTGAAAGTGGTTTCTGGTGAGGGAAATACTGGGCATATAACCATAAATCTATAGTCTATTAATCTTATACCTTCAGCTACGGGCCACATTTTTAGAAACATATGCTTGCATAACTTGTCTGTGCACGTGTATTTGTGTTAATTGCATGTATAAATGACACAGAAGTTTAACTGGATGTTTGTGCATGAAAATAATGTGTGAATAATTCTAAAAGTCTGGCTACCTAAATAATTACTATATTAGCTTTTAAAGTTTGTGGTTAGACCATACACTTGGGAGTCAGGACTCCTAGATTCTCTTTCTGATGCTGCCACTGACTTGTGTTTATATTTGGTCAAGTCACTTAATATTGTGTTCAATCTCCTTCTCTATAAGCTTGGTATAATAATCTTTACCTTCTCATTTGGTTGCCTTGTGAGGCTTACAGAGTTTTTCTGGATTGTTTTGAGGACTTTGAAGAGAAGTATTTACAAGTATGGTAAAAAGTGCACACTTCTGCAGTTTATCCATTCTTGCTACTAAGCTGAATATGAATTCATAGGGAACAAATATAGCTTTCCCAAGTCTGTTCTCACAATAGCTCCTGTTTGTTCCAGACATTTTTCATTAGCTTCACATGAAAAAGTTTGCTGACTAAAAATCAGCAGTTTACTTGCAAATTGCTGCTTGCATGTATTTTTTACAGTGCTACCACAATAGAGTCCTGGTCCATGACGGGAGCTCTTGGGTTCTATTGGGATACAAATGAAGAAATAATGCATTCACTGTGTCACACTAAACATGACTATCATCAGAGATAATGATGCAAGAATTAAGTTCTTCCTGATTTTGTCCTGTGATTATTGGTGTGAGGATGAGGCTGGGATCATGAGCAATCCAGAGACATTTTAGATATTATAAAAATATTTACTGAGCTGCAAACTATTTAAAAACTGCAAGTCCCTGTATATGAGTGTTAAAGAGAAACCTAGGGCACTAAAAGCAGTTGGATAATTGGGAGGTGAAGCTAACATTGCAGACTTGACACTGTTGCCAGGGAAATGGGTTTTGACACTCAGTTACTCAGCTTGGGTAACTGTCTGAGAGAATAAATCAGCACGTATAGGTAATTAAGTAGGAAACTTGCTGAGATGGCAAACAGGAAACAGTACTTACCTCAGGAAACAATCTCATACATCAAAGCAATCATCACATCAGTTAGCATAGGACAGAATCACAGAAAGTAGACACTTCAGGCTCTAAAAGTGCTATTTGATCTGATGTTACTACTAATGTTTTCCTACGAAAACTGACTGACTGATTGCACAAGACACAAATGCCTTTGATTAGTGGGCCACGTTGCGGTAATAGGTAGAGGGATTTTTTGTTTGAAAGAAACTGTTCCTGATGGAAAAAGCTATGGAATGAACTCCAATATATGAGTTATATGTTCTCAAAGTGCTTAAGAAAAGGTGATGGCTCTTTTTTCAACTAAAAAATTGATGCTTATTTAAGGCTTGTAGTCATCTTGGGGCAGATTCATCCCTTTAACTTTAGTGACTTCAGTGGAGTTACACCAAGGATGACTAGAGCCTGTTATTTCAAAGAAAGGCTCTTGAGTTAATGGCCATACCATATAGGGACCGATGCAAAGCAAGATAATTCAGCATTCTGAAACACAGTAATTCAAGAAATATGTAAAAGTACTGTAGGACTATTCACATAAACCTTAATCCACTGAAACTTAGCCATGGATTCAAGGTTTGATGTGTTTGCAAATAGCTTCTACTCCTGAAAATTCAGCTCACCATTCCCTTTCCCTTCACTTTTCTTTCCATTTAGCTTATCCTCTCCTAAGTAACTCCCCCATGAATTAAATAAATAAGAATAATAAATCTTTGAACTAAGGTGCTGTTTGCTGCTCTCTGTGTTCTCTCTGCTTGTGTGTTGTACATCTTCCCCCACCCTGTGTCTGTCTCATCTAGTTAGACTGTGAGCTCCTCAGGGAAGGGACCATCTACTGTTTTATTTGTACAATGGGTTTCCATTTTTGGTTGGTTAGCTTTGTTTAGTAGTTTGATGTAGTTTGTGTCAGTGCCCTGCTCTGCAAGAGCTTTCAGCACTGCTGAATGCTTTTTCATAGTCAACGAAGGCAATGCATAAAGGGAATTTGTATTCCCTTGAGCACTCCAATAGCTGGCTTATAGTGACTATATCGTCCAATGTATTGAAATTCCTTCGAAAACCTGCCTGCTCTCTCAGCTGCTGCTCGTTCAAACTCTGTGAGAGTTGGTTTGTTATTATTTTGGGAAATTGCTTGTAAACATGTGAGAGCAGGCATATTGGACCATAGTTCTTTAGATCTTCACGATCACCCTTCATGTTCAGCAAAATGGTGTTGGACTCCTCCCAGTTGGATGGTATCTTCTGTGTTTCCAAGTAACGGATAAATCTCTGAGCAAGTGCTTTCCAGAGGTCATGGCCCCTCCAGCTTTTATCATTTCAGTTGTCAGTCCATCTTTTTCTGGATCCACACTGCAAAAAAGAACATAAGAACGGCCATACTGGGTCATACCAAAGGACCATCTACCCCAATAATCTGATAGTGGGCAATGCCAGGTGCTTCAGAGGGAATGAAGAGGTAATCATCAAATGATCCATCCCCTGTTGCCCATTCATAGCTTCTGGCAATCGGAGGCTAGGGACACCAACCCTGCCCATCTTGGCTGATAGCCTTTGATGGACCTATCCTCCAGGAATTTATCAAGTTCTTTTTTGAACCCTGTTATAGTCTTGGCCTTTACAACATCCTCTGACAAGGAGTTCCCATAGGTTGACTGAGCGTTTGTGAAGAAATATTTCCTTTTGTTTGTTGTAAACCTGTTGCCTATTTATTTCATTTGGTGACCCCTAATTCTTGTGTTATGACAAGGAGTAAATAACACTTCCTTATTTACTTTCTCCACAGCAGTAATGATTTTCTCCATCATACCCCCCCCCTTAGTCATCTCTTTTGCAAAGTCCCAGTCTTATTAATCTCTCTTCATGTGGAAGCTGTTCAAGACCCCTAATCATTTTTGTTGCCCTTTTCTGTACCTTTTCCAGTTCCAATATATCTTTTTTGAGATGGGATGACCACATCTATATGCAGTATTCAAGATGTGGGTGTACCATAGAGTTATATAGAAGCAATCTGATATTTTCTGTCTTATTATCAAACTCTTTCTTAATGATTCCCATTATTCTGTTAGCTTTTTTTGATGGCCTCTGCACATTGAGTGTATGTTTTCAGAGAATTATCCACAATGACTCCAAGATCTTTTTTTTTGAGTGGTAACAACTAATTTAGGACCCATCATTTTATATGTATAGTTTGGATTATGTTTTCCAATTTGCATTTATCAACACTGAATTTCATGTGCCATTTTGCTTCCTAGTCACCCAGTTTTGTGAGATCCCTTTGTAACTCTTCATAGTCTGCTTTGGACTTAACTATTTTGGGTAGTTTTGTATCATCTGCAAATTTTGCCACCTCACTGGCCCTTTTTCCAGATTGTTTATGAGTATGTGGAATAGGACTGGTCCCAACACAGACCCATGGGGGACACCATTATTTATCTCTCTCCATTCTGAAAACTGACCATTTATTCCTACCCTTTGTTTTCTACGATGGGGCTTGGACCAAGTTTCAGGGAGACTTGGGGTCAGACCCTCCCTCACCCTGGGTATGGATGGATGGCGGTGAGATCAAACCTGAGTCTGAGCCTGGGTTTACAATGCAGTGTAGACATGCACTAAAGGCCCCTACTGAGATTAGAGCCTGATTCTGCTAGATGCCATATATATTTGCACAAGTGCAAGAGAGTTTACAATACAAATAGACAAGACAAAGGGTGAGAGTGAGCAGACACTATTAGTCCCCTTTTAGAGATAGGGAACAGAGACTTGCCCAAGGTCACACAGAAAAGCTAGGAACTGAACTCAGATCTCCTGAGTCCCAAGCCAGTGTCTTAATCACAAAACCATCTTTCCTGTTTGCAGTTAATGGGACTTGGGTATCCAAATGAATTTCCAGGGACTGGTTTGATTCCAATCCTTACAAACTAAATTGGGGTTCAGATCACAAATCCACTCATGAACCAAACTCTTCTGGGTTGATTCTGCTCTCAGCTATGCTGTGAGAAATGTTGGGAAATACTGGGGTTATTTTAGGGAAGTTAGTTACCACCTTATCCTTCTCTTATAGTTCTGCTGTATACAAATTCCTGCTTGGTGAAATGTTTCAGAGCAACATATGGTAAACATATGGTAAAAATATATTGTTCTTTCTTCAAATATATGTGATTGCTCCATGACTGTGGATGTGAAACCAGCAGGTGATGCAGACGAACTCTTATGCTGGAGGTGCGTGAAACCTTTTAGAGAGTGCTGCATGATTAGCAGGAAAAGAAGAGAGAGACTGAATATGAGGACTGGAATGTGAAAGAATATTAAATTTTACCAAGAAATAAAATAAATAAAATGGGATAAACATTGAATCTTCAGTGCTCTTTTTATCAAATCAATGTTTATCAAATCACAGAATCATGCAAAGTGGCTACTTGATCATTAACAAAAATGAAGAGGCAAATGTTTATCTAAGATTTCAGTTTCCTTCAAATATAGCCAAGCCAGTGTCATGCCATGCGGCTATAGCTTAGATGTGTTGCCAGTTCGAACAATGATATTGGCCATCTAAATGGACTTTCTACAGGAAAAAGTTAATAGTGATGAGTCTGAGTTGAAATATTCTGTTAGTGCCCAAAGTTTTGGCCTGTTTGGATTAGAACAAGTTATATACTGTGTGTTTAGTGATATTGCAGGAAAACTCAGCAGGCATATGCACTCAGCAATTGCTCACATACAGGATGAAAAAATAGAACCTCTCTTACTGAGGGAGGTAAATATTCTCCATAATGTCAGGGTTATGTACTTTCTGAAAAGGCCTAGTGTTGATAAGCCCTATGAGATTCAAAGCCCCAGGCCTATGTTTTTTATTTCAAACTCCCCTCTTGACTGTGAGAAATTCAGATCCAGTCATTATGTGACAACTAACCAACACAGCTCGAATTTTGAACTTGGGAATCAAATAATTTCAGAGACAAATGTGTGATCCACCTCCAGAGCTTAAAAAAATCCCATAAATATGTTCCAGAAAATTGAAATAAAAAAAAAAATGGAGCAATAATTCTCAGAAAACCTGATTTATCAGAAAACTTGCTTTAAATTCACCAAGTAAATTATTCATTGCAAAATCAATCTGTCAAGTTGTCTATCATCTGCCTATCAGAGAGAGGGAGATTCTATAGGAATCTATAAGAATTCTAAAGAAAAAAATTGTAATAATGCACTTATTTGGTACCTATTTAGTAAAGGTGTTTCAAGTATTCCTCAACAGGCTGGGCTCCAATCTGTAAGAAAAGTGGTTTGACAAGGGATTGCATCCCTCATTTGTGTGGGAATCTACTGACTGTGATAGCAGTTAAACTGCTTCCTGAAAGCCACCATTTCTTATAATTTAAGCAGCCAATATTTAACCATTGGTTGAAAGGATGTGTCAAGGAGCAATCAAAACTCAACATAATGCTCATACAGCTTCCTGTTTGGTAGGGAGCAGCCAGCCCTCAGACAGTATGGACATAAGGACTGTCTTATGTCTTAGAATTAGGCAACTAATAACATAGCAATCCTCAATGATGACAGAAACTCTTACTTCTTGGTGGCCACCAAATGCCATTTGATTTCAGGGAAAACTGAATTTTATCCAGCTCTGGATGTAGAAATTAGCCTGATAAAGGAGAATAAATGAACCTGGCTTGTTGTCTTTGGGATTGATTTCCTTCTGTTCCAACTGAAGTACCACAGTGTGCCCCAAACTCTGTCCTCTTCCAACCATCTTCTCTAATCCTTATCGCAACACATGCCCTCCTGCCAGAAAAGGTATCAACATGTCTTCCAGAACCGGTGGAGGTAATTTGCAGAAGTTATAACTGGTAAAATGAGCACAGTGGAAGGCTATATCTAGGGGAGATGTGAGAGAGATGAATATGAGGGTGTACATGTTCATGGTAAAGGATGAGGGGCAGAGTAGGTGTATGATGGAATACATCAGGGCTGGAAGTGAAGAGGAGGGAGAGAGATGCCTATGTCAGGAGATAAGAGGCAAGGGCAGAGTACAAGGAGTAGGAGAAGAATGAGGTGTATGCAAGTGCACATATGAGGAAGAGGATGGGCTCATGGCAGGGATAATGGCAGAATGAGGTTTGAGTGGAATGCATCTATGAGAGGGGTATCTTCTGTTCCTTTGCCCACTTTTGGCTCCTTAATGCATCTTTAGCAAAGAGCTGGCTGTCAACAGTCATCTCTGCAACATCTGCTGACAAACACTGGGACCTTTTCCAGAATGGAGCCTGGATACAAGGCTTCCTCCTCCACCCCTTTCACTTTTTTTGATGTGTGATGGAGGCAGACCACATGCACCCAGTATAAGGAAATAACACCATACAACTAACAAGCATTTTGTGGTCCCTCAGGAGTTAAAGCTTTGACTAGTTTCCTGCTATTTAGTATCCTGATTTTTCAGTCCCCTCTAATTTTCTCCAAACCAAACTTTTAAGGACAGTATATTATCCACGAATAAGTCTAGTGAAAATCAGAAAATAATGGTACAGAGATTATAGTGAAGGGGACAGGGGTGCATTGGATTTTGCTATTTCAAAATTTCACTAACATAATTCTGTCATCCAGCATCTAACAAAAAAGACAGGTACACATAGAAAATAAATAAAATAAATAATCTTTAACTTGGAAAACTTTGCTTCTAGAAGTGTCTTTTCAAAACTTTTTTGTGTGGTTGCTCCTGGACTTCACATAGTCTTTTATATAAAATTCATACAAAATGCATTCACAGACATCTGCGTATATATGCTGTCTATTTTTATAGAGATTTGGGAACAAATCATCTGGAAAATCCACTGAAACATCATTATTCTTATTCAATGGACTCTAACTCAATTTGCATTTTGTGGTCAATTTAAATCTAAAAGCAAATTGCAAAGGGAAATGAAAATGTGACTAGAGAGGTGATGCAAAGAGTCCTTCAAACCTGAAGATTGAGTTATAGGGTTTTGGAGAATCTGCATGAAGAATAAAAAAAAACTTTCGGACACATCAGGAATGTAGACGTGGAATAAAAAACCTTCATTGCTTGAAAAATAACCTGGATTTTTCTAAACAAATTGAAATCTTCAAAAAGGAGCAAATCAGAGTGAAAATGTGATTAAATCCAAAATATAAATGACACATTAATGAACTATAGAAAGAATGATCTATCTTACATCAGAGAAATTATAGTCTGTGTATTAGAGAAGCAGTGTGGTCTAGTGGCTAGTGTCCTAGATTGGGAATTAGGAATATGGGTGGGGCCATATTGACCTGTTATGTGACCTTGGACAAGTCACCTCACCTCTCTTTGCTTCCAAGCCCCCTCCCACCTTTTGTCTGTTTAGATTGTCAGCTTTTCAGGAATGTCTCTTCCTACGTGTTGATACAGGGCTTTTCTTCACAGTGCCTTAGCCCGCACCAGCAGGGCTGTAAATTCTAATTCATACCAGTGTGTGGTGCACTCACTGGTCCACATGTGCTGTGTGTGCACTAAAAGTTCCCTAGTGTGCATTAATGTACTACTGTTTGAAACAGGGGTACGTTAATCACCATTAGGGAATTTTTAGTGCACACCAGCAGGGTCCATATGGGCCAGTGAGTGTACCACACTCTAGTGTGTATTAGAATTTACTCCCCTGCTACACCACTGAATAGAGAAGCTAACAGTTCCTAGCACAATTGGGCCATCAGGTTGGTGTGCTACTGTAATGCAAATAATAATAATAATAGAATGAGACAGTGTAGAGGAATGGATTGAATATGGAACAGCTCAGAGTCAGGAATTCCTGATTTTTAGCTCTGACTCTGCCACTAACTTACTTAACAGCTCTTCCTTGCTCTGACCATATGTAAAATGAAGTTGATTTTAAAAAATGTTCCTCCTTCACAAGGAGATTGTAAGGATTAATTAATGCTTGTAAACATGTGGGCACAAATTAGAGGATGCAAAGAGAGCAACAGAATGAACATATGCCGCTTTCCATTGTTAAAGACAATTAAAATAATGGCACAGAAGACAGAAATGATTGGCTACATTGGTTGTGAGGAGTGAAGCAGAAAAATAGCTTAAAGTTGGAAGACTGCAATTTTCAAAGTGTTCTTGTAAGCAGGAAAATTAGTGTTATTGTGAAATTCAGGCGGATATGTCAGAACTGTGCTTGGAACCAGAGATGACCATACTAGTTTACAGCTTGTGCTAGAAATCTGGAATATCTTCTCTACCAATTTGTAATAAATTCTCTCTCCAGTTTCATATAAGTGGCATCAAACCTAGGAAAACTGTGATGCTTACGCAACAAGTGAGACCTAATGATATGAAAATTGTGTGAGTAAGATGGCGGATGTAACATATGAGAGCTGGGCAAACTGACCATACTGAACAATTAATTGAACTTTTTAAAAATTTCCTGGGTTCAAAGGCTATCTTTGTGTTGTTTTTTCCTTTAGTTTGGATAACAGGACTACATCTTCTTTGCAGTATTTACTTACTTCCTGAAGACTATGAGGAAATTGTCCTCATTGCATTGGCCTATTTGGATAACTATTCAGTATTGTTTCTCAGTATTCAGTATATGATTTTCTTTAAAACCATAAATATTTCTAAAGTAGTGTAAGAAAATACATCTGAGTAACTCAAAACAAAATAATATATTTCACTCACCTCTGCCCTATTTAATATAGTAGTCTCAAAATGCAAAATTAGGAGCTGAGTGGGAATTTCAAACACCCCAGGAATGTTTAGAGCAGGGTTTTGAATTTCTAATATTAAAGCTATGTAATAATATTTAAAAGTGTTTATCTCTCTAGGAGCCATTATCAAGCTCACAATCCTGTTACCAAACAATAATGTTTGCTATTACCTTTGTTCTGTTCAGCCTCTGTAGGCATGCTTATTGGAGCCCATTAGCTCTGATCACACCTATCTATTTCTTGAAGATCAAGGTGGTATCAGGAAGGAAATCAAGGTTAAATTATTTTATTCCCCAGAAACTCAGTTTCCATTTAGAAGGCATAATAGCTATTGCCCCAGCATAAAGTAATTTATCTTAAAAGGAAGTTATCAGTCATTGTTAGCTTTTTGGCAACTAGAGTACTATCAACTAAAAAGAATACTATTACCCCTTGATGGCATAAAGTGTACCTTCCATTGCAGCAGATTTCAAAAACAATACCCATTAGACCCCCCAAATTTCAGATTTAAGGCTAATTTTAGCTAATTCCAGGGATATTAGACCAGACTTACAGGGGTGCTGAGAGCCATTGAACCAAACTGTAAATCTGGTGTATAATGGAAATCACTTCAAGCAAGGGAGTTCTGCGTACCCACATCACTCCTAGTTCCAGCACCTATACAGACTTATACATGGGTTTCCTCAGTGTTATGCATTGCACTATAGTTGCATTTGATCTGCTATATATCAAATGATGTTTAGTGTTCAGGTAATTGCGGTCCTATGATTAGTACTTACTCAGCAGTGAATTAGGGCTCAATTCAGCAAAGCACTTAAGCATGTGCTTAAATCCCATTGACGTCAATGACACTTAAAACCACAAGTTTAAAGTCAAGCACATGCTTAAAAGCTTTGATGAATTGGGAACTTTAAGAGTAATGAGAAACAAGATCAGGTGTGTTTTGGTTTTTTTAATCAAATGACTATGATATGCTGTGGGATATAGGTTAATCTAAACTAGAAAGAGAAATATTTTATTAAAATATTTGTTGTATTAAAATAGTTTGTAGAACTTGATTGACTTTTATTTCCTCTGCACACAAGGCTCAGGATCCAATTTTTGCAACTTGAGATCTCCAAGCTCCTTTCAAGCAATGTCTTTGAAAGAAAAGCCCAGCTCTTTACAAGGTGAGACCAAGAAGTGTGTTATCTTACTGTAGCCCATCAGTTATCTGTTCCTCCAGGATGGCTGAGTTCTCTCTTTTGCCTTATCCCCATCTGCAGCACTTGCCTGTTTAGCCAGAGAAGGGAGCAACTCAAAATGGTGATCAAAGGGGTGATCCATGCTCTGCCTGGCATATACACATATATATTAGCTCTAGAGCAAAGCACTGATCACAACCTTTGAACAAGCAGCACTGCCTTGACCATGTCACTAGTGAAAGGATTGAATATGTACCATCTGCAGCCCATTGCCACCAGTGCCCATGACATTGGAATTTGTTTTAGCTTCTGGGAAGCTGAATGAGCACATACCAAATAATTCTGGTTACATGGCAATTTCCAAGGAAACATCCTGGGTGCACATTCTGGAAGTTTTTCAGAGGGAAAAAGCAAATATCACTTGGGAAGTCTGGCTGGGTCTTTATTTGGAATAGAAATTAAGTTTCAGGTTCATCTGGTGAGTAGAATGAGGGACGGAGTACTTAGGTGAAAGGTACAATTGTCTCTTGCAAGGAAAGAACAGCAGGAATTGCTGCAGGTTTGCACTGTTGAGTATACCAAGTTGTCAAGAGACATCTGTGGCCTAAAAACCACGTACAGCTTTTATACAGACTATAGAAGTTAGCTTGTCCCACATTACGGCATTAGCTTTATGTTAATGACAGTTTAAGAGTGCATCCTATTATTTCCATGAGCTTATGCCTTTAAAAAAAATATATCAGGTTTCAACTATTACATTCCTCCCTATCCTCCAAAACTAATGCCAGGATCAGTTCCCTATCTCACTGTCTGTTGACTTTTATATTTTTCTTATTACTCTTGGCAAATTCCATTTCAAATTCAGTTTCAGTTTTGAACCACATAGAAAAATGTACATGCTGGGGGGCATAATGAAGTTTTGAGTTTCCATAATGGGACCTGAAAGTGAATTTAGCTAAGGCAGAGAGAAATCATTACAATCTGATGTGAGTTAAGAGAACACATGACAGGACCATCAGCATTCTCTCACTGTGTTTTCAACATGCATAAGAATAACATGCCAGTTAACAAACTAGGAATTGCTTTGCTTTGTTGGTCTGAGGACGTACTAAATATACCTTAACATTTTCTCATAAAAATGTAATGAGATAAATAATAAGAATTAACATACATATAATTAATGTCTATTAAAGAATTAATACATGTAACATATATAGGGAGTGTGTGTGCATGTGTACACATTATGGGCTAGGGCTCATATTCAGCAATATTTTCATATATTCAGTGCATATTTAACTTCAAACACAAGCTTAATTCTCATTGAATTAAATAGATCTTTAATATGGCTTAAATGTAAGCATGTTTAAGCACTTTGGTGAATTAGATCCCAGATTCTGATATCCTTATTCACTGTTAGAGGCAGCTTACACTGTAAGTAGACCCATTGACTTCACTGGTACTAGTTGTGGAATAAGGTACTGCTTGTGAGTAAGGTTGGTAAAATCTGGCCCTGTGTTAGCCTATGTGTATCAATATATCTTTGGATTTAAAGAAGTCAGCATTTTATTATCTCAGCTGTGCACACAGAAGATCTAAAACTTACTGTTATAAATGGGTCTTTAATGTAGACATCTGTTCTATTTCTGACTGGTGCTAGAAAGGCTGCCTCTCACTTGGATGAGAATTTGCAGTTCAGTTTGCAGACAGTAGCTGTGCAGGGTTTCAAAAAGGTTGGGGATATCATTTTACTATTATCACAGATGTGGCATATGGGTGAATAGTCAAATATCTGGCTATATGGTTGTCACGGCATATTGGGCAATATCTGGTTATGTGGTCATTAGAGCATACTGGGCAATTTTTATTTCTGATTTCTCCATCCTGCTGAGTTCTAAGCCAAACAGCATCTATCTAAATGCAGCACTATGTGTGGACTCCTCTCAGAGGAGCTGCAACAACAGTCTAATGTGATGCTTGTCTAATGCGATGCTTGGACCTAAGTTTATTGTACTGTCCAGAAATTCCTGCCAAGCATACAATATTCTAAACGTGACTCTAGGCTGTTCTCTCTCAAGAATCAATGACCTGTTAATCAGGGATGAACCTTTAGCTATAATTAGTAAACTATTCATTTTTATTCATGTTGCAAGAGCAGACAGATGCAACCACACAACCTAAGAGCGTGTACACTGAGCACATTGACCTGCTTATATTGACTATGACCATATGGACTATGGCCTCCTTACATAGTGTAAGTTAAGTACGGTGGAGGTTGATCAGTATTAGGAGGGAGAGCACCACTAAAACCCAGAGGGTAAAAGAATATAACTGTACTTTTCCTTTGTGCTTTGACAGAACAATATGAGAAGGATATGTTCTGCTGCAGTTGCTATCTTTTGGATAACATGTAAAATGTATTTGGTACCTGAGTATCCAATGACAATGGGGTACACTGTCCTACTGGAGAGATGCTATGTTTTGGCTTATGTTAGGAAGGGTACTTATAATTATCTGGGAACCTGGCCAAGAGGAGGGGAGGCAGCCAAGCTAATTGCTGGCACCTCCTTGTGGCAGGTATCCAGTGAAGGTATTTATTCCATAGGGTGTCTCGTTCCCTTTTAAAATGGAATTGGAAGTGGACTTAGGGAAAAGCATCATCTAAAGAAACTGGGGAATGGGCTTGAGGATCCTAACATTTGGAATAGTGAGGAGATGGCAATTGCCTTCCCCTAACCTCTTACCCTTTGTACAAGTGAGGTCCCAGCAATGAGCTGGGGACCAGCTGTGGAAGGGAAGAGGGCTGATAGCATCCCTCCACTAGGTGGAAACAAGGAAGGAATCATGACCTTCTCTATGTGAGTTATTGCTGGGTAGTTCACAAATGAGTTAGGTTAATAAAATTGAGGCCTAATTAATCCACATCTCTTGTATCTTGTCTTTTTCCTGCATGGCTGGAACAATTTACCTTTGAGGTCCCTGTATTTCAAGCCAACAAAGTATTTTGAAAGACACTATAGAGATCGTTCTAAAGTATTGTTACAATGTACTCAGTGCTAACATCTATGGAGAAATGTTCCCCACACCAAACATTCCTCACTCTTTTTATTTCTACTCTGTATTTAGGAAAAACTTCCTTTAAAAATAAATTAAACAATAGCATGTCAGTAAAAGACAATGATTCCCCATGAAGTTACAGAATCCTTTATTATGGTGTTTTTTTTAATTACAGTTCAATTTTAGTGGCTCACCCAACTTTTAGAGCCCTCACCCAAGCCTCATGAAATTTCAGCTAATAAAATCACATAAGCACAATCTCTTATCCTTTAATTAGATGTTGGAAGGGGAACAAGTGGGATACTTAATATTACATTGTTGTTTCAATAAAATAATATCTGTCCCTGAGCCAGTTGCCAAAGGCAGTCTGCTGGGCATGTGGACAAAGCCTTCCACAGGAAAGCAACCACGAGAAAACTAATCCGCAGTGAGTAGCATAGTAGTTAAGAAACATGGGGAATTTACGTAGCTTGTTAATACCTCTCAACTTAGAGTTGATTTGTGTGAGCTGAACAATTTCTTTGAGTTAAGAATGCCCAATTTTTCATTTCTCGTAGATAAAATTATTTCATTAATTTTATTTGACAGCTTCTCTCTCTCTCTCTCTCTCTCTCTCTCACACACACACACACACACACACACAGAGCAGAAGGGACCTCAAAAACAGATTTTTACACACTCTTTCTCTCTCGTGTCCCATGAAGTAGTTAAGTAGATCAGAATAGAAAGGAACTTGCTGATTGGGGGGGGGGGGGCTGCTGTAATGGGTCTTGACATTTGGGTGATATAGTGCATCAGCATCTTGTGGTGAAGGGATCTGCAAGGGGAAGAGAAAAAGGAGAGATTAATGTAATCTAATTCTCCCCAAAAAGGGAGAGGCATCTGGGAGCAGGGTCTCCCTCTTTTCCTCTCCCCACTGGAGAAAAGGAGAAACCTGCACAGGAGCAGATGTACTATAGAAGAGAGGAAGTAGACCACGGGATTTGTGACTGGGTCAACTCTTCTTTACTCTTCAGGTTCTGCTGTTGCTCTCTTATTGCTCAGAATGCCCCAAAGCTGTTCTGGCTGCTTGGTTACAATACCACTCAGACATGGCCCAGCCGCTCCTCCGTACAGTCAGTGTGGTGGCCGGTCCAAATCGAGTTTCCACCTGGTACATGGGGAATCTTTTTCTTTGTGGAAGACTTCAGGGAGTCTGCAGCGAACTTGATTCCTGGCAGCACCAGCTCATGTACTGTGTGGGAGACTCCCTGGCTGAGGGAGACCTGGGGTTTGTGAGGGGTAGGTGGTGGGGGATAGCTAAGTGAGTGGAAAGGAGTTCCTGCCAGGGATAGGGCAGGGACAGGAATTTGCTAACCGCCCTTCCTCCCAAGAAATACGTGAATTGGTGCCAGTGACAAACACAGGGCTTGATCCAGCCACCTCAACTCACATAAGTGTATGGCCTCATTAGATTGATCAGGACTATTCACATGAATAGGTTCTACTCACATAAGTAACTGGCTTGCATGATCAGGCCCATAGTGAGCAGTGGGTATTTTGGAGAGGAGAAAACTCAGTTCTTTCTCAGTGAGAAAATGTATCTCCAGTTACAAGTGCTTTTTCTGTACAATTCCAACAGCTAATCTTGAAGGCTGCTGCAAACTGGCTACTTACTTCACTGAACTCCCTTTGTGCCAAGGGAGAAACACAAAATCTATTTGCAAAGTTTCGTTGTTACCCAAACTCTTACATTTCTTTTTGTGTTTTTCAAATTTTTAATGAAAAGTTTTGTTTGATAGGAGAGGTGGGGAAGAAAGAAAGGTGTTTGGTATTATTAAAATTCATATCAGGGAAACAAATGCATGCAAAATAATAGAAAATATACTCTTTTAATGACAAGTTCTATGCTTGTTTGTGCAAGAGAAATCCATGTGGATATTGTTTCTATGGCTCCAGGCAATCATGCACTAAACATAATTTGTGCTTCAAAGCACAGGAATGCAGTATGCCTAGTTTGTTTATTTATTTATTGGTGGGGGTGTCGTAGAGTCGAAAATATTCAGAATCAAGTAGAGAATGCTCTATAGTAACATGGTGGCAGTAGAGTTTCTCAACAATACTGTAAATCATTTTCCTTTGCTGTGATAATACCCCTGGGTTTGGTTCATAACCTCCAATCTTAATCCTTAAAAGGCTCAATTTGTAGTCATCAGCTCATCCTGTAGTACACTGCCATCAATTCCACATGCAACTCAGCAAAATTTGCTATAGTAGTATATTAGGTTCCATCTTGTCAAGCTAATTTTTCCCAGGCTTGAGCTAATGAAGAGACAAATTACATTTTAGTTGCCTATTTAAACCTTTTGTAAACTGAGATAAAGTTATAAATAGGACCATGTAAAGAAATTTCATCAAGGTTAATTGCCTATACTGTACACCTTGGTATTTTATTGTATATTAGGTAGGCAACTTAAATTCTTATGAGAGATTGACCAATACAATGGCTTTAGACAAGTACTGTCAGTTTATATACATTTAGTCAAAAGAATGTACCTCATTCCTGATCTGCTCCATCCCTGTTGCTCCAGCTTGGGACTTGTCTGAGCAAAGGCTTAGACTTGCTAAATTTGCTCAGTTATGTGGTCAGACAAAGGGTGTAACTGCATTTATATTGATTCCCTCTATTTTTGCCACTGCTGGACCTGAATTGTAGGGAATACTTCCTCATGAAGATCACTAAAGATATTTTAATGTCTGGAATGAGATTTGAACCCAGGATTCCCAGAGACTAATGGCTACACTCCACAGTATAACACCAGTACAGTGATTTATGAATTCACTAAGGGTCTGATTTTCATTGAGCACCTACAGTTCAAGCTGAAAACTGTTGATTCGAAGCACCCAAGAAAATGAGGTCCTAAAGCAGCATTTAATCAAAAGACTATTCAAGTAATATTTTAGACCCACTTTACCCATCCTTACTTTTCAACTTACTAAAACAAAACAGACTGTATTTCTCCTCAAATTCTCTTCTGATCAGTCAAACACTCTTCATATCATTATCTCATATGACAAGAACTAAAGATCTTTGTTTTAGGATGGTATGCTTTGGAAAAGCTGGTATCGCAGTGCTCAGTTACATTGCAAACCTGAGCTGAGCTTCCCCACTGACTTAGAATCATAGAATCATAGAATATCAGAGTTGGAAGGGACCTCAGGAGGTCATCTAGTCCAACCCCCTGCTCAAAGCAGGACCAATTCCCAACTAAATCATCCCAGCCAGGGCTTTGTCAAGCCGGGCCTTAAAAACCTCCAAGGAAGGAGATTCCACCACCTCCCTAGGTAACGCATTCCAGTGCTTCACCACCCTCCTAGTGAAACAGTGTTTCCTAATATCCAACCTAGACCTCCCCCACTGCAACTTGAGACCATTGCTCCTTGTTCTGTCATCTGCCACCACTGAGAACAGCCGAGCTCCATCCTCTTTGGAACTCCCCTTCAGGTAGTTGAAAGCAGCTATCAAATCCCCCCTCATTCTTCTCTTCTGGAGACTAAACAATCCCAGTTCCCTCAGCCTCTCCTCATAAGTCATGTGCTCCAGCCCCCTAATAATTTTTGTTGCCCTCTGCTGGACTCTTTCCAATTTTTCCACATCCTTCTTGTAGTGTGGGGCCCAAAACTGGACACAGTACTCCAGATGAGGCCTCACCAATGTCGAATAAAGGGGAACGATCACGTTCCTCGATCTGCTGGCAATGGTCCTACTTATACAGCCCAAAATGCCGTTAGCCTTCTTGGCAACAAGAGCACACTGTTGACTCATATCCAGCTTCTCATCCACTGTGACCCCTAGGTCCTTTTCTGCAGAACTGCTACCTAGCCATTCGGTCCCCGGTCTGTAGCAGTGCATAGGATTCTTCCGTCCTAAGTGCAGGACTCCTCTCTTGTCCTTGTTGAACCTCATCAGGTTTTTTTTGGCCCAATCCTCTAATTTGTCTAGGTCCCTCTGTATCCGATCCCTACCCTCCAGTGTATCTACCACGCCTCCTAGTTTAGTGTCATCTGCAAACTTGCTGAGAGTGCAGTCCACACCATCCTCCAGATCATTAATAAAGATATTAAACAAAACCGGCCCCAGGACCGACCCTTGTGGCACTCCGCTTGAAACCGGCTGCCAACTAGACATGGAGCCATTGATCACTACCCGTTGAGCCCGACAATCTAGCCAGCTTTCTATCCACCTTACAGTCCATTCATCCAGCCCATATTTCTTTAACTTGGTGGCAAGAATACTGTGGGAGACCTTATCAAAAGCTTTGCTAAAGTCAAGGAATAACACATCCACTGCTTTCCCCTCATCCACAGAGCCAGTTATCTCATCATAGAAGACAATTAGGTTAGTCAGTCTCGATTTCCCCTTGGTGAATCCATGCTGACTGTTCCTGATCACTTTCCTCTCCTCTAAGTGTTTCATAATTGATTCCTTGGGGACCTGCTCCATGATTTTTCCAGGGACTGAGGTGGGCTTTAGATCAGGACCTAAGTGATCATTATTACTGTCCCTAGAGAAGCCCATGGTAACTTCAGTGATTTCTGTTAATCGACTCAGCTCATTTGTCCCATGTAGTTAATGATGATTAAATCTCAAAAGGTTTAGAAGTTTTTAGTTTGGTTCAGATAACAATTGAAAAATTCCATTGCGTATCTGAAGATTATCCACATCCTGTGAAGTTTCCTGTCTCTCCCTACTTTCCTCACCTCTACCTCCCAATACAACCAGGTTTTTCCTCTTCCAGGATTTCCAATGCTTCCTGCGGATTCCAACAGGCCCTTCCCCCCCAATTCTCATCTTCCTGCCTTCAAATTGGCCCACTACGCTTGAGGCCTTTGCATAGAGGGATATTTTCAGATCTAGCAGCCCCTATCTCTTTCTGTCTCCTCTGGGGTATAACCAGATGCTAACTTCTAACTTTGTTTCGTGATCAGGCTGCACCATTGTGCATATTCCTAGCTGCAGCAGGCTGCAGTTATGACATTTCACTAGTTTCAGTGTATCATTTTTTGAATCTTTCTGAATTTAACATTTCCATTATCTATATTTTAGCATCACAGGACAAAATTTTTTGATCATTTACACCCATTTAAACCTGGAGTAACTATATCAACTTCAACTGAGTTACACTGGTAGCAATAAGAGCAGAGTTGTTAGGTCAGGCCTGAGAATTTTTGAGAAATGCCACTGAAGATCACAGTCCTGACAAGTTAGAATATGGCTATGTTGAAGTCACTGGGAAATAGATCTGGCTAGGAGACTCATACATTTCCCAGACATGGCAAATAACTCAGATTGAAGAGTAAAGGGCCATGAAGGAGATTCCTTCCTCCTGAAGTCTGGGCTGAAAGTGATCAATTAAAATTAAATGATTGCAGTTCATAGTGTCAGCTGCAAATCACTGCTTATTTTGGATAGTTTGGAGGAGAAAAGTCTTGCACAGCAGCACTTAACTAACAAATAAATAAATAAGAGTTTTTCTCCCTGAAGCTGAAAAATTTGATGCCTGATCAAAGTATATTAGGCAGTCAAAAATATGCACACACTGCTGAGCAACATAACTTGCTGTCACTGGTACCAATAAACAACATCAATTCTGAGAAACTCAATAGCTCATCTGAAAACTAAACAGTGAAACAGTTAGTAATGATGTCAGATTGCTAGAGAGAAGTTTGATTATCTTTAATAGTCACTGGATACCAAGCATGAAATGATGTTGGCTACAGCCAGGTCTCAAAGGCTTATTCCATTTGTCATAAATTATAAATATCAGAACGTGGGTGGGCTAGCCAACTCTGCCCGAATTACTGAAGGTGTTATAGCTATGGATGTGGAGAGGTTACTGAAAATGAGATTAGATGTTTGATGCTTCTGTGAGGTCTTCTACAGTGAAACACTTTAGAAATTAGAGCAAATTTAATGGGATGGAAGTTTAAATGGGAGGGAGGGGTTTCATATATAAGCCAAAGGTTTGCCTAGATGAAGAAATGACATTAGGATTATTTAATACATGAGCCTGTATGAGGCACCAACATTGGAAGCTGCCAATGGACAAACTATACGCAGCTTACAATTTACTAGAGCCTCATAATATTGGAGATCAGAACCACAAGGCTGGAATCAGAGTCAGGCTACGTCAGATACCGGGGAGCCATTGGCAGGAGACAAATGAGAGGTCTGTAATCACAAGTCAGATGTCAGGAAATAAAGCCAGGAAATACAAAGAACAGAAATAATGAGGTACACAGTCCAGAGCAGGGTGCAGCCCAGTTATTCAGACAGCTTCCTGTTCCTGCTGATGGCTTAAATAGGGCTAACAGTCCAATCAGTCACTTTGGGACTCCACCAATCAGATCTCAAAAGAGGGGGTTAAACATATTAAATAATAATCTACTGGACCATTTTCTGAGATACATTTATTTAGATATTAATATATAAATGCCGATTATTGTGGATGATACTGTTCCAAAAATAAATCAGGCAGCATGTCCCCATTCCACATTAATGGTAATCCATGCCAGTTGAAATGCCAGACTATTCTGTCCTGTTCTATTTAGATTCTTATACTGTGTTCACTTCTGTTATATTTGAGCACCTAAGCAAATGCATCTTGCATTACATTTTAAATGCCATCAAACCCTGGCAGGAGCAAGTCCCAAACGCAAAGGCCCTTCATTGAAAATACCCTAATGTGGCACAGACCGTAAAGATCTTCCTGCTGACAATAACTGCTGTGACTTTTGTCATGTGTCCTATTGGTGGGCAGCAGGGAGAAGTAAGGATGTGTAGTTATCAAGAGGCATAAACCTTTGAAATCACCTCTGGTTTCTTCAAGCTCTAGTCACAATTAACGCTGAATAAAATTCTGTATAAGATTTACAGAATATTTTTTGGATTTCCATGTATATAAAATGAAATATAATAACATGACAATGTTGTAATAAAAATTCATTATCTCTAAATCCCCATTGACATTGATCACTGTGCTAAATAGGTTTCCAAGAACTTTGTGCACAAAAGCATTGTTCCTACCCGTGCTTTTTAAAAGGGAGGAGTTGAACTGAGTTCAGCTCAGGTCATTCTGTATTTTAGGCTCTGGTGGATTTTATTCTTCTTCTCAGAGACTAGATGGGCAAGTGAAGAACTTTCAGGATGAGTCTGAGTCTGATAACAATACAAAAGGCATATGGTCCCAGAGAAAGTTAAATCTGTTTTCCTACCACAGAAGATTCTACTCATAGATTTTGCAAGTATTGAAGCAGAAATTTAGACTTCAGTAGATAAATGTGTGTGTGCTGAAGTGAAGCAGTGATTAAGGGTCAACTTCAAAGGAAGCATCTGCCCTAGAGAAGTATTGTATGCACTTGCATTACTGGAATTATATCTAAGAATAGCAGTAAAGTGCTTGCAAAGGCTACCAGTATTCTTTTTTCTAGGTCCACTTCTGCTATAGTTTCACATTTGCTCCAGAGATATGTAAATGTAAAGGGAGATGAGTAGTTGCTGCAGTGCAGGGATATGCCTGAGTGATGAGATGGTAGAAGAAAAACATAATATGACCCTTATTCTTAGTTCCATCAAAATGATACAATTGCTCTATTCTCCATGCTGGAAGAATACATATTTTTCTCTCTTGAAATTAGTCTTGATTAGAGATTGTGTGAAATTACTTGCCATTTCCAAAGTTAATAATATATGCCTTTTTAAAGGCCTGATTGCACTTCTCATTTACACTGGTGCAAATCAGGAGTATCTCCTTTAAAGGAAACTATTACAGCAGTGTAAGATTAGTGTGAAATCAGAATCAGGCCCAGGCATGTAGCTAGGAGCTTGCACTAACACTAATTTGCACATGCAGTTTAATGATTTTTTGTCTCTCAATTGATTCAAAAATCTGCCCCCAAGTTTCTTTAATACACTGAAGTATTCATCTGATTGAGATTTATTTGTAATAATTATCAATTGGTTATTCATTGTTTGATAGAAGATGACAGCAAAGAGAGTGGGGAAGCACAGAGAGATAGGGGAGTGATGGGGCATATTTCTCTAGGGGTTGAACATGGGAGGGCACTGTGTCCCCTTATATTCTATGGAAATTATAACTGGCTAGCAGAGAGAACAGCATTCTGTCAGTCTGTCAATCTAAATTGCACATAGGGCATTCATCATCTAGTAGCTGAACCCTTCCAAAGGATTAATGAATAGAAATAAATCTTAAATAATTTGACTAGCTAAGTGGGAGGGTTCTTTGTGTGTAAGAGACAGTGGTGTGTGTATGAAGAAATTGTTGAAGGAAAGCAGTGGCAGGGGTGGGGTGGGGGAGAGTTCCTGGATGGGAAAGGGGGTACCAAAGTTAGGGCGATTTTGCAGAATAATACAGGGCTGTTGCTGTAATTCCAGCCACATGCCCTTGCCCCGAGATGAGAAAGATTTTACCCTGTGCCTCCTAATCTCTCATTACCTGAGCTGTATGTTAGCAAATTGAATCTCACCCCGTGAAAACAGCTTTTTGCAGCAGGATAAAACAACCATTTTTAAAAGGTTCACATTTTTGAACAGTAAAGAAAAGAAAATATTATGACAAAGAAGTTTTGGGGCTTTCTTTTATCTTGCAAAATACTCCCAAATATTCATTTTCCATTCTCTGTTAATACAGCTCTATCCCTGTAAGGGTATGTATAGAAGGATGACTGAAAATACCTTAAACTTACTCTTCTAATTAGCATTCAGCACACAAAGTGAAGTTTTAGTACATTGGCACATGGTTTTAATGCTTTGGGCCTCTTTAGGATGACAAGCTCTGAAAAAAATTTACATAATATAACATCTGTTGGTGAACTGTTGTCTGATTTATACAGCATTTTGCTTCACAGTGTAATACTGTGGTAAGTGCCACCTGGTTTTGTATTTTCCTGTCAGTATAATAATAATCTAACCTTTAGCCCGTATGTTGTGTAAAGATGTAAACAATCTACTGCTGTGTTAAACACACTAAACAAAGTAATTAATTAGCATCTTGCTGACAGGATTAAGCACAGTGGGTCTAAACATTTAAATTGCATATGGAGCAATATCAAGACTTTCTTTTGGCAAAGTGTGTAAATAGCTCTAAGAAACAGAAACAAAGAGGTTATGTTTTGGAATTGATTAGAAGGGTCTTTCTGTAGAATGTGCTGATTGTGAAATAGAGCTTTGCTATTAAATCATGCCTTAGTTAATGAGGACTGTATAGTGGGCATTATTAAAAAGGATCGAATCTGCTTGAGAGAAGAATCAGCAAAATACTCAGACAGAAAGACAGTTCAGTTCAGCTCTTCTTAGAAAGTTATTCCTTTAGGTGCATTACTGAAGTAATAAATTCCTTAAAATTACAGGGACATTTTTACCCTTTTGAGGGCATTATATTTGTTCCAGTGATCTTTGAAGACTTGTGGCTCTGCAGTCCATTTTTGCAATTATCAGATAATGACTCCAAGGGAGATGTCTCCTTTCTTAGACTGAAGAACAGAACTGCCCTTTCTATCATGTATGTCACTAAATACTATTCCCCATGCTCCTTACTGCAGTTAAATGATGTTTGCAGTATTAAATCATTTTCAAAGATCCCCAAACCTGTTTATGCCAGAGGAAAATGCCCCCAAAAGGATATATGCTTCATATTTCCTACCATACAGTTAAAGATGAACATCTGAACCTGAAAAAAGAAGAACAGGAGTACTTGTGGCACCTTAGAGACTAACAAATTTATTAGAGCATAAGCTTTCGTGGACTACAGCCCACTTCTGCGGATGCATATAGAATGGAACATATATTGAGGAGATATATATACACACATACAGAGAGCATAAACAGGTGGGAGTTGTCTTACCAACTCTGAGAGTCCAATTAATTAAGAGAAAATAAACTTTTGAAGTGATAATCAAGATAGCCCAGTTGGCTCTGAACCAAATGCACAAATAACAAAATTTGTTCACCCCTACTTGAGGCTCATGTTACCATTTGGAGTTGCATTACTAATGTAATACATGCTTTAAAATTTCCAGGCCATATTTATCTCTGGAATAAGTCCTTTGAAATTAACCAAGTTTCTGCAGGTTTCAGAGTAGCAGCCGTGTTAGTCTGTATCCGCAAAAAGAACAGGAGTACTTGTGGCACCTTAGAGACTAACAAATTTATTTGAGCATAAGCTTTCATGGGCTACATCCCACTTCTTCGGATGCATAGCAGGAATGCATTTGAGCCAGTTTCTAAGTGCTGGTCTAATGTGAGCTCAAATGGTTCCTTAGGGACTGCTACACCAGCCAGATCATACATTGTCAAAACTCCCTCAGGCTCCCGAGTCCCAGCCCATCCAGGAATGTCCCCAGCAACTGTTCAGATGTACTGGAAAAGAAGGGAGTTCAACATTTTAAGTAAAAACTAACAGCATCTATTTGCAAGTACTTAATTTGCTATAATAGGGGACCAAATGTTGACCTCAGTAACAATGACGCGTCCCCCAGTGATGTTAACATCCAGTGTAGGCTTTTTAGAATGGACACCAAGTACACAGAATGCAAAGAGGCCTCTTGCTGCCTTGAGAACCAAGTATGCTCAGAGGTGAGGCCATGAAGTTCTAACACAGGATCAAGGCCTAAATTTCCAGATGGAATATTGTTTGCTATATACCTGCAAAATCAGATATGGAAAAATAATAAAGCTGAGGTAGAATTGGGTTTATACTTTCTAAAATAAGAGACCTTTTGCTTTTCAGCACCTTGAATTCAAGCCATTGCCAGTATGATACAGTAACTGTTGTGCTTGCTGTTTTAGGTTGTAAACTGTGATTACAATAGTGAATGTGGCATCATGTCTATTACACTGCAACATAATGAAATTAAGAATTTTTCATTCACTATCATCAACTTCTTAAAGATAACTCGGGCAAACACTTTGCTGAAAGAGGGGCATTATTTGCATGCTACCCCAATGATATATAATGATTGTTTTTCCTTCCTTGCTGTTCCATTACATTTCAGTCCACATAGTTAGAAACTTTAGATCTGGCTAATCTCAACCTGAGTTAATATTTCTGTCACAAAGTCTGAGCACCATGGTTTTTAAAACTTCTTGAAATGAAAATACATGGTTTTATAATCTAATAGCTTCTCTAGGAATAACTTCACATTAAAAGCACCATTCCATAGCTAATTTTCATACCTTTCACATGGCATACAATTTCAGTACTATAGCGCAATTTGACAAACTAAGGATTCACAAGCCATTCAAGCCCATTCCCATTTCTTTATCATTTTTTAAATGAAACAATTTGAATGCATAACCCTAGAGAGTGGATACTTTAAAAAAAGCAAGTTCAAAATGAACATTGATTTCCTCACCTCTATTTGGGTCTAAAATATTTGTTTTAAAAATAATCAAAGCAAATCTAGAAACACTCTCAATGTATATAAACTATCTATACCCGATACTTATATTGCTGTACTATCTGAGCACCTCACAATCTTTTAATTTATTTATCCTAACAAAAACCCATGAGGTAGTTTTAAGTATTCCCATTTTACTTTGGGAATTGAGGCACATTAACACTAAATGACTTGCCTGTAGGTCATACAGGAAGTCTGTGGGAAAGTAGGTGATTTAATCTGGGTTTCCCAAATCTCAGGCTAGGGTTTTAGCTACTGGACCATCCTTTCTCTCCAATCATCAATGCCCCTATAAGCCATAGATATGACTTCCAGGACAAAGGGTCACAGTGACAGTTTGCCAGAAGCCTGAGGGCCAGAGGAGTTTATGAGAGAGATTTACTCACAGATACAGGGAACTCGTCAATAGTAAAACACCCACTGATTTACATGGGTGTTGGATTAGGGCCATAATGTACTTATTTATAGTGTGACCTAGTCTTAAACTGATGCATAGCACTAAATAGTGCCAAGCTCTGCACAGATGGGAAAAAGTAGGACAAAGACATAAGGATCCTCCCCATACACACACCATATTCCCCTTTTTAGGGGCCAGCTACAATCTCTCATTGTGTTCTTAGGGCCAGATTCTGCTTCAAATAATGTAAATGGAAAGTCTCCCATTAATTAAATACATTTGGATCAGGCCTCTGGTGCACAAGAACAAACGCAAGCTTTATTCCTGGCTCTACTCTGTGTCAGCTTCAGTTTTAACCTGTTTGTGCCTGAGTTCACTCTTCTGTAATGTGCATACAATATTCCTTATTTGCCTTACAGGGCTGTTGTGAAGCTGTTTTGCTGCTAGAACACTTCCTGCTTTACACATGTTATATATAAGAGTCTTTATACATTTTCAGTATTAGCTCCCATGACATCATGGGAGCTTATATAACTCAAATGCGAACATACTTGGCACTTCCAAGTTCTTGGGTTACCTTGGGTTCAAAAGCAACTTTAGGCATGCTCTTTGCTGGGAGCTGGAATCTGCCACTATATGAGAGAACCTGAGATGGAACAAAATGTCAGACATAAAAACGAGCAGGTAATGCAAACTTTTCTAAGCCCAGGAGCTAACAGAGGCTGTTCAAATATTAGTCAATGTTCAGGTCACATCATAGTCTCTTTCTGATTGTGCTTTTTTTCTTTTTGGTGACTGAGTGCAAAGGGGAGGGGAGTTTGAAGTAAGCCCCAGGTTAGGCTAGGGAGTACAGCTGAGAGACCATGACAGAAAGTGAGTAACCCCAGAAATGTGCTTTAACAACTTAAAAAAAAAAAGGAAAGGAAAGGAAAAGGGATGATAACTGAGAGTTCAATATATTCCAGGGATTGGACGTCAATTAGTTGACCTGGAAATTTATTTTGTTAATATGTGACACTACTCAGGGAAAGCATGACACTTTTCTGTCACTCTCTCTGTATATGTATATTTGTATATTATGTATATACATTTTAAATTAATAGTACATTTAAAGTCACTGATCCCTCAAGGAGACCTTTATTCAGAGACTATACTGTTTACATTGCAGGTCACGTTTTCTGTTTTTCACTCCTCTTCGTTTCTTTATTACTTCTGACATTTCAGTGAAAACAGGATGCCCATTCCTTAAGAGTTCACCTAAAGCTGCTGTGTATTCCCTACATAATCTCCCAGAAAATCTCCCTTCCTACAGCCAGAAAATCATACCCTCCATTTTCAAAAGCAAAGGAGGCTCAGAAGTGGCAGTTCTGGGATTACAAAGGTTGCAGCATTGTTCTCCTGTGTACTAAAATAAATCCACCCATGAGGCTGGGTCTGCACAGAAGGCTGTGTTTAGTGGGATAATCACTGTTCTTGGTATCTCCCTCCCCACCCACCATAAAAAAAAAAAGAACACCTGGAGAGCAGCCTGAGCCAAAAAAAGGAACCAGAACCAAACCTGGATCCACATTTAATTTTGCAACTTGAACTGAGCTCTAGTTAGCAATATTTCTGTCAAAATGCTTATTTAAAAAGGCACAACAAGAACCAACCATGTATGTGATTGCAATAAGAGGCAAGCTAAAGATATTTTCATGGAACAGGTCCTTTGAAAAAATAATTACTGTCAACTATTTTGTGCAAGAAAATATTTTTAATTACCTCCAAACTCTCACTTGTTACAAAATGAGGTGTCTAGGTCTTTAAATTTCAACTGGTTACATAGAAACATTCAATTTATCTCAATATTCTAGGCTTATTCTATCCACGGTATTTACCTGCACAGAAAATACAGTGTGTCAGACTTTAAAATCAACAGTGTTCTTCCCTGTTTTTCTCTGCGGTATCTCTGTGTTTGGCCTGCCAGCCTTGACACTCATAAATCTAATAGAGTCCAAGACTATATAAATAAATAAAAGCTGACAGCCTGTCACCTGGAACAGCCAGTCTTGTTTTTATCACATTGCAGTAGACATTTGAGTTTGCCTGAGGTTGACCTTGAGTTTGCAGGTGGTTTGGGAAGCTATTTACTAAGTCTACTGGGGGGGGAGAAAAAAAACGTAACAGGGAGCTTAAACTGAACTAAACTGAAAGCTATGACAGTGCTGTTTAAACAAATAATATTGCTGACCCATGTCAGAATATTGCTATTCTTTAAGGGCCATATTCTAGCTTCTGTGGCAGGGATATGCAAAGTAGTGTGGGATAGAAGGGAGAAAGACACATTCCGACTTGCATTCTGGTGAAGGAGGCAGCCAGAATCTTGCACCATATGAGTTACATGTCTGTGAGTATCAGTGGGGATATGGAGCAATGGTGCATGTTACACTGGTCTACAATTTTTGAGAAATCGTCTGCTTCAGAGATAAAATGTGCTATTTATTATGTATTTTGATGTGCTGAATTCAAATATGACAATTAAAACAACTGATTGGCTACTGTTTCTAAGATGTTTAAATTTTTAAATTTTATGTCTATGTATATTGTGTAGCTAGTAGAGTTTTAATCATAAATTTTAAACCTAGGTCTTTTCATGTGTTTATGGTTGCTTTACTTAATAATATTTCACCTGTCCTGTTTATGTAACACTTAAAAAATCAGCAAAAGGGTTATATAAATAAAATGTATTATGAAACAAAAGGCAAAAAACTATTATGTACATAGTTTAGTCCTATTCAGTGTCTACTCGGCGCTTCTTGGCTTGTCTCTTGTATTCATTAAATGGAGCATCTCTTGTCACTGTCCAGCAATAGTCTGCAAGCATTGCCCTTATAGTGTTTCTCCATTGTTGCAATGTCCTGGTGAAATCGCTCGCCGTGCTCGTCGCTCACTGCTCCGCAGTTCGGTGGAAAAAAATCTAGATGAGAGTGCAAAAAATGTCTCTTTAGTGACATGTTGCAACCAAGGCTTTTGTATGCCTTGAGGAGGTTTTCCACCAACAACCTGTAGTTGTCTGCCCTATTGTTTCCGAGAAATATTTATTGCCACTAACTGGAAGGCTTTCCATGCCGTCTTTTCCTTGCCATGCAGTGCATGGTCAAATGCATCATCTCGAAGAAGTTCACAAATCTGAGGACCAACAAAGACACCTTCCTTTATCTTAGCTTCACTTAACCTTGGAAATTTTCCACGGAGGTACTTGAAAGCTGCTTGTGTTTTGTCAATGGCCTTGACAAAGTTCTTCATCAGACCCAGCTTGATGTGTAAGGGTGGTAACAAAATCTTCCTTGATTCAACAAGTGGTGGATGCTGAACACTTTCCCTCCCAGGCTCCAATGACTGTCGGAGTGGCCAATCTTTCTTGATGTAGTGGGAATCTCTTGCACGACTATCCCATTCGCAGAGAAAACAGCAGTACTTTGTGTATCCAGTCTGCAGACCAAGCAAGAGAGCAACAACCTTCAAATCGCCACAAAGCTGCCACTGATGTTGGTCATAGTTTATGCACCTCAAAAGTTGTTTCATGTTGTCATAGGTTTCCTTCATATGGACTGCATGACCAACTGGAATTAATGGCAAAACATTGCCATTATGCAGTAAAACAGCTTTAAGACTCATCTTCGATGAATCAATGAACAGTCTCCACTCATCTGGATCGTGAACGATGTTGAGGGCTGCCATCACACCATCGATGTTGTTGCAGGCTACAAGATCACCTTCCATGAAGAAGAATGGGACAAGATCCTTTTGATGGTCACGGAATATGGAAACCCTAACATCACCTGCCAGGAGATTCCATTGCTGTAGTCTGGAGCCCAACAGCTCTGCCTTACTCTTGGGTAGTTCCAAATCCCTGACAAGGTCATTCAGTTCACCTTGTGTTATGAGCTGTGGTTCAGAGGAGGAGGATGGGAGAAAATGTGGGTCCTGTGACATTGATGGTTCAGGACCAGAAGTTTCATCCTCTTCCTCTTCCTCGTCTGACTCAAGTGAGAATGATTCTGGTGCATCAGAAACTGGCAGTCCTTCTCCGTGGGGTACTGGGCGGATAGCCGATGGAATGTTTGGATAATGCACAGTCCACTTTTTCTTCTTTGACACACCTTTCCCAACTGGAGGCACCATGCAGAAGTAACAATTGCTGGTATGATCTGTCGGCTCTCTCCAAATCATTGGCACTGCAAAAGGCATAGATTTCCTTTTCCTGTTCAACCACTGGTGAAGATTTGTTGCACAAGTGTTGCAGCATATGTGTGGGGCCCACCTCTTGTCCTGATCTCCAATTTTGCAGCCAAAATAAATGTGATAGGCTTTCTTAACCATAGTGGTTATACTGCGCTTTTGTGATGCAAAAGTCACTTCACCACAATCATAGCAGAAGTTATCTGCACTGTTCACACAAGTACGAGGCATCTCTGCTCACTTTGGCTAAACAGAAATGTGTCCCTTTGCAAAATCAAACACTGACAAATAAGACACTATATGATTTCTAGAGCTGATATAGGGCAATTTGTTCAGCAGAGTGATGTAAGCTTCGTTATGATTGCATCATCCATGACTTCTAGGAATAACATGATGCAATTCATATCATGTATGACGCAATACCAGCTTCAGATTGCATCATTCATTGTTTTGCCTAAAAAGCAAGTACTGTCCAAACCCAGTCATAGATTTATTCATAGATCCAGTCAAAGGTGTATTTTAGTCATTTCTGGTTTAAATTGAGATCCCTTCCCTTTATAACTCACTTATCCTCCGCCATTCCCAAGTCAAGGGTCGTATATACTGACCCAATAGCATATCTTGAAAACTAGAGCCAATCAACAATTTTAAGCATCATTTTTGTTTTCAGTGACCCCGAATTAATAAAGTTTGACTACATTTATTTCAGAAGCATTTTGGCTGTAGAGCAGTGTTACCAGACATGGGCACTGCAAAGAGTATGAGGGACTGATCTAATTCCTATTGAAGCCCCTGGATTACAGTGGAGCTGGATCAGGCTACTAGGGCTAAATTGTGACCTGATCTTCATGTGGTTGCATAGGCTGGGGGGAGAGGGAGTAAAGGTACACCTTGTGCAGCCGGCAAAAGGGGGTCCAGTTCCTGAACTCAGGGGAGTGCAAGGGTTACCACCAGGATGCCCACCACTAGAAGGAATCTCAGAGGGAACAAAGAATAGGCAGACACATGGCTCCCCTCACATACAGACATTCATTCAGTGAAATATACAGCACAGCTCAAGAAGAGTGTAGACTGTGTAGTGAAATATTCCTCACCTCCTGCAACTGAAGAGGCCTGGGAAGTGTTGTGCTTCCCTGAGGTAAATTTCCCTTTAGGCTGTGCAACTCTGCACCACCCCCAACATAAGGTTGTGTATAATTATGCAAGCGGGGGAATGGTCCCGCTATTGTGGGGAACTTTCCTGGCTTATATACTACCCCGGTGAAGTTGGCTAGTGAAAAGATCTGAGACCTCACTCCCACTTCCTTTGCCCAGAGGCCTCCCTGCCCTCGAGGACTCCCCTTTCACTCTCCTGTCTGGCAGAGTCCTGGTAACCCCAACAAGGCTGGGCCTAGGATTCCTGGGGGGCTCAACCCCCCAACTCTGCTGTGGTCACCTAGGATGGGCTAGGGTGTCCCCACTCCAGGGTACGCTTTCTGAACTGGGCACTTCCCTGACCCACTGATCATTACATACAATTTAAAGCAAATACAATTTATTTAATCAGTAATTAATTTTTTTAAAAAAAAGGAAAAATGGGAAAGGTTAAATGAAAACACATCAACCCACTCTTTGGCAGGGAACATTACAAACAGTGTCTCTGGAACGTCAGGGCAGTTCACAGTCTGTACCTTGTAGGGGCCAGGCCTCCTCCTCAGCCCTGGCTGTGCTGCAGGGATGCTGTGGGTTGGACACTTGCTCTGGTGGTGGCCACACACCTCCAGGCTTTGGGTGGTGGGACCCTTCTTCCCAGCGTCAGCCCCCCTTTGGGTTAAGATCTCTCTCCCAGTCTGGCCTGCAAGGACCTTTGGCTTGGGGTGTCTTTCTTTGCCCAGGGTCCCCCCTTGGCTGGACACAGTTGCTCACTGCACCAGGCTCCAGACTGCTCCAGCTCCAGCCCCAGCTCCACTGTTCTAGCTCCGGCTCCACTCAGCCTCAGCATTGATGCTGTTGCTCTGCCTCCAGCCCCCTGGGCTGCTTCTCTGGCCTCTCTGGCTCTGTGGCTGCAGCCCTGCTCCCAGCACAGGGCCTGCTCTCTCCATTGCTTGGCCCCACTCTGTCTGTGTAACTCAGGGTGATTCCAGCTCACTTGGAGGACGGGACCTTTTTGACCCCCTTACTCTGTCATTAGCCTGTCTGCCCTGTCAATCAGGCTGACCTGGAGCATTGGCCTCTCCCGATTGCCCCTGGGGACCGTCAGTCTCAGGGTCCTTGTTTCCCATCGACCCTTCCCCTTCCTTTTGGTACTGGTACCTAACTAATCAAAAACCCTCATTGAGTTTTAGTAAGGGGCCAACAGTCCCCTTACACAAAGCACAGTGGAGCCCTTCATTTTAGTTGAGGACTTGTATTTAGAGAGATGGAGCAGAACCACTGTGAGGGCTGCTTTACTTTGCATCTTTCCACTCCCATGTATTGTTTACATTTCTTGCCTCAAAGCTGCCCTTTGTCCCCTCAGAGTTACACCAACTTACACCCCCCCCCATTGACTTACCAATGTATGACATATACTGCTATTTAGCTCACCTCTGAATTTGACCCCTGACAATGAGGGGAGTGACACAGAGTGCTGGAGACCAAAAAGGGATAGATGTGTCCATGGTTCTTCTCACATCTCCTACTGCCACACTTGCCCCCTGGCCAGCAGTCTGGTGCATGTACCATTGGGATAACATGTTGTATCCCTTTAAACACTTGAAAGGGTATAACCATGGATGCATTCCTTTATCGTCTGTAGACAGAGCCTCTCCAGCCAGTGACCCTCCACCCCAGTCCCGAATGTTACAGTGGTTTCAAAAACCAAATTCCAACCCTCAATGTCACTCAGTCCACCAAAGTTAATTACTGGGGACAACTGTATAAAAAAGCTATCTATTTCCCTCCTTCCTTCTGCATAAAAATTAGCCACATCTTAGGACTGAAAGGAGCCACAGTGACATATTCAGGTCAGTCCAGTGACACAGCTCATAGGAGTTTAATTTGAACTTTTAAAAAGTTTGATTACAGCCATGAGGTTTTATTGGCATTTCACACTAAATAAAATAGCATGACTAAATTCTCACCTTCTGCCAGCTTGTCTTCCTTAATTTATACTTATCAAGACAGAAAACAGCCTCTTAAGTTTCAGAAAATTTAGTGACTAGGAATATAAAGTGTGTATCATTCAGAAGTGACCTAATTTCAAATAGACTTCATAACAGTTGCATATATGAACAAATCACTGTAGCTCTCCTTTTCACCCAGAGCTGTTCTTCAGAGAACTTGCTATCAGAGGAAAAGTGTGATGATAGTAACCATATTTTCATTTTAGTATCTAGGAGAAGGTACTCCTCAATCACTAATATGTTAGTTTCTTCATTAAAAAAAGATTGTTTCATTCATGGTGCTTACAATAATTAGGCCTGTTTCTCAGTTATGCTAAGACCGTTTTACACCACGTTGGTAATATTAGAAAGGTCCCTTAAAGGAGATGTAAATATAATTCAATACATTAATGGTAATAATACCACCTCTTTAGTCTTATGTCCGAGTGTCTTGTACAGTGTTGTACTTCATAACACCTCTAGGAGTAAGCAAGTGTTATATCCATTGGGGGACATGGAAAAACCAATGCACACAGGATAAGCACTTTGTCCCAGGTGAGCAAACAACTTCTAAAAACAGGTATGTTCTGTATATGTAAAAGTTGTATAGCAAGGGAGCCAGCCATCTGAATTTGAGATGAGTGGGGAAACTGGGCTGAGTGAGAGTAGGTGTAATCACCAATGTTCTTTATTTAATACATTGTTTTGTTGTTAGATTATAGTTTCTTTGACATTTTTCCTTCTAATGGAGAGAAACAAATAGCTAAGTATATTGTGGGAGTAAGATGAAGGAGAGAAAGCAAAACTGTTGCTATTCTGAATATAAGATAAGAGGAACAGAGATACAATACAGAAGGCCAACTAGCAAGTGAGAGGATTTGGGTACAACAAAGAGAGTTCTAGTCCTTTAATTTCAGTTGAGTCATATTTAGATAGGAAGAATCAAATAATTCCTGAAAATGTTAAAGGTTCAATGGCAGGGCAGGCACAAAGTCAGCTCAGGAAGCTCAACAAAAGAGAGCGGTGTCTAATGAAACAAATGTAATTCAGTGCACAGGGTGCATATGATTGCTTTCCAGCATAAAAATGAAGATTTCCACTGCACCCAGTGCAAGGTGGTTGCACTGCTGGAGGCCAAGGTGAGGAAGCCCTACCCCCTTCGAGTTCTTCTTGCTGCAGAAGAGCCAGCCCCAACAAAACAAAACAATAAAAATCCTTGGCTTCACATACAGCTGGAGGCACTAACTTGCACATTGATTTGGCACAAGCCCTTTATTTTCAAACACAGTAGGTACTCAAATTGTTTTTCTGAAAATACTTTAGTATCCTTTAATAAGTCACTCAGTGTGTAAGTACCTAAAGAAAAAAGACAGGTTCAAAGCAGATTTGGGGCCAGGAATTTTCCCCAGGTCAGATACATAGGGAACTTGGGGTTTTTTTCCCCCATCTTTCTCTGCAGCATGGTCATTGGCTAGCATCATCTGGATAAATCTCACTTAATCATTTCCCTTACATTGCAGAAGCCTCAGGCATTAGTGCACCTTGGTCCCCTGCTCTTCTCTGCCAAGGTCACACAATAGTCTCCTGTAGGCTGTAATACTTTGGTCTAATTCTGATTGTTGGGTTTGGTGCAGGGGACCCTGAGTGGTGGTTAGTGGCTTGTCATATACAGGGAGGTCACACTAGATGATCCAGTGATCCCTTATGGCCTTAAATCTATGACTCAATAAGACATGTATGTAACAATGAAAATCTACTCAAAATCACATGCATTTGGTGTCACACTTCCTGCGGGTAGCCAGGGCTATGAAGCACCTCACTACCACCTGTGCCTGCTGTGCGTCAGCTTCTCAACTCCTCTAGCCATAGGTAACACAAGGACTACCCTCTAGCCCTATGCAAGCCCTGCTGCCTCTTTACAAGATAGAGATTGTCATATTCCAACCCTCGAGCTCTCTGAGTTGGAGCATCCAGGCCCAGGTCCACTGGGCACTTGCAGTATTTGTCGCTTCCAAATGAGCACACTGCTTCTTACCAGTTTCACCTCAGATCACCTACCGCTTAAGACACAGCACTTAGATATGTTTATAGTGAAATCAAGTATCCTTTTATTTAACAGAGCAAAGAGATTCAAGTGATAGCAAGTAGATGTACTGGAGACAAATGGTTACATATAAAATAAAACCATAACAGGCGTTCTAGACTTAATTAATTAGATAGTTTTATGTTTTACAGAGTAATGCTCACCCAAAGCCCTGGCTGCATTTTACAGCCAGGCTTCTTCATGAAAGAGACATGCTGTCAGCTTGCCTCCTAGATGGAAAACCCCTAGGTTTCTAAACCTGCTAAAATGTACCCTAACAACCCTTTGTCTTTAGTCATACACAGGACACTCCCTGCTGTTTGTTTCATCCTGTGAATTTCCTCTCTTTGAAGGTTTTGCAATCTCTTATTTTGTTTGTGGCTCAGTATGCAAGTCGCTCTAAATTATGAGACATACAATACCCAAATGACCCAACAGGAAGATAAGCATCTGTTACCTCCTGCTTGAAAGGATTTTTTCTGCGGTATGTCACCTCTTGCTCACCTGCCTCAACTCCATGACCTTCAGAACATAATTTTCAGTATAGATCCATTATTTCTTAAATATTGTCCGTATAAACATTTCACAATGATTATGATGAACAGTGGGCTACTGGCTCTCCGTAAAGACCTTACACACTAATTTTTGTTGAACTATTATGCATATATCTGACCCAGAGATATAACCCTGTTCATCCCCTTTTGGCACCAAGAGGTTCATGGGTCACAGTTGGGTTTCTTGAGTTCCATAATGACCTCAAAATAGGCCACTAATTGATGTCAGTGTTTGCAATAGTAAGAAAAAAAGTTCAGGTAAAGATGACTTTGCATTATGGATGTGGATTGTGGCTATTAGTTTTTATTTTTCTCAAATTTTCCCCTCATGTTTTTCAGTATAAAAATAGCCATTTTAATAAAAACACTAACTTCATGAAAGAGTCTAAAAAGAAGGAAACATTTAGAATTTAGGACAGCAATAAGCAATGTGTAATGGGGGTTTTCAAAAACAAATTATGCCAAACCAATGTAACTGCTTTCTGTCATACAATGATAAGTGGAGAGGATAAAGGTAATGCTATGAGCACAGTAGACCTTGGTTTAGTTAAAACATTGACTACAGTTCCACACTACATTCTCAGAGAGGGAAAAATAAATGTGGATTGCCCTGTATGTGATAGATAGGTAACTGCTTGAATCAGACTCTGAGAATAATTACAAATACAGTAACTCCTCACTTAACGTCCTCCCACTTAACGTTGTTTAGAAGTTACATCGCTGCTCCATTAGGGAACATACTCGTTTAAAGTTGTGTAATGCTCCCTTATAACATCGTTTGGCTGACTTTACAAGGGAGTGTTTCACAAGTTCCTCTTCTCGGCCTCCTCCCCTTCCCAGCGCTTCCCCCACTGCCAAACAGCTGTTTGGCGGTGCTTAGAACTTTCTGGGTGGGAAGGAGGGAGCAAGCGAGCGGGGAAGCTGCCCCCTCCCCTCGGCAGGCAGGGTGACCTGGAATGCAGGGGCTTTAGGGGCCCCTGGGCTAAGGGGGCCCCAGGGCCCTGACCTTCAGCTCTAAAGCCTCTTTCAGAATGCGGCCCTGCGAGCACGGGCCAGAGGACTCAGGAGGAGCAGGGCAGCCGTGCAGCCAGCGGCCAGAGAGAAGCAGCTGTTTCCCCTTCAAAGTGCCGCTTCTCTCTGGCCGGCTTTGAAGGGGAAAGCGCCGCTTCTTTCTGGCCGCTGGCTGCACGGCTACCCCTGCTCCTCCACAGGCCGGAAGACTAGGAGGAGCAGGGGTAGCTGCGCAGCCAGCAGCCAGAGAGAAGCGGAGCTTTCCCCTTCAAAGCGCCGCTTCCCTCTGGCCGGCTTTGAAGGGGAAAGTGCCGCTTCTCTCCGGCCACTGGCTGCGTGGCTGCCCCTGCTCCTCCTGAGTCCTCCGGCCCCTGCTCACAGGGCTGCATTCCGAAAGGAGCTTTAGAGCCCTTAGCCCAGGGCCCTGCAGCCCCTAAAGCCCCTGCGTTCCGGGTGGCCCTGCCTGCTGCGGGGGGGGGGGGGGGGGCAGCTTCCCCACTAGCTCGCACCCTCCCTCCCAGAAACTCCTAAGCGCTGCCAAACAGCTGTTTGGCGGTGAGGGAAGCGTTGGGAGGGAGGGAGGAAGGGAGGAGGAGGAGGCAGAGAAGAGGAACTTGTGCAATGCTCCCTTGTAAAGTCAGCCAAACGACGTTATAAGGGAGCATTGCACAACTTTAAATGAGTACGTTCCCTAATGGAGCAGCGACATAACTTCAAAACAACATTAAGTGGAGAACATTAAGTGAGGAGTTACTGTATAAGAAAAGCAGGGTTCTGTACAAGTCCATCCTCAGACCAGTGCTATTCTACATTAACAAATTGGCAACCTAGTTATTACTTACTTCTGGCGTAGAATTCCACTGAAGTAAATGGGAGTTTTCTATGTATGAAGTTGGAAGATGACATGTGGAGAGTCCACGAATCATATTCATGGACAGATTTGAAAGATCGCATATACTTTGGAAGATAAAATAAAAATATAGCACAATACTGATAAATTGAAGAAATCAATTTAAATAAATAATAGATTGACTAAAGTGGTTTGTAGAATGTTCACATCAGAAGGAATAAAGGAAGTAATTAAATGCACAAACAATAACTGGATAGGCAGAGAATGACTGGAGGATTATGATGAGTGATATAACAAATGAGTTGTCAATGTGTTTCTCACCCACACACAAAACAAATGCTAAATTCGACTGCACAAAGAAGAGCAAGATAATACTGTTTTCTACTCAGAACTGGCTAGGTCTTATATGCTTAATTTAAAAAAAAATTGTATAAAGGGGCCCAAAACAAAGCCTCAGATCTGAACATTTCTGCACTTTTGTAAAATTTAGAATAGTTGAATGGTTGAAAAAAGAATCACAACAAATTTTCAAGGTATTTCACTGGTTTATCAAAATATTGCCTATATTTAAAAAATTCAAACAGCTCTTGTTGCTTGTTTAAAAAAAAAGACAATTTCTTTGAATTCATTTTTGCTCCCTTGAACATTCAACTTTTGCAACTAAAAAGGTCATGGAAACAATCTAAATTCAAAAAAATGAGACCAGTTCTAGTTTAGAACCTTCTGATTGATACTTATTTCCATTGGGGCTGAGGATAAACTTGAGTTTCAAACACCTTCTGTTCCGATTTATGAGTTTACCCTGTAATCGTTTTCCCTCTATAACACTGATAGAGAGATATGCACAGCTGTTCCCCCCCCCCCAGGTATTAATACATACTCTGGGTTCATTAATAAGTAAAACGCGATTTTATTAAATACAGAAAGTAGGATTTAAGTGGTTCCAAGTAATAGCAGACAGAACAAAGTGAATTACCAAGTGAAATAAAATAAAACATGCAAATCTAAGCCCAATGCAGTAATACAACTGAGTACAGATAAAATCTCACTCTGAGAGATGTTTCAATAAGTTTCTTTCACAGACTGGATGCCTTCTTAGTCTGGGCACAATCCTTTCCCCGGTACAGCCCTTGTTCCAGCTCAGATGGTAGCTAGGGGATTCCTCATGATGGCTGCCCACTTTGTTCTGTTCCACCCATTTATATATCTTTTGCATAAGGCGGGAATCCTTTGTCCCTCTCTGGGTTCCCACCCCCTCCTTCTCAATGGAAAAGCACCAGGTTAAAGATGGATTCCAGTTCAGGTAACACGATCACATGTCACTGTAAGATTTCATTACCCACTTGCCAGCATATACTATACAGGGAGACTTACAAGTAAAACAGAGCCATCTGCAGACAATTGTCCTGGTTAATGGGAATCATCAAAATTCCAAACCACCATTAATGTCCCACACTTTGCATAATTACAATAGGTCCTCAGAGTTATATTTCATATTTCTAGTTTCAGATATAAGAGTGGTACATTTATACAAATAGGATGACCACATTCAGTAGATTATAAGCTTTGTAATGATATCTTATAAATGACCTTTTTGCACAAAGCATATTCCAGTTACATTATATTTAAACTCATTAGCATATTTTTATAAAATCATGTAGAGTGCATCGTCACAGGAAGTACCTCAATGGAGCTGGCCAGGAATTTTTCAATCAAACATTTTTTCATCAAAACTGAAACTGTTCATGGGAAAGGGTTGGTTTTAACTTGCTTCCCATTTTCAAAAAAAAAATGTCTTGGAATGGGATGCTCTCTTTTTTTTTTAATAAAAGTTCCATTTTGGGGTCAAAACAATTTTTCATTGAGAAATTTGTTATTTCTAGTAAAGGGAATTTAAAAATAAAAATATCAATCAAAACATTTCAAATTTATCATAAAGAAACTTTTTGATTGATTTCATCCAATTTTTTTTTTGGGGGGGGAAAGATTTTCAGTATGTAAAATCTTCCAGATTTTGACTTTTCCTCTCAATTAAGATGGGAAACTTCTCTTAAATTTCAAAAATTCTCACAGGATAACTATTTCTTCCCCATTACTCCTGACCCCACTCTAGCTTTTGGTAGCTGTAAACAGACATTCAGCACCTTCCAGAATTAAGTCCATAACCTTATTCCCTTTCTTGTTCCCTGCATGACCAATAGAAGTAGGAGTTACTCTGGTATCCTAGATTCAGAATACAGGGATATGATAGTGAGCTATTGGCCTATAACTACAATGTCACATATCTGAAACTGGGTGTCACTACTAGTAACCTAGCATGAGAAAGCATCTAATTTTGCATGGTAAAGAGACCAATGAGTTTGGGTTGATGATCCCAGAACCACGATCTCCTCTACTCCTTGAGAAGTGGGGTGAAGATCCCTATGACTTCTGTAGTATAAATAGTCATGTGATTATTATTACTTTGTTTTACTTATCCAAATCTTTAAATGTTGGAGTCTATCCACAGGGACAACTGCCATTTTGTGATGGAGAGTTGGTGCAGTATAATACAAAGGAGACGCTCTTTACTTTTGTTCTTTCATAATTTGCTGTTTCCCTATTCTAAAATAAGTCATTCAGACTGAAAGTAGACGGTTGCTCTCACACACACTCTGACACACCCTTCTCTATCTCTGCAGGATAGGGGTGGAAGACTCCCACTAACAATGATCTCCCATCAACCCCAATCTCCCCGCATAAGGGAAAAACAGGTCTAACCCTGGGGCTCCCCAGTTCAATCCTCCAGAGGAAAGAAGAAACTAAATAGCAAAGAATATACTATATGTATGGGATCAAGAATGAAGAAAGTTTTAATGGGATACATGACCCCACCAAATACAAATATCTGAGATTGAAAATCAGGCTATTCATCCGTCCTTACTGGCTATGACACATGCAGCACACATATTGATTGTTATGTATTTTTCCCAAAGAATAACTATCTTTGTTCCTCTAGAAACATTAACTATAGTAAAATTTAAAAGCATATAATAATAAAAACAGTAATATCATAAAGTGAAAAACTTCCAATGATATTATTTGGGAATCTCAAATCTATACAAAGAGAAATTCTGCATCAAACAAAGTCATATTTTATCGATTTTATAACTTTGATTAGTCTAATAAAGAAAAAGGTAAAAACATTGTCATTTAAATCAAATATAGATGACAAAAACACATTGTGGAAGATCTTTTTCATATTTGCATTATATTAAGCAAGAAGATACTGAAATTAAATTATTATTTATTTGTATTACTGGACATAGAACCTAGGACCCCACCGTTCTACGTATTGAACAAACACAGAACACAAAGATGGTCCCTGCCCAGACCTTACAGTCTAGGATATCCTTTCCTTGTAGCATTTTGTGTACATATGGTCTGCATTACAAAATCTAGGTGGGCTGATGGAAAGATTTGCTTAGGACAGTAATGGTTTCTAGGGACTAGTATGCTTACATGAGAAATGTGGCACAGCATACAAAATCGTACCTGTATTGTCATACTGAGAAAGAATACTCCCATATGTCACCAATATACTGGAATCTGCCATAACCTATTGTCTTATTTTCCTGCCATGTATTTATCCTTAACGTGGAGATATTAATATATTTTAAAGGAAAAAACAAACAAGAATGGAATTCAGAATTATATTCTTCAGTAGCTCTTGAGTAACATGTCTGGCAGATGCAGGCTTGCCTGACTTGTGTGATTTGACTGTTGAGTTCATCTTGGGACACACACCAAGGGCTTTTGGCCCTCGTTGCTTTTAGAACCGCCCCCCCCCCCCCAGTTGTTTGGTTTTACTGTGCTCTGCCACCTGTCTTCTCTGCTTCCAGGTGCTAACAGCCTGTACTCTGCTCCACAGCGCTCACATGCAGGCAATGTGTTACTGTGCTTCCCCAGTGTGCTCACTGAAACAAACCAAATGCAGGCTGTTCACTAGACCAACAAAGTGTGTGGGTGACTGAATCTGGCAGCAGTAACTTTATTTAAAACTTTTACCAAACTTGGGTAAACCACCCAAAACTAGTCCAAAACAAACCAGAGTGCCAACCTCCTCCATTCCAGAGGGAGGAGAGATAAGTGGAGGGAAGCAACACATTGCAGGAGACATAGAGGCAAAAGCCCTCACCATTCAATGCTGTACTCAGGTCTAAAGCCCAAGCAGCCCACTGGACTATGGTAACCTCAGCTGAACACTTTCTACCCCACTAACTGTGCTGGAACCTGACAGAGTTACAACATTTGTAATTTAACCGCCCAAATCAGACCTCCAGAATACCAGATGGAAGGTGAAAAATCCTACGGAGCAATTTGTCAATATTGCCATGTGGAAAAAAAAAATCCTTTCAGCACCCAAAACTGGTGATCTGCCTAGCCCCTAGCACCACCAGAGATCCAGAAAATAGATTACGGGTGAGGCTGAAACAGGGAACCCACATTGATCACCCCACCCCAGACATCAGACTGTATCACTATGACTCATGCTCACCACCACATAATTACTCCTCTCTGCAAGCTCTGTCCTAGCTGCCTTCAGAGCAGCTGGGTAGATGAACCGCAGAGGTCAAAGCTTTCACTCTTTCTGCCCCATTGATGCATGACCTTTCACTGAGGGGCTGTGGGCATGTGTGACTGCAAGGGCAAATGTTTGAATGCCACACAAACAGGATGAAACTGGGCAAGCCTGCCATTAAAACAGTTGCTCTCATCATTTTAGGTATTTATTCCAGTAGCCTGAAGATAGAAATGTTCATCGACAATAGGTGGAAGATAGCATAGTATTCTAGAAAGCACTGTAGTTATGTGATAACTTGAGTGTGCTGTTTATTATCATTTTTATTTATTACTTTTTTAGACTGCTGATCATGATAGCAGCTAGATGTTTATTTACAATGTTCAGAAACATAATTTTCCATAAAATTACCTACGATGGTTAGCTTTAAAGACCCAATGCTACTGCCAACAGAAATTCTATCCATCAAATTTTCAGAAGTGAAACAAGAAAAAAACTGAAATCCAAAGACAGGTAAGGGGATGACACTATCCTGAGCTAAATGAACTCTAAAGCAGAAACTTGTGATTACAATAAGGTTTATCGTTAGAGCTAGACCAAGAAGCTAATGTTTGGGAATGAGAGCAAATGGTTATGAGTAGGGTCAGGAAGTTAGCTTCAAGGCTGAATTATGTCTAGGTTTCTGACAACATCCAAATCTTACAATAATTTATGCAACCATATCTGAACCCAAGTCCCACATGGTTTTGGATATTAAATTGTGATTCAGAATTTGAATCTAAATTAGATTCCCCTGAATTCAAAGGGATTTGGATTCAAGGTTATAGTTAGCAGCAAAATCATCCAAGGTAATACTTGGATTAAGAACCAAATTAGTGCAATATCTAAAGGCCAACTTTACCCATGCTCAATAGCAGTCATTGAGGAGACTTTCACTAAAATAAAATAAAAAGGTAATACCCAACTTGAGTTAGGGTGGCAGAATCCCTTGGGTTCAGTTCTGGAGTCTACATAAGCAAAACTTGATATGTTGGGGGGAGGGGCTTCAGGACTAGGCCCTATTTGCTTCTGAATCATAAGAAGCTAAAGGAGGAGAAGAAGAAGAGTTGACAGATGGCTGAAATGGCCAGTTTTGATATGGGCATAAGCCAACATTCCTGCAGTCTGATTGACTATAATAATTGCAATTCAGTATAATTTTCCACTAACTATGAATGTTCAAATAAATTCCTGGTGATTATTTTCTTATAAAAGATTCTTAGTTACTTAGATATCAATTGCTTTTTTCCTCCAAAAGAGAATGTTCAGTTTCTCAACAGATCCATGCTTTTGTTTCTTTATTGATGGGATAGGAGGACCTAGACTTATCTGTTTTCAGTTAGCATGCTTATTTTACCTATATATTTATATCTGCAGACTGATTTTCTTTTTATGTGCTTTTGGGTGACTGGGATGCATAAGGGCTAACGTGGTATGTGTATATATTATTATTACTGAATATTTGTGCTATTTTTTAAATCATTATTAAATGTATATTGCACTGATAGTATGCCTTTTTATTATAACCGGATACCTATTGTTTTCTCATTATACCATGAGAAGATCATTAATGGAATTCCTGGAGTCTGTGAACTTTACTCACTCTACACAAGGTCTCTCTTATTAGATAAGAGCTGATCCTATGGAGTATTGTTAAATAATCTGAGATTCCTTGGAGGAAACTACACAGCCTGCTGTGAAAGGTCTTGGGCACAGGTAATGGATTTTTAATATGATATGGGTAGGAACTAAAGTGGTCTAAACTACTGAATAGGTGAGTGGTTCTCTTTAAGTGGGGACGTGAAAGTGCTAAATTAATGTGCTACTGTTTAAAGATAATAGGGTTTACCAAAATCTCTAATTTTATCCTGGCATTTTATTTCCTTCTATTGATTTGTGGCTGAATAGAATTTTTCAGAAAGTTGTGTATAGCTCTTTTTGCTATTTTTCAAGAAAAATAGTATCTTATGTTGCAATTCTATTTTAAACAAACAGAAGCAAAAAAACTTATTCCCATGAATTGTGTGAGGGGGCATTACTGGCTTATAAGGCTGAATTTCATAAGGATGATTCTGATACTATCAAGAAATTGGTTAGTATCATTGTTATGACACATCCCTATCTACGCAACAAGCAAGTACAGTTCAAAACATGCAAATAAGCATGCACTTTCTATAAAGAGCATAAAGTTCATGGGAAGGAGTGGAAAGAGAAATAATCTTATAATCAGTAGCAATACTCTGCACTTGTAGAGCAACTTCCATATGAGAATCTCAAAGCACTTTGCAAATATTAATGATTTAAGCCTCACAATTCCCCTCTAAGATAGAGAAGTGTTGGTATCCCAATTTGTGAATGAGGAAACTGAAACACAATGAGGTTGTGGTTGCCCATGATCAAATGAGAACTTCTTGGCATAGTCACATCTTCTGGCTCCTAGGATTGCATTTTATCTGTCCTTCCTCTCACTTAATTCAAAATGGTGCTTCCATCCCTACCTCAAATATACCATGGCCTATACTATGCAGGAAGTCAGAACCAGGTAATCATAATATTTTTTCTAAACCTTTTATCATTTTTGTTGCTCTCCTCTGGTCTCTTTCCAACTGTCCACATCTTTCCTAAAGTATGATGCCCAGAATTGGAGACACTACTCTAGCTGAGCCCTCACCAATGCCTAGTAGAGTGAAAAAATGACCTCCATATCTTGCATATGACATTCCAGTTAATACAGCCCAGAATGATATTAGCCTTTCTGATAGGGTGGATTAGGCCCTGGAGGCCTCACAGCCCTGCCACACCCCACCTCAGAAAAGGGCATGGGACACAGCCTATCAAGCCCCAGCAGGCTCATATAAAAGGAGCTGCAGGGCCAGAATGAGTTCAGTTTGCTGGTAGGGACTGGGTGAGTAAGAGGTGCTCCTGGTTGGCTGCAGGGACTGAAAGGCTGGACAGATCAGTTGTTGGCAGGGCCTGAGGGAGCCCAAGAGTAGCTCCTGGTTGGCTGATGGGACTCAACTAAGATGGGCTACAGGGAAACGTAGAGCAACAGTTAGTAAAGGGACATAGCACACATCTGCTATACTTAAAGGATCTCTGAGTTGGGACCCGGAGCAGTGGGCAGGACTGGATCTCCACCACCAGCCATTGGGGGAAGTGGCTACACTCTAAGGAAGGAAATTAGAACTGTGAAACCCAGGAAAGGAGGCTGCACTACTGGAAATAACTCATCAGGAAGCTGTGGAGAGAACTAAGTCCAAGTGGGGTGGCTGAGCAGGAAGGCTGGGGTCATGAGGACTCAAGTAGAGGCAAGGAGTCCCTAGGGAAGAAGGTTGGGGTACTGTTCAGTTCCAGAATAGGAACCTTGAAATTTAGCCAGACCAAGAGAGGGTACCAAGAGAGGGACCCCGATAGGCCCCACTGGGCCTAATTAAGGGCCTGAGCCCAGAGAGGGCTGCAGGTTGATGCCAACAGAGAAGGTACCATGACGGGCCCTGTTGGATATTTAGAAGACTGAGCCTAGGGAGGGCTGCAGGACACTTTGGACTTATACCTCAGAAGTGGGGGAAGAGGGAGGGGATGGATGAAAAACTAATTTTGGTTTTAACTGTAATACTGTAAACAATATATACCCCAGCATGACTTGAACTGCCAAGAAATAGTTCTCCAAAGCCAAACACATTGGTAAAGAAAAAGACTACACACAGCTGCATTTATGCAGTTTATGTAATTCATTTTGAATGTAGTGTTGCTATGTCTCTAGACGGTGACGTTAACCATTAGAGGGATCCCTTATGGTCCCAGGACCAAAAGGAGAAACAAACTGAAAATTTAAGTATTACTAAAAGGCAGGAAGCCTTACGCCTTCTTCCTGTAGTCACATGCTTACTGCTAGCCATGTGCCCTGAAACTTATTTTAACTGTTTTAAAGGGACATATCAAGGGTACTGGGACATGAGCATATCCCTCTAAGGCTGGGTCTACACTTCCCACCTGAATCGGCGGGTAGAAATCGACCTCTCGGGGATTGATTTATCGCGTCCCGTTGGGAAGCGACAATCGATCCCCGAATCGACGCTCTTACTCCACCAGCGGAGGTGGGAGTAAGCGCCGTCGACGGGAAGCCGCAGAGGTCGATTTTGCCGCCGTCCCTACAGTGGGGTAAGTCGGCTGCGATACGTCGAATTCAGCTACGCTATTCGCGTAGCTGAATTTGCGTATCTTAAATCGACCCCCCCCCCCCCCCCCCCGTAGTGTAGATGTAGCCTAAGACAGTGGTTCCCAAACTTGTTCCGCCGCTTGTGCAGGGAAAGCCCCTGGCGGGCCAGGACGGTTTGTTTACCTGCCGTGTCCGCAGGTTCGGCCGATCGCGGCTCCCAGTGGCCACGGTTCATTGCTCCAGGCAAATGGGAGCTGCTGGAAGCGGCGCGGGACGAGGGACGTACTGGCCGTGGCTTCCAGCAGCTTCCATTGGCCTGGAGCAGCGAACTGCAGCCACTGGGAGCCATGATCGGCCGAACCTGCAGATGCGTCAGGTAAACAAACTGGCCCAGCCCGCCAGGGGCTTTACCTGTACAAGCCGCAGAACAAGTTTGGGAACCACTGCTCTAAGGCGCACTGCCAGTCACATACCCCGGCAGAGCTGGATGAATAACACAAAATAAAAAAAAAGTTTACAATTTGTTTGAATTTTTAATCACATCCATTTTGAGTTTTGTGCCCTGTCTGTTTGCTTTCTGAAAAACAGCTAGGGGACTGTTTGTGATAGCTATCACACATTCTATATTTGCTCTTCACAATGTAGTGTGGTTCCAAGGTAATACCCTGGAGATATTGTCCTATTGTGCTTGTTTCATTAACACAAGCCTATTGTTCCTGTTACAGGAACAAGGCCTGACTGACCACTGCCTTGTTTAATAACTGCCTTTACCTGAAGCAATTTTATTAACTGGAGTTAATTTAATCTCTCTCATTTTTAGCCAAACTATGTGCAACTTTCACTATTTACTGATTTATTTTTTTGCCAGTGCTTGGAGATTCAAAAAAAAAATGTTTAAGGTGAAACTGGACTCTTAGATCAAAACCTTTTTTTTAAATTTTTTTTTATTGGCTTCCTTCCCTAAATGAATATGGTCTGGAACAGCAGCAAATGTACTTCTGCATTTACACATTAAATGGAATGGATTTCTCCAAAAGAAGCCCCATTATCAAGGGACTTAGATGTAATGGGATGCAGCCCAGCCTCCTCCATCTTGACTACCTCCTAAATGAGCAGTTCAGCTTTCAAATCAGAGGTGCCTGCCACCCAAAATAATTTACCAATCTCAAGAGGGATAAGCAAATGGGGATTTATTTTGAAAGGTTACATAAAATACATGTCTTTAGAAACAGAGCTGAATTATTAACCTCCAGTGTCATCCATCTGGCAATAACATTTTGAATGGCAAGTGGTTGGGAAATTTCTGCAACTAACAATGGATTGGGTGACATAGGACTAAGCACAGTTGCATGTTTTTATTTTTATTTTTTGTATTTTGTATTGTATTAATCCATCAACAATTTTCCATAGAACTCTCAACTTTTGTATCAGACTTTACAAACAGCTGTTGTCAAGGCTGTATCCCCACTTTGAACTTTAGGGTACAAATGTAGGGGCCTGCATGAAAACTTCTAAGCTTAACTACCAGCTTAGCTCTGGTCCGCTGCCACCATCCCAAGGCTTCCCTTCCCTGGGAGCCTTGAGAAACCTTTCACCAATTCCCTGGTGAATACAGATCCAAGCCCCTTGGATCTTAAAACAAGGAGAAATTAACCATCCCCCCTTCTTTCTCCCACCATCTCCTGGTGAATACAGATCCAACCCCCTTGGATCTAAAACAAGGAAACAATCAATCAGGTTCTTAAAAATTAATTTTTAATTAAAGAAAAAGGTAAAAATCTCTGTAAAATCAGTATGGAAAATAACTTTACAGGGTAATCAAACTTAAAGAGCTCAGAGGACTCCCCTCTAGTCTTAGGTTCAAAGTACAGCAAACAAAGATAAACACTCTAGTAAAAGGTACATTTACAAGTTGAGAAAACAAAGTAAAACTAAGACGCCTTGCCTGGCTATTTACTTACAAGTTTGAAATAGGAGAGACTTGTTTAGAAAGATGTGGAGAACCTGGATTGATGTCTGGTCCCTCTCAGTTTCCAGAGCGAACCCACACCCAAACAAAGAGCACAAACAAAAGCCTTCCCTCCCCCCCCCCCAAGATTTGAAAGTATCTTGTCCCCTTATTGGTCCTTGGGGTCAGATGCCAGCCAGGTTACCTGAGCTTCTTAACCCTTTACAGGGAAAAGGATTTTGGAGTCTCTGGCCAGGAGGGATTTTATAGTACTGTACACAGGACAGCTGTTACCCTTCCCTTTATAGTTATGACAGCTGTGTTCGCTGATTAGGAAGAAAACTCAGTTTAAAGTTACCATTCCACTGAATGCTCCCTACTATATTTTATTTTGCAGCTCTCAGTGCTTTTTAGATAATGATGATGTACACATGTTTTCCTGTTAAATCATGATGTCTTATTAAGGGTTAATAAGAGTTAAAATTGCAAGTTTGACATTGAAATCATTGATCACTAAATAAGTCATCCTGTCTTATTGTCTCAGGTTATTTCCCCTTTGGCCTGCTCAGTAACTGATGCCATATAATTTCATACCATACAATGGCTGCTCTTATAAACTGCACAACTCTGATTTTAGCAAAGAAATAAATAAATTGAGATTTATTTTATGCACTGCAAATAGCTGGAGCTAGAAAACTGGAACAAGCATTTAGTATAGTTCTGAATATCAAAATAAATGTGATTTTGATAAGCTGAGGTCAGGGGAGCTCTAGGAAACATGGGGGCAACTCTAATTTGCAGTTCTATTCTAAAAGGTGACTTTGTTAAAACAAGCATGATGGGTGTGACACACTGTACCTCAGAATAGCACCCTGTTACCCCCATAATCACCACTGGTACACGGTTATGATATTGTGTACAAAGGATGCCTTGGAAGGTATCATCTGAGCGGTATCGTTGTTCTGTCAAAAAAGGCATATCATCATTGTATACGGAGTTATGGGATTTTGTTATATGGCTATTATTGAAATATGTTGTGAGTCTGGGGGTCGCCCACTGTTAGTTCTCCAGTGGCAACAAAGGAGGTGACCCACACCCAGGCGGGTGTTAAACAGCCACCAGCAGCAATTGACTAGCAGAGGAATTGTAAACAAGAGATTTACATTTCAATAAGAAATAGTTATGCAAGCACCACAGAATGGGGATTGCTTAGCTCTGTGACTCAGCAAGGCCCACCAAGACCTATTTGGGCCAGTATTTTTCCAGGAACATGAACTGAGAGTATAAAATAAGTGCCAGTGGCATCATGAGACTACCTTTCTCCTCCCATACCTATTCGAAGGCAACAAGAATGGTGGGAAGACAAAGAATTTGAACTGGGGAGATTGGTCCCGGGCTGAGAAGGGAATTCAGCCTGTGTACTAAAAACTGTAACCTGCCTGCAACATTCAGTGGGGTGAGAAAAGCTGTTTGATTAAAATCTTACTGAGTCTGATAAAGTTTAGAATTTAGAATGCGTATTTATTCTTGTTTCTTATGTAACTATCTCTGACATTTATGCCTACCACTTATAATCCCTTAAAATAACTAGAAAAAGATAGTATCAGAGGGGTAGCCGTGTTAGTCTGAATCTGTAAAAAGCAACAGAGGGTCCTGTGGCACCTTTAAGACTAACAGAAGTATTGGGAGCATAAGCTTTCGTGGGTAAGAACCTCACTTCTTCAGATGCACGACTTGCATCTGAAGAAGTGAGGTTCTTACCCACGAAAGCTTATGCTCCCAATACTTCTGTTAATCTTAAAGGTGCCACAGGACCCTCTGATGCTTTTTTTAGAAAAAGATAGATTTTAATGCTCAATCATAACTAGTGAGTTTGTAATCTGAGCAGATTCCCCAAACACTTTTGACAAAGACTGGTGTATATCCACTAACTACCCTTTGACGAAATAGTGAACTAATTAATGATCTTGCATTGTTCAAGAGAAGGTCTTGAGTAGTTTATGATGGTATGTTTCTGGGGGTGCAAGGTTGGGGGGATTTGCTGGTGTTTCCTTCTGTATAGTTTATGAGAGGCTGTGAGATCCTGCATGTAACTTTGGGTGTGCATTCACATGCTAATGGCTGTGTTGAGAGAGAAGCCTGAAGGGTCTGCTTGTCAATAGCAAAGCAGTTTAAGAGCTACCCTGACACAGAGAGTAAAGGGGGTTACAGCAGTCCCACAGTCTAGATCAGGGATCATCAGCCTTTGGCCCGTGACCTGCCAGGGTAAGCACCCTGGTAGGCCGGGCCGGTTTGTTTACCTGCCGCGTCCACAGGTTCGGCCGATCGCGGTTCACTGCTCCAGGCCAATGGGGGCTGCGGGAAGTGGCGCGGGCTGAAGGATATGCTGGCCGCCACTTCCCACAGCCCCCATTTGACTGGAATGGCGAACCACAGCCAGTGGGAGCTGCGATCGGCTGAACCTGTGGACGCGGCAGGTAAACAAACCGGCCCGGCCCGTCAGGGTGCTTACCCTGGCGGGTCGCGGGCCAAAGGTTGCCGATCCCTTGTCTAGTTTGTACTCCAGGGATCTGTCACACTGTAAATCCACATTTATTGTCTCTTAATGAACCCAGTTCCGATTTGGTCAGTTCACAGGTTATGGAAAGATGGATGTAACTGCCAGCTCTGCAAACTCAGTCTGGCATCAGAGAGCCAAAGTGCTCTATCTGTCTCATGTGCCATTCACCATTTAGTAATACAGATTCTGCAGGCCAAACCCTGCCTTTAGTTTCACCAGTACAAAGAAAGGCAGGGTCTAATCTGAAGACAATGAAATTTTACAAGTGAACCTGCAAATGGGATTTGGGTTGGAATATGCAAGAGGACCATGGGCTTTGGGCACCTAATTCCCTTAAGGCTCCTTTGAAAACCTGAGCCTTATTCATCTATTCTGAAAGCAAGGAAAGAGTCATACTATTAGGACATGAACATGCTTTTCTGACTGGAGCCACTATTGCCCTTTCGTTACCTAATATATATCATTTCTCTACACTGATGCTGCTGTGGTTAACAGATTCGTGGGTCTGTTGCTTCTTTAATGTCTCTACTGAGCTGCCTTTGAAGCAGCTGGATTCAGAGTAAATGTGATCTTTGAAAAAGAGAATACATACCTTCTTTATAGTCTAAACAGCACCTCCATTCAATTCTCAGTCCTTTTCTCAAGGTGACTGCTCTTTGTGTAACATGTCTTATCTTAATGCTCTGTGACTCAGCTGCCAAGCATTTACTGCATTTAAAAGGAAACACTAAAAATCTCAAAGCTGCAGTGAGACCACTGAGGTTTGCTAATTAGATTCATTAACTATTTTCCAATTGTAAGGAAAAATCTTCAACTTTTTTTGTAATTCTCTTCATATCTTTTCATTAGCAATATTTTTCAGCTATCTTTTTTTATTCCTTTGAAAACATTTTGTTGTAAAATGTTCATGATTGTAATCTTAGTGCTACACTTAAAGTTTTTCCAATAATAAAATATTAAATTACAGGATTTTAAGGCATATAATTTTTCTGCAATGTGCCATAGAAAGTCCTGGACAGGAAAAACAATTTGTTAATGTAACTGTTGTGCTAATAAAGCTGTGAATAGAATTGCTATGACTTGTAGACAAGATGATTCCTTTACATTATTTTTCCCTCTGCAGTTTGCCTGTACCCATGCAAACCTCTGGCTCTATTTCCATGAAGTACTCCTGAACTGTTTCAGTTTATTTTATAGCAAGAATAGCTATGATAGCTGATAGGCAAAGTAGTGGACTTACAAACCCTACCATCACATTTCTTGATCTATTTTCTCAAGAGGTTTTATATATTTTCTTTTTCATCTGAGTTGTTACTCAGAACTTTTTGAGGGCTTTGAAGTATTTCTCTCTCTGTTTGGGATGGTTGTTCCTGCACTGTCTGTACACAGCTTAAAACAGACCTTTCTGTATAACACAGAAGTTGCAAAGACCAGTCCAAATCTACAGAGGATATTTTGCCAAATGTGATCAGTTCTCTCTTCCTTTTTTGTTCTTAACTGTCTGTCATTTATTTAATATCTGCTTTGAAGTTCTTTACACAGTAATTCTGCTTAATATTCTTATGACGTGGTAGCCAGATTTCTAGCCTGGAAAGTTGGAGATTTCTTACCAAATCTGACACATTTGGGCCCAAATTCTGATGTTGTTCAAACTGAATATTGCCTTATTCCAAGGTAGTCTTAGACACATTAGTGGGACTAGAAGACATCTAGTTCAGAACCCCTTTGTGCTATGCACTGTAAAACCACAGAACCAAAAGACAGTCCCTGACCCAGAGAGCTTACAATCTAAGTATAAAACAAGATACAACAGATGGATACAGAAAGACAAGGGACCACAAGCAAAAACCCATGAAACAGCATACCAGTAGCCTACCCGTTGTCAAGTTTTCTGTAGGCATTATGTCAAAGAAGAGTATTAAAGAGGGCTAGTCAGCCTGTTAGCATTTAAACTGCTTTACAGTGTCATAACCACCAAAGAATCATCAAATACTCATGTGAGTTGTCCCACTTAAGAGTGAGTTAGGAAGCAAGCTTTGGCTCTTTGATTTCAATGAGAGGTTTTATGAATAAGGAGTTCAGGACTGTCTCCCTGCCTCCATTGCTTTTGAGCTGTTACTATGTTACTTGTTGCAAAAGTTATCTGCACTGTTTTAAATTCATAGCATCTAAAGCCAGAATGGACCACGCTGATCATGCAGTCTGACCTCCTGTATAGCACAAGCCATAGAACTTTTCCAAAACAATTCCGAGAGCATATCTTTTAGAAAAGCATCAAATCTTGATTTTTAAGATTGTCAAGGATGGAGAATCCATCATGACCCATGGTAAATTGTTCCAATGGTTAATTATGCTCACAGTTAAAAGTTTGTCTTATTTCCAGTCCCAGTTGGTCAATTTCAGTGGAAAAGACAATAAAAAAGTTATGCTATTGCCAAGATTATGCTGCCCAACCCTCTTTCCCCTCCATGCACCACACAAGATCATACTCAGTTGTGGTTATGTCAGCTTCCACTGATGTAAGATTAGTTCAGTTTGTCTTTAATAAAAACATTGTTGAATCAACTCTTTTTGGTGTAAAATCTCAAAAGTTTGCAGGCCGTTATTTACCACTGTCAATCCACAGTGTTATTACATCGTTCAGTGTAGGTGAACTGGCCACGGCTTTCCCATCTGCAGGTACTCAGTTCTTTATATTTGCAGTTGCATTATTTATTTTCATTTGTTAGGCTGTGCTATGCAACATGTTGAACCCTAAACAATAAAATGTTAGCCACAGATTTTTAAAGGACCAGGGACCAATTATATTTCCACCCTGGAAAGCTGTCCATCCAAAGAGCAGACACTGTAGTGAATCTATTGAATCTATCTAGTGCAATGTTCATTATTGTGAGTACCCCGCAAAACATTTCACATTTGATGTGAACAGCAGGAAGCTGGCTGATAGCTAGCAATTCATTAGTGAAACACCATATGTTAGTAGCCATGCAGCAGATGTGTGTGTATATATGACAGAACTTGGTAGAAAGTTCCAAACTCACAGTTCAAACAAGGAAAGAAACTAATTATTATGGGGCCTAAAAAAAGCAACTTGACTTACTTCCCAGCAGCTTCCCAGATGCTTCAAAGTACAGTGTTTACTGGAAAGTTCAAACTCTATGTGCAATTTATACAGCTCTCCTACTATATACTAACTGTTATATCTTTTTATTCTCACAGGTTCAAAAATTACATCCCTGGGTCTATTGTTTACTGCTGTCAGTGGTCCTGATCTGCGCATGAGGCTCACAGAATTTCCTTGGACAGTATAACCCATTTAAAATAATAACCATGGATTAATTATAATATCTGTATTACCCTCAGAAAAAAATGTTGTTAATTATATGGAGGTGAGGGACAGAGATGGTCTATTCCTGCCTTTAGCAATCAGTGATAATTGTTCTCAAAGCTTGACATGTGATTCCCAAACTGATTATTAATAATGCTTATTATTGTTCTTAGTGCCTGGAAGTGCCAATCTAGATTGGTCTTGTACTGTGCTATGCATTGTACAAACATATAGTAAGATATAGTCCCCACCATGAAGTGACTGCAGTCTAAATAGACAAGACAGAGAGAGGAAATATTATCATCCTGATTTTATAATTGGGGAATTGAAGGATTAAGATACTTGCAAGAGATCACACAGGAACTCTGTGGCAGAATCAGGAATCGAACCCAGAGCCCTAGTGAGTTCTCATCCAATACTTAATGAGAAAATCCGCAATCCTCTCCTACTTATCTCTGAGTCCTCATCATGGAAGCGCTAGCCCAGGATGTTTAAGTTTCAGGTTTCTAAGTAAAAACAACGAGGAGTCCTTGTGGCACCTTAGAGACTAACCAATTTATTTGGGCATGAGCTTTCATTGGCTATAATCCACTTCATCAGATGCATGGAGTAGAAAATACAGTAGACAGGTATAAATATACAGCACATGAAAAGATAGGAGTTACCTTACCAAGTGGGGGGGTCAGTGCTAACGAGGCCAATTCAGTTAGGGTGGATGTGGCCCATTTCCAACAGTTGACAAGAAGGGTGAATATCAACAGAGGGAAAATTACTTTTTGTAGTGCTAACAAGACCAATTCAATCATGGTAGATGTGGCCCATTCTCAATAGTTGACAAGAAAGTGTGAGTATCAACAGAGGGAAAATTATTTTTTTGTAGTGACTCAGCCACTCCCAGTCTTTATTCAGGCCTAATTTGATTGTGTCAACTTTGCAAATTAATTCCAGTTCTGCAGTTTCTCAATTAAGTCTTTTTTTGAAGTTTCTTTGTTGAAGAATTGCCACTTTTAAGTCTGTTATTGAGTGTCCAGGGAGATTGAAGTGCTCTCCTACTGGTTTTTGAATGTTACAATTCTTGAAGTATGATCTGTGTCCATTTATTCATTTGCATAGAGACTGTCCAGTTTGTCCAATGTACATCGCAGAGGGGCATTGCTGGCACATGATGGCATATATCACATTGGTAGATGTGCAGGTGAACGAGCCCCGATGCAAAAAGAACCACAAGTACTCCTCGTTCTTTTTGCTGATACAGACTAACATGGCTACCACTCTGAAACCTGAGCCCCTAATGGTGTGGCTGATGTGGTTAGGTCCTATGATGATGTCCCTTGAGTAGGTATGCAGACAGAGTTGGCAATGAGGTTTGTTGCAGGGGTTGGTTCCTGGGTTAGTGTTTCTGTTGTGTGGTGTGTAGTTGCTGGTGAGTATTTGCTTCAGATTGGGAGGCTGTCTGTAAGCAAGGACTGGCCTGTCTTCCAAGGTCTGTGAGAGTGGGGGATCATCCTTCACAGAGTATTTCAACTTACTTTATGACATGTCGGCAATAGCACTGCATAATATGACATGGCATGTTATATTATGCACTACTACTACTAACATGTCATAAACTACTATAAAGTAAAAAACAAAATTAAACAATTTTCACATTGGAATGAAACTGAAACTTTTCAGAAACAAATATTTTTTCATTGCAGATTCCCCTCCACTAAAAAGTTCAAACATTTATATATATATTTTTAGTGTGATATTTTCAAAAACATTCAGCGTTAAGCTAACTCTGATCCCCTTGAAATCCATGGTAAAAGCCTTATTGTCTTAAATGTTTAGCTTCTCTCTTCCCCATACTGTTACTCGCATCCCACTGTTATCCTCCCTCCTCTTAAATGAATGACTCTGTTCTTCCTTGTCCCTGACCCCATTTTTCCTTTCCTCAATCCTCCCTTCCTGTTTCCATACTGTTTCCCCAATACCAAGTTCACTCCCCCTGAGTGGCAATATTCTGCTGATTCATTGTCCCTGATCCCAACAGTCTCCCTGCATCTGCAAGCTCTTCTTACTTGAACCCTGGTGATGCTCCCTTCGTGGGCACCCAGATGGACTAGCAGCTCTTATACTTTAGGCTTTCCTTGGGTCAGAAGCACCACTGAATGAACTGCATGTCTCTGACCCCAGGGCAACCCTCAAGGAAAGACACCTGGAAATCTTATATAGGCAGTATTACTGTAACCATATCAGTCTCAGGATATTAAAGAGACAAGGTGGGTGGTGTAGTATCTTTTATTGGACCAAATTCTGTTGCTGTGAGACAAGCTTCTGAGGTACACATTGCTCTTTGTCAGATCAGAAGACAGAAGCTCTGTTGGTCCAATAGAAGATATTACATCACTCACCTTGTCTCTGAAAATCTTAAACAGTTTAGCAGTGGCTGCCTGGCCTGCTGAGACTCTGTGCTGTATTTTGTGTTATATCAGTGTAAGAAAGAAAAAGAAGGAAGTACCAAACTGAACTAATCCAAACCTGGAAATACATCTGGGTTTAATTCAGTTTGTCATTTGTAGGGGATGGGAAAGCTAGTTCATAAACTGTAAGAACCCAAATCGCTTAAGTTTTCAGAGTAAGGATTCACCCATGTGATTTCCATTCATATATATAGGGCTCGCCTGACTAAACCCCCTTCTGCTACGTTTTGAAGAATTAGAGGTGAGGGACAGAGAAGGGTAGAGCCACCTAATCAAGAATACATGGACTACAATTTTGCTGCAGCATTAATATAGTGAGAAAGTACAGATTCCAAGTCAGGAATTTTCAGTCATACGAGGAATCCTCCTATCCCAAGCAAGTGAATATGACTTGACAGTCTTTATGGATGTCCTGTAATATGACAAGCCTCTTCAATGAATGAGGTATTTTGTATGTGATGCAATACTATCACGGTGCCAGTAGAGGTCACTGAAGCAAGATTAAAAGAATGAAGAAAGCACACATAGACTTACTTAATGGTCCTAGAAAAAGCTAATTGAGTGACCAGTAGGAGGAAGGAGTAATCACAATCTGAATGAAATTGTAAAAATCTCAGAGATCAAAAATTACATGCCAAATAGTTCCAAGCCTACATAAAACGGATAGTAAAATTATCTGCTAACAAGATCTTATTAAGTGATCTGCCACATCAGATAATCACAGCTAGATACTAAAAAGAAAAAGTGCCATTCAGTCCAAGTATACATGATGTGTGTGTCTAAAATAAAGACTGAATTTCAGGAAATGATTATGTGTAAATCACATCACAATTAATTATTTAAACATCTGTTTGCAAAAATCCATCGTGTTATGTAACAGGAAATTTTCATTATACCATACATTAAAAATTGTTGATGTGATTTTAGTAATTAAATACTTTTTAGTTATCATACAGGTTTATAGTGCTTATATAGATAATTAGCTATTATGTTTCACTTAAATATCAGGAGATTACAGAAAACTATGAGGTTTTCTATCAGGGAAGTTATATTGTATGAGTGGTATCAATTTTTATGTAGAAATGAAGCCATGATAACAAGAAAACAAGCATAGTCTTTTTTTTTTTATTTGATGAAAACATTTTGACAATGTTTTTATAAAAATGTTTTCTTGTTTGCCAAGAGACTGAAGATCTAACAAGGCACTTGGCAATTAAAGAAAAATGCTATTAAGCAGTGTTCTTCATGAAGGTTTCTGGCTTGTGTTATTCCCCTTTGTTAACAAAAGCTATAAATCTGTCAAGACATAAAAGTGAAACCTTTTTAAATACCAAAGGCAGTATGGAGCAATTCCTTTAAATGTCTTTTATGCTTTAAGCAGATACTAAAAATGGTATCCTTAGAATGTCTGGGTGCATTAGGGACAAATCTTTATTTTTTAATTAATCTGCTATCGATCCACTCCATAAAATGTTGGGCAAATTTTTAGAAGAGGCTTCAACATTGGCATGGCGAAGCTTTTGCATGATTATTTCCAGGGCTGATTGGAAAATTTTCCATCTAAATTATTTATTTATGTATTGTTGCAGAAAATTGGGGGTTTGATTAAATGAAAATATTGAGTGAAATTGTCAGCTTTCCTTCAATATTTTGTTTTTCATATGAAAACAACAACAAAAAAGAAAAATGAAAAGTTTGGGATTTGGGCAGTTTTGGACCAGAAGTTTTTAGTTTTCAGCAACTGAAAACTGAAAAAAAAAAAAAAAAAAAAAAAAAAAAAAAAAACAGTTTTCATTTTTTCCCCAAAATTGAAATTTTCCATGAGAAAAAATATCAATGTTCTGACCAGCTCTATTTTTTTCTTTCCACCTAGCTTTTATATGTTTTCTCCCTAGATTTTGGGTAAACTGGATTTTTCCACTAAATCAGGTTAAACTCCAAGCTTTCTAGTACAGAGGTCTGTGACTCAGGTATTGAAGCATGATTCTTTTGATGCAGCTGCTACACTTTCAAACTCATCTGCTAGCAAGAACATTGAGAAATGCTCCAACTCAGGGGGAAAAAATATTGCTGGAAATGAGCAGGAAATGTCTCAACACCAGGAGGCTGGTAGAGTCTTAAATACCTAGCCTGAGTCCTGAAGTGCTTTTAAGTCCACAAAAAAAGTGGGTAGATGAACTCCATCATTTAAATAAGAAGAACAACAACAAAGGTTGGGAGAGAATTAGATGGCCTAGTACTTGGTATTAGGACATAGATCCTTCTACATTAAAATCACTACTTTAAATCCAGTTCAGGCTGATGGTAACCAAAAGTTGTTACTGTATAATGGCTCTTTAGTGGCCCTTGCAAAACCAATTTGTGGCTCCATTCCAGTTCCCAGTGGTCAAAGGCCCACATCTCACAAAAAAAAAAAAGAAAGAAAGAAAGAAATCCACCATAAATTACATACATTTTTCAACTTTTGAGGCAGTCTCAGAAAGAAATCAAAGAGTGAGAGGCTGTGAAGACTCAGCTATTCTTTCAGAATTTCTTCTCCAAGTCCAGTTTGAGACAAGTTTGCAGAGCAGTGTCGGAAGGCTTGCACTGCCAGTGCTCGTGTTATAATTGCTTTGTAAAGAGGAATTCACTCTCCAAGGCTAACATCTGGCACCCTTTAAAAAGTACTAAATTCACTCACTCATTTTCTCTCACATTCTCTCTCAGCAAGTGCTCACTAAGCCTATGGATAGAGAAAGCAATAAACTTAATGAAGGCTAAACGGCTGTGAATACTTGGGGTTCAAGAAGGAGAAGATTCAATAATATCCAGAGAAAGATGATTTCCAAATATGTGTGTACAGATAAGTACACTGGAAAGCCCTATATGGAGACAGAGGCAAACACTGCGCCATTACTAGTCAAGTTAATGATTCAAGGGATGAAGAATGAATAGTTCAGAAGACCATATTCCTAAATCTAATTACAAAGGCAAGCAAATCTTTTTTTTTTTTAATCCTAAATTTGGGGCCCCATTGACCATGGTAAAATAACAATTTGTTTAAAAGATTGTTGAAGTGCCTATTCTTTATCCCATTTAGGGTTAACATAAGGGTTATAAATATATTTCCTTTGATATTGTGACAGCTATTAAACAATTCTCAGATTTGATGGAGGGGGTGAAACCCCCTTGAGTTCTGTTAAACTGTGCTGCAAAGTAGTAAGTTGGCCTTTAGGACATCTAAGATAAACCATCATACTCAGAACAATGAGAACCTAACATCAGAGAACCTAACTCATCTCTATTCCAATGCTATGTATTACTCACAGTAGGTTATTTAAACACATACAGTGTTTCTATCATTCAGATGAGATCTACAGGGATCTTGATCTCCCTTGGTATAAAAGTGAGGGGGCTGCTGACAGAGCATTCTCCAAAGGACCCTATAATTTTGCAATGGTGTAAGGTTTTCCCTGTCTAAAATTGCCCTAATCCGATGGCCTTCAGAATCCTCTGCAAGGCTCATCATTGATGGAAGCCTTTGGCCTGGTCTACACTTAAAAATGTTACCAGCATAGCTATATCTATTACAGGTGTAATTTTTTTTATCCATGCAGCCATGGCAGTAAAGGCATGAGTGTAAAAGTAGTTATACTGGTATGGCTTAGGGGGAACTGGCATAATATACAAATGTAAGCACTTTTTTACCAACACATACCAACACTAGTGCAGACAGAGTTATTGCCAGTATAGCTATACTGATATATCTATACTAGGAGAATCCTCCTATTGTAAGCAAGGATTTTGAAGGGGGAAATGTTACTTGAGGCTTGATGCTTAATGAGCATGGGGTATTTTTTATTTGCATTATACAGTATATCTGCTTTTGTTATATTTGCTGAGGTTGTTGCTGGCTTTCTTTTTTGTATATTTTAAATGACTTTGTCATTAATTATCAAGGGTGCCTAGAGGGTAAGATTGGCACCCCTTGTGCTTTTATCATCATAAGTAACTAAATATGAATGAGACATAGAGTAGAGTAGCAGCCCACATTCCAGTAGGGAGTCCAACAACATCTGGAATATGACTCTAGGGAATGCATCCGAACCTTTAAATGAACAAGCATCAGCTATAGTCCATGTATGTGGAGGTAAGGAGATTCACATTGACTCACACTCACTTCAAGACTAGAACCAGTTCTGATGGTATGGCCTGTGATGCAAATAAGACTGGGTGTGTTTTTTTTTTTTTTTCCTGGACAAAGGAGGGTAACCATTAAGTATTTGATGTTAAATTATTACAGTGACTTTCTGTTTTTATTGGTGTTGCTGGATTTAGTTTCAAGATCCCATGCAGCAGCATTACTAACATAACTTACCATCCCGCCACAGCAGAGAATGGATTTTTTTCTGAACACAAAATATACCTATCCAGGTCTCCTTCTCTTAAAGGCAAAATATATGTTTACACCTTTTTAAAATTACCTTCTTGTTTCTTGCATGGAGAAAATATTGAATCTTTAAACCTATTAGAATGGTAATCTTGAAAAATATATACATGTTTTAATGATTGTCAACTTCAATACCTGTCCAGCTCAGAAAAAATGGAGTTTGTAGGGAGAATGAACTAAATCCAGAGTAGCTGAATGAAATGCAAAGTTAAAAATATTGTGTTGAATCTAGACCAGATATTAATTACACATATTTACTAACTGATAAAGCAATTTCCTCTGTGGCGTCAAAATTCTAAATCTGAATCTGAGACTTTTACCTTTTAGCTGCCTACAGTGTGATGAATTTTTATTAGACTAAATTAATTGCACTAAGATATGACATTAATTTTGTTCTTCTTTTGAAATTTGAGCTGCTTGTCAGTTTTTGGAAGTTTTTTTTTCATAAATAAAAGCATATTTGAACTGTAAATTGAACCGTATTTTGCCATCAGCAATGAGACTTTAATCCCAGAACCTCCTCTGAGCTCTGTATTGTTGAGTTAATGAGAGGGAGAGAACCAGTTGCATGGCCACTCCCTTCACAAAAATGATGGACTGCTTGGATCAATATTAATATTTGTATTTCTATTGGTAAGATTACAAATCTGATCTTTGCCTATTCATTCCATACCAATAGTCCTTCAGGTTTACATATTATGGGCCAGAACCTCAGCTGGATTAAATTAGCATAGTTCAATGACTTAAAGGAGCTATGCTGATACACATCAGTTGAGGATCTGGCAGTATATTATTATAATTATTAACTAATTATAGATCTATTTTTTTCTCAGTACTGTCATTACTTTGTCTTCTTGGAACATAATTATACTAATGCTTCCTATAATAATAGATTCATAGTATAAATTATCATAACTACAGTAAAGAAGACAAACCTGGAAAAATGAGCTTCACGTAACATTTTTCTGTCATTATTTTCTTGATGTTTATAAAGATCTGGTTCTTTGTAGCTTTCTCGCACTAAGAAATGTTCAGGCAGTGTGATTAGATCTTCATACCCCCTTTTCACCTTGGTTTCATAATTCAATCAGGACTGGCCAATTTTGATCATTATAATGCAATAAGGTTTATTGGCCAAATTCTCAGCTGATACACTAACTGTAGTCTCATTGACTTCAATTGATTACTATTTTAGGTCAGCCAAGAATCTGTCCCTTTGTATTTGATCAATCATTAGATTCAGTTTACTCTGGAATTACATTGTATGGGGCAATTCTGCTATCTGGGTGACAGCAGCAAACCAGGCAGGCAGTGTGACATACTGGATACAGCAATGGACTAGGACTCCAGAGATGTGGCTTCTATTCCTGGCTCTGCCAATGACATGCGGTATGATCTTGGCAAGTCATCTCCCCTGTTTGTACAGTTTCCCCATCTGTAAAATGGGGATAATGATACTGACCTCCTTTGTAAAGTGCTTTAAGATATACTGATAAAAGAGCTATATAAGAGTTAGGTATTATTATTAAACCACATGAGGTGGTACAGTTTCAAACACAAAGGCAGATGGACTCGAAGCTTAACTAGGGAAACAGAAGTCTGCTAAATTTTGAACTCTTCAGATACTTACATAGTTTGTCAGAGTACCAGTCCATGGTGGTTAGTGACAAAAATCAGAATAGATTAATTAATAATGTCTTTCCTAACTGAACAGTGATGTGCATTTGTGTATACATTCAGCTGGGAGTTAGTGTTGTATTAATTTAGTTCATTTGTTAGGATGTGTTATATAATGAAACCCAAACAGGGAACTGACAGATTTAAAATAGCTAAACGCACCTTTGGAAAATTGCTACTTTCTCAAATAGTAACTTTGTCCAGATTCCCTAAAATAAACTCAATGTCATTGATTGACATAAATTTATTCATAGTAGTTTTACAGAGAAACTAGAAAGCTAACTCATGTCTAGCAAGTTATTAGTGAGGCACCACATGTTAAAAGCATACAGCAGATATAAAAAGTATGTGAGTTATGTCTTACATTGGATATTTTATAAAATCTTTTCTGAAATGCATTTTGGATAAAATAAAAGGCAGTGCCTGGTATTCACTAAAGGAGTTACTCTACAACACCTGACCCCATGCTTTGTGCGTGAATGATTCCTAGCACAACCATAGGGGCTCGTCATACAATTCCTTCTATGAGCTCTATATTCTCTATTCTTACTAGATCCATCCCTTCCCCTTTCTTTGTTAAACTGGACTACATTCACTTATATTGGTTTTGGAGATCATCTTTCTTATCCCAGTGAAAGCCACTACAACAATATCTGGTAAAGAAACAGTGTATATTTTTCAGGCAACTAACTAATACCACTGTCCAATAAGGAATATTTCTTTAATGAAATATGCATCTTTTCAGAGAACAGATTTACTGTGAACATAAAAGTAAACTATAGAGATGGGCTTGAGTCATGACTTTTAGCTTTGGAATTGGATTTAATTCTGAATTTCCCCACAACGCAGGTTTTATTGTCCACTTTGACCCATTAAAGATAGAGTCAGGGAGCTCACATATGGCTCTGAATTTCTCCTGAGTTTTGGGATGTTCAGATTTACTCTTCTGGATTCAGCCTCTCTCTATTAAAATAAAATTGAAACTAAATAGTTAATAGAAGCGACTAACTCATTCCTATAGTATGCAAATACTAGAGAACACTGAGAGAAATAACAATAGCACATTTCCCAAAAGCACACTAATTCCTGTGATTATAGTATTACTGGCCAAAGATGAAAGTTTAGGGCAATACATTAATGTAATTGCCCCCAGAAAATGTTTGTTTTTACTGCTATGGTGTTTGGAGATAATTACTCACCATTTGTTTTAGCATCCTATACTGACTACTTGGATTATTCTCCACTGAAGTTGATTTATTTATTCGGTGTATCTGATGACTTCAATGCGGGCTTGCTTATTTATTGCCCACAGAAGTTGGCCAAGAAACTTCAACATTTAAAACTGTTCTAGCTAGCTAGTTCCCCTGATTTCTGTCACCCAAGAAGAGCTGGACAATTGATATGGCCCATTCTTTTGATGTTGAGATTTTCATAACTAGACAGCTTTTCTTAGGTGGCAAACATGAAAGAAAGTCACATGCTATTGCTTTTGGTTCTCTTATTGGTTGAGTTCACCCCATGTGGTCAGGAAAGATAACCGAAGACTGTTTTTTCTGAGTGATTGAGCCTATTTACACTTTTTTTTACTGCTTTTCCATTTAACCAGCAATGGAAACAAATTATTACTTTTGTGTCAACATTTGCATTTTTTTATGTCGGTAGCATGTTATCCCTGTAGTATCTTACGATAGGCAGAACAGTGTCCAGATAAATCCTCTTATTATGAACAAGCATTATGTACAGAAATGAGGTAACAAAGTTACTACTGCTCTGTTTCAGCTGCAACCTGTGACTGTGCGGGCTATCCTGGGCTTCCTTGTTTCTGACACAACAGGAAGTGTGTCCCAGAAAATCAAAAATTCCCTGTAGAGTAGCATCTCTATGTGTGTTGCTTCCTGCATCATTATTGCATGCATAATGTCCTTACCTTTCTGAAGCCCGTGTAATAGTAAGTTCAGGACACCATGTCTGTGTCTTTAATACTTATCTTTTTTACACTGACTATTTCATCATGTTTACAAACTACTATCCACCCTCCTTGATTTTCTGTCCTTGTCCTAAGGGCATCTGCCCTTCAACCTTGATCCGACAGCATTTTAGTACATTGCAATTGGTTTCACATTTCATATTTCTACAACCTGCCTAACATTTAGTGCAACTGCCTTCTGAATCTTGTTCTTGTTCAGCTGAGACCCAATGCAGCAATGATCCAATAAAGAGGGAGACCTATGACTTAAACAGGAACAGATACCAAAGGGCCACCACCAATCACAGAGGGAGAGGCTTAACATCAGCAGCATTACTTTGTTATTTTTGGACATCTTCTAGCTGTCAGGTCTGCTTCCCGGCAACCTCAAAGAATCATCGCAGATAAATGTTTCAGATTTTTAAATTGGCATAACTCAGATTACCTTACAAGTTTCAGAGTAGCAGCCGTGTTTGTCTGTATCCACAAAAAGAACAGGAGTACTTGTGGCACCTTAGAGACTAACAAATTTATTTGAGCATAAGCTTTCGTGGGCTACAGCCCACTTCATCGGATGCATGTAGAGTGGAAAATACAGTAGGAAGATATATAAATACACAGAGAACATGAAACAATGGGTGTTACCATACACACTATAAGTAGAGTGATCCGTTAAGGTGAGCTTTTATCAGCAGGAGAGAAAAAGAACTGTTTGTAGTGGTAATGAAAATGGCCCATTTCCAGCAATTGACAAGGAGATATGAGGAACTGTGTGTGTGTGTGGGGGGGATAAGCATGGGGAAATAGTTTTACTTTGTGTAATGGCCCATCCACTCCCAGTCTTTATTCAAGCCTAATTTAATGGTGTCCAATTTGCAAATTAATTCCAATTCAGCAGTCTCTCGTTGGAGTCTGGTTTTGAAGTTTTTCTGTTGCAATATTGTGACTTTTAGGTCTGTAATCGAGTGGCCAGGGAGATTGAAGTGTTCTCCAACTGGTTTTTGAATCTTTTAATTCTTGACGTCTGATTTGTGTCCATTTATTCTTTTACATGGAGACTGTCCAGTTTGGCCAATGTACATGGCAGAGGGGCACTGCTGGCACATGATGGCATATATCACATTGGTAGATGTGCAGGTGAACGAGCCTCTAATAGTGTGGCTGATGTGATTAGGTCCTATGATGGTATCCCCTGAATAGATATGTGGACAGAGTTGGCAATGGGCTTTGTTGCAAGGATAGGTTCCTGGGTTAGTGTTTCTGTTGTGTGGTGTGTGGGCGGCCAGCACATCCCTCAGCCCGTGCTGCTTCCCGCAGCCCCCATTGGCCTGGGACAGCAAACCGCAGCCAGTGGGAGCCGCGATCGGCCAAACCTGTGGACGCTGCAGGTAAACAAACCATCTCGGCCTGCCAGTAGCTCTCCCTGATGGGCCATGTGCCAAAGGTTACCGATCCCTGCCTTAGTGGAACTACATTGCTTTCACAAGCTTAGAATCTGGCATGTAGTATACGTATTCTAATTATAATTAGTAACCCTTTTTCCATTATTCCTGTGGTTAGAAACAAGATGGAGATCCAAATTGTAAATAAAGATATGAGGGCACAAGGCATTTTTAATTTTTTTTTTAAAAGCACTGAAGACCATCACTGAAAAGTTCTTTATGGTAGGATAACTACTGTATGGGGAGTTTCTTATTAAAGTTGACATGACTGCTGTTGAGCTTTGTCCCTTCTGCAATATTGAATGAGCTATTTTTTCATCTCTTTTGTTCTTCTGAGTGAATTCTCCCTTCTCAAGTGCTCAGATTATTTGCTGCATATGATATTATTTTTTCCATCTTCTCAGTTTGTTTCGTTTTCCTTTGTCAAATTGTCAAAAAGAGTCACTTTCCTCTAAGATCTTTTTTTTCCCTTGCATACATTTTCTATTCAGCATGGTACTCTTTTTAAAGTAGAATTTAAAGTGTTACAGCCTGGTCCTGCACCACCAAAATCTTTGGGACTTTTGCCATTAACAACAATGGTAGCAGGTTCAGATACTTAATGAAACCACAGTTGCAAACGTCCTTCACAGACTCCAGGACTGGAAAATGGGAATGCAAAATCTTGAACTAGCTACAAAACTAATCTAAGCTGCAAGACATCATACATGCTGAGCAGGGATTTAGGCTGCTCAAATGTCTATTGGGTAATAAACAATCCTAAACCAAGCCAGGGCCCCATTGTGCTAAGCACTGTACACAGATACTAATTGACAGTTCTTGCACCAAACAATTTACAATCCAAAATATTACTACTCTCTTGATACAGAGGAAATGACTAAGAGTATAAGAACAAGAGAAAAGCTTACTATCAATGATACATACTACTTGAATTCTGACCAGGTAGGAGTGGGTTCATGGACTGCTGTGATACCAGGTACTGTGATAAACTTCAGGAAAGCAACTTTTGTGGAATTAGGAAATATAGGACCAAATCCTGCAGTAGTTACTCACGCAAAACCTCCATTGCAAGGACTGCAGGAGTTGGCTCTAGTAAGTAAGATGCAACAGAAGAAACTATTAAAATCTTTCATATAAGAGAAGGCCGTAGTGTCCTAAAACCACCATATTTAAGGCTTAAAGGTGTACAGTTCCTCTTAACAACAACAACAAAAAATACAGGAAATCAGAAATGGACAGGATTGAGTCACAAGGAATGCTCAAAATTCTGAGATTAAAAAACCTGTACTGAAAGAATACTCCGCTTCATTTAATGTTTGTAAGGGGAAAAAATAGAAGCAGCAAAAAGTGCAGAATGAGTCAATGCTAGCCAAAGGTGGGGAAAGGCAGATCTATTGTCGAAGGGAATTAAATTAATGATGACTCAGAAACGTCTGAGATACTGAGAATGTGCTTTTTAACATGGAAAATAAAGGACAGAAATTGGGACAATCAGAGAAGAAGGGCCTCATCCAAATCTGGCTGAATTTAGTGGAATCCCCCACTGAATTAAATGGGCTTTGGATCAGACCTATAACTAGCAGATAAAGAAATACATGGAAAATCTGAACATACTGGGAAGAACCTGCCAGCCTGGTGATAGGCATTTTAATGTGTTAAGTGAACTAGTTGATGAACTTGCTTTACCACCTATGCACGCACACTACACATCCATACCCACCCCCAGAGGTTGTTTAGATCTAAGGCCTGGTCCCCACTTAGTCCGGACTTCGGACTAAGGTACGCAAATTCAGCTACATTAATAACGTAGCTGAATTCGAAGTACCTTAGTCCAAACTTACCGCGGTCCAGACGCGGCCGGAAGTCTCCCCCCGTCGCCGCCGCGTACTCCTCTCGGCGAGCTGGAGTACCGGCGCCGACTGTGAGCACTTCCGGGATCGATCCGGGATCGATTTATCGCGTCTTAACCAGACGCGATAAATCGATCCCAGAACATCGATGGCGTGCCGCCGGACCAGCCGGTAAGTGAAGACTAGGCCTTAGTTATTCAATGCCATAGATTATGCTGACTTTGTGTTCCATATCAGAACTCCACATTCACAAAAGAAATGACCGTATGCCAATAAAATGAAAATAAAATTATTGGTGGAAGACTCAGGAATTCACTTCCCCCATTACTTTGTCACAGCATGAGTCTGTTAACCTTCAGGGCATAATGGAAGACTCATACAAATTAAAATGGTAGCAGAATATTTCAATTTTTCAAATAGCAAAACAGAAATCAAGTAATAGAGTCTGATTGTCAGAGGTGCACCTATTGAAAAGTCCTACTGGATTACTTATATGGTACACACTACAGTAGCTTGTAAGCATCTCACCAATTTTTATAAACTTAAACGTGCATGGGGAAGGGAAGTATTATCTCAGTTTTACAGGTGGGCAAATGAGAGATAGGGAGATTAAGTGACTTTCTAAAGGTCAAAGAAAAAGACTGTGGTAAAGCCAGGAACTGATCCTAGTCCAACACCTTAACTGCAAGACCAAATTATCTTATTTTCCTACTTCTTATATCAAGTTGTTACCTTTTTTTGAATCACTGATTTTCCTTTGACTTCCTGATCAGATCCAGAATTCTGCTACTCAACATGAAAATTTTACTGAAATGTTCCTGCTGTTATGTCCTCCTACTGTTTCTCTTGCTTTCTGATGGAGCCCAGGCTTCACTAACAGGCCGCTTTCAATCTCTACATAGTCTTTGTGTGAAATCCCGGCTCCGTTGAAATCAATGGGTATTTTAGCACTGATTTCAAGAGGACTAGGATTTCATCCTTTGTATCTCCTTTCTTGCTTCCCCTTGTATCTGAGAGAGTCTCCTTCTTCCTGGTATTATTCATCATTCTATGTTCAATGACCTCTTTAAGAATAAGTTACATCTGCTGCCTTTCCATGTAAATCTGCTAAACTTTTTTTTTTTTTTCAAAAATCCATAGTTTTTTGGATTGAACCTTTATTTGGTCAGTTAGTGTAGGTATGTGATACTAAACTGTACCTGTCTGTCTAACGTAGATTGTAAAATCATTTGAGAAGGGACTGCATGACTTATGTATGTTGCACAGCACTGAATATAAGGCTAGGGTAATTCAGTTTTTGTAAATCTCTCATCTCAAGCTTTTATCTCTGTCAGCTAATCTTAGCCCTGGTCTAACCTGGGGGGGCCGGGGGGATTGATCTAAGTTATGCAACTTCAGCTACATGAATAACTTATACTGATATTGCCAATCCTTGATATATTAGAACAGCCAAGGAAAATGCAAAGTCACTTCATTCTGGGCTGCCATCTGGGCCAGAGTTATTCATTCACCTTAATCCACAAATGTGAACCTCTTTCTCCTCGGGATGATTAGTTACTCCCATTCACTGGCAATTTTCTTCTGAGTAAATGTTTTCTTGCGTGAACAAGGAATTCCTACTTTGGCTCAGTCAGGCTATACTCAAAGTAAGGGTGGCATAATCTTCCCTGATTCTTTCAAACCCCTATATTTCATCAGCAGTTGAGAGATCAGTTCCTGAATAAAACAGTTGTTTTGCAACTTTTTTATGGGCATTTAAAAACTATTCTTTTGTTCTGCACAATTGTGATTTCTAATGCTTATGGCAATCATGAATACTTTTTTGATTCATTTGTTTACTCAATGCCATTCCAAATCTGTTCTAAACAACCCTGAATCTGACATGCCTGGGTGCCTGGAACTCTGACAAACATCAATGTTCATGGATGGTTAAATAGGCAATGAACTATTCATCCACCCCATGTTGAACATACTGTATTTTTGAAAGATATAAGAGAAAATGTATGTACCTTTCATGTAAAACAGAATGTGAACTATATTTAGAAAGGGCAATAATAGAAATAGATTAGTCAGTGTGGCCAATATGAGATAAGCTTTGCTTAATCCTTGGGCAGGGCAGAGAACTAGAAGTTGACATTCCCTGAACACTAAACAGTGATTCCTTTTCCTTGAGTGGTTAGCAAAAGAAGCGCCTGTTGCAACTGCTAACTGGCAGACAGATGCTCCAAGCAGAACTGGTCAATTAAAGGGCTCACCCTCCCCAAGGTCCATTGATGGTCTTTTTGTGAGTACATTGCGGCCTAGGAAAACTAAAATAGCTTGTCCATTTTGGTAAGCCCATATGTTTTACAACCAGGGAAAATGTTATCAAGCATTTTAAAAATACAATAATTTGGCAGGCATTTTGAAAGTAGAGCTGGTCAAAGAATTTCCAAATTCAAATATTTTTTTAATGAAAAAAGGGATTCTTTCTCTTTTGGCCTGACTTAAAAGGAATATGCTACAGGCTTATTCTAGTTTGAATTGAATTGCCCCCTTTGTTTCACAATTTTTGTAAACCCTAATTATTCTGTTGTCCTCACAAGGCCATTGATGCAAATCCTTACATCCATTGAGTTGTCCTTGTTCAGGAGATCAGTTCCATTAATATTAATGGAACCACCCACCGGAATAAAGACTATTCACAGGCATGCAGGATTGGGCATTAGTAAGTAGATCAGTCTATAATGCTGAGCAATGCTTTTTGCGAAAGGGTGTCTGGAGCATTTGATATTGTAACTAGATGACTCATTCCTTAGTTAAAAGCAATTAGGAATGAGTATTTTTATATTTTTCCATCAACAAGAAAAGCATATGGATACTTCAAACCAGAATTATTTTTGATTAAGGAGAACAGCAACAAGAAAGAACCAGCATTTCCATGGACGAGATGACAGTGTATGTATCCCCTTCGTGAGTCTCCACTGAAATGAACACGAAGTGGCTGCAGCCTCAGTAGGCATCAGACTACTAAGAGACTTAAAAGTGCAGTGAACAGGACACAAAGGCATAACAGTTACTGCTCTGGAAGCATAGTGATTTCCTGGCTGCTTTTAATAATGATGGAATAGGAGGGCTTCTTAGGAGACAGGGGTCTGATTTGTTACCTGACCTGTTTCTAATTGAAAACCCTCACAAATTAATATTAACAACCGGATTCCTTCCCTCCTAAATACTTTGATTTTCAGCTTTGTAGGAAAGAGACCATAGAAGCTATTGACTTCCTTCTCAGGTAGAAACAGACTCAGCACCTTGCAGGGCTAGGCACTTAAATTTGGCCCTGGAGAATTCACAGCCTTCCAATATCAAATTCCTTGACCTCTTAAAATGTACAACTTTAAACTAGCTTGCGGCATGCAATTTTAACAAAGAAAGGTTTATTATGATGATGAGCACTGTGTTGACTTTGCTGTAGGCGATAAGTGAATGGATAATAGCACTGTGCCTCAAGAAAGGGTTGTTAGCATTCCGTTAGAGTAAGCTATAAGGAAACAGCAATACTACAGACTCCTCAGCTACTCCATTTCAAACAGGCGGCCAAGCTTAGCTGAACAGGCTTTCCAAACATCTTGCATTCATTGCAGCAATTCTGGAAGCTTGAGCGTGTCAGATTCCCAGCCTGCTTGGGGAGCTGGGGAAAAAGAAACTTTAAGCAATTTCAAACTGTTTATTTATTAAAAAGCCACAATAAGTTCAGCAGTTGCTGCTATGACAAGTTGCTTTAAAAGAAATCAGGGAATTGGTACTCTGGTGAATGGACGAGAAAGAGGTGGTGAAAGGTTAAGAAGGAGACTTTGAGTAGACATCAAATAAAATGAGTTTTGACTTGTAGTATTTGCCTGTTCAAAACCAGGTACAGCACTTGCCAAATGGTGGTGCCAGTTTTAAAGTCTATTGGAAAGGGCCTAAAATGCGTTAAACTCTGATCATTTTTCGCACAATGTATGATTACGAGTTGCATGGATTTGATTTCAGTCCAGCTGGAAGGAACATTCTCCTGCATTGGCATAATTCAGCAAGCAGCATGGGTAGAGGGTGGGTCTGGAGCCAACAGACTTGGGCCTGGCAGGTGGGCCAGTATGCTGAATAACTTCTAATTTTACAGCTTGCTGCTCAGAAAAATGGGCCTGGTATAAAAATTAATAAAGGTCTGTGAGTGAACAATGCTTCCTCGTTGAAATCCAAGTTTGGCGGAGTAACCTAGGGATAGAAATGCCTTCTGATTCTGAAGGGGAAAGCAAGCTGATTTCATCAGAAGCTCTGTGGCAATGTACACAAAATCTATAGAATATGAAATATAATTCTTGATACTCTGATTAAACTGGTCAATTGTAAAGACGCAGGGCCACCTCCTCAGCAGGTGTAAATTAGTGTAGCTCCATGGAATGAAGTGGAGGCAAGTTAAATATTTTGGCATCTGAGCAGTCTGTGAGAAAGCAGTTATCAAGCAGTCAGTAGGTAATTAGACTACATCATATAAAATAAAAAGCATACTTTAACCTTCTAGAAGGAACAGTACAAAATAGCTCTAAAACCACTCTGACAGGGCAGTTAGGGATTCTTCTAGCATTGAGGAATTAGTGGCTGGTGCAGGGCTGGCATAGCTGTCTCTGTGTCACCTCTTTTGATCCCCCCAATGTAGCAGCTGATTTGGGGATGGGAGTGGCCAAAGTGCACTGTGTTTCCGCAATCCCTAGCTCTAGAACATTCGTGTTGAGTGGATGGCAGCAGAATGTAATTTGGAGGAGCCCTGAGGCTAACAGTTATACCAGGGACAAACCCAGCCCCGACAACACTGGGGCTCGGGAGAGTGCAAAGATAGGATCCATATATCGGTTCAGCAGAAAAGTTTACTTGTGGCACAGGAATGATAGTAATATCTGAGTTAACTATTTCAATTATACAGCTCTGCGAAAGCTTGCTACAATAGCTCATAACAAGAAAATGTAGTATATCATGGAAAGGCCACTTAAAGCGCTTACATTTTGCAATTACTTCTACCCTTCTGGCCTCATAATCTATGAATTTTATAATCTATGTATCTATTATGTTGCGCTTTATTGCTCTGCCATATTTCCTGTGGAAAATCATAGGCATATATGTCTCTTCTGTATAAGATTCCAATGTATGTTTCTTGCAAACTGTATGCTAGAGTAGGCTATTTTATACCTTGCAACAATGCTAGAGCTCTGGATTATCTAATTAAATCACAAACAGCTAAATTTGTAATGTCAACAATGCTGTTTCTCATAAAGTTCTTTCACGCATCAGCACATGATTCTGTGGCCTTTACAATGATTTCATTGCTATATTGCATATTTAAGAGGACATACTTTGAAGTCCTACATGGTTATGAATTGAGAATCACAGATATGGACAATAGGAATGGAACCTCCTATTTCTAGCTAATAATTTTCTCGCTAAGACACATTCTTTCACTGTGTAATTGATGTTTCTTTATTTTCACTGCTCTTGGCCCTTGCAACCTGGCATTTAATTCAGTACATAAAAAAAAACTTACTTAGTTTACAGTTTATATCTGTTTCTGTATAGTGTCTCATACAACTGCAAAAAAATTGACCTATCACATTCTGAATGCTGTGGGGGGCGGCATTTCGGGGCGGGATCTTCCGCCGCCTAGGGCGGCAGAAAAGCTGGCGGCGCTCCTGCTGCAGCATAGCAGTATGGCAGTCTGTGACAATTCCCCTCCATTGAACAAATTTAGAACCAGACCTCTCACCTTCATTGTCTGTGTTTCTCCCAAAGCAAATGCAGTGTCTCAGGCCTTGGCTACACTTACCCGCTAGTTCGGCGGCTGGCAATCGAACTTCTGGGTTCGACTTATCGCGTCTAGTCTGGACGCGATAAGTCGAACCCGGAAGTGCTCGCCGTCGACTGCGGTACTCCAGCTCGGCGAGAGGAGTACCGCGGAGTCGATGGGGGAGCCTGCCTGCCGAGTGTGGACCAAGGTAAGTTCGAACTAAGGTACTTCGACTTCAGCTACGTTATTCACGTAGCTGAAGTTGCGTACCTTAGTTCGAATTAGGGGGGTAGTGTAGACCAAGCCTCAGATTCAGCCATTGGAACGGCTAGAGGCTTAGTTTTATGACTGTAGCCTGTGACCACTGGAGACCCTTTGAAGGGCCAATCATATATGTTCATGTTTCAATGACTCAGCAAGGAGAATGTATTTCTGAATTTGAACAAAACCCAGACAAACATAATTTTCTCTTCAGAAGAAATGTAATAGTTTCACTGATGGATCCCTTAACTACACATTTTTGTAAATATTGGTTTATAGTTATGTAGTGTCGTTAAAATTGGAAAGTGCACCATCTATGTATGCTTCAGGCATTTAATGCTTCAAATGTACTTTGCACTGTACACTGTGCACTGTGCTAATTTTTTTGAATATACAATATTGTTGTAGCCATGCTGATCCCAGGATATTAGCGAGACAAGGTGGGTGAGGTAATATCTTTTACCGGATCATCTTCTGTTGGCGGGAGAGACACGCTTTCAAGCTTACACAGAGTTTTTCTTCAGCTTGACCTTGTCATCCATCTTGTCTCTGTCTCTAATTCTTTGAATAAGCAGGCAAAGGGGGAGATTTCCAAAGGCCCACATAGCAGTTAGGTGCCCAATTGCCATTAAAAGTCAGTGGGAGCTATGTGCCTAACTTCCAGTCTTCCCCAAAGCAACATGTTACTGTGAACACACTTCATGGTTAATTTTGCCACATTTAAAAAGTGTTTTTTTCTAGCTATGGCTTGAAGAAACACCTGACAAATATATTTAAAAAAAATAGCCAGATCCGAAAGCCCTTCCTCACACAAGTAATCATTTATCATACAAGTCGCCCTATTAAAGTAGATGGGTCAACTTAAGTGTAGAGATTACTCATGTCATCATCTGCATTATTGGTCTCAATGATGGCATCCTTTGATTTAGTATACGAGCTTTATTTTTGATATACTATGTCTGTGTTGAGACAATCCACGTGAAAATTACAGTTAAAAAAGGACATTTAACAGAAAAACCATATGCTCACCCCCCATTTAGTTAATGCTTATGTTTGGCTAAGGCTTGTTTGTATATTATAACTGATTTATCAATTTTCATTGACATTGAGGCAGATTTATGGTGTGGCCATTTGTAAATTCCACTCAAAGTTACACAGTATTTGATATAGTAGAAACCTGTAAACCATGCACCCAATTGTCACCCAATTTTTTTCCCCCACAGATTAATTTCAGAGGGTCCATGAAGTTACGTGCTAACATATCAGACAAATACATACACGTAAGAGATTTTTGCTAGGATTTTTCATTGTCTTTACCTTTTGAAGCCCTAAACATTCATTTTAAGGCTATTCTTGCACAAGGGAGTTAGCCAATAAAATAAAATAAAAATAAACAAAGGAAGGCTGTTCAGATGGAGCATAGAGAGAATGAGAAGGAATAGGAGGAAGCAAGACTAGAGATATAGGTGTAGGCAAATAGGAGGATGTGGAAACAGTTATAAGTGAGGGGAATAGATGGAAATGAGAGCAGATATGGATGGGGTTGGAAGTAGTAAATATATACATATTTTGAGTTGACGCATACTTTCTTTTACTAGGTTTATGATTTAAACAATTGTATATAAAACAGAGTATGAATTGTCTTTCTTGTAAGTAAATGGGAGTACAGTTAAGTAAGTCCTAGTGACTCATCTACATATTTGAATAAACAAAGAATAATCTGGATTCTAACAAGGCTAGAGACCTATCCCTATCCCATCTGTAAATGTGAGAGACTAAATGCACTCCAGATGGGAACATTCAATGAAAAGGCATACTTAGAATCAGGGCTGGCTCCAGGCACCAGCCTGGCAAGCAGGTGCTTGGGGCAGCCGCTCTGGAGAGGGGCGGCACGTCCAGCTATTTGGCGGCAATTCAGCAGACGGTCCCTCACTCCCGCTCGGAGCGAAGGACCTCCCGCCGAATTGCCCCGCAAATCGCAATCACGATTACGGCTTTTTTTTTTTTTGTCTGCTTGGGTCAGCCAAAACCCTGGAGCCGTCCCTGCTTAGAATGGTAAGTAGTGATCAGACTTCATGGTAGCTGTACCATCTCCCTGTGTATGGAGGACGAGGGATTATGTTATCTCAATTATCACCCTTATCACCATTCTTTTCAGCCTTCTCAAGGCAGGTACCATTTAGTCTGATATCTGCATACATCATCTAGCACTTAGAGATACATTAGAATATTAGAATTTTTATTTATTTATTATTTATCTGTCACTTTTTAAACCACTAAAATATTTTTTCTTTAAAAGTTAGGCTATCAGGTATGGTGTGGGAGGCAGGTTTTGACATATTTTTAAAATATGACATCTTCTTTAATCATTTTGGACATAGGTTTTCTGCAGGGTATTACTTCCTTTGATCATGAAAGTAACTGTATTCATCAAACACATATTTTACTTCTGATAAAGTTCAGTCCATTATTGCAAAAATGAAAACTAAGAGATGCTGTCAAAGGGAAATTTGCTGACTGTGGCTTCCATCCCATGATTTTGTAGAAGTCTTACAGAAAGGAAAGATAAAATAAATTTTAAGTAGTCTCTCCCTCCCTTCCTTCCTCCCTCCAAAGGAAGTATCTACAGACAGACATTAGCCATCTAAAACAGACTGATCTTTTGCTTCTTTTATTAATGTGGGTATTGTTTTAAACATCTGATTTGATTTTGAGCCCTTTGCATTTAACCTATCAGCAATGCAGATGAATCTTACAAGTAAGGTTACTTCCCAATTTGTGATGGCTCATTTGAGTCAATCTGCTTTTTTCCCTTCTGGGCACCATACGAGGTGTCGCATTGGACCCACTCCATCACATCTACACCAGCATAAAGCTAAAAGGAATGTGTGTATACAGCATTAGTACACCACCAAATAAAACATAAAAGTCAGTTCTCAAGTGGCATTGGTGCAAAATTTTAAATTATTGACCAAAGTGTTCATTTATTCATAGAAGACGGAGGAAGAGGAATCAAACAAACAACAAATCAGGTCTCTCAGGGGAAGTAAGAAGGAAATGATATATGGATTTTTACACTGTGGTAATGGTAATTCTGCTAGATGCTCAGTTAAGTGTGTGTGTGTGCGCGTACGCTAAATGCTCATGCAAGTACTTTCTTTTTTGGCACTGTTGCTGTTTTCAATCCTATTCTGTCAATTGAGAATTTTATTTTATTTTATTTTTTAAAAGGTCAGTCACACTTTGTTTCATGGTGCATGAAATTTTTAAAATTTGCTACAAAGCTAAAGGGCTGTGATGTAAGTGGTTTCAACACCAAAAGTAAACTGTAAACATAACAAATATACGCCGGAAACACCAATACAGTCAAGGGCCTTGTGGGGGTTTACGCCCCTCCTTACAGGGTAACACGGCCTAGTGGCCAGAGTCCGTATAAGCGCCCCTGGTTGCAGGGCAGCACGGCCTAAAGACCAGAGTCCATACAAGCGCCCCTGGTTGCAGGGCCGCACGGCCTAGTGGCCAGAGTCCATACAAGCGCCCCTGGTTGCAGGGCAGCACGGCCTAATGGCCAGAGTCCATACAAGCGCCCCTGGTTGCAGGGCAGCATGGCCTAATGGCCAAAGTCCATATAAGCGCCCCTGGTTGCAGGGCAGCGCGGCCTAATGGCCAAAGTCCATATAAGCGCCCCTGGTTGCTGGGCAGTGCGGCCTAATGGCCAAAGTCCATATAAGCGCCCCGGGTTGCAGGGCCGTAGGACCTTACTACCGGCTCAGCGAGGGAGTCCTACCAAAACATGCTGAGGCTTACCAGGGTCAAGGTACCAGTCCATCACCTCCCCTGGGTCGCTCCCTACCGGCTGGGGAGTTGGGGTCTCCCACGGATCCCAGGGTTCTCTGTGATTCTCTGGATCCATCGCCTCCTCTGGTTCCTCCCGCAGTAGGGGTTCGTGCCGGCCTGTAGAAGCCTCTGTTCCTGGTGGCGTCAAGAGCGTCAGCTGGTCCTCTGCAGGAGCTTCCCAGTTAGGTCCTTCCCCTACGGCCGCCAGCCCCGACTGAGCTGAGTTCCCTCCTTTTATACTCAGTGAACATCTGGAGCATGCCCAGTACGAACGGGGCGGGACTTCTCTGTCAGAGCTACTGGTCTGACGTCACTGGGGTTAGTGCAGGGCGGGGCTGCCCCGTCACACACCCTCCCCCTTAAGAGGGACCCCTCTGGTTGGTCCGCCCCCTCTTCCCCCTGTCTGGAAAAGAAGTCGGCGTTAGCGTGTGCCTTACCCGGGCGATGAAATATGCGGAAGTCATAGGGTTGCATTGAGAGGTACCAACGTAGTATCCGGGGGTTCGCGTCCTTCATGCTGTTTATCCATCATAAGGGGGCGTGGTCTGTGATCAGCCTGAAGTTATTCCCCAACAGATAATAACATAGGGAGTCGATGGCCCATCTCACTGCCAGGGCCTCTTTCTCTATTGTGGAGTACCGTTGTTCCCAGGGGAACAGTTTACGGCTTAAATACAGTATCGGGTGTTCTTCCCCATCCAACTCCTGGGAGAGTACGGCCCCCAGGCCTACTTCCGAGGCATCTGTCTGAAGTATAAATTCTTTTTAAAAATCTGGGTGTCGCAGGACCGGTTCATGAGTGAGTCGTTCTTTCAGAGCTTCGAAAGCTTTATCACACTCTTCTGACCACTGCACTTGTCGAGGCTGTGAGTTCTTTGTAAGGTCCGACAGGGGTGCGGCTATGGATGCAAAGTCTGGCACGAAGCGACGGTAATATCCAGCTAGGCCCAAAAACTGGAGCACTTGCTTTTTCGTCTTGGGGATGGGTACGTCTCTGAGGGCTTGCACTTTGCTGGTTAGAGGTGTCAGTTTCCCACCCCCTACCGTATATCCAAGGTAGGTTACCTCCTCTTTCCCAAGATGACACTTTGCCGGATTGGCTGTAAGGCCGGCTGATCCAAGTGCCTGCAACACCCCATCCAGATGGCATAGATGGTCCTCCCAGTTGTCGCTATAGACTACGATGTCGTCTATATACGCTGCCGCATACTGGTCATGGGGCTGTAAGACCTTGTTCATTAACCGTTGGAATGTAGCTGCGGCTCCGTGTAGCCCGAATGGCATCGTTATAAATTGGAAGAAGCCGAACGGGGTTGGGAAGGCAGTCTTCTCCCGGGAGTTTGGGGTGAGGGGGATCTGCCAGTATCCCTTGGTTAGGTCTAAGGTTGATAAGTACCTCACTCCCCCGAGCCGCTCCAACAATTCGGGCATTGGATACGTGTCGAAGCGGGAGATAGCATTCTCCACCACGTGTGCCCTCCTTACAGGGCAGCACAGCCTAGTGGCCAGAGTCCATAGGATCAACCCTTGTCGCAGGGTAACACGGCCTAGTGTCCAGAGTCCATATAAGAGCCCCTGATTGCAGGGCAGCACGGCCTAGTGGCCGGAGTTCATACAAGCGCCCCTGGTTGCAGGGCAGCGCGGCCTAATGACCAGAGTCCATACAAGCGCCCCTGGTTGCAGGGCCCAACGGCCTAGTGGCCAGAGTCCATACAAGCACCCCTGGTTGCAGGGCAGCGCAGCCTAAGGGCCAAAGTCCATATAAGCGCCCCGGGTTACTACTGGCTCAGCGAGGGGGTCCTACCAAAACACGCTGAGGCTTGCCAGGGTGAAGGTACCAGTCCATCACCTCCCCTGGGTCGCTCCCTACCAGCTGGGGAGTTGAGCGGAGTTCCCTCCTTTTATACTCAGTGAGCATCTGAGCATCTGGAGCATGCCCAGTACGAACGGGGCAGGACTTCCTCTGTCAGAGCTACTGGTCTGACGTCGCTGGGACTAGTGCGGGGCGGGGCTGCCCCGTCACAGGCCTGAATAAGGAGAAGTGTTTGATGCTCTTTTATGAAGATCCACAGACTTTGCCAGATTAATGAGGAAGAACATTTCTTCTGCTGAGAAATCCTCAGCCTGTTTCTGATCATACAATGGTTTTACTCTAGCTAAAACTACATGAGCAATCAGGGTACACAAGTGCCCTTCCCTTGTAAATCTCATTGACAAAGTATGTGCAACTGCTACTCTCACCATATTCTATAACAGTGGTTTTCTACCGGGGGTCTGGGGCCCTAAGGGGCCTTGAGCAAATTTCAGGGGGACCTCCAAGCAGGGCCAGCATTAGACTCGCTGAGGCCCGGAGCAGTAAGCCGAAGCCCCACCTCATGGGGCTGAAGCCCATGTCCCTGAGCCCACCACACAGGGCTGAAGCTGAAGCCTGAGCAATGTAGCTTTGTGGGGGGCCCTGTTGCATGGGGGCCCAGACAATTGCCCTGCTTGCTACCCCCTAACAGCGACCCTGGCTTTTATATGCAGAAAGCCAGTTATTCTGGCACAGGTGAGCTGTGGAGTTTTTATAGCATGTTGGCAAGGGGGGAGGGAGGGCGGGGCTCAGAAAGCAAAAGATTGAGAACCTCTGCTTTATAACAGGTAGGAATGCCAACTGTCTAAGCACACAAACCAAAACACCCTTGCCCCGCTCCTTCCCCACCCATTACCTGAAGCTCCGCTCCTTCTCCGAGGCCCCACCTTGCTCACTCCATCCCTCCTTCAGACACCGCCTCCACAGCTCCCATTGGCTGTAGTTCCCCCTGCACGGATGTGGCAGCCACTTCCAGGAGCAGTGCGGGGCCAGGACAGGCAGGGAGCCTGCCTTAGCCCCGCTGCATCACCACACTTTTAGTGGCCTAAAATCTCCCGGTTTGGCTGCTGTAGCCTCCGGGAGGTTGATTCCGGGAGACTGCAAAACTGGAAGTGTTGGCAACCCTAATAACAGGCTCTCTTGGAACAACCAATTCCTACCCTAACTCATGTCTTATCCAGACACAGGGAAAGTAAATGTTCTGAGCATGATGCAAGTGAAATATGGAGTTGCATGTCATTCTGCTGCTAACAGGATATTTTAATATCACATCTGTTCTTCAAGCACTTAGGTTGGTTTCCATAAGCCAGGAGCAGCCAAATATTTTCCAATTCCAACCATCATTGATACCAGCCTATGAGCTCCAGCCAATTTATATAACACTAACATAACATTTATAACATAACATAATATAACATGAAACATTTTATAATACCTTTGTTGTGACTTTCAGAAAAGAACTGTTGGATTTTTCAATATTTGCCTCTTTTAGGAATCCACAGGAGTCAATTGCTTTCTTCCTTGCCAACAAACTGTCCTCTGTCATATCACTGTCCATTCACATTGCTGATCAGTCTTTGGTGTGGATCATGCAGTTAGCTCGACTGGAGCTACATAAAGCCCCTATTCAGCAAATCACTTGAGCATGTGATATACAAACATGTTAACGTAACCAACATATTTTCTTCAGCACTTCTCAATTTTTTATCACCCAAACATTCACGTGTCCATGCATTCATAATATTTCATTAAGTGATATGGCAGCCTGAAATTCTGTTGTTCTACAAACCCTGAGAATGTTTCCTTGGAGATAGGACACATCGTTTTGTTGGGATGATAGCTTCCAGGTCATAATATTCTTCTTTCTCTTAAGAGGCAGTGAGTTATGAGATGATGACTTTGAAGAGGGAAATGTAGTAATCATTACAGTTAGCCTAATAATAATAGTAAATTAGAATTATTATATGTAGAACAAGTCATGGAATTAATGTATGTTCACAAATATTCACTAATTTTTCATCCCACTCTATAAACTGTGCAAATAATTAAAATATTCACCAAATAATTTATTTCCAAAAGATAAAAAAAAAAAAGTTGTTATTTGTCAGCTATTGTAACCAGAGTGTCTTCAACTTCAAGTACAGTGGAGCACTGGGGTGAAATCCAGAGGCAATTTTCCTTTATATTCTACACAAAGAAGAACACAATCACCAACCACTGCTTAGCTTTGCTATGTCTGAAGCTGATGATGACTCATCTTGGGGAGCAACTAATTTGGCACTGAGCAATATGCCATACAAACATTCAACAGGTGTCTTTTCATTAGGACTGTGTGGTGTTATTCAGTAGTTCTGAAGGAAACCATCTATTTTCATAGCTGTTAAACTACTTCATGCGGCTTTATTCAGGGTCCACATAAAATATCCCAACACTTGATTGGTTTATGGTCAGTATGAGATGAATCAATGAAGCTTAAAATGAGATAATTTGCAAAATTCTTGGCCACCATATGGCAGACAATTGTGTTTTTTCATTTTTGTAATGCCCCAAAGCTTCCCAAATGAAGAGCAACAGTAGCTGCTCTATTATATAGCCTCCTTTCCCTCACCTCTTTTTTCCTTGTTTGTTTGATTCCTTGTATTTTGAAAAAGTGGTGCCTCTGGGATTCACTGCAGCATTGTAACTGGTTGTAATTCATAAAACAAGAGAACCCAGATATTGGGTTCCAGTGATCCTCCTCTTCAAGCATAGCAATCCTTTGCATGACTTACAGAAAGCATTGAGAGTTGCTCAGTCATTTAACATTTGCATTTATTAAGAACTTGCTCCTGTACACTAACCACAGTCCCTCTGAGTTGCAAGTCAAACTCTGGAGGGGATTCCAGAGTTACTTAGACTATAGTTACGTGAAAGCCCATAAACTATGTTAATCAGGTTAAAATTGAGGGCTCAATATTGGCTTCTTTTTTTTAAAGGAGGAATGTTAGGGGAAAATCTTTGCAAGCAGACCAGTGTTTTTATAAAATCTGAGAATAGTATTGCACAGAAAAAAATGTAATTTTAAGGAAATGTTCTTTCCACCATTAAATTATGCATTGTTCAAGCAAATCATGGAAAGAGGACTAGTCCATACCTCCTAGCTTCTATATATGATAGTGATTCTCAAAGTTTTCTACTGGTGATCCCGTTCACACAGCAAGCCTCTGAGTGTGACCCCCCCGCTTTATAAATTAAAAACACTTTTAAATATATTTAACACCATTATAAATACTGGAGGCAAAGCAGGGTGTGGAGAGGAGGCTGACAGCTCATGACCCCCCCATGTAATAACCTTGCAACCCCTTGAGGGGTCCCAACCCCCAGTTTGAAAACCCCTGATATATTAAGTGGTGGCACTGCTGAATCAGAATAGTTTCTCACATATTACAGGATTCAGAGATGATACAACTACTTTTCTAGTAGATTAACCTGTGGCAAAGAGCACTGAGCTTATTCTACAGGTGCAAAATGGAAAATCTACAAGTGTTCCAGTATGAACTGATCCCAGTGTCTTCATGCATAACATTGCTAGAAACTAATGGGAAACGTCACTCAAACCAAGGTCTTGTCTACACTTAAAAATTAGATTGACCTAGCTACTTCACTCAGGGCTGTGAAAAATTTTGCACCCTGAGCACCATCATTAAATCAACCTAATCCCCCTGTGCAGATATGGCTAGGTCAACAGAAGAATTTTTATGTCGACCTAGTTACTACCTCTCAGTGAGATGTATTAACTACATCAATGGAAAAGCCCCTTGCTCCAGTGTAGGAAACAACTATACTACAGCGCTTCAGTGGCACAGCTGCAACACTATAGCTGTGCTGCTGTAGCAGCTGTAGTGTAGACATACCCCAAGATAAACTGATGCATTCCAGTATCTGAAGTTTTTGTGTTCCAAATCTTCATATTAAAAGGCTAAAAAATCCCACATTTTTGGACCCTGAGGGATGCACTTTAGGCACTTTTCCCATAGGCATTTTAATCTCAGCATTAATCTATTTAACAATACACTGCTTCCATTGAACAGCCATTTTATTAATAAATACTACCTGGACATGCTTGAAAGCTTTTATGGTGTTATACAATGTTTCATGACTGTTAATTTTATAGATTTGTGCTAGTCTCGCTCTAACTGGATCCTCCTAACTATAAAGAGCTTTAGAAACTTATTGAGCTTATATAATAGCAAATATTTGGTGGTGAATCAATAGGTCATCTTGTCATGAAGAATAATGTTAAATAGAATAGGCAAAGGTTACTATTTTCACAGCATGGTGATGTCTTTTATGGCAGATCACTTGCTTCTCTTATGCATAGCTGCAGCTGGTTCCAGAAATATGGAGGATCTCACAAAAAGTGGGGCAGGTAAATAGGATGAACATAGACTGGAGAAATCCAGGCTGAACTGGAATGCAATGCAGCAACTATAGCTGGCTTCAAGTGAAGTAAAAAAAAACACTCAGTGGGCTTCTGACTAATAAAGAAGTTGAAGTTTGAAAAGAGGTGAGTCCATGCTGCCTATTTGGTCAGCTACAATAGAAATAAGCATACATCCAGCATAAAATCCTAAGCAAACAGCTATAGCCAAGAAAAATGGGCAGAAAAATCAGTCACCTTAGCAGAAGAAGAGAGTTTGTCTACAACAAAAGTTACATACCAGTTAAAGTGGCACAACCTCCATTAATATGGATGAAGTTATTTCCCATAAGGCATAGGAAATAAGCTATACCATTATAAGGAACTATTATACCAGTATACCTCTGTCTGTGCTAGGGGTTGTAATGGTATAACAAATTTGGTTAAAAAAAATCACACACCTAACTGAAACAGTCATATTGGTACATAAATCATGTGTAGATGAAGACTAAGGAAGTGGAGATTAACTAATTTTGGGATGATGGATTTGGAACAGGAAAGTGAGGGAACCTTTCAGAGGTGATGAGAGAACAGTTGTCCTTGTATAAGGCACAAAGACATGGCATTTCTTCCAGATGGCACTCCTGATCAAACACTCCTATGTGAAAATGTTAATGTAACCTTGCCTGCTATGATAATGAACTCTTTCACCTTGGACCTGACAAGCAGGCTTGGTATGGGATAAGGGGAAAGTTCTCTGGTCAAAAGGGACAGGTTGTCAGAATGACAAGGGAATGGACAGAGAGGTGGGCTGTTGATTTCTAGAGAGAGAATTTATTTATTTTTTCCTCTAACTAAGTTAAGGGGAGCCTACCAGACTCGGCTTTGCCAAGTATATAGACGTTTTATGTTGTTTTGTTTTACTAGCAGGTTGTTGGTAAAAGTTGGGAAATTGAGTCACAAATCCACCCAATTTAGGTTTAATCAATTTTTGCCTTTATTTATACAATTTCAGACAGAATTAATGTCACTTATAGTGTCTGAACATACATACATTCATGCCAGGCAAATTACAACAGACAGGATAGAACTGGCACTGGGAAGTCCTTCCCCCCTTCCTTGATAATCATCACCTTCTCTGTTCCATTGGTCTGGTTCTTCAATCCCATCCTTCAGTTTCTGGTCTGGTGTGTCTCCAGTATGGGGCCATGTTCACTTAGCTCTTTTATACAGTTCTATATTACAGATTAACTAATCTTTATCCAATTGCCTTTTATCATATTAACCCTTTGGGTTTTAGGTAACCTGTATATTATGCACATGCAAGCTTCAGTTAATCAATTTCTGCATTTTTCATGCTGTTTTTTGCACTTTCTGAGTCATGTCATTTTATCACCCTGTCCTGGGTTTTTCTTTTGTTACAGGTTTGTTTGTGTTTACCGCAAAACTGCCAGCACAATATGTTACATTTGTTCTGTCATCAATGACATAATTTGAAGCAGCTTAGCAATTGTGTGTAAAAGAAGATTTGGGAAAACCATACTTATGCCATCAAGATATTTGCCTAAGTGTTACCTCATCTGTACTCATTCACTATCCATAATTACAAATTATTAAAATATATCTATCAAAGCTTTTAATTTTACCATTTAGCAATCCTTCATTTTATATTTCAATATTATAAGTCAGTATATCTTTTATCTGTTGGGGGGGAGGGGATTTTGGAAAGCAGGCTATGATTCTTTAATGTCAGCATTTCTTGTCCTCTTTAAATATGGGTTTTCCATAAAAAGTCCAGTTTTGTTTGTGAATCATTAGAAAGAAACTTAATTCTAATTTTTCCTGTGAATGCATTTTGAGGGGTTCTCAATTTTAAGGCCTTGATATTTAGTTGCTTCTAATGGTACCCCAACAACCATTTTCTCTGTATTTTTAACCAATCTTGCTTTAAAAATTAGTATCATGTCAGGTATTTTCATGCAGATTACCCCAAAAGAGATGAGAATCCATCAATGCCTAAAGAGAGAGATTAAAGGATAAGGAGATTCTGAAGTTTAAAAAAGGGAAGAAGGAGGATCCGGGGAACTACAGGCCAGTCAGCCTCACCTCAGTCCCTGGAAAAATCATGGAGCAGGTCCTCAAGGAATCAATTATGAAACATTTAGAGGAGAGGAAAGTGATCAGGAACAGTCAGCATGGATTCACGAAGGGGAAGTCGTGCCTGACTAACCTAATTGCCTTCTATGATGAGATAACTGGCTCTGTGGATGAGGGGAAAGCAGTGGATGTGTTATTCCTTGACTTTAGCAAAGCTTTTGATACCGTCTCCCACAGTATTCTTGCCGCCAAGTTAAAGAAGTATGGGCTGGATGAATGGACTGTAAGGTGGATAGAAAGCTGGCTAGATCGTCCGGCTCAACGGGTAGTGATCAATGGCTCCATGTCTAGTTGGCAGCCGGTTTCAAGCGGAGTGCCCCAAGGGTCGGTCCTGGGGCCAGTTTTGTTTAATATCTTTATTAATGATCTGGAGGATGGTGTGGACTGCACTCTCAGCAAGTTTGCAGATGACACTAAACTAGGAGGCGTGGTAGATACACTAGAGGGTAGGGATCGGATACAGAGGGGCCTAGACAAATTAGAAGATTGGGCCGAAAAAAACCTGATGAGGTTCAACAAGGACAAGTGCAGAGTCCTGCACTTAGGACGGAAGAATCCCATGCACTGCTACAGACTAGGGACCGAATGGCTAGGTAGCAGTTCTGCAGAAAAGGACCTAGGGGTCACAGTGGACGAGAAGCTGGATATGAGTCAACAGTGTGCTCTTGTTGCCAAGAAGGCTAACGGCATTTTGGGCTGTATAAGTAGGGGCATTGCCAGCAGATCGAGGGACGTGATCGTTCCCCTTTATTCGACATTGGTGAGGCCTCATCTGGAATACTGTGTCCAGTTTTGGGCCCCACACTACAAGAAGGATGTGGAAAAATTGGAAAGAGTCCAGCGGAGGGCAACAAAAATGATTAGGGGTCTGGAGCACATGACTTATGAGGAGAGGCTGAGGGAACTGGGATTGTTTAGTCTCCAGAAGAGAAGAATGAGGGGGGATTTGATAGCAGCCTTCAACTACCTGAAGGGGGGTTCCAAAGAGGATGGAGCTCGGCTGTTCTCAGTGGTGGCAGACGACAGAACAAGGAGCAATGGTCTCAAGTTGCAGTGGGGGAGGTCCAGGTTGGATATCAGGAAAAACTATTTCACTAGGAGGGTGGTGAAACACTGGAATGCGTTACCTAGGGAGGTGGTGGAGTCTCCTTCCTTGGAGGTTTTTAAGGCCCGGCTTGACAAAGCCCTGGCTGGGATGATTTAGCTGGGAATTGGTCCTGCTTTGAGCAGGGGGTTGGACTAGATGACCTCTTGAGGTCCCTTCCAACTCTGATATTCTATGATTCTAAGTTTAACTCACAATTCCTCATGGATCTCCTGCCTAGTTATTAGCATCTATGGCAGCGGTCACACCTAGTGGATATGGTTCAGTGGGCGGCAACTCCGCCGAGTTGATACAGTACTTTGGCAACAACTCCCCCTGGTGGATAAATGCAGGGGGCAGTAGGCGAACCTGGGCCCTCCCACTCCACCAGATTCCAACCCAGAGTCCTGGGAAGCTGGTTTGGCTGCTCGCCTGTCAGTGTCTTGTGTCAGCTTCATGTCAGCTTACTAGGTCACTTCCTACTTCAGTCTGCACCCCATCTGGCCACGTCCCGTCCCTGGGGAGAGTCGCCTTCTGGGTTTCCCACCCCAGTCCTAATTGCTGTGTGTTGTGGCTCCTCTGCTCACTGACTCGGTGTGGGCTCAGCTCATATTCTCCACTGGCGCTCCCAGGGCACATCCTCCTCCCTGGTTTACAAGCTCCTGACTGAGCTGCCTGGCTGGCTTTTAAACCCTGCCTCCAACTCGACCATGCTCAGCACAGGTGGAACGATGAGGACTCCGTAGCTCAGAGTTGCTCCTTAACCCCCTCCTGTCCAGTGAAGGGCTTGTACACCCTGTCACACATGGGCACAGGTGTCCTTGCCCAGTAAAGTGTATCACCAGAAATGCAGCAGATGAACAAAGGGGAGACACAGAAAGACAAGGTACATTTGTGAGCTGGCATGGAGTGCAGATGACAAACAGCAGAGAATGAGGAGAGGAATCATCCAGTACCACCTTCTAAAAAGAAAGAATGAATGAAAAAGAGAGGCTAGTGAAATGGCATGATCAACAACTTAGCATTATTAATTATGTGACAGCATTATCAAGATCTTAGCAATTTTAATTATGTGACAGCTTCCAACCCACCTCTTCAAACAATTGTCTTTTCCATGTTAATTCATGACAATTAATTCAGCATAGCTGTAATATTTGGAGTGTGAATGGATGTTGTTTAAAAATGAGTGCTTTCAGACTTGATTCCTTGTTAGAGTTGTAGAGTTTAAGGCCATACGGGACCACCTGATCATCTAGTCTGACCTCCTGCATATCATGCCACCAACACCCCCACACTAAACCCATCAACTGTATTTAGACCACAGTACCACAGCCCATTGATGGGCTGTACATATTTAAACAAGGGCTTCTAACAAAATGTCTCCCTTTATCCACGCTTAACCCCATGAAATGGGAAATGCACTTGCAGAGAAAAGGGATGAGTGACTGAGAACTCTATTCATTTGACTTCCCATTTAAACAAATACACTTTCTCATAACCACAACCACTGCTGAGGCACACCAGCTGGCATTCAAACTAATGCTAACAGCCACTTGCTAGAAATGCTTCTGCTTTGTTCTCACTGTTCAACTTCTGTAATTTAAGGGTCTCTTCCTTTAGAGATTGCCTGACACATGACACATTCCACAGGCAAAATAATTGCTGGTCTGAATTAATTTTATATGCCCATGTGTTGGGCTGGTGCCAAATTATTATGAATTGCCATAATTTATACGAATAAATGTGGAAAGCATGAGTTTGGTATGGCTTGGTATGTCTGAACCTACTAGAAGATTCTGGGAGCAGGATTCTCTTACCATTAGATGAATGAAGTGGAAAATTACTAGAGGTGCTGAAACTGCACTGGATTGGTTTACAACAGCGTGATGAGCATGTATGTTTCAACACCAAACTTTGAAATATCAGCAGAGAACCAGCTCACAAAGTAAAGAACATGTAAAATCATTTGATCAGTGGGCTTGGCGCAAGTTGACCTGGGTCAAAGTGACCAGTTCGGATGGCATCACGCTGGGAGCTTAAGTAAATGATTGATGAGACAGTAAACAATGATTGAGTTTGGTCTGTCTGTGTCTGCTTTGCAGTCCCTTCCAAAATATTAATTACAGTATACCAGTAATAAACGCCCACAAGGCATATTTCTGGGACATGTGACTCCTTTGAGAACAAAAGGTATACATTCTAAAGAAATTAAATTAGTTAGATCAATTCCCCAATTAACATCTGAAGAGGAACATGACACTGTAAGGCAGAGGGCATGGAGCGACATAGGCTTTGCTTTGAGGGATCTTTGCGGGATCCTAGAACCAGAGGGCTCAGAGTAACCAAAACTCTGCTTCGGGGGCCCCTGGACAGACCAAGTACCTGAGAGGGGAAGGAAAAGAAGAGAAGTCTCCATCTAGAATTGGTATATATGCCTGCTTTGTTTGCCAATCAGGATACTGTGTAATGCCAACATAGTTACTAAGGGTTTATGCTTGGGGAGCTAAGGCTTATAGGAAAAGATATGTACTATGTAATCTTGACTGCTTGTGTGATTCTTTCTCAAATAAATTACTGTGCATTAAGCATATTGGTTTCCACGTTCTCACTGGTACCAGTAACATCTGCCCAGCTGTGGGCCATAAAATATCCATTTCAACACCATGGGATAATAGTCATTTCAGGCAGGGATGACTCAGCAATATCCATAGGGCTGGGGAGATGGGAGTAACTGGGCAGGAATCAAAAGTTGGGAAATCACTCTGACACTCCCTTCAACATGGCTACCAGATTTTAACAAAGGACTCCCAAAAGAAGTCCCCTCCAGCCCATCACTGCAATTCCTGCAAGGAGATTGGAAACATTCTGTCACTCCCAGGAGACAGCCCATTAAAATGTTAATGTAAATGAAAGCTCTCCCAGTAAGTGGATGAAACATTAAGAAACAAATCACTGAATTTTAATCATATGCTACTGCTGGATGTTCTGAAGGCAAACTAGCAAACCAAGTGAGAAGTACTGGAAAATTACCTCAAAAGAAAAACAAATCCACAAATATTCACTGATATTTCTAACAATGACTCTCATACTTTAGTTCTTTTTTGTATTCACTTTCCTTTACTATTCTAGGAAAAACTTTACTAAAGTGAGTACTCATGAATTGCTAAGTTTAAACTCAAATGCTCAGCTATTCACTGAAAATGAATGTGCAATTATATATTTGATTGCGTATTTTTTTCAGTGTAGTCTGTATTGGTTATTGACATGAAGAGATAAGAAATGCTTCCACATGACTTATGCTGCTAACCAACATGGCATACATTTTGAAGTTTGAATATTTGCGATGAACTCTTCATAAACAACCCACAGACCTAGAATTCTTTGCTAAAGAAATTGATAAATAATATTAAATAATGAAATAGAGAAAAACACAACTTGTTTATGGACAATTTGTGAATCTAAAAAGAGGACACATTAATTGACTAAATTATCCTTTATGATTTATTATCCAGGATGGATTGCATCAGCCAATCCGGAGAAGCAGAAGAACATTTTTCTCTCCATTCCAGCCATGGGGAGACGAAAAGCATTTCCCCCTTTTCCTCTTTAGGGAGACACATTTTCAGCAAAAAAAGTTTTAAAAGGGGCCTAGTATCTATCAGTTAGGAGTGTTTTAATATGGAGGATAATTACACTGGCAGTTATGAAAGTGCTTACATTTCTTTGCTAAATACAGGCAAGGGCTGTTGAATGGATAGCACAGAGCAAACCAGAAACTCTGTGTTTGACTTCTTCCCCACAATGGGCAATCATCTTTGTGATGCAGAATGTATACTGACACTTAGGACCTGACCTTGCCTTTTGTGTTGCATGCAGCTGATCAGCTTCACCCATGTGGTGTTGCATTGAAGTTAACTTGACTGTAATGATCCTCCATGCAGATGCATCTGTCCATCTGTACACTACACAGCACAGGAGTCCGTCTCTACTTTAGATCTACCCACAATGTACTATTGGGTGAGATTAGAGTAAAGCTGGCCGGTGTGATGATAAACTAGAATACCTGGGGAAATGCCAGTGTGAGGAGAGTGTGGGCTGAAGACAAGCCAGGCACATTGATCAAATCATTGACAAGGGGGTTGAAAAACAGGACTGAGGGCAGAGGAGAGAGACCCTGGGAAACAGGGAAGGGAACAAATTTCTAACAGATTGTCTTTGACAAAAAAGGGGTAGGAGATGGGCATTGCTTTCTAGAACCACGCTGCATCTAAGCTGAGGTGTCTTATCTTGGGAGAAGTTTTAATCTAGATAGATTCTGCAAATCATTTCTTTTTTAACTATAATGTTTTCTCTATTTTAGTAATAAAACTATATAAGTCTTAGACTTTGTGTAATTAATCTCCTCAAAGAGAGCAAAACTATAGCTCTCTTGGAAAAAGTAGTTAAGGAGGTAGAGTGTCTGCAGCATGTCTCTTCTCATCAGGTGTTTCATAAAAGGATGCAGACTCAAGGGAGAAGCCCACCAGCCAAAGAGGGATGCAAATGGTAAGGGTGCTGTGGCAGGAGAGCCTGAGAGCAACACGGTCTCCATGTTGGGAAGACAACTCCATTGACATTACTGGAGTTTTGATCTATGCTTGAATTTGGCCTATATATAAGACTACATTCAGCAATACTTTTAACTAGGAAAAGAGGAATAGCAAATAGTATTTCTATGATTAAATACTAAATATATTTGCAACTTGCTCAAATTATCATTGCTTTTGAAACTTTACCATCACATTATAAATAAAATAATGATTATATGAACTCAACATACTTAAGTAGTTTTCTGCTCTAAAACTCTTATAAAACATTTTTTAAAAAAAGGTTACTGGCACATGAAAGAGAGAGAGCTTATGTGGATATTAGGCACCATGCCTCAATTTGCTTTGCTTGTGCTTAAGGCTAGTCCTTGGTAAATGAATAAAAAGAGCCCTTGAAAAATAACTCTGGAGATTGATTTTGCTATGTTAATCCCAGTCCTTCTAGAATGAGTGATGGAGCAGATAGAAGGAGGAGTGAATAAAGATTATTTTCTTTTGTGCTGAGAACTCAGGTAAGTATACTTTGATTAATAATATATACTTTATTATTGTGTGTTTGTGTTTACATACAAGGGCATCACTTAAGGCAAGATGATGATAGTAAAAATTGATTTTTACATATTAATTTTATCTTGCCCAATGTTTCATTTTTCCAGAAAAATGTGACACTCTCTCCATCTTATGCTATGACATTTATCTTGCACTCATAACACTGGGAAGTTATATAGGCAACACTCCAAAACTGCTTTAGCTTTTATTGGCAATGCTTATTAGTGATAATTCCTCCATCAGGTACCTTTCTACTTTCATGCATCAGCAATAACTTTCAATACCTAACAGCCACTGGGCACTTGGCCCAAAATGTCCTTCAGTCATTCACAGTGACCTGATTTTAAAAGTGCTCTGCAGCTGCAGCCCTCACTGAAGTCAATGGAAGCTGCAGTGCTCAGCACCTTTGAAAATTAAGACCATAATTAGCTAGCTGGGATTTAGTCCATAGTACATTTTCAGCTGTATAAAAGATTTCAGTTTTGCTTCCAAAAAGATTGACTTTCTATGTGCCTTCTTTTTGGCATGCAGTTTGGTGCAAAGTACCAAGTAGGCTTGTAGTGATCCTGCCATTTCGAGAGCTCAGTTATTTGTATGTTGGGGTCATTTTCCTGGGGGATTTAGACACAATTAATTATGGGGAGAAGGTTTTACTGGACTAGAGCCAGAGTTTAAAGCTTTTCTAACAATACATTTCTATAGGTCTGTGAACTTTCTGCTCATAAAAGGTGAAAACCTGAAGACTGAAGTCCTGTTCATCTATAGAACAGATGCAGCCAAGGTGATAGTAGTGCTTGCTTCCCCTTACACTGCCCTGCCAATATTCATCAAACTTAATTTGGAAGGCGCACTTCTTGGAGAGATAAGGGTAGTTCAATCTCCCATGCCCTTTTAGTCCTTGATTTTTCTCCTTGGAATGGCGAAGGTCTGAAAGCACTGGCCTCATTCTCACAAGTAGATTAGAGAATAGTGCTGCAAATTCATGATAGCAGAGTAAACTGGATAGTAAAATTAATGTCAATTTCCCTCCAGAAGTATGTAACATATCTTAAAAGTAACCCAGAAAATTCCAAGCGCTTGGATCTCTAATTCATTAATGTCATTTTATGTCCTGTACGCTATGCAAAATGGCCTTCAAGCAGCTGGAGATGGCCATTGGAGAGTTCCCTCTGTGCAAGAGAACTCTGAGCATATGGAGATCTGGTGGAGGCAGTTCCTGAGCTAGTCATCCCTCACAGACATGGCAGGGGAAGGAAAGGGCATGCTGGGGATTTTAAAGGATAATATTTGGCTTTAGGAAGAAGCGGCGAGGTACCATGATGGAGAAAAACTCTGCTACACTTGATCATCCACTGGTCTAATGTCTCTGAGTAATAGAACTGGCCAGAACATTTTTGAAAACATGAGCTGAAACCCTTCATGGGAAAGTGACAGTTTCAACTATATTTACAATGGAAAGGTTTCAGAGATCCCAGGTGGACTGTCTGGTTACTTCCAGAATGCAAGAGAGACCTGAATTGAAAACCTGACCTTTTAACCCGAAAACTGACCTTTTATCACAATTCTATTTTGTGAAATGTTTGAAATGTTTTGTTTCAGAACAAAAACAAAGTTCAAAACCTCAAAAGTTGTAATGAAATGGAACTGTCTTTCTCTGGCCAGTTCTACTGAAAGACCTCCTGCTTGTGGCATAAGTTTATCACTGCCCTTGTGCAGCTGAGAATTTGGGAGTCTCAGCCATCTCCTTGTATCCTCCCTAGTTCACTTTGTCTGAATCAAGCCCTAAATATTTATCTCCAGTTCTGTTCTTTCTGGTATAGCCAAAAGGCTGACAATCCCTGGATCATTTTCTCTCTTCTCTTTGAACATCAATATTCAAGTTTATATTCTGGTAGGTGACTTGCCCGACTGTCAGCATTTCCTCTTGGGGAGGATGAAGAAAGGATTCTAAACATGTTGTGAGCACTTCTTTCTCCAAGAAGTCACTTTTAGAGTCACACATTTCTCAGACCTGTTTCCTGAAACCTTTAGGAGCTCACCAAGAAGGTGTCTCAAAAAAATTGTGGTGAAGCACAGTGTTGTTAGTTTGTGAATGTGATGATGATAATTAACCACCTGCCAAAGGCCTTAAAATACTTTAAATATTTGATCCTCACAACACTTTGTTGAGGGAGGTAAGTACCAATCACAAATAAACTGGAGTAAATAAATAGAGTCAAAGAGGTAAAATCTTTATTGAAATTCTATAATAGGGAAGAGGGGGGAATCTTAGGAAGAAGCTTATCCCACTGGACTATAGCTACCTGAAATATCCAGATCTTACACGCTGTGTAGTTCCTACAAGTTACAGTTACCCCAGAACACACTGCCTGTCTCTCCATCTCTCCCCAGTCAAGGAAAAGCCCTGGAATTCTTCTGATTTGAAGGAAGCAGACAGCCAAGGCTGGCTACATATTAGCAAACTATTACCTAGCAGCTCTGTGTTCTTGGGGAACCAGTACTCAGCCTGTCTGACTCACAAAAGATCCCCTCCCTCCCCCATCCTCTACTTGAACCAAATCTGCATCAGAAGAAAGACTTACAAAAAACAATGAAAAGGCAGTGGGAGACGCACCTAAACCCTTGGGATAAGGTTGACAGAATTGGGGAGAGGGATAGCTCAGTGGTTTGAGCATTGACTTGCTAACCCCAGGGTTGTAAGTTTCAATCCTTGAGGGGGCCACTTAGGGATCTAGGGCAAAATCAGTACTTGGTCCTGCTAGTGAAGGCAGGCAACTGGACTTGATGACCTTTTAGGGTCCCTTCTAGTTCTATGAGATAGGTATATCTTCATTTTTTTTAAATTAAGGAAACTCCCCTAGCCTCATTTACATTGAAGATGGGACAAGGAGGCATCTCCATTAGCATACAGAATGGAGAACAGAGATTCCAAGACAAGAACCGCATGGAACTCTGGGACCAGAAAAGCAGGGAAGCACTGCATCATGGGGGAATCTCTGCTCCAGATATTAATGAACCCATGTCTGCACACACCCAGCTCAGTAGTTATCAGACCAATTCTAGTCCACGAAAGCTTATGCTCTAATAAATTTGTTAGTCTCTAAGGTGCCACAAGTACTCCTGTTCTTTTTGCGGATACAGACTAACACGGCTGCTACTCTGAAATCCTTTATTGGTATTCAAAATAGTGAAGCTCCCTAATTGCATTGTAAGCTCCCTCCAAGGAACACTGCCCAAAGCCAGGAATGATCAATTCCCATGTCTAGCCTGAACAAAACAACTTTGATATTCTCCCTTGTTTACACATAAACAAATCTAGTGTTCTCCCTTGAACCGTTGTTGTTTCTCTACAAAAACTCCTACCCATGCTCAAATAAGTGTTCTGATGCCTGGATCCAAAATCTGCATCAGTTCCATTGGGACTTCATCTTCTCCTGACTGATCATGCTGGGGGTTCTGCCTGTCTCCAGCACTCCGGACCCTCAGCTACCACCACCACCTGGGACCCCCAATCGATTCAAGCATCACAGAGTGGTGAGAACCCAGCTCTCGCTCTCTCTCTCTCGCTCTCTCTCTCTCTAAGTATAGCTTTTTGATCCTGACTTGTGTGATAAGTTATAGTTTTCTAAACCTGACTTTTATAATCAAATTTAAGTTAAATTTAATATTGTAACTGTTTTGTTTGTTTGATTCCCTATGGTTATTACCTGGTAATAAATAACTTTCATGATTAAGCTGGTTGCTTCTCTCTCTCTCTCTCTCTCTCTTCCCCTCATGAGTGGTTTTTTTGGTTTCCTCGTACCTAAGCTAAAAGATCCCTGCAGCACCCAAAATTCCTGTGGGGTTTGCTCAGCAAGTAGGTTACTACCAGAACAATTGTAATGTGAAAGTGGGGATAGAGATGTGCTGAACCTGGGACATACAAGGGTGGCAGCTTGGAAGTGCTGCTCGACCCAGTCTGCTGAGTCCAGGGGCATATGAGGGTGGCAGATTGAAAGTGCGGCTTGACCCAGCCTGCTCAGGTGTGCTCTATTCCGGTGTGGTAGTGATGACATATGAGGGTGACAGCTTGGAGGTGCTGTTTGACTCCGCCTGCTGAGTCCAAGGGCATATGAGGGTGACGACTTGGATGTGCTGCTCGACCGAGCCTACTGAGGCCAAGGACATATAAGAGGTCAGCTTGGGAGTGCTGATTAACCTGGTCCTCTCAGATGTGTGTGTGTTAGTCTGATTCTGGGGCTGGGAGAACCCAGCCCTGGGGAACCTAGGTCCTGCAGGATAGTTCCATTGGGAGGGAACTTGCAGCAGGGAGAAGTAGAGCTCTGTATGAGAAAACAAGTGGTAAATTGAGAGAAGTACAGACCCCCCCCCCACATATACACCCCAGAAGAGTAATCCTAATAAATGAGCATACCCCAAAGTAATAGGCAAAGCTGGTAAGAAAACGTGTAAGAAGCTTTTTGGTGGATGGTAGGAAGGACTCTGTGTATTCCTAATATTTTAACCAAAGAGCCCAGAAAAGTTTGAGTTTGGTTTATTTCAAGATTAAGGCTAAGGTTAAAGATTATTATTATTTACCAACATAATTTGCCTAGTCAATTGCTAATATAAAGATTCTCTATGGCTGTGAGAAACAAAAGTATTGGGGCCATATGATATAGTAGACACTACAATATTTCCTATCTGAGTTCAGTATTTCAAACTTACCTGTTTTTTTCCAGGTTTCCCAGCAATAACTGGCCATTTTATCCATTCAGTTAAATAATTTGGGAAGTCTCATGAAAAGCCTCAAGTTAGTATTATTTTGAGATGTACATATTTACATATTTGTGTACTTCATCTTTTTGCAGAAATATTAGAAATTATTCAAAGAAGTTATTTATCACTGGTATGGCATTGAAGAAGAATCTTTTATTCCCCCCCCCCTTTTCATTGTGCCCCCAATTCCCAGCTGTGGCCAAGGAACACACAGTACAGCTGAGGTGGAGGTGAGAGAAAGGTGACTTTAACTCTCCTTTACACTTGTCTGATCCTATGCTAGCTATGCACCAGGTTTCTCCCTTAGCACAAAACCAATGGGACTACTCACAGGCTTAAAACTAAGCACATACTTAAATGCTTTTGTAGATCAGGGCCCTAATAGTCCACATTATGTTGGCTGTTATAGGCCAAGCGGGGCTGTTTTAGCAGCCAGGGATTGCTGGGACACAAGGAATCTCTACCTACATTCCCTTTCCCCTGGCCTCATCTCAACATGCCAGCTGAAGGGAAGGAGGTGGCATAGGAGCCATTATGTATCTACCAGTGGAAAGTAGGAATCCTGTGTCTAGCTACCCTGGCTTTTGGGTAGGGAAGCTTTGCATTGACAGCATGTAGAAAGGGGGTGTGTATGCAGGATAGAATCTGGGGTTATTCCTTTATCAAGCACTGCTGTTAGGAAATGGAAAAATAGCATTGTACTGAAACTGTAATACAATGATAATTGTATATAACTTAACCTATTTTCCAGACTCCTTTTTTTTTTTCATATACTGCACTCTGGTCTTAATAGGCTAATCGTCCTTTCTCGGGCTAGTCGAGTTAATTCCTGGGCATCCGACATGCCTTTTTAAATCATTTTGACAGTATAAAAAGGGCATTCTTCCTGAACTGTACTCAGCTGTTTGATTTATTAAGAGTGTGAGAGTGACTGTCCTCTGTCTCAGGGATAATAGCCACTGCACTGATACAGAAGTACATTACTGGTAACAGTAAAAAAATGAGGCTGTATGATAGACGTCATTTTCAACAAATAGAATCTCTGTGTCTCTGTAGCAGAGCGCGATACATAGCGAGAAAAATTATTTGTGAACGTTTTGATGACTTCTAAATAAAATTTTGCTTCCCCGTCTCTTCTTTGTTCTTCATGAACATTTGAGTGAGTGCTATTTTGTTTACATGCATGCTGATCAAGAGCAAATTTCAGCCCTGTAGCCAAGATTTGCTTAATGAAAAACTTAAAATAATTTCAGTAGGAAGTGGAAGTAGCTTACAAAGTTTAGGTCATCCAGTTAGGGAAAGAAATAATACTGTGTGAGTTAGGTGGTCATAATACAAGTACTGAATACTCGAATAGTCAAAATGTGTAGAGTGACGAAAGCAGCAGCATGTCAGGCCACTACTCACAGGAGCCAGTGTCGAGCCCAGGCAGCTCCTCCGGTGCGGCTGTACCACCCCTAGCCCTGCCCGCTGGGGTGGGTAATAGGCTAACTGGCAGCCACTTGCATACACTAGCGTTACGAGGGATAGCTGCTGGTGAACCCAATGCCCGCCCCAGTGGGTAGGACAGGGGAGGTTATAGCCACGCTGGAGAAGATGATCAAGTTGGGTGTTGGCTCCTGCGAGCGGTGGCCCAACATGCTGTTGCTTTCACCACTGCGGTTCCTGGTAGAGCCCTTCAACTCCACAGATATCCACTTTATGGATATCTGCATCTGTAGAAATACATTTTGTATCTGTGCCGGCTCTAAAATGTGTGATTTTTGTGCTCTCTAGAGGATGAAATGTGCTTGTCCAAATGAATTAATGGGTGAATGAATTAACAAAAAATAACAGTCCATTTGATGGCAGGTTGTGAACAGAAAAAGGGCTAAATTAACCAAATAAAATATTCATTGCAAATTGTTTGCACAGTTCTATTCCTTAATATCACGGTAGCCTATTTGAACGTAACAGTTAAATTAGCAAAGCCTTCCCCCTCCTCCTCCCTTTAACATGTCTACCTAATGTTGCCTACATCAAGTATGGAAGTTAAAGTAAAGCGAACTAATACATGTTCACTACATTAATAGCATACTTAAAGTTATCAAGTGAACCATTGTAAAGAATATCCAGTGAGTGCACAAAATATACAGTATGTCAAGTTAATCAAGAGAGTTTAGTAAAATAATGTAGTGAACAGGACATTCCTTGATGCATGAATAGGCAATATGGATATTGTAGCATTACTCTGTTTATACTTACAGTACACCAAACTACTTAGTGTTGGTACTGGATATTCAGACTGAAAGCAAACAGTTTGTTAAAATAGTTGTGTTACTATTTATGTACAGTGACAACTGATACAATTTAGTTTCAACATCAGTCTGGTATAATATAAGTAAGGAGCTAATCCAGCATGCTATACTAGACATTATCTTTATAGCAATATATAATATAAAGAAGAGTATGATCTAGTATAATTGAAGAAAGGAGAGGAAGAATAGCGAGTTATCCTCTTTTACTAACCAGAGCCCAGATCCAGCATTGAAATCAATGAGATTGCTCATGTGTTTTAAAATTAAGCACATGCTTAAGTGCCTTGTTCAATAAGGGCTTGGGTATATTTTGAAAACTTCCAGGCTCTTAGCTTTTATCTATAAGTAATGCAATTGCATGTGAGTTCTTTATCCTGTCAACTACAAATGCTTGGTTAGAAAACGTAGCAATTGCAATAGGATGGGCATATCTATTAAGAAAACCAGCTATGTATAAGCAGCAGAAGTTTCAGAAGGCCAAAGTGAATGAGAAGTTATTGTGGCTCAAACTACTTAAGGAAAATCCCTTATTCTTTGTAATCTGCTTTTTAAGATGCAACATTTTAAAGCATTCAACTTCCATATTTGGTGGAACAGAGCGATGGCACAAGATTAGACCATGTGTTGTCATTATTATTTTTATTATGGTTAGGGGCCTCAAAAACTGGAAGTGGCCCTGGCCTCTCTGGACCTCTGAGAGGGCCTCTAGCACAATGGAGTCTGGATTTCTGTTGAGGCCTCTTGGCCTGATTCTACTGCTAATAATATTGTGATAGATGGTTGTAATCAGCTCAGACTCTAGAACACTAGATTAACCTAAATCTATACAAGGTTTGCTACTGTAACCCACACACCTCCTGGGTGTTGTGTTCTGTCCCTTCTAATGGCACCAAGACCACTTAAAGCAAGACATAAAAAAATGAGTCTGCTCTACCACCTTAGCTAACAGGCAGTTGGCTTTTAGCTCATGCGGTAGAGGCTCATGCACTAAGCTTCTAAGGTTCTAGGTTCAATTCTGCCCACTGATGACTGGGGTCTGTCAGCATTACACTACCAGCTCCTCCTAAATAAAGGCTAATCTCCTGGTATATTGAAGCTCTCATGGATTCTCTGGATCACATGAAACATATGTCTCTTCTTTGTTTTATTTTAACAACATTGTTTCACTCTTTAGTGTTCTGCAATTATTTAAAAAGGAAATGATAGGAATGGAGAGCTTTTAATAATACATGTTTTTCTTCAATTATATAGCCAATGATTCAGATCTGTTCCCTCTGTAAGTGCATGTCTGTAAATGTCTTCTTTGTTTCATTGCAGACATGATTGCACAATGTACTATTACTACAATGCCACTAGTGATTCTCTAATTAAAGGGGAATTTGTCTCACAATGAGTTAAAAGTGGAACATGCATGTAATTTTTTAAGTCTACATTCCAAAATTGTTAGCTTCTGAATTTTATTATATCTACCAATTTTTTATTAAGAAATAGAAAAATATTCTGAGTAGACAATCCTCCAGCCATCTCTTCCACTTACAGTATGAACTTTTCTCATGGCCCTCAGGCTCTGTAAACACCATTATATTTCAGTTTTGCCTACCTACTTCTAGATGTCACCAGCCTCCATTGCCCAAGACCTCCTTTAGTGCTATTTTGGGCCTGTTTCTGTATCTTTTTCCAGATTTTAGACATCATCTCAACTTGCCAAGTCCCAAATGTAGGATACAATGTGTGACAAAGACTCAAAAAGAGAGATATGAAAAAGTTATTCATGCATGTGGGATTCCTTCCTTTAGTGCAAATAATTCCTTCTATATCTTCAGTTTCATGATTCTTTACTTATGATGCAAATAATTTTCAACAATACAAGTGAGAGACACCAAAATTGGTACCGAAATAAGTAATGTCCCTGGAGATGAGCTGAAGCCTATAAACCTAAAAATCCAAGACCTAATATAGGCAGTACCGGGTTTATCATGGTGCCAGTGGCTCCATCGGGCTGGGCCTGCACTCAGAAGGGGCCCCGGTGTCAGGACCGTGGCTCCAACTCCCCTCCAGGATCTGCCTGCGCTCTGCCCTGAGGCCCCACCCAAAGCTCACTCCTCTGTCTTCACCTGCCTCCCCCCGTCTGACCCCTGGGTGTGGGGCCAGTAGCGTGGCTGGGTTGGGCAGGCTCACAGGAGTCACACCCCAGAGGTCTGCCCTACTCCCCAGTGTAGCTCTGACTTGGGCAGGCTCTGCTGCCTGCCACCTGTGGGGCCCCGCCCACCTCCCCGGGCCGAGCTGCCTGGGACCAGGGCATGGGCAGGGCCATCTCAGCCAGTGTGGAGGCAGTGTGCGGGGCTTGGCTGGGTCCCTTCAGGCAGGTGGGTCCTGAGGGAGCCTGGCCCAGGCAGGCCTCACTCCCACTTTGTCCTGGCTGATTGTGCCACTCCTAAGGGGCCGGAGCAATCCCTGACCGGCCCCAGCTGTGCTGCCGGCTCAGCCCTCACACTGACATAGTCACTTCCCAGCGGGCCAGTGAGTGAGGCTGGGGGGCTGGCAGGGTGTGGGGGAGTGGGTCTCTGGGAGATCTGTGGGGGGTTTCTGTGTGTGTTGGAGCTTTGGGCACTGGGGGTCTGTGTGGGGTACTCCTGGGCGAATGAAAACAGGTCCCCCTGCAGATTTCTTTCCTTCCCTTTAAAAAGTGAAGAAGAAGGAAAGGGAAGCAGCCAGGTGTTTGTGTGTGGGGCTAGGAACGCCCATGGGCTTAGTTTGGTGGGTATTGCCCCCAAACAGAGGTAGCATGGGGGGCACACAGGGTCACATGCCACTGCTCCTCCTTTCTGTGAGTGCAGAGCTGCCCCGCTGAAAAAAGAGGGTGCTGCTCAGCTCTTCTGACTTTGCAGCTGGACGCAACCTTCTGGGTCCTATTGCTGGTTGAGGTCCCCTTCTGTGTGCTGGGTGCCATCCTGTTTCTTGTACAACATAAGTGGCCATGGTGGGGCAGGGCAGGGCAGGGGGCAGGCTGGGAATGGGGGAAAGAGGCAGTGGGGAAGGAAGCGGGTGGGATGGGGAGGGAGTGGAGCAGTGGGGAAGGGGTAGGGAATGGGAGCCCAGCATACGGCATCCCCTTGGCAGCAGTTGGGGCTCCCCTGTTAAGAAGGCCCATCACACCCCCACCCTGACAAGCCCCATCTCCCCTGCACCTGAACCACCCTGATGAGGCCCCCCAGACACCCTCCCCACTGAGCCCCAAGCAGTTGCACCTGGACCAAATGAACATCCCCACCACACCCAGTCACCCCCCCATTGAGCTCCCCACATCTAGACACCCCCTGCTTAGCCCCAACCACCTTCACTTGGAAGTCCCTGCAGAGTCCCATTGCTCCTGCACCTTGAACCCCCCAATGATCTGTGGGAGAAGGGCACTGGGTGGGAAGTGTGGTGTAGAGGGTGCTGTGCAGTTGTGGTTGGAGGTCAGTGTGGGAGGTCTCTGGGTGGAGGGGCACTGGGCATAGAGGACGGGGGGAGGTGTCAGTGAGGGGGTGCTGAGCATAGGGCTCTGTGGTGGAGGTCTCTGGGAAAGGGAGTGCTGGAAATAAGGGTGTGGCACTGGGTACAGGGACAGTGTGGTGCAGGCCCGCCCCTGAGGGGAAGGGGCATGCTGGCACTGCAGGGCGGGGTGGGCCAGTGTGCGTCTGGCAGCTGTGGGTTTGTAAATGCTGCCCTCATGCTGGGCTGCGTGCATGATCCTCCCCCGCACGATTCCCCATTGCCCCCATGAAGGCCCACAAATATGTTTGGCGCCAGGCCCACAAAAAGTTAATCTGGCCCTGATTCATGAAAATTATGTTAACCTCACTTCCAAAATGTATTCTGGTATGAAAACAGGATTAAAAGCAAGGTAGTAAAAGTAGATTAAAGTATATCCAGCAAATTAAAGATATATTTTAGTTTTCTTCCTCAAACTTTTCCTTCAGCAACTAGAACCATCACCGGGGGATACACTCCACGACAGCGAATGGCTATTGCAACCAGAGGACTGAGCTCCTTAACCAGTAATGCTGATTTAAAGAATCACTTTAAAGTCACTTTAAGTACTCAGATGTGATTGAGGGTGGGGTGAAAGTAAACCTGTAACACTTTGCTCGATGGTTAAGAGACATCAGCACATCCTTTTTGTTATTCAGTGGTATATTCAAGTCCTGATCAATACAAGCTGATGGAATTTGGGAAATGGCACACTGAGCAACTGTGACAACAGATGTCAATGCAAAAGGGCAGCAACTCAATTCAGATGTCCCTTAACCTAATGAGAAGTCATGTATGTCTGGGTGAGTAGTAGCTGCAATTACAAAGGATAGAAAATTAGAAGGGAAGGTATCAGTGGCAGTGCATGAGAAGAAAACCCTGAAATCTCACCAGTTCCAAAGCTCATTCTAAATAATTACATGCATCAGGGAGGGAAAGTCAACTTTTGAGGACAGTGGAACATGCAAAGCAAAATCCAGGAAAGAAGAGGGAAGGGACAGAAGACAAATATATAAAACAAGAAATATGCTCCCTTTGACCCTGTACTGCAGGGATTGGCAACCCTTGGCTCGCCAGGGTAAGCACCCTGGCAGGCCGGGCCGGTTTGTTTACCTGCTGCGTCCGCAGGTTCGGCCGATTGCGGCTCCCACTGGCGACGGTTTGCCGCTCCAGGCCAATGGGGGCAGCAGGAAGCGGCGGCCAGCACATTCCTCGGCCCACGCTCCTTCCCGCAAACAAACCGGCCCGGCCCACCAGGATCAAGGCCGGCTCTAGGCACCAGCAAAACAAGCTGGTGCTTGGGGCGGCACATTTTTAGGGGCGGCATTCAGGTGCGGGCCATGCCGCCCCTAAAAATGTGCCCCGGCCGCCCTAACTCACCTCCGCTGCTGCCGCTCGCGCGCCGCTGCTCGCCCTCCCTCCCAGGCTCTCAAACCCGGGAGGGAGGGGGAGAGCCCGAGCGGCTGCGGCGCACGAAACAGCTGATTCGCGCGCTGCGGCTGCTCGGGATCTCCCCCTCCCTCCCGGGTTTGAGAGCCTGGGAGGGAGGGGGAGCAGCGGCGCGCGAATCAGCTGTTTCACGTGCCGTGGCCACTTGGGATCTCCCCCTCCCTCCCGGGTTTGAGAGCCTGGGAGGGAGGGGGAGACCCTGAGCGGCTGTGGCGCGCGAAACAGCTGATTCGCGCGCCGCGGCTGCTCGGGATCTCCCCCTCCCTCCCGGGTTTGAGAGCCTGGGAGGGAGGGGGAGCAGCGGCGCACGAAACAGCTGATTCGCGCGCCGCTGCTCCCCCTCCCTCCCAGGTTTGAGATCCTGGGAGGGAGGGGAAGACCCCGAGTGGCCGCGGCGCACGCGCTGCTTCTTTCTCTCCCTCCCTCCCTCCCTCCTAGGCTTGAGAGCCTGGGGGGAGGAGGCAGGGCTGGGGATTTGGGGAAGGGGCGGAGTTGAGGCAGGGCCGGGGGGCGGGGTAAGAAAAAAACTGGGGGGAGCAGCCAAAATTGATTTTGCTTGGGGCGGCAAAAATCCTAGAGCCGGCCCTGACCAGGATGCTTAACCGTGAGCAGCGTGCCAAAGGTTGCCGATCCCTGCTGTATTGTCTGTGCTCCTTGACTCTTATTTGAACATTATTTGGAAGTTGGAGTCTGAGGCCTTTCCAGGGAATCTTTTTTTCTTCAATTAAATCCTTAAAGAGGAAATATTTCTAAAAGGTGATTTCTAGTTGTTCTCTTTTGCCCCCTATTGGCTCTGTTATTATTTATTTATAAACCAATGCCCTAATGGAGTGTGTTCTTCATCTGTAAAATAGGACAATAATCCTACTTATCAGTGGGATGAATGCTGTATTATGTCAAATCTTGACAATGAGTTGTTGTTGGGGACATAAAAATCATCTCAGATTCCACCTACACTTCGTTCAAATCATTCCCAAAACACATTTACACTCTGAAGCCCATTGGCTTCAATGAGCTTTGGATCAGGCCTTTTATCCATGTGTGCCCCTTTTCTCCTTCAACCCCCCCGCCCCCTCCCCGCCCCTTTCCTCTTGTATGTTCTACCCTTTACTTGTCTTTCAAGTTAATTATTTATGTCCTGATCATGTAACTTTCTTCATGCAGGTAGACCCCTGCACACAACTTTGCACCATTGACTTCCCTGGAGTTATAGGAGCAGGGGTCTCCCCATGCCAAGCTTATTGCAGGATTGACACCTTAGGGCATGGTTATATAGAGATGGGTGTTATTTCACACTGAGATTGAGCATACTGGCTGGTATGTAGTAGGTAGCCTGCAGTAAGAGCATGCACATGCACTACTTCCTGTTTCACTTCTGTTTCAATCCATATAATTGTGTACACATGACAGGGACTTTGTGTGGAATAAGCATGCAACATTCTGGGTGTGTATCCCATGGTCCTTTGCCTTGTTTTTGGGCAGAGTGCATTCTTGGACTTTTCTCCCAGCGCATTGCAAGATACATACTAGAAGTCATAAAATCATAGAAGATTAGGAGGTCTTCTAGTCCAACCCCCTGCTCAAAGCAGGACCAACCCTGTCTTTTAAGTCTTTTAAGTGTTTCCTGTGAAACACTGAGCACATTTATGGATGCAATATAATAATTACAGTGCAAGTTAAAAGGAGAGGTAGCTCTAGGGAGGTTGTTCTAAATGGCAGAGAAACGAAGCAGCAGGTCACAGAAATAAGAACAGGAGAAATGTAGCTGCAGTACTCAGAACACCTGCCTTTAAGCTGCAAGGCTGTGCAGTAACTAATATTTGTTTATTCCACAGGCTATTCATAGACTTTGTGGCTTCCTCTAATTGCCTGAACCCCTGTACTGGCTGTAGGTAGAGGGCATGATAAAAACCTGTTCTAGAAATTAAGGATGAGTCACAAACCCATGATTTCAGCATTTGCCAGGATTCATCTGTGAGTGTTTGCAGAAATTTCTGTGACAACACAGCCCTATTGGTAACCCATTAAGATCTTCACTCCAGAGAAACAACAAGCAATTGATTCAGTATGTACTCTGCTTTTAGTTGATGCTACAGGGTCCCACAGAAGCATACTGTAAAATGGAGTAGGAATAAAACATACATTTTATTTGGAAAATGAACATTGTAGCAGGGTGCTGGTGCAAAAGCACCTAATTACCCCTGCTCAGCCAGCTCCAATCAAGAGAAATAGATTGGGGCTGGTGAAACAGACCTGATGCCTGGCCTGGGGATTGGCTCCACCTGCAGACCTGACAAGCAAGCAGTTATTAGGGCTGGGAGCCAGAAGAAAAGCTAGCTAGGGAAAGGCCACTCTTTTAGCTGCGGGCTGACTGCAGGAAAAGAAGGACCTAATCCTGTAAACCTTGAATATAGCTTAACACTGGTGGTGGGAGAACTCTGTGTGTGTATGCAAATAAATAAAGCCACAGGTGCTACATAACTGGAAGCCTCTCTGCACTTTATTGGGACAGCCAGTGGGCTCTCGAAGAGGGGTGTGACAGAGAACCTGTCACAAATATTTAAAAGGAGAAAGCTAATCTTCCCAACACCATTCTCCTATTAGTGTGGCTGCACTAATATGTTGACTCACAACAGATAATATTCCACTGTCTTGCAAATTTGAAGGTTACTTTAAGATTGAGCATCTGGGGAGCAAATAATTCTGGCTAGAGTACAGCTGGGATGCCCGTGACCTCTCCTAGTTTTCCACTAAAGGACCATGTGGCAAAATGCAAGGGGAAAAAAAACAGTTTAACTCAGCCAATCTTTCATAGTTGGGAGCTATTGGATTTTGGCATGGGGTATGACAGAGGAGCCATGAAAATGAATGCCAGCAAGAACCTGGAATGGGTAACTTGGCTGTTGCAACCAATTAAGTAATTCACTAAGCTCATATTGAAATGCTTTGTAAAATGTAAAAGTCAAGGAGTGCCAGCAGAGTCAGTACATTTATAACATCCCATCTCCATTGAAAAGAAACATCATCTTGAGTGCTGCTGGGCAATCCTAAAGGAATTCTGAATAATTTCCAACTCATAGCTTTATCTTTCTTCATCAGTGCCAGCAAAGAGTAACCCTGAGATGAAACTGAGCCAAATACTAATGTGGCCTCTTTCAGCTTTGAGTTGCTCAAGTACCAGCAGTCTCAAGAAACCAGAGTGACATCACCTGTTCACCTCCAAATTACTTAAGCAAAATACAACTTGCTGGATTTCCCTCAGTGTTCCTGATCTCACTCCTGCCCTCCCAATGCAGTCCCTTGCCACATCACCAATGGGATTTGTTCAAGAAAACGCTTTCTTAAAAAACAACTCCAGCATATGGTGTTATAAAAGGATATACAATGTGAGTTCAGACAGAAGTCTAGAATAGAATCTATATATTTTTAAACAAACACAAATAGGTTTTTTTTTAAATGTTAGCCTCTAAAAATTAAACTGAGGAGCCTTCAATGGGCATACCAGAGATCCTATTGAGCTGAACTTTTAGCCTTCACTTAGTGCCTTTAGTATCCCATTCAGCATGACCAACATTTTAGCAGCTCTGCTTGAGAGTTATACACAAAAGGAAGCACGTTTTAGAAACCAATATTCTCCACACTTGCTAATTAATGTATCAAGTTAATATCCATCCAGAAACTGAAAGCTACTTCCTTGGACTGATGGTTATCATTTCCACAACTTCATGGCACTGCCTCTGTGATGAACAGAACGTCTTTGCATTAGCCGGGATTATTATTCCAGTTGTTGGATACTAACCCTCCCGCTTAGGCCAGTTATCTGCATAGATTTCTTATTGTATTAGAAGAGGAAAAACTTGGATGCTCTCTCCCCAGTGCATTGAGTGTTTGTTGAAATGTTCCAGGTTTATTTTATTTGCACACAGAACAGAGAAATCATGAGGCAGCTGCCGCAGTATCTCCACATAACCAGCAGTGCCACTAACGTGTTTCCACCTGCCCTAAAGAGAATACCAGGCTAGCTCAGTCTCTGTGCCCATTCAATCCTCAGCCTCCCTGAAACTTCCATCAAGGGTGTCAATTAGTGTAACTGTGAGAGCAGACTTGGGGATGTGCCCTGAGAATAGGACTGATAACACCCACACATTTTCACATGCTGTGGGCCACCAAACATATCTAACAGCTTTGAGAGCTACTGTTAGTTTCAATTTGCATCTGTGACCCAGAGGTAGAAAGTGCTGTAACCTATTATCCTTAGCTCGACCATTCTCCTATAATTGTCATGATGTTTGAGAGCCTCATACATTTCTATCCACAGTTCATTCATAGAATATCAGGGTTGGAAGGGATCTCAGGAGATCATCTAGTCCAACCCCCTGCTCAAAGCAGGGTTCATCCCTAGACAGATTTTTGCCCTAGATACCTAAATGGCCTACTTAAGGATTGAACTCACAACCCTCAATTTAGTAGGCCAGTGCTCAAACCACTGAGCTATCCCTCTATCTATTATCTCCTTTTTCTCTCTCCCCTCCCCTCTTTCCCCTGCTAGAGTACTTTAACACCAAGAGAATAGAAATTAACTGATGTTGCTTGATTTAATATCACTCTAAAAAGCTTTAGGGCCTTGCTCACTTTGAGTGCTACTTTATTTGGTATGTAGTCCCAATGAACTGAAAGGAATATTTGTAGTATTCAGCATGGGTAGCAGATTCTCTCCCTTAATTACCAACTGATCATTTGTTCAATAGCATTTGTATGAAACATTAACTTCCTTTGCATAAGGGTGAAATTCTTCATATATTTTTAATTAAACTGAAAGCCTTCCACGTTTGCATAACATGTTTTTTTTTTTTCTATGTTGTATATCTTTGCCTATTCTTTTTAACATTTTTAATGAGTTCTTCTTCTTAGCCAGGAAACCTGCATGGCTTCTCTTTACTGTCTCTGAGCAATTTGTTGTTCTCCACAGTCTGATCCTCACTGACAGTTTTCTTGACTCTATTTTCTGTGCACAAAGAGAAAAACATGCACTTCAGTCTAGATGACTTTCATTTTAGATTAGGGAAAACAGCAATACAAAGTGAGAACAAATATAAAATCTTTATGAGAGAAAAAGCAAAGTATCTGTAAATCGGTAATGTAAAACATTCTGTAAATTCTTTAATCTCTAATCCTCTTGGAGCACTGTCACTAGTGGAAAGGCAGTTGGAGAGACTTTTCATTTCATGGTCAGGGCCGGCTCCAGGCACCAGCTTGGCAAGCAGGTGCTTGGGGCGGCCAGTCCGGAGAGGGGCAGCACGTCCAGCTATTCTGTGGCAATTCGGCGGAGGGTCCCTCACTCCCGCTCGGAGCAAAGGACCTCCCGTCGAATTGCTGCCACAGATCGTGATCGCGGCTTTTGGGGGGGGGGGGCGCTGCTTGGGGTGGCAAAAACCCTGGAGCCAGCCCTATTCATGGTATAGGAAGGATTGTTGTGTAGATAAGGTCCAGAATTGGGAGTGAGTGGAGGGATAGCTCAGTGGTTTGACCATTGGCCTACTAAACCTAGAGGTTCTAAATTCAGTCCTTAAGGAGGGCTACTTAGGGATCTGAGGCAAAATCAGTACTTGGTCCTACTAGTAAAGGCAGGGGGCTGGACTCAGTGACCTTTTGGGGTCCCTTCCAGTTCTATAAGATAGGTGTATATCTCCATATATATTAGGTTCCTTTCTCAGGCATGGGCTTCATGTGTGTCCTAAAGCACATTGAATGCATTCTGTTTCTCATCTGTAAAATGGGAAGATTAATATTTTCTTTGTCTGTTTTGATTTTTGCTCTTTAACAATACCTCCACAGCAATAGAAGAAATATCTGCCTGATATCATTGAAATATCACAACATGTGCCTTAAGTTGTTATAACAGCGCAATTCAGCAAAGCACTTAAGCATATGCTTACGTTTAATCAAGTACTTAAACCCCATTGACATCAATGAGATTAAAGCAACAAAACAAGGATGCCTTCCTGAATCGGTGCCCAAGATTGCAGGGCATTAAAGGGGAGAGTAACTCATACAAAATAAAACATATAACAAAATATAACATAATAAGAATATGAAATGTCCATAGCAAAATGTAAACACTACATTTGTCTCCAAAATAAGGTAGAACTGAGGATGAAGTGAGAAGTGAGAACCCTATATTTATTTTTTAATTTATTTATATTTATTTTGCGTTGCCATCCCCAAACTTTAAACACAAATGAACTTTACCTTTTTGATGTTGCATGGATATAAGCTGCTGTTTTGGAGATAGTTTCAATAGTTTGCAATTCCTTTCATCAACATTGTTCAAAAATTCCCACCAGAACCTGTTATTTTGACTCAAGGGCTACCTGACATACAGATAATAATGTTCACATTTTTGTTTGATGACTTGATGTTATCTCCTGTGTTCTTTGTACATTTCAAGGTAAATAATTTATTGTGAAACTGATTTTGTTCTCAGCAAAGAGGTATAATGTCTCACTTCATTTTAGCCCACTTTCACACTGGCAAAAAATGTGCTTTTTGCATGAAAATTCACTCTTCTCTTTGAACTGGGTCAGTTTTTCACTTTGTGGATCTGACCACTGATGCAGGGGATCAGACATTTGCACTCTGGGTAGAGTTTATTCACTTAGCTGTGGAAGACCGCACAAGCCCCTCTGCCTTATTTAATCCTTCATTGCTCCCGCTGAGTGAGGTGGCTATGAGCAGAACACCTGCACAGGGGGCTCTCTTCAGTCGGTAAGTAGTACTGCCACTTCAGCAGGATTCCTAAAAGTAGCAAGATGTCTAACTAATGTCTATAGCAGGGGTCGGGAACGTTTGGCACGCGGCTCGCCAGGGTAAGCACCCTAGCGGGCCGGGCCAGTTTATTTACCTGCTGACGTGGCAGGTTCAGCCAATCGCGGCCCCCACTGGCCGCGGTTCACCGTCCCGGGCCAATGGGGGCAGCGGGAAGCAGCGCGGGCGAGGGATGTGCTGGCCACCGCTTCCCGCCACCCCCATTGGCCCTGGACGGTGAACCATGGCCAGTGGGGGCTGCGATTGGCCAAACCTGCCACGTCAGCAGGTAAATAAACTGGCCCGGCCCGCTCGGGTGCTTACCCTGGTGAGCCGCGTGCCGAACGTTGCCGACCCCTGTTCTATAGAGATACTGTAGAGAAGGAGATATCCAAGAGAAGATACTCAGTGTCCTGAGCATCAGCACTGTGCTCTCCACTGCATCTCACCCTCATGCATTCCAAAATCATGAGTCAGACCCCTAAAAATCATGAGCTTGTCTTAAAAAACGGGAAAAAATAGTTATTTTAAAAAAATGTGTCTTCTGGTTTTCAAAGCTTTGGGATTCATGTTTCTAGTTTTTCTCCATAGCCTTGTTGTCTGGAGTAACAGGTCTATAAACCCTGCACTAGCCTGGAAGGGGTTAAAGAGCTACTTTGGGCTAGTGTGGTCCTGCCCCTCTGCACCTGTATATCATGCCAGGACTGGAGGAGGAGTTAAAAGGAGGGAGCCCTGGTAAAGGAACAGGCTATTGAGCTTTTCCAGCCTGAAGACAGGGTTGACAGCCTGCAGAGCCTCTGCCATCTCAGAAGAAGGGTGCAGACTTGGCCGGCTCTGGCTTTTTTGCTGCCTCAGGCAAAAAAGCCTCCTGCCCCCCCATCCCCCCCAGCGCGGCATGGGAGGGCGCCGAGCCCGGCCGCAGCCCGCTCTCCCCGACCGGCCGGAGCGCCGGTGGGAGGGCGGCGAGCCCGCCGCGGCTCTGCTGGCGGCCGGAGCCCCAGGAGGAGGGCGGAGAGCCCGGCCAGGCTCCGCTCTCCCAGGCATCCAGAGCGCCGGGGGGAGGGCAGAGTGCCCGGCCAGGGCTCCGCTCTCCCCGGCGGCCAGAGCGCCGGGGGCAGGGCGGCGAGCCGGCTGGGGCTCCGCTCTCCCCGGCGGCCAGAGCGCCGGGGGGAGGGCGGCGAGCCAGCTGGGGCTCCGCTCTCCCCGGCGGCCGGAGCCGGCGCACCACACCGCCCCCCTCCAGGTGCCACCCCAAGCACAAGCTTGGTGGGCTGGTGCCTGGAGCTGGCCCTGGGTGCAGATCCCCTAAAAAGGAAAAAGAGACTGAGACTTGCACTGAGACCTAGTGGAAGCTGAAGTGGACAGTGATACCGAAGCCAGAGCCGCATATGCTGACCCGAGCTGCCTGCAAATCCCCCCCCCCTTTCCTTTTCTTTCCTTTCCTTTCCTTTCCTTTCCTTTCCTTTATATCCTTATTTAATTTTATTTGCTGTGTGCGCTGTTGTTGTTACCCGTGGAGCCACAAGAGGGCAAGAAATAGCCAAGAGGTCTTGGCCAAAGGGCTAAGCGCTGGGCTGCTAGAAAGACACCCCCTTCCTGCAGCACCTGCTAGGGTGTGGGTAATCAGAATCACACATGAATGCTCCCCAAGTAGCCCCTAAAGGAGACACCCTATCACAGACTGATCGAGACAGCTAGAAACTTGCTTTTTTAGAATATAAATCTTGAGATTCTGATGCGATAACATGACTGCAAGACAAGAGCTGAGACTTGGGGGAAAAAAAGACCAAATATTATGAAGTTCACAATAACATTTTGAGGGTTGGTTCACATTCTGCCTTGGAGAGATTGTGTATATGTGATAAAACTGAACAAATAAAGGTTAGAGATAAAAGTTACCCACTTGTACTAAACTAGCTTCTAAAGCTGAGGCATGGGAATACTTTAGTATATATCATGGGATTCTGTTAATTTAGATTAAAAAAATAAAATTATTTTTCTAATCCTAGCAAAAGAGGTTCAGGAACTGGAACTAGTTTGCTAACCCTAAAAAAGTAGTTTAGGGATTTTGTAAAATCTTGTACTCCTTTACTTTACTTATCCCTTAGGACTACATCTTTTATAAACATGTTTCTTTCACCTGCTTTTCTAACTACTCTTCCTTATCTAATACACAATTACTATTTTCCCCAGGGATACAGGGTTGGAATAACAAGAAAGAAGGTTTCCATTTGTTTTTAAGTACATTTTGAAAAATTACTGAATATCTCTAGAAAACTGGTCCCTATTGTACCTATAACAAAATATATTATGCATGAATTCTCTTTTTATGTTATAAATTGGATGGCTTTTGAGTGGTTAGTGGTATTGTCTCATTTACATATGGATTAAATAGCCCTATAAATGTTAACGAGTTTTTTATTGATATAACTAGAGAATCAATTCAGTCCATTTTTATTTTTTGAAGTGTTCAGGGAACACAAATATTTGCTGGGCAACAGGACTGTGTCAGCCTATTCAATGGAACTATAATAAATAATTCACACATGGTAGAATTACTTAATTGTACTACCACTAGAAAAGATGTAGGAAACTTCTGTTTTTCAAGGACAGGTGACACTCTGAGTTGGTGAAGGGTACTTAAGAACAAGGCTTTTAGATATTCTGTGTCTGAAATAGCAATTTTGATTACCGATTTAATTTAAATTCTTCTTTTTAAATAATTTCTAACATACTGCTTCCTAGTTTTATGTGTCGTCCTTCTTTCTTATATTTTAACACTGGATAAAATGTAGGCATCTGTGAAAAATTAACTATGTCACATTATATTGCTCTATTGTACCTGATGAAGTGACAAGAGGAATCTTCCATGAATTTCAGACTGCTAAAGCCTGAATATATTCTTTCTATAGGAAAGACAATCCCTTAACTAAATAATATTACTCAGAACATATAGGGCCAAATCCTTGTGGAGAGTTTTGCCATTGACTCTAATAGTCATAGAATTGGGACATCAATAAGCTTTATGTAGACCAGTGGTTCCCAAACTTGTTCCACCGCTTGTGCAGGGAAAGCCCCTGGCAGGCCGGGCCGGTTTGTTTAGCTGCTGGAGGTGGCGGCCAGTAAGTCCCTCGGCCCATGCCACTTCCAGCAGCTCCCATTGGCCTGGAGCAGTGAATCGCGGCCACTGGGAGCCGCGATTGGATGAACCTGCGGACACGGCAGGTAAACACATCGGCCCAGCCCTCCAGGAGCTTTCCCTGCACAAGCGGCGGAACAAGTTTGGGAACCACTGATGTAGAAAACACCCTGGTATATCTTAATTACTTAATCCCTACAACAGCCCTGTGAGGTAAACATGTATTATTGTTATTCCCACTTTTAAGGATAGGAAAACTGATAGATAGGAAAGGTTAAGCCCAAGGTCACATAGTGAGTAAGAACTTCATTACTTCTAGCTCATTCCTCCTATGTGTTCCTTCCTCAGAGAGCTCCAACACAGGAGCTCCCAAATATGCATCCCGTAGGGTTGGGGTGAATTTTGAGAACTTTCAGAGGGGCAACTGCTCCTGTATCCTCCCTTGTGGTCCTGCAAGGATACCCACTTGTAGGGTCCTGGCTCCCCAACCAGCATCTCTTTTGAGCAGAGACCTGCATCGCTCCCCTTCTAACTGGGATTTCTCCAGGCTGCACATTTCTCTGCCTCCACTGTGTAATCCCAGCATGCCATACTGCCTAGACAGGCCAGCGTCTTTGTGCTTTGCTTTCTCCTCAGAGGCTATAAACAGAGTAATTGCCCACAGTTATAAGTTACCACACTGCCATTTCTAAGCAAGCACATGTACTCTTAAAGTTGAAGCATTACAGAGAAAACGTACTAAAAACAATAAAAGAACCTACACGCATGCTAATAATCTTATCAGAGATCACCCCTGCTCCCGCCAACTTCAGAAGAACCCCACCAAGGAGTTCTTCTGTGGTTACAAGTTCATAAAAGCTTTTTCTCAGAACAATCACAGCCATGAATATATCAACCTCTCCTTTATATGGTTTGGTGTTTGAGCTTCAGAGTCTGGGACTAGGTAGTTAGCAGACAATGGTTCTCTCTTCAGGGCATAGCTTCAAAAGGTTAGATATTTGAATTACTGAGGTGGAATTTTGTATTCACCTTTCCCCAGGTATTTCCTGGAAAACCCACTTAACTTTGTTTGCAAAAGGTCATTCTTGTCTGGCATGTTGTTTCAAATAGCCTTTTCAAGTTCACAACACTTCCCAGGATTTACACTGGTCACATCTCCCCTTTAGAGAAGTTCCATACAATCCTACAGAGAGATATATAAATTTTGTATTTTTAATACTATGGACTCCAAAGCTACTTAAACTTAATTTAATAAGGATTTTCAAGGACACTGCAGGAAATTGCTCTATCTGGCCACATACCCCATAAACTCCCTGCTGGATGAGATAATGCAAGAATATAAACCATCAGACTCTCAACCCCTGAAATGTTTGTGCAGAGCTTTTCAAATGTTGTTTCTTGGGACTCCTCTCTCACATAAGAGAATGGCTGTGCCTCTGTTGGTTTTTTCTATTGCAGCTGCTCCTAAACCCTCCCCCTTACACGGCCCTTCCTAAACATATTACTATGAGAGATAGATTGGTAGAAGCAGGATCAATTTCTGTTGTGCCGCCACTATATATTTTCATGCTGTAAGCACTACCCACCATAAAATCTGTGAGGGGTAGTGTGAACCTGGGTCCCGGCTGCACTGGGGCAGGAGTTCCTGGCCAAGGCAACTATTCCCAGTGCAAAGGACAGACCATCTCCAAGAGCAAATACTTGAAGTCAACAGTCTGCAAGCAAGCCACAGCCTGAACATTGATCCAGAGTATTCAGCAAATATTTATGAATATTGGAAATATTCTTAGAAACCAGAATCATTTTGCAAATGATCCACAAACAATAATAAAAAAAATACAGATAAATTTTTGAATAATTTGTTTGCAATAAATAATTCAATTAATTTTCTCCAGCTCTAGAATGTTTGGACATTATTTATTTATTTGCTTGGGTATATTGTTCTGTTCTGTTCAGCGTCTTATACTGCACTTACCACCATTGGATCTGAGTGTCTTAGATAGCTCGGGTGCCAGTAGGTCAGTATGTGTAGCACCTAAGAAATGATTCAGTAAGACAGTGAACAGGTCCTTCTGGTAATGAGCATGGCTTCTAAAAAGAATTGCATCTCAGTTAGCAATAAGCATTTCTCCAGGATCTAAATGCCTGCATAGTCAGTTACAAAGAACTTGTAAAACTACCGGTGATGGTGCCATTTAGTGATTTTCAATAATATTAGAAATTTCTTTTGGGTCTTCATCCAATTATATTGTTGAAACAATGTTTTGGCTTTGTGTTTGTTTCTTTATACAGGATTCAGGGTATATTTGATATTTTCCTTTGTTTAAGAGGAATTCAGGGACCAAATTTATGCAAGCATGTGCATTCACAATTATCTATAGGGAATGGGGGTGGGGAGCAACTTTTTATTGCCCATAACCATTTCCTAAGCAGATACCTGGGTTATATTGTTCTGCATACTTATTCAGAAACAACTGCAGAGCTGATATTTCTTTAATACCCTGAGGGGACTGCCAGATCCCATCCTCCCAACTTCTTCCATTAATATAATCGGAGTGTGGGAATAATGTTGTGTTACTGTCCCATACATTTTAAACAAAATTATTAGTATACTCCTCACTGCCAGTTGTCAAGATCCTCTATTTCTATCATTTGTAAGGTAAGCTTGTGCCTAGCTAGTCTGCATCCAAAATTCCCTGACATTCTGAAGGCCCTTAAGAACCCTCCAGGGTACATTCTGCTTATGTGTTTATATTCCCTAAAGAATAGTTGAAGCTTCATGAGAAACTCTGAAAAATTATTGAAACTAGAGAACATGGAGGGGAAAAAATATCCACAGATTGTCTCATAAAGTTTAAAATACATTCACTGTGGCCATACTCAAACTCTTTTGTTTTTTTTGCTTTCTGTAAACATTCAGGTGCTATGAGCATTCATGGAAAGAAAATTTCAGGCTTCAAACCCAGTGAGGATCACTACAGGGAAAAGGAGGTGCGACCATAAATAAAGATGGAATATCACTACATCAGGCCAGTCTAGGATGTTTGCAGCTGATGTAAGTTAGGACAGTCTCATATCTGCCCTAACACAGTACAGAAATAACCTGCCTTGCTCAGAGCTGGCACCAGGATCAAAAGAGTACAAAGCTACTCTTGCACATATGTGCCCCTGACCTAAGCGATAGCTCCATCAATGATACCCTAGGACAGTGGTGGGCAACCTGCAGCCCGCAGGCTGCTACGGCCCCTTAGGGCAAGCCACTGGCGGGTCCCCAGACCGTTTGCTTACTTGTTCATGGCCATCCACAGCTCCCAGTGGCTGTGGTTCGCCGTTCCTGGCCAATGGGAGCTGCAGGCGGCCGTGCAAATGTAAACAAACGGTCTGGGGGCCCGCCAGTGGCTTGCCCTAACAGGCCACGTTCAGCCCGTGGACGGCAGGATCCTCATCACTGCCCTAGGATCTAGTCCACTAGCTCCTAAAAGTTCACCTATTATTTCTCAAAACTTATTTCACAGTATTGTTTCAAGGGATAAAATTAAGTTATTATTATTAGTGTTGTTAAGTGCAGAAGATTCATTATAGCTGTAAGGAACAACAAGAGTTGCCACTGGAGATGTATTGGTTGCATGTGACTGTTGGGGGAGGGAAAGAGGAGTGGACCCAATAAATGGCAAGACTTCTTTCACACTGTAAAGGAGCCCTTATTGAACAAACCTCTCTGCATTCCAAGAAGCCAGTTTATAGCCCATCTAAGTTAATATTGTTATGGGCAAACCTGCAATTAGTAACCAGTAACCAGATAGATGGATTATTTTATGTATGTTCATCATATGAATGTTAGGAATGAAATGACAAAGGATCAGCATTTTCCCCTGTGAATCAATTAAGGTGATTGGTTTTCTGAAGCTCTACCTCATTCTCCAAAGAAAAAGATGGCTTTGATCATTCATCTTACAGATCTCATCTCATCTCTAAACTGTAAAGAAAAACAGAGTGTTAATAGGATAAAACTAGGTCTTATCAGATATAGATTTCATTATGCTAGCAGCACAAAGCATGTGCCTGGTGTGAAGATCCATACTTTTAATGTGCTTTGCTACTGAGTGAATTAAATCTTTGTTAATTCTTTCTTCCTTTCTTTCTTGTTTTGATAACAGATATTCATTTTAAATAAGGCAAAATGAGAGATGCTTTTGCACTCTTGCTGTCCTCAGATTTTTTTTCTGTAAAAGAAGCAATCTTACTTACTTTTCTGAAGAAATTCACACTTGGGAGTGAAAACAACGAGGAGTCCTTGTGGCACCTTAGAGACTAACAAATTTATTTGGGCATAAGCTTTTGTGGGCTAAAACCTACTTCATTGGTTATTATTCAAAAGGGTGTTAACTTGTAAGCAGAACTGTAGCACAGTGTTCACGCCCTGGTACTCAAGATGCCTGAAAGCTCATGAACTGTCTCTTCTACATTTTTCATTGTATACCAGAAAACATTGCAATTAAAAACAAACAAACAAACAAAAAAAACCCTCAATGATGTGTCAGCTGGGAACTCAGAGCTTTTCATTCATGGAATTCTCTGTATATGCTGAATGTGAGCATCCAAAGTGGGTATCATTGGGAACGTTGCTTTTGACTTTTATGGGAGGAGGATTAGGCCAATAACTGACATAATGATACTTATTAACCTGTGAAGGCTTCCCTGAGATTTAATTAATCATTGTTTGAAAAGCAGTTTGAAATCTTGTATTAAGGATAATACAGACATTTTAAAATATTATTATTTCTCCTGGGCTTTGGTTAGGACTGGTCTGGTTTGTGCTTCTTGCATTTGCTTTATTCTCATTACAAATGCATCTATACAGTTGAATTCTGCCCTCTGTGTGTGAGGATTCTTCATCAAATGGTATGTAAAATCTGTTCTTTATTTACCATGGATGACACCGCCAACCACCCAGTTACACAGGCCTGTAACTTGGTTTCATTTTTCACTTGGTCCTATCACTGGACCCACATATTCAGGCCAATTATAAACGTTGCTGATTTTTTTTACATATTGCTTCTAAAATCTGGCCTTTCTTCCATGGCCACATAGCCTAAATCCTTGCCCATGCTTTCATCAATTCATATCTTAATTACTGCCACCTCCACGTTTGTGTCCGCAACTATTTCTACCTTGTTCCTCTCCAGGCTATTCAGGATGCTGCTGAGGGAGAATTAATGTGAGCGGGTGGTAAAGATGGTGGATAATAAGATCGGAGAGGCAGGTGGGATGAGTGAGCCCAAAGCGAGGACAATTTTGAACTGAATTTTCATTTATCATTAATAATAGTAAAAACATAAATTCAGTCACTCTGTGTCAGCTTCCCATCTGTAAAATGGGGATAAGACTAATGCTCCTTTTGTCTGCCTTTTCTACCAAAGATTCAAGTTTTTTCGGACAAGTTCTCTTGCTATTCATCTGTAAGCAACTGGCACAATAGGGCCTTATCTTGCCTGGGGGCACTAGGCACTGTCAGAATACAAATAACAAAGAAATAATATTTCTTGGCCGTGCTCTTACCTACCATATGGACATTCCTCAAGGGTGTCCCAATGCAACTGTGGCAGCCTGTGCCATATTGGGCTTGAATGTATTTTAGCAAGTGTATTCAGTCAACAGGCAAAGCGCTTCCCTGGAATACAGCTGGCTATTTTCTGTTGCAGCAGATCTCTGTGGAGAGCAGAAAAACCTTCACTGAGTCCATTGAAATGTCACTTTGCTTGTTGCTTCATGTTTGCTTTGGTAGCCTAACATTACAATACAAAGGTTACCTTTGAGCTTGTATTGAATAAGCAATGGAGCACGTGTTCAGACGAATGTGTCTATTCCTGCTCACTCTGAGCCAGATTCTGTTTCCCTTACTACTGCTGCTTAGTGCCTTGGTCTATGAATAATCCTAGTGAAACTAATCAGGTTCCTTGAGGAGTAAGTTAGTACTCAGCCCAACTAAGGCTAGCAGGATCCTGGCTGTTAGGCAGTGTTTGAGATGGTTGTTTTCTTTCCTTCCTGAAGCTATACATGCTGAGATAAGGATATTCAAATCTCATGCTTCAGATTTAATATGGCTACCACAACATCCTGAAAGGGATATTTTCTTCACTTGTATCACTGTACACACTTGAAGGCCTGATGCATTATTGAAATGGGAATGTATTAGCCTTTATTTAAAATATTTATTGTCTACTACTGGAAAAAGGATGCCAGACTTGATGATGGTGAGTGATCTGTTCTGGTATAGTAAATCCTAAATCATAATAGTTTTATTTTGGTCAATATTTGGCCTGATTTGCTCCTGCCATGCACCTTGTGTAGTCATACTTTCAGATGGAGAATCAAACTAGTATCCTTTTTTAGACCAATACATCCATTCCATTGGTTTTTAAGAGTGGGGTGAACCTAAAGCGGTGATCTACTTTAAGGCCTTGATCCTGCAAACACTTCTTCAAAAGCTCATTTTCTCATTTTGAAGTCAAAGAGCCTATTCACATGCTTAAAGTTAAGCACATGTATAAATGCTTTCCGGATTGGGGGCTAAATCATTATTATTTCACAATCTAACCAGTTTAAAAATAAAGCCTTCTCAAGAGCAAACTGTAATACTGTTCTAATATGCTTTAAGCTACTTTTAACAAAGTAACCACAAGGATACTGTAGAGTGGAGTGCAGCAATTTTATTGAAAAAGTCCACTAGTGTGTGCAGTTCCTTTATTAAAAGGTTGTCAAATACATTGGGCAAGGAACAATTGATGATCAAGAATTAATTATACCTTTCTATACATGTTTATTTCCAAAACTATACAAACAGTGGAAAACTGTCCTTATGTCTCCATATAATCTATTAGTAATTGTGTAATAACATACATATACATCTCTCATTGCAAACTCCAAACCCATTTTTCTAGAGTTGACATTTTACATCTTTGACAATAAAAAAAAAAGTCAGTAATATTTACATGTGCTTAATGTTGCATAATTGAGCATCATACAGGTTCTGAAAACCACTGGCTAAATGAGTTTCAAGATTCACCCAGGTGGGTTAAATAGTTTTTAATACACATAAGCTATGCACATATGATTTATTAGCAAAGACACTCTTCATTTCCTTTTATTGTTTCAAGATTACCTGTAAATTGTGTGCTAGACGGGGTTAGAGTCTGTATTTTTGGAAAGGTACGCACAGAGCAAAAAGCAGCACTGACTAATATTGCTGTTCAGAAACATGAATGGGTGATGAATGATAGGTGTATATATAGTGCAAAGTATAATGAAACAAAATGAACCTGAAGTTTGCCTAGAAAATAAATTTTTGTTGGGATTGGTAAGAATCAAAGTTGTTTCTAATCCTTCTGATTAATTCAAATTGATTGTGTATTATTACTATTATTATTTATTTATTAGTATATTTGTATTACTGTAGCACTTAGGTGCTCTACTCATGGGCCAGGACTCCAGTGTGTTAAGTGTTGTGCAAACACACAACAAAAAGATGGTGTCTGCTCCAAGAGGCTTACAATCTATTTCCCCGAAACACCCTGTGTGAGAAGAATAATCAAAGTTCAGGCTCAATATGGGAAAAGATTCACTAAAAACATATGTATTAAAAGACCACAGATGATCTTGCAATGTATAATAATTGTAAATTCAGCTGAGACATAACAATGTTATCATTGGAAAATGAGGGCTAAAACAGCAGCAAACATATACAGTTACTTAATAAACTAAGTATTCTATTGGTCATACAGATTGTTCTGTCTACGTGTTATTTGTTTCAATCCTTAAGGCTTCTCTAAAGTCTTACATGAAAGTGTTTTTGTCTGCTTGAATCTTCCATGCATGAGGGAAAGGGGCAATTCTTCCAGGGGAAAAAAAAATATCCACATTTCAGTTACAATAGCACAGCCAGAGACACAAAATAAAAGACAATACTTTATGGTACCTTTGCTTCATTTATTTTGGCCAAAAGAGATGCATGCACTAGAGACTTTAAGTACTACAAGGTATTGAAATATTTACACCATTGTACATGTGTTCTTAAAAGGATGGCATAGTGAAATGTCTATTTTTATTTGAGAGGGAAGGATGGCATAGTGAAATGTCTATTTTTATTTGAGAGGGAAAGTTACTTTGCTAGTCTAGTAACATTTATTTGAAGTGAAAGGTGAAAGATGACTCTTCCAAAAAGAAAAGCCCACAGAGGACAAAGATATAGCATATTTATAGTAGATGCTAACAAACTGTACAATACTTTACCTTGAAATTCTAGCCTCAGTCACTCATGATTGAAATGACAATATCCAATCATTACTGAAAGTTGGCATGTTTCCCTCCCTTTTCCCCAATACTCCTCTATTTATTTCTATTCCAGCTGGGAGAGCTGCATGTTACCTGTTTTATTTTTTGTTTCAAATCACTTAAACATATTGAATGGAATCATTTAAATCACAATAATTATATGATAGTTTTAGATGAACAATATGATATGGTTGATATTTACTGGGTTATGGCACTAGAGAATTCAGACCACTATAAAGCGTGTCATAAATACTTTAAGTGGACTTCAAAAGGAAACCATCTCTCTAAGAAATTCAGTGAGTAAGGCTCATATCACCTATTTCCTTTCTGATTTTAAAGGTAAAGGTAGGATACCCAGTACACCAGGTTAAACAAACAGAAGGCAGTTGGAAAGAAGATGCGGGCATAGGAGTCCATTTTGGCAACGCGGATGTGTATTCTTCCATGCCGCCACGCCCCTGTTCGGCAATCCTCAAAGCAGCAGAAAAAGCTGGCACAGTCCTTGCCATCGAGACACTCATACCCATACTCTTCATCCCTTTCTTGGAGGTGTGTGGCATTGTTCATTTGAATAGTAGCTGATCTTGGTCGGATATCAATTGTAGGTGCCTGTGATGAATGAGGGACAAAATGTGGGAGCAGGAAGAAAGAGGTGGTTACAATCTTCGTAACAAACTTGATTTAGACTAATGGTCAGTCTATGCAAATAGGGGTAAATAGGGATAAATAGGGACTTGCTAAAGTATAAGGAGCTTTAATAGTAAATCCTTAATTTTAAATTATTAAAAGAATATTTGCATATATATAGCTTAAATTCTGAGATAAGCAATGCAGATTAATATTACATATTAATAAATATGAGTAGGTAGGTTTAGTGCCAAATAAATTAAACTTTAGAGGTTAAAGGAAACATTCAGGAATGCAAGTTAATGGCAATTTGGATTGCTTTTGCCTTTTATATTTTAAGTAGTTGCATGATATATGAAGACAATTATTGGTGTTGCACATGAAAGGAATTGCAGTAATCAATTGGAAATGCAGGATTTTCTTTAATAAAAGTGTGTCCATGGTTAGGCATTGGCAAATATCTGTAATTTGCTTAAAAGAGTGAAGAGAATGTTAACTGGTTCTTCTGAATCAAGAGGTTTGAACAGTCTCCAATAGTTTGCTTTTATTAATCCATACAGCTCATCATCTACCATTGTTCACCATCTAGATGTCTCTACATGTCCAACACTGTATACAGTAGCTGTACATGTATGTACATTTGCTATAAGTTGAATTAATTAGGCATTTTCAACTATTTTGAGCAATTGGTGAATATAGCATTGCATAACGCATGCCATCCAAACTTTTGGCTGACACCTGGCCATTTTTTGTATATGATTCTAGAAAATTACGACAGGTCAATTTCCACAGAATATGTCAATTCTATTCGCTTCAGCTTAGACCTTCTTAATTTTTTTCCCCTGGAACTCAATCTCTGCATTTCTGAATGAAGATCAGAGTCAGATGTAGTATACAGCTATCTATATTTGCCATTTTGGATAACAACAGCATGTGGATCCAGTGACAGTATTAGAAAATGTATGCATTTAAAACCCTTTCAAAACTCTGACATTAGGCATAAGAACACCATAGGGGTAATTAATGATGGCAGTGAATTTTGAACAGCTCATCATTAGAAGAGATTTTGGTTTTGTTTATTTAAATTAGATCATAAAAGTTAAAGGGGGTCAGAGTTGAGTTCTAAAAGGGTGCATTACTGATGCTTAGTGAGGCTGGTGGTATTGGATCCCATGGGTAATTGATAAAGAGAGCAATACAGATGCTTTAAACACATTAGGCTCTCTTAACTCATGTGATCCAAAAATGTTGGGCTCTCTTGAACTTCAAGTTCAAAACCGTAAGTGAGTTAGGGTTCGGGCTGCTGAATCAACTCTACAAATTTGTTTAAAAATCTGTAGCCATTCTACTTATTTAGGATGTTGCCCTGAGTAGAATGCTTAAATGTCTAATTAAAAAGGAATAATCTCATTTAAGCTCTACTAGTTAATTTCAGCAGTCGCATGCAGTAAATTTCCATTCCAAAAACTTTATACCTTGAAGGAAAACATCCGAAGAAGCTTTTGTTTTGTAGAAGGAAAAGAGAATCAGAATTTTTAAAAATAAAGAAAGAAAGAAGAGGAAGAAAGAGACAAAAATAATATAAATTAAAGACACTTTTTAAAAATATAGTAAGTAAAAAAATAAATAAATTATAAACAGGAAAGGGGGACAGCCTTTTAAATAAGAAACTCTGTTACAATACGGATGAGAAAATATTTCTCTCATCTCGGTAACATGTAATTAAAGTGGACAAAGCCACAAAATAGAGAACCTGGTTTCAATCTTTTCATTGTTCAGGGGAATTAAGAGCTGTCATTTGGGTCATCCCATTTTACAATTAGGGGCTATCTGCAAAGTTTGGATTTACATTTGGGGCCAAAGTCTCTGCTACTAGAAACTGGCCCTTCAACTTTCCACCCTAATGTTCAGGGTTTCTTTGAACCTTGATTTAATATCAGGCCCATCCCTACTTCTGATTTAAGGAAAGAAAACCTAATCTTCTATTGGACTGTAAAAAACAGTTGTAAATGTCCCCAGGTGCCCACAAACCTTTACTGTTTACATGACTTCTTCATTTGGTTATTTATCCAGCACAAACAAATTAATGTTTTGTTTTGTTCTTTTTGGTATATCAGCAGATCATTGACAAGCTTTTAAGGAATGAAGTTAGAACAAAATTATTTACAATAAGATAAAACTGTGCATTTCAGTGACAAAATATGTTATTCTTTATTTGCTCTCCTGTGTATTTGCTCTTCTATGCACTAAAAGTGCCTAAAGGATTTAGGTGCTCAAGTCCAATTGACTTAGGTACATTTGAAAATGTCTCTTAGGTACATTTGAAAATCTCCATTGGTGTACTCCACGTACTGTGAGTGTGTGTAGAGGGAATGCAGAGGAGAAACTTCAAATGCATTTTCTTTCTTTTTATATTTTGTCTCTTTTGGTTCCCTCTCTTCCCCACACACTTAGATTCTGTTGCTCTAGAACAGGGGTAGGCAACCTATGGCATGCATGCCAAAGGTGGCATGCGAGCTGATTTTCAGTGGCACTCACACTGCCTGGGTCCTGGCCACTGGTCCAAGGGGGCTTGGCATTTTAATTTAATTTTAAATGAAGCTTCTTAAACATTTTAAAAACCTTATTTACTTTACATACAACAATAGTTTAGTTATATATTATAGACTTATAGAAAGAGACCTTCTAAAAATGTTAAAATGTATTACTGGCACACAAAACCTTAAATTAGAGTGAATAAATAAAGACACGGCACACCACTTCTGAAAGGTTGCCGACCCCTGCTCTAGAAGAACAGAGTTTTGCTTCAGCATAGAAGGGTAAGGTACCAACCTCACTGAAACCAAATAATCTGCAAATACTGCACTGACAACAGGGGATTTCCAATGGCCTTCACTGCAGCTGTTCTAAAGGCTGTTATCATATATTTGTTGCTGCTATCAGGTAACGCTACAAGTGTTAATAGAATCACATTCTGAGGTAAGAAATAAAAAAAGGGATTCAGGAGAGAGGGTACAGTAAGGAAAATAAAACAAGGAAAGAATGGAAAGGAAAGAGAGACAGGGATTTGCAAGAAATACATTTTGTGCTTTGAAAATAAAAATTCAACACTCAAGTGCTCTGTATTCTTCGCTTTGCCTTTGTCATTCCCCAGGAAATAATGGTACATAAACAGGTATTTTTCCCTACATGAATGAATCTAACAGAGGAAATTCCCATTGTGACCAGAAGTTTTGATAATTATGCAACAAGATGGGGACAGCAATAAAAAGTAGAATAGCTGAATTTTTAAATCTGTCTTGTGCAGTAAAGAAAAGATAATTATTTCAGTGTACAAACAGGAAGTCACTGTATAAGGTCACAAGATATGGGCAGAGCTAAGACAGAGAAATTGATTCTCATATCAGTGACTCTATTAACCATAACATGAAGGCACAGTTTGGGTAATAGTTGTATCTTTCAGAACACTTTGGTTAGATGGAGCCTGCCACTAAGAAATCAATCTCTAGGCTCCCAGATAACTGTAATATATTCATTCCCCATGGCTGACTGAGTTCGTATTCCCATTTACGTCTGTGAACGGTTTACAGCTATAGCACAGTATAACAAAAAGACAAACACAAAGTAGGATTTAAATGCTCTCTCAGAAAACATAATTGAGATTTATATAGGGAAGTTTTTAGTCTTGATAGTAAAACAATACATACTGGGTTTTTCTTCTTTTTGTCTTTATCCTTGCTTGGCTTTCTGTTGCTGACAAAGTAGTGCAGGGTCCCATACTCCACCAGTGCAGAAAAAACAAAAATAAAACAAACTGACACGAAAAGATCCATTGCTGTCACATAAGAGACCTTGGGAAGAGATTTACGAGCAATTGTACTGAGGGTGGTCATTGTCAGGACAGTTGTAATACCTGGTAAGGAGACAGAATTGAACAAAAGAAATGTTATTATTTGAGGTGACAAAGTAATTCTGTCACTTGCCACATGCTGACTAGTTTTGAAGGATGGCCTGGAGTCCTGACATACAGTGCGAGTGTTAAAAAGGAGCATGCTAAGCACTGAGGGACTTGTGTATTCAGTGAGAGACTCCAGGCAGTCACAGGAAATACGAATTACAATGCATTGTTTCCTACAATGGGACTCGCATGCTATAGCACCTGAAGAATATTAGGAAAAAAGATAACTTTTCAGCAGAGGTAGCCAAACTCAACTGAGAAAAAAAGATCATCCTCAACAACTTTGTCCTTCCTTAGAACTGAACTTTTTGAAGGTTCTTTACTGTTGAAATAAGTTTCCTTCATTTTCAGTTTCTGGGCAGTGCTGAAATACCCAAAGAAAAGTATTTGCAGCTATGACAAGAGGTGGAAATGCCTAAAATCTCTCAAGGAAGGATTATGAAAAAAAAAAAGTGAAAAAAGGGGTCTAGAATCTTAAATGTCAACAAAAAGCCAAGACCTATATTTAACATCTCATATGAATATCTCATATAATGAGTTTGATGTTCATTAAATGAAGGATTAAGGATGCAATCCAAAGCCCATTGATAGTGGAAAAACTTCTACTGATTTCATTGGGGTTTGCCTCTGTTCTTCATAAACAACAAGGAGTCTGGTGGCACCTTAAAGACTAACAGATTTATTTGGGCATAAGCTTTCGTGAGTAAAAACCTCACTTCTTATGCCCAAATAAATCTGTTAGTCTTTAAGGTGCCACCAGACTCGTTGTTGTTTTTGTAGATACAGACTAACACGGCTACCCTCTGTTCTTCATAGCAGTCAAATATGTGGGGAAACTTGCACCTCACTATCCACACTATAATTCTGACAATTCACCTTAATTGTAACTAATCCACTGTCTGTGGGACTATCCTATAATTTTAAAGTTTTGGATGCAAAATCAGAATTTCTATAGGGCCTCATCCAGAGAATCCCATAGACTATGATGGGCTTTAGATCAGGCCCATAAAGATTTAACAGAAAAAAAAAACCACAATTTAATCCAGATTTGTGCTTTTAAGGATTGAAAATACAAACAAAATTTTAGGAGAGATAAGGGAAATTACCATTTTTCCCTAATTACAAAACCCCTAATAATAATAAAAAAATAATAAATAATTGTTGGCTTGAGCTTTCACACCTGCCTACATTCTTATATTTTGAGTTTACATTATGAATAACTATATACTTTGAGTACAGAAAACTGCTCATCCACACACAAGAATTGAAAGCCAGCATTGATCACCAAATAGAGACTGAACTTGTATGTATGTGAGTTGACTTCTCCTGTATAATGTTGAAGGTGAACATCACTGATGGTTTCCCACAGTTGAAATAGCCCCAAACCCACATACAAAATGACAGAAACTCTGCTGATCTGAGTCTCCATTGGAAAGAACTTTGCAATCGTGTTGGCTAACCCGTATTGTGTTTTTGTGCAGAACTGAAAATTAGGTTGGCAAATCTAAAGATATTTTTACTTATCAGAACTCAAATCCAGGTCTCTGAAAGTGAAAAGTGGGTGGCCTTAATTTTATCATCTAGCCACATAATTTTACTTTGCATTTTTAGTGCCATCAACTGTTTCTCATAAACAAGTTATATTTATCCTACCCTTAGTTTATCAATCAGCCAATTCATATAGAAATTGCTAATTGTAACTAATTGCATCTGAGACTTTTGGGACAACATATGATAGGAACTCTGATGACATCTCAAAATTCAATTGATTTATAGTTGAGAGGACTCTGTTCCTGTGAAGTTTCCCTCCTAACTTTTGCCAGATCCAGAGGTTTGGAGATTCTTAGAAGGCTGGTTTGAATTTTTGGGGTGTTTACTTGAAAGAAACCCAGACTTGGGCCTTTTGAAGTTTGCCCATCACTAGTATAAAATCATGTGATAAAAACTACCATGAAATATTCCAGGTACATTTCAGAAATGCACATATTCACATGCCTGCCTTCAAAGGTGATATGTCCCATTCTGTAGGTGAAGTAAATCCCATCGATGAAGTTCATCCCTGAGGGAAATTTACAAAGCATAGACAGACCACTGCAAGTGCACAGAACCCTTCTGAATTCAATGGAGCAGGCTGGCTGTGCATTATAAATTGCAGGATCAGAGCCTTAAAGTCTATTTAAGATCTTAAAATAGGTCTTATGTGGTATATAGGCCTTGTGTGTGCCATCTGCAGAGGGCTGTCTGAAGATGGGTGATGTTCAGAGACAATAACTTTGGCAACAGCTGAATATTTTTTGTGGGAGCAGGGGGGCCAGGAGAGGTCACATAATAAACAGTCAGCTATTAAAACACATAATCATACAGAAGGAAGTATGGAATTAAAATACAAACAACTGAGATACCAAAATATGGTGAACAATAACTCTTTAGATACAGACAAAAACAAATCTTATAACTAAACACCACCACTTCTTAGTAGAGGTAAAAGAACAGCTGATTTTTGGTGCTTTTGAGATATACATATGAGAAAAGAATGTCCAGATAACAAGATAATAAAAATAGGTTTTATCCTTTAGGCCAATAAATTTCTCTCATGCATGGATGTCCTTTACTGAACCAGATGTTCATACAAGGAAACTGGGAGTTAGGCTATTGTGCAGCTATCAAAACAAAAAGAATGGAATCAATTTTTCTAGTGGGAACATCACATCTTTTTCCAATAGTCCATTGCTTCTGCTACCATTTAAAAAAATTAATAGTGGGATATACAGACTTGTAAAATGTTAAACTATATGACATGCTGCCCAACACACTTATAACGGATCTTTTTTTTTTAAAGGATATTCTTATTAAGCAGACAAAGGAGGGTAAATATCCATTTTCTTCCTGAATACACATGCACTATAATGGCTAGTACAGATGTGATGGGAGATCTTGCAGCACCCTTAGAGACATCTCAGCAGAGAAAGCTCAAGACTTCACACATGAGACATACCCCTGTGCCATGCATGTACCTTTGTTCATGGTATTTCATGGATAACTGGCCACATTAACTCTTCCTTGGCATTGACTATATTCATGTTTTTGTGTAAAAGCCAAGCTGCTCAAATATCAGAAAAATGTTCCCCAACATTTTTATGGCAAAAAAAAGGATGAATTTCTGACTAGCTCTTCAAAAAATGCGAGGTCTTGAGTATATAACGGAATCCAGGTGCTCCTGAAACTCACCGCTGTGCAGGCTTCCACTGCAATTATTTGAAGTATGCAGTCCCTTTGCAGGACTCAATATAGTAAAAGGAGGATGGGAAAGAGATGCAAATATTGCTCGACTCACATTATACCTTGACAAGTGACATAAATTCCAGTTTCCATCTAAGTGACAAATGGAACTCTTTCGCATGTGATGCACAGGGAACTATACTAGACTTGCAGCCAGATGATCCCCTATACTGGAGCTCTGGTAGATACATAGATCATATCATACATGCTGGAAGACACAGCAACTCACCCAGAGAGGTTCTGGCTGGAACTGCATCCTTGTTAATCCAGAAAGAGACCCAGGACAGCACTACAATGAGTGTGCAGGGGATGTAGGTCTGAATAGTGAAATAACCCATTCTTCTGCTCAGGTCAAAGTAAACTGACATGACTACGTAGTCCCCTGTAAAACAAAGATATACATAGAATAGCATTTAAAAAACCCTTTAGATTTACCATCCGTTACTTAGGTATATACATACCGAGTTGTGTTCAGCATGTTTGGATAGGTGTTCTAGACACAGGCACATACACATATTCTGTAGAGCTGTGTAAACCTCGCTGAGATTGATTTCCTCTTGTTCTTTATTAAATGAACCCTGTTCACTTCCATGTTATGGACGGAAACATCCCCCATGGTCCCACATGTATGATGTACTCCAACCTTCAAGAGGAACAACTGTCTACACCGCACAAGGTGTTCCCTCCCCTACTGTCTTATTCCCCTCAACCTGCTCTCCTTTCAGCTGGATTTATTGACCAATCTGCAAATCCCTAGCATAGTGCTCCATGTATCCTAGCACCTGTCTCACTAGTACTACAGCATGTTTCCAATCACTGTATTCTGCTGATCAAAGTGTTCATGCTCTCAGTTGTGCTTCAGAGTGCTTCTCACACCTATACTGGGAAATCCTTGGTGCAAAAGATTTGGTGGGAGAAGCTGGCCCCAGGCCCATCAAAGGCTCCATTCCAATTTGTGGAAGTCTCTGTTAAAGAGAAGCCCCGGACTAGAATAGCAGGGAGGATTGTAAATCTATATTGAGGTACATTTGCAGAGCTGTAGGAGGGAAGGTCGACCAAAACTTACTCTTGCTCAAGTCAGCGTAGTTAGTTGTTCATTTTGAATACAAAATTTACAGGCATATTAAAATTAAAAACTTGTACTTAATCTTCACTAGAATAATCCCTAAGAAACTCTAACATGAAAGAATTTAGAGGTAGCCTTTCCAGGACTGGTGCTTTTTCCAATAGAAATATCTCCATCCTAGCCATTCCTCACTGCCCATACTAACCATATTGACTATAACTGTTATTATAGTCTTTATCAACTAAAGCAAAAGAAACCTCCTTACTACTATTAGAATACTGACAAACTAATATAATATATATCTGGTATATACTGAGGAGTCCGAGCAAAATGCTAAGGATCTTTTTTTATTACTTTACCCTAATTCTCATATCATTTAATGGACAGGTTACAGTTAAATATTTAAAACATACATGGTTAAAGAGAGCTATAAAATCAAAACCCATACAATTGCAATATCAATGATTCTTATCTCCTGTGAGTCTAATTGGCCACTTTGGTTTTTTTGTGTGTCAATTTGAATTTCTGTATTGATTCACTTTAACATATGCTGTTAACAGCCCTGGAATTTCTAAAATGGGTTATCTCTCTGCCATGCTATGGTAGAGATTACACTATGTATTAGCTGCTGTATTTCAAAGGAAACATCCTTTAAGAGGAAGCCCTTTTCATGTTTAAAGTTTTTTTTCTTTTCTTTTTTTTTTTTAAATGAGGCTAAAATCAGCAGAGGAACAAGAGGTAAAACAAAGACCAAAAAGTCTGAGAAGGAACGGATACAAAACACTGGTTCATGATAGAACTAACAGAAAACCGGTTTTCAATGTGCCTAGATAACTTATCAGAATATTAGAGTCCAAAGTCACATCCAAGGACATACATAGATTGTAGACCCTATGAATGTTGAAAATTGTATTTATATTATATAAAATTACAACAGTCCACTGCAGGGTTTCTTGCTTCTGTCTCTGAAATTGCTGGTCTTGAGCCAGTATGTTGGAATGGATGGACTGGTATGTAACTAATTATTAACCCCACATTTTATTCTAGTTTAGGACTGATCTCTTTTGGCCCAGAGCTCCAGAACCTGTAGCACTCTCAGCTCCAAGCACTTTTTACTCATAAGAATAGGAAATGGCATGGCTAACTCATGCCAATACCTTTTTTTTTTTTAGGCCTTCTAGGACAAAATCCAGACCTCAGAATCCATCCTGACAAGATGGGCAGATTAACTTCAACTACCCAGGTAGCATAACTGCTGTGAAGTCCCTGTGCAAAGCATATTCAATAGGACTTTATGCAACATGCCCCCGACTCCCACCCCTTGCTCCAACTTACAGGGTGGGGAAGGGAGGAATGACAGGAGAATATACTGTTACCTATATTTCCCCAGCTTGCCCAGGTCCTACCCTGTGTGAGACCCCCTATACAGCCATCCACATCCAGTCTTCTATTGTGGTACTACTGTCTGGGAGCTATGAGGCAGGGGCTTTGTTTGTTCCTTGAGGCAAATATAAATTATTACTTTGTTATTAATTAATTATATTATTATTATTATATTATATAGTACATTTCATGGACACATTTTCTTATTTTTTTATTTCTTATTTCTCCCCTACCCCCCCCAAAAAGTATATAAGGAAACTCTCAAAAAGTTAATAAACTAGTAAAGATCTTGACCCACTGAGCACCCTTTAAACATACCTTGGATTCTCACTTTGATTTCACCATGTTCCTCTCTATGAACAATTTATTTCCATGGAAATGTGAGTTCCCTTTCATTTGGCACTTGCTATACACACTGGGGACACTCCAGGGCAGGGGTGGCCAACCTGTGGCTCTGGAGCCATATGTGGCTCTTCAGAAGTTAATATGTGGCTCCTTGTATAGGCACTGATTCTGGGGCTGGAGTTACAGGTGCCAACTTTCCAATGTGCTGGGGGGTGCTCACTGCTCAACCCCTGGCTCTGCCACAGGCCCTGTTGCCTATTTGTAAAATGATAATACTTCCTTACCTCACAGTGGTGTTGTGAAGATGAAAGCCATTAATGATCACACACTACAGTTGGTGGTGATGGTTTATATAAGTAGCTAGTTAGGGAGACCCTCTGCTGTATATTTATATAGGACCAAGCTTTGTGACATATAGAAAATGAAGTGTTCTTTACACTGTAAAGATTTCAGCAGTATCAAGGATCACTTGTAACACTGCTCTACAGCCAAAATGCTTCTGAAATAAAAGTAGTCAAACTTTACTAATTCTGGGTCACTGAGAACAAAAATGATGCTTAAAATTGTTGATTGGCTCTAGTTTTCAAGATATGCTATTGGGTCAGTATATATGACCCTTGACTTGGGAATGGCGGAGGATAAGTGAATTATAAAGGGAAGGGATCTCAATTTAAACCAGAAATGACTAAAATACATCTTTGACTGGATCTAGGAATAAATCTATGACTGGGTTTGGACAGTACTTGCCTTTTAGGCAAAACAATGAATGATGCAATCTGAAGCTGGTATTGCATCATATATGATATGAATTGTATCATGTTATTCCTAGAAGTCATGGATGATGCAATCATAACGAAGCTTACATTACTCTGCTGAACAAAATGCCCTATATCAGCTCCAGAAATCATACAGGGTCGTGCTCTCTTATTTGTCAGTGTTTGATTTTGCAAAGGGACACATTTCTGTTTAGCCAAAGTGAGCAGAGATGCCTCGTACTTGTGTGAACAGTGCAGATAACTTCTGCTATGTTTGTGGTAAAGTGACTTTTGCATCACAAAAGCACAGTATAACCACTATGGTTAAGAAAGCCTATCACCTTTATTTTGGCTGCAAAATTGGAGATCAGGACAAGAGGTGGGCCCCACATATATGCTGCAACACTTGTGCAATAAATCTTCGCCAGCGGTTGAACAGGAAAAGGAAATCTATGCCTTTTGCAGTGCCAATGATTTGGAGAGAGCCATACCAGCAATTGTTACTTCTGCATGGTGCCTCCAGTTGGACTGTGCATTATCCAAACATTCCATCAGCTATATGCCCAGTACCCCACGGAGAAGGACTGCCGGTTCCTGATGCACCAGAATCATTCTCACTTGAGTCAGACGAGGAAGAGGAAGAGGATGAAACTTCTGGTCCTGAACCATTAGTGTCACAGGACCCACATTTTCTCCCACATTTTCTCCTCCTCTGAACCACACCTCATAACACAAGGTGAACTGAATGACCTTGTCAGGGATTTGGAACTACACAAGAGTAAGGCAGAGCTGTTGGGCTCCAGACTACAGCAGTGGAATCTCCTGGCAGGTGATGTTAGGGTTTCCATGTTCCGTGACCGTCAAAAGGATCTTGTCCCATTCTTCTTCATGGAAGGTGATCTTGTAGCCTGCAACAGCATCGATGGTGTGATGGCAGCCCTCAACATCGTTCATGATCCAGATGAGTGGAGACTATTCATTGATTCAGAGAAGACGAGTCTTAAAGCTGTTTTACTGCATAATGGCAATGTTTTGCCATCAATTCCAGTTGGTCATGCAGTCCATATGAAGGAAACCTATGACATGAAACATGAAACAACTTTTGAGGTGCATAAACTATGACCAACATCAGTGGCAGCTTTGTGGTGATTTGAAGGTTGTTGCTCTCTTGCTTGGTCTGCAGACTGGATACACAAAGTACTGCTGTTTTCTCTGCGAATGGGATAGTCGTGCAAGAGATTCCCACTACATCAAGAAAGATTGGCCACTCCGACAGTCATTGGAGCCTGGGAGGAAAAGTGTTCAGCATCCACCACTTGTTGAATCAAGGAAGATTTTGAGAATTTGTTAGTCTCTAAGGTGCCACAAGTACTCCTGTTCTTTTTGCGGATACAGACTAACACAGCTGCTACTCTGAAAGGAAGATTTTGTTACCACCCTTACACATCAAGCTGGGTCTGATGAAGAACTTTGTCAAGGCCATTGACAAAACACAAGCAGCTTTCAAGTACCTCTGTGGAAAATTTCCAAGGTTAAGTGAAGCTAAGATAAAGGAAGGTGTCTTTGTTGGTCCTCAGATTCGTGAACTTCTTTGAGACGATGCATTTGACCATGCACTGCGTGGCAAGGAAAAGACGGCATGGAAAGCCTTCCAGTTAGTGGCAATAAATTTTCTTGGAAACAACAAGGCAGATAACTACAGGTTGTTGGTGGAAAACCTCCTCAAGGCATACAAAAGCCTTGGTTGCAACATGTCACTAAAGAGACATTTTTTGCACTCTCATCTAGATTTTTTTCCACCAAACTGCAAAGCAGTGAGCGACGAGCACGGCGAGCGATTTCACCAGGACATTGCAACAATGGAGAAACACTATCAGGGCAAATGGAGCCCGTCAATGCTTGCAGACTATTGCTGGACAGTGACAAGAGATGCTCCATTTAATGAATACAAGAGACAAGCCAAGAAGACACTGAATAGGACTAAACTATATACATAATAGTTTTTTGCCTTTTGTTTCATAATAAATTTTATTTATATAACCCTTTTGCTGATTTTTAAAGTGTTACATAAACAGGACAGATGAAATACTATCATGTAAAGCAACCGTAAACACATGAAAAGACCTAGGTTTACAATTTATGATTAAAACTCTACTATCTACATAATATACATAGACATAAAATGTAAAAACTTAAATATCTTAGAAACAATAGCCAATCAGTTGTTTTAATTGTCATATTTGAATTCAGCACATCAAAATACATAATAAATAGCACATTTTATCTCTGAAGCAGACGACTTCTCAAAAATTGTAGACCAGTGTAATAGCAGCCACTGTGACCCCACACTGCTAAAGTGCTCTGTTTGAGATGATAGGCTTGTTGCGCTTCTCACACCATTTTCACACTAATATATCACTCTATTGACTCCTCTGAAGTTATTCTTTATTTCCACATGTGTAAAAGTGTGAGACGAGGACCATGCAAGGTATCTTAGCGATCAAAAATAATGTCAACACTTCATCAAAAATCCCACCTGACTCCCAGCCCAGTGTTCTACCCATTATATTCCATATATAATTCCATAAATTAAATATATATTTGCCTATTTTTTCTTGAACAAGGAGTGACATTGTACATACTGATAAAGAGAGCCCAAACTGTGCAAACATATACATTGCAACTAAAATATTTCTCAGTGAAAACTCTGGGATAATTGGTACCATAGCATGAAAAAGAAAATAACTGTTCACTTCAAGACTTTGAAAGAAGATAGCCTATCTTATGCTAACTATAATTATAAGCAGTTTCTTGATGAATATTTATTGGCAGTTGTTAAAAGCCAGGATGCAGTCATTTGGGATATTGCTAACACAACCATATTTGCACCCATCTATGAACACTCGACAACATATGTTATAAACACACCAAATGCTAATTCACTTCAATTATTTTAATAAGTAGCTCTCAGATTTCGGGCAATAAAATTATGCTTGCCTTTTGTTCAACCCTAGATCCAAAGTGCAGGGTAATTACATATCTGTGTTGAAAGTGTAGTCAAAGGTAACAATAAAATATTCTTTTTATGCAGCTTCTTTCAGAGTACCATATTATTGTGACACTATAAGGGCCATTAATTAGCCTTCCTCACTGTTAGCTATACATGTATCCCCATTTCAGAAGAAATTCTTCAAATGGTACCTGCAAACTCCCCTTTCACAATTGTCTCATTTTCCATCAAGCATATGTTTGGCTTTATTTTTAGGTTTCCAAAGTACACCTGGAAGATTCTCTCTCAGCACAGGTGTATGATATGAAAAATAATTGCACAACTTGCAGATATCCCGCTATCCAGATTTCTAATGTTTCTCTCCCCACACCCCTTTTACTTGAAAGTGAAGCCGAAGGTAAAAATAAACATGATTTAAAAGTATGGAAACATGGAGACATAGATAGGAATAACATTTTATTTCAAATTAAAAAGAACAAAAGAATATATGATTTAGACTGTGTGGAGAATCCCATCTTTTTCAATTAGTATGGACTATAAATGCTAAAAGCTAATCACTAGGAAATACGTTTTTGACCACAGGAGGGCACTGTCGCCTCAGAAAGGAAACAGGCAAAGACCATAAGTCTGTCAATGGAAAACAGAATCTTAAAGTTATCAGTGACTGCTCCTTAAAATTATTTGCATAAACACAGCAATGGCATGATGCATTCTGTAATATATTGACATGGATGCTCCTCCAAAAGAATGTACTACAGCTCTAAGACAACCCAAATCCTATGTGATAGAAATGTTACTAAAGTAACGGTGCCATCATAATCAGGGGCGGCTCCAGGCACCAGCGCACCAAGCACATGCCTGGAGTGGCAAGCCACGGGGGGCTGCCTGCCGGTCGCTGTGGGGGTGGCAGTCAGGGAGCCTTCGGCGGCATGCCTGTGGGAGGTCCGCCGGTCCCACAGCTTCGGCGGCAATTTGGCAGCGAGTACGCCAAATCCGCGTTACCAGCGGACCTCTCGCAGGTGCGCCGCCGAAAGCCACCTGACTGCCGTGCTTGGGGCGGCAAAATACATAGAGCCGCCCCTGATCATAATATCAGTAATTGAATATAAACTCCATGTAAATTGTTAATAGGAAAATTGTTGTCCTGTGATGGCAGACCTTACCTTCATTTTCCCCATAAATAACTAAATTAATGGGCAATAGGTCCATCAATAGTCATTAGCCAAGATGATCAGGGACATCCCATGCTCCAGTTGTCCCTAAACCTCCAACTGTCAGAAGCAAGAGGACAGGGAACTGATCACTCAAAATTGCTCTGTTCTGTTCATTGCCTCTGAAGCCTCTAGCATTGGCCACTGTCAGATGACAGTATTCTGGGCTAGATGGACAATTGATCTGACCCAGTATGGCCATTCTTATGATCTTAATATATACATTCTTGATCTGTCTCTTTTATTGTTAACACTACCAAAAGAATCTACCTCCAGCATACAAAAATTCCATTTCATACAGGGTTTAAAGAATTAACTGATTAGGCAAAATACTGGGGTTTAATGGAAAAGGTATATTTTGTTATTTTAAAGATATATTATATGAAAATACCTTCACTATATGAAGGGTTGACTTTCATGAATATAGCCTTTCAATTAGAAGTGATAGTTATACTACCTTAATCAAAGCAATCCTGGGCATCACTCTGAATAAATCTTTTAGCCAAGGTAAAGAAACAAGTGTTAAGTGACTACAAAGGTCCCTTAATACAGGGTGAGCTTGGAGCACAATTTAAAAGGCTGTGGAGCCCCAGACGTGGACCAGGACCCCCACTGTGTTAGGTGCTGTACGAACACCAAAGAAAAAGAAAGCTCCTGCCCCCAGGAGCTTACAAGGTAAGCAAAAGATGTGTGTAGACTTCAGTAGGTGGAGAAATTGGAGTGTAAACTCTTTGGGACATGGATTCTCCATTTTTCTCAGTGATGGTGCAGGGCCTTGTGTAATCAGACTGGGGTTTTCAAAGGCATTGAAGGGAGTTAGCTGCCCAAATCCCATTGAATTCCAATGCAAGTTGGGTGCAAATCTCCCATAGGTTCTTGAAAATCCTATATTAGTGCCATTGTACTGACTGGAAAAGTTTGGTGCCATTGTGATATAAATATTCAATATTATAACTGACATTTATTGGGAAAGATTGTGGAGGAAATGCAAATTTCCCCCTTCTCTCTGGAGTCAGTATGCCAGACTGCCACTTCCAACTCATTGGGAAGTAGCAGGAACATCACAGCTGCTACAACATCCCTTCTCACAGTAGCAGGTAGGGTGGGGTGCAGCCTTGATTCCACCATCCCAACATACCTTGAAGCATAACTACACTGGTGCATGAGGGAGTGTCTGCTGTGCTAGACATAGACTCAGTGCAGTTTGTGCCTTCTCTAGAGCACTGGGAAAACTGGGAGGGAAACTGTGTCTCCTTAAGTCATAATATCCACTCTCTCCCAAGCTGTTCCAGGGTCAATGCAACAATGTGCTGCCCCTTGTTACGGGCTAGATTGCAAAGTGCCAGTCTAACCCATTATTACTAATGACATACATTCGGTAAGATCTGATCTATCTGCCTGATGTTTCTTCACTTCATTATTAATTATTACATTTAAAAAAAAATTGAAAACCAGAGACTCTCTTACTTATTTCCCAAGACCTATATATGGTTTTCTGCAGGAGTCTGCTATATTTATGAGTTACCATGTGGGAACTCCATAGTTAAGATACTACTGAAAAATGCAGTTAGAGAGACATCTTACTCTATGGTGGTTTTGCAAGAAAGACAAAATAGCTATTTTCCAAACTCTCACAATTTACGAAAGGGATGCAGATTTAATATCTGTGAAAAATGTAAACGATTCCACTAAATAAGTTAAAGTTTAGAAGCTGTTCAAAATGACCCATTTCTGATTTTTATAAGTTTTATAAAGTTCTGAGGGTCCGTCTAGTTTAATACCTTTAAAGAGGTGAAGTGTCAAATTTACCATGTGAAGAGATATTGATAGTATCTTGTCTAATACAGCATGGTTTTGTTTGCATTTTTCACAACTTCTTTCATTTCTGCCAAAGCATTTGATGATAAATGCACATGATGATGGATGGATTTTAATATAAATGGGACAGTGAAGCTACAATGAAGGTGATATATAATGAATTTAACCAGGGCCACTGTCAGGATTTAAAGAGCCCAGGAAAAAGAGCCCACCAGCTGTTCCATCCGCACCCCACCACCAAGTGGTAGACCCTACCATCAACCCTACAGCCTCATCCTCCCCTCACTTTTGTTTCTGTCCCTCACAATGATTTTAATTCTGCCCCTCAGTCAAAAATGACTATTTTACTTACTATTTCCAGGCTTCATTGTATTTGTTCATTCATTTTTCAACCACACAAAGACTAAACAGTTTAAAAAAGAATTAAAACATTCATCTGCTGCAACAACAAAAAATAACATTCCATTTCCTTACAGTTGTACAGCTGCAAACTTCAATAAAAAAAACAAACAGATTTTTGGTTTTGGAGAAAACACATTCAACATTAATATCTTTCGGGGGGAGGGGGGAAGAGAGGAATCTGCTGCAGCACTGTAGATAGTTGCTTAAAACAAAACAAAAGCCCTCAGAACCTCTGAAATCCTACAACTGAATGTTCAGTATTTGGTGTGTCTGTCTGTTATGTAAGGGACAAGGCAAGCCGTGATTATCATTGATGCTGCATGGCATCTGTACTGAGTGAGTTCCATTCCTGTCCATTTCGAAACCATGATTATAGTTTGATTATGTAATGAAGTAAAACAACATTAAGGTTTGCACTGTAGTCGATTTATAGAAGATTATCTCTGGGATTCAGCTACCCACAAGCCTGGTTTTCAATTTACATTCCAAAAGATGAATGAATCCTAATTACCTTCTACAACATGAAGAGAGAGAGAGAGTGGTTGGTGGTGGTGTTTTGTTTTTAAACAAAGTGTGTGTGTGTGTGTGTGTGTGTGTGTGTGTGTGTGTGTGTGTGTGTGTGTGTGTGTGTGAGAGAGAGAGAGAGAGAGAGAGAGAGAGAGAGAGAGAGAGACAACACATTCTGATCATGGGGAAAAAAATGGTTTGTGCTTGTGTGTGTAATGACAACCCCAGCAGATGAATCTACTACAAAATTGAAGAATCATATGGCTATCCAAAGAAATGAAATAACTTTACTGCTGGCTACCAGACTGACAATTCATGGAGTTTGTTCAGTCCGTGGCCACTCATTTCATCTTGGATTTTGATATCTCATTTCATTTCACAAATGGTGTTCCAATATCATTTAGTTTCTAATTATAGGAGGGACCACTGTAATGATGCCAGACAGTAGCTAAATGTCCATCAGTTTCATTAGTGGAACTCTCCCTTGTCCCCTTTGAATCTATGGGAACAAAACTCAACCATAAGAATTCACTGTGGCCTGAAAATTTTGGCACATTAGGGGTCTCATTGTGATGTGTGTTTTAAATAGTCCATATTTGAACACTAAAATTTGAAGAAATCTTGAATGTGGGTGGCTTTGCATAGTCCAAACTATTTTCAAATGCAATTCTGTCAGTACTTCTTTCCCCGTCTGGGATGTAATTAAAAACAAACTAACTCTTTTATTTTGAAAAGCAGCAAAGCAACTGAGCTGGCATTAGCAAGCACTTTCCAGCAAAAACAGGAGGATTTTTCGTGTGCGGGATTAATGTGCATGTATGGCAGTGGCATTGATGTAATAGATTGTAACCGCTCTAAAAGAACCGTTCTGTGTAAATAATCTGCAAATTAAATAACCTTCTGCTTGCTCTCCCTTTCCCCTTCCCACTACGCTTCAAGGTAGGATGGGAGCTCTGTGTTTCACCTCTGAGCTGTTCAGATTGGTTAGAGTATTTCTTTTCTCATTAACTTCTGGGACTCAGAGTGATAAATATAATAATGAGGCAAATAACTTAGCAAATTTAAAATAAATGCACATGTATATGACTAACACCTGCAGTTACAGCAGCTAGAATAAAAATAATATGGCCAGATTTTCAAAAAAATCAGCATGTAAAGGGTGGAGTTCTTTTACAAATCTGGCCAGATATGTCACATGGGGTCCTCAGCACTTTTGAAAATCTGGCCCTTATTTAGACGCCTAAATGAAAGATTTGCTCTGTAAACCTGGCCCTGAGGGTGGGTGCTGAACCTGGCCTTGATTTATTTTCAATATTTTGACCAAAAGAGTTATCATTATAAGTGTGAAAGCTCCAAGAAATAACGAGATTGTATATTTGCGTAAGGAAAAAATATTGTCTGATGATATAATCTTGCACAGATGCAACCTTGCAGCTGTTACAGGGAGGCGACATGGATGGATGGATTATTGTTGTGGACCTGTATGGATGTTTCAATGTTTATGAATTTATTTACCTATCCCTGGTGCTTTAGATTAGCTACTATGCTAGGATTATGGAACTGCATGGGATGGAATTTGTAAAGATGCTATTAATTTAGTCATGATAAAAACATAACCATTCCTTTGGATAGATAGTGACAAGGAAAGAAATAACCTAAAATGGTGGACTTTTAAAAAATTGGTTGGGAGGGTGGTGGATGAAGACAAATTTTTAAGAGACCGTATTATGGGGGAGGTTTTGCATTTATGGACTTCCTAGACGAGAATGTATTTTCAATAAATATTTGAATGACAAGAGGGAGGGAGTCCACTGCACTGAGGATATGGAGATTATTCTGAGTATAGCAGGATGCTTGGAAAAAGGCATGGAGGTAGGAGTGAAACAAACAGAGCAGGAGAAGACTTTGTACTTCCACAGTGGAAGGGGTCCAGTTCTGTCTAGTTCTTGCATCTGAGAATGGCAAATGGGGAGGCTTCTTCAACATAAATTTTCCCATGCACATCTTTCCTCATTCTTCCCAAAAACCTCAGGAGAAGGTGCTGTAAAATAAATATAATGCTGATCTCCACAATAGGAGAAATCAAATTAGCTAAAGCTTCTGTTCCAACTAACAAACCACTTGCATCTAGTGTCAGGAAAGCTCCCGAAAACCAGCATTACTGTTGAATGAGCAGAATTTTGTGCATGCCATGGGCATTGGTGAGTGGTATAGTTCACAGAATATTGCCTCACGGATTCTCTTTAAAGTCTTTGTGGATTGTCTGTGATATGGCAAAGGTCAGTTTGAAATTCCTCTGAAAGCCTTTCATTCTGGGAGAGGAGAGAAATTCAAGGGTACTGGGCATTAATTTTTCATCTTTACATTTCTAGTTATTTTCAGAGCCAAGAGACAGCATTATATAACCCCCACTGCTGTAATAAAACCAGATTTTTTTTCTGTTTTTCCCTCAACAGGGTGGAGTACATGAAATGCAGGGAAGTCAAGTTCTATAGGGAGGGTACAGATTTTACAGATTCATTCTGTCTGAACCCCTAGCAGAAAGTACCACTAGAACACCAGCATCATGCTTCCACAGAATGCACACAGAAATCACTCGACTGATGGTCTTATAAACAAAGAGCCAGGAAGATTCTGGGATGCAAGGAGGAACATAAGATGCTTTATTGCTTGAGTTCCTGCATTTTTTTAAAAAACAACCTCCATTTCATTTATTTTTGGCTTCCTTTAAATATTTTAAAAGATTGCATCAGTGTTTCACTGGAATTTTTGTTTTAAACCCCCAGGAAACCAATCTAAACTACCAAGAAAAGACTAAAACTCACCCGGGTATCAGATCCTGGAGGGCAAAACATCAAGGAGCAAAAGTATTTCAGATCAAAACCAACTTTCTCCAAAGCTCATCATGATCAGCTCCCAGCTGTCAGGCACTTCAGAGAACCAGGGCAGCTCAGTGATAAAAGGAGATGAATTTCCGCACAAGTACAAGAGCCAAACAAAGCTAGAGAGAGTGAAAAGTGGATTGATTTTTTGGAGGAAACAATGCCAGACAAATACCGCAAGGAGGCAGTGTGGACTAATGAATAGGTCTCTGGACCAGAGTTTAAGAGTTCTGAGTGCTAGTCCCATCTCTACCACTGACCAGCTCGGTGACATTGAGCAAGTCACTTCATCTCTCTGTTCCTTTACTGGCCCCATTGTTACTTCAGAATATAAGCTCTTTGGAGGAAGGAGTATCTCTCATTTTGTGCTTGTACAGTGCCTGGTAGATTGAGGCCCTAAATTATATGGTATTTTTCACCGAAAAAAGTTTCAGCTGAAAAATTTCACCCAGCTTTCGTGAGGAGGAGATTGGTTTCCTGGCTGCCAGGACTAAGAGTAAGGGCTGTCTGTACTTTCTGAATTTGCTTGTGTGTCAGCGTTCTAGGGAAATACTCATTAGTGAATTACATCCATTATTGGTATGTGCTGAAGAACTGTGAAGCACCCACTAGGACATCCTTTAAGTGTGTACATTAGTCTTCATTAGACATAGAAATAAGCTCCCATGAGGGAAAAAAGATAACAAATCACAGTCTAAACAGCTTAAAGGCCGGTAGTTTCTTCTTTCAGAACCTTCCTCAATACAGTTATGTCTAACAACTAAGGCACAGATGCAAGCTTGAATATCAGATGCAACAATCTTTTCCCTGTTCCAGTCAAAACCAGGTATTTTAATTAACCCATGTCTGCATTTTTGTCTAGAGTCTCACTTGAGCATGCGGAACAAAGGTGTCAGATAAGCATGATAAAGGTGCAGTCACTAAAAAGAAGTTGGCCACACTGATTTTTGTGGATCCTCATCTCCTGGGCATTGCATGTCTTTGTAACAGAAAGACATGATGGAAGGGTCAGGGAGAAAAGGAATGATAATATTTCTACTTCACTCTTAATGATTTAGTGGTTTTCTGGGTAATATCAGAGACCACGAGACTGAAGGAGTGAGCAAAGCAATCGATAATATAGTGGCCTTCAGAATCATTATGTAAGAACTACAGGGCCGGAACCTGGGAGGTTTTGGGCCACTGACACCTCTGCGTCACCACAGGAGGATTAGGCTAGGCTCCCTGCTGGGCTCAGCAGGAAGAAGCACCTAACAGGACCTGAGTGGCATTCCCTCACGGCCTACTGGTTGGCCGATACCAGTATTTAAACCAGTAAGCCATGAAGTAGAGCGGTCTGAGCAACAACACAGACTGCCTGCCTGTCTCTGCTCCAGACCATGCTTGTGATAGACCCTAGGCTTTGGCTTTTGACCCTGGTTTGTCCTCAATTTCACTATTTGACTGCTGTCTGTAACCTGACACCTGACTCTGATCTATTGGTAACCTGATCCTACCTGCCTCCTGAGGCCTGATTCTTAGTTTGCTCTCTTGCCTGTCTCAGACTGTGATCTCCTGGTACCTGACTGGCCTGACTTCTACTGTGACCACTAGGTATGACCACCCACATCCCAGTTGTGACACGTTAAGTGACTTCAGCTATTGGACCCATTGTTAGAGACAAGGAAAATAGCCTAAACTTTCCATATTCTAGCCACATACAGAAGGTTGTCCAATATGTACTGGGGAATGTGGACTTTTTCGAGGTGATCATGTGATTTTTTGACCAAAAATTTTACTCTTAGCAACTGTGAAAGTATATGAAAGTTCATAACATGTCACAATAACCTATGACTTTTTGTCTGCCTGAGAATTAACCTTAGAGAACAGGTCAAGTTATTTTCAATACATAAATGTTGTGAACGGGTGCAAGAAAGCTAGAGAGAAAAATTGAATTAGTCCAAACAAAAATGGCCTATTGATATAAGTCAAGGACTATGGTGACAGCATTCTTAGTAAGCAAGAAAATGTGGGAATGAAGTTACCTATACCAAGTTTGGCCTTATGGAAATGGATTTACTTGGTGGACAAAATAATGAGGATAAAATATGCCACCCACTTTTACACCTTAAAAATAGACTTTAAAAAAAAATCACCTTCTTTCCCCATGTCATCCCCAAACCTGACAGCATTGCAACTCATGTAGACTCTTCTCAGCTTCCTTGACTTCAGGTCAGAAGGAGCAGATCAGGCTAAGGGATTTTCTTTCCAAGAGGAAGGCCAGTTTGCCTTGCTCTTGTTTAAGGACTTTGTTTTTACCCATGAGTGGTGAATATCATCACATCTAGTTCTCAGCCCATCAGAGGGGATATTTAGTTGCCCGCACCACAGAGACACATAAGATCCCGTATTGTTCTCTCTTCCCATATTTTATTGCTTTCTGCCTCTTTCCATCTTTTCTACTAATCCTATCTCTCATTCCCTTGGCTTTTCATCAAATCCTGAAATCCAAGCCTGCCATGTTTAAAGAAAAATGATCAAACCAAATGATGTCCTTTATCAGAATGTGAACCAAGGTCCAATCAGCAGGTGTCATAGTAAACTTTCCATCCAAAGCATCCACTCATAACCAACTAGTAGTCCAATGTTCCAAAAACATCAGCAAAAGCCGTATTTCACTCATCTTTTTTATCCGGTATCAGAGGGGTAGCCGTGTTAGTCTGAATCTGTAAAAAGAACCTCACTTCTTCAGATGCAAGAAGTGAGGTTCTTACCCACGAAAGTTTATGCTCCCAATACTTCTGTTAGTCTTAAAGGTGCCACAGGACCCTCTGTTGCTTTTTTATCCTGTCTCTCCTCCACCTTTTATCTGTCTGTTTCTTAAAAACAGGATAAATGAATGCCCTCCACACATCAGGACTGAGAGTAAAATTAACATGTTCCTTTTCAACAAAGAAAGGTTATTAATGAAAAAAGAAACTTTAATTTTTAATTCCAAAAGGATAAAAACTTTAATTGGGTCCAAATAAAGTACGTGTTGCATAATCACCCAACCACAGTTTCAATATAAATGCTAGTTTTCATTTCCTGGTTTTTTTCTGTGTGTTTAATCAATCAACTTTCAACTTGAATGAATGTTTTTGTGTGTTGGCCAAATAACCAAGTAAATCCAAGATCTCTGTAAAAATAAATAAATAAACGTAAACCTATCACTATTTAATGTTGGACAGTGCAGCCCATAGAGATAGTGCTTGCTTATATTTATATAGAAATGTGTTGAAATGTAAGTAGGATCAAAAATCTATTTCCTAAAGATAGGCTTGACAATAGTTAAATAGGGCCTGGTAAAATTAGTACAGTAAAGTCGGACAGCTCAGAGGCAAGTTAGAGATAAGTTAAGATATAACCCCAGGTCATGTTGTAAACACGTTCTTGTATTAAGTGGTTTTAACAAATGTTTTTGCATTTTCCTAAACATTAACAATTTACCTATCTATATTGATAGTTATTGATTACCCCCAATACATCATTTCATTTTTTCATGCAAGTACAAGTTAAGCAAATGAGCATCACAATATAACCATAGACTGCACTATTTTATATTAAAGGGTTTTTAAAATATTTATAATTCATTGAGTCATTCACAGTCCTCCAATAAATTAAATTATCTGTAACTGCCATGGAGGATCGACCCTTAAAGAATTCGGTTTGGTTTTACTCTTCCTTTTGTAAATTACTAATTGGGAACATGTGCATTGAAAGTTACAATAGAGAAAGAGTTTATAAACACCTTTACCTCTTGGGCATTTAAGAGCACTATCGATACAACATTTCTGGTGCTGTGACTCTAGGCAATGATAAAACTGATCTACTTGCCAAGGAAGGTGCACTAAACAGAGTGCCGCAGGAATTTACATGATCTGATCAGGCATCTCCTGTAAAATTCCAAGTGGGAACATTGACTTGAGGTCAGGGAAAGAAAGCACAAGCTACTTATGATGCTACTGCTTTCACTTCTGCAGGTGGTAGTCTGTTAGACAGAACTGGTATGACCTTTATCAAAGATGACCCCAAAAAGGATTTGCTCCAGGCCCAACTGAATGATCCAAAGGTATCCATTATGTCCAAGATCCTGTTAAATATCCTATTACTGATAACAATGGGAAACAAAATCCAGTACTGCAAACAATGTAATTTAAAAGTCAGACTTAGCATTAAAAAAAACCCCGACCATTGTTTAAAAAAACAGACAAAATTAATCAGGACGGTGCCTGGGTCCTGGTGGTGTCACTGAGCAGAGAACTTAGTAGTGGGTAAAGAGCAACAGGAGAGCTGGTAGGAGCCCCCCTGAGGGATCAACCACTCCAGTGAGCTGTCAAAGACAGCTAAACATGAATGACCTCTGTACAGCCCGGGGGAAGCAGGGACTGTACTTCACATGAGGATCTCTGAGACACAATATCTCTCAGGGCTACTTCTGGGCTGATGCAGCTTATGCGTGACTCCTTGCTGAGGGCTGTGTCTAATTTATACCACCTTAAACAACTTTTCAGAATATGTCCTCCTCCAATCCCCAACAAATCTCAGTTATACTCCATGTCTCTCTGCTTACTTCTGTGTTACTGCTGCACTGTGACTCAATACAGTCCTGCTGCAGCAGTCTGTAGCTGTTTGTGATTATCAGCATGAGTTGATCACACCTGAGCAGTTCACTGTATCAGTCTATGAGCTCCACTCTGTCCATTATCTTGGTATATGATTGCAAGTTGTGTGTGTGTGTGTGTATATATATATATATACACACACACACACACACAACATATATATATGCTGGAATTGGGAGAAGAAAGGGACCATGTCCTTTTTATCTGTTTGTACAGCAATGAGCATTTGTCAGTGTTCACATAATAATAATATCAGTGCTGGTGTTCTCTGCTCTTACTCTCACTCCCAATATGCAGCCAAGTGCAGTCTGTATAATATGTATCATTGAATTCCACACTGTGTCCTTCCTATAGTCTAGCCAAATGCAGTGGTGCAAGTAGAAATCATTTCTTGCCGGTACTGCACTCATGGGAGGGACCCAAGGAAGGTCACGTGACCTTCCCACGTGATCCTTCATGTGACTCATCCCTGTCCCACCCCCAGCCCAGGCCCCCAAACAGATGAGGTTGTAAAATGATGCTTTAGGCCTCTGGTGCCACCTGTACTTCCAGGTGTCATTGAGGACCCAGCAGCACCCCAAATTGAAAACTTCTTAAATGAAAGAAAGATAGGAAGGACAATCACCCCACTTTCCCTTAACACACGATCAGTGCCTCCCTTATGTCCAAACTAAGCTTCTGCCAGCTTGCCTCTATCTAAGTATTGCTGTCCACCAGTCACTAGGAAAGCAAAGATGCTGTGCCATCTGGATTTGATGAAAAAGAGGCATAGAACTGTGTGTGCCATGTGCATCTTGATAGAACTACAGCCCAAATTGTTTTATTTTCCTCAGCATGACATACAGGAGGGGCAATCAAAATGAGCCTGGCAGAACATGCATGAGAACTGTCTCTGGACAGATAAGCAATTGATTGAAATCACATTCTCTGATCTCTTGGGGCCAAATCCTGTTCTCGTTGAAATCAAAAGGAGTTTTGCTATTGAGTTCTATGGGAACAGGCTTTGACATTTGGAGAGGAAAGAACAAAACCACTCAAGCAAGGGCTGTGTTGCTTATACCACAGGTATCAAAGGCTGCTGACTAGTGTGAGAAAATCAGCAGACATCTGATCTTTGTCCATTGCAAGGGAGAAATCAGCCTCTTTGAGAATGTATTATTATTATTACTGCTGGTCATAATGTGCCCTCTGCTCATGAGGTTATGTATGTGTCTTGTAGCACTCTTCTGAACACCAGTTGGAAGGAATTTTTTTTTTCAGTAAGTGTGGACTGATTCTTTTCTTTTAGAAGGTATGGAATTTTTTCAGGTTCACACTGATTAACACAGAAAACAATTGGGGCTGTTAAACTTTCTTCAAATTCCAACTTGAAAATTAAGTTCAGCTATATTTTCCAGTACAGTGATGAAATGGGTGTTTGTATATACAAACATCAACATGTTTAAATACTCACTTTCCCCAAAAATATGTAGTATTTCAGTCTGTTTATATGGAATATGGGAGTTGGGTGAGGAGCCATTTCAGCATATGTATGACTTATTAAAATACAGTTTAAATAGAACTGTATCCCAACTGCATTCTTGTATTGCACCCAAACATTGCATTTCAATGGGAGATTCAACTTCCTTTATAGGAACAGAAAAGACTCCTGAAACTCTTACCACAAAAGTGGTCCATAGACATGCAAGTAGTAAGAGTTCCAGGAGTTTGTTAGACTAGTTTGGCTGCAAAAAAGAATTCTATATACACTGGGGACAACACCTGATACCTGTCAGGCTGCAGAACTGGGCTAACATCAGAATCCAAACATCCTCTGGTCAGTGCAAGCAGAGGCATTCCTCTACTGATTTGAACTTGATGTGATGCAGTATGAATGTCATGGATAATTCAGACCAATGGGGAAAAACAGAATCAAAAAAACTGTTTAAACACCTTCTGTCCCCCCGTCCCACCGTGCTCCTCTTGAGGACTCCTGACCAATTTAACAGCACAATACACATGCTAACAAACTTAAACAAAGCCTAGAGTACCACCATATTTGCACTACTGGTCAAATGCAGCTTCTGTCCAAGATTCTCAGTGCTGCTACTACTTATTTCTGGACAGTGTCATTATCTCTCTTTTGCCTAGAGCGAGTGTTGTTCTCCACAAGGTGGAAGGAATGTTTAATATTTTCAAGAGATGGATGCTGCTCGAGAATGACGATCAGGAAACATCCGTCGAAGTGGGCATTCACCCACAAAAGCTTATGCTCCAATACATCTGTTAGTCTTAAAGGTGCCACAGGACTCTCTGTTGCTTTGATCAGGAAACAGTGCATGGTTTCTGTTTCCAGCTGACACTGGCTATAAAAGGTATCCATGGACCCCATGAGGATGCTTCTGCAGTGAGCTAGGAAAACAAATTGCTGATGTTCTGCTTGTCTGCCTCGGATGCCCATCCTAGTGCAAAATTATGCAACATTTTGTACCGGAACAAATCCACCACAGTAAAGTGACACTGACATATAGTCTTGTATACTGGTGAGGAGCTAATGTGACTCAGTGGCTGGGCGGGGGACATGGCATTTGGGAGGCAAGGGCTCTACTCCCAGATCACAGTGTGAACTTGATCAAGTAATTTAATCTCTAAAATGGGGATAATGATTCCCACCCACATTGTGTAAAGGGCTTTGGGATTTATGGGTGAAAAATGATATACAAGTTTTATGCATTTTCATTATTGTAATATTTCTAAATATTTCCTGAATAATAGAACCTCTGTATATAAATATCAACTGAATATAAATATTAAGCTACTTGCCCGTCCCTAATATAGCTATCAGGCCAAATCCTCCTCTGGTGTACAACCATTGCAGGAATTGGCTAAGGATATTGCATGTTTCACACAGTAAAATGTACTATAGTCTCGTGAAAGTTTGAAAAATCAGTGAAAAAGCTAATAAGCAAAAATCAAAGAACAGGCATGTCAAAATTTGATTGGAACCATTTTGATTGGGGTAAATTTTAAAACAATATTTTCAAACACCAATTCTAAAATGTACAATTTACCTAAAGGAGCTGCATACAACCTTAGTAAAGAGTACAAAGACGTATACAGACAATGGGGACAGATTCTGTCCTGTATCAGAACTCTGCTTAGATGCTTGCACAGTTCCTGATTCTGAGAGCCTGCCATAGCCAGAGAGCCATTGCCATAAAGTCCTTAATGAGTCTTATGCCAGTGCAGAATTGGTGTAGTGGTAATCCACCATTGCTGTTCCCAACACACCCACTAAACTGGAAGAGAGATTTGGCAGAGGTGTAGGATCAATTAACAACACAGATGTGCCAGCAGGGAGTTTTCCTACATGGCGGGGAATTCTTTCCTGGTGACTTGTCTGTGGATTATGACCCCTGTATGCCACCTGAGTGGCACAAAGTGGCCAAAACTGGGCTGGAGATTCTGGACCACTATGCTGACTGTCATGTAGCAAACCTTTCAGAAGCTGGACTGTGTCAGAAAGTATATTTCCACCCCACAACTGTACCAAAAAGCTAGGATATAAATATAAACTTTAGAAATAAAAACAACTGGGCAAAATATGCCTCCAGATATGTGTCTCTTTCTCGCTCAGAAAATGAAAGCCCCAACAATCTCAAGATGCATTGTCTTCATCTGAAGACCTTGCTTTTTCAGCCTTATTTGCTGAACTCAGACAAGAAGAGAGGGAAAAGAGGAAGAAATAGCATCTGTACATTTTTAAAGAATTTGCTAGTTTTTATTTCTTAATTGGATTGCATGCAACCATGCACAAATATGTCCATATACCAGTGGGAACCTTCTATTTTATTCATAAAACAGAACTTTTAACTATGTATGATATTATATTGCTGTCCATTTCAGCAGTAATATAATTATTGTTATTTGTTATATTTGCTTTGGGTTAGTGCCTAAGAGTGCCAGTCCTGGTTCTTCTAGGCACTCTTCAAACAAAAAACAAAAAGGCAGTCCCCTCCCAAAGGCCTTACGAGTAATAGTAGTAGTGGTAGCTTTTGCTCTGTCTCTTTTGTCCATCTAAGCTATGTAATGTGCTTAAATGTGTACTTGCATCATTCCCATCACTCCAATATCTGACTGCCTAAAGCTGAAATTCAACTTCCATTATAATTCCATTTTTCAGTTACTCTTAACTCTTTCAAATAAAACCATTTGGGGATGAAATGTCCCCTGTTTAGTCTCTGCTCAGAGGTGAATTATTCTGAAAAGTGTGAAATGTGTTCAGCCATTTTGTGTGTGTGTGGCCTGCCCCTTTAAAGGTTAGAGGCCTGGAGACGACAGCCTGGAATGTCTCTCTCTGCCACACCTGGAATGAGGTCTGGGATTAATTAGTAGAAACAACTGGGGATGGAGGAGCTGAGTCTCCTGTAAAGAACAGCAGGAACCTGAAGAGAAGGGTATGCAAATGCCAATGCTAGGAAGCTGCAGCGAGAGGGAGAGATACCTGTAGGGATGACAGTGGGACCAGGGTAGTTGCTACAATAAGGCAGGGCTAGGTGCAGCCTGCTAGGGTAGGAAGGACCTAGCGACAACAGAGGAGTTTGGCTGTGTCCAGCTTAAGGTTGGGAGGAAGACTGTTGTGTTAGGAGCTGTTGTATTAATTTAAAGTTCAAAACTAAGGAGGGCTGTTGTCATGAAAGCCTTTGTGGAGTTTATTTAAAAAGCCTCTTGAAAGGTGAGAAACCAAGGCAGGCCACCGCAGAACAAACTTTGGCCATTATGGGTCACTTGTCATTGGATTGGCTATCTCCTGAGTGGCCTCAGGGTCTCCCCTGCAGGAGCCTTGCTTACTTTTTACAGCCTCCTGCTGCTTTTCATAGAAGCTCCACCATGCCCAGCTAGTTCTACTAATTAACCCCACACCTCATCCCAGGCGTGGCAAGAAGTGCTAATTGGAGGGGGCTGGCCACCCTATCATAGTGTGCTTATTTACATATGTTCCGTAAGTTCTAATTAGAAATTTTGCACAACCAACTCCACAGCAGTTAGACCACTGTTATTCAAACTAGGAAGTATTGCATTCTGCATATCGGAGGAGCGGAGGGACTCCCCTGGGGGTACATGGCCCAAATGGGGCATGGATGGGCCAAGATTAGATGACTTTATAGTGCTACTTAGCTACACAGGAAGAGCAGGTTGCACCCTTGAAAGGGTACAATAATGTGCATGCTGTCCCATGCATCAAGTTGATTTGGGAGACCTTTTGCTTTAAAGCAGGATTCTGCCTACCAGGCACAATCTAGCCCTGATTTTTGTAAAATACATGGGCAGTAGGATTTTGTTAGGTTATTTGCTAAATATAAGCTTTAGATCATTGGGGTGCAACTGAAGATGAGGCTTTGCTTTTTGTTTCTGATCATTAAAAAGCAGCTTCAAAAGTTGGTGATGCTGTGAAAAAATTAGCTTACACAAAATCTGCAAAGACTTCAAAACCTGCCTATGACTTTAAGAAGCCTGGTGTATTATATGCTGTAAAATAAAGGGAGTATATGTTTCCCTAGAGGACATTAGACACAAAAGAAAGAGCATAGAGATTAAATCCTAGAACTCTCACCTCTTTCATTGAATGGCCTCAGTAATACATTTAACTTACATAACACCTTACACAAGTCCATGGAGTTACAAGAGAAAAATTGGGATCTCTAGTTAGCTGAGTCTTGTAGAATCTATATGATGCAGGGAAATATCTTTTTTCCCCCATTTACAGATGGGAAATCAAAAGGTTAGAAAGGGAAAGTTATGTGAATCTATGTCAGACCATTCATCAGCATCAAAACTAAGATCAGAGCTCAAGTCTAATAATTTAGGCCAATGCATAACCCATAAGACTGCTATAGTTTACAGGATAGTCACTTACCCACTATACATGGTATTTGTAAACTGGGGATGGTAACTAACTGGTGTTTATATAATGATTTTTCATCTGTAGATCTCAAACCACGTTAAGGTGCTATAGCAGACTCCCTGGGATCATGGAATTTAGTGTTTTCAGACTTCTACCACTTTTAAAAATATAACACTTGGACGCATAGTTCTGACCTTTTATCATTATTTAGGCATGTTTACAAATAAAGAAAACACCTAATACATTTTAAAGTGAAATGTCTCACTAGGATGGACTCTCCCTCAAAACTACCACTGCAGACTCCAGCGGAGACACAAATAAATGCCATTACTCATTCTCATTCTCCCATCAGTCTGCCTAAGGATGATGCCTCCTCCGTCTGTAGATTCCAAAGTAATCATGGTTTGTTGAGCATTTTGTCTTGCAGAGCCAGGTGCAAACCTTCAGCAATGTGCAAATTAATCTTGCTCACAATCACAACCAACATTTAACAGCATAAGCAAACGCTGCCAAAAGGAGGTGCTGCAGAACAGCCCACTGTATGATTGGTGAGGAAATTGAATAGAGGAAACTGTCAAGTTTAGCTTTAAGAGAACAGTTATTTATGTGCCAGGAAAGGAGATGACAAATGTACTTGGGTATATTTTTAGCCTTCTTGAGCTTTTTAGAAGGATATTGTTGCCAGGTGGAGAGTGAGCAGCTTTGGAAGAAAGAGAGAGAGAGAGAAATTCCAGGTAGAGAGTGTGAAGGAAAGAGAGGAAGAGAGAGAAGACATGTCAAACCCAGAATCCCTACAAATTTTAGATAAAAAAATAAAGCTTATGGATGTGAGGAAAGAAATGGAGCAAGAAGAATGGCCCCTATTATGGGAGAACAAGAGGGGATGATTGCACATAGCAAGGACACAATCAGAAAGAGATGGTTGGGGGAAGGAAGGAAGTATGATCAGGGTATAGAAAATATAAAGTAATAGAGACAGATTGAGTCAGAGACAGTGATATGTAAAAAGCAACAAAGAGTCCTGTGTCACCTAATAGACTAACAGACATATTGGAGCATAAGCTTTCGCGGGGGAATACCCACTTCGTCAGATGCATGGCAGTGATATGATATTCTAGAATCATACTGGCTCTAGAATAAGAGAAGGAGACAGTCTTGAGACCTTGAAGCAGCAATCCTAAGGAAAGAATGGAGCAAGAGTGTGTTTTGATCAGGGATAATATCTCAAAAGATCCAGCTGAAGAAACATCAATATTTTATATTCAGTATCATCATTTAAGTCCTAATAGATCAGTTTAGGATGTGAAAAGTACCCATGAGACTACAGACACCATCTTCGACTTACTGTTTCTGAGTATTCAGATTTATATTAGAAAATGAAGCTCTTCCAAACAAATGCAGGCATTCACTCTTCAAAATAAACATATCCAAGGGAATGTTCAGAGTCATGCAAAGTGTGGTCATATGGGAACTTATAGCTTACATTACAATGTGAAAATGGTGGTACTGGATTTGTTTTCAGGACACAAATTGTATCCTAAAAGAAACATACATTTTGAGGTTCATGTGAACCCAAAACTCACAGTGAAACTTGGGCGCCTGAAGTCATAGGCATATCCTAAAAAGAAATATTCCATTGTGAATAAGAATCCAGACTGGAATAAAAAACAGCTTTAAAAATGTTTTACCTTGGGAACCCTTAAAAAAAAGAGGAAACAGCGGAAAACTCTCTTTAGTCTAGGGTGACCAGATATCTCAATTTTATCGTGACAGTCCCGATTTTGGGGGCTTTTTCTTATATAGGCTCCTATTATCCCCCCACCCCCTGTCCCAATTTTTCACACTTGCTGTCTGGTCACCCTACTTTAGTCATTGAGAAATTGTTGAGATTTTCCTTCCTAAATTAGAACAGATAAAGTGAGAGGCAGAAGGGAAATCCAACATAAACCCCAAACATGACAAATAGAAGAAGATAAAGTGACAAGTACAACTATCAGCACAAGCATTTGTGACAGACCCAGACCAGTGCGGTACAGGACTCTGGTAGAGGGCAAATATACTGGTCACTGGATGGAGCAGTTTTCTGTTCCCTGAGTGACCAGAGAAGGGGCTGCACTAGAGTAATCAGGAACCTGCTAGAACCAGTTAAGGCAGGCAGGCTAATTAGGACACCTGGAGCCAATTAAGAAGAAGCTGCTAGAATCAATTAAGGCAGGCTAATCAGGGCACCTGGGTTTTAAAAGGAGCTCACTTCAGTTTGTAGTGTGAAAGTGTGAGGAGCTAAGAGCAAAAGGCGCAAGAAGTGGAGAGGGAGAGGGAGAGGGAGAGGGAGAGGGTGTGCTACTGGAGGACTGAGGAGCACAAGCGTTATCATACACCAGGAGGAAGGTCCTGTGGTGAGAATAAGGAAGGTGTTTGGAGGAGGACATGGGGAAGTAGCCCAGGGAGTTGTAGCTGTCATGTAGCTGTTACAGGAGGCACTATAGACTGCTGCAGTCCACAGGGCCCTGGGCTGGAACCCGGAGTAGAGGGCGGGCCCGGGTTCCCCCCAAACCTCCCAATTGACCTGGACTGTGGGTTCTTCCAGAGGGGAAGATCTCTGGGCTGTTCCCCAACCCACATGGTGAATCTCTGAGGCAAGAAAATCCGCCAATAAGCACAGGACCCACCAAGATAGAGGAGGAACTTTGTCACACATTATAGTCAGTGCCAGGATCATGCTGCGCCATATAATCCAAGTCCAGCCAAATAACCCAAAGGTTATGCCTCCCCCCCATGTCATGTAGGTCATACCACAGTTTTGGCCTATTGATCCTAGGGCTAGTGGCAGCTGAGCTCACAGAACTGTGATTCTCACTCACTTCATTAAGCTTTGGATCAGACTTTTACTTCCCCAAGTAGTCATATTGAGCTCAGTCATGATATGGTAGTGTTTTACACACACTTTGCACAGCTCTGTATGGCAATAAAAGGTATATGGCAGGGGAGAATCAGGTCCAATGTCTTTCTTATCCAAGAGGTTATGCATTAAGACATAAGTTAAAACATTAACCAACCAACAAAAAAGCCCATAAAATGCAACACTTGAGGCACAATTTTGCAACCACTGGTATATGTGGGCACAAAATTGTGAATGCAGTTATTTGTGCTCCAATACAGATACTAACTATTCAGCTACCAAACATAGGTCAGCACTGGAGCTAAAACTAAGGGCATAAAATTTAGTGGAAAAGATAGTATGATGTAAAGATGAAGTCACTAGAACATCTAAAGTGCAGTGTTTTATACCAAGATGCCAATATTTTTGTGGGCAAGAAAAAGTAGGGGTATTGTTATTCTATCATAACCCAAGTTAAAAACCCTTCCTACAGTGAAGTGAGTATTTCTGTACCATTTAAAGTATAAAAAGAGGAGACACTGAAAGTGTGTGGAGGAGGAGGACTGTTTAAAATCAATACATATTTCCTCCTAGACTATTAATGGTTTTAAGAAGTAAATTCTCTCTCTTCATTCCATTACTAACATAAACACAATCACATGGACGTTACAATCACAGAGAATAATGAGCAGCATGGTGCTATCTGCATCATATAGTGTGTTGAAGAGATCTGCACTGAGCCTGACCCAACTCCTCTTTGAATGAGTGGAAGGATTAATGTTGCCCTCAAGAGGAGGTGGGCTGAGCCATAAGATGTGGATGCTCTTATTTCGGATGGTGGAGAGAAGCTGCATGTCTGTCTCAGTACTTCTAGCCCTTAGTAAGAGGGCAGGTCTGCCTGTCATTAAAGAATTCTATAGCAGAAACTTTTGGAGATGGTCAAAAAAGGGACCCATTTTTCATGACATTTTTCACAAAAAATTGTCCTTTTCCCTGCCAAAAAAATTTGAAATTATCCAGTCAGCTCTAGCACCTTTTATTTTATCCATTAATTCCAAACTATGAAAATTAACTTCCAAATATGCCTCTGACCTATTGAATGTAATGGCGTTTTCCGCTGTAAAGTCCTTATGGATTTTAGGATGAGTTTTTCCCTTTCCTCACAAATACTACAGGAGCTGGTAAAAATAATTTTATAAGGTCTTCCTCAGGTCACCAAGGCCTTGCTTATCTCTTAGGCACCATTAAAGATAGACAACAAAGACATTTCCTATCCCCATAGCTCAGATACTATCGTGATGAGGGACATATAAGCACATAAATGGAGACTGATATTGGTATGAAGGATAGCAGAGAAGATTATCTTGGAAAATGGTTTCATTCATCAGGTGCAGGCAAACACCATAATGCAGTATTGGCTGCCACTTCTAAACTTACTGAATCAGCAGCAAGGGCAGAAAAAGCTGATTTTGCTAAAATATGAGCTTAGCCAAACCTAACGGAAATTCCAATAACCTCCAAGAGGCCTCTTTTGGTTTCAGCTGGAGTGTCAGTATCTTCAGAAGCCGTAAGTCCCTGGAACCAGTACCACAATAGACATTGTTTTCTGTTAAAAGCTAGTTACACCAACTGGACTGGTTAAAAATATTCAATTGAAACTTCTGAACCATTTCTTAAAACTGTGCTTATGAAGCCTGTTTGAGGTTCTGTAAAATTCTGGTTAAGGCCTGCGGTCTCCTTTGGTTCCTGCTATTCATACTGGTGGTGGTTGATGGCTTGCAGAGCAAACAGAATAGCTGATGCTATTTCATGTCCGAGTTAACATTTCTACCTTGTTTGCTGAACAAAATGGGAGTGGTATTGGGAATGAGAGACAATTCGAATTTTGGAAACCTGTACCCCAGATGTTGACTTCCCAATGCTGAATATGCAGATACATTACCAATTCCAAGCAGGGATGGACCTATGTTTTGCAGGGCCCTATATGAGGCAAATGGGTCTCATCATCCCTTCCCATTCAACACCCCTATCTCCTCAGCCTGTCTCCTCCTTCCTGCTATAAACCTTTCTTTGTATGGTGATTCAGCAGCTTCTAGTGACCCCCTAAATGGCCTGGGAAGCTAGGAGATAGAGCTGGTGCCATACTGCATTCATGCAAAATTCACTTTTTGCTGTAATTTGCAGCAGTAGAGTAAGGCAGAAACGCAGAGAGGGAATAAGGGATGATACTTGTCCTGGCAGGTTGGATATGTGCATTGTAATACAGAATCTATGGAAGTGCAGGGTTCTGTATGGTCACATAGGTTGCATTGAAGCTGCCACTCTGTTCATGTTATTCATTTTCTACAGATAAAGCCGTCAATGTGACTAAATGTGACTAAACAGATTAGGATGCATAAAACAGTCACCCAAGCTTGTTCATGTTTATCTTTCTGTGGAAGACACTATCATAATAGACCTGAGGTTGAGATGATTGGTTGGATGTAGGAATAATACACTGGCTATTCGCTTGCAGCTGGAGTCCATTACTTATAGCCTCTAAGTGAGGCAAAATCAGTCATGATGTTGAGTCAATTGTTATAGCTGAGCAGGGTACATAAAAAACAAACAAAGCGATAAAAACCCCACTGATAGCTCGTCATACTACATGGAGGTATTTGTTTAGCAGGAGCCCAGGAATTTCCTGGCAGGGATGTGAAAATGCTTCTTTCTTACTGATTGCCAGTGTCTTTAGACAAGTTGACGTTCCTATAAGGACAGAGGAAGCAATCTTTCTTCAACAAGCTGTCTGTCCAGCAGCACGTTTCTTTTTAGCCTCCAGTGGCACCATTCCATAAGAAGCATTTACCATTAATTCACACACGCTGCATACAGGAGAGTGAAGTAGGAGCCAAGAGAGACAGCAGTTCATGTAAAGCACTGCAGTAAAGCGAAACAGGATGAGTAAACAATTCTCAATGACCACAGGCTTTAACTGCATAAACGACAGTAATGGTGTTATTAAATTGCATCCCAAAGGGATGCCAATGAATCTTAAATATTACATCTAGTTTTAGTATAAAAATGTCTCTGTTCAAAAGAAAACCTTTGTGTCTGCTCAGTTTTGTGGGCCAGATTTTGGAGCCCTTATACCACTTCGTGAACACTTACTCATGTGAGTAACCCTATTGGAGCCAATGGGACTGCTTGCATGAGCAAGTTCTCACAATTCTGAGCAAGGGTTCCAAGATCTGGTTCTTTTTTTCACCTCTATTACTACTATTTATATGTATTGCCATAGAATGGAGGAGCCCCAGTCCCGGAGCAGGACTCATTGTGCTAGATGCTATACAGAGAACAAAAAGCCAGTTCCTGCCCCCAAAGAGCTTACAATCTAAGTAAATTATCACTGAAACTTTGTAATATTATAATTTAGAAAGTCAATTTTTATTCCTTGTGATTTTTCTTCATCTGGATCATTACTGAGTCTTTCCTTTATATTTATTTTTATTTAAATACTGTACACCCAGTTTTCAAACTTGGGTGCCTACATTAGTATCACCAATTTTGCATTCAGATGTTCATACTGACAGTCCCTAAATTCACCTTTTGAGTTCCAGTGCTGACTTTAGCCACTTCAGGGAGCTCTAGTTCAACTAGTCAAGTCTGAAAACTGGGCTCTGCAAATGAATTTTAGCACTTCTAAAAGTGAGGGAAATCAGCACAGGCAAGAGATAGGCATAGATATGGGAGAATTTGTTGTGAAGGCTTTTGCCTCAGCTCTGTTAATATACCACCATCCGGATTGGAACCGGTCAATGATTATTAGACAAACAACATATTTTTCCTAATTTTGCATGCAGAGCTCACTAGGTACCCAAAATCCTGGATGATTGTCTGAACATACCCAAACTACATGCATCTCTTAGAACTGAAAATTTAGGTGGAAAATTGCAGAAGAGTTTTATATTTCATGCTTTCAGGGAATATCCAAAAAATGTCATGGGAACACACGTAAGGTATTTTGGCTCTTCCGGTTTGCATCTCATCTGGAAGTTGAAGTTGCAGACGCTTGAGAAAATTAATTAAAAACAAAAATGAACTGAACTTTCTCAGAAATGGCTCTGTTTGGAGCTTTGGTTGAAATTCTGAGTCACATATTACTTTTTAAAAAAATCTAAACTTGTTCTTACAGAGAATCCTCTTATCACTCAGAGAGACACAAATCCTCTTATCAACTTGCATACATTTATGGACAAATGAGAACACACTACAGAGAGGAATACAGGGTAGGGAGCCCTTTTCACTTACCTTACCTGGGAGCACGCTTGTGTCTGTTGGATGGGTTGAAACTACTGAGATGTGCTGAGAGCTCCAGAGGGGGAATGCCCGCTTGTCATCATTAGGGTGTTTTAGCATTACGATCTTGAGGAGTTGTGGTAATTAACACAATATTGATCATGACTTAACACTCAGCATAGACAGGTTTACATGATACCAGCTGGATTTACCTTAGCTTAGCCAGCTGGCATGACATTAAACAGTGACAGTCCTTGTCTGCACTGAGTGTTTAACATAATATTACCATGACACTCAAGAACATGTTTTAATATGAGCTAATTGTCTAGTGAAGTCTTACGTTGGATGGGATGAGAAATAAGGGCATCACCGCTCTCCTCTGTGTGTACAAATACACTAAGGGAGACGCGCAGAACACTTTGCAAAGGTGTAACTTGAACCATTTCTCAAGCAGGCTTCCCTCAGTGCCCAGACAGTATTATGCCTTTTGAAGAGTTAATGGTTCTACGTATCTGTTCTCAGACACTGCATCTCCTTCCCATCTCTAGTACAGCTCAGGCTTTTAGAATCCATATTTGGACCCTTAATGTTTGTACCATTCATTAGCAGTGTCTTTTTCACTGCCGAGTTCTCATCTCTTCTGCTCAACTCAATGAGATGTTGTCTTCACTGGAAACTGAGGGGGAGCCACAGGTGCCAATAAACCACTTGCTTCCATGAATAGTTGAAAGCTTTTTAGTTCTTTCTAGTTCTATAACATGCCTGTTAATAGAGTTGTTGGGTTTTTTAATGATAGAGATGGTGGGGAAAAAAATAACTGGGTCCTTTTGTGTTAGTCAGTAATATCTTTGGTTTTCTCTGGGTGGCAACTTAACACTGCTACTAAGTTGTTTTTCAAGGAATCATGATAAAAAGGACCCCTGGATCTGGAACAGTGGCAGAGGCAGCAGGAGTGAAAGATGCTCTAATAAATTACCTTTGGTTACTGCTACTGAACCTGCACAGGCAGTGGGAGTAAGAGCCATTGTAGTGTCCAAGACATTAACTTTCTTCTTTGTGATTTTACCTTTCTCATTATTCTTGATAGCTTTGTTCCAGACTAGTAGTCTACTGCAGTGAGCTGAGAAATGGACTTCCAATGAGGGAGGCTTGGAAGGATTCAGTTTTTATTTTTTAAGAATTTGAGTGGATAACAGCAGATTATATTCCAAGAAAATCCCCCCAGTTTTTACTAACTTTAATTTTTGCATAATTTAATGTGTCTACTATATGACCACAAATAATAATTATTTATTCAAAATATAAAGGCTTCTGCTCTCATTTATATTGGTTTTTCACTTATTTAGTCAGGAAATACCAAAAATAGCATATGACCAGTTATGACACAGGTTATATGACAAATCAGCGATAGTTCAAACTAGCATTGTCAAGATGTTCTAAACTCAGAGAGAGGAAAAATTGTTGGATGAGCTACAACTTAAGTGATCTGGAAAATAAGCATTTTTCCAGCTATTGACTTCTAAGGAACAGAAATTTGCTGACTAGTACCACAAACATTTTCAGCCCTCACAAACTAGGGAATTTGTTCTTCATGTCACAGTAAGACTTGTCCGCTTAAAAACCAGTGTTGTGAGGCATCATTCATTAGCTTGTAAAGTGTTCTGAGATTCCCTCATGTAGGGCATGATAGAAGTGGGAAGCATTATTGCATTAACTTTATCCTGCAGCTCTTTAGCAGGATATGTTATATTTTATTTATTATATTATTCTAATAATTGTACACTCTGCTCAGTGGCAGCAGGGAACTAATTTAATGGACTGTATTTTCTTTTTAGATAAGTGGCATATATATAGCTGATATATATATCAAAATGAGGAAATTATGCCTTATTTAAAAGGAAATAAAGAAATATGGTATTTGCAATAAAGAATTCATCCTACCAGCAGAAAGCAGGCCAGTTCATCTTAATTTATTAAACTTGATTTCATAAGGATAAAATATTGTTTCCCATTCAGAAGGAGAGATTACTGTATTTAATGTTTCACTCTTGTATTTCCCTTCCTAGGCGACTGATCCTAAGAAGTATACTAAAAATGTTACCAAAGCAAAATGATCTCATGTGTGGAACTAGAGAGTACATCTACCAATAAATGTAATATAACAGCATGTACAGTATTTACCTGCAGGGTAGCTATATTATAGGGAATTCTATTAAAAGCATGCACATGCTGTGCCCATTTCCATTTAATCTCCTATTTCTATTTTCTTTTTATTTCTAACACAATTAAAAGTAAACTCTAGACCCAATGGAACTATGCCGATTGATGTCAGCTGATCACCTGGTCTCTTAAAAACCCGATGGTCTTAAATTTATTTTTCATATCATTTTTTCATATTTAAATATTTAAGTTGATTTGGTTGTTATTACTACATATTGATGTTGTGTGACTCTGACAGGTCTGTTGCACTGCCATGCATTTAATCAGTCTCTTCAATTATATCCACTCAGAAAAACCCACAGCATCTTAGCTAAGTAGGTTACCAAAAATGCTGTGTAATGACATGAAGCTGAGAAGCTAGCAATTGCACTTACAGAGTGAAGGGATTTAATTGGGCAAGAACAACCTTGGAGGCATATGTGTTTATTATTTAGGACACATATACACCAGAGGCAAATCCAAATTTATTTCAAATGAGCAATCCCTCCGTGATGCACACCATCCGCATCAAGCTAACACTGCCTTCACACATTCCTTCTAATGTTAATTTTTAACCAAGCAATTTAGGTTTGTTAAACCCTGATTCAAATATATTACTCCCACAGCAAGAGGAACAGGAAGGAGTTGAGGAAGGAAGAAGTGGAGGAGGGGGGAAAGAGAGAGGTAATCATTGCTGAAATAATTGTACAGTGAGTCAGTTGTTATGTTTGGACACATGGAGTTTCCAGAAATAAAGCATGACTAGGGAAGAAATCCAACAATCAGTGCAATGTGGATCAGCATGCCGTTTACCTAGCCTTCTTCATGACTCCATAACTGCATAATAGCCTTAGTTTGAAGAGTTCAGGATATCAAAGTAGATTCACATTCTACTTCCATTGCAGAATTGTTTAATGTATCAAGTTGTTTAGATATGGAAGTTGCTAGGTGCTGAAAATTCTAAATAGCATTTTAGGCAACTCACCAGAATATTGCACTTATTCCTATATAATTTTTAATATGCTCTTCTATTATACAGAAAAGTCTTCTAATATAGGACTTAATATACAGACTCAGAATAGCTCAAAAGTAATTATGAATCTACATTTTCTTTAGCCACTAAGCCATTGTGTATAATCTTTTTGAACTAATGATTTCCCATTACGATTCATTTTAATTAGATCCATCTTTAATAGCAAACAATAAAATCACAGTGATTTTCTCTTGTGATACTACAATAGTTTCCATGACAATCAATCATTCATACCAATATTATGATTTTACTGCAAACGGGAAGGGGGAAAAAAAAAGAAGAAAAAGGAAAAAAAAGAACTGGGCTGTGTAGGGGAAGTTTTCATTTTATATACATAATGTGCCTCAAAGACTCATCAGTACTTACAAAGCTATATTCACAACTGTGCTAAGGACAACATGATTGTTTTTGTGATGTCTATAAGTTGTTTGCTTTGGGGAAAATGCTTCTGAAGATGGGATCGGACTATGGATTTGCTGTTTTTATCCTTAGAAAGAAAAACAGTCAAGAGACCTTTTTTCTTTCTTTCTTTCTTTTTTTACAAGTTTAAATTTCATACTTCATATGTTCAGATTATTTTTCCTACTATTTTAAATAGGTGAGTAATTTTTTTTCTTGAAGTCACTGTTCTCGCATATCAGAAACAGTCCTATATTTATATTTATTACAAAACCAATTATTGCATTCAGCACAGGTGCTTTTCTAATTAGTACTGCATGAGAAGCAACTGAGATGTTTATAAAATCTGGCAGCTCCTTCACTCTCTGATTGCTTGTATATTAATCTCTTTTATCCCTACCTGTTCTTCCTAAAGCTGTAGTAAACCATGCTTGCAGGACAGATACATAGAAAGGCAAACTTGAGCCTAAAGAGCATCTGCTCAATAGGGCACTCTTACTATCTGAGGGTAAGAGCACTTTTATGACTCAGCTACAATTCCCACCAGGGGAAGTCATCTTTTTACTTTGTTGGGGTGACTCAGGCAGCATTACAGCCATGAATAGACAGGACTGATCAAGGAATAAGATGGCTGAATTATGGTCACTGAAATGTCAACACCCATGTGATTATTGAAACCTTTAATCTTCCCTAAAGAGAGAAAATCTTTATCAAAGAATCTTTCAACTCTTCTTATAGCCACAGTTAGCAGCAAGCAAACTTGAGGTAGAAAATGGAAGTGTAAAGTTCTCAGTATCTTTATAAATGCAAACTTGAATAGAAAAGTACATCTTTCAAAGTATAGGAGTTCAAAATATGTATTTCCATAAGAACACGGGATTTTCCCCAGCAGTTCAGACCTTTAGTCCACAAAGTCTAAATTTCCACTGTAAAAAGATAGTTACAAAGTTAGGAAGTCTTCTTGTTCTGAATGCTTTTATTCATTAACAATGAAACGCTGATAGCCCTTCAAACTCAGTTACAATAGCAGTATGTGGCTAATACATCCTTTATAATTCAGCCTTCTTGGCTGTGTGCTCCCTCTCAGCATTTTGCATTGAGCTGTTTTCCAATAGTCATTGCAGACAACAAAATTACAGAATCCTAGCATGCACTGATGCAACTATCGTTGTCACATTAGCCCAAAAGTTCCCACTGAGAGCTGTTGTTACTGAAAGAATGACATTTATTTTTCTCCAAGCAGCATGGCAGGGCTGCATCACAAACTTTGCTGCACAGTGTCCAAAAATAATAGACCTCAACTAATTATATTTCCTGGATGCCCTGACTGTGTCCTGTTGGATTTCACAAATGTATGTATTAGAAGCCCTTGTTCCTTAACATGGAGTTTGACCTTCACCGCTGAAGTCAATATAAGTTTTGTTATTGACGTCATTTGCACGGGATCAGATCCATGGTGATTACAACTACTTCAGACTATAGCACAGAATGGCATGGTGGATGGTCTTTTCACACTGTTGTCATGAGGTGCTGCTCACCTGCCTCTGCTAGACAGTAATATCTCATTGGATTGTATGTGCTATTGTCATATGTGACGTTATGAAATTCGGCTATATATATATGTTACTGAAACATGTTGTGAGGTTGAACACACCCACAAGCAGCCTTTCAGGTACAACAGTAAAAAGGCCAAACAATAATAATAGCTTATTCAGGAAATGCACACAAGCACAAGGATTACACCAAGAACTGTGTACAATAGAACCCTCTCAGAGATAGTATTACACAATGAGAACTGTTTGACCCAGGTCACAGCAAAAGGGCTTTCCAGCAAGTGGGAAGAAGATATAAAAGGGGGGAAATGACATCACAATGGTTCCTCACTCTCTCTACAACAACACACCTGGAAATACCGGAGGGGCAAGGACTGTGGGAAGTGATGGTCCCAGGCTAGAGGGATTTTTAGCCTGTGTATGAAAACCTGGGAAAGCCAAGGCAGATTGTACCTTAAGAATCTGCCAGCACGTTTATCACTCAGGATGATAATTTGCTAATTCATATCCTATCTATCTAGTGTGTTAAGTTCAGTTTGCGTTTTTGTTTATTTCCTACAAGTAATTTGCTTTTATCTGTTTGCTATCACTTAAAATCTATCTTTTGTAGTTAACAAACTTGTTTTTGTTTTGTCTAAAACCTGTGTGTGGAAAATATAACTTGGGGCAGAAAGTTGTTGCATATCTCTATCCACATTGAGGGAGGGGGTGAATTTTATGAGCTTACGCTGTACAGTTCCCTTTGCAGCACAAGACAGTATACGGTTGGGTTTACACTCCAGAGAGGGGGTGTGCCTTAGCAATGGGGAGGTGCCTTAACTGAGCCTTTCCACGCAGAGGATCTCAGCATCTGTGTGTGAAGCTGCAGCTGGGTATGTCCCGATAGTATTAGGAGACAGAAAAAAAATCAGGCAAAAACGTGAGCATGTGTAAATTGGTTCATCCATGCAGTTGAGTAAATACATTTATAAATATTCATTTGTCACACAATTAACCAATTTGGATGGCCAAAGGTGGGACATGCAGTGATATATTTTTGTGCTCTCACCTCCACCTTTGCTTTGTGAACAGATGACTCATCTAGAGCTGTACAAATTATTCACAGTAAACAAATGTTCCTGAACAGATTATAATATCTACAGATGTGTTCATTATTCATAATTTTTTGATTAATAGTTGTATGACTAAATTTGAACTTCTGGACTATTCAGAAAATGGTTGCTATGCAGATTCACTGATCTTGTTTGCTATTGTAGGATTGGTCACATAAATTATATGGTATTATTTCTATTCCCTAGTTGGGGGTTCTCAATTTTATAAATAGAAAAAGTCCTTTTTCTGTTCACAGATTATCCAGAACTATATAATTGTTATGGAACAATAACAAAATAACAAGTATTTTGTGTGAATAATAAAAAAAATATATTTACTGAAAAGTGGACCCAGTGTGAATCCACTCACAAGTATTATTGTATTAATGGCAGTTTTACTTTCTGCAGATATTGTTATGAATAAAACTTTTTTACTTGAATATTCACAAAGCAATGAATAAAAGGGTGGTCTTGTATGCCATCAACAAATAGGTTTTGTTATCAAAAGTATTCACTAGTATTGTTTATATTCACCCACCCAGCTGTATCCTAAGGATTACTTTCATAGGCAGCAAGACAAGGAAGACTGCTGGGTGAGTCTTTCTGTATCTTCTGGAGTATTGTGTCTATTTCTGGATGCTAGATGTGGAAAAATTGGAACCACTCCAGAGGAGAGCAACAAAAATGATTAAAGGTCTACAAAACATGAGCTATGAGGAAAGATTGAAAAAAATGGGTTTGTTTAGTTTGGAGAAGAAAAAACTGAGGGTGGATATAACAGTTTTCAAGTACATAAAAGGTTGTTACAAGGAGTTAGGGTGAAAAATTGTTCTTGTTAATCTCTGAGAGTAGGACAAGAAGCAATGGGCTTAAATTGCAGCAAAGGAAGGTTGAGCATTAGGAAAAACTTCCTAACTGTCAGGATAGTTAAGCATTGGAACAAATTGCCTAGGGAGGTTATGGAATCTCCATCATTGGAGGGGTCGCCGCTTGTGTAGGGAAAGCCCCTGGCAGGCCGGGCCAGTGTGCTTACCTGCCCCATCTGCAGGTCTGGCCAATCGTGGCTCCCACTGGCCGCGGTTCGCTGTTCCGGGCCAATGGGAGCTGCTGGAAGCAGCGCAGGCCGAGGGACTTACTGGCCGCCGTTTCCAGCAGCTCCCATTGGCCTGGAGCAGCAATCCGCAGCCACTGGGAGCCGCGATCAGCCGGACCTGCGGACAGGGCAGGTAAAGACATCGGCCTGGCCCCCCAGGGGCTTTCCCTACACAAGTGGTGACCCCTGTTTGAGAAACCCGGCTCTAGACAACACCTATCAGGGATGGTCTAGTTCAGTGGTTCCCAAACTTGTTCTGCCGCTTATGCAGGAAAAGCCCTTGGAGGGCCAGACCGGTTTGTTTACCTGCCGTGTCCGCAGATTCGGCCAATCGTGGCTCCCAGTGGCCGCGGTTTGCTGCTCCAGGCCAATGGGAGCTGCTGGAAGCAGTGAACCGCAGCCACTGGGAGCCGCGATCAGCCAAACCTGTGGATGCGGCAGGTAAACAAACAGGCCTGGCCCGCCAGGGGCTTTCCCTGCACAAGTGGTGGAACAAGTTTAGGAAGCACTGGCCTAGTTATTACTTAGTCCTGCCTTAAGTGCAGAGGACTGGACCAGATGACCTACTGAGGTCCCTTCCAGTCCTACATTTCTATGATTTCTTAGGAGAATTCAGCTAGAAATATTTAAACTGACAGAGAACATAAGAGTTACTGTACCACTGGGGTGCTGAATATCAAGATTTGGGGTTTCAGTCTGTCTTTTCTGCCTGCTGCTTTAAATGTTCCATTGTCCTACAGAGAAGATGTTCTTTTGGCTCTTGTGTCTGAAGTCATAATTTAGTATTGCTTTAAAAAAAAAGCAAACAAGGGTTGCGAAATAAATATCCCCCTAAAGCATTAAGAAGGGACCAATAAAAATCCCAAAGATAATCTCAGACTCACTAGTTGTCCACTGCCTTGCACCTGTGCAATGTGATGTTTAGGTGAGTGCTGCCCACTGCTAAATCCGAATACAAGTATTTAACACCTATTAACTAGCTAAATTCTTCAGTTTTGGCCATGGAACACTTGGTACTGCTCAGGAGGGATTATGTGCGTAGGTGGCTTTAAAACCCGCTCCTCCCTACCACCCCTAGTCCTGTGGCTGCTGTTCACTGGGCTGGACCATCAATTCAATTTAGAGCAATTTAAGGGTTGCACCAACTTGCATTGTCTGCCCAAGGCATTGCTAGGTACAGGGACATTTCAGCCATGACCCTTTGGCCCTATCCCTGTACTATGCTGGCTTCTAAACAATCTCAGGATTGTGCTATGTAGAGGAGAACCTCCTGCAGCCATGCAAGTCAGTTTTAGGGTAGCCTTGAAGCAGAAGAGCAGTTTGAAATCTGGCCTAATGCAGATGAGAATTGGGCTATATAAGTCATCTTTGTACTTTCCTGATCCTGGGTTGGCTGTGCCAGTCATGGTCATCTCCCATAAGAACAGATTTAGGCTGTGCTAATGTTCACTGGCTGCTAGTGGCCCAAAGAACTGTTATGGCAGTTGGGGTAGCCAACACATAGCGAGGCATTGGACATGCCCCTGTCCCGTAAATGTGCCACTATTCAATTAATATTGCTGATCACTGCATGAAGCTGCTGTGCAATTGCAGTCTCATGTCTGCTCCCTGGTAAATATGATTTAAAAGATTATCAAGTGGATATGAAATATTTCTGTGAATAATAATGTATAGAATACACTATGTGATGCTTTGCTGAGTTTACGTGAGCATCTCCATTTCCTACAGAGACATCTAAATATGACATACAAGTATATGTGTCAATACCATAGTTCAGATTAAAGCAGAAACATGGGAGAAAACTGATGCCTGTTAGGTGCTCTCTAGGATTTAGGAGGATTGACTGCCTGCCAACTGTTCACTTCATTACAATGGTGCATCAAGATCAAATATAAGAGCATGTAAATATGTTCTGTTTAACAGAACAATACCTCTGACCAAATTAACTTGTGCAAGCAAAGAAGGTTGCTTGGGGAAAAAAGGTTAGTTTCCTACCTGAGTGAAAAACATCAATACAGTTTGACCAAGATTTTGTGAGCATGGACTGAGGTTCATGGACTGCATGAAACCTCATGCCCAAGCTCAGTTCAATATGAATATTTCATACAGCTGTGTGGTAATGGCCTATGGACATGTGAAATATTTGATTGTAAAGCATGTGAGCTAAATCACTGCTGTTCCAACAACACAGATCTCAGGAAACAAAAACTTGATTCTCAATGACATTCTGCCGCTTTGCTCAACTCCACAGCACAGACAGCTCACTTCACCCATGGCTAAAACACAGTTACCTCTGGTGTCGTGCTATAGGTGGCAGCCATTCTGTACCAGCATCACAATAGCTTTTCAGTAGGGAAAAAAATAGTGCATCCAACTGAAACTACAGGGGAATATTTGCAGGCAGAGTGCAATTATTTCCACTTAGGAATCTGATGCTGAAGAGCTGTCTCCTGCTGCACAGTGAAATCGTTTGGCAAATGAATTAACTGCCTGAAAGCTTCCAAATGTTTCAGGTATATCCGCACAGAATGCACTGACTGTTACTGTGCTACTGAGTGTCTAACGATCCAGTCATTTCAGTGGAGTATTCGTAGACAACTGCAACAGCAGCTTAGCACCCTTAGAGTTAATATTTCTTATTTACAGGAAACAAATTCTGGATGTCATCAGAGGCTAGAGCCCATTTGCTCAGTCTTCACTTGATTTTTTGGTTCCATGTGACTTTCCAGGTAAATTAGAGATGGTTTGAAAAGTTCACTATTTATGGGAACAGGTTCACAACTCAGAATGACTCACTGCATTTAAAAGGAGATGATAGAGTGGCTCGTGATATTCTAGTCAGTTTTTTTCTTTTGTAGAGGACAATATTCTAGGGCCAGATTTCCAAATTTGGGCTCTCCCAATTGTGTGCTGATAGTCGTGTGTGCGTCTAACATGTTGGTTGTGTGCATGCACATTAGGTAGTTGCATGTGCATGCAGTCATTTAGGCAGGGCTGTCAGGTCTTACACATGTTATTTGACACTTAGTGAACAACCAGTGGGGCCTGGGTATCACAATATCTGTGTGAGCAGCTCCTGTGAGGCCTGACGCACTCACCACATCTAAACATTGTTGTCATAATCTGCATCTAAAAGGTGTCATGTAAGACATCATATCAAAATTCATAACTCACTAGTCCTGAAAATCATGGGGTATATGTATGGCATGGGTACAAAGAGTTATAATTATGTTCTTAAAATGTGTTGGGCAACAATACATAAGCCCAGTCTGTCACAGATAAAATAATGTGAATTTGCTTATCTGATCAGCCTAGTCTTCAGGCAGAGATAATGGAAGTACGCTTACCCATAAGGTAACAAAGCTATCAAGATAACAAGCAGTGGAGAAGACAGCATGGTGTCTATACCCCAGCAGCAGAGAGAAACTTTGTCCGGGTTTACTTTTCAAACAATACATTTCAAAGGTTTGCTGAACTATAAAAAGAAGGGGAGAGAACCCCATAGTTATCCTTCACCTAAGGAGTCAAGGAAACCAAGTGCTTTGAGCTCTGTGTGTTGTGTCCTGGCTAAAGGTTTAACCAGTTATGCTGAAAGAAAGTCCATGGTGAGAAAAACAACTTTGAACAAAAGACCCTTGCTTGTTAAGTTGAGTTTTAGTCTTAGAAACACATTTTTACTTTGTATTTGTTTGTAACCATTTCTATCCTTATTGCTTATACTTGGTATCATTGAAACCTATGACCTTTTGTTTATAAACTTGTTTTACTTATGCCATAAACCAACACGGGGGCTGACTGAAGTGAAGTGTTTGTCAACCCCAGTTAATAAGCTGCTGTGTACAGTCTCTTCAAAGGAGCAGCAAACTTGCTAAGGTTTTCTAGGTGCTACAGGAAGAGGGTCTGGCATGGCAGAGAAAGTGGTTTCTGGGAGAGAAAACAGGGCTGGAAGAGCTTTGAGGTTCCCGTGCAAAGAGTAACTGGGCAGTGGAAGCCAGTGTATGAACCCGCATGCTTGTATGCTGGCTGTTGGTGTCAGAGCTGTGAGCCACAACAGCACAGCAGTTAAGGCAACCGGAGCTGCAGGGCAGGTGTTGACTGAACCCCTTACTGCCCTGGGTGAACCCTAGAGCATCATCTGCATTCATCTACGTAATGAATTCATCTGCAGTATTGTGCTTCCTCACAGCCCAGCTAAGAGCTTGCACATTCAGCTGGGCTTGGCAGGAAGTGAGGTATCTTCTCTGGGTTACAGGGGGCTGCTATGGCACCAAGTTTTAGGGAACCTTTCTGCTTCTGCTTAGTCTGCTCCTACTGATGGAGCCAGGCCAGCATGGAGTGCTGGGAAGCAGGTGGTTCTGGCTAAGAGGCAGGGTTGGACAGAGTGGGAAATGTGCTAAAATGAAAGAAAAGCAGATTTAGGGAGGCTGTTCCAGACTCCCACTGCCCTAGAACAACTCCCTCGGTGTCTTCCACATCCAACTCTCATGCTGTGCCAGTTCTTCCTGCCACCCAGAAACTCTCTAGGCTCTCTCCCCTCCACATCCAATTAACAGATTTTCCTCCCGCCCCTCCCCCCCAGTATCTTTCCCTCCAGGCCATAACCTGATCCCTATTGGCTCCTCCAACACACCAAGTTGCGCCCAGTTGCCACTGCTCTAGGGGCCCATGAAGTAGTAATCAGTGACTGTTTATCATTACAGAGAAATGTCACACATGGAGCTACACAAAATTTGGCAGCTATGGTAAGGCCTTGTCAATTTTAGGGAGTTTTTTTCAAAAAATTCCCAATGATTGTGCCACTGAGCTACACTATGGATCCACCACTAGGACTGCCACTAGTCCAGGTGGATAGCGTTCTAGGGACCAGACAGGTCAAGCATGTGTCCAAATGCCTTACTTGTGCACACACATTGGGGATTTCTTCATATAAGTTAGCTATATGCAAATGTATCCATGAACGCTCGAGAGGCCGACTTTTAAACTCAGTTGAGGAATAAGCAGCATGAAATAAACACATAGGGAACAAAGGCATTGAATTTTGGACCCTGAGTAGAACAGCAGGAAGTATAGCTTGGTTGCATTGCAGACGTGTAAGTGTGAACCGTGGCTACAAATGGAATGCATTTAAGAGTAAGGACACTGAGTAGAAATGAATCTTATGCACCTTGTCGTAACTGCAATTCTCAGCCTGATCATAAGGCACTTAGCTATATGCTATTATCTTTGGCCTCTCTGGCATGCAGTAGCCATCATACTGATGTAGGAGCAGGATTCCCCAGGCTAATTTTGTTTATACGTGTGACCCTGCACACCTGCACTGGGTTGAATCAAGGCTAGACTCAGTTTTCATGCAAATAGCTCTAGCAATAAAAAACCGAGAAAAGAAAATAGAGAGAACATATGATAAACACTACAGGGAGGAGATGCTTATGAACACAATGTTTTTCCAAGTTGTCTGTGCATCCCCAGCAGGCCTTTAAGAGAAGCTCGGCAGGACTAAGTTGCTTTGGAAAGCATTTCTTGTCACTGATCTAGTGTTGGCTAAAGTAGGTTTTTACTGACTTTAAATGCACAATTAATATTGATTACTTTATTTGTTTAAGTAAATGAAAAAGGGCAATGTGCACCAGCATACTAATAACAAATATGAGCTTTAAATTATATTGGTTCTCTCAGAGCACTATCGTGGTTTCTCAGACCAGATTAATGGTCCCAAAGGAAGAGCTTTTCGTTTTGTGAGAATGCATCATTTCTTTCAATGAACACTCTCTTAACATTACAAGGAACATCATCAAATGCTCTTGATTCACAAATGCAGGAAGCAGTGGAACAATGGAACTGAAGCTTGTAGCATGTTCAAATTGTATTACTTTCTCCTTCCAGCCAAATATTCTCCATTAGAGAATGGAAAAAAACCAAGGAAAGGGAAACAGCAAATAAAAGAAATGCAAGTCAAGTTTGAGTGAAGTCAATGTGATATTTGCTGCAGACTTTAATAGAGCAAGACCAGACCCTAGAACCATCCACTTATTCATTGCTGCCTTTTGTGGATGTGCCTGTTTTAGGGGCATGACTGAGGAGAGATGCGATGCTGATTATATATTTTTCCTTTGGGGGTGAGTGACTCAACCATGCCTTACACAATGCAAGTTATTAGTAGCTGTGTTCCACCACTCTCTCCTTGCCCTCCTTTGCACCTTTCATCTGCCAGAAATGGTGAAAGGTCAAACATTTCCTTAATGAGATGACAAAATATTTTCTACAGCAAGGATGGCAGAAAGTGCTTTAAGACAAATGTGACCACAGGCTAAGAAGCTTCAGTCCTTTTCTTCCTACCCAGAAGACTAAATATGTCATCAGTGGTTAATATCCACTTTCTCAGGAACTAGGAACCCGACATATCCTGAACCACATTGTTTTCACTGTGTATAATGTACAAGCAGGCAGCTTTCAGCACTCCTTTTGATTATGCTGGCAATGCGACCCTTTTATTAATAATTATTATCATTAATTATTGTCACAAACCCACAGATCTCTTTGAAATTGTGGAATAAAATTTGGTATAATCAAAAGAAACCTCTTTCATTTTAGCATTCCTTTTGAAAGTAAGAATCAACAACAAAAGAAATGTACATGAAAGAATATTAGTATGCAATACCCTTTTGGACCCTTAATAACTTCCACCAGTCTCCAAATGGCTAATCCTTTCCACCACCAATGCTAGAGTGTGTGTGTTTCTGACCTGATTTATTAAGTGGCATGCACTTTCCTGCCTAGTTAATGGAGTAATATTAAAAATGGTGAGCTTCTTACTTTATCATTTTAAAGTCTATTACACATACTAAAGGAGGGTGACACAGATAGAAATATGGAGCAGAACTACCTGAGACACACCATATCTAGTTCATAGTAGCTTTTAATAATTCAGAGCTAGCCCCGAGTAAGGGGCAGTGTGCAGCTATGTTGCTGCAGCAGGGACTTGTAACTTTGGGTCACAATTCTCTCCCTGGCTACCCCCTTGCTTTGGGGGGAGGAGGGACAGGTATCATCTAGTATGGCCCAATAGTAGCTTATTAGCCTCTGCACAACAGCTCAGCTACACAGCCCAGTGTCCTTAGGGATCCAGTAAGGCTGCACTTATTCTCTGCTACCCACTCCCCATCCACCTGCATTGGAAGGGAGACTGTGGCCTCCAAGAGGCTGCTCTCTCCTTCCTATGCTGCTGAGTGTGCAGGGCAAGCTTGTGCAAGAGACAGCATTTCATTTTGCAGGATACATGAAGATCTGGTGACTCACAAGGAGTTAAAATCAATTTGTTCTACTAATTGCCAGTGCTGAGCTCCATACAATCATATATCTTTTTTAACATAAAACAAAGAATTTGAATGAAAACAGATTAGAAAAAAATAGTTTCTTACCTGAAGTTGTCTTCACCACCTCAGTAGAATTTCTCAGTCCAATAAAAGTAAACTGGTAGAGCCTCCAAGATCTGGTGTCTCCCACTTCCACCGAACTGCGTTTCCACTGGTAAATAATTTCTTCCCTGGGGTAGCCATCTTCAAGACAATTCCAAATACAGCTTCATACTCTTTTAATTTTTTAATTTTAATTTAAAAAATTATGTTGTGGGAAACATCTTCATTTTCTATTTATCCAGAAAAATATGGAGCAACATAGTCGGGGCGTGGGGGGGGGGTATGTTAGTTACCTTTCAATTCATTTAATATTTTATTTATTTTCCAAAAGCGCATTTTTGGATGCCTCCTCTTTTCTCTCTCTCCCCCCCCCCCCCCACCAACTTGAGACATCTAGGGCACAATCTGGCCCTTCTGAAGTCATTGTCAAATTTCCCATTTCACCCTAAAGCTTGATTTCAGAGATGTCAACCCACATGCCAACAGTAGTCAATGGAGTGGCACACATATGCAACAAGTGTGACAAAGATCCAGATCACAACATTTATTAATAAAAGCTAACTCTCATGGCAAGCATAATAAAGCATTATGAATATCTGTGTATTCTCATCTACGCTATGTGTTTCAAAGCACATACCATTCTCAAGTATCATTATTTATTATACTATATCTGTGAACATATACAATGTGTACACATTTACAGAATAAGTTCCAGATCCTCCCTGATCCAAATTCAATTGAAGACAACAGATTGTGCTGATTTACCCTAGCTAAGAATCTGGCCCTAAGTATGCCAGTGCAAATGAAGGTGGAATAGGTAATTTAGCACACTACTTACAGCTCGAAAACTCCAGCGGACAGGAATGTTCATCCATTGGGAAGTTGTGTAACTGCAACTGACACTCAGCATCTATTGTCAACCTAAAGAGAAGAGATGACAAAGATTTAGTATCAGAATATACAGCGCATGCCATAGTAATTTCTAATGAAAACTAGTGTGGCCCACAAACCAAGATTCTTATCAACATGTCCCCAGCCTACAAAATATACAAAACACAAAATATTATACACACATAAGTACTGTGTACAATGGGTATAATTAAGACATGATGATGGGATTGAAATGGGAGCAGGGTTGGGCACCTAGTAATTCTTTGCTCAGATTATTGCCTTTTTCTTCCTTTCTCATTTCATCCCTCATTGATTCGACTTCAAGATCACCTAATATACTCCAAGAAGGTAAAGCAATCTGCTCATCAGATAACAATATTCTGCTCTCTAAATACGATTTTTTCACTGGTGTCCTTGTTTAAAACTGTTCGAATTTACCACATGCTCCATAAGTTCAGTGACAGTTTGGGTTTGTTTTCTGTTGTGGGGATGTTTTAATATCACTCACTAGCGTGAGTCCAGTTGGATCTTTCAGGCTTGCAAAAAAGCTTAAGTCTGTGTTAGTAATTCTGCCTCGAGGGGCAAGGTTGGCTAGAACATAGTCATACAAATGCCAAGATTCTCACTATTTTCATTAGAAAATCACTTAAGATTTGTTAGGGAATTTAGTGCTCATGAAAGTGAGTGACCAACAGCAGTGGCTACAGCCAGGCATAATTCCGGCATGCACTGTGCAAGCTTCAACACACAAGTCTTTGCTCAATATACCATATTTCATCACTTCCAATATTCTTGTAATATGGGATCTTGACTCAAGCCAAGATTTATTATCAGAATTTGAATGTTACTGGTGCTGATCATGATATTTAATAGAACTACTGATTACATGTTAATGTCAGATCACTAAAGAGAGAAACTGAGTGTTTTGAGGAGAAAGGAAGTGAGGTCTGAAGAGAGAAGAGAGCATGGTTTGAGATATTAAGACCTATTTAACATGTCAAAAAGCAGATGTAGGATGTGATTTATCAGACTGACTTTGATTCACACTGGATTTAAATTCCAATCATTTTCCTATCTCTTCTTCAAAATCTGATGCATAATGAATGTAAAATAACTACAAAATAAAACTCTTGTAATTCAGACATTTCTTCCTACATCAAAAAAAAATTCTTAACCAATGAAGAATGAAGACATTTTTTTATTAACCTCTAAGAAACCAAAAGGGAGATACATGAACTGATAGATACGTACACTGTCCTAATAAAACTTTGATGAATATAAACTCAATAGGCTTTGGATCAGACTCTAAAATGACTGATATTACCTCACCCATTTTGTCTTTATTTCCACAAGGATTTCCAGGAATTAAACATTTTTCACCTGGGAGCTTTATCCAGCTCCACTGAAGTCAAAAGGAGCATGAAATGGACTTGAATGAGAACAGGAAACTTTGATGCAAATTGGTCATAAATATGATTAATTCAATCAATGATTTTAAAATCCTCTAATTTAATAGCTAGAAGAGAAAATGATAGGAGTGGCAAAACAACTGATAAGCGATAAATTGTAAACACAAATCAGGGACAAGATTGTGATACCCTTATATTGAATAGTTCCTTATGCCTCATGTAGTTCTATTTACTTTAGTGAGATTCCTTGAGGAATAGGATAGTAAAATCTGGATGAAAATGAGACCCTTAAACTATGGCAATATCCATCCCTCTAAATAGACAAAGTACAAATGATCTAAGCATTTCACATTTTCCAGGACATTTTAAAACTACAATCAGACAAGTTATGTTCTAAGTCATGCATTCCAGTTATGTTTAAATCTCTCCTATGATTAGAAATTAATTTATAAGGTATTTCCTATTCACATTGCAATTGCATAAATGTACTTCTTTGGCTTTTCCTTGAGGAACCAAATTTAAATTCAAGTGTAAATACCTTAGTGTATATAGCACTCTGCCATCATTCCAGATCCTGAGCATCCTATTGGGCGTTGTTATCCAATGAGCATCAGCCTTCTTGGAGTTTCGGAAAAATGTATCTGGTATCCAGATCTTCCCAACCATGTTACTGTTCAATCGGAGCACTTTTATCGTGCTGTTGAATTTCAGACGTCTGTCATACCAGGTTTGGGCGAAAAATATATCGATTGTGTATTCCTGTTCATTAACCAGAAATAGTAGTGAAAACATTGTGCACGGTAGTGTCAGAGGTGCACTTTTAAAAGCATTTCTCTGAAAAACCTGAAAAGGTATTTGCAGTCACTACAAGAGGGATTGATGCTAAAGCTGGTTGAAAAACTTATTTGATAAATGTTGTGATTTTTATTTTCAAAAATTAAGGTTTGTTGCTCCCCCCCCCCATTATTCACCCAGTTATAACTGATAGCTGCTGGTTGTATCTTTTTTCAAGTCAGTATGTCCCTCCCACCCTCCAACCAGTCTTAGTTGGGAGAGGTATGTTTGATCAGTTAGGTAGGGGATACACAATCCCTAGGGTCCTGTGAGGAGGCATGGAAAGAAGGGGAAGGCTTAGCTGAGCTGGAACCTCCCCTTTCTCTTTCCCTGCCCTGGCACCTAGAATGCACATGGAGGTCATGCCTGATCAGGGTGTGGGGTCAGTGGAAGGGAGAGAATTCTCTGCCTCTCCATGTCCTCCCATTGGCCAGTCTGTGGTAAGGAAGGAAGACTTGATTGTCCCTTATGCTTGTCCCCTTGCTGCAGCCATTCTGCAGCTCTTAGAGGTATCGTTTGAACTGTGTTTCCAAGAGGCTGTGGGTCTGGGCAGTCACTAGTTTGGGGCATGAGGAAAATATTTGTTTCATATGGCAAGATTGGCAAGGTGTCTGATCAGGGTTTTTTTCTCCTTCCTTGCAGCATCCTGGAGGTCCAATTCTAAGTTAGTTAAGAGAGAAATTTAAAAGCTTTATGTTAATAAGTGACATTTGTAATTTTGTTGCAATTTGCAGTCACTGTGAAGATCAAAGGGGCCAGCTACCAACAGTAAATATAAGAGACCCAGTAGAAAACTGGTGGACCCTATCAGCGTACAGACCTTAAGTCTTCACTATCTAACCTTTTATGTACACCTTCATTCCACCTCATGGGGAGAGGGGAAGAGGATTCAGAGGTGTACTGAATCCTAGGGATCAGGATGAAGGGGGCCACCCCTAACTATAGGATATTTGACATCAGGTCATTTAAAACCACAATGGATCAAAGGAAATGTCTGGTATCTCTTGTGGAAGGTCTACCCTCCAAATATTAAAAGTTAATTAAAATGCAGATCCATCCCTCCATCTCTGCTTCATTCTACTGTGTGTCATGATCAATGTCTTTATTTCTATATCAAACAATGCCTCTAACACAAGTGTTATGATGTACGTATTACACAGGCTGTTTCTGGCTGTGAGATGACACGAATACTAAAGTATTGGCCCCTCCTCACCCAAATTATCAACATGTTCTGGACTGGATCTTGCAAGCCCTTGCATGATTAAACAAGGGACCACAACATGGTTGCACAATTGTGAGCTAGAAACCGTGTAATAATGTTATTAAACACACTCACACCATTTTCTGATATAAAGAAAACTTCTGCTTCCACTTCCCCTTACAACCATGCCCTACTCTTCTCCATGAGATTGATATAATAAGTCTTTTAAAATAAAATACATACAGTGCAGTGTCAAAAATAATGGAAGCATAATTGCACTGCAACTATAAAGGAATTATTGCATGCCTCAAACCGAATATACCAATCATTAAAAGTGTAGCAAAGTGTTAAAAACAGTTACCTACCATATTGATAGCATTCACTGGACCGATGCTATTTACATACATGTCAGTGTGAATTACTGTTGGTTTCACTGCAAGTAAAACAATAAGAATTGCTAATACAAATGAAGGTTAAAATCCACTACATAAAAGTGTTTATTTTGTGTGTGGTTGGGGAGTGGGAAGTAGGTGTGTGTGTGTGTGTGTGTGTGTGTGTGTGTGTGTGTGTGTGTGTGTATGTGTGAGAAAGAGAGAGAGAGACGCACATTTCCAAACAGCAAATATAGTACAAAATAAATTTTACAGCAATAATTCCAGTTCCTCAATAGACAGAGAGATACTTCAGAGCCGGATTCTGATTGCACTTTTACTGGTGTAAATGAGGAATAATTACTGGACTCAAAGGCAATACACGGGTGGTGAGTGAGATCAGAATGATGCTATGCCCATGTCGTGTTGTCTGTGTAGGGGACTTTGTTTCTCAAAAACATATTTGATCAAATGCTTCTCCTTGAGAAAACAAACACTTTTTTCAGAGTCCTCTTACACTGTGTTTCATCACTCATTTCACATGATGGGACTCAATGCAATGTGACAGCCATAGCCTGAAGTGATGTCTGCAGATAAACAATCATTTCATGAGTCCAAAACAACGTTTGGGGCTTGCAAAACAGGAATGGAAAACAATTGTTAGACTAATTTAGTTTGAAATATTGTTCCCCCACTTTGACCATATTAATTCCAGACACTCCTACTTAAAACAAAATCAATCTTCCCAGATTATTTTTATGGATGTTCCACTCCTTTTATTCCCTAAATTCTGGGATTGGGAGAACAAGCCATACAACATTTCTGGTTATGTGTTTCATTGGGAATCCCTCTGCAATTTTTACAATGTGTACGTAAATATTATCATTGGGTGTTACCCACATAAACACTCAGGTTAACTTTCTTTGTGGAGTGTAGGTAAAAATTGTCATCCTTGGTTTTAAACTTTTTCACAGACTTGCTTGAGCTAGCCTATTTCATGGAGCTTGCTGCCCCCTACTTCCCTTTGTTTCTCTAGTCCATGACTTCTCTGCTCCTTTCCACAATCTCATTATTATTATTCTATGAGACCCTTCACTTCTGTAGTTTTTATGATCTGGAATAGGGTTCATATGTTGCTTCACTTCTTTAACTACTCCATTGCTTTTCTAAGCTCATCCGAAAACTCATATGAGTGAGAGCCTCAGCTGATGAAAATGGATATAAACCTTCAGTGGTGCTACGCTCATTACTTCAGCTGAGGATCTAATCCATATCGTCTCCCTTTTTCTATACTTCTTTCTACCCTCTCCATCTGCTGCTATGTATTATTTGTAACTCTGTGACTGTATAATTTAACTGTTTAGAGCATTTAGTGATACTCACCAACATTTACAAAACTGAATGCTTAAAGTTAAACTCCTAACTCCATGTTTTGGCACAAAATAGAAGTGGCCTGATTTTCAAAGTAGTTGAGTTTCTGCAGCTTCAGCAATTTCAACAGAATTTGTGGGTGCTCAGAACTATTGCAAATCAGGCCACTTAGGTGCCTTGAGATGGATTTATCAGCCTATCCTTATACACCCTTATACACAAGCCTGACTTACACATCTTGGCCAGAGAGTTTATGATAGATATTATAAAAAATGAAGTTATATTGTATTATATTATGTTTTCATACCTTCTTTGTGTGGATTATGCTTCCAATACATATATTGCAATGTGAGAATTCTCTTCCTCCAGCCCCCGTTTCAATTAAAAATAGGTTAGAAAACATACCTCCTATGTCAGGTCTCAGTTTGTTGTCATATCCTTCCAGCAAGCCATTTAAAATCAGGGTGACATCACTCTCGTGGACTTTGGGAGTCAAAACCCATGTTTTGTTGGATGTATAATCTTCATAGTCATCATCCCCCTTTTGGCTAGAACTGTGAGGGAAAGAAAATTGAAGAACAAGAAAGTCTTGAAAATCTGAATGTTGGAATTACATCCATACACAGCCCCTTTTGAAAACGTGCTAAATGAATAATCCGGTTCTAATAGCACTGCAGTACTTCAGAAAGCATTACACAATGTTGCCCATTTGACGACAGAAATATTGTAGACAGGATGTCATGTATTACCTAAGGTTAAAGTTCACTTTAACCTTAGGTTCACTTTAGTGAGCTTTCCTTTGGTATAAAGAGATCATTTCCTGTGTATTCTATGGTACATCAATGCTTCTGTCCTTTGAGACATCTGTTTCTTCTCCTCTTGACTCAGCTGGGACCTATTATAAAAAAATCTCTCGTTGTCACTTAGTTTCTGCAAAACTCCAGTAGAATATTACTTTGTACAGACACCATGTACTTGCATTATTTCCCTTTGAGATGATAACTTGACATATCCTATTAATGACAAGACCAATAATTAGATGAATTCAGACAAACTGTCATGTAGCCTCACTACTCTACGACGAGCCTGAGTTTGTTGCACAACTGGAAAATTCAACACAAATAGTTTGGGACTTGGTTTTCACTTTCACTTTTGCTCACCAGAGGCCAACCAAAAATAAAATAGTCGATCTGCAATTTTTTTTTCTATCACCAAACTAGGACTCACAGGAAATCCAGTAATCCAACTCTCATACTATAGAAAGGGCAAGTCAGATGCTGAGAACTGTAAATTACAGCCTGTGTTTTCTTCGAAATGCCTGGCTCTAATACCAGGGAAAGTGATACTTCTCTGGCACAGTGTTAGCAGATACTGTGCAAGCTCTTTCACACAGCTCTGCCGATGCTCCTCTATCCTGAGCTGCTGCAAGATTCTTCCTATTCCAGCCTTCAGATCGTTCTTGATTTGAGACTGTTATTGGTGCTGAAAACATGCTAAATTATATGGGGTTGGGGTGTTCACAAATAAGAACTAGAAGGAGGTCGCCACACTCATTTTTGCTTGAAAACACAGTCTCATATCCATAATGTGCAAATTATAGCCAGACCTGTAAGAGGCACTAGTGGGGGAGGGATACAGGAACTCTATCTGCTGGATCATCAGCTGTGCTGAACTCATGCTTGAAGGGAGGCAACCCTAGTGCAAATAAGTGCGGCCACGGGATCCCCAGCGACCACTCTACTGGCCCAAAACTGCAGTGAGCTAAGAGCCCAATCTTTCATCCTTAGATCACCATCTCTTTGCCTCTGGCCCACTCTGGAAAACCCTTCTGTAGAGGGAAGAAAGGCTGGGTGGCATAAATCCAACTATGCTTACTCTATGCCACTATGGGATTCCAGCAGCACAAATGAGATTTAACGAGGGCTGAAGATCTGGATCAGTTTCTCTTCCCAGTACAATATCATGGGAAGAAGCCTTAATGAAGCTGCTTGCTTTCCCTGGTAGTGATCATGCAAGGTTCTTAATGTCTCTGAGAGGAGCTGAATGCCCTGCCCTTGAAGTCAATGGGATTTAAAGGCATTTGGCATCTCTCAGGAAGCAATGCGGGACTGGACTCCAGAGTGGAAGACAGGGCTATTTGGTGATGCCGTCAGAACCATACATTCCGGAGGAGGTAAGGCTGGGACAAGGTCAGCACTACCTTCCCTGTACACAAGCTAGCACTTGGAAGCTGATACTAGAGGTAGTGCATGCTATACCCTTTAAACATGTTTAGCAATACCATTGTTGTGTGCACTCCCCCAGACATCCCTCTGTACTGCTTAGGCATCATGTGCCACCAGCCATCACCAGTCAGATACTACATAATCCTCCTCCACCCAGCCTAAGAGAGATGTACATAATTGAGCCTTTAATGTTTATTGGCGATCAAAAGGACAATTTTTAATTGGCACTGTGCTGCATAACTCTCCGCTATGTAGAGACAAACCGGGCATGGATAATTAAATTGGTGAGGGAAGCTGGTTTATTCAACTGTCTGGAGTTTCAAACATTTAATTGCATTTCAAAGGAACAAATCTCAGGCAATATACACCCTCCTGTATGGCTCAAGAATCCATATAATCTATATTGCAAACACGGGATTGAATTATATGTTTTTTAATCTGTATGAAATGCATAGAAAACCCAAATTAATTTATCACAGCCATGAGTCTTTGATGTAATCAATTAAAAGTTTTTTCAGAGTTCCTTCTGAAGCAGAATTTTCTATTTTCCTACGTGAAAAAGAAACTCTAAATAAAACATCTCTTCACTCACAGAACACATTCCTGAGTACGAGGGAGGTGAACGAGGTTTTTAAAACTTGAGCTGCTGATTACAATGGTTAGAATGACAGAGAGAATAGTATTCTTATTTGGCCTAAAAGTATAATACTGAAGACATAGTCCACGAAAGACTTTAGAGTCTGGATTCGCAGTTTTATGTTGTCTGCTTCGTACTGCTCTGGTGACACAAAATTGCCATAAACCCAATTTAACTGACCAGTGAAGCCAAGTTTATTACAGCGGTGTTGCATCATCAGAGCAGTGCAAGGCAGCCAGAGCGAGATGGTGAATCTGGCTCCAGGGAGTCAGTGGACAATGAGTCTTCAGTAACTGTATTCTTATCTGACCTAATAGTCAGTCTTTTATGAGTAAACCTAAGCACAAGATTAGACCAAGTAGCAGTTTTTGTTTAAACTTGGTTATTTTTAATGTTACTCTTTGGTGCCCTTCTTTTACATTTTTATAATTTATATTTTTGATTAAGTGAATATAGATATATTTTAAAATATCCACATAAGAGCTGGTTTACACAAATGCAAATATAACCTGGTAAATGTTGCCTGTGATTTAACAGCAGCTTTTTAAAAAAATGCATTTACTAGACAAACAGTGATGAAGTTTAATATTGGGCATGCTCTGGATATATAAGAAAGCAACTATTAAATTGTAAATCGTGACCCTGACGGATGAGGCTGGTCATGCTCTGATCAATGCTGGATACAAATCAGGGACAAAATTGGCCCGCGCTGTAGATGTTAGTTTTATGATCAGAAAACTTGCTATGTGAAAATGGCATCTCCTCACACAACAGAGCTGCACCTTGTGTCACTGAGAGACAAAAATCAAGTTTTTGCTACCATAGACAGTAAGCATTAATTTTTGCAGAGTCCACAGTTATAAGGTAATGAGCTCCAATGCATTCTGCTCATGCATCTACTGCAGAAACATTAATCAAAACCATGCCATTTAATGGATATAATACAGTTTGGCCCACCAAATGTTATTACTGGTGATGATTCAGTAGCCAAAAGTTAGTGTTTCAGGCCTCAAGATACATTTTAAGGACTAATATGTAGGAAAGAGTTCTGTCTTTTTACTTGTAAACTAAGCAAATGTGGTATAAAAATCCTACAGAGAACAATAAACCTGGGAACTCCATGATACTATTTTTAGAGTGACTTTTCAGAATAGAACCTGGCTTTAAATTGAATAAATTCTCATATAGCAATATTTCCACAATCATATCAGTATTTATTTCAGAGATCTAAAGTACATACCAAGAAGAAATTCTCTCCTAGCTCTCTAAAATGAGTTTGCTTCATTGTGTTTCTGTCTTATTTAAATAATGTATGACTTCCAACTTCTAGCTCTAAAGAGCATTTTAGGGGGAAAAAGAACAATTTTAACAGCTGTCTCTTGTTTATTCAATGTTGAGTAGAACTTACAAATTTGTAAAAGTTCCCTTTGGCAGTACATGGAAAAAAAAATTTTTAAACTCTTTTTCCTTGTGTGTTTTATATACTTACAATCTATTGGTTTGAATTCTTTAGTCTGTTTAAGATTAAAGTATGCCCAATACTGCTAATCTCTCAATTATATGTAGATATGAAGGACATATATAGCATTTTATAAGACCATGTCTATTACATTGATAGAAAAAGAAAATATAGTGCAGTGCCGAATGTATATGGAAAATAAAAACTTTTGAAAGTGAAGAAATGGAACACAGTAGATGATGCAATAGGAGCTAGAATGCTAGAGGAGCAATAAGACTTCTTGAAATATCATGCATAATTGTCTATCTAATTAGGCTGGAAGCTCTTCTGGTCTGTGTTTGTACAGAGTCTCGCACAATGGCCCAATTTTGATTGGAGCCTCTAGGTGGTAATGTAATACAACTATATTATTAAGTTTTATGATATGCTCTTTTAAAAATATTTAAGTTGAGAACATCTCCTCATTATACCAATGTTTTCTATTCCCAATTGACAGTTCCTGAGTGGTGATGAGCACCTGTAGCTCTCGTTGACTTCATGGGGACTTGCAAGTGTTCAGTACCTGGCAGGATCAGGCCTAATGGTATTAAAGGATGGGAGAGTTTAGGACTTTTCAGATTTATTTTTCGAGACATCTACAGACAACTTTGTTGATTGGCAGCACACTAGTACTAAAGATTCCATTTCATCCTTGATGATGAATTTCAGGAGCGGGACAGTGATCTGTTTGCTCTCCAGGGAGGTAGTGTCTATTAAACCTTCATCAGTTGCCACTTCTGGCCATTTTGAAATCCCAAACCTAAAAGGAAATCAAAGGCTTCAGGAGTGATTTAATGAAGGGACAGTCAGTCTGATACCTAATGAAAGTTATGTTCTTAAAGCCCCATTCATATTCTTAAGACCCTCTGAGCCCATATTATCAGAAACGGACTGGTCTATCTTCCAAGTGTTTTCAGCATCATGAAACTAAACTGGTAAAACTCTCCTATCAAGATTATTTGGAAACACTTAAGGAATTATCTTTTTTATCCTTATGAATACTAGAGGACTTCAGATGGAATACTCAAACGAGTAAGCAAATGTACATTTCTGTTTTGCTAATGTGCATTAAAGCATATTTTTTAAGAAGTTAATTTGTTTTAGTCATTTTGACACAATGATATGCCCTCCTATCCTGTTGACAGCCTGAAAGAATAAAATATAGGAATTCAAGCCATTTTATCAGAGGTGTTTGGTCTACTGTTTTGAGGTAGAACTTCCTGAGTTCTAATCCCTGCTCTAAGCCAACTCTTTCTCTAGTTTTGGACAAGTCACTTAATGTCTCTACCTCAGTTTTCCCATCTGAAAAATCCAAATAATAGTAATACCATCATAGGTCAGACTCTGATCTCCTAGCTTAATATTTAATAGAACTTCAATTTCAATGGGAGTACTTCAGTAAAGTACTATTTAGTGTAACTAAGGGAGTCATAATCAGGCCCCTAGAAACTGATCCTGAAAACACTTATGTTCCTATATAACCTGCCATGCTTGAAGAGTTACTTATGTGCATGTTTGCATGATCCTGTTTGCATTACAGTGGAACTCCTCATTTGACTCAAGCTACTGACATGCATGTTGGCAAAGTACTTTGAAGCTGAAAGTTGCTAAAGACTAATCATTATTTATTAAATTAGATCAGAGAATGCATGAATTTAGATCTAAAGACACATCATCCCACAAGACTGGGAATCAGGAGAATTTAATTGTATTTAATTTATATGTATTTAAATGTGTCTGTCTAAAGCTAAAGGCACACATGGATCAGTCCACAAATGCATACAAAATTAAGAGTCAATTCCCAGTAGCGTTACAGATTTTGGACTTTGAGTAACATAGCCTTTTTTGTCTCAGCTTTCCCAACTCTAAAATGTGGATGACAATACTAGCCCTACCGTAGAGTGGACTTAGTATTTAATTCGTAATGTTCATTAAGCTCTTCAGATTATAGAAGTGCAAGTCTTATTCAAGTTGTTAACTCTTATGGGCCAGATCCTTAGACCCTATGCTGATTTCATAGAATCATAGAGTTAGAAGAGACTGCAAGGGTCATCTAATCTAACCCACTGCCAAGATGCAGGATTTGTTGTGGCTAACCATCCAAGACAGATGGCTGACCCAGCTCCTTTTCAAAATCTCCAGTGAAGGAACTACCACAAGCTCCCTAGCCAGTCTGGTCCATTGTCCTACTGTTCTTACAGTTAGGAAGTTTTTCCTGAGATTTAATCTAAATCTGCTATGATGTAGTTTGAATCCATTGCCTCTAGTCCTGCCCTCTGTCAGAAAAGAACAACTTTTCTCCATCTTTTTTTATGGCAGCTTTTCAAGTATTTGAAGACCACTATCATTTCCCCCTCTTAATCTCCTCTTTTCCAAACTTAAACATACCCAATTCTTTCAGACTTTGCTGATGTGGCTTGCATTCCATCCCTTTGATCATCTTTGTCGCTTGCCTCTGGATCCTTTCCAGTTTTTTTTCTACATGCATTGACCAAAACTGGACACATTACTCTAGCTGAACCCTAACCAGTGCTGAGTTCCATGGTACTATCACCTCCCATGACTTGTATGCTATGCCTCTATTAATGCAACCTAAAATTGCATTTCCTTCTTTTGCAACAGCATTGCATTGCTGACTCATGTTGCGATTGTGATCTACCCCAACTCCCAGATCCTTCTCAGCAGTGCTGCTCCCAAGCCAGTTTGCCCTCATTCTGTATTTGTGCATTGGTTTTCTTCCCTAAGTATAGCATCTTACATTTGTCTTTGTTGGATTTCATTTTGTTTTCTATAGCCCATTTCTCCAATTTATCAGGGTCCCTCTGAATTTTAGCTCTATCCTCCAAAGTGTTGGCAACCCTCTCCCCCCAGCTTTGTGTCATCTGCAAATTTGATCAGTATGCTCTCTGTTTCTACATCAAGTATGGCATTATAGAAGTTAAACAACACCAGACCCAAGAACAGATCCCTGTGGAACCCCACTTGAGACCTCTCTCCAATCTGACATCATTCCATTATTAGTTATTCTTTGTGGTTGTTTAACCAGTTATGTATCCACTTAATGGTAGTTCCTCCGAGCCTGCATTTCTCCAGCTTACTTATCAGAATGTCATGTGGGACTGTGCCAAAATCCTTGCTGAAGTCCAGGTATATTATGTAGGTATATTACCTCATCTGTTAGCTAATCTTGTTACGTGCTTGTAGAATGACTCATCTACTTCCTCTTCCTGATTTGGTGATCTACAAGAGACTCCCACCATAACATCACTACTATTCTTTTCCCTTTTTATCCTCACCCAGAGACTCTCAGTAGGTCTGTTGCTCACTTCCTCTTGGACCTCAGAGCAAGTGTATACATTCTTGACTTACAGCGCAACACCTCCTCCTTTTTTCCCATACCTATCCTTCTGGAACAAGCTGTATTCCTCCATGTTGGTAGTCCAATCAGGTGAGTTGTCTCACTAAGTCTCTGTAATGCCAATTAAGTCATAATTTTCTTCATATACCATGACATCCTGCCAGTGGCGCCGGAACCCTTTTAATAGTGGGGGTGCTGAAAGGTGGGGCCGGACAGAGGTAATTGGGCAAAGTCTGAGGGCAGGCGTGGGGCCAGAAGTGGAGCCATGCAGCCAGGACCCTGTGTGCAGTGCCAGCAGCAGAGCCCCAGATGTGGGACCAGTGGCCAGGACCCTGGGAACAGAGCCCCAGGAGTGGGACCCTGGGCGCACGGCCAGCGGCTGGGAAGCGGGTCTGGCAGCCAGAACCCGAGCCCGAGGGCAGGGCCAGGGACCAGAGTCCCGGGAGCGGGGCCCTGGCGCGGAGCCCCATGCACTGGGCTGGGGAGTGGAATCCTGGGCACAGGGCCAGTGGCGCCACATAAAACCTGGGGTGCTGCAGCACTCCCTGCACCCCTAGTTCCTGTGCCTATGCATCCTGCTTTTAATACCAGCTGTGGATCCAGTCCTCTATATTTATTGCAATACCAACTGTTCACACTTCTGGAGATCACTATTCTCAGGAGAGCAAATGTAGTCTCTATATCCCTATTTATGGAAGCCCTTTGATGGTATAGATGGTTCTCTTGTGCAAGCCCTTAACTAGCACAAAGCCCAGTTCCATTGACATGTGCTCTTCCTCAGTGCACAAGAGTGGAGGATAGCAGGGTTAAAGGATCATCCCTTACAAAGTATCCTGCTCCCATGGTGGAGTTGTGTGGTGCTATGGGGAGTTACTTTATTCAGTCAGTGGGTTGATGCAGCCTGTGAAGAGCAGCTCCTGGGAGGGGATACTTTCCTCCTCCTCTTCTCTTGGCTGTCTAGGGAGACACTCGTAGTGCAACTCAGTACTAACAGACATGGCCACTGTGCTCATATGCTACTCTTTAAATAAATACAAAGAATGGAAATGCACATCCTCATTGTGTATCTGCTCCTGCTCCTAATATTTTGCCACTACTTTAAATGAGGTTAAGGTACAAGAAGTGACCTCAAAAATGACATTTCAATGTCTTAAATATATTCTCCCTTAGAGATTTTGGAGTTGAGTTTGTTTTGTTCACAATTCAACATAACAGGCCTAATTATCTATTTCTATACTATCATGATTTATTTAGTTTCTTATACAATGCCCATCATTACACTTTTGGATTGCCTTTTTTGCTAGCCCTCATTTAATCTATGACCATTCAGGTTTCTGTTTGCAAAGAGTAATGTATGTAGCTGGCAGTTTCCTCAAGGGGAGATCAACTCCTGTTTAAAATTTATTTGGAGTAACCCTAATCAAGTCAAAATTATCCAAATCAGAGACAAATTAGTATAATTGAGAGGTGAATCAGACCCACAATTTCTTGGCCAGCTACACCTAGCATGTGAAAATCAAGCTGCACTCTTTCTGATTTCTATATTATCATGATCAACAATAGTATTTTTGAAATCTAAATCTAGGGACAGATTGTTGACCACATACTCCTACTAGTGATCAATTAATCGTGCAGGTAATCCCACTGAAGTTATGCAAACAACTGTTCACTGATGTGAGTAAAGGGTTCACAATCTGGCATTTAGCAAACAATTTGGTTGGTGTTTCAGGAGGTAGAATAGAATGCCACTCACTTCTCTCCAGCTGTAATGGCCCACACGTAGCCTCAACATTCAGACCTGGGGCCAGATACTCAGCTGGTGTAAATCTGCATAACTTCAGTGTCTTCAGCTGAGATATACTGATTTAGACCAGCTGTAGCTCTGTCCCTTGATTCTTTGGCCATGTAAAAGTTTCCCATTAAAATAAACTTCAAACAGGAGTTGATCTCCCCTTGAGGAAACTGCCAGCTACGTACATTACTTCTTGCAAACAGAAATCTGAGTGGTCATGTTGTTCCTGAACAAAAAACCTGTAACAGTCCTGGACAGTCACCGACTAATTAGTTCAAATCTACTAGAATATGTTTTGTTTGGTTGTTGGTGGTTGTTGTTTGTTCACAATCTAATCTTTTATACCAAAAAGGCCATAAAAGCCAAGCCAGAGTTAATCTATTCACACATACAGTAAATCTTCCACTAAAAGCACTGCTGTTTTCTCCCTCACACTGAAGGATTGCTCTCTTCCTTCGTAATACTATTTAACTTAATGAATGCAAGTAAACACAGTCAAGCTAAACTCATGCTCTGATACATAAAAAAAAATATTATCCCAATCTGTCTGTCATACATTATTCATAATGATAATGTGCTCATTCAGAGGGAAGGACATTTTCCATGTTCCCATTGCGGATACAGTAAGGCATGAGACACTGTGGAGACTGGAGTATTTGCAGGAGGTTACAGTACCTCTGGAGATATAGTCACTGTCGTATCATTTCTGGTTGATTGCAGATCATAGTCTATGTAAATCTAACTCAATTAAAATGAAATATATGTTTACATAAAATCATGGGTCAAAACATTCGATCTTTCTATCTTAGGTACATAGATAGCCACCACTTCCACACTGAGTCTCCCATAATCTTTAAGTCCTAGGCTAGTGCTTTAACCAATGGACAATGTTTCCTGCACTACCCTTAATTCTTTATTATTATTACCAACACAATTTCTACAGTCATGTCTCGAGGCTCCAACCCAGTTGTCGTTTGGAACTATACAGTCACGTAACCAAAGGATGGTCCCAGTCCCAAAGAGCTAACTCAGTATGTAGCTCCATTGAAATAAATGGAACTACTTGCAGAATACAGACAGGCAAATGCTCAAAACTTTTGAAGGTATAATAATGTTAGTCTTGGGTGTGATTTTTTTACAGCATTTTTATTCTGGCAAAAGCCACAAGGTAGAAGCAGTTAAACCTGCAAGAAAGTGCTTTCGCCAGCATAGCTTGTTTTATTCAGGGAACTGGTATGAGTTATACTAGCAGAAGCACTTTTTTTTCCTGGTACAAGCTGTGTCCATATTAGAAGAGTTTGTTGGTAAAGCTATATAGGACTTAGGTACTAATGATTGTCAGTAAAGGTATCATAGTCTTTCTGCAAATGAGACTTATCTAGACAGCAACATGGAAGGGTATATCGAAGTAGCTGATCTGATTTACAACTCGAGTACTCCAGTTTTACAGTAGTATAATTCTATTGAAATAAAAATCGGATCCCCAAAACACAGTATATGTATTTTTTCTAATTCTCCCCCCTTTAGAAGAATAACTCTATGAATCTGTGAATGGCTTTTTTTCCCCATTATTGCTTGGGCTGTGATCACATTCCCCACATAAGCATGTGACATCCTGCAATTACAACACATTACACTACACACAGCTAATAGTTTCTTTATTCTATGAATTTTTAACCAACAACAGTTACATACTCCAATCAGTCACACTAGCATAGAAATCAATTAATTTTTCCAGAAGCAACTAGCTAATTCCCAAGGTAACACACACACACACATGTGACCCACATTGTTTCTTCTAGGAAAAGCAGGATATGAACTTAAAACAAAGAAGCCATTACTGTCTCAGGGGAAAAAAATATTAGCACAAATCTTGTAAATCTAACAAGTAATTATTGGGAAAGAAATTAATGTCTGTTCCTTTACTGCTGCCGAGATAAAAGGGTGATGAGCAAATTGATTAATAGAATCCTAAAATCATAAAAATTAAAGAGGGAAAAGATGGTGCATATAGTTCAACATCTCTGCGAAAGTACAACTGTTCTCTATGGTATATTTTCCAGGGATATGACACCCAGCAAGCAAAGTGTCATAGCCTGAATCGTTCAAATGATTTAAATTTTCAACAAAAATATTATTGAACTTTGCAGATTTATAATTAAATAATCAGATTGAAACTCAAGATGTCTAACAGTAGTAAATGCTGTTGAAACAGACACAAGATAAATTACTAGAGGCCCCCCAACTGTAGTTCAATACAAAGAACTATGAACAATTGTCAGAAAAAAATGCTAAGGGAAACAAAAATGATGGGAATTTCTGTCTTATTTGTCTGTCTATATATCTTGTCTGTCTGTCTGTTAAATTGTGCTCATCAGTGTTGTATCTGAGCTGTTAGTTGGTCCTGTCATTGCTCTTTCTTCAGATATGGATATCCACAACAAGCATCAAAATGTTTCACTTCATTTATTTAACATTTATATGATTATAGCATATGAAGCAATCCTTGATTTAATTGTGTTGACTGCTGCAAGATTTAGTACATTTAACATTGCAATTTTACCATAGTCTGCAGGGATCTTAAAGCAGCCACACTGTATTTCCTTGATATTGCATCGTCCTCATCTGAATTAATAAATTCATATTTTTTAGAAAATCATGTTCAAGAGTAAGAGAAATTAAACTTCAGAGTTACTCATGTAACTGGGGTTGTTCTGTTAGCTAAGGATTTTATTTGGCTCCTAAATATGATTTCTCTCCTTATGTTAAAAGACAAAGGAGCTTTTAGTCAAATCACTGAACCAATATTAATAAATAATGTGACTCTTCTGGGGCAGATTAAGACAGTATTGACTACCCGAAGTGTTCAAAAATTATAAAGTATGCCCTCAAAAGCTCACAAGATTGACTTAAAATGCATGAGATTTCCTATATATATATATATATATATATACCTTCCAGTTTTCAAGTTTTTGAGGCATACATTTTCAAGCTTTTCTCTACCATGAAGATTATTACTTTTCATTACCATGAAGGTTATAAACTCACTTATGGCACCTTTAAGACTAACAGAAGTATTGGAGCATAAGTTTTCGTGGGTGAATGCCCACTTCATCAGACGCAAGCCAGGCTTGCGTCTGATGAAGTGGGCATTCACCCACGAAAGCTTATGCTCCAATACTTCTGTTAGTCTTAAAGGTGTCACAGGACCCTCGGTTGCTTTTTACAGATTCAGACTAACATGGCTACCCCTCTGATACTTGAAACTCACTTATGACTCACGATTTATGTCATCCTATGGGTTGAGGCACTGGAGTTTTAAATAGAAAACAACAAATATTGCAAGACTCACATAGATTCTAAGGACAGAAGGGGCCATTATGATCATCTGGTCTGACCTCCTGTACAACAGGCCATAGAACTTCCCCTAAATAATTCCTTTAGAATATCTTTTTTTTTTAAATCCTATCTCAATTTAAAAATGATCAGTGATGGAGAATCCACCACCACCCTTAGTAAATTGTTCCAACGGTTAATTAGTCTTGCTGTTAAAAATGTACACCCTATTTCCAGTCTGAGAACAGGAACATTATTTGCAATTAAATGCGGTTCAAACCCACAAAAATCACTGAATAATCTTCCTGAAACTAACCAGAGTTAGAGGAACCCAGAGGGCTAGTCACAACAGAAGACTCTTAAATCAAGGAAGAAGCCTGGAAGCCTCTTCAGAGATGGGTCCTGGATTTCAAATATACCAGGATCATGGTTAAGACACATCTGAAGTTTACTTACATATTGAAACTTGCAGCTTTACTTGGTTACAGTGAATATCCCTATGGATTTCTCCTGAATATGGCAATGTCTGTCAACTCACAGCCTATGAACATAGACCATACTTTGGGTTCTACAGGTCTTCTGACAGTCATTCAACCTCACTGGCACTAATCAGCCATCTCTAGCCTAACACAACTGCTGTTAAATCTCTTCAGCGACTCCTGCTAAAATACTGCATGACATTCAAGACTTTATTAGTCACTATAAAGCTGTTACTCACAAAGGACTGGTTTATCTTTCAGTCATTCTGTGTCCACCCCCAAGACATTCTCTCAGATAAGCAACTTCTTGTTAACCACATGATAAATGTAAGTCCCTCAGTAGCTGGGATTTAACCAGCTAAGCTCCACATATGTGGATTCAACTGAGGTTCAAAATGCAGAATTCAAAGTTTTGTTTGCTTTCTATAATAGTTCCTGGGATTACTTTTTATAAATCCCCTTGGGAATACATGTGAAAAGTGCTGTGTCAATACATATTTCATTTTATTGTAAGATGTGATTTGTTTTGTATTCATTGAGATGGAAAGGAGACATAAAGAGAGCTGAATGGCTCAAAGGATTGTACTAGGCTTTGGTGTCTTTCATATCTATGCTACTGGTTCAAATCTAGTCCAGACTGATAGTGACTGAAAGTAATGAAATGGACTGGTGGCTTCTGGACAGTTCCTCAATTGTTGCCATATTACTGGGAATGGACACCATTGTTGGCAATCTCAGCAGAGAGGTCAAAGGTTAAATGGGAATGTACCATGAAATGCAGCATCCCACCCAAAAGAGGTATCACCAGTAAAAAGCTGAAGTGCACTGGTTGAGGGAGTTGATGTTGAGGATTGTGATAAAAAAAGGGCTTTCATTCTCCAGTTCTGTCAAGATGAACTTATACATGTAGCCAATGTTGAATTATCTTGCAATGCAAGACTCCCTGACAGAGATGCTTCAATAAAAGCTATGCTAGCCGGTGAGAAATGTGTACAGCAAGTAAGGAATGGGGTACCTATGAGGAGAGGTTTAAATATTCAATGAGCTGCAAAAACAACATTTGTACCTTTACAGAATCTGATGGATTCATAAAAGTGAACAAGTGATTCATACAAGCACCCACAATATCAGATGATTATTTCAATTTATCATAGGATTCAAACTGAGCTGAACATTTTATAAGAAAGTTTTCTCATATTCTATTTCCAGGAAATAGAATAATTTACCCACCTTCCTCAGGTTTTTTGCTTTGTTTTTCTAATGTGCTTATTTAAGTGGCAAAAACACAAAAGCAGCCTTTTTTGCAATACGTCACCAGGTTTGATTTCCATTTGGCCAGAAAAAGGAAGAATAGAGTCGTAGAGTTTTAAGCCCAAAGAGACCACTAAATCATCTAGTTCAGATATCGGCAACCTTTGGTACACGGCCCGCCAGAGAAAGCCGCTGTTGGGCTGGGACAGTTTGTTTACTTGCAGTGTCCCAGGTTTGGTTGATCGCAGCTCCCACGGGAAGAGGTGGCCACAGCCCCCATTGGCTTGGAAAGGCGAATCGCAGCCAGTGGGAGCTGTGATCGGCCGAACCTGCGGATGCTGCAGGTAAACAAACTGTCCTGGACTGCCAGCAACTTTCCCTGATGGCCATGTGCCAAAGTTTGCCGATCCCTGATCTAGTCTGAGCTCCTGGATATCACAGGCCACCGCTATCACCCTTCACCCGCACACTAAACCAAATAGAGGTATGTATGGAATGTATGCATGTATGGAAATGAACAAGAGGAGAAATAAGTGTGGGTAACCTTTTCACTTTAAATTCTTACTTTATTCCAAATTGTTTGCCTATAGCTAAGCATACAGTCATGACCTTAGGAAAATTATGATCCTCAAATGGGTATTTGCAGTTTTTGAGATCAACACTTTCAGAAGTGGTGTTTAATTTGGAATGCCCCTAATTCTGTGTGCCAAATTGGAGATACCTTCAGCCTGACTGTCATAGCTCCCATTGCTGAGCTTTCATGGTGTGACATTTTGTAGATCATCCAGACCACGAATGGGTTCTGTCACCACCTGCCCTGTAACCTTGAATACTGTGCTTCTATAGCTCAGATCCTTGACACCCCTAGCCTATCCACAAGCACAAGGTCTCATCCTGGCTTCCACCAACCTAGTTATTCATTGCAGGGTAACACCAACAGCTCTTCTGATCCTGAGTCTCCCCAAATCCGTCCTTCCGGAGTTCTTTCCTGCCAGACACTTGGACTTTTCTCCTCCGGTTCATCACCCCCAAAGTTGTGAAACCAGTCACCCAAATACCAGCTTACTCTGTCCCCTATACTCCACACAGTTTGCACAAAAGAGACCTGCTTGGTGTAAAAATAATTTTATTTAATAGAAAAATCAGATTCAAATATGAACTAGTAAGGGAAAGCAAGCATATACAGATTACCCAGAAAATAAATATAATGACAAAAGAGGGTGACCAGATAGCAATTGTGAAAAATAAGGATGGGGTTGGGAGGTAATAGACGCCTATATAAGACAAAGTCCCACATATCGGGACTGTCCCTATAAAATCGGGACACCTGGTCACCCTATGACGAAACCTCAGGCTTTACATTTCCATATTAGATAAAATCCCCTTTCTAATACAAATTACCTATTGTCTTTGAATAATTTCCCAGTGGACCCCCAACCATAGGGGGATCCAGCAGAGCTAAAAATTGCAGTGCACACATTTGAGCTCAGTCTGGAGCCCAGGCTTGGAAATCTGACCAGGGCATGGGGATCTCAAAGCCCAGACTCCAGCTCAAGCCCAAATGTCTACATTGGAATTTTTAGCCCTACAGCCCAAGTCCCATGAGCCTTGATCAATTAACCCAGTCTGGGACACTCAGTAGCCTGGGTTTTTTATTGCAGCATAGACATACTCGAAGTGCCTCATTCCAAGGCCTGGCCTATGACTCTTCCTGGGATAATCACTACTTGTTGCATAGACTCTAACCAAACATTTTTTCATGTTTAGAATCCCATTTTGGGGCTATAAATGTGATGTTAAAAATGAGTAAGACTAAAAAAATAATCTAAATGTTAAAATGTAAATGCCTTCTGAATTTCATACATTCTCATCTTCCATGCCTCATGGGCTGGTAATACTGACCAGAGTATAGGTTATTGGAATGGGACTCAGGCTCTTCCATTTATTTGCTGTATTATAATGCTTTGTGATCTGTGGATGATAAGCACTGTGATAAATATTATAAATTATTGGAAGGACAGTTGAGAAGGAAAAATCTTCCTGCTGCTGATTTCACAATGGATTAGTTACCCAATTTATTAGCCAAATATGTAGGTGCTGAGTTTTTCTTTTCCCCTGGGGTGCTCCACCCACACTCTGCCCTGAGGCCCTGCCCCCACTCCACCCCCTCTTCCAAGGACCCACCCTCACTCCACCTGTTCCCGCCCCTGCTCCATCCCCTCCCTCAGGCTCCTGCCTGCTCTCTGCTCTCTACCTTACTCCAAGCACCTCCCCCAGCTGCCAAACAGCTGTTTGTCGGTACAGTGGTTTGGCGGTGCCTCCTATCAGCTGTTTGGCAAGGCCCTGATCAGTTAAGAACCTTAATAAGAACCCTCTGAGGTATGTAGTAAGAGGTTCAGTTATTGGCAGGTTAACAAAAAACAGTTTTCCTTAGGGGGAAAATAGACTTTCTGCATATTCTGTGTAAATCAATGTTTTAAAAAAAATCTTATAAACTGAGGATTATTTATATTTCTTGGGTGCTATCATGATAGTTGACTGCACCAGGTAACATACAGTCCAAACTGGAATGATAATATAATGCAGACATAGGAACCAGGGACTAGATTTTCTGTAGCTCTACACAAAGAGCACATAGGAGTCAGAGTAGACAAGGTCTCCTCATCTCCTTACATGGTTGCATTTGGGTGTTCCCATTGTGGCTTGGGTGCCACGGGAGGATAGCAAGGGCTGCACACCCAACACTCCCTCCATGGGAAAGTGGACTGTTGGGGTTGGAACCAAGACAACAGCCTCCTTATACACCGGATAGTGTAGCTGGCCAGTTACAAGGAGGGAAGAAGTAACTTACTTCAGAGGACAGGAATAATTGTCTGTAAGTATGAATCACAATTCCATCCCAGAGTTCCTCCTTGGGTGTTGCTCCTACATGACATCTCATACTGAAGGCTGAGCCTAAAAGCTCAAGCAAGCTCCAGATGAGCAAGGATCTTGAGGTATGATTAAAAAAGCAGTGCAGAGGGGGCTTGTTTGTTTATTTTAGTCTCATTTCTTGTTCCTTTCAGTTCATGGAAGGATTTTGATTGAAATACTTCTCAGAAGAAGGATTCTTGAGGAGGGATCTGAATGAAGAGAGAAGGCTGTTTGGTGCACAACTCACTTAATAACTCATCATGATGTTAAATCATTCATAAAAGTTCAAATGAACAAAGCCTGAGCTATTTGAATTCTTTTCTAAAATACATTTGATTTCACTACATTTTGAATACACAGTATATAGTAACTTGTGTGCCTATAAACCAATTTATATCATCTACGGCACGGCCCTGTTTGCCCTCATGCTTGAGGAAACAGAATGTGCAGAGGCGGATGTGGAGTTTAGTCCTGATCACAATGATGATGTGTGATACTTTAAGAAGACAAATGGTATTTAAGTAGCTTTGTGTTGATGAGTGGGAAAATATGCTTTACAAATATAGGCATGTGTAGACACTTGTTTCTTATTTACTCTAATAACATTGCCTGTGTTGTGGTTATCATGGATCTCGGATGTACTTGGTTGCTTGGTATCCATGATGACCTAATAGAAAAGGATGTCAATCACTGATCTGTGACTGTGTGGGCAGTAAGCCCTTTATGGCATCTGGATAAGAACCATCATGCACTTTATATAAATGCAGATATGGTTACTCAGGGCCCAATTCTCCCACCTATATTCCCACAAAGTAGCACCTTATTCTGCAAGTAGTTTGAAAGGCTATGCAAGGAAAGAGCCAACTTTCCCTCCCCTTTCCCTTGCCTGACATACATAAGGGTCAGCTGCAAGTGGGGAGCTCAAGATCTGCTACTGGGATGCTCTGCATTGAGAGCAACTTGCCCAAAGGAGAGTGGTAGTGGCTGAGATTAGGCAGAGGAATGGCTTCACCCTTTCTGAGAGAGGATCTTCATGCTGATAGAAAGCTGTATGGCTCAAAGCGGTATAGCAGACTGTGCTCCCTCCTACAAATCAGGGCAATGAGGGAGCTCCAGGATGCTCATTCTGCCTCCAAAATATAAGTGTTCCCCTCAGAGTGGTGCAGATCTGCAGTGCAACTTCCTGTGTATTTGATCAGTTGAACTATATTTTTCCAATAAAGTATACAGTGGACACATTTAAAATTATTCACTGAACTTTACAAATATTATTTAGTAGGCCTTCCTATTTGTAGAGCACCTTGCAGTAGAGATATCAAAGCATGTCCACAAACATTCATTAATTAAGCTTCAATATACCCCCACAGGTTGATATTAACAAACCCTGTCTACAAGCCAATCAGCAAGGAAGTTGAATTGACTTTCCTATAGGACTCTCAATTAATCGCAATTAACTCAAGCGATGAACACAAACAAATTAACTACATTAAAAAATAGTCACAATTAATCACAGTTTTAATGGCAGTGTTAAACAATAATAGAATATCAAGTTAAATTTGTTATAAATATTTTTGGATGTTTTTCTACATTTTCAAATATTGTTTCAAATAATGTTCTATTTGGAATGTTCCCCTTTAAAGCTTGCAGTAGTTCTACCTAACATGATATCTGAGTCACTGCTGAACTGTCTTTCCCTACTGGGAAACATGGCAAGGGAAGGAAGGAGCGAGAAGTAGAGTGGAAAGCAGTGCTTCCAAGACTTCACACTGCCCTCCTTGGCTAATGACAGTACAGCCCTCTCCTAATGATCTCACTCCATTATTGAAGAGATGAATGCAAACCTAATACTAGCTCAGTCAGACATAATTTTATTGTTAATTCCCTTCTTCAGATACAGAACAAATGTTCCCCTATCATCCATAGTGACCGTGAAGAAGGCAGGTTTCCTAGACAGCCACAGGGGGACTGGCCCTGTTATACAGCTAATGACAGAACTCACGGAGAGCCCTCATTTTAATCACCACAAATGGCTACCACAAACCTGAATCATGGATGGTCAGAGATTCAAATCTAAACTAGGTAGTGATGAAGAGTTGTTAGCATCTGATACTACTAGCCTATCTTGAATTAGTTCAACATAAGCTTTCCTATTCAAAATAACAAAATGCCATATTCTTTGTTAACTGGCAAACACATTTACAGTCTTATCAGGATGCCAAGGAATGAATGGGCATTAGGGTCTTGATTCAACTGTGTTTGAAGTCAGTGGAAGTCTGTCCAAGGACTTCAGCAATTGATTGATCAGGCTTTAACACTGACTTCTCCTCTAATGATGGTCCCCGGGTGACAAATGAGGCACTTTGTTGGTTCTATGATTGGAATGTCCTATTGTGGCTGAACAGCTGGTCTGTGCCAAACCATCAGGTTGTGAGGAGGATTTCCCCCTGCCCCATCAACCTTTTTTTGATACCCTGCATAGAGCCTATTTAGTCTTGATTTGCGTGGAGCAGGAATATTTGTCCCTAAGGATTTAAAGTGATTTAATCTGATGTGCTGCAGTAAGGACTTACAAAGGAAGGTTTATTTATTAAGGTGGATCTTAAGGCATTTTAGCCACAAGTAATGCCTAAAATCCTTACATCAGCGTAATCAGGAATTTTAGCCTTTTCTTCAAAAGGAAGGGAAATGAAAAGAAAAAATAACTGTGTTAAGGTAATGTTCATTGTAAGCTTTTTGAGGCAGGAACCATATCTGTGTTTATCCAGCACAAAGCACAATGGGGCTTTCATGCTGAGTGTAGTCACTTTTGGCATTACCCAATGCAACCTTATTGTATCCCCCGCCCAGACAACCTTCCTTCTTCCTACTACCACATCCCCTCCAAAAAATAGTGATTTCTGTTCCATCCCTCACAAAAAAAGTAAAAACAAAAAAAACCACAACCCCACCCTGATTCTGGTCCACAATGCTCCTAGTCAATCGGAATGAAAATCACGGTTTTCATGTTTATAGAGAAATGAATATGATAGCCATGTATCTGCAGTCTGTTCATGTGTGGATTTTTAAACAGAAACCAGTTTTGTGCTGTTTTTCATAAACCCAGCGGAGAAGCCTTATCTTCCATCCCAAACATTCTCTTCTTCCCTCCTCTTCTGTCATGCTTAAAACATCACCATCCTCCCCATCACTCAGACCCACTTAGGGTTTTATTTTTGATTCCTCCCTCTCCATAGCTCCAGAGATCCAGGTCATTTCCAAACTTGCCACTTCTTCCTCCTCAACATCTCCAAGATACATCCTTTTGTCTCCATCCCCATAGACAGAGCTCTCATTTGAAGCATTGTTATAATCCTCCTTGATTGCTGCAATGAACTGCTCTTTGGCCTCACAAACACACACATTTCCATCCATACAAAATGCTGTTGCTAACCTCATGTTCCTTGCCCACAGGTTTGATCATGTAACTCCCTCCACTGAATCTGTTCATTGGCTTCCTGTTCAATAAAATATCAAATGTAGGCTTCTTGTCACCAAATACAAAGCTCTGCATAATGCTTCCCTACTCAGATCACTTCCATTCCTTCTTCCTTGCAGCCTTCTATGCATGGCACAGTCTCCCCAGGTTCATCCGCAAGGCCCTTCTTTGTATACATTTAAGTCCTTCTTAAAGACTTGCTATTACTGTCCGCAAGTTGACTTGTATATACACTGTCTGTTGTAATTCCCCTTCCCCTGACCTCTGTCTACTTGTTAGTCTTTAGATTGTGAGCTCCTTAAAGCAGAGACTATCCTTCTTAACTGTTTGGAAAGCACATTGTATAAATAAATAAATAATACATAAATAATAATAATAATTAATAATAGCAGTGGCCATTGGAAAGCTCCACTGGTAAACTGAGCTGTTAACCTTGACACTCAGGTCAATGGGACGTGCACCTAAGCCCCCCACCCAACCCCAGAGTTATCTTAAGAACATAAGAAAGGCCGTACTGGGTCAGACCAAAGGTCCATCTAGCCCAGTATCCTGTCTACCGGCAGTGGCCAATGCCAGGTGCCCCAGAGGGAGTGAACCTAACAGGCAATGATCAAGTGATCTCTCTCCTGCCATCCATCTCCATCCTTTGACAGACAGAGGCTAGGGACACCATTCCTTACCCGTCCTGGCTAATAGCCATTAATGGACTTAACCACCATGAATTTATCCAGTTCTCTTTTAAACTCTGTTATAGTCCTAGCCTTCACAACCTTCTCAGGTAAGGAGTTCCACAAGTTGACTGTGCGCTGCGTGAAGAAGAACTTCCTTGTATTTGTTTTAAACCTGCTGCCTATTAATTTCATTTGATGACCCATAGTTCTTGTATTATGGGAATAAGTAAATAACTTTTCCTTATCCACTTTCTCCACATCACTCATGATTTTATATACCTCTATCATATCCCCCCTTAGTCTCCTCTTTTCCAAGTTGAAGAGTCCTAGCCTCTTTAATCTCTCCTCATATGGAACCCATTCCAAACCCTTAATCATTTTAGTTGCCCTTTTCTGAACCTTTTCTAATGCCAGTATATCTTTTTTGAGATGAGGAGACCACATCTGTACGCAGTATTTGAGATGAGGGCGTACCATCGATTTATACAAGGGCAATAATATATTCTCAGTCTTATTCGCTATCCCCTTTTTAATGATTCCTAACATCCTGTTTGCTTTTTTGACTGCCTCTGCACACTGCGTGGACATTTTCAGAGAACTATCCACGATGACTCCAAGATCTTTTTCCTGACTTGTTGTAGCTAAATTAGCCCCCATCATATTGTATGTATAGTTGGGGTTATTTTTTCCAATGTGCATTACTTTACATTTATCCACATTAAATTTCATTTGCCATTTTGTTGCCCAATCACTTAGTTTTGTGAGATCTTTTTGAAGTTCTTCACAGTCTGCTTTGGACTTAACTATCTTTAGCAGTTTAGTATCATCTGCAAACTTTGCCACCTCACTGTTTACCCCTTTCTCCAGATCATTTATGAATAAGTTGAATAGGATCGGTCCGAGGACTGACCCTTGGGGAACACCACTAGTTACCCCTCTCCATTCTGAGAATTTACCATTTATTCCTACCCTTTATTCCCTGTCTTTTAACCAGTTCTCAATCCATGAAAGGACCTTCTCTTTTATCCCATGGCAGCTTAATTTACATAAAAGCCTTTGGTGAGGGACCTTGTCAAAGGCTTTCTGAAAATCTAAGTACACTATGTCCACTGCATCCCCCTTGTCCACATGTTTGTTGACCCCTTCAAAGAATTCTAATAGATTAGTAAGACACGATTTCCCTTTACAGAAACCATGTTGACTATTGCTCAACACTTTATGTTTTTCTATGTGTCGGACAATTTTATTCTTAACTATTGTTTTGACTAATTTGCCCGGTACAGACGTTAGACTTACTGGTCTGTAATTGCCGGGATCACCTCTAGAGCCCTTTTTAAATATTGGCGTTACATTAGCTAACTTCCAGTCATTGGGTACAGAAGCCGATTAGTGCTGCCACCCTGCCCTTCAAGAAACCTCTTTTCATTCTAACCAGCCTTTCCCCGCACATAGAATCAGATCCAACTGGGCATTGCTGCAAGTTCTGAGCCTACAAGTGGTACCTCTGCAACACCATGATATGCAGGTGGCTACTGGCCTAGACTACCAGCTGGTGGCCATACTTATTCTCACCATTTTTGTAGAACAGGGGAACACTGGGTTGTGTCAGAGTTGGATAGGGACAAAAAAGAACAAGATGGAGAGAGAAAACTATTAGTGTATTTAATAGAGAGATGTAATAAGTGTGGCAAAGGGAGACTGAGAGCTAAGGAGAGAAGTGAAAATGAGGAGAAGATTAGAGGAAAAGGAAGGTGAGAAAAGAATGAACAATTGCCTCCGACCAGCAGCAACATCTTCTCCAGACCCAGATACTCTTTTTGCTCCCTTTTGTTGCACTGCTTCTGCAAGTCACCATGCACAGGAAGGGATTTGGACCTTTATCATTTCTTTCTTTTTGGAAGACAGCACCTCTGTTTCTAAAGAGCTCCCGAAAATGAATTACCCCATTTTTTTCATGACGGGAACCCACAGAAGTATAAAAATGGAAATAACTTCTGTTTACTTTGACTTACACACTTACTTTGACACATCTTTTTGTCAGATATGTGCAGCACAGTGAACCAGGGCCCTAGAAGTACAACAGTAAGAGTTTCTTATAAAATGCTGCTTATGTCTTAATGAGGTTTTCTTATATATATATAAAACTCTCCATTAATTATGCTCTGCCTCTCTCTCATTGTTTGCAAGATTTTATAAGGAACATTTTGCCAAAGGATCGGTCAACTGGAAATGCAATTTAGTAGTTAATCCTCAATCTGCCAGGGTGCACAGACATCCGTTTATTTCTGAAGATATCCTGATGCAGATTAACAAAAGCCTCATATGACCAGAACATGCTATTTATGTTACAAAAATATAACCTTGAATGATTATTGAGAAAAAACATTCATGTTCTGATTTTCTACTGATTCCTAAGAAACACTGTACTATTTCCGAGGGGTTATTTAGGGTAAGCATGAGATGCCCTTTAAAATGTGTTTCTCTACATAGGTTTACAGTACCATGGATATTTCTTCTGTAAAGCATGGAAAGTTCATAAAGGTTAAGAAGATAAATGGCTCAGCGAATTGCCAGCCTTTCAACTCAAGGATTTGCACTGAATTCCAAGATGAGGTCCAATAAAAAAATCACAACTTCATACAAGATTAGCAATTTCATATGAACAGGCCTAAATCAAACGTAAAAATTATTTCCCCCCCCCCAATATTCATTTCAAATGTTCCCAATTCTCCTTGTCATTCTTAGGGGTTTCCTCTCCATTCCATGTGTATAAATAGAGTCCTTAATTTTACATTGTCCATATATAAAATAGATTATAATGCCTTACTTAAAAGTAATATTTACTTTTCTTAGATAAAGGCCAGATTGTCACACTTAGGCATGTACTTTCATTTGGGCATGCCTGACTTATGTCCAAATAGCCACTATATATATATACCTTCAAAACACCTAAGTGGCTATGTACATATGGAAATATCAAATTTGCACATATATGCATTGTCTATTTACTCATATACATAATTTACTTATTATTTTGATATAAAAAGGTGCCTATTTCAAGTTCTATTCACCTTTGCCATCTCTTTGAAAATACACATCACATAACAGAAACAATTCCAATAGAGACTCCTATAAAACCTCAGGTAAGTGTGCTAATCACCTATGTTTTTGTGAGGTTGGTTAATTTCTATTATGCTTATCCTATCACTGTCTTACTTGATTTAATCTTGGGAAATTGACAAGTCTGTTTATTTATTTGGTACATTTTTAAAAGGTAGTCAAGGGTGCCCAAATGCTCTTTTCTTATGCTTTCTAAAAAAAACAACCAAATAAATAAATGAGCACTGATACATGATGATCCATCTTCTATTTTTACCACACTCCCAAGTTATAGACTCTAGTGACAAATGGTTTACAACCTACCAACACCGTCTCTGTTTTCTTTGTTTACTTTCTCCGCCAATTAGAACACGCTTGTGTCTTTGAGCAGAAATCTTTAAAAATGGCCACAAATGGCCTCAAATGCTGTTTTTTCCTGCATTACTTATATTTCTATATTTTCAGAATTGGTCAAAAATGTGGTAGGCTTTATATAGCTAGATATAAATAATCACTCCCCCCTCAAAGGAAAAGATTGCACTTACTGATTTAGTATCTTACTGCTTACTATAGTGTTCTGAAAAGTCAACAATATTATTTTCTCATTTTCAAAGAAGACAGAGCCTCCAGCTTCTGGCTAATTGTATTTTGATTTGAGCGATAAATCTGAGGCATGTTACCCCCAATTTAGACCCCCTTGGAGTTACTTAAACTCTCTTATATTTAATTTGTTACTTGTGTCATGATACAGCAAAAATAGAATCTCATGCTGCACATTAAGCATGTAATTAATCCCATTGACTTCAAAATCTGTCCCATTAACTTTAAAATTGTGTGTGTGATTCTAATTGTGTCTAAGGACTGATCCAGTATAGCATGGAAGCATAAACTTAACTTTAAGTCTCGTTGACTTATAGTTAAGAATATAATAAATAATAACAATAATAAATAGTAATATTCAAAGAGTTTTACGAAGGAGGTCAGTATCATTATCCCCATTTTACAGGTCAGTGGCAGAACTAGGAATATAATCCAGGTTTCCTGAGTTCCAGTGATTTGTTGGAGCAGGTTCTTAGTTACATTTAGATTCACATGCACAACTTGTAACTTATTCCTCCAGTTCACACCTTATATCACATCTGAATTTGTCGCAGTGAATCTGACATGCTATAACTCATGTGCCAAGGGGTCAAAACAAAGGAGCATAGTAAGAAAAACAGGTTACAGAGTGTTGCTGGAAGTATCTTATCTTACAACTTCTTTTGCATTCTTCTGGGTCTTCAGCATATAAATTACAAGAATGTAGACTCTTATATCCCCCCTCACCTCAGCAAATGGATGTAATTAGATCTAAGGAAATATAAATAAGTGTAAGGGAGCAATTTTATACTACTTTACAAATCACTTCTGAATCTGAGTCCATGAGCACAAATCCTGTTCCCTGGAAAGTCACTGGGAGGTTTCCCACTAATTTCTTTGGGGGCAAGACTAGACCTGTTGTTTGAATATTTTGTTTAGAAATAAGCATGCATCTCTTTCTTTATTAACACCTCATATTGTTCACAGTCCATGTTTGCAACTTTCACTCAGAAAATGCAAGTTCTGCACTTAAGTGGAGAAATTCTCTCATCTCCAGAGGGCAAAACAAGATGTATGCATCACTTAAGTCCTATTTAAGACCTGCTTTGTTAGCAAAAGTGGAATTTAAGTAGATGATAGTCATTAGGCTGGCCCTCTGTCCAGGAGTGAATTTCACTCTAGAAGGCAGTGTATCTGCCAAATCATTTTTCTGGCCTAGAAACTAAGAGCTTTCTACAATGAGTGAAAGAAAGAAAGAAAGAAAGAAAGAAAGAAAGAAAGAAAGAAAGAAAGAGTTAAGTATACCTGTTTTTTTTTTAAATGTTGAGGAAAATGCTTTGTCCAATGTAATGTATTATGGTTACATATTTTCATCCATCTATAGTGTATCTTAATGTTATTTCCAAGTTCCCATTTATGAAAACATCTTTAGCTATAAGAAATTATACTATATTGTCCAAATTCTCCTCTCAGTTATACTTGTGAGATCTCACTGACTTCAATGGGTATAGCACCAGTGTGAGGAGAGAACTGGGTCCATGGTATCCACTGCAGATTTTCAGTCACCTGGTGGATAAGGATGTCCATTTGTCATTAGAAATAAATGGGAATTGGGCAATCAATTCCCACTATCTGTGTTCAAAGGAACTGGTAATGTAATAAATGTCCATAAAATATGCTGTACTGTCTAGTCGACCTGACATGAAAGTTGAATGATCTCAAATAATGCCTAGGTGAACAATTTATTTTATATATGGTATTTATTTTCAAATCACAACTCCACACTCCTTTATCTCCCATCCTGCTAGGAATAGCTACTCAGGCACTCTCTACTGACACTCTCACTTTTAACCACGGTCTGTCTGTCTGTCTGGAGCCGCTGTTGTGTAAGAATTCTGGGTGCATCTCCAGAGTCCTATGATCATTCTCTATTGTGTGAGACAATGGTTCTTACTACAGGAAGAGAGCAGAGAAATTCAGACTGCAGCAGACTCTAGTTACTGTGTTAAATAATGTTTACTAAAGGAATAATTGGACTGTTAAATACAAACTCTTGTTGCTTTAATACAGATCACAATACACTGTCTATCTAAGAACTCATGACTCTCATCACCATAGTACCTGTGCACATAGGTAGGGATATGAAATGTAGCAATATGAAACAAAAGCAAACACATAAAGCCCAAGGAGTGCATATATATTACAGTAGTTGGTGTGTTGGATGTCTTCCTCTGTGCCCAATCTGCGGAGGATATTAGTTTGTTACAGCCCTATCTTTAGCTTCAGTCTTGAAAGCATGTGGAGACATAGTCCTCAGTACCAGTTATTCATAATAAGATGTGTGTAAGTGTGTAAGTATTTGTCTGGCACTCTAGTGACATTAACAACTCATCAGACATATTTTTTTGTCTGTCATAGCTTTATGTAGCTTTTGTTTTGAAACACTGAACCACTTGGAGATTATATTTCAGTTCAGCTAAGAATTTAAATAAGTCCTGAATGTAACACACATGAACAGGCTTATTGACTTCAGTGGAACTGTAAAGTTAAATAAGTGTAAGTATTTGCAGGATCTGCCCAAAATAATTAAGTACACAGAAAATATAGCAAAAAAAATTCTCATGAGGGTATTTCTTACTATGAAGGCAAATAGCTGCATAAAACAACTTGCGTGAATTGAAATTTCACTTGTTGCACTTTGTGGGCATTTAAAAGCTTAAGCTATATCAGCTCTGGAGGCTACCAGCCCTTATTTGCTGGACACGGAGGCATAAGCAGGGGCTTGTCTAGGATTTAATTGCTGTGGGACTCACACACTTGGGATGAGCTTTCTCTGCCCAGAAGTATGTGAATTCCTACCTCTATCCACTCCATTGAGAACCCTCTTCCATCCACTGAATTCAAGTCTGAGAATTGTGAGAAGAGTATCTCTGTATGTCTCAACTGCTGGGATGGAGTATAAGCAGAAAAGGAACCAAAGTAACAGAAACAAGCTGGAAGGTTGTGGAGTCTGTGGCGCACAGATGTAATATGAACCATATAAGAAACATCACCTAATAAGAACAATAAAAAGAGTAGATTTGTTTATATTCTAATATCCTGGAAATGCTGTGTAAACATCAAAGCTCAAACTTTTCTTTTTTTATTAAACACTTCTTCCCTCTCAGAGTTTGAGAGATGAAGGCTCTCTGTGAAAGACTTTCCAGCATCACTTTATTTTTTAATCAATGTAATTTGGAGTACCCTAAAAGCAAGTTAATTTTCAAGCTAAGGACAACTAATGTAGTTGCTAAAGCGGAAGTTACTAAAAGGGCTTATCTTGTTTTTCAAATCCCTTATACACTTGCCAGCAGGAGACTAGAGTCTTTCCATGGGTCATCTATAATCTTTTAAGATATATGAAGTTATTGATAAAGGGATCTTGGTGGGACTTTCACTTCCCTATTAATGTTTCAAATCCAGCTCAGGTCAGTTTGGTGGTCTAAGTTTGATAAATAGAGGCTGTTCCTAGTTCCAGTTCCTGTTAGTCTGGTAACCACATCACAAACTAACACCATAATTTACACAAACTAGAACCCTTGCCGGAAGTCTCAGCAGAAGGGCCAAGGAAGAATGGGCATGAAGAGCTAAACAACACCTGAAATCTGTCACTGTCCCTGAACTCTGGAATGCTTGTTGGGTGGGGAAGCTCACACTTACTCTCCCTGTGCTGTACCAACTCTGTTGGCACTAACACTTCAGTATCCAGGACAGTCAGAACCCCAAGCTTCACAATAATCTAAACAATTATAATACTAAAAAGCTACATTGTTTAACAAAAAAAAAATCAATTCCATTTTCCTGTAGCCATTTACAACATGACATTTCCTACACTGCTGTTTTTTATGTTAGTAAGATTCATCCTGTGCCTTGTCATGGGGCCATAGCTTGATATCCTGCTCCTGCTGAGTAGCACCTGACTCCAGGAATGGTCCCATTGACTTCAGTAGGACCTTTAATTAATGAAGTGCTAGTTGGTATTTGTGAGAGTATCAGAATCTAACACATAATAAGAACAGCTCTGTGAATACTGCAAAACCAAAGTTCAGCAATATTTATTCAGTTTCTGAATGACTGTTCAGTTCCACAATAGTCACACCCATTTTTACTTCCTATATACGCACATTGCATGTGTTTTTGTTTATATTAATGTTTGAGAAACATGTTCATATGAATATCCATATTCATATGTGAACAAGAGTATTTTTGTGCTAATACATGATGGATATTTGTTGGTCATTGTTCATTATTTGCTACTAAGCATTTGTTATTTTCCTGCTTTAGCCAGTTACAGAGCAGAAATATTACCATGTAATGAGGTGAGCAATCTGACACCACAAATATATAAAGTGAATAGTCAAAGTCCAGCATTTCACAAATGACCAATACTCTGAGATTTGTTCAGATGAACAATTTCTACAACAACTAAGAATAGTGAAAGAATTCAAAAGCTACCCATGAACAATATGCAAACAGAATAAGGGTCTAAATTAGTGAGCAAACTTATTCACAAACAATAGCTGCAGTAATTAGATGTACATTGGCTTGTAGTTGCATGTGCAAGGAGTTTAATTAAACATTTGTGCTCATCAGTATGGTGTCTCTCTGGAACAAATATGTAATTATTGTCGGAACATCAAATAAGTCATGTGTTAATCTATTTAACTTTCTAGAGCTAGAGTGCAGTTAATTTTGATGACCATAGCAGTTCTATTTGACATCAAGTATCAGCATTTTTAAAAATGTACAAAAACAAATATTATAGTGGACAAATTTGATATGAAATATGAACACTGAGCCTGATTCTTGTCTCACTTTCACTACTGGAAAGTAACTCTACTTAAGTCAATGGAGTTCCACTCCTGTGAAACAGGTGTATGTGAGAGGACAAACTGTATATGCAATACAATTATGAATGTCATGAAACTGTATACAAGCATATGTTAACACATTAATGTGCAGGGTCATAAGAATGTGCTTTGTGGCAGTGCAAAAAAAATAATCTAAACTAATAGATGTTGTGAAAAAAAGTAGTCCAGTGTTGTATCACATTTGTTTTGAGACAATGAATGAACTCCTGGTCCCATTGAAGTCAATGGGGCTGGAATTTCACCCAATAACTTTAACTTACTTTATTATTCTAAAAGTCTCTCTTAAAGCTTTTAAATGCCCACAAAGTGCAACAAGTGAAATTTCAATTCACACAAGTTGTTTTATGCAGCTATTTGCCTTCATAGTAAGAAATACCCTCATGAGAATTTTTTTTGCTATATTTTCTGTGTACTTAATTATTTTGGGCAGATCCTGCAAATACTTACACTTATTTAACTTTACAGTTCCACTAAAGTCAATAAGCCTGTTCATGTGTGTTACATTCAGAATTATTTAAATTCTTAGCTGAACTGAAATATAATCTCCAAGTGGTTCAGTGTTTCAAAACAAAAGCTACATAAAGCTATGACAGACAAAAAAATATGTCTGATGAGTTGTTAATGTCACTAGAGTGCCAGATAAATACTTACACACTTACACACATCTTATTATGAATAACTGGTACTGAGGACTATATCTCCACGTGCTTTCAAGACTAATGTTTTATTAGGAATATTGTCTCCACGATAGAAGTAACAAACTTTCTTAAATTATATTTAGAATTAAATATATTCTTTTATGCTGACAGATTTTAATGAAGTGATTATCACCTTTATTTTTCAAATACTAATGTACTAAAATATCAAAGTTAAGATGTCTCTGTTCTTTACTCTCTAGAATAGGAGGTCAATGAGAGGACAGGACCATTTTGAATACCAACTGGTTATCAGCAAAACACAGCACTTTTTGGTGGGTCTTCAGATGTAATTTAAAATCACGAATTCACATTTCAAAGAGTTTTATTTAGTCTTTTAAAAGTTCATTAGGAAATTCATCTCCAATAACAAGGGTTCAGAAAATCCACCAGCAAGAGCAAAGGAATGGGTAAAAGAGAGTTAAAACAATGTTCTGGTTTTATTTTACTTGAAGAAAGATGATAACATAGTCAGGAACCTTGTGTGTATGTAAACTGTGCGCATTTTCCAGTAAAGAAAAAGAAAGACACACATGGAAGGATATAAACAAAGACACGGTCACCTCAAAAGAAGGCCTCAACATTTATTCAGGGTGTTTCTTAATTTTAATTGCTGTAAAGGTTCATTTTCCATTGCTTTATTCGTGGTAATAGTAAAACACTATTTAAGAAATCAAAAAGACTTTACACATCCTTCCCTACAAATAAACAAAATGCTTTTCCTCATGGGCTCATCATGCTTCACATCACTATTACACCTTTGCTCTATTTCTAGTTATTTTACTTTCCACCTGGGATTGTGTGAAGCTCAGTCTTACAGCAAATAACATTATTTTTTTTTGTTTCCCTACACAGAGAAAACCAATGGCTTTTCTGCCTAGGAAAGAAAAATCCAACCAGTGGAACTGCTCAGTCTGATTTCTATTTAAAATCATGAGAGCCTGCTTTCAATATGGCAGTACACATGGTGGGGGATGGGGGTGAAAAAAGAAAGTACATGTGAAACAGGAGCCCATCTGTTTTTCAATATTGTTAAAAATATAAAGGGGAAGGGATACTACTTGCATTTATACATGAAAGAAAGGAGCCCTTGTGTGACTGTGGCGAATATTCTATCAGGCCATGAATGGCCAGGTACTTTGCAATGCAATGATACTTTGTCACCTAACCTGTTAAATGCACAGTCCACAGTTTTTACAAGAATGCCTGGTTCAGCATAATGCTTTGCGATGCAGCAATACTGACCCCCCCCTTTAAATCTCCCCTATACACACACTCCCTCTTTTTTTCTTCTATTACTAAGATATTTGTTTTCTATTTCCATTTGTGTTTGCAACAGACACACACAGCAAGCATAGGTCTTCTGTACTGTACATGTCAGTATCTATGTGTGAGGAATACACCGGTTATCATGCCAGTGTAAACATTTGCCTAACACGAGTGACTATATGGATAACATACACCCTGATACTACATCCCAATGCTGACTGCCTCGGTTCCAAATACCATCAATAACAAAAATGCAGATCTGTCCTGGCTTCCTCAAGCCAGCGAGGTTTGCATACGAAAGTGGATCTCTGTCCTTGGTCCTGATTCCTTGTACTGGTTTCATTACCCTGGTACTGAAGAAATGTAAATATAGGGTCTTGGAGACATACAAGCCCAAGCACAGCCATGATGTGACTGCTTAGGAAGAAGCAAGGATGAATACAGTGAGAATCTGCCCACAAAACACGGCTATATTATAACTCCATGCACTGTAGCAAACCTTAAACCAAAGAGAAAAGGCTTCCTTAACATGGCATCAAATTCCACACAAAAATCACGCGTGTACCACCCTTCACTTAGCCTCCCCATTCCTCTCAATGCAAGAATTGTAAAGCCAATAAAACATAGCAAGATCCCAGCAGCAAAGGCGATCGATGGAGGCAATGCTACTCTCTAAACCTTCAGCATTCTCACAACAGCTCTGTGCATTTGCAAACTGTATCTTCGTCCCCTCCCCAAACCCCCAACCCCCAGCAAACAAGCAGAAAAGCACATCTTACCACTGGATGAGGGAGAGAAGCACAAGTGCCCACACCATCATTTTGAGAGAAAATGCAGGATTCGAGCTCCCCAGGCTTGTTGGATTTGGAGGACTCATCTTTCTTTTTCTCCCCCTCTTTCCCTTTCCTCTTGGTTGCAGATGGATCCGTCCCTTTCCTTCTTTATTTTTATTTTGTTGGTGGTTCCCACCCCACCCCCCCTACCAGGTCCCGTCAGTGGGATGATACATTGCACCCAGCTGCAGGAATTAATATTCAGAGGGGGCAGAAATCAGATCTGCCCAAGCCTTTTGCAGATACAATAAAAAAAAGTCAGCTTAGGCAGCAGCTTCCAAATCTAGAGAAATAATAAAACTGGGAGAAACAGGGTGGGAGAGAGGGAGGACACACACAAGAAAAGCAGGCAAGGTAAGGAGAAACACACTCACACACAAGCACATACTCACACAGACACCGGTACACAGACAACACAATCCATCAGCACAGGAGAAAGGGAAAGGAAGGGGGAGGGTAAAAGAGTGGGGGGGAAAGAATAAAGCAACGGAGCTTCTGCCTGAATGCAGATTAACTCTGAGGTCAAAGTGGAAATGATGCACACTGCTGCAGCAGAGATTAACACATGCGTGGTGTCAGCCGAGGTGCTTTTTAACCTTTGATTACACATATGCAGGCAGCCCAGGTTTTCATTTTGGAGGCAAGAAGGATCTGGCAAGTACAGAAAGGAAGGTTGAAAGAAAAAGCTTCCCCTACGATGCAGAGCATCCTCATTGCTTTTAACAGCCTGCAAATCGTTATTGCAAAGGGTAAAAAATAGAAAGGATGGATGGTGGGGGGGGGCGTGAAAGAGGGGAGGGATGGTTGTTGCTAAGTAACTCAGGAAATGGGGAAGGCAGCATTGGTGGAGTTGCTATGAATGAGGTGGTTTAGTGTGTGATAGGATTAGGGAGAATTCGCAGGGATCTGATCTCCCCTCCCCCTAATAAAATCAGACTAGACAGATGCAGGAAATGCCCTAAAACAAGACTAAATGGATAGGGTGAAGAACAATGAGTGTGTGTAAAAGCTGGACCTTGCCAGATCCTGCCAATTTGTGTCCTCAGCCACCCAAATTCCACTGCCCAAAGAGATAATAAGTCTAGATGCTTTTTGCCACACACACACACACACACACACACACACACACACACACACACACACACACACACACACACACACATTGAGACCGCAATATATCCCAGTGCAAGAATGCCATACAAATCCCAATCTAGCACCTGGATTCTGCCAGATCCTACCAAGTTTTGGCCCCAAATTCCACTGGCTAAATAGAGAACAAGTCTAGATGCCCATATTGGATACACAACAACAACCAAAATCAGGATAATTCCATTTCTTAAATGGAGAACAAGTTGAGATGTAGCAAAAACTTCTGGATCTTAGTACCAGCCAAAATACTTAGATCTAGCATCTGGATCCTGCTGGAAAATGCCAGTTTCTAGCCCCATCCCCCCAAATCCCACTGCTAAAAAGAGAATAAATCTAGATAATCCAAGTGTATCTAAAATTACAGATATTGACACATTTTGTTGCAACAAAGCCTCAGAAACCCAGGTCCAATCCCTGGAAGCCAATTTTGCTTCCCCAAATATGACTACATAAATAGAGAACAAGTTTAGCCACTCTGAGTGCATACAAATATCCTGACCCTGATGTAGCCTCATGCTATGGTGTCTCAAAAACTTATATCTAACACCTAGATCCTATGTTTATAGTTGATTTACAAATTATGGTCATGATTCCTAAAGCCACTGTAACTTGATGGACTTCAGTGGAAATACTCCTGATTTATACTAAAATAAGTGAGATCATGTTTGGCCCTACACGTATAAGAATCATTTCACCCACCAGTGGCATGCAGACAGTTCTGGGATGAAATGCTAACAAATCTGTCAGTATCTCAATACATATATATTATACACATTTATATTTGGGGCCCAATTCATATTGCCCTTGTTCCTCTCTGGTAGAATAAAGGATTGTAAACTGGCCAGATCTGGCCCATGGGGAATACCCCTAGCATTAAAGCGTTCCCAGACTGCTGTTGAACTGCTGTAATGGACCTCTGGTATGCTAGAGCCATGGCCAGAGCATAGCTGCATTCCATTTATTCAGTTGTCAGAACAGCCTTTTGGGAGTTCTTGTCTTTGAGAGTAGTTTAGAGCAGCCCTTAGGCTGAGAGCCAGACTGGCCTCTGGTTGGCCTAGGAACCCAGGGGATATAAAGGTGGTGTTCAGCCATCATTGTCCTACCCATTGGTGCTAGGCTGAATAGAGCTCAGCCACACCTATGAATGTGGCCCATCACATTTCTAAGGAACCTATCACCTTTTTCTCACCGTGTCAATTAACAGACTGTTCAATGGGAAACAGCGAGGCCAGCAGAGAATTCCCCTATTGGAGGACAGAACCCCAGCTGGTGTAAATGACCTGCTGCGCCTCTGCCTCACCTTTCCAGAAGAGAGGTCATGTTGGGCAATTTAGAAGGGGTGCTACACTAATCCTCTACTGGCTTACAGTCTATTAAGGAGTCTGTGTAAGTGGCACAATTTAGAGCAGCCTGGCAGCAGCTCTGTCTTGTCAGAGACAGGACTGGCCCTTATAATAGCGGAAGTATAACTGTGTCCCTGACACTTCCCCTACCTTCTGTCCTTCCCAAGCAAACCTCTAGTGCATGAATGAAACTTACCCTTCAATGGCTATTACCCCAATGGCTATTACATTAGTTTTACATTTCACCCATATTATGGCACAATATTCCAATACCTTTGATGGCTCTAACAGCATAGCATGCATTAAAATACATCAAGTCTATTCATTAAAATAAATTTGTAATTTTGGGGTGGCTATATACTTTGAGTGATTTTAGTGACAAATTTTTAGCCCAAGTCCATCCGGTTTTGTGCCTGTGCGTCCATGAAACCACAACTAATTAGCAGCAAATTCCCCCCTCTTCCCCATTCCTGGAGTCCCCAGCTGAGGTCACTCAGACATGAAAGTAATTGATCACAACCATTAATCAATATTTGGATATCAAAGCAGTAGGAAATGTGGGTGCATATGGTTATGAATGAAAAACTGTTCCTGCAATTAAGGAGTCGCTAGCTATTGAGAACCTGGCCTTTCATGTGTTTTTAGTGCTCTAGTTTCTGGTTATATAGACAACTTTTTCTGCGAACAGGTTGTTTATTTGTTCCAGGTAACAAGTAATGTAACATCTGCTGCTAGCTAAATCTAGTAGGCTATTTGCCATTTATATACATATTGCCAAAGGAAATGTGGCCTTCTAGTTTTGCTGGCAGATGTGATGGAATTAGACTGTGAAGTTTTAATAAGATCTTATTAAATTAACATGAAGGAACAAATTCACAGCCAGGCTGCGATGTAGTCTAATTTTGTGTATGATTTTTTTATTTTTGCAGTATGTGTGCGAAATTAACGCGTGCCCCCCATCCCCCCATGAACATGCCATAGAACTTTTCAATTGAACGTATGATGACTGCACAATTTTTATGACTGCATTTATGTATAACCATACCTTTCTGAAAATGAAGATGTAATAATTATACAGGTAGGTAATTATGCTAAAAAAATTGTTCATTCAGACTTAGACCAGAAGTAGAATTTTGGAAAGTGCCTTAGTGACCTATGAACCTAAGTTCCATCTTCAAAAGTGCTGATGCAGGTTAGGTACCTAACTCCCAATCAGTCAGAATCCTTCCAGATTCTATAAACCTATACAAATATCTGGTAATTGCATGATATTTTCCAAGAAAGTTTAATTATTATTATTTTATTACTTTCCTCTGAGAATCTCAAAGAAAATGAAACAGTTGGGCAAAATATACACCTCTACCCTGATATACCGCTGTTCTCAGGAGCCAAAAAAATCTTACCGTGTTATAGGTGAAACCGCCTTATATTGAACTTGCTTTGATCCACCAGAGTGTGCAGCCCCCCCCCCCCCCCCCCCGAGCACTGCTTTACCGCGAATTTGTGTTATATCGGGTCATGTTATATCGGGGTAGAGGTATAATTACCCCTATTTTATATAGGGGAAAATGGCATAGAGGGATTAAATGACTTTCCAAATGACACAGAGCATTTCTCAGTGTCCAAATTGGGAATAGAATCCACGTCTTTTGTGTCTCCATAAATAACTGTAAAATTCATTGCTCATGAGTGGGATAAGCTAATATCAAAATATAGAAACAACATAATTGAACTTCTAACATCTTAAAATCATATGATATTTTATAAAAACAAATTCAAAGCAAAGCAGAGAGGGTTTTTTAATATGAATACACAAAATATAGATAGATGGTTGTTTGTGTGTATATATTATATGGGTGTGTATGTGCTGTGATCAGTTTGCCCATGAAGAAACTTCAGAACTGGACTTGTCAGAATAAGAGAATGGAAAGTGGAGCCCACAATTAGATCTATGGGTCTAGTCTCTTTTCAGTCCATATTCAAAACACTGATGAGCTTTCAGAGGAGCTATAGTACACATGTGAATTGATTCGAAAATATACCCAGTAGAGCGAGATTAAGATCTCAGTTCTGAGATTATTATCCTCTTCTTAGTGGACAGGATTTCTAGGTCTTGCAAAAAGCTCTTTAGATCAATTCTTCCTGAACACCACTGCAACTGTTAGGATTTATACTGAAACAAAAACACAGAATATTGCATTCATTTATTTACTTTGATTTTGATGTAAAATTTAAAAAAATGTTAATTGTTGACTAAATTCCTCTACCATCCTTGGAGTGCTCAAGTATTTAACTTTACAATCTTCTAACAAAAACATACTCTTATCAAAAATTGCTAATTTTACCATTAACATCTAGCATCTCCTCATCCCAAAAGTCTCTGGATAAAGACTCTTGAGAGACCCTCCTAATACCTGGGAGAAAAGATGGGCTTTGCAACATGTCTGGAAGGTCGGGTTCTATGGGACTGTAGTAGGTTCGCACCGGGGCTCTACCCTCCGGCACGGAGGGGTGCCACACCGACTCACTACAGCACAGACAGTCAAAGCTCAGGCCCCCTTTAGGCAGGGGCTGAGCGACCCACAGTTCAGGGAGCTCAGGCCCTCAGGCAGGGCTGAGCAAACAATCAGCTAGCTCAGGCCTTTTGGTGCAGGGGCTGAGCAACAATCAACAGTTTAAAGTAGGCCCAGGCCCTGGATCAGGGCAGGGCACAAACAGTCACAGCTCAGGCCCTTTGCTGCAGGGGCTGAACAATCATCAGTTAAGGGGCTCAGGCCCTCTGGTGCAGGGGCTGAGCAACAGTCAGTTAAGGGGCTCAGGCCCTCTGGTGCGGGGGCTGAGCAACAATACACTTGGGGGAGGCCCAGGTTCCTACCTGAGCGTTGGGTGAGGGGGAAGCCTGCCACCCATGAGCGGGGCTGGCAGGGGGGGACGCAGGCCCACCCACTCCACTGCGTCCCAGCCCGGGGCCCTAGCAGCGGTTACTGCCACTGCTGGTCAGTGGGGTGTCCGGACCGAAACACACTGACATCGGCTCACATGTCTCTGCAGCCTGACCGGGGTCGGCTACCCACGGGCTACTTCCATGTTCCCCCTCAGGGCCTACCTCGTTGGCGACGCCGAGTTCGGGCCAGTCCAACAGCATCGGTTCCTCTGGTGCGGGGTTTGGGGGCAGATCCGGCAGCTCTCCACCAGGGTAGCTGGCCCGGGGCAGGCTTGGCCCGTCCTCCTCGGGGTAGCTGGCCCGGGGCAGGCTTGGCCCGTCCTCCTCGGGGTAGCTGGCCCAGGGCAGGCTTGGCCCATCCTCCTCGGGGTAGCTGGCCCAGGGCAGGCTTGGCCCATCCTCCTCGGGGTAGCTGGAGAGAGGTAGGCTCGACCGGCGCGGTGGTGTAGCAGGCGGCTGTCTCCCAAGCGGGAGCTCGGCCCAGGACGTCTGCTCTCTCTGCCGGCCTGGGTTGCACTGAGCTCTGCAGGCGGGCTTTTATACTTCCGGGTTGGGGCCGTGACCTCGGAGGGGTGGGCTCCGGACCCAGTGGCTCCACCCACGTTGGAGTTAGGGGAAGTTCGGCCCTATGCGGGACAGAGGGGCGCCACACCACCTCACTACAGGGACTAAATGAAGAAGCACATTCTAAAGTGATGGGGTCATCACACAAATGCCCTACCAGCAACAGCCAGCTCCAGCCTGTAAATAATGGGGTGATTTCTAAACCAATTTCACCTACTGCTAAGGACTGCAAGTGTATCAACATGATTTGCCCCACCTTGGGGGGGAGCTCTAAAAGGCATGATGTCTACATATTAGACACTACTAGCAACTACATTATCATTCCACCCTTTAACAGAGTGCAATGTACATTCATCTCTATATCTAGAAGGTTTTGCTGGCTGATGGAGTAGTTCCAGCTCTTCCCTGTCTTATCTGGAGTAGCTAGTGTCTCTACTTGAACTAGCATTGTTCAGTCCTTGCACTGAGAGTATCACCAGCCCCTGGTTGAGGCTCCATGCACACTCCCTAACATCTCACCTTTGGACACCCACACATGATTTTATCACAGTTTAGCTCATCATGAACTAAGTTGCACATTGTTAATAACGGGGAACTACAACATTGTGTAAAGTAACAAATTCAGGAAATTAAAAATGAATGATAAGATTTGAATTCGAAGAGCTTTCCATGGAAAGTTTTTGTCTTTGAAATACTGTTTTAAATAATTATTTTATGGTATTTGATCATTACAATGACCCCCAATAAATTATTTAATCATTCTTGAAGTAACTTAGGAATCAGCACTTTCTTATGGCACGATATGTCTGCCAACACATTCTACACCTCCCAGATGCTCAAAGTGATCACTGGCAATTTGGCCTTCAAATGATTTAGTAATATTTTAAAGCACCATGTATATAAAAGTGCAATCTCTCCACTCAGTTATTTAACCCAGCTAATGATAAGTTTGTTACTGTATTAAGTCCACTTACTTTTGCTGTAGTGTACATTAAAAGTCAGGCTGGCTAGGCAGTGGAGGACAGACTCATGCATTATTTTTTCAGTTCATTCTTTTCATTTACTCTGTAGAATTGTGGTGTTTAATCTTTTTATTCTTTTGGGAAATTAAATATTTAATATTTTATGGCTTACTATTACAAAAAGGGGACTTTGAGGATGCTAAAATCTGCCCATTCGACACATCTGTAATATTAGTCTTATTCCTAATTGAAGAATAAAAATTCAAGTTCACATTAACCAAGAAAACTTTCAAGTCATTAGCTTCTCTATTCTATCACACAGCAAGCAAGGCAGCATCACCAGATATTTAGTTTCTGCAGAAATGCAAGAAAAACATTATGGCCTCAAATATCCTGAAAGCTGTTATTTAATTCAGGAAGAAGGCATTATTTTATCACCCTTTTCACCATCTTTAAAGACAACATTGTTTCTTTCCAGCTAGAGTTAAATTTGTAATTTCCCAATTTAGACTCCAATTCAGGAAAGCATTTAGGTACACACTTACATTTAAAGAACAGGAGTGCTTGTGGCACTTTAGAGACTAACAAATTTATTTGAGCATAAGCTTTCGTGGGCTACAGCCTACTTCATAGGATGCATAGAATGGAACATATAGTAAGGATATATATATATACACATACAAAGAACATGAAAAGGTGGGAGTTGCCCTACCAACTCTAAGAGGCTAATTAATTAAGAGAAAAACTTTTGTAGTGATAATCAAGATAGCCCATTTCAGGCAGTTTGACAACAGGGCAACTCCCACCTTTTCATGTTCTCTGTATATGTATATATATCTCCTTACTATATGTTCCATTCTATGCATCCGATGAAGTGGGCTATAACCCACAAAAGCTTATGCTCAAATAAATTTGTTAGTCTCTAAGGTGCCACAAGTACTCCTGTTCTTTTTGCGGATACAGACTAACATGGCTGCTACTCTGAAACTTACATTTAAAACCATGCTAAACTTCAGTGGACTTTAATGTGATTTAAGCATGTGCATGAGTGGTGTCCTGAGTAGGGATGCTCTTCTAAATCAGGGCCTTAATTAGCAGACAAGGATGCCGTCTCATGTAGAATAAGATGGTGAAACAAAGGCTAGTGTTCATAGAAAAAGTACTCAACCCCCAAATGTCAGTTTTTATTGTTGAGCTACCATTATTTTCCTAGTGAGTACAAGTCATATGTTATTAAGTTGCTTCTATGCCACATATATAGCTTTATCTCATAGTACTCTAAACTCAGATCTAGCAACACTAGAAATAACTACTTTTGTTCTTTCATGGGTCCTCTAAGATTCCTGTTTCTCACCTCTGTAACATATTGACCATCCCTATGACACACCCTCTTATATCTGCAAACCAACTATATGGACTCTTGTGGTCGTCATCTTTCTGGTGCAGAACCCCCCCCCACTGCAACTCCCTTCAAACCCTATCAGTCTATGTTGAGCATCAAGTAGACCAGAAGGCTCACTTAAGTGTGATTCAAGAAACATCACAAAGACTTGAGCACATTAGATACAATTGTGTCCCCATTAATTCAATTACAAAGCTTTTATTGACTAAAATGTTGCAGGACTCTGCAGCAGTCATAGCTCCCCGCCATCAGGAACTGATCCTTGGTCTTGCACTTCCCTACCTGGTTAACAGAGATAATTTAGAAACCTTCAAAACGATCTGGGCTCCTTTCCTAGAACTGTAAGATTAGTTCAACATTTATCTATTTAAACTGAATGAATGCATGGACTCTTACTAACATTCCTGATGGCTGCCTTACAGGTGTTGGCAACAGTCTTTGGGCTGTAGTAAGGCTTCAGCTCCTATACATCCCCTTCATGGACAATTATAGCTATTGGACCCATATATTTCATCATTCACCTAGTGACCACATCCTATCTCTTAGCAGACTCCTTAATTCCCCTGCAAGCTTCCACACAGAGAAAGTCACCACAGAGAAAGGTCTGAGAAGTTACCTTGTGTAGACCTTTCAGGGACTGTGGCTTACTCTCAGCATAAAGCAAAGTCCAACAGTATAAACGTTTTACAGGAAAAAATGTCCTTTGTAAAACATAAGGATTTACTTGTTAAGTCTTCTACTCTTGGGATGGGGCTGTAAGAGAGTCAGCTCAGTAACAGCTATTATTGAAGATATGATCTGGGAAAAGCTACCTATCAATTCATTCTGTAGTATACGTCACATCAGGGTTTGAAGTTTTCTTTGGGACACAATGTAGTTGCTCGAGACTCTCTAGTGTAAGGAAAAATTCCAAGTGGAAAGCTCTGCTCATCTATGCTAGACTAGAGGAGATGGTTTAGGGGGTCTAAACATATTTTTTGAAGTAGCTACACTTCCTTGCAACACATGTTCAAAAGATATCAGGTCAGTTCAGCAGTATGTTCATCTCTGGTAGATGTGTGGGACAAAATTTAGCTGTTCGTGTAAGGTGTAAGTGGGCACAAATACATATATTTTAATGAGTTTTGCCCACCTGAAAGCTGGACCACATCTATCAAGGCTGGATCTTGACCTATTGAGTTCTATGGAGTTTGTTGTTTAGCAAGTCTTTCTGGTAAACTTAAATTCCAATCCAATTTAATGTTTGTTCTGTATCAATATTGAAGATGGCCCATTATATCTTTATACAAATACTTGTTTATTATTAGTTAATGATTGTATAATGGTAATAAAAGGACACTGATAAGTGCTTTATGCAGTTGATAAAAGATTATAAACAAGAGCAAAATTCTGCAATACAAAAGAGTTAAATTGATTTCTTTTAAGGGAGAAGAAAAACTGGTATAACATGCTGGTAAAGGGTTCCAATTAGATATGCAGTGGTTTGAGTACACTTGACCATGCAAACAGATCATGAGTATGCAAATCAACATCAGTTTTTCCATGTTACACATGTCTGTAAAGCTACAAGAAACAGATAAAACAGCATAATCAGATGCAAATATTTAAAACAATTATAACTAACAGTAATAGAACTTTTATTTGTGATGTATGGGTTGAATGCCTCAGAGGTCAATGAAATACTCATGGGATCAGATCGTGAACAGCACTGACATAGCACCATTAAAACTAATGAGCTACACCAATTACACCTGCTGAGGCTTTGTCCTATGGTTAAAAAGTAGTTATCTAATCCTAAAGAAATTTATCACCACTACAGACTAAGGGATAAGGTTTTTGATACATTTTCTCCTGACACTTCTAAGTGCACTGAGTCCTTTGAGATTATTTCCATAATTATAGGGTGAGTGTGGATCAAGTTTCACCATATATAGGCCCAGCTAACACACAAAGCACTTTGAGGCAAGGGCCATATTTGTGTGCTCTGTTTGTGCTGTGCCTAGCACAATGGGGTCCTAGTCCATGACTAGCGCTCCTAAGCATTATGATAATACAAATAACAAATTATTATAATTGTAAAGTGGCTGTAGGATATTCAGTATCATTCAAATTCTGCCCTCCATCCCTCCACAGACATGTAGGGCTCAGAGAATCATAGAAGATTAGGGTTGGAAGAGATCTCAGGAGGTCATCTAGTCCAACCCCCTACTCAAAGCAGGACCAACACCAACTAAATCATCCCAGCCAGGGCTTTCTCAAGCTGGACCTTAAAAACCTCTAAGGATGGAGATTCCACCACCTCCCTAGTTAACCCATTCCAGTGCTTCACCATCTTCCTAGTGAAATTGTCCACATCCTTTCTGTAGTGGGGGGCCCAAAACTGGATGCAATACTCCAGATGTGGCCTCACCAGTGCCAAATAGAGGGGAATCACTTCCCTTGATCTGCTGGCAATTCTCCTACTAATGCAACCTAATATGCCGTTAGCCTTCTTGGCAACAAAGGAAAACTGTTGACTCATATCCAGCTTCTCATCCACTGTAATCCCCAGGTCCTTTTCTCCAGTCAGTCCCCAGCCTATAGCAGTGCATGGAATTCTTCCATCCTAAGTGCAGGACTCTGCACTTGTCTTTGTTAAACCTCATCAGATTTCTTTTGGCCCAATCCTCCAATTTGTCTAGGTCACTCTGGACCCTTTCCCTACCCTCCAGTGTATCTATCTTCCCCCTCCCCCACTTAGTGTCATCCGCAAACTTGCTAAGGGTGCAATCCATCCCATCATCCAGATCATTAATGAAGATGTTGAACAAAACCAGCTCCAGGACCGACCCTTGGGGCACTCCGCTTGATACCAGCTGCCAAATACACATGGAGCCATTGGTCACTAGCTGTTGAGCCCGACGATCTAGCCAGCTTTCTCTCCACCTTATAGTCCATTCATCCAATCTATACTTCTTTAATGTGATGGCAAGATCACGGTGGGAGACCGTATCAAAAGCTTTGCTAAAGTCAAGGTATATCACATCCACCGCTTTCCCCATATTCACAGAGACCCCTCATCATAGAAGGCAATCAGGTTGTTCAGGCATGACTTGCCCTTGATGAATCTATGTTGACAGTTCCTGATCACATTCCTCTCCTCCAAGTGCTTCAAAATGGATTCCTTGAGGACCTATTCCATGATTTTTCCAGGGACTGAGGTGAGGCTGACTGGCCTGTAGTTCCCTGGATTCTCCTTCTTTCATTTTTTAAAGATGGGCACTATATTTGCCTTTTTCCAATTGTGTGGGACCTCCCTCGATCACCATGAGTTTTCAAAGATAATGGCCAATGGCTCTGCAGTCACAGCAGCCAACTCCTTCAGCACCCTCGGATGCATTGCATCCAGCCCCATGGACTTGTGCATGTCCAGCTTTTCTAAATAGTCCTTAACCTGTTCTTTCACCACTGAGGGCTGCTCACCTCCTCCCCACACTGGGCTGCCCAGTGCAGCAGTCTGGGAGCTGACCTTGTCTGTAAAGACTGAGGCAAAAAAAGCATTGAGTACTACTTTTCCACTGTCTTCCTCTGTCACTAGGTTGCCTCCCCCATTAAGTAAGGGTCCCACACTTTCCCTGACCTTCTTCTTGTTGCTAACATACCTGTAGAAACCTTTCTTGTTACTCTTCACATCCCTTGCTAGCTGCTGCAACTCCAGTTGTGCTTTGGCCTTCCTGATTACACCCCAGCATGCTTGAGCAATATTTTTATACTCCTCCCTAGTCATCTGTCCAAGTTTCCACTTCTTGTAAGTTTTCTTTTTGTGTTTATGCTCACTGAAGATTTCTCTGTTAAGCTAAGCTGGTCGCTTGCCATATTTGTCATTCTTTCTGCACATCAGAATGGCTTGTTCCTGCGCCCTAAATAAGGCTTCTTTAAGATAAACCCAGCTCTCCTGGACTCCTTTCCCCCTTCATATTAGCCTCCCAGGGGATCCTGCCCATCAGTTCCCTGAGGGAGTCAAAGTCTGCTTTTCTGAAGTCCAGGGTTTGTATTCTGCTGCTCTCCTTTCTTCCTTTTGTCAGGATCCTGAACTTGACCATCTCATGGTCATTGCTTCCCAGGTTGCCACCCACTTCTACTTCCCCTACCAATTCTTTCTTGTTTGTGAGCAGCTGGTCAAAAGGAGTATGGGCCCTAGTTGGTTACTCCAGCACTTGCACCAGGAAAAATAAATATGATTTCACTTTTTGAGTCAGAGGGAACGATTATAATGCCAAGGGTCTACACCTACTATGCACCATGGAACTCTGGGTAGCCTTGCAGGATTGGGGCAGGACAGAGCCATGGTGGGACAAATGTATGGCTAATATTTGCAGCAATGAGCATCTACCACCTTTCAACCAGCCCAGTAACAACATACAAAACATAACAGATTAGGGTCTGCCCATGATAATCCTAACTGAAGTTTGTACAGATAATCACGCTGTAACACTAGTCCATCTTGCTACATAGAACACTCATACAGTATACATTCATTGCTTGTTTCTCATTAGCTTTTTAGGAAGTTGCTCTGAAAACCCAATGGATTTACAGGCAGTAGCATACTTTAGTCACCTTATTTGAATACTGCCTTGAAACAAACAAAAAGGATGACAATTATCAGGTCTGCATATATTTTCAACCCCAAGGAGATAAATTCCAGGGTCCCTTTCATCTGTATTCCCAGGACTCAGCCAGCAACATTCAATACTTTTGAAAGCAAGGCCATTATGAATTAATTTGATAAATCCGACTTGTTCTGTTATTTGAAGGATGAGCATCCAGAGCCTTTTGGCTAGACTCATATTCACTCATGAAACTGTAGGCTTTGTTTATTTCTGTTCATTTTTCTTCTTTATGAAATATTTTAATAAGATATTTGAATTGTATTAATTTCTATTCAACACATGTTTGTACACTTCTGTCCTCTGCATGATATATGCACGTTTTAGTTGTCTTCCTGTCTCTGTTGTATAAATAAAAAATGTTTACAACAAAAATGAATTAAAAGAGGTTCACTGTGAAAAATCTTTCCTATTTAGCTGGACATTTTCTAATACAAGAATTATTTCCTGTATTGATCACTAATCTTTTTCCATCTCTTTCCCACATAATGTTATGTTCCAGAGCTAAACAAATTGTGCCCTGATCTTGAAAACATGTGCTTTACTTTTGCTATCAGTAGGACTATGAACAGTAGTAAAATGAAGCACGTGTGTTTGAAGGATTGGGGCATGGGGTCATTAATGGAGCTGTGACAATTTAAACTGACTGAGAATCTGTCGTCTAGTGTCTAAGAGCATAATCCTGTAGGGATAACCACTCAGATTCATACTTATTGTTTTACATTTGTCTGAGAACCAGTTGCCTCCAGATATGTTCATTTAAACTCAACTTAAATAAAAGTTTACAAAAATAATGAATTTCTGCATAAAATACAATTAAATTAAATGAGCAATTACTTGTAATTCTATTAAATTAAAAATAAATTGAAGTTCATTATTGTTAATTGAAATCAATCATTTATAATGCTTAATATCTTTTGCAAATCTTCAGATATCAAGCTAATTCCAAATTAGAGCAGTTAAAAGGGATGAATAGAATTTTGTGGTAATTTTGTAAAATAATTTATTGCAATTTTCAGTGAAATTTGAAATGTTGACAAAATTTTTCACTGAAATGCAAAAAAACCTTAACCTGTTCTAATTAAAATACACCTCTACCCCGATATAACACAGCCCAATATAACATGAATTCGGATATAACGCAGTAAAGCAGCGCTCCGGGGGTGGGGGGGCAGGGCTGCGCACTCCAGTGAATCAAAGCAAGTTCGATATAACGCGGTTTCACCTATAACGCGGTAAGATTTTTTGGCTCCCGAGGACAGCGTTATATCAAGGTAGAGGTGTAGTGTGTAATGGGATGTATAGGCTGCAAGCAGAGTTTGTCAGGCATTTCTGCCTCTAGTAGTGGGATGTGCAAGAAATTGCAGAATTGGGTTATTTTGTTGGTAATTCATAGAACTGAATTGGTTTCTCCAGGAAAATGTTCAGGATTTTCAAAAAAATTCCTGTCTCATATTGGGACAAATGATCAAAAATTCTAATAGATTCAGGTTAAAGAAAATATTTGTTTGATAATTTTGAAAAAAAAGTATTTCTGGTTTTTTTTTAATTTTTAATTTATTTAGTACAATTTGCTTACATTTCTAAACAAAAAGCAGATGAGTGATAAAGCCAGAGATATAGTCCAAAACCCCAATCCCGATCTACTGAACCACACTTCCCCTTCAATGACAGCTGTGATGTTCAACACCTCAAAAAAGAACCTCCAGCATTTTGCAGGATCATATTCTCTGTAAGGCATGTAAACAGAGCTGAGATCAGTGATAAAGTGTCCCAAATCATGGTCATTATGAAGTGTTCTAGCATGCAGTAGTTAAGACCTTGCTTTCAATATTGAGATAACATGAAATAGTGATCAAACAATTTTTGGAATAACATTAAGAAAAACATTCCCATTTTCCTTTTAGTTATCTCAAAGAACTGACAAAAATGTATACCCACTCATTTAGTAAATCAAAGTAAATCAAAACAATTGATGACAATTTAGACATTTACTTAAAAAGCACTCAGAGGCCTGATTAAATTTTTTAGACCATCTTAGGAAAAAAAATAGTGGGGTGAGTAGCAAATATTAGAGGCAAAGGGAGATTAGGAGTATTGCTTAACAGATCAAAAGAAAATGGACAGAAAGACGTGATTATCAAGGACGTTATGAAAAGTCTATGACTTCTTTTCTTCTGTATCTCTGAAGGTCTCTTGCAGTTTTCTAGCTTTGAAGTCTATAGTTAAACTATTTTTAGCAAAATGTTCCAAACATAAACCTACATCTTGTTATATTTCATAAATTTTGGTCTTGTACCACATACAATATGCTTCAGGCCTGTGGGTGTTTTTTGGAATTTCTTCAAATAGACAACATTGCAGAATTCACAATCCTGTAATATGTTTTATGTTTCTATTCCTATTCCTTTTTCTTTTATTTTCTATTTTAAACAACAGAAGCATCTTCCTCAATTCCAATCCACCTTTATGCCGCTGAATGAGTATAACAAGTTCATGTGGACCATAAAATAATGAAATACAAAGCAGATCTTCTCAACAATATTTGGTCCTTATTTGTTCAAATTACGCCAGGTATTTCTCATCCATAATAAGTCCAGGATGCACACCTTAACATACTTAAAGCTGCATTCATAAAGAAAGAACACTCCACTAGAGAAGTAGATCACATGATGGAATGGACCATCCTAATTCCCCAAGGAACCTACTGCAATACAGAGGAAAATACCACTGGCTGCACACTCCTAGTTGTCACCTACCACCTTACACTAGAACCCATCAAACAATCAAAACCCATACTTGATGGGGAACCACATCCTGAAAGAACCCCTTCTGAACTTCAAACAACCCCTCACCTTGCAAAGCTCATCGCCAGAAGGAAGCTCCCCACAGACCAGGACACATCAACTCAAAGCGGCACCAGGCCTTGCCATAACAACAGATGCAAAACCTGCAGCCATATGTCTACTGCTATAATGACCACTATGCCGCACCACACACCTTTCAAGATGCATGCCTATCACAATTTGTGGTGTACCTCATTCAAAATATCAAATGCCCCACCAATAACTATGTGGGTGAAACTAGACAATCACTACACTCTCGACACAGACAAATGATAAATGACAAAAACATCCTATCGCCCGTGTATAAACACTTTTCATACAACAGCCATTCCATATCTGACCTCATTCTCAAAGTAAACCTATACAACACCTTCAAAAGATGAGCCTGAATGCTTAAACTCATAACTGCTTTAGACATCAAAAATCATGGAGTCAATAGAGAAACTGGTTTAATGTCTCATTACAACAATCAGTAGCCCACTAATTCTCCTTTGTCTCATGAGTGCAGAGTTATCTATTGCCCACTTCATTTTGAATGGTTTCTTACAACATGTAGTCAATTCCTTACGCTTAACAATCTGCTCCACCTTGTAGTTAGCTGTGACACTCTGATTACTTTCCCGAGGGGAAGAAGAGCTCTGTGGAGCTTGAAAGCTTGTCTCTTTACACCAACAGAAATTTTGTTTCACAATATTGAAATTTCATTTTAATGTTTATATTTCTCCTTTGTTTATTTTATATTATTTTATGACATGTCAGTAGTAGTAGTAGTGCATAATATGCGTAATATTACTTGTTAACAACAAGCATCTGGTCAGTTACACTACTACTATTTTGTAGTGGGCATCAATGAAACAACAAGAATCCTTTCAGTTTCAATCAGCAGCTGCCAGGGCATCCAGGATTCCCAGCCCCACAGTAGTTTACTATGTGTACAGCTGGAGATGCATGGCAGCATATTTCTTTTCAGAAACACCATTTTTCAGTGTTTCCAAAACAAAATATTTCCATAAGTTTTCAAGTTAGGACTTTTGATCCTGATTCAGGATGAAAAATATTTCTGAAAACTTACAAATTTGGGCACAACTAAAATTTGGTTTCCCAGCCACCTGTGTTAAACAATGATGTCAGGATGCATCTAGGAATAAAGGTGAACATCAGTTACCTAATTCCCTATTCAAGCTGCTAACAAGTAGACAGGTTTTCAGAGGTATTAAGCACTCATAGAATTGTGTGATGCTTAAGTTCAGGCAATCAAGTGTGAAAACCTTGGCCATGGTTTATAGTAACTTGCATGCCCTCTGCTGATGGGATGGTTGTACACAGAGCAGCAGAATACAAATATTAGACTGGCATCCACTAAATGCTAGGGGGCTGTTACAAAGTTGACACAAGCGCTATGGCTGCTTTATTCTGTTCCAGGGTCTGACCAGACCCAGTCGGTACCTATGATTGGGGAAATAGAAAAAAGACAGGAAACCACCTATGCATATTCTCCCTTGTTCCTCAAGTGCATTTCCTCATCCAGGAGCACCCTGGACTCATTTGTTTTCTAGTAATATTAAATCCTGTTATTAGCATTCTGTTTTCTGATCTGGACATAGCCTTACATAGAAATGTGTCCATAGCCTGTAGTATCTGGTTACTGCATATGATCTGAGTGTCACTGCTCAGGATAGCCTTTAAGTAAGTCTCAACATTTCCAGAGCTTCCTCACTCACTGTTTGATTGGTCTGTTAAAATGTATGATAACAAACATTGTTTTAGATTTCCTTAGTCGCCGAGTGAAAACTGAGGAAATGCAACATTATTCTTAGAAAAAAAATACAGGCTGGAAATAGGAATAAGAGCAGATGGCACAAGTTAGCATCTTTAGAGATTATATTACATAAGATGGTAGGAGGCAATTTTTTAAACAAAGTTGCTATTTACCTCTTAAGTAACAGAAATATTCAGCAATGCTCTGATAACCAAAGCTCAGTTATAGTGTGGAAGCAAATAGGTATGCTCTGTAGCCTTAATATGCAGTAGTTATTCTCTGTCCTTATACATGAAAACTAAAAATCTTACTATTAAATAAAGTGCTTTCAATATTAAACAGGTATTTAAGTTTAAAATCTAATTCACAGGGACACTAGCAGTAATTATACATTTCTATTCATTGTGGGTCTTTAGACCCTTTTTCCTTTTGTTTGAATTCATTTGAGAGAGAATTTAATGACTGCCTAATTATTTGACATAGGGCATATTGCTCTTAATTTGCTAATTATGAGTCTGATACAGTCACAATAATATCCATCACCGAGGGGTCTTTCCAGACAAAAGAGCACCTACTATGATTTTTGGCTGTAAGCTCTCACTATCATGCCTCTTGCTCTGATTTAGGAGCACTTTTATTACACTGACTTCTGCAGTACTGTCACAGATCTATACGTTGGATACAGGTAACTGTTCTTACTATATTGAGTGGAAAGGAAAACAAAATAGACTCTATACTTTGCAAACTATGAAATGTAAACAAAAGTGATGATAGTGATTAGACTCATCTTTTTCCCTGAGGTACTATGGAAATAGATCAGATCTTGGAAAAAACTGTCTTAAGTCTATTGACATCATGTGTTTTACTACAGCCAAATGCAAGTTTATGCATTTAGGAATTAAGAATGTAGATCACATTTACAAGATGGGAGAGAGTATCCTGGAATGCAGTGACCCGGAAAGGAACTTAGGAGTAATATTAGGAACCCAAGTGAACATGAGCTTCTAGTGCAATGTTGTAGCTAAGAGGATGAATGTGATCCTTGGACATAGAAGCATGGGAATATCAAGTGGGAGTAAGGAGGGGATATTACCCCTGTATATGACATTAGTGGCACAGTTATTGTAATACTGTGACCAGTTCTGGTGTCCACACTTCAAAAAGGACGTTGAAAACTTGGAAAAGGTTCAGAAAAGAGCTACAGGAAAACTTTGAAATCAGAATAACATGATTTATAGTGGAAGACTTACAAAATTCAATCTATTTAGTTTATCCAAGAGGTAGGTAAGGAGTGACAAAGGTAATTCAGGGTGCTCTGAAATCTAACTAGTGTAATATTTGATTTAACTTAACCCATTTGAACTTGTTTGCCCTGACCCTGGATTATTTTTGTATTTATAATATATGTAAAATAATCAGTGGAGCTGAAGCAGTGTAAAACTGGAGTAACATTATGATTATTGAACCTTATGATGTTATGAACATTATGATTATTGAACAATTTCATCAGGAAAGAAACACACAAACAAAAAAAACCAAAGCCAGCAGAAGAGAGGTAATACAAAGGTTTTTTTAAAAAAATTCAAATAACCAGGCCCTTTCCTGAAAGTCAGGAAAACCTAATTAACCTAATTCAGAGAAATAGTCAAAAGCAATCAGCGTTGGCCTAACTCTACTCCTATTGAACTCCATGAAGCTTTACTTCAGCTTTACTCGTGAAGCAACAATAATGTATACTGTGCAGATTGCAAGAGGTCGGAGAAGTGCTTCCATCACCTACGGCCTGCTCCTGCTCTTATTGATATCCGTGGCAAAGCTCCACTTGACTTCAGTGCTGCAGGATTAGACACATATGTACATTACATTTTGTCAAGGCTGCTTCCCCACTTTGAACTTTAGGGTACATATGTGGGGGCCTGCATGAAAACTTCTAAGCTTAACTACCAGCTTAGATCTGGCCCGCTGCCACCACTCCCAAAATGCTAATTCCCTTCCCTAGGTAGCCTTGAGAGACTCTTCACCAATTCCCTGGTGAATACAGATCCAGACCCCTTGGATCTTAAAACAAGGAGAAATTAACCATCCCCCTCCTTTCTCCCACCAACTCCTGGTGGATCAAGATCCAACCCCCTTGGATCTTAAAAACAAGGAAAAATCAATCAGGTTCTTAAAAAGAAGGCTTTTAATTAAAGAAAAAGGTAAAAATCATCTTTGTAAAATCAGGATGGAAAATAACTTTACAGGGTAATCAAACTTAAAGAGCCCAGAGGAATCCGCTCTAGCCTTAGGTTCAAAGTTACAGCAAACAGAGATAAACACTCTAGCAAAAAGGTACATTTACAAGTTGAGAAAACAAAGATAAAAACTAACACGCCTTGCCTGGCTGTTTACTTACAAGTTGGAAATATGAGAGACTTGTTCAGAAAGATTTGGAGAGCCTGGATTGATGTCTGATCCCTCTCAGTTCCAAGAGCGAACAACCCCCAAAACAAAGAGCACAAACAAAAGCCTTCCCCCCACCAAGATTTGAAAGTATCTTGTCCCCTTATTGGTCCTTTGGGTCAGATGTCAGCCAGGTTACCTGAGCTTCTTAACCCTTTACAGGTAAAAGGATTTTGGAGTCTCTGGCCAGGAGGGATTTTATAGTATTGAACACAGGAGGGCTGTTACCCTTCCCTTTATAGTTATGACACATGTGATTTCCTGTTAACAGTAATAGGGTAGGAAATGTGTAGGTTAATTAAACGCTAAGTCACTTCAGTGCAGAATTGCTGAGCTCCCACAGTTCTAGTAGAAGTGATTTGGAACTGTAGGTATCCAGCCCTATAGAAGAGAAATAGGAGATAGAAGAAGAACAACAATAAAAATGAGAAATAAAAAAGAATGGTTCTCTCTAATTCTAATGAGAAAATCTATCCAGATTTAACAGGCTCAGGCCAAAAAAGTATCCTGCTCTGAGCATTGTTTCCAACTCAGGTTTTGACATGTTGGTTTTGGGATTTAGGATTTCGAAGATATCTGAGGTAAAATGATGAATTTAGAAGAATGTCTGTTGCACTGTTGATCTATATTGTCTGCTGGAGATCTTGGTGTTTCTATTTGTAAATATAACATTTTAAAAGTTACAGAATCACAGAATATCAGGGCTGGAAGGGGCCTCAAGTGGTCATCTAGTCCAACCCCCTGCTCATAACAGGACCAATCTCCAACTAAATCATCCCAGCCAGGACTTTGTCAAGCCTGACCTTAAAAAATCTCTAAGGAAGCAGATTCCACCACCTCCCTAGGTAACCCATTCCAGTGCTTCACCACTGTTTTTCCTAATATCCAACCTAAACCTCCCCCACTGCAACTTGAGCCCATTACTCCTTGTTCTGTCATCTGGTACCACTGAGCACAGCCTAGATCCATCCTCTTTGGAACCCCCTTTCAGGTAGTTGAAAACAGCTATCAAATCCCCCCCCATTTTTCTCTTCTGCAGAAAAAATAATCCCAGTTCCCTCAGTATCTCCTCATAAATCATGTGCTCCAGCCCCCTAATCATCTTTGTTGCCCTCCGCTGGACTCTTTCCAATTTTTCCACATCCTTCTTGTAGTGTGTGGCCCAAAACTGGACACAGTACTCAAGATGAGGCCTCACCAATGCCGAATAGAGGGGAATGATTACATCCCTCAATCTGCTAGCAATGCTCCTACTTATATAGCCCAAAATGCTGTTAACCTTCTTGGCAACAAGGGCACACTATTGACTCATATGCATATTCTCGTCCACTGTAACCCCTAGGTCCTTTTCTGCAGAACTGCTGACTAGCTACTCGGTCCCTAGTCTGTAGCAGTGCATGGGATTCTTCCGTCCTAAGTGCAGGGCTCTGCACTTGTCTTTGTTGAACCTCATCAGATTTGTTTTGGCCCAATCCTCTAATTTGTCTACGTACCTCTGTATCCTATCCCTACCTCCAGCGTATCTACTACTCCTTCCAGTTTAGTGTCATATGCAAACTTGCTGAGGGTGCAATCCATGCCATCCTCCAGATCATTAATAAAGATATAGAACAAAACTGGCCCCAGGACCAACCCTTGGGGCACTCCACTTGATACTGGCTGCCAACTACACATGGAGCCATTGATCACTACCCATTGAGCCCGATGATCTAGCCAGCTTTCTATCCACCTTATAGTCCATTCATCCAGCCCATACTTCTTTAACTTGCTGGCAAGAATACTGTGGGAGACCGAATCAAAAGCTTTGCTAAAGTCAATGAATAACATGTCCACTGCTTTCCCCTCATCCACAGAGCCAGTTATCTCATCATAGAAGGCAATTAGGTTAGTCAGACATGACTTGCCCTTAGTGAATCCATGCTGACTGTTCCTGATCACTTTCCTCTCCTCTAAGTGCTTCAGAATTGATTCCTTGAGGACCTGCTCCATGATTTTTCCAGGGACTGAGGTGAGGCTGACTGGCCTGTAGTTCCCCGGATCCTTTTTCTTCCCTTCTTTAAAGATGGGCACTACATTAGCCTTTTTCCAGTCATCCGGGACCTCCCCCAATCGCCATGAGTTTTCAAAGATAATGCCCAATGGCTCTGCAATCACATCTGCCAACTCCTTTAGCATGTGCTCATCCAGCTTTTCTAAATAGCCCTGAACAACTTCTTTCTCCACAGAGGGCTGGTCACCTCCTCCCCATACTGTGCTGCCCAGTGAAGACAGGCAAAAAAAGCATTGAGTACATTCGCTTTTTCCACATCCTCTGTCACTCCTCATTCAGTAAGGGGCCCATACTTTCCTTGACCTTCTTCTTGTTGCTAACATACCTCAAGAAAACCACCTTGTTGCTCTTAACATCCCTTGCTAGTTGCAACTCCAAGTGTGATTTGGCCTTCCTGATTTCACTCCTGCATGCCTGAGCAATATTTTTATACTCCTCCCTGGTTATTTGTCCAATCTTCCACTTCTTGTAAACTTCTTTTTTGTATTTGAGATCAGCAAGGATTTCACTGTTAAGCCAAGCTGGTCGCCTGCCATATTTACTATCCTTTACTATCCTTTCTACATATCTGGATGGTTTGTTCTTGCAACCTTAATAAAGATTCTTTAAAATACAGCCAGCTCTCCTGGACTCCTTTTGCCTTCATGTTATTCTCCCAGGGGATCCTGCCCATCAGTTCCCTGAGGGAGTCAAACTCTGCTTTTCTGAAGTCCAGGGTCCGTATTCTGCTGCTCTCCTTTCTTCCTTGTGTCAGGATCCTGAACTTGACCATCTCATGGTCACTGCCTCCCAGGTTCCCATCCACTTTTGCTTCCCCTACCAATTCCTTCTGGTTTGTGAGCAGCGGACCTGAATTCCTGACCAGATATGTGAAATTTTGTATTCAAAATTTAGAGGAAGCAGATTTGTACCTATAAGTTGTGAGTGAGTTTAGAGTGATAGGCAATTATCAATATTCTCTTGTGGACACTCACAAATTATTGTGTGTAATTGGACTACAGCTGGAACTAACTATTTCAGTGTTTCTTTCCCCTTCTATCATATTTGCTGATTTATTCTGCAATTACAGTCAACCAGGTTCAAAATGAACATGTGTGCAAGTAATTTCAATATAATCCATTTACCCAAACTAGAGTGACTTTGGGCATGATTTACATTATTGCTAAAGCCTGGCAATAGGTTATTATTACTATTTATTATTACCAGCCCTAATCATGACCAGTGCTAGGCACTATACAAATACAGAACAAAAAGGGTGTACCTCCCCGAAGTGGCTCTCAATTCACGTGTAAGAGAAGAGACAACAGATGGATAGTCAGACAATGAAACAATATTGGTCAGCATGATAGACACTGGTCTCTGCACACTAGCAGCTTTGCTGTTGTAAAGTTTTATGTAGTATTACAGTATAGGACAGATTTGAGGAGGGATTTGAAGATGGATAATGAGTTAGCTTTATAGATGGACACAGGTAATGCTTCCAAAGCATACGGGGCAGCTTGGGAGAAAGTACAAAGGTGCTTATTTGAAAATTTCATAGGGGGAAGTGCTGGCATCATGGGCTCATTGGAGGTGAGCATAGTCAGCTCAATAGCGAACAATAGCGAGATAATAAGAAGGATGGGGATTGACTATGAAGGCCCTTGAAAAATAATACAAGCAGCTTGTGTTTGAGCAATAAAGAAGGGGGAGCCAGTAAAGGGATTAAAATAAGTGCTGTGTCTAGATTTTTCTAGACTCATTTTTTTGTAACTCCTGTTCCCCAAAATGTCCTGGACCCCCTTCCTGTCTCTCTTTGGCTTACCTCCCTCCTCTGACATGTTCCCTCACACAGGAAACTATCTACACCAATACTGAACAAACATTTAGTAAGATGGGCTTTACCTGCTGAGTCTATCAGTCCAATCTTAACTTATAGAGCAGGTTCTGGATCCTTTATTTCCTGGCTGAGAAATGACTCAGCAAATAGGTCTCTCTTCTTGTGAAGTGGAACCGTGTGTGCCAGGATGAGGCTCACCTTTATGTGCTTCTCCCACTCTTTCTGCAACCAGGATGGCTGTCTCTCATTCTCTCACAAAGATTTCTTCTAGGGCTGACTCCCAGAACCTCCTGATTGGCTTTCCTCCTCTTTTCTTCCCTCCACCTTGCCCACACTCCAGATGCTCTTTTCACAAAAGGAGGGGAGTGGTCAGACATCAGGGGGCCTGTGATACTTTGGCTGTCCATTTGCAGCCTCTGATCCCAGTCCCAACATGCCGAGAGATCAAGAAGCTTCCAACTAACACTTTATTTGTAGTCTTCTCTTCGTCAGAGTCTCTCAGTGAGAGAGGAACCCAGGTGGTTATGTAAGAAAAATATAAATTGTTTTCCAGTGTAATCAAACAGCTCAACTGTAGGATGTTCCTTTTCCTCCTTCTACCACATTTAGAGTGTTTTATAAAGAATACAGTGACTGTATAAAGCCAACAGGTCAGCAATATATTTCAATTTGCCAGAGAGTATTTTGTGGTTTTTAAATCTGCAATCCTACGCCTTTCTGCCTAAGTGAGTAGTGACTGAGTGGAGCACAAAATCAAGGCATATATTTTCAAGGTGCAAAAATGAAATCACATTATTTAATAATGCAATCCCTAAATGGAGCCCCTAATTTTTTTGGGGGGGGAACCAAAGCCCCTCAAAGGCTCCAGTTGTTATAGCCCATGCTATATGTTGTACTGTTGTAGTCAGTATTAATGCAACAGCATAATATAATAATGTTTTTATGAAACAAACTAATTATAATGGTCCCTTATCCAGCAAAGCACTTAAACATGTGAGTAGATCCTTTGAAGGCAACTGAAATCAATGGGACTACTCATGGAATTAAAGTCAAGTATGGGTTTAAGTGTTTTGCTGGATCAGGGCTATAAGAAATAAGGTGAAGAAAGAGAAAAGAGTAAAGGGTGAGAAAGAGGGAAGAGGAAATCATTTAGAAAAGTTACATTCATCCATCAAAGTCTGTAGCATTATCATGAATCCAATGACATCTGAGAACACTATATGAGCTAGATCCCAGCTGCTGTAAATCAGCATAGCTCTGACTTCAGTTCAGCTATGGTAATTTATGTTAGCTGAGGATCTTGTTCTGCATTGTCAGTCTAAAGTTACTATCATTCTATCTCTATCCGAAGCAACTCTTCCACATGTGTGTTAAATGTTAGCAGGTTAGTTGTAGTGCATCTTTCCAATTAGATGAGAAGATCTTCTGTGCACCTGTTCATAAGATATCCATCAATCTTTTTATGGATAGCCTATCTCTGATGGAAAATCAGGTGGTTTTATTATCTTGTGAGTATCATAACTGGTAGAGCCCCTTTGTTACGTATACTTATTCCTCTTTTCCTTTTCATATCTTTAAATGCATAATTTAAAAATTCTAACAAAGAAGTGATTTTTTTTGGTATTAAAATCTAAAGAACCTTTAGGAAAGTGGCTATATGTGAAGCAAAATTCTCCTACAGGCAACTATGGAGTATCAGGTGCAATTGGGCAGCTCAGATGATTCTGAAAGTATTTATTTATCCTTTGCCATTTCATGTGGTGTTTGTTTGTTTTTGAAATATGAGATTTGTAGATTCCAAAGCCAGAAGGGACTACTGTGATCATCTAGTCTGACCTCCTGTATAACACAGTCCATAGAACTTCCCCAAAATAATTCTTAGAGCATGTATTTTAGAAAAAAAAACATCCAATCTTGATTTAAAAATTGTCAGTGATGGTGAATCCACCATGACCTTGGTAAATTGTTCCAATGGTTAATTACTCAGCATTAAAAATTTAGGCCTTATTTCCAGTCTGAATTTGTCTAGTTTCAATTTCCAGCCATTAGATCACGTTACACCTTTCTCTGCTAGATTGAAGAGCCCACTATTAAATATTTTTCCCTATGTAGATACTTATAGACTGTAATCAAGTCGCCCCTTAATCTTTTCTTTATTAAACTAAATAGATGGAGCTCTCCGAGTCTATCACTACAAGGCAGGTTTTGTAATCCTTCAATCATTCTCATGGCTCTTCTCTTAACCCTCTTCAATTTATCACCATCTTTCTAGCAACTGATCTATTAAATTATTATTCTCCTCCTTTTCATCAACTCAGATCATTTTAAAGAGTCTAATGACGTGAAATGAAGTTTAGAAATAAAATTTTTGTCTACATTAAGAAACTTGCCATTAACGGTAACTTTTGTCTACACTAGGAATATTTTGCAAACAAACATTTCCTCTTGCTATTTATACTGAGTCAGTTCCTTTATACTAGCACCATCTGATTCCTAAGATAAACAAATATTGATAGAAGCATGATTCTGAGATATCCTACAAGTATAGGATTTAGAAGCTGGGTAAAGGGTAATTAGATTCTTGTCTGACTCATTTAATAGATGCATTAAGATACACAGTTAACACAGTATACTACAACATGGAACCATATTTTACCCAGCTCAGGGGACAACTAGATTGGAACCAGATCCCCTAACTCAGTTGCAGTTACATTGTTCACAGGCCTTAAGAGATAGTAATTCTGGGCATCTGGGGAATTTAAGGATGTTTTATAACGTTTGTCACAGATTCCATATTAGACCTTTCATTGGGCTAGTTGGCTGAGCACTGACAGATCTGCTGGCACTTTGTATGTAAGAACCATACATTTAAATTCATAACTATTTGAAGACTTATCTTTCCTCATGAGATTCTATTCCTGAAATAAATTCTAAAATTCATCCTAAATCTTGCTATGAAGATTTTATTGTTTTGAAGTCAAACGAGAATTTAAAATATGTTTGTGAAAAATAGGAGCCTTCATGTAATCGAACAGACCATTTGTTTTGTTTGGACTTATGCAGCATCAAGGGAGTAATAGTAAGAAAGACTGCAGTGTGTAGAGACAAAGCACAAACCTCACTTTCTAGATATAATCAAAGGCTTATTCCACTCCCCTTCTTTTGTGGAGAAGCTTCTATATTTGGCCTTTGTAAAGCAGTCTCCTGGATTATACTGTATGCCTTAGCACTACAACATCTGGCCTTCAGCAGTGATGTCATGTGGCAGATTAATTCTTCAGGAGGTGGTGCAGTAATTCTTCCATATGGTGTACTTGTTTATATCATTTTAGTCCCAAAAGGCCAGGACTAATTCTAAGGCCAAGGAATATACCACAAATTGGCAATTGTCTTCAAATTCTGCTTCAGTCTATCAGGGAACTGTCCTTGTTTGACTTAGTTATTCTTGTTAAAATGTTTGCCTGATATTAATATTTATATCATTTTTATTTCATTCTTTATATCACTACAAGGGCAAAGCTAACAAATTTAAGACAAAGGTACTAATCTATACAATAATTAATTATTATTTTATGTATCCGTCACCACCTAGGGAAGACCATGGTAACATAACTCAAAAGTTCTAGACTGGCTTCAGTATTTACAGAAAATAAATTTCTACATAGGAACATATTATTCTCTTTCGAGTAGAGCCAACTGATGGTAAGGTACAGACCATACTGATTAGACTGGGAAAAGGGAGGAAAAGGGGCTTTTAATTGGTAAGGTTAGATATACCCTTCATATAGCTATCTAAATTATTGAGGAGATTATTTTTGTACCCTGTTGGTGAAGGAAAGAATACTGCAGTGTGATATTATTTTTATATCATGATATCAATATTCTATCAAATAATCAGAATTTTTTGCATATTATTTTAAGAAGATAAGAATGGCCACACTGAGTCAGACCAATTTTTCCATCTAGCCCAGGATCCTGTCTTCCGACCATCTCTGGTGCCAGAGGGAATGAACAGAACAGTGCAATTTATCAAGTGACACATCTCCTGTTCTCCAGTCTCAGCTTCTAGCAGTCAGGGAGACCTTCATAACACCCGCTTGCAATGAGTTTCACAGGTTGACTATGTGGTGTGTGAAGAAATACTTCCCTATGTTTGTTTTAAACCTGCTATTCATTTTCATTGGGTTACCCCTGGGTCTCGTGTTATGTGAAGAGGTAAATAACACTTCCTTACTCATTTTTTCCATGCCACTTATGATTTTATTAACCTCTACCTTTGGTCATCTCTTTTTTTAAACTGAACAGTCCCAATCTTTTAAATCTCTCCTCTTATGGAAGCTATTCCATATTACTAATCATTTTTGTTGCCTTTCTCTATATTTTTTCCAATACATCTTTTTTTTTTAGATGGGGTGACCAGACGTGCACACAGTATTCAAGATGTGGGTGTACTACAGATTTATACAGTGACATTAGATTTTCTGTCTTATCTTTCCCTTTCCTAATGGTTCCTAACATTCTGTTAGCTTTTTTGACTGTGGCTGCACATTGAGCAGATGTTTTCAGAGATCTATGCATGATGACACCAAGATCTTTCTTAAGTGGTAACAGCTCATTTGGACCCCATCATTTTCTGTGCAAAGTTGGGATTGTTTTCCAATATGCATTACTTTGCATTTATCAACACTGAATTACATCTGCCATTTTGTTGTCTAGTCACCCAGTTTTATGAAATCCCTTTGTAACTCTTCACAGTCAGCTTTGGACTTAAAACTATCTTGAGTAATCTTTTTATCATCTACAAACTTTGCCTCTGTATGCCCCGGATAATTCATTAATATGTTGAACAGCACTGGTTTCAGTACAGATCCTCTAATTTCCTCTCGCCCCTGTGAAAACTGACCATTTATTCCTACCCTTTGGTTCCTATCTTTTAACCAGTTACTGATCCATGAGAGCACCTTCCTTCTTATCCCATAACTGCCTACTTTGCTTAAGAGTCTTTGGTTAGGGACTTAGACTTTCAGAAAGTCTTTGACAAAGTACACTATATCCACTGGATCACCCTTGTACACATGTTTGTTGACACCCTCAAAGAACTCTAACAGATTGATTAGGCATGATTTCCCTTTAAAAAAAGCCATGTTGACTCTTCCCCAACTTATCACAATAATCAATGTGTCTGATAATTCTGTTATTTACCAAAGTTTCAACCAATTTGTGTGGCACTGAAGTTAGATTAATCGGTCTGTAATTGCCAGGAGCATCTCTGGAGCCTTTTTAAAAAATCAGTGTTACATTAGCTATCTGACAGTCATCAGATACAGAGGCTGATTTAAGTGATAAATTACATACCCCAGTTAGTAGTTCTGCAATTTTGTATTTGAGTTCCTTCCGAACTCTTGGGTGAATACCATCTGGTCCGGTTGACTTATTACTGTTCAATTTATCAGTTTGTTCCAAAACCTCCTCTATTGCCATGTTAGTCTGGGACAATTCCTCTGATTTGTTACCTAAAAGGATGGCTCAGGTGCGAGAATCTCCATCACATCACATTTAGCTTCTCCGCAATGGCCTTGTGTTCCTTGAGTGCTTCTTTAGCAGCTCAATCATCCAGTGCCCCACTTATTGTTCGGCAGATTTCCTGCTTCTATTGTACTTAAAAAAATCTGTTAGTTTTTGTGTTTTTTGTCTTTTAAAATTTATGACCCATTCATTCTGTGCCCTAATTACATTAAACATAATCTATTGACAGAACAGATGTCACAAGAAAAGTGATGAACAGAAACTATATTAATGGGATATTGTGAATGCTTTCCATGTAGAAGCAATTTCTACACATGTAGTTCTGGAAACTTTTCAAACTTTTAGTTCTGTGTATATAAGTCAAGTGGTAGCTGGAGATAGGAATGTCTGATGGTGCCAATTACATTTACTTTTATTTTTCTATTGGGTTTTACTCATTGATGTAAACTATACAGATAGGAAATGTATCTGTAATAGTTTTTGTGGGGAGGGATTGGACTTTAGATTCATTTTTGACTGCCAGAATTTCTGCTATGGACAGAAGAGGTGATAGAATTAAAATATTGGGTACCCACATACCTTTTGTGCCTATTTTAACATTTTTTATTCCTCAGGCTGGCTTGTGATTACTGCCTTTTGAGAGCTTTTATTTTTCTTTGTTATTAATTCATTTTCTCAGTATGTAGCCTCCTTTTGCAAGCCTCAAAGCATTTTCAAGCTATAAACATTAGAGAAAGGAGCCCCTGCCAACCAACAAAATGCAGCCATCACTAGGGTGAAATATCACAGACATTAAAATGATGCTGTAGAAATGGCAAGAATCTGGGAATTTCATCACATCGTCAGCCAATGCCTGATGGTCTGATATCATTGTGAAAGCGCCACTTTTAAAAGCAGGGTATCTGGGTTTGACAAAAACAAAATGATATGTTAGCTAGGAACAATATATATATTTTAGCAGGTAGTGTAATTCAGTCTGTATATCCATACTGAATCAAAATATGTGGCCATTTTTTAAAAATAAGCATATATATGAAGTCAAAGTTAATAAAGAACCAGATTTTTTCTCTGATACAGAAGAGGGATGGAGGCCACCAAGGAGTCTGTTATGTATCCCTGATCCTTTTGGCTAATCTGTACTCTCCCTGGCTCTGGCCCTTGTCTCAGCACAGTGTAGAACAGCCTAACAGCTGATTTAATCTACACCATGTGGCAGTGGTCCCCAAGGGACTGCCCACCAGCTGGGTATTCTTGGTGCTCTTGTCATGACCCCTTCCTGCTCTTCCCCACCACTAAGATGGACATATGTAGGAATCCCACTAGTTGGATTCTCAGAATACAGAATTCCATTAACATTCTCATACCGAATACATTTGAATCCAACCAGGGAACACAGTAATGTTCCCCACTGGCATTTTTTTTTTTTGCTGTATTACTTACTTACATGAATCATCAAATTTCACATCACTTATACTACCTGAAGGGGGGTTCCAAAGAGGATGGAGCTCGGCTGTTCTCAGCGGTGGCAGATGACAGAACAAGGAGCAATGGTCTCAAGTTGCAGTGGGGGAGGTCTAGGTTGGATACACTATTTCACTAGGAGGGTGGTGAAGCACTGGAATGCGTTACCTAGGGAGGTGGTGGAGTCTCCTTCCTTGGAGGTTTTTAAGGCCCGGCTTGACAAAGCCCTGGCTGGGATGATTTAGTTGGGAATTGGTCCTGCTTTGAGCAGGGGTTTAGACTAGATGACCTCTTGAGGTCCCTTCCAACCCTGATAGTCTATGATTCTATGATTCTATAGGTAACTAACCAATACAGAATTTTCAGACAGTGAATATTTTAAATTTAACTGTTCAACCATGATCTGCAAAACAAGACCTGTTCCCCACAGAAATTCATAAATAGTTTTGAATTTCAAATACATCTGATAATTTTATAATCTATTCAGGAACAGAGGGAGGGAGGCAAAACTCACCAAATGGTTTTATTCCTTACTTCTGATATTTACAATTCAAAGCACAAATCTATTGGTAACAATTGAACATAGCCTGTGGTATATAGTGGAGGGAAAATGCACAAATCATAAAACTGGAACACAAAATCCTTTCTAAATCTAGGATGTGCAAAACTGCATGCACATGTAAGCAAACCTGACTGGAGGGCTTCAAAAGCAGGAAAGGATTTCTAGATTTTATAATCCTTGTGGATTAAGTTAGAATTTGCCTGAATGTAGAAAGTATAGTCCCTAGCTCAAAAAATCACTTCTTAATGGGATTATATCACTATCTAATAGTGTCAGGTCATAAAATGGTCTAAAGTTTCAAGTCAGATCTTGTCCTTGATCAGACTCTATTGCTGTGAAAGCTGAGTGACTTTGTAGCTGGTTAAAATACCCTGTTTAAGGGGATTCCGCTAAATAGTTTCCTCTTAGTAATATCCCTGCCACAAATTGCCATCTGGTAAGTGGTCGTGCGATTATGGGGTGGGTTGGGGTCCATTCTTCTGTTCAGAGACTAGAGAAGAGGATGTGAACAGAAAGTTCATGCACTGGCTCTTCTGAAGCATACTACAGAGCAGAATTCATCACTGTGCCAATGCTGACCTCAGCACAGAGAGTACGGGAGTGAGACAAAGGTGGCTTTATGCCAAGTTTGTGCTGCGTCTGTGTTAGGGCTGCCAGAGGCTACATGCCTTAGTGGTGAAATCCCCTGAGAGCAGAGTGTTTGGGGAAGAGATCCAGCAAAGCTCCCTCCACCACTCTTCTGAGGATCTTCAGGGGTCCCCTTCATTCCTCCCAGTTCTGAGGAGGCTTCTTTGGGACCTCACTTAAGCCCATCTGAGCCTTAGCAGTTGGTTTGTCCCTAACCAGGTTTGCACATTGGAGGCTGACTAGCCTATTTTGTCAGGAGTAGAGCTTGTAAACGTTTTCTACCAATACTTTTTTGGGGTGAAAATTACAGCGTCAGGTTGACTGAAACATTTAACAAATTTGAGATGAATTTTGGTGTGTGGGGAGGAATTCTTAAAAAAGTCTAAACGTTTCATTTTGACATATTCAAAAGACTGTGTTTTGAGTTTTTGATTGGAAATAACTTTTTGTTTCAAAATTTACTCAATTTTATTTTAAATTGAAAAAGGGTCAATCTAAACTAAACAGATTGTTATGAATTGAATGAAGGTTGTTTTTTGTTTTGTATTGTTTTTTTTTTAACTTTTCAGTTTGCTGAACATTTTCAAATATTTCATTTTCAGGTCAACCCAAACCATTTTTTCCATATGTTGAGAATTGCCAATGAACTGTAAAATCAGTTATTCACACAGCTTTGGTCAGAGGCCCGAGGAGCCAAATTTGGTTGAACAGGGGCTGACAAGCAAGTTTTGGCTCTATAGAAGGATGCAAAGCAGCTGGAGCAGACCTGAGACTCAGACTCTGTGACTTTCCTGAGGCACATTAAATAAATGTTTTCCTCTTCTCTTTTTCAGAGACCTGTATCTGTTACACAGCAGGAGGAGGGTTAATATTTGGTTTATATTGTGTTATTGTCTTGTCCTTTTTTTTGTAAATATGAAGGGAAAGTAATTTTTTATAACACTAAAACTGTTTAAACCCCAAGTGGGTCATTCCAAGCAGGACTCTACCTGTATTCTGTGTGCACATAACTGCATGTTCATAAGCTAGGATCTGAAATTTGAAGGTGCTGATATCTGCTAAAATTTTAGTACTTGCATGCACTTTTAAAATCATCTAATGTGCATGTTATCAAGTGTTAGAAACTGCACCCTCCAAACCTACTGACCCCATACATTGCCTACTGGATCAGTACTAAACTCATTATGTCCCCTCTCATAATATTAGGCGGTTGGGCTGGGATAATACCCAATGTACAAAACATGTATCTACATTAAAGATCCTATGGTATCTTACACAAGGGCAATTGTGTTACCCATTATGTGTTGTCCAAATTCCAAGTTGGCCAGTTACATTCCTGGAACTGTTACCAGGTGGCAGTGCAAAAAGTCATTCACAAAGTCCATTTTAATAGCATCCACAAATTTGCTGTGACGGCATTGTGACAAATTTTATTCTGTGAATATCTGTACAAAGATTTTTGTTTACAGAAGACCAGAAAGAGAGAGAGAGAGCGCTGTGAATCTTTATTCATTCCTGAAGTATATGGTGGCTATCTTAAAGGATCTTTGTGGGTTTGGAAGTCATCCAGTCCAGGAGCAGAAATAGTGTAATGTAGCTTAAGTGGCCAATTATTCAGCACAAAAAGAAAATTATGAACAGTGGTTACTTGAATCAATAGACACATTAAACTCTTTGTGAATGACTGCACTGCACTTTAAGTGGGTTGGGGGGGTGTTGTCTTGTTTTTCCGGGGGAGGGGGAATAGCAGTTTCCGGGTGGGGGGTAGGAGAGAGGCTCAGAAGCTGCTGTAAAAGGGGAAGTGGGTCAGTGTGACAATGCTGATTCATCCGCAGGGAACAGAAGGGCTGGGGAGTTGAAAAAGGGCAAACCCGGTGGGAGAAGCCGTTTTCCCTGAATCAAGCTGAGTAGCACCCATCCACCCTCCCTTCCCTTGGGGTGGCAAAAGACCAGGTTTGATCAGGACCCGCTATGGACATCGCTCCTTTCTAAGGGGTCTGGGAAGGAATTTTTTCCTCACCACCAGATTGGCCTAGGTGGTGTGTGGTTGCCTTCTCCACAGCAGGTTCAGGGAGGGCTTTATTATAGTGAGTAGGGAAGGGAGTTAGGCTGTGGTATCATGTCATTAAATACGTGAGGGGCAGATGTCCAGGGCAGGTACTCCATAGGGAAGGATAAGTAACCAGATAAATGGCTTGATAAATTACTTAAAAAGGAGTAAAGAAGCAGAATGTGGTGGGTGTTTGGAGCTCCTATGACTAGTATGGCAGAGAGTTAATCCCCCCTTCTTTTATAGCCCACCTCAACCCTCATTTTGGGGGAAGATGGTAAGGTCCCAGCATTGGGCTGGCTGGGGAACCTGGATGGAAGAAGAGGAGGGCTGGAGGAAGCCCCCCAGGGAGATATTGAATAAACATGGAGTTTCCTGCACTATACATTTATACACCAGGTAGTCTCAGACATCTAATAATATAGTTGTGGCCTGATTAAAATCATATCAAGTGTCTCCTGTCCTTCTTTCGGTATAGCTAGCTAATCACGTTGATAGATCCATGATTGCATAAAACATTCACTGAACAATGAATACAGTTGTAAGTCAAAGTCTGTTCATAAATAATATGTGAACAGAGATAGCTAAATTGGTCAAATTAGTGGTTCATTGCAAATAGTTCTTCAGCTCCTCTGACCAGCAATCTTTTCCCTGCAGTTATAACTTATTAAACAGCTTGAACTTTCTCCATTTCCTGCCTAATAGCATAGCACTGCCTTTTAAACTGTTTTTGGGTTTCACTCCAGAGCAAACTTGATTTCAGTGATGAATAAAGTGATCTTTTGTGTATAATTAGTGTATTGATTTAAGTTTGTAAAGCACTTTGAGTTCTGTCTGGATGGAAGACAGTATAAATGTAAGATATTGTTGAGGGCATATTATTCTTTTGAAAATAATTATTCATTGTACTTAACCACATTTTTCTGCAAGAAGGAAATCAATTGGAAGGAAGGGCTTTCACTGCTTGGTCCAGAAGATAACACATCAGTTAGAGCAGTGGTGGGCAACCTGCAGCCCTCGGGCCGCATGCAACCCATCAAGGTAATCTGCTGGTCATTTGTTTACATTTGCACAGCCGCCCACAGCTCCCAGTGGCCGCGGTTCGCCCTTCCCTGCCAATGGGAGTTGCGGGAAGCGGTGGCCTGTGAAAATGTAAACAGTCTGGCGGCCCACTGGCAGATTACCCTGACAGGCTGTAGGTTGCCCACCACTGAGTTAGAGGCTGCAAATAGCATGAACATAGGCTAAGCAAGTGTATTCTGAATGCAATTAGAGAAGGTTAATCTTGCATTTAAGGCACCTGACTGGGATTCAAAAAGTTTGGGTTTAAGACTTATGCCACAGGCTTCTTGTGTGACCTTGGCATGTCACTTCATTTTATGTGTCTCAATTTCCCATTTGTAAAATGGGGATAATAAGTATTTATTTGTCTTTGTTATCTATTTATATTGTAAATTCTCCAAGGAAGGGGTCATCTCTTACTGCTTATTTTTACGGTAAGTACAGGGCTCTGATCTCAGCTGGGGCTTCTAGCCACTATGTAATGCCAATAAACTAAATAATGAATATTAATAATTCAGATCAAAAGATGATTCTGGATGTTGAAGAAATTTGAATCTATCAATCAATCCTTTCCTCAGCGCACAGTGTATAGGATCACAGCAGGTATTGCTATATTTAGATCAAAATCAAGTTGGATTCACTTAAAAAGTTTATGACATCATGATAAGAGTTGTTGTAAGCAGATATGCTACTTATAATCAAATCATCATTTCCTCTACCAAAGTGGTAGCATTATTAACTGACACTTACAAGCAATCTTGATGATTAAATTAGCTGTGCTTCTCAAGTACATTATTTCCTGTCTTCTCCAGAGTACAAAAATCAAGCTAAAGTAACAGAAGTTTGGTACTTAGCACATCTGGACCAGGTGTCAGAAAATCAATGATCGAGAAAGAGGTCTTTCTCCTTTTCACTCTCTTCTTAAATGCCTCCTTCCTTTGTACTCTCTGCTCCTTTGCCTGTGTATCTAACTTTTAGGTGTCTTTTCTATTCTAATCCCTGGAAGCTGAGACAATCCTGATATTGGCAGCTAGTGATCCCTAAAAGAAATGGGAAAGGGAAAAGCGTCCATGCAGATTCTATCAGGCTTCTCAGTATATTTTAATAATGTTGACTATACATTTGATACCAAAGATTCTTTGATTTGCCTGCAAGAACATGTGTTCATGCCTCAGAAAGGCCCTGGAGGATAATGCTGGGTAATTACCCATCATCTCCAAGGTGAACAAGTTCCATCACCTTCTGTTCAATATGTATTGGAAGCTATGAGGGAAGAATAAGAGGCACTTAGTGTTTCAGCTTCATCAATATACTCCTGATTTCAACTATATGACTCTATTTTATCAAACCCAGATTATTTATTATTTATTAATTATTATCATTATTCTCATAACTATATAAGGATCCAAATGAAAATGACCTGGCTACAATTCAGCGTAGCTAGAACCTTCAGGGATGGGTGTAATTTGTTTAATTTTTGACCAATGAGTGGTGTGACGAACTATTTGTGTGTGTTCGCTGAACAGAGAACTTTAGTTGCTACACTGTAGATATTATGTATTTATATAACAACGGAGACTAATCAGAGGTGGTAGGGAAACAGAGAAAGAAAGTTTGAGGGTAGAGAATCAAATTCAAAATTTCATCTGTAAATACTTTGGGATTTTTTTTTGTATTTCTATTGTTTACTAATTTCTTGTTTTGTTTTCTTTGTCTCAGGACTATTATTTCCCTTATTGGAATATTTAACAATAATATTTCAGAATAAAAATTGTTGAAAAAGTCATAGCGAAGTTTTTTTCATCATAGCCAGATTCTGTGGTACAATTCAAACAAAACTACCGTTGACTTCAATGGATGTTCTGCCTAATTTATGACTGCAGAATACACCCCATAATTTCTTATTTCAGCAGTCCTAAAACAGTAGTAATACCATTTTAAACAATTCTGCTACATTAACTGGAAACATAATATTTTTGTTCAAATTTCCACAGAGATATTGTCCTTCATTGTTCTTTTTGTAGCTCAAATTCAATTTTTAGATTATGTTTATAACAATCTGGTGTTTTCTTGGCACAAGCTGTCAAATACTTGTCACGCTGAAAAGCTGAAACTGCCAAACCTCTTATGTGGATTTTTCCCCAAAAACGTTATCCCTAATTTTAGCACTGTTATTGTTGTCATCTTGCAATTAAACAGAGGGATATGCAGCATGGCCTGTAAATAAAATATCTGTGATCTCCAAAAGGGCATTCCCTCCTACAGACTTCTATTTCAAAAGCTGCATGAATACCAAAGGTGTGTAAAAGTTATTCTAAGCTATTATCCCACCTACAACATGTCAGTGTGGATTGGTAAAAAAACAACCCTTTTTTAAATTATTCTGATCTATAGCAGGTGAGGGGAGGGAAAGGAGTCATTACATGTGTTGTTGTAGAATGTATAAGCTATGCAGACTTCTGAGTCAGGTAAAGGAGAAAAAAATATAAAAGAATTGATACTTTTCAGTCCACAGCTTCTCCATAATATTTGAATGAGTTGTTATATTGTCAAGTGCCAGACAGCCAGTGACTTATCTGAGGGATTAGATCATTTATTGCAAATTAAGTTATTTCTATCGTATTCCAACGCAGGAATCCTTCCATGTCTTTTTTTCCTCAACAATAATTTAATAAATGAGCAGATGCGGATGTCATGTCCTTGTGTGGTTAGTTGGAACTCCTAGTTCATGGCAAGAAGCATCTTACCTGCACAATAACCTTTTGAGTAACTCACTAGAAGTTCTGTGTGCATATAAGTGACAGGAATTTAGCTGTGCCTCATTGACGTGAAATTCAGCGGAAAATCAGAATAGTGACATGGTTAGAGAAATTGCTTGAGTCAAGATGGAACATATGCACAAATGCAAGAAATATCATTGGGTAAGCGTCTCTGGTCCGATCAAGCTGTGCAAATCACAGGACAGAAAGTAGAGGAAGCTTAAGTCACCTTGGTGGCCCTTGATCATGGGGCCAGCTGTGGGTTGATCTGGCCCCCACACTACATGAGAGCAGTCTGAAGGCTTCTGTAAGTTACACCTGGCTCACTTTGGCCCCAAGAATAGATAGAGCACAGTGCACTCCAACAAATAAGTTTGTAGATTTATGTGTGAGCATGCAATAGACATACACAATGCTGAGTTGTATATGCAATTGGGAATTGTACACCCATAGGTAATTACAAATTTCTGCCTTTATGTTCTTTTGGCCAAGTGTGCATCACTATTCCTTTTTTCTTTAAAAGATAGAGTTGTAGCCTCTGTGTAAGTTTATTCTCACTCTCACAGTGGGGAGGGGAAAAAAACATTCTTCCTTTCAGACAATTCTCCAGTAGCAAATAATTATTCTTGGAACTGCCCTGTGGTTACTGATCCGTGTGATGTGCAAAGTACTCAGGACTAATGTTTTGTTTTCAGGTTCTTCCTGAGTTGGCTGATGCTGGGCAAGAAGTAGCATAATCTCTTGTATTACTATCTCAAGTCCTTGCCAATCAATATAGAAGCAGTGGCAATTGACTCTGTAGGGGGAACCAGATGGCTGGCTTTTTTTGATTGAAAGGAAGATTGTAGTAATGAGATAGACATAAGCAGTGGGGGGAGAGGGGAGAAGAGAAGGGAGGATCTTTTAAACGGGCATTAGATGGTCCCTCCCAGAAAAATAACAAATATTCTCCCTATGTCATTAGCAATAAGAGAGACAGAGTTGTAATACAGAGATCTTTATTGAGCATGCAACAGAGGCGATTATTACACACAGAAAGGCATGTTTTGTCTGGTATCAACCTGGCCCTCTTTTGCATTCCTGAGGCCTTGTGTCACACCAAAGTAGGTCCCTCCTAAAATCTGACTCTCTCTCTCTCTCTCTCTCCATTTCTGCTCATCATACTTCTCTTACCGTGCAGCATTCAGATGTTTTTCATTCTTTTCTTTCCCTCAAACTCTGCCTCTTTAAGAGCTAGGAACTCATTTCCTCTCACTTCTGCAATGGTAACCCTCTAAAGAGCTGGGAGTAGCACTGTCCATACCAGGAGCTATAAGCACATTAGTGGCGTTACAGAGATAAACTTGAGTTGAAAATTTGGATCCAGATCTGAACTTCCAAAACATTGAGGAATCTTTGTTTCTACTAACTTCAGGCCATTAGAAAGATGTACATGTAAGAGCGTCCATTCTACTTTTATGATGTAGCACTATTTATACAACAAGTAAGGCAGTCTATGGTACTTATATGGCCTCCATTACAATAGTATCTAAGCAATTCATAATCAATCTTTAAAGCACACAACACTCCATAATATCTCTGTGAATGACTATTACCCACATTTTACAGATGGGAAACTGAGGTATAAAGATTCTAAATGACTTGCCTAAAGTCACACAAGAAGTCAGTGGCAGAGCAGGAAGTAGAACCCAGGTGTCTCAAGTTCTGAGCTAGTGCCCTAACCATTGGACCACAATTCTTTCCCCTTAAAGTCTTAGCAACATCATTGTCACCATAGAGGGAGGTATTATGCTAACATGAAAGAAAACTGCTGCTTGCTACTTACTGGTGGTTACAGCTGCAGTGTTTTAATCTTAGCCTTGTTCAGACCTGTTTGGTTTTTTGTTTTTGAGGGGGGAGAGGAGATGGCAGGGTGGTCTCTTCTAACCAACAGCAGCAGCACTATCATCCCCTACTAGAGGGCATGCCTATGTAGCTTTGGCTGCAATGGTAGTCTTTCATTGGAACTTGTATTTTGGTTGTATTTGTACATACTGTGGTAAATTGAGCCCTGTTCTCTACCAAATAGATTACAGAACTGAAGGGAAAGAGGTGGAGGGATTATAATGAATTGAATCAAATATGTGTGTCATATCTTTGCAAAAAGAAAAAAGTAACATAAACTTGCAGTGCTGCAGCCTCCAATGAAAATAGAGTAGGCGTAGGGGAAAATGGGTTGTTTCAAAATTAATTAAAGGACACAGGGCATAATGGAAAACTGTACAATATTTGATAGCAATATGATAACATATATTCCAATACTGTGCCTAAGGATAACAGGGAGGTAACATTCATTAGGCATATGATTAATGAGAAACTTCTGACTGGCTGGTGGATTTAGTGTAGAAGAGGAAAAAGGTATTAAAGCCCTTTTGGAAATGGGGGCGAGGGAGAAGAGAACCTGGAAAATCCTTGTCCAAATCATGTACTATTTTACCCTACTGCCTTATTTGTATTCTGCAACTGGTCTCAATAAAGTACTTACTACCAAAATTCTGGTGTTTAGTATGATCTTTAATTTATAACTGTGATTGACTTCTGGAAAATCAAACAAGCATCTGGTTGATTTATTAATGTCCACAGATGCAATAATCATCATCAGTGGTTTTAATTAAGGTTCCCCTTCAGCAACGATATATACCACGTAGGTGACCTTGATGACAGAACATTCAACAATATTAAATAACAGACATCCAGAAGATTATTTTGATTTCTGCCTCTACTGATTTGTTCATTCCCATTGCAAAACTTGGTTGAATGGATGAAAGGATTTGATTTAGTTGGCGATTCGTCCTGGGGGTTGGACTAGATGAGCAGGGGGTTGGACTAGATGACCTCCTGAGGTCCCTTCCAACCCTGAGATTCATTGATTCTATGAAAGCCATCTGGGCACTGAGAAATTCTTTGAATTTTAATCCACTTTACTTAAACTTTTAAATTGGGGTTTGGTTTCCTTTGGGGCTTATCACTTTGGAGTCCAAAAAGACATCTGTGGTGACTATTTATTTTCATCTACACACAGTATGTATACTTGATTTTTTTCTCTCCTTTCTATTTTTGTTTCAGTTAACAAATAGAAAAATTATATGAAGAGTTGTTATTATTAATAACAAAACAATACATATTTATAGAGGAACCTACATAAGAATTATTCCAAGACACATTAGAGAAAACAGTTCACTGAGCTCAATTAAAAGGCGTGGGAAAACAAAATATCTTTAGCCTGCCATGATGAATATAAATATGGAAAAAAATGCTCTCACCTCAATAATTGAAAATTCCTTAAATTTTGGGGTTCAATAGATAATAACTCTAGAACCTGAGCTTTCTATTTAAGTATAGTTGATAACCCAATATGTCCCAAGTGGTTTAAATCAAATGTAAGACAAAAGTTCAGGAGGGTTAAGTCCTTGGAGAAATGTACAGATATACAGAGCTGCTGGAACAATTTTTATAGTGGGGGTGCTGAGAGCCATTGAACCAAACTGTAAATCCTGTATATGATGGAATCCATTTCAAGTTAGGGGGTGCAGCAGCACCACCAGCACCCCTAGTTCCAGCACCTATGATATATGTAGGTTTTTTAAAAAGCCAACTTGAAATAATATGAGTCAGTTAAAATTGTGACAGAAGAACAGGAGTTGACCACTTTGTGTTGAGGATTAACTTAGTTCTGGTGGTTTCCATGCGTGTTCATTTCTGGCTGTGAGCATTATGGGAGAGATTCTCTACACGGTTATAGTCCTGTTGAGCCAATTGGGTGGCACAAATGAGCCGTGATCTGGCCACAAATGCCTACAAGAGAATTACCTTGTTTGTGGGGACTCCCCCTGGATATAAGCATGCTGGAGCTGGGACCTGTGCTCGAAGCCTGCTATGGCATTTTTAAGTGAGGAGAGAGTGTCAGGAGTGGGAAGGGTGTGATGTAGGATTGACAAATCAAAACTATACAGTCTCAAGGTTCATTTAAGGCTCTAGAACAGAGGTGCAATTTAGTATAGGCCATTAGTTGCTCTAATTTGCATCAGGACTGGCCTTCAGCATATTACTCATTAAATCAATTGGTAACTCACTCCAACATTACTCATGTTGTTTTGTGTTGCTGATTTGAAGTTTGGGGGCAAGGAGACTGTTTTTGTGGATACAGTGACAAATGCATCTGTGCTGATGGTTACTTACATGCATAAAAGCATTTCTTAGCTCTCTTAGGGTGTTTCAACTTCGCATTACTTTAGCCCCTAGTTTTCTCTCAACATTCTCTCTATCATTTGCTCAGCTCAAAAAGTGGTTTTTCTTCCTGCCTACAACACAAGCTCAGCCTGGAATCAAGATGTGCTCTTTTTGCTTCTTTGATCACAGCTAGAGATACACCTGAGCAGGGCTCATCTGTAATCAGCCCCACTCGTCTGGAGTCAGAGGGCTCATCATGCCTAATCTGTTTGATAACTTTGATAAAGAAGAAGTGGTGCAGAGATTTTAATGGGAGTTAAGCACCTAACCCATTTAGGCACTTTTAAAAATCCCAATAGGTGCTTATCTGCATCTTTAGGTACCTTAGTACCTTTGAAAATCAGGCCTGGGATCAAGGAAACTAATGTCTGAAGAGTTAAAATTTGTAGAAACATTTGCAGGGAAGGTCAAAAGAAAGTAATCAAGACTCTGAGCAGGATACCGTTTGCCAGTGTGGGGGCAATGGGTGCTCTAGTGCAGGAATGGTAGTAAATCTCCAAGCGCTATAAAGGTCTGGCTGCAGAGGCAAATGGTTAGCCAATAGTTGCTTAGTAGCAGACCTCTACTTTGGGTTGTTTGGGGTTAAGGTATTTAGTAGTTTCTTGGGGTTTGCTTAGAAGTGTTAAATAAAGAGGAAGGGAAAATTTCAGCTTTTAATTTACCTCATTATCCAGCCTTCATTAGGAGTAGTAGTCGTAGAAAAGCCAGGCTTAAAAAAGAAGCAGGATGAGTTTAGAGTAAAGGAACCTAGTTTTAAAATTATATGGAGGCTTTAACTGTTCTGCTGTCAGCAGGTCTTTTGTTTGACCTTCAGATCATAGCCTGGCTGCCACGCTCACTGGCATAAGTTGACTTCCCTAAAAAGGTATTTTTTCTGCCTTCTTTATGTCTTGTGTTTTTCTGTTCTGTGCAACTCATGTATTTCTTCCTTTTTGTTACTTTGCTTGTGTAAAGAAGCTGTATACTCTAAGCTCTTACTTGGTAGTTCATCATAGGATACCTTTGGTTAAGAGAAATTTAAGATTAGGGTGGCTGTTTTGAAGTTCAGTGCTAGTTTAATTTATTTTTAAAATACAGAAAATTGAGAATCAGAAAAACTAATGCATATAGTCAGGATCTACCTCTAGCTACCCTCCCATATTTGTCTAAAACAGGCTCTACCAGCAGTGTACAACCCTTCAAACACAAGAATTCATCATGGCATATTAATCTTACAGATCTGAGTAACCTTTTTTGCTCATGAAGGCTTTTCACATATAAACTTTTAGAAGACTTCTATAGGCAACAGGTCTAAGTATTACTATTTAAATATTGCATGAACATGTCTGCTGCTTTTAAATGATATGAAACATTTGAATGCAGTTTTGCAAAATAATCTCAAGTGCATTTGCTCTGAGACTAAAATTTTAACCCTTCTGGCAGGAGGTATTAGAAAAAAACTTTAGCCCTGAATCCCAGAAATAAGTGAATATAGAAGTTTGATTTTTTTTTAATTGGGAAGCACATTCATAATATTAAATTATGGCAAGATTAATTCCTAGGAGCAAGTATGAGCAAAAAAAATTGATTAAATGGAAATCACAAGTGCTTTCTAAAACTGAAAAATAAATCCATTTATTTGATTAGATACATTTAGAAAATTCCATGCTGATACTTGACATTATTATATGTGGAAACCATTTATGGATTTGTATGGTGTAGCCTAACCTAATATGAAATCTATAATAGTTTTGACATGACTATTAGAGCTGTCTGAAAGTTGGAAACTCCTTCCCATCTGCCCCAGTAATTCCTCAAGAAAAGTATCTCCAGTCTACATCTTGGGATTTCATACTCCCTAGACTTCAATTTGAGACAATTAATACTTTTTGTTTGACATTGAACCATGGGAAAGCACAAAAAGGTTTCTTCCCACGTGCACTTGGGCGGAAATAGACCATCTTGGAGAGACATATTTCATATAGTGCACAGAGTCACATTCTTTTGATGATGGGGGAGAGGAAAGTGCTGGTGAGAAGAGCAATAAGATGCTGCTGGCAGTTTGGAGATAATTTTGTCAGGGAAGAGAAATAGGGTTTGTGGTAGGATTATATGCAGAAAGGAGATTAGCCTTGGCACTGGGCTATACAGTATGTACCTAGAATATGGGATTCTGGACCTTTAATAGCAATCACACAGAAGTGTTGGCCCTGATCCTGATGCCTAGCCCCTATGCGTCTCTCAGAGATGATGAACAACATCAGGAGGGTATACTTTCAGTGCAAGGCAAAGAGGGGCAGAGTTACATATACTGCCTATCTCAGTCACACCAGGATCACTGCCCACTGTTGTAATGTGTAATCATAGATAAATCACTTTGCACACAGCCATAAGATTAAAAGGAACAAATAAAAGTGGAGTATCAAAGCAATGCAGTGGCTGAGTTACGTATTTCCTAGTCTGCTCCCCTGCTGTTGTATCTACCCACAGTCTATATTGTAAAGCCAAGGCATTACTGAGTATGGCCTGTGCAGATGTGAACAGGATTGGAAGTTTTTAGTAAAATAATATGGTCATGATAGAGGAGCAGCAGATAATCCAGCCCTCTCCTGGGGATGAAGCACCACAGATGTTTCAGATAAATAAAGTAGGCCATATGAGAAATATATACAATTATAATAATGAGAAACAAAAGGGAAAGTGGGGCCACTCAAATCCACCCATACAAAGATGCTTTTTTTGTATAAAGTGTCAGCTGACTAGAACATTTGTTTAGGGAAGAACCAACAAACTGCAGAAAAGATTTTTTTAAAATATGGATTTATGATGAATAAGAAGATGCAGCACTTTGTACTTTCCAAATTTTGCCTGCCTTTTTGTGTTCATAAACAAAGACCTTGATTCAGCAAAAATATGTAAGCCTGTTTCAGTCCATCTTTATTCAACAAAGCACTGAAGCAAATGTTTGTGTTTTTCTGAATCAGAGCCCCTTTAATTCCCTTTAAATAATTATCTCTCTACCATGAGGTCTGCAGGGTCAGTAAAAGAAGACAATCTCCAACTCTCAGCATTATCAAACAGAACTAACCTCAGCATTGGAAAGATAATGAATAAAATCATTATTGTGAGAATAGAGCTGATCAGACCATTTGCCTCTGAAGGAAATGCTAATGAAAAATGTGAAAATATGCAAAACATGTTAGCTGAGACTTTCAAGACTGCATAGAAGACTTAGAAACACAGTTTCCATTGAAATTAATAAGTCGCTTAGCCAGCTTTGAATACCTTAGTTTTGTGAAATATTTTTCAGCTTCTGAGCATAGACCCCTTTATTTATGGTTTTATCATTCTTTCCCCACTTTTTAAGGAATCTAGTAAATCCTCTAATTTAGTTAGTTTGGAAAAATCAATAAAAAGTTAATTAAAAATAGATCAGCCATTGATTTAGGAAGTTTTGTCATACAGCATCTTAATACAAACTGTCATACACTAGAGATATTGCTGTTATAACTGGCTAACTTGAAGCTATCTAAATGTATGAACATCAAAGTCACTCAATAATTTGGCTGTCACTCTAAATGTAAAGTCAGATGGATGAAACTAAAAATTCTTCCTTTGAAATCAATACCTTCTCTACTCCCCTTTCCCTTTGTGTGTGCACTTTCCAGTGTAACTTAATTGAGAGCGTGTATCTCACCAAGACGTGTTGAATTGTTTAACTCTTTCACTGCAGGGGCTGGAGACAGGATTCCTGAGTTCTATTCCAGTTCTGGCACTGAAACATGGTCATTCTGGCATAGTCATTTAACTATTCTGTGCTTCAATTTAGTTGTTATTCTGGCCACTTTATAGATATCTATCACAGGGGTGTTGTGAGGCAAAGTAAATTATAAAGCACATGAAGATCCTCCCATGAAAAGTGCTATATAAGTGCTCAGTGTCATTATTACTATTATTACAGTGGGAAGGCTAGCATCAACAGAAGGGTTAAAACATGATACAACTGCACGCTAAAACAGGTTAGAAAATTAAGGTCTAGATGGAGGCCATTAATGATAAGGCAGAATCAATGTAAAGGAAATACTTGCCTGAAATGGTTTTGAAGTGCTCTTTGCAATGCGTATTTGAAGAAACAGACTCAACTAATTTTATTACTATATCTATTGGAGTGGTATTTGTAAAGGGTTAGAATGAGAGTATTCCAATTATAAACAGCTTTAGGAAGATCTGATTAACTAAATTTTAGGATTTTATATATTCACATAATTAAAGTGGCCTATTTTAAATAATTATTTTAGATTCAACCCCCTGACTAAACTGTACTTAGCTAATTTTTGAAAAATCCATAATATCCTTTTTGTCATAACTTTAATAGTCTTAAAAGAGGAAGAAATAACATGCAGTGCAGAAATAAATTCAACAGCTTGTCAGAAGAAATGTGCAATGCTGTAGAGTCAGTGTAGAAAAAGGAGAATTTACCCTCACTAACGTGTGATGCACGTACTCTCTTTTTGAAACTCAGAAGCAGCAATATTTTAGAAGATCCTACAAGGGCTGAAATAGTGAAATCTAGATTCCTATATGCTTTATCTGTAAAACATGCTTGCTTACCTTTTTGTGCATGCATTGTTAAATATATTTTGTTTTTTGGTCATTTACTATGGTGTACCAATGTTCATCATATAACTCTGCCTTTCTCTCATCACACACATAGTACCCTAAAAGAGCTCTATTTAAACGAAAAGTGCCTCCACAGCAACTCAGCTGTAAAGGCCTAATGAGTCTCTCAAAGTCTGCAGACACAGGCACCACTTGTTATTCCAAGGAAATATTCCCCTTTGTGACTTTGAAATTCTGGTTTGGGCCATATGTAGTCACTCTAAGGGCACGTCTTCACTACCCACCGGATCGGCGGGTAGCGATCGATCTATTGGGGATGTATCCCTGATCGCTCTGCCGTCGACTCCGGAACTCCACCGCAGTGGAGTCAACGGGGGAGCGGCAGCGGTCGACTCGCCGCCGTCCTCACAGCCAAGTAAGTCAATCTAAAATATGTGAATTGTGTATCTTAGGTTGACCCCCGACCTCTGTAGTGTAGACCTAGCCTAAATCTGTCTCCTCCTTTCTGCCAACTTGCCACATGTGGCAGTCATGGTAGAGGCCTGACTTTTGCGAATACACTGGACTCACGTCTTTAAAGTGGAGGGTAGATATTTTCCTGATAGCCTGGGGAGTTTCTTTTTAAAATGGGCTGATGGGTCTATTGTACATTTGAAGTTGTCAGTCACAGAGAAGAATTGTATTTCTCCCACATGGTAAGGAAGAGAAGGGAGCCCATATTTTAATAGGGTGAAGTTTCCTAGCAGTTGCTAGGATATTGGTGCTACCACTGAAAATTCAGCCAAGTGGTTGCAAGAGCACTTCCCCCAATTGCCCTATCCAGCTGTAATGATTCTGTGGCTGCACAGCCTTCATGGGGAACAGCAAGGATAGAACTCAGATCCTTCTGCTGCAAAAATGCATCCATTCCTATGTGAGTTAAAAGAGAATCTCTGTTAATTGTAGTTATATTAGGGCAGCCCTCCGACCACTAATGACATGACAACATGCATTGAGCAGGCCCAACATTCCATCTAGTACTGGCATACATGCAAAGTAGCCAGTATGTTACAGAGCAATTAGGGGAGAGCCATTTATTCAAAACTCTGCATAGTTCCACAGGGTAGAAAGAAGCACGTTGAGAATCCAAAATAACATGCCAGATGTGTGGACTTCATATAGACCCCATTCTCACTGGATAGGAAATCACATTAAGTAGCCACTGAAGGAACCTGTTTACATCAATTTTAAATAGAGTAACAAGTAACAGTTTAGCTGGATCCTGTGAATGGGGCCAAAGCACTTGAGAACTGTGTATTAATACCAGAATAGACAAAGAATATATATTTTTTTAAAGTGACAGACATTTAGGAGTCTAAGTCTCATTACTTAGACTTCTATGTCATTTAGGTGCTTTTAAAAATGTTACCAGGGACTTCAGTGAAACCAAATTTAAACGCAAGAATGCTCATTTTGAAGGCCATGGTAGATGAGTGCCCTTCATGAGTTGCCAAGTCTCTGGGAGTTCTGTATTTTCTAGATGGAGTTGTTTCTTATGATGCTAATGTCATCCCTAAGTCTTAATGTGATTTATAACCAATACTGCCTCAATATGTTTATGACAGAAAAAAACTTGCACAGTTACCAATTCTCTTTAACTTCCTGGTATGGGCCATGGAAGTCTCTTAAGAGGCACACTCCAAAGCTTTTCAAACCTTGGGATCTATGAACTTCTGAAGCTCAGTTCTGATATAGAAATATGCAAATTTGGTTTGAATGAAACTCTCAAAGGCTTGTATAGCTTCACTTCTACTTGTATCCCCATGACCTGTAATATTGTTAATGATTGTTTGTTTCATGCTATCTGCTAAGTGGCCTAACCACTCCTAATTGTCTACTAAACTGTTTTTTTTTCATAGAATTTGGCTTCTTCTACTGAATATGTCTTTCATCATCCTTTAGCCAAACAGCTTGTTTATCCCTAAGAACAAGCACACCAGTCTCCTGTCCACTTTGGGCTGAGAGTATTTATTAGACATTTATTATACTTTGATAAATCAAAGAAGTAAATACAATTGCTTGAATGCCCCAGTTACTGGACAGTCTTACTTCCATGGCACTTAGTGTTTTACAATGACACTACACTATATTGCACAGTAAGGCTTGTCAGAGAATAGTCCTGATTACAGAAATGACTTGGCTATTCTTTTAACTTGTCTCACAAGATATGATCTCTCATTAGAATAGCCTTTGTGAAACATTAATTTAATTAATGAAAATGGTGACACTGAAAAATATTATCAGGCATAAAATTACCCTGGATTTTGAAAGGAATAGTACCAGACAGAAAAATATCATGTAGGCAATCCACATTCTTCATAACTTGTCATGCAAGAAATGATGATCATATTAAGTTGGATTACATAAATAATTTATTATGTCTACCCACTATATTTGGAGTCTTTAAAACCAGTGGGATATCAGCATGTAATTAACAATATTGTTATTTATAGACATTAAGCCACAAAAACCTACATTAAAGAACCATTAAAGATTTGCTATAAACCAACTAATGCAAATAAAATCAACATTAGGGTTGAAACTTAACTAATCATTTGCTAAGCCTGGTTAGTGCATCAGTTTTTGAGGTCCTTTCCTAGTTTCTCAGTACACAGCACTACCATATCTGCAGATAAGGTTGAAGATAACATTTTAAATATAAATATCCTTATTTTTGAGTGTTTAAATAAGCACTTTAGTGTCCAAAGGTTCTGTATGTTTCTTTTTAGGTTTTTTTTTTTTCAATTTAATCTCCTCTTTAACTAGATTGTGAAAAGGAGAAACCATATGTAAAAAGAAAAATGTTATATTTTTTTCATCGTTTTTTTTTTTAAATGTCTTGTGTCCAAAAGTACTTCAGACACAGTCAGAGGTTGACCGAAACCCAAACCTTCAGTTGAAACCCCAGCGCATGAATTTTTGGGTCAAGGGTATTTGGATTCAACCACTGGGTGGTGAAATCTTAGTCACATTCTCATTAATGGGAGTTTTGCCATTAACTTCAACTGGGCCAGGAATTCATCCATTGACTCCAAAGTCAACTGGTTTGGAATCTTGGGTTGAATCCAAAACCAGAGAGTGAGGAGAACTGTAAATTGTGGTGACAATAGCATAGGGAAGACACATAGTCAAGGTGAGATTTTCAGAAAGGGAAAAGGTAAAGGCAGAGACATTCACAAGCAGTGTTTTTGAAGTTACTTTATATCCTCACATGCCTTATTAATTGACAATATTCTTCTGCTCAAAATATACCTTTATAATTACAGGAAGACACTGTGTTTGGGGATGGTAGGGTGACTATAAGCGTAATTTAGCCTGTGCATCAAATATCACTTATTAGAAAGCACAAATACTAAGGTCTCAAACTCTAACATTAAGTTGAATCTACAATTCTATGCATTTATTCATCATTTTCCTATTTTAGAATATTAACATGGGATAAATATTTCAGTAATTAGATTTTGAGCTACACAACTTTTGGAACAGAATCCAGATTCTGAGACAGCAATTAAATTTTTTCAGTGCCCAGAAAGTTTGCAGAAGACTTGGAAACAGGCATCACATAGTGCACTTCCCCCCCCCCCCCCAAAAAAGAAGTTTTAATGGGTACATTTATATGGTAGTAAAAATTTCAGACACTGGAGACCATATTTGTCAAATTGTTTTCTTTATTGTTAATGCTCATTCTGCCCCACAATTGTAACTGAGTAACTTTGGAAACCTTTGCGCTATGGCATCCCATCAAACATTTAGATCGGATTGGACAGCTGTACTGTATGCTGCACCCCATTTAGATATATTTCCAAATGAACAGTAGAGTAAGTACTATTTTGCTTCAAATTGAAATGACATAATGTCAGTTTAACTTAAATTGAGAGAAGTACCATAAAGAGAATTTGTCACTAAACAAGGTCAATGCCAAAATTTGAACTGGATGATAAAAGGGGACTAATATTTTTTTTGGGGGGGGGAGGATTACAAAAAGAATTTCCTATATTTAACAAATTTTCTACAAAATCCAAATTTTAATGACTTGTGCAGTTTCTAGCAAACAACATTTTAATTATCTAGATTCATGGGGTGAAATCCTGACTCCACTGAAGTCAATGGGAGTTTTGTCATTGGCCTTTCAATTTCATTTAATATCCCCATATTTGGAAGTAAATAGGACTGCTTTATTTACCTGCTCAAAACTATTCCTTAATTTGTATACCTCTATGTTAGACCCTCATATTCATATCTAAACTAAACAGACCCAACCTTTTAAATCTCTCCTCCAGTGAAAATTTCTCTATGCATATTGTGACAGGTTGGATCACAGAAAACCCCTTGGGAACTGCCAACTGATGTGCTGAGACTACCCCTGAGCCTGTTTCCCCTGGCAGCTTGGGACTTCAGTGCCCTGCCTGGTTTGAGCCAGACACGTGAGCCTGCTGCAAACCCAGACACAGGTCTGAACCACATCCCCTAAAAGCTGCAGGCTTAACTGAAAACAGCTTAAGAAGTGTTCCTGTCTCCAATCCTTAGGTACCCAGCTCCCATTGAGGTCCAAACCCAAATAAATCTGCTTTACTCTGTATAAAGCTTATACAGGGTAAACTCATAAATTGTTCGCCCTCGATAACACTGATAGAGAGATATGCACAGCTGTTTGCTCCCCCAGGTAATAATACATACTCTGGGTTAATCAATAAGTAAAAAGCAATTTTATTAAATACAAAAAGTAGGATTTAAGTGGTTCCAAGTGATAACAGACAGAACAAAGTAAATTACCAAACAAAATAAAATGAAACACGCAAGTTTATGCCTAATACAGTAAGAAACTGAATACAGATGAAATCTCACCCTCAGAAATGTTCCAGTAAGCTTCTTTTACAGACTAGCCTTCTTCTAGTCTGGGTCCAGCAATCACTCACACCCCCGGTTACTGTCCTTTGTTCCAGTTTCTTTCAGGTATCCTTTGGGGGTGGAGAGGCTATCTCTTGAGGCAGCTGAAGACAAAATGGAGGGGTCTCTCAGGGGCTTAAATAGACTTTATCTTGTGGATGAAGAACCCCCCCTCCTCTCTCCTATGCAAAATTCAGCTCCAAGATGGAGCTTTGGAGTCAGATGGGCACGTCACATGTCTATGTATGACTCAGTTTTTACAGGCAGTAGCCATTGCCCACATGCTATCTTAAATGTCTCCAGGAAGACTTCTTATGTGGATTGGAGTCATCCAAGATCCATTGTCAGTTAAGTGTTTCTTGATTAGGCACTTAATTTGCACATTCCTTTCTCAGGAAGCTGACCAAATGCTTTACTAAGGTTACTTAAACTCAAACAAGTACACAGCCAATACTCATAACTTCGAATACAAAAATGACACATGCATACAAATAGGAAATAGGAGATACGTTACATGGCATATGTAGCATAAAACATATTCCAGTTATGTCATATATACATTCATAAGTATATTTCCATAAAGAATTATCACACACATAATCATTTTCATTTATAGTTTCTGGAACTCTGTAGATATATTACCCAGTTTTAAATAGATATGGTTATCCAGAATGGAACGTAGCATTCTAAATAAAAGGGTTACCCTTTTTATTTTGTCATTAGGTTATTTGATTTGATCTGGGGGAATCAATGGATCTGTTTGTTTGGGCTTTCTAGATAATCTTGTAGAAATTACTAAAGTATTTGATAGGTACTTTTAGATATTAAAAAGCCAAACAAATAAAAGTTTGTGATGGAATTAGAATATATTCAGTACTATTTTCTATTCCATTCTTTACACATCCTAACACTTTGCTTGCTTTTTCTGACTGCTGCTGTAGAAAATATGAAGTTATAAAATAAATAATTCTCACAGAGCAAAAATCCAACCAAAATTTATAGTAGCAGAAAATAGTTTAATTAATACTAACGTATCCACTGTTTTTGCTTGTTCCACGATGAATTCTTAATGATTTAGTACCTGTGAAGTTGTATTCTGCTTTGCTAACTGAACTGAACCTAAATGGGACAGATGCTGTTGGTTCACCTTTTTTCAGGTTACACTATTGCCATGCAAATTTAGTCCTTGCCTTAAAAAAATATGTAGCTCACTGGAATGTTTTGCTAGACTGAGTCCCCTTCCTCATTACTTCATTCCGATATGAGGCATTTGCAGGAGATTATGGTCTGTCAACAACCACAAAGAGTTGAGCCAGGTCACCTCAATACTGTGATTTTTGAAAAGTTAAATTCTTTGTCCCTTCCTAGACCCTCTAAGAGGAGTCTATTTTACATACATGTCAAGCACTACATACTTGTTACCTGCCTGTGGACAGAGAATGCTACTTTGGGGGCGTCTGCAAAAGATGTTTCTGCCATCATCATGTTGCAAAAAGTGTACATGTGAAAGGTTACAGGCTACCATTATCAAGGATCATGGCTTCTGATTTGTCAATAACAGATGTATTGCCTCCCATCAGTTGGATGCATCAGAGCACTGCAGTGATTTACTGAAGGCTATAACAAGCTAGTGCAAAGATATCCATACAAACAATAGCAGCACTGTTCTTGGAGTGTCTCCCAAAGCAGTTGCATAGGACTACTACAGAATTCTACAAATTATTAATAACCCCAACTACCAATAGACACAAAGATGCCACTGCTGATTCAGCCTTATAGAAACAGTGAAGCATCAGGCCAGCTCTTGCCCACTTTGGTATTTGCAGTCCTACTCTTGTGAAGTGACTCCTGACAGAGCTGTTCACCAGCTGTACTCTATCTCTACTTTCTAAGGCTTCCAAAAGGCAGACCTTTATGGAAGATTTGGGTCTGTTAATAACTCCAGTCTTGATCTTGATATTGTCTTCACTTGAGCCAGCATGCTTCATAATATGAGCTTGCATGAAAACTTCCCACTGCTAGAAAAACCTAAAGAGGACATGAAGGTAGAAGCATAAACTGTCATGCATGCAGCTAAGAATGTGCCTGGGCAGTGGGAGTCATTTGCGTGCCTGTTCTCATCAAAGGTATCTGTTGCTCATGTGTTAACATGATTGAACAGTAGTTGATGATATTGCTGTATGGCTGTGGATCATGAGAGTAGTGATTAGGGAATGATGTAGCTTGCTTCCCTAGGTTTGTCTGCTGAGACCTGAGTCAATAATGGCCTCTTTCAACATGTGGTACCAGCTACCTGCTTGCCAGCAAAATACTCTATTTTTACCATATATTGCTACTAGTGAATGGCTGCTCCTCTTTGACTTGTTTGCTCTAGCACTATTGTTCTCTGTGGAACATTGTTGCTCTTACACTGCCATACCATACACCAGAACTAGTAGGCACTTTAGGACACCAGACAATGTGCTTTCAAAACATGCTAGCACTTGATGACATGTTTTACTATCTTTTCATGCAGCTGACACTTTCTGATCATGGTCACATGTAGGTTTGTGATTCATGTTTGACTCCACCAATATCGTATGCTCTAGTATTTGTGCTTCCTAGTGTGTGTTTTTTGGCATGTGATCATTCCATCATGTATATAGGATGGCTACTGTGGGGCTGGCATGTTGTTACAATGTGTTGGTGTATATACACGTGTAAAAACACTAACAGCAATATTAATGATATGGTATGTAGCTGGCCACTGGTCTGGCCATTATCAGTTGCTAATTTACTTTAGGCATCATGGTAGAAGTTACACCTTTGAAATGTATTAACTCAGATATTTAAAACTATGTTCCTTTTCAGTGGGTAAATGATTAGTTTATGAGCATAACTAGCTAAACTAGAATTCAATCTTGGCCAAATATTGCAAGAGCTCCTCCTAATGGAGCTAACATATTTAAAATAAACCAACAAAAACATCTCCTGGATTTGTTAGCATGTGGTTCCTAATCTTAAGGTTTTGATCTGTTAAAAAAGGATCATTTTAGATATAGCTATATCTAAATGAAGACATAGGATGTTTCACATTAAGGTATAGATTCCTTTTCCAAATAGCTCTATAGTGTGAAGTGCACAGCTTGCTACATAAAAAAAAATTGCTCTGTTACTCTTCTGACTCTCTGTGCATGTGTATCTGTCTGCAATTTTGTTTACTTTGGGTAGTAATACTTTTAAGCAGATCATGAATACTTCCCACTTCTGACTATATCAACATGCAGTAAATTAACTGCATGGCTATTCTTTTGCAAAGTCAAAAATCTGTATGCAGCAAGCATTCAAATTCCATTTACACAATGAAAGGACGGCTGGCTAAATTCAATTTTTGGCTCATAATAAAGACTTATAGATTCCAATCCTATTTCATGTCTTCAGCGGCACACGGTCCTCTACTCACTGGCCCTGCTAAGGATGACAAAATGGAATCTTAATCTAAGTTGACAAAATGTTCTCAACAAATAGATAAACATGCTTTTAATTCAAGTCATCACCTGTAAAAGAATGGGCAGGCTGAGTAGAAAAGCCTGTAGCAGGTTGATAGGAAAAACTTCTATGCTTTTATTCTAATGCATTGTTTTCCTCTTTTTCAATACTAAAGGGAAGTCACCTTGAGATAGTTTCAAATAATCCATGCTTGCTAAAACAAAGGGGCATTACAATCTAATGAAATATCATGAAGTGACATCTACAGTTTGTGACTGAAGAATTCAGTACTTTGTTTATACAAAAAAAAAAGCATGATGGTCAGGTAGCTATTAGGACTCAGTCTGGGTCCAGTTACACTGTGCTTGACACAGACCTGGGCTTATGATTATGGCAGAAGTGGCTTCCATTGCATTTATAGTTTCCATTGGTCCCTGCTGCTGCTGGGTTGCCTCAGTGCTGCTCTTCTACACAGAGCTGCAATGGCCGCTAAGAGGCTATTGTGGTGGATGGGCGATGCCAGAAAGCCACATTCCCTTCCGCTAAAATCCTGTGCAATGAGGGCTGAGAAGGGAGGTATGTAGGGCTGATGGTGATGACTCTACACTATTTGGGGATTGTTCTTACACTTAGAACTATTTAGGCCTCTTCTGTGTCTGATTTGCACTGCTAGAGCAGCACAGAGCAAATTTAGAATGGCACAGGGGATATACTAATAACTCTTTCCCACCAGTTCTGTAAATTCACCAAACAGAACCATACTTCTTTTTTCTTTTTTAAATGAACCAGTAGGGTAATTATCATAAATAAACACAGCATATGTTACTATCATTAGAGCTTAAAGACAGCTGGTGATTTTCAGCTAAGATATATTGGTCCAAATTCTATTTTCAGTTACTGCAGGAATCAGTGGACTTACTCCAGAGAAACAGCAGTGTATTTGAGATCTGAATTTGGTCCAGGCCAGGGGACAAGATGAAGAGAAGGGCAAATCTACAATTCCAAAGAAACCATATTACTCCATTCCAGTAGCACAAAGCTTTTCAGCAATAAAGCACTGGATTTAATTTCAAGAACTGACAATAACACATGATTCAGATCCTGAGTCACAGATGCATAAGGTGAGGGGGATTAAGTAAAATGTACCTGGTGCATTGTAAAATGCCACCTACATTGCTGAACAGTGCTTTAAGCAGAGCTATGTCTGCTAATATATATTTCTGTAAATGTCCACAACATGAGTAACTTACTCAAGTCTTCCTCCTGTTTGTAAATCTTTTCCACTTATCAAGGAACCTGTGGTTTAGAGCACTCAAAGTGACAGTCATTCAAGGGATGATGTAAGGTGACATTTTTATTCAGACTTAATTCTATAAAGAATAAAACCCACCAATTATAATTTGCCCCTTTATAATTCAGAGAGTAAATGGGAATTGGGTACCTAACTGCTATTTGTGCCACCAGAAAGTCTCCCCTTCAGACTTGGGTGAAAAGCCCATTATGATTTTTATATTTTACAATTAACAGTTTTCTTTGTATTATTTCATCAAAAAAAGAGTGCAGCATATATGAATATGGCAGCACACATGCCTTTCCTACTCTATAAATGATGCAGTTTAAATAAACAATTTCCTCTCCATTTGCAGTATTGACTATAATTGTAAGAATCTTTATGGTCCCACTTTTTTCATGTCTTTTCCTATCCACAATAGTCCTGATCTCATGACTGTTGATGTGTCACACAAAGATGTATAATATCTTTGTTATGACAACCAATTGACTATCAAATAGGGGTGTGTGTGTGTGCATGCTCATGCACTATTCACTTTAGGTCAGATTTACAAAGGTATTTAGGTGCCTACGGATCCAGATGGGCACTTTTGAAATTTCCACTCCCATTGATCTATTTAAGCACTTCTGTAAATCTAATTAGGTGCTTATCTGTATATTTAGGTATATAAATAGTTTTGTGAATTTGGTTTTTCTGAACATGCTTTGGGTCAAGTTCTGCTTTCAGTTCCACAAACACAGCTCCACGCCTTGAAATCAAAGGGAGTTACACACTCCCCTACAAAAGTAGAATATGCTTGTTAAGGACAGATGCCATGGTGATGAATGTTGTTCAAATTAAACCTATTAAAGCAAAAACAAAGTTAATTTTAAAAGTAACAATTGAATATACCATTATATAACTTAGAAGGCCTTACACATGTAGGAGATAATTTCTTTCTTAGGTTCTGTCAGGGTTCCTTCCCCACTCTGAACTCTGGGGTACAGATGTGGGGACCCACATGAAAGACCCCCCCCCCAGCTTATTTTTACCAGCTTAAAAACTTAGGTTAAAAACTTTCCCAAGGCACAAATTCCACCTTGCCTTGACCAGTATGCTGCCACCACCAAGTGATTTAGACAAAGAATCAGAGAAAGGACCACTTGGAGTCCTATTCCCCCTTAGCTGTATGTTTATGACAGGTTCTGTAACGGTGCCTCGGTCGGTCACAACTGAGGATGCCAAATTCAGGATGAACTGCTGAGAAATAGGGCAAACACAACCCCAAACTGGTGGTTATTTTTTCATATGACATACCAAACAAGCCACAAAAGTAAACTCCTGTTTCACCACACAGGCTAACAAGAAGTCATAAAAGCAGTTTCCTTGGGAATTTCAGTTCTTATATCACTACCAAAAACACTGGATTCAGAGATGAGTAATTCTTTACAACCAGTCTCATCAAATAAAAGGTTCTCCTCATCCCAAAGAACAAGCCACACATCCAGGTCAATATTTAACCTATCTTACCTAAAAATCATGCTGATGCCAATCCTTTAGTATCTAAAATCTAAAGGTTTATTCACAAAAGAAAGAAAGAAAGGTGAAAGTTAAAAGTGATTAAAGGAATCATACAGTAACTGCAGAGTTCTTGGTTCAGGCTTATAGCAGTGATGGAATAAACTGCTGGCTTAATAAGTCTCTGGTTGCTTCCAAATCATTGGAAGGTCCTCAGTTCCTTGGTTAGAATGCTCCCATTAATATAATTCATAGTCCAGAGGCTTGGGCTGGATAGTGTTTAGAGCAGGATAGAGACAAAATGGAGGTGTTTCCAGGGCCATTTATATCCTCTGCTATATGGCGGGAAACCCATTGTTTCAAACAAAAACCTCAGCATAGATAGTGGAGAGTCACAGGTGACCAGATAGTGTTTGGAGTCACGTTGGCAAGTCACATGTTCATGCCCAATTTCACTCAGTCTTTGCAGGAAGCCATTATCTATATTCCAGACAGCACGTTTGCAGGACAGACCACTCAGTGAAGATGGGCATCTCCCATGACCCATTGTGAGTTAAATGTCCTTTTGATGGGCCACTCAATTTGAATCGCCCCTCCAAGATGTGTTGGCTAACTACCTTATTAGTTATCCCGGGAGCAAACATTTGAAATCTAGGTATAGAGCCAATACTCATATTTTTGTTTTTGAAGTTAATACATGCATACAGATAGCATAATCACAATCAGAAAATCATAACCTTTTCATAGATATCTTACATGCCACATTTTGTACAAGATTTGTTGCAAATATATAATAGTGGTTGCAACAATGATCTATCAGCAGTGGGCAACCTGCGGCCCATGGGCCACACACAGCCTATCAGGGTAATCCACTGGCAGGCCACGAGACAGTTTGTTTACATTGACCGTCCGCAGGCATGGCCACCCGCAGCTCCCAGTGGCTATGGTTTGCCATTCCCAGCCAATGGGAGCTGTGGGAAGGTGGTGGCCAGCATGTCCCTGCGGCCTGCGCTGCTTCCCAGAGCTCCCATTGGCCGGGACCGGCGAACCGCGGCCACTGGGAGCTGTGGGCAGCCATGCCTGTGACGGTCAATGTAAACAAACTGTCTCGCGGCCCACCAGTGGATTACCGGATGGGCCGCAGGTTGCCCACCACTGATCTATATAGTCATATTTTAGTCAGATAACATCACAGGTTCTACTAGTATATTGGCTTCAGCGCTTGGTTTTAGTTTTCCACTTCCATACAGGTTTCAATTCATCAGGAAATGAACTGAGACGAGCAAGCATCTCTAATTCCCATTAGCAGTGTCAATACAAGGTATTTGCTGTATAATCATCTCTGTGCATGTTAATAAACAGCATTTAAGGTCAAAATGTCACCATATAATTATTTTATAAATAGTATCTTTGTTTAGGCTGGGTTTTTTTAATTGGAAGGTGATAGAAATAAAGCTAGAAGCAACGAAAATGCATCAGGACTGTGGCCCTGAGATTCAGAAATAAGTGTGCTTATTTTTTTCTTAAACAGCTGATATTATTATAAAATTACTTCTATAGAATTATGGTGTTTTTGCTTTGTACACAACATTAATAATCTGAAGGAACCCACACTGCTACAGTTGGATTCCATATAAAAACAACTTACTAAGTATGTACCAACATACTTAATAAATATACCATGTACCCTGCTGGGGTTCTGAGACGGGATTCTGATAGCTTCTGCAATAGAAGACAGGGAGGCCCACTAGAGAGTTCCCAGACTATTTAAAGGATTATTACCCAATTCCTATACACTAACATAATCCAGAAAGGAATGAAGTTTCAATGATCCATTTAAATCTGGACTGCTCCCATTCTTGGGGCACTAAATGAGCAGATAAAATGAGATCCCCAAAGACCATTGTGCATTTATTTAGGTAGGATTTATGTTTGTTTTGTTTGTTTTAACAAATAGCTTTAAAGAAGATGCATGCCTAAGTCACCATGAAAGGGAAACTGATATCAGCGAGATTGGGTGTGGTCACTGTGAACAAATATGAAAAAAGACAAGAAAAACGGGTTGGGAATCTACATAAATATTATTCCTTCACATGTGAAAGTACCTCATCTCCATTCTTACTAGAAGTTTTGTTTATAGGTAGCATGGTTTGGAATATAGCCCAAAGACTCATGAAACAATGATTAGCAAAATACCCTATCTAGCCTCAGTGCATTCTCATGCTCAGATAAAGGTTTGGTTCAGAGGTCTGAGCATAGGACTAGGAACTTCCAAATTCTAATCCTAGTTCTAACAGTCAGGCTTTTCTCTCTCTCTCTCTCTCTCTGTGTGTGTATATATATATATATACAGTGTTAGGATCAGGTAGTTGCAAAGATTGTTCAAAACCTGTGCTGTCTCCTGTCTGATACTGAGAACAGCTTGGCTGAAACAAAAAATCTTAGGTCTGGTGCTGCCAGTTTTTAACAGGTCTGGAGAAAGAACAAAAACTATTTGAAGCTGGAAAATATGAGGAGAGCCAAACTAATCTCAAGATGTGGGCACCTCAGAATGCTGGCTAAGAACCCTCCCCATCTGTCCATTAGTTCTACAATAATTATTGTCTTGTAATTTACACAAGTATTTGAGAGAAAAGAGAAAAAAACGGTAATAAATAGTTGGGACAGTGTTAAGTTGAAAATATTCAAGTCAAGGTTATACATTAAACTTGGCTGAACATTAGGGTTTATTTAAATTCTAAATGTCATGATTCTGACATTATTCATCTTAATTACTTTCCCTGACCCCATTTTTTGTGTGTGCAGTACTCAACTTTATGCTCCTTTGCTAAAGGCAGAAAAGTAGATCTGTTCCCAATATGGAAGCCAGCTAACAACTCATTCATGACTGAAGCAGATGCTTCTGTTTTGTAAATTATTTGTGATTTGGACAAAGTGCCTCCCCCTAAGAGGATGAGCTGCAATGGTCAAATTCTAGCCATTCACCCTTCCCCCAGGCCATCAGCATTAGCACTTGAAACACAATACTCAGAAAGTGGACAAAAACTGCGTATATAAAATATATTTTTGGAATCCTTGGCAAGCTGCACCGACAACTACTTAAGGAACAACACACTGACAGTTTGCTGTTTTAATCTGATGGATTGTGGGCATGCGATCCAAAAAATGATTTTTATTTTAGAATATCATCTGTTCTATGGCAGTTTGTCATAACATCAGACAATATAATCTATTGCAATGTAAAAGAAAAACCCTAAAGCTTCTTGTGTTTTGATCAGATACCTTCTTCTATTTCATTAGACTAATACGGGTTATCCTGCCCCATTGTGTGTACTAAACCCAAGGTATCACGCCACAAAAAATCAAATTGGTACTTTTTCAGTGTTTTGAATCATTTCAGAAATGTGGACATTGCTGGAGAATGGTGTATCTTAAAGCACCTAATGCCAGAACAAACTGTCATGTTGATCAGTTACTAAGCAGTACTGTAGAGGCTGTTAAATTTTTTTGGAAGTCCAGAAAGTGATTGGGTTGATTCTGCAAACAGCTAAGACTACAACAGTGATTGTTTTTCAAAACCAACATTCAGTCATGTGAAATTTATTGAACACATTAACTATGGAAAAACAACTGTTGTATAATGCAGTTGATTTCCACCAACTTTTTAAGATTATTTAGATACTTATTTACTTATTCTTCAGATTTATAAAATGCATTCATACATGCCCATCCAGTGCTCTGGGTGCCTAGCTCATAAATTAAAAAGCAGAAATCAAAGGATTGTCCATAATTATGTGCAGCTGAGCTCACTCCCTCTTCCACAGCTTTGGAGAGGAAGGTAAAAAGATGAGCTTTGCAGTGTGCCTGGAAAGTTAACAAATCTGAGCTCCAGTGAACCTAGGGAAGAGAGAGTTCAAATTCAAAGACACCTCTCTGGGAACACCTGGCCAGTAACTCCCTCTTATTAATATTATGGGAGCTCCAACTGGCTCTGCTAATCTCACCTGGGCTCTCTCAGGTAACCATATCCCAGACCATTTAGAGATTTATAGGTTAAAATCAATAACTTAAATTCTACCCAGAAGCTTACTGGAAGCCAGCACAGAGCTCTGGTCTAATGGGTCCCCAATATTTGACTCCAATTAACAAGTGGATTGCAGTACTATTATACACTAGTTTCAGCTTCGGGAAGGTCTCAAGGTGTAAATAATCTAATCTTGAGGTGGAAAAGGCATAGATCATTGTGGCAAGGCTCACATGGGAGAGAAAAGGGTGTACTTTTCTTGCCAGGCACAGATGAAAAAAACCGCAAAATAAAGCAAAGTGAAATAGTAATTATATTCATTATTTAGAACCAACTCCACAACAAAAATGCATTGTAAAGCATTTGAACAATGGTCAGTCTTTAGTTTGTTTATTTTTTATTTATCTTTATTTATCTTAAGTGTTTGATCTGAACACTGAGGTCTGGAAAAAATGCCTTTATAATGAGAGACTTAAGAAATTCCATCTATTTGTTTTTTTCAAGACAGGATTAAGTTGTAAATTGATTATGTTCTACAGGTGCCTGCATGGGAAAGAAACTACTGATAGAAGATGTCTCTTTAGGGTCCTGAGCCTGCAAATATTTATGCAGATACTTAACTTTACAACCATTAATAGTCCATTGAAATCAATAGAACTTCTCGCATAGTAAAGTTAAGCATATGTGTAAGGGTTTTCAGAGCTGAGCAGTAATCTATCAGAAAAAGGCATAATGAGATCCAATGGTTAGAAGCTGAAGCTAGACAAATTCAGATTAGAAATTAGCAATTTTTTAATAATGAGAGTAATTAACCATTGAAATAACTTATCTAGGGACACGGTGGATTCTCCATCACTTGAACTCTTTAAATCAAGACTAGATATCTTTCTGAAAGATATGCTACAGCTCATACAGATGTTTGGGCTTGATACAGAAATTATTGGGTGGGGTTCTATAGCCTGTGTTATACTGGAGGTCAGATTATATTTCATAATGGTTTCTTCTGGCCTTAAAATCTGTCAATCTATGGTAATATTCAGCTCTTCCACTACTAAAGAGTGTGAATGATTTAAGTGGAAGTATTTAGTAATCAGTCATCACAACTGGTTTTTCAAATTCAGTCAAAATTCAGTCAGAGCCCTGACATCAGCAGCCTGTTTGCAGCACAATGACCTCACCCTGGCTTCCACCAGCCTGGTTGATCTTGCTGGGTTACACCAACAACCCCTCCAGCCCTGAGTTTCCTCAAAATCATCTCCTCTGCATTGCTCAGCCCTTCTCACTGTAAGTTTGCTGCTCCTTTAAAGAAACAGTACATAGCACCAACCTGTTCATTTGGTTAAGGGTTTTACTCTTCAGTTTGAAGCACTGCACTGAAATGGTTGTGTAACAAAACAAGATTAAGTTTATTGACAGATAACATATTTAAATGACACAAAGTAGAAGGAATTGGGATAGAAAGGGCTACAAGAAAAAGTAAAAATATACTTTTAAGACTAAAACCTAACTTAACAAACTAGAGCCTTTTTTTCAGAGTAGCTTTCTCACCACAGTTGTTCTTGCAGCATCGCTGGTCAGTCCTTAGCCAGGATCCAACACAGAGCTCAAGGCACTTGGTTTCTTGTCTCCTCAGGTGAAGGATGCCAAAATGGCCTTCTCTCTCTCTGCTTATATCCTCAAAGCTTATCTTTATTGTGAAAGTCAGGAAGCCTTCCTGAGGGCTTGCTGAGTCCACCAGAATCTGATGCTATGTTAATTTTTGCAGTCTCCTCCTCTCTTCATGATAGTGAAGTGAATAACTTCCCCACTCACTACTTCAATGGCTTCATTTACCTTTTATGTAAATGTACTTCTATTGTTACTCCTTGCTCAATTGACATTCAAGCAAACAGGACCACATTCCTTTGCATAGGGTGAGGTGCCAAACACATTTGGAGAACATATTTCCAGCACATATTTATAATTTTGCATATATCACCCAGACTAACACAACACAATAATGTTAATGACCAGTAAGTTACTAGTTTGCATATGATACATTGCATAACCCCTTTTAGATACCCATTGTGACAACACTGAATTGAGGTACACTTATCTGGTCAGACCAGTTAAGGCTCACTGCTAAATATCAGGGATCCTCTTGCTCTCTAACATTAGGGTGCTCTTAGGTTCACTCCTCTCCACCAGCGAAGATACAGGATGGCTAGCCATTGGCTGACACAAAGGCAGCAGGTCCAGAACCCTCTTTCTTGTAAAGGGAATCTGCCATTTATATTTTCTTTCCCCTTCCTATGTACAACTTCCATGCCATATTCTTGAAGCGTCTTGCTCCAGCATAACAGCTTGGAGTTGGAGCCTTTGGTTCTGTGCAACCAAACCAATGTAGAGTGGTCAGTCATGACCCTGAATTTCTTGTTAAACTGATAGGGCCTGAGCTGCCTGATTTGCTTACACTATGGCAAAACTTTCTTTTTCTGTGAAAGAATAATAGGGTCATGCCTTTCCACAGCAACAATGAGCAGTAACATAGTACAATGTATGACGATAGAAAATAGGGCTGCTATTGCCTACTGCTGCTCACTTTTTCAATCCGAATAGTTATAATTTCCCATTACAGATTGAATAGTCCTTAAAACAACAGCTGTATGAAGTGAGGATTGGACTTTTCCCACTAGTTGCTGGCTGCCATTTGTTGAGTGCTTGATTTGTTTCTTTCAAAACATGATCAACTGTTTGTTTTGTTGTGGGGGGCACTTTGTTTTCCTTCAGGCTGTCTCTGAGTCGATGACATTGGGGATGGTGGTTAATGAAGACAGATGATGTTCTCAGCCCCAAGGCTACTGTTTTCATTTTTTGATACCAGCCTCACAATCAAGGAATGAGGAACAGAGGGGATCTTTGTGCCTGCAGCAGGGCTTCTGATTTATTCCCCGATGTTCTTTCTTTAAAAGCTCCTGAAAAAGTTTGTTTTTTAAATAAAATGTTTTAGGGATTTAAAGGAGCAATATATCTTGTCAATGAAACGTAAGGACACACATAACCCAGCCAAACCAAAGTCAATGACTATACTCTATTGTTCTTCTTTGTGTGTAGCTGACACTAGTGCTCAGCATACAGAAATGAAAACAATTGTTTTTAATCTTAGCTGGTGTAACTTGATATAGCTCCATTGAACTAAGCGGAGTTACACCTTTTTTTGCCAGCTGCATATTTGGCCATTGTGGGTATGTTGAAAGATGTTCCCTCTCTCTTCACATATTTATTTATTTATTCATTATAAGCTATTTGGGACTGGGACTATTTATGTGTTTGTAGTGACTGGGACATTTAGATATTATTATTAATTAGTTTTGCTGCAATAATGATGGGCCATATATTCAGCTGGTGTAAAGCAGCATAGAACTTTTGAAGTCAGTGGACATGTAGTGATTTATTCCCTCCAAGGTTCTGGCCCAAACGATTGTACACACAGCTCACATGGCATGTTTCTAGTTTAATAAGGAAAGCTCTCTTAGAACCAGGTTTCTAGAGAAAATATTCATATTTATGAGTTTAATTTCCACTTTTGTTAATATTCATTGAAACTTTGCTGTTTTCGTAAATTTTCATGCCCTTAAGCTCATTTGTGAAAATTTCAATGAAAAGCAAACACAAAATAGGATGAAAGTTAATTCATTTACAGTATGAATGTATATTCATGGGAAAATGTTGTATTCACTAATTCTAAATGTTTTATACAATGTAGGGTTTAATAAATGTAGATGGAAAGAATAGAACTTCTATGTAGACATATTTACCTCTTTCTTCTAGCATGGTTTGACTTTTTCTACGGGATGTTTAATCTCTTTCTCCATGAATCTTGAGCTGTGTTCTAATTGCATATAATTAGTTTACCATTGCAATTAGAAACCCGACAAAAAGGTCTCGAACAAAATGGTTGAAATATCTCAGAGAAAAATTGTTTGCTGCTCTGAATCTGAAAGCTTCAAAGTTAAAATTCAAAGATGTAAAAATCTTTGAAGAGAGATTATCTGAGCAATGTGGAAATCATTTTATCTATTAAATCTTCTCCCTATTCCATCGCTGCAAGGATCTTAAAAGTGAGTGCACACACACAACAATGCTTGAAATCATCTACAAGAGGGGAAATCCTGCCCACATGGAAATCAAACTGGCATAAGGTTATAAGGTAGACAGTGCCTAATGGGTTTGGCAAGATCAGGTAGCATTTGGGGGAATATTACAAACGTTTGCTGGTGTGAAATGGAATAGTATATAATAAAAGAAGAAATACTGTAACTGATTCAATACAGTAAAGGCATTTTATTGAAAGTACAAACCTCACTTCAAAGTATATTATGACACTTGAATAATATGTCAACATTCTGGGATCCCTTTATCAAATTATCTTACAGGTTCACATTAAATAGTTTGACTGGGAGTTACATAAAATATCATGTCAACATATTTAATTGCCTAAAACCAATGCTTTAGAACATAGTATGAACAATCGCTGTTACCCCTTAACTGATTGTAAATGAAGTGTGTTAAGATTTGTATGCAATCAGCTAAGCTTACATGGAAATTGATCGCTATGATTCAGGCTACAATGAGACAGTAATTCTAACCAGATACACCATCTTGTTGCTGTTTGCACTGAATTGATCGGGGCTTTATACTGTAGACAGGGAATCTTTTTTATAGATTATGCTAGTCAAAATCTCTATTACAAAATATATATTATGTTTGATACTCTATAAACCTGACAGCAGCATAAAGAGTATACTGACCCTTTAAATACACACTTCTGGATGTTCAGTTTTCCTCATTACTGGCACCATTCATCCATTCTTTGCAGGTTTACCGCTATTTTTCTTCATGATTTTTTTTAAAGATGAGAATGGGCAAACTTTGATGTAATTAGGGTGACCAGACAGTAAGTGTGAAAAATTGGGACAGGTGTGGGGGGGTAATAGGAGTCTATATAAGAAAAAGGCCCAAAAATCCGGACTGTCCCTATAAAATTGGGACATCTGGTCACCCTAGATGTAATTCACAATACAGTATTTACTCTGGCCATTTGAAGAATATATTATTCATGGCTTTCTCCTGGTACAGTAATCCATCAGAAAAACAAACAAACATAATTCATCCTACAAATACTACAGGGGTCGGCAACGTTTGGCACGCGGCTCGCCAGGGAAAGCACCCTGGCAGGCCGGGCCAGTTTATTTACCTGCTGATGTGGCAGGTTTGGCCGATCGCAGCCCCCACTGGCCGCGGTTCGCTGTCCCGGGCCAATGGGGGTGGCGGGAAGCGGCGTAGGCGAGCGATGTGCTGGCCGCGGCTTCCCGCCACCCCCATTGGCCAGGGACGGTGAACCGCGGCCAGTGGGGGCCGCGATCGGCAGAACCTGCCGTGTCAGCAGGTAAATAAACTGGCCTGGCCCGCCAGGGTGCTTACCCTGGCGAGCCGCATGCCAAACGTTGCTGACCCCTGCTACAGACCATTTCCACATCACTTAAATGACTTAAAAAAATAAATAAAGCTTCTTAGAGCAAATAAGAGCACCTTTTAAAAAATATGGTGATGGAAAAACCTATATTGTATTGAATAAGATCTGAGCCAAACTTTTCACCAAAACTGAATGAAATCTTCTGGGAGAAAGAATGTCTTTTTTTTTCTCCTTATGGGGCCATAGCTCTCTCCTGTAATGAAACACAATGCCAGAAAGTTAGAAGAATGTAGTGCTCTGTGAGGGTCAATTCTTGGTATAGCTAATAGTGCCTCAAGAAGCTGCCTTGTTACTATGGCAATTTACCCCACTTAATAAGGGCGTTGCTTTGGTAACCACAGCTTGGTGAGCTCATAGCAAGATTGTAGCATTTAAGTGTGGGCTGCACGGGGTGGGAATGGGGCTTGCGTTGTGTGCCTTTCTGACCCCCTTCCCTATGGAGTGGATCCCATGGTTGTATGCAAGGTTCCACTGCCAAACTCTGGAATGCTTTATACTCCACCCACCACGCTGGCCCAGCTTGCAGCAACATTGATGGCAGTGGCTTCAGCTTCCAGGTACATCTGTTGCTTCTTTGTTATAAACAAGGTAAGCTTTTAGTAGCTATTAAATGATACATTGGGCGGGGGCTGAAAATAACTCTTTTCTGATTTGTTGCCTCAACTGTCAAAAAAGTTACAAGCTGCCACTGCTGGAGAGCGAATTCTCAAAATATCACCAGAGACACCATTTTCACGGTATTTCTATCCTGACTGGAAGAACTCGATATTTTCTGAGAAAAACTCAGTCCTTTGACCCCTTTCTCTAGCCCTGTTTTGCAGCCCTAAGCAGTCCAGATAATTTGGATAATTCTCTCTACCAGGAGAGAAAGTAGGGGAAAAGGTATATAGGGCTCAGAACTCCTAGGGAACCCCTATGGGCTACTTAACAAATAGTTCCACTGGAGGAGAGACTGTATTTTCCTACCTTCTTGTGTTTAAACAAATGTAGATATTGAGAGGTTTGCAATTGACTTCAGTGGAAGGAAGATTGGGCGCTTAGTCTTAGTTTGTGAACCATTTTCTCTGTAATAAAAATCAATGATAGTTTTAAAATATGTATCATAGCTAAAGAGGTGTCTTGCTATATGTTAGGGTCTCTCAAGAAGCTACACTTGCACAAGTGATCTCACAGTATGCAGGATATATACTGTATCTTTCTTTCTTTCCATTATGGTTCCCTCAGTGATGTCCTTACAATCTCCCCTTCTCCAATATGTTTTTTCACCTAGGTTCCTTTTTTTCCTTTGTAGCCTTTTATTTTATTTAAAGTAGATTTAGTAATGTTGTATTACAACACCACGGGTTTGGCTCTGGTGGCTATAGTTTCAAGCTCAACAGAGTGAAAATCAGCTCTGCTACTTGCTTCAGACTGAGTCTCTAAGTACACATAAAGACCAAGGATAGTGACCACACATATATTTACAAGTACAAGGTCTAGTCTGTTTTATCAATTTTATTAAAGTTACAATTATCGTTATGATTACCTAAGTATATAGAAATTCTATAGAGATCTATGCACAAGTTACACGTATAGTAACTCACATCCTATACTCACGTCCTTAATGATATTCTTAAACTCTGATGGCTGCCTTGCCAATTGATCATCAGTAGAGGCATGGTTCCTGCTGGAGTTTCCCATAGGGAGCTCAATTTTCCTAATCTGGACACCCTGTTTTTATAATGCGATTCTGGATTATACCTCATTAGCATTTATGCACATAGTGCACCCTGTAGTTAGGGTATGTGTTAGCAAAATATGACTACCAGGTTTCTTGTAAACAAAAAATTACTCTTACTGTTAATTTTGCGCAATATCACCCATTGGTACATCTTTTCCCATAATTTTGTGGCGTAGGGTCATTCTTTGATCATTCATTTATGTCAAGCATTTCTTAAGCCTAAGGCCTAGTATAACTAAGCTAAAGTCTTACAGGCCTCAGCCTACAGGCCTTGTGTTTCAGCCCTCCTTACTTAGATACCTAATACATAATTATCCCTTCTAACTTCTGATCAATCTTATACTTCTATAATCCTAAATTTTAATCTATTTAGCATGCAATTATTATATATGACATAGCATATTAGTTACTCATAACATCACATAATAAATTAACAATCAGCTAAAATCATTGGGTGCACCTTTGTTTATCCCATCCCTTTCCCCCTTTCTATTTTTATAGCAGAATGTGGATCCGGTAATTGTAAAGCTTGAGATGAACTTTGGAAACTAGGATACTTGAGTGGGTTTGAAATTAGGCACAATGAGTTAACCCATCCTATTAGTGCTGAAACTAAGTCAAGGTTCCAGAAAATTCCTCTCATTGAAAAATCAGAGTTCAGCTATATTATTTCAATAGATAAGGCTGGAAAAGGGTTGTGAACTCAGCGGAGTTCTGCTTGCATGAGAACTGCATCAGCAGGGAATAATAGCAGTTGGAAAGGGGTCACTGAGTGCTCAGCTTTGCCTAATGTATTCTACTTCAGATTATAAATAGAACAATTACGGTTTGAACTGGTTGAATCAGTATCGTCAATTACACAATTGGGGATTTTTGTTGGACGGGGAAAGATCATAGTAGACATCCTTGAGTGAAACCCAGCCTTTTCTTACTTAATCAGAATTAATTTTAGCTGAATTCTGATTTTTGTTGATTTGTTGTGTTTTCTTTTATTAACAAACACACAAGAGCTGAAGTCACGAATAACATTTATTTGGGATCCAAAAATGGGTAAGCAGTCTAAGAAGTTTCTTCACTCAGAACTGATTAGTTTGTGCAATCACAGATATTTAGACTGAAAATACAGTTCAATCCAAGTGAAACCACAGCCAAGTTCATGGATTTATTTTTAATGCCTTCTATTTTCTTTCAGCTCAGCTCCTGTGTAAATATGCAAAATCCATACTAGTTTTCAATGGTTTTTAATGTAACAATCTATTTTATATAATTGTGACATCCCCCCCCCACCCCACCCCAGATTGTACCATTGACTTGTGAAATCTGACAGAGTTTCCCTGTAGGGCCACAGAATTCATGTAACTTACAGTTCCATATACAACATTGACTTTAAGGTACAAATGGCCCCAAAACCTGGAGTACTGATTTTGATTCCAAGTGTCACAGCAATGCGAGCCACACTTCTCTAAAAATAGCCAAGTGAGATTGGGAAAGGTCCTCAGAGATCTTTTGAGCAAATGAAAATTTGAGGAATTTTTCCACATGGGAATGAGAGGTTGAGGAGAAGCAAACCTGAAATCTAGGAAAGTCAGGCAGGAGGAGAACAAGATCCTTATCAGGACAGGGGGACTATTTGATTGTGTCCTCAACAGAAGACATACATGTCTGAGACAACATGGTGGAAAATGCAAGTGGATGTGGGGAAAATTCCTGCCACAGTGGCTATATACCCTCATCCTTTCACAGAGAGAGCTCCATCTTATAGCTGCTTTGTTCGCCCAGTTTCTTGCTCCACCACTGGAATCCCTTAGCCTTGTTAATAGCCACCAAAGTTAATTCATAAAAAAGTATTTGTTAGCTGGTTTATAGACAGTGGGGCCTAAGTCTTGTTTCTGTGAATTGTGTCTTAAGAGACATAAAGAATGAAAATGATGGGGTCCTGTTGGGAGCATTCCTGTGCATATCAAATAGTGCTGGACAGAAAACTGGAATAATAAATCCAAAAAATATTTTCTATTTTTCAGCTAACTCTTGTTTTGGCAAAAACTTTTCCATCAGTTCTACTATTAACCCTTCAAGTAATGAAGTATTTAGAAGTTCTACTTCAGTTGTTGCTTACAGCCCTTTCTTAAAGACCTTTGTGAGACTGCTCAATGGTTCTTAATTTTTGACACTTAGACACCATTGTAATTGATGCTTTAGAAATACAGTAGCTATGTAGGTAGATAAAACTATACTTAACAAGTTTAAAACAAAATAGCACTGAAGGGCATTGAAAGAAAGTGTTCAAATCCTTAGAGAAATCTGCACAAGCATTCAAATGGCACACTTACGAATTCTGGAGCAGCCTCTTTTTGGATTCTCTCATTCTTCACTGCAGTTCAGCATTAACCTGACTCCCAGAAGGAAACAAAGGCAATTATCAAAGCTGAGACTGATGAGGTGCTTGAATGAAAGATCAATACAGTATCTATATTTGGCTGCCATGAGTGACAACTTCAAAATAAAGAGATGGGCATGGTGGGCATAATTAGGCTTAAGCACAATAAATTGTGACAGACTATTTACTAATGGCATTGGGGGAAAAGAATTTTGCTCCAATCTTCTTCTCCTACAGAAAAGGGCAGTTCTGATCAGTAGCTCTCATGATTGCTACTATGCTGAAGTCTGTTTTGCAGCAATTTTCAACAAATTTAAAAGGTGAAATATAAAGAGAAGATACATGATAGGCTTTTACTGATGCGGTGACATTTCATTGATAATTGTCAACCTTTGGAAATAGGAAAATTTGAGACAAATTAACTATATATTAAGCAGCAATACCCATAAAGGGGCTTTTTGAGAGGAAACATCAGCATGTCTTTATGCTTCCTCGATTTACAAGTCTTTCATCTTGGCTTTATCTAGTTCAGGGACACAGAACAATTTAAAAGAGACTTTCTCATTCCACTGACAATATTACTACCGTTCTTTCTCATATATTACCCTCATTTATGTCAGCTTTGATTTTCTAATGAAACTATTGGCCATTTTAGCTCATGCAATAAGATTCCCTTAAAGCACAATAAATATGCTATAATCACATCCAAGTTCATCTGTAGTCTTTGATTGATCTTAGTCAGGATTTGCTAATGATAGATTATTTAATTTCCATTATGCCTATTCCTCATAAAATCTGAATCCCAGCCAGCAAAACAGTGTCACATTTAATTGTGAGTAGACAGTTAGGATAGTAAGTTAGTGAAACTAAGATACCAAAACAAAATGGGGACCAAATCCACCAAAACTCCACAACCTATCTGAAAAATGTCAGCCCACCAAACATAAATTTTCTTCCAACTACCCTCTCACCATCCTGCCTGTAAAATTCTCCAGTCTTCCATATCTCAATGAATTAGTTAATCTTTCTCATGGCTCCCTGGATAGATTCTTTGTTTTCCCTCTGACTTGTTGCTGCTTTGACCTACCTCAAGCTAATTTCATGCTGTTCTTTTTTTAAATAAAAAAGAGGTGGGCATAGAAGTGGATGGAATAGAAGAGCTGGAAAGGCCCGATTTGAAAGAGGAAACTAAGGATACTTGGTGCACTGGAAAAGGGAGTTTGTGGTCTCGAGGTCATAGAGTTGTTTTGTTTTGTTAAAACTTAACCACTCTGGCTGCTCAGTCTCTGCTGCTTCCTCACAAGCTCTCTGCAGGCCTGTATCCAGATGCTACTGCTGTAGTTCTTGCCAGCAAGAGCTTCCTCCCCTGTTTGGCTGTCTACTTATTACCCAACTGACAGGCTGCTTCTTGCTGTTGCTGCTGGATCCCATGAGAGCTAACGAGGTTTATCAGATAGCAACTGTGAAAAAACGGGTTGGGGGTGGGGTGTAATAGGTGCCTATATAAGAAAAACTCCCAAAAAACGGGACTGTCCCTTTAAAAATGGGACATCTGGTCACCCTAGAGCTAACTCTCATCCTGGAACAGACCATTTTTAAAAGGTTTTTACCCAGCTCATGTCATTGCACAAGACAGGTCACTCTATTTTTTTCTTCATCCTTCTGCTGACTTAAGACCCTCTGATGGTAGAGAGAGAAAAGCAATGGAATAATTGCTTTGCAGATTCGCCGCAGTGTCAAATTAGGCATAATCACAATTGAATAAGGGAGAATCTATTCAGTCGGGGTGGGGTTGGACATTTTATGTTGAAATGCAAAACACACATTAAATCAGTTGGACTTTTTCTTTCAGTGTTTTCACTAATACTATATGTTTATCACAAACTACATTTTATCTCTCACGGCTAGCAAATATAGAATCACGTTGTTTACTTTGTTCTGTATTAACAAACACTGTAGCTTCTTATCTAACTATTTTTGGTCCCTTTGACCGCAGTATCAGAACACGTCCATAATATCTCAACTTTAGATTGCTTATTGCAGCTCAGAGCTGTTTTCTATGGGAAAATTACATTTTAAAAATGTGACTGAACTGCACAGTTTAGGAGTTAAAATTAGCTGTGGCCACATTCGTCCTTATTCGCTGTTGCCCTGCATCTCGTGTAATCATTTATACAAGTTGGAGGTGAGCATAAAATATGATCAGTTGTGACGTGGTAGCATTTTATACTATTTTTGCATTCATTGTTACCCAAAGTGCCGGTTAACCGGGAATCAGACACATTCTCTGCAAAAAAAAAAAACCTTCACTTTAATGCATTACTCATTTTCCACTCTTACGCATTTCTAACTTTGTAAAAAATTTCTCACATTCTATCACATTAGTGTTTGTTTTTTTCCAGTGCTGTTTAAACAAAGGTGTTTCTAATGGAGTCGCACAGGGGATAGTTTCTTGGCCCTATGCTACTTAATAATTTTATTAATGACCTGGAAGAAAAAATAAAATCATCACTGATGTGTGCAAATGATACAAAAATTGAGGAAGAGGTAAATAATGAAGAGAACAGGTCACTGATACAGAGTGAATTGGTTCACTTATTACACTGGGCACAAGCAAATAATATGCTTTTTAATATAGTTAAATTTAAATATATATATCTAGGAACAAAGAATGTAGGCCATACTTCATGAAAGAGGAATCTATCCTGGGACGCAGTAACTCTGAAAATGTTGAGGGTTGTGGTGAATAATCAGCTAAACATGAGTTCCCATTGCAATGCTCTGGCCAAAAGGGATAGTGCAATCCTTAGGTGCATAAACAGGGGAATCTTGAGCCAGAGTTGAGAGGTTATTTTATATCTTTGTATCTGGCACTGGTGCAACTGATCCTGGAATACTGTGTTCAGTTCTGGTGTCTACAGTTCAATAAATATGTTAATAAATTAGAGAGGGTTCAGAGAAGAGTGGAAAGAATGATTAAAGGATTAGAAAACCTACCTTATAGCGATAGACTGAAGGAATTCAATCATTTAGCTTAACAAAGAGAAGGTTAAGGGGTGACTTGATTATAGTATATCTAAGTACTTATAGGGGGAAGAAATACTTGATACTGGGTTCTACCAGAGAAAGGTGTAGCACAATGCAATGGCTGGAAGTAGAAGCTAGACAAATTCAAACTTGAAAAGCAGTGTACATTTTTAACAGTGAGGGTAATTAACCATTGGAACGATTTACCAAGGGTCGTGGTGGATTCTTCATCACTGGCCATTTTTAAACCGAGATTAGATGGTTTTCTAAAAGATCTGCTTTAGGAATTGTTTTGGGGATTTTTGTTTTATGCAAGAGGTCAGACTAGGTGATTACAGACTAGGTGATCCTTTCTGTCCTTGGAGTCTATTAATCTATCTGAATTGAGTTACTGTGATTCATAGCTGCAGGTAGACTTATAGGTAAGTGTGTTATGAAATAAGAGTCAAGTGTTGACATACAGCTTCTTTTCATAGCTCCAATGAGACACAAAATATTAAAAATATAAGCTATTATGTATATACACTGAAGCATCTTAACTATTCAATTCTTTAACATATACTGCAGTAAGCTTGGTCATGAGTCATTACAAATTTTTTAATGCATAATTGTCTTAGGGAATAATTGTTAAATTATGAATTTTACACTTTAAGCCAATAGATTTCCTCTCATGTACATATGAAAATGTCAGAGATGTTGGACTAATCTATTTTAGGTCTCTGACTGCATAATGATGCCTCTCTTGGTTATGTAACTCTGCCCAATATTGAGTTAGGATATTTTATTTTAATATGAGGGTTTCCAGCTAATCAGTTACAATCATTGTCTATGTGCCTTTGATATTTGTTTGGTTTTTATTTACATTTCTGAGATGGAATTTTGTATTAATGAGGGATAAAGTATGCAAACAATGAGGTCTGTATTTCTCCTCAGGCCAGGTGCAATCTAAGTAGCTGCATCACAAGTTACTCTACACTGGTTCACTTCACATTCTGACCTTTGAGTTCCTATCTTCTCTAGAGGGCAAGACGTTTTACAGTAAATATGCTGGTGAACATTTCAGGATTGTGCAATTGGCAGTGTGGAGTTTTTCTTCTTTTTGAAAAGGATATTTCTTAGAGTGGTATCTGCGATAATGCTCAACTTACTAAATAGCTCTGGAAAAGCTGCCATCAAGGTGTTGTAGAAGAGGATTCAAATTGATACCAGGTAGAAAAGAAGACCAATACGTTCCTTTATAACTATTTGGGGAGTTCTTAATAGAAATAGTTGGATGGGTTTTTCTTTAGAAGAAGCTTCTGCATCCCGGTCAAGTTTTAATGATCCTATGATGTCAAGAAGGAAATACATTTGCCAGGCGTTATATAGAGTGCAGAAGTAAAGTAGTTTTAGCCAATTGCGTTCAATTTGGGGAGAATTTAATCATAAAAATAGTTATTAGTTTACATAGCACTTTAGTTCACAGGTCTCAATAATGGGTACAAGAATTGTACAAGAACTGTGATCTCAATTTTACAAATCTTAAAACCTTTGATCTTGCATGGGGAAGTGATTTACCCAAGGTCACACAGTGAGCTGGGAATAGATGCCAAACCTTCTGTCTCAAATTCTGGTCACACTTCCACTGGGCCACATTTCCTTTCTTTAAGATATCAGATAAAGCTACTGTTTTAAAAGCAGTATTGAGCACATATTGAGCATTTTCTCAATGCACTGATGCCTTTCTTTCATTAACTAGATATAGGGACCAGGTAGTAGCAAGATGTTGGCGAGCAATAAGATGTCAGAGGGGAAGAGCATCCAAACTGTGCAGTCATGCTGTCAACTGTGACTTTAAATAGAAGAGGTAAAAGCTAGCTTTTTTTAATATTTCTGAGACATTCTTTGACCACTATTCTGCCATTACTCATGTACAGCAAACCCCACGTTGACTTGGATTCATTCTCAGAATTCTCATATTTTTCTAATCCACTCTTCATTCTTGCTGATTCACCACACAAATGAATTAAAACACATATTAGGGAAGAGCAATGCAATGTGGATAAAATCAAGAGTTTGTTGAACATTCTAGAGGGTCAAATACTGGTTAATTTTTTTTTTTTTTTTTTTTTTGCAACCTTAAGTACTTCTCGGTTCTGGCCAAAACCAGAAATGGAAATACCAACATTCTATATATCTAGGTGTTTACCATGCTGTGTACGCACCATGGTGGAGGCATATCACCAAAAGTTTCCTTATTATTTGAAGGGCAAATATATAGTGAAAAGGACCTTTAGGTCCCAATCAGGAAAGGTGCTGAGCACCCTCTGCTCCCTTTGATCTCCGTAATATGGTAAGGTAAAGATGGGATGTAGTGGTGGAATCTTCATTGGCAACTATAATGGGGGAATAATACCAGTATGAATTTCATAATCATTATCTCATGGTGGGATGACTGATTCATTCCTATTAAAGATGAAGGCTGAAGAGTGAAATCTTGTGTATCTATGCAAATTATGCAGTGTCTTAATTTGCATTTTGAATATTCATTTCATTGTTTTATAAATGACAGCAAATATCTTGATTAACAGAATACAAGACTGATAAGGCTGCAGCATGGAAATAGCTTTAGGAACATAGCTAGTCAATCAGTAGTGTAGCAATTCCTACGTGCCTAGTTCTGTCTGTTCCTTGTCATTGGCTGAAGGGAATCTGACCTTTGCTCTGGACATTGATTCCTAGTTACTGCCCAGTCCCGGAAGCCAGGGAGACATGGCTGGAGTATTGCCCAATATCACACCAGCCATTGCTCCAAGTCAATGGTCATAGGTGAGTTGGGCGACTATGCTCCAGGCTTTGGGCCTGATCCAACTCACATTAAAGCCAATAGAAAGATTGTCATTAAAGGCAGTTAGATCATATCCGTTCACTCCAGTTTTAGAATCCTCTAACCATAGAGATACAGCCTAGAGTGTCTCAGATCTTGCTATCAGGCAATTCATGCTCGTAAGCAGGAGCTGTGCAGAAAATAGCTAAAAACGAGAGTTACCTGGCTAAAGGTGGAACTGTAAATGTCTGCTGATTGAAGTTTCATTTTCATGCTTGAACCCCTCAAGAAAAAAAACATTAAAAAATCACAGAAATTGTGACTGTGGCTTCTGTCATCACTGTGATATACCCTACGAGGAATACAAAAATGTCCCCCCAGATCAATAGACTGAAAGACAGTAATTGTCTCTATAGGGTTATACAGATATATCTAGCACAAGGAAGTAGTACATACAGAAACGTTTAGTTTACATATGACCACTACAGTTTAATCCAGACAACTTTGCCTCTCTAACCCAAATAACCTACCATAAATAATGGCCAAAAAGTGAAAAATGCTCTGTAAAATTATCCATAGGAAATAACTAACATCTAAGAAAGTGTATCTTTCTACCCTCCCATATCTCAGGAAACATTTGAGTTAATTCATTTGAAACACTTCAGAAACATTCACTATTGGTCTGATATGTAGAATGGAAAGTTTCATCCCTCTGCCCCCCCAAAAAAATTATTTCTGAAAGTTTCAGTGTAAACAACTGAAAATAGAGATTTGAAAAAAAATAACTCTTCAAACTTACACAATTGTAATAATGAAAACCTACAGCATTTACTAGCCACATATGCTATAACAATACAGAAGTTTCTTCATCTTTTTCTTTAAATTATCTATGTTTTGGACCAGAAACCTATAAACTTGAACATATGAATGTTGAGAAGAAGGTAGCCAACAGTCTCTCATAACACAAATCATTTTACTTAATGCTATATGCTAGACCTTAATTATGGAAAACAGTCTCTGGATTAGTAGGGCTGTGAAGGAATGTACCACCCCTTTAAAGGATAGGCTGTAGCCTACAGCTGGGACAACCTGGGATGTAGTCCAGGAGGCCCTGCCCCACCCTGCGGTTGGACTATATAAAGAGAAAGCTGGGGTAGGGTTATTGTTTACTGAAGCCTTAAAAGACCAGCCTAACTAGAGTCTTAGTTTGGGGACTTTATTTTTGAGAACTGAACCAGAGTTCTGAGGCCATTATGAACTGTTTATTTGAATTGCTCCCATCCTGAAGCCTTATTAAAAGAGGATATGATATTTTGTTTGTGAACGTTGGCTTCTTCTTGCCCTGGGCTTTTGAAATTAATGTATTGCTGCCAAGCAGAGGGAATTAAGCTGGTGTGCACACACAGTGCCACACTGGTATTCAAAGGGACATGCATATACAGCCTACACCTTTACCAGGGGATCATGCCAACAGCCAGTCCCCTGCTCTATTCATTCCTATAACTCTGGCTCCGCCTCCAAAAAGTCTTGCCAAGTCCCTTCCAGAAGGAACTTCGGAACTTGAATCCTCAGGTTTCCCAGGTGGGAAACAGCCATCGAGACAGCCATGTCTCCGGTTTATGGGCAGAAGGAGATCTGCCTGAAGAGGGAACAGGAAAGTTGAATTGACTCAAACTGTGAAGTTAATGCTCAAAAGGTATTATCATCATATTAACACACACACACCCCACCCACGTGGACATTCTCATGCAGAGAATAGTGGCATTAGTGTACTTTAACTTAATCCTCTCAAGGATTAAGCTTCAGCAAACTAAGGCCATTTTATTTTTGAGTCAGAGTCCACATGAGGATTTAATGCACTTTAACTTATGTGCTTTAACTTTACAGCTTGAATTAGTCTTAACTCCCCATGTAGACAAGCCCTCTGAATATGTGGTGTTAGCAGAAATGCCACTTTTAGAAACAACTCTTTGGGGAATTATATCCAAGATGCCAGTGACAACTGATTTGAATGCAATTCAATAAATCAAAATAGCTAACCTGTCTGTAGGGTCAACATACAGCTGCAGCTGAGGTTCCTAATATACCCATCTCAGTAATAACAGAAGAACATAAGCCACCTGATGGGGCAGCCTTCACTGGAAGAATACAATCACTTTAGCCTGCCAATAGATTGAAATGCAGATTTCTATGAAGTCCTGCAGAGTCTCCTTTAATGTTCATTAATGAGAACGATGATTTACTTATGAAAGGACTGACTGACTGACAGCTGTCACTCAAATTAATTGAATAATAATAATTAAAAAAAAGAAATTCACCCAATGCCTTTACCATATTGGAGAAACTGCCTCAGGAATAACGTTGACTTCTGAAGTTTGGCCTTAAAGTAAAAATTGGAAAAAAGGGAATGAGTTTCTGGACTACTTATCTACTTCTTTAGCAAAGTCCATGTACTGAAATAAATAAGTTCAAAAAAAGAAGTAAGAGGAAAAATCCCCTCTGGATATGACTTCCATTTTTTATCTGCTAAGTGTTATGAATATGGTTTAGTGTTTAAAGGTATTTTGTTCACTAACAAATGCTTGAATAATGGCAAGTCAGCATGGCTTTCCAGGCCCTTTCTGATAATCCTGACATCATGAAGGGTTTATCTGCTGGAGTAAAGCAAAACATGAGCTGGGATCACTTAAATCTATTTATAGTAAGAGCCATAGCACTTTCATTATTATGGACTTATTTCAGATTTCATAGTATGGATAAAGAGGGGGGAGATTAATTTTACAGGTAATATGCAGTCCCTTTCAGCACAGCTATATTTGCAAGACTGCTCTCTTCAAAGCCAATGGGTGAGGCACCAGGCAATCTTCTGGTGTCAAAGAGGACAGGGAGAGAAGCAAAGCATGGGCAAAAGGGAGAGGGGGAAAGGAGAACCAAAGACATAAACTATTATTTCTTAATATGATGGAGATGTGTAGTATAGCACAGTGTTTCTCAAACTTCTTGATACCAGAGATCAGATTGCTTCCTTCCTTAAACTGTGTCAGAGAGATCTCCAGGACCATCACCGGTCCACGGACCAGTTGGGCTATTGGGCAGGCACTAGAACAGGAGTCCAAAGTAAAGGTGTGAAAATAACTGATTTTTTTGGTTCAGTGGCTGGACCAAAAAACAGTTTAAAAAAACACTATTTCAGGTTAACTTGAAATGATTTTGTTTTTAAATTTTTTGTTGAAATGAAAAAGTTGAAAAAATGTTTTCAGTTGAACAAAATGTTTTGTTTTGAGAATTTTACTTATTTTAATTTTTTTAAAAGCAGCAAAATTCAAAAGAAAAATTAATTTTGAATTAAAAACCAAAATGTTACATTTAAAAAATATCAAAACAAACCTTTGAATTTTTATGAAATATTTTTTCAGCCAAAACAATTTGGTGAATTTTACATGAATTCGCTCAATGTTTTGATTGACCCAAATTTATATATTTTTGGTGAGAAAAGTTTCATCCAAACAGTTGCGCCCAGCTGTAGTCAGGAGACGTGGGTTCCATTTCTGACTATTTCTGACTGATCTGCTATGACATCTTAAGCAAGTCATCTGTGCCTCGGTTTCTCCTCTCCCCCTTCATCTGTCTTGTCTTTTACACTGTGAGCTCTTTGAGTCAGGAACTGTCTCACTATGCATTTGTACTGTTTCTAGCACAGTGAGGTTCCACTCTTGACAACAGCCGCTAGGCACTATAATTTTAATAATACATTATTTCATGACACAAACATTTATGGTTTAGTCTAGTCTGTAAATGTAAATCTAGACATTCCTCCATAAACATTTGTTCCAAAGGTTTTAGCTAACCATGAGTGTACTGGCAATCAATAAACTCCAGTTAAAACAGGATCACAAATTTAGTCTAGATATATCCTTATAGCAGTGTGCAAGTGGTAAAGGATTGGATTTCCACCAAGACTAAAGCACATTAGAAAGATGTGGTGATGAAACTTGTAGATTTGTTTCCTAAGACATGGTTTCCAGCTACCAGTGCTATCAATATGGTTTCTTCAGTAGACACCAATTCTCTTTAAAAGAAAATATCTCAAAAGGAATAACTTAACTTCCAATAATGTTACTATTAACCTGAATTACTCCATGGTGATTGAAACATTCAACAAACAATATTAATTGCTTTAATTACCTTCCTTGATTACTTGTTGGGTGATGTGTTTAGCTGTTTTTTTTTTTTTTTTATTTGCTTAAAGCTGTCACATGGACTAGCTATGTCCTGCTCCTTCTCTTCGTTTTTTTATATCTGTTTCTCTTTAATGAGACAAGTTTTTCTGGGTCTGTGACTTTCAGTTTGAAAAATTCATTCTGAATACAGTACAATTAGAATTTGTCATCATCCTATTGCAGGAAAAAAACTCTCCCGTTCATTCCTCGTCAATTGCAGTTTTGAAGATGTTTATCATGTTTGCCTTCCCTTTGTCTCTTTTATAATTTTTTTAAGACATGAACATGATTATTGTATACAGATCCCAGTGCAACAAGTGAGAGTAAAACAGAAGACAGTGCCACTCCTTTCTCTAATTTATATTCCAGTTCTGTTTTACCATAGCTCTGATTCTGATTTTCATTTTCTTTCTGCATGACAGCAGTACCCTGGAGTGAAGTTTGTGGATTTTCAGCAGTAACTCCCAAATCCCTACTCTGGTCAGCATGCTGCAGCGCCACCCTCTCTAGTATATCTGTTTTTTTCTTGGGGGGAGAAGGGTTAGTGGTTTTGGTTGTTTTGCTAAAAGGATCCTACATTTTATCTGCATTGAACTGCTGTTGTCATCCTATAAGCCTATGTAGTAAAACGATACTATAATCCACTTTGAATCACATATAAATCCTCATTAATTGTGACTATCACTTTAATAGCATCAGACTACTGCGCACAATGATATTTTTGCTAAAAACCATTACCCACGTCATGTGAATAGAGTCAGCTGCTATCCCTGCTGCCCTCATTTTTTTTTCTGGTTGAAAATTTTACTTTATTTAACATCTTTCCTCTTCTGTTCTTAACTAATTTCCTAGGAATGGTAAAATTTCAGCTCTGACTGCTGAGGCATAACTCCAGAGGGCTAAAGCTGATTATCCTAAATGGGGGCTGCATCTTCCCATTAGATCCACTCTGGGTAGATATCAGCTAAGCAACAGATACAATGGGTACAATACAGAAATGTAACTTCTCCGCATGCTTTTTTTCTCTCCAGACTGGGGGCTTCCAAATGCTGCTTGCAATATAGCTGTATTGGCCCCAGTTACAGAGATGCCAAAAGGGGTGTGATCTGCCGGAAAAGGGGCAGCATCTTGGATCACTGCACCACCATGGAGATTCTCCCTCCTCAACATTAAATGAAAATGAAGGCCATATCATATGAAAATATAGATGACTAAACCTTAAAGCTTTGAGATAAACATATACCTCCTTAGGTTTCTTTATTGAAGGATTGGAGGCAATTCATCCTTCCAGTCTCTGCAGCAGGAGCCCTGCCAGTATCTCACTCTTCTCCCCGAAACAAGACTTTTCCACATCCCTAGTACCCGCCACTTTCCCACCCCTCCAAGTGCACCAAATGCTGATACTTTTCAGAGTAGCAGCCGTGTTAGTCTGTATCCGCAAAAAGAACAGGAGTACTTGTGGCACCTTAGAGACTAACACATTTATTAGAGCATAAGCTTTCGTGGACTACAGCCCACTTCTTCGAATGCATATAGAGTGGAATAAATATTGAGGAGATATATATTCACACATACAGAGAGCATTAACAGGTGGGAGTTGTCTTACCAACTCTGAGAGGCCAATTAAGTAAGAGAAAAAAAAACTTTTGAAGTGATAATCAAGATAGCCCAGTACAGACAGTTTGATAAGAAGTGTGAAAATACTTACAAGGGGAGATAGATTCAATGTTTGTAATGGTTCAGCCATTCCCAGTCCTTTTTTTCCCCTCTCTTACTTAATTCTGTTCTTTTTGTAAATGCTGATACTGTATCTCCTCTTTGCTGCATGGCTATGCTTCCCTCTCTCAGACATGCCAGTTACTCAATACCTCTAGGGTATGTTTACATACCAAAAGCTGTGCACAGCCTAGCCTACACAATGGAGGGATGTTGGAAACAATGAAACACTTTTGCTTTTCACAATCACTTTCTGTGAAAACAAAAGGCAGTGTTCAATAGAGATAAGTAGCCAACAGAGGATGAGGGGCTATAGCCACTTGTCTATTCCTTTCTATGCTTTACCTGCTTATTTTAATATATCCAGGATGGCTAAACATGTTTTGTCATTTAGGCCATACAGAGTCATTACAAGTCAAAAGCTCTGGGGCAAAGCTGTCCCTGGACTGCTGCTCCCTAAATCTGATGCATCCTCCCTTGGGCCACAAACTTTATGCTCAAGCCCTTTGTGGCTTTTAGTCCAATAGTCCCTTATGGCACAAAGCAATCTATCATTTCAGCTTTGTTTCAAGCCTACCTCTTGCCTCTGTCCCTAATAAATCTTGGCCACGGTAAAAGCAAAACAGAAACAGGTAACTGCAAGAACCAGTTGATGCACAGAAAGAACACACATGGAATTGCAGCTGTAGTACACAGTACTGCACTAGTTTGCATTAGGCACTGAGAGGCTGCAATTAGGCCACCACTTAATGTGGAAAGGAAAGTCTGAGTGGAGAAGGAAAGGAGAGGGTCATTAGGTTTTAGGGAGAGATCAGGCAAAATAATACAAAGGTAACTGGGAGATAGTGAGGCAGATTACAGAGTCAAACCTATGTTATTTAATTGAAATATTTGTTCAGGGTCGAAATCTTCAATGGGAGTTGAACACCTAACTCCTGTAGGTACCTTTGAAAATGTCACCCTTTAACTGTGGGGAAGGGCATGAACAGATTTTAGCATTACTCAGATGTATGCATTTTCAATGAATGTTCCATTACATAGGTTCATTTAAGAACATGGACACAGCAGAGACTACTGAGTCACTCCTGCAGGTGCAAGGGTTTGCAGTCTACACAACCATATGTATTCCCAGCAAGTCATAGGTTTACTGTAGCTGGGTAGATAAAATGTGATTGAAAGGTGTATCAGTACTGAGAGTCTGAGATGCTTTTGTGTTCATAGCTGTATAACAAGTCATGTTTAGGTATAAATCCCTCCTGGGTAAAAATGAACAGCAACTTTTTCAGTATTTGAGTTTAGAAAATTTAGCCTCAGAGAAACTTGTACTCTACCATCTCTAGTAGATAGACAATTACAATGTGACTATTGAGCACTGACCAGTGTCTCTGGTCCTTACACAGTAGCAGGAGGAGAGTTCAAAGGGAACAGGAAGGAGGCCAATGCTGGCCTATGTTGCTGAGCTAGTCTAATGCACCAGGGGCCTATTGAGGTCAATGTGATTCTTTCTATTGACATCAATGGGCTGCGGATCTGGCCACAGAAAAGTAGTCTCACCATCCCAGTGGATGGTGAAGCTGATACACTGCATCTGTGAATTTGGGAAAAGATCTCTGGAGGCCTCTATACTTTTCAGTTCTACTTCTTTAGTTTGGCTGCAAACCCAAAATTTTCCCCTGCTTTCTCTGTTGTTTACAAGGGACTGTGGACCAGCAAGACTCTCCCTTCAACTTATTCAAAACTGCTGTTCCTCTGTATGGATTTGGTTGTTTCAATTTTCTGGCCAACCGCTAAGGCAATGTTTAAGTAAATGCAAGTCAGGAGGAAAGCAACTTGTTAATTGGGGAGAAAAGTGAATTATATATCCCAGATCTACAAAGCATATTCATTATTTGAATACAAGGCTTAGCATGATTTTGCTATATTTAGACTTGTACTTCAAAATCCCTCCTCTCCACCCCCTGCACTTTTATTTAAATATGCAGCACATAATTACGGATATAACCCAAAGGACATGGAGTCCGGTGGCACCTTAAAGACTAACAGATTTATTTGGGCATAAGCTTTCTTGATTAAAAACCTCACTTCTTCAGATGCATGGAGTGAAAATTACAGATGCAGGCATTATATGGTGACACCTGAAGAGAAGGGAGTTACCTTACAAGTGGAGAACAAGTGTTGACAGGGCCAATTCAATCAGGGTGGGTATAGTCCACTCCCAATAATAAATGAGGAGGTGTCAATTCCAGGAGAGGTAAACCTGCTTTTGTAATGAGCCAGCCACTCCCAGTCCCTATTCCATCCCAAATTAATGGTGTTAAATTTGCAAATAAATTTTAGTCCTGCTGTTTCTCTTTGAAGTCTGTTTCTGAAGTTATTTTGTTCAAGTATGGCTACTTTTAAATCTGTTATAGAATGTCCAGGAAGATTGAAGTGTTCTCGTACTGGCTTTTGTGTGTTACCATTCCTGATGTCCAATTTGTGTCCATTTATTCTTTTATGTAGGGACTGTTCGGTTTGGCCAGTGTACATGGCAGAGGGCATTGCTGGCACATGATGGCATATATCACATTAGTAGATGTGCAGGTTAATGAGCCCTTGATGGTGTGGCTGATGTGGTTGGGTCCTCTGATGGCATCGCTAGAGTAGATATGGGGACAGAATAGGCAACAAGGTTTGCCACATGGATTGGTTCCTGGGTTAGTGTTTCTGTGGTGTGGTGTGTAGTTGCTGGTGTGTATTTGCTTCAGGTTGTGGGGCTGTCTGTAAGTGAGGACTGGCCTGCCTCCTAAGGTCTGTGAGAGTGAGGGATCATTTTCCAGGATAGGTTGTAGATCTTTGATAATGTGCTGGAAAGGTTTTAGCTGGGGGCTGTACGTGATGGCCAGTGGTGTTCTGTTATTTTCCTTGTTGGGCCTGTCCTGTAGTAGGTGATTTCTGGGTACTTGTCTCGCTCTGTCAATCTGTTTCCTCACTTCCCCAGATGAGTATTGTAGTTTTAAGAATGTTTGCTAAAGATCTTGTAGGTGTTTGTCTTAAAATAGTTTTAGCACATTTTCTGTATTATATTAGTCATAAAAAGAGCTCTGTTTTTAAAAGTAGTTCATACATATCCATGTTCCATCATTTCCTGACAATAGTTACAGCCAATGAAAGGGAAATCTTGTTCTCTGTGAATTGCGATAGGATTTTACTTCACACTTGCTGTGCAGTTCCCTCATGGTATTCTTTTCTAAAGACTCCAGGGCAACTGGTTGTATTTAGTAATTTCCTGCATCAGTAGTTTTGCCTTTTGGACCCCAAAATTGATTTTCTGCATCTTAGCATGTCTTTATGAGTGTGCCCCTTGACCTATTGCACAGTGCTTCTATATCATGAGAAATTTCCCAAAATCTGGGAATTTTTAACAGCATGTGCCCTGCAGTTTCCCAATTTGCTCTGCAATTTCCCAAAGTGAAACATTTTACTCAAAAATTCCCAGATTTGGGGAAATTTCCCAGGCTATAGAAGCACTGGCTAGTGCCAAAATTTTCCCAAACTGGTAAACCAGATTTGGGAAATTTTTAGCGTTAGGTTGGGAAAAGTTGGGAGCACGATATAGAAGCACTGCTATTGCATTACAGTGGCCAATGGCATGAGCAGCAGAGGATGTGTAATGTAGACAGAAGCTTTTTGGTCATCAGAAGTGGCAGATTAAGGAATATCCGCATGAGTGCAGCAAACTGAGACAGATCATGTGTAGTAAACTACAGTATGAAAACATTTTAATTATGCATTTTCAACATTGGGACGTTTACCTAAAGTGCAGGTAAATTCTAAAACTGGTGTGGTTTCTGAACTAATGGAAACTTCCTGAACAAAGAGGAAGTTTCCATTAGTTTGAACTGCCTATGCACTTATTGATTTCAAAGTACCTAAACTTCTTACATTAGACTCCAGCCTCAGATACTGTCAGGCTTTCTCCCATGCCTCCTTACTATGCCTATAAAGAACTCCCCATAAAAAAATTGTTAAGCTACTGTGTTATCTTCTTTTAAATTCCTCTTTAAAACCTATCTGTGTCATAATGCCTGCAACTTACTACAGTCTGCGTTCGTTTGGCTGGTGGCCAGCCATATGACACACCTGACCATTGAGACTACTAATTTATGCAAACACACAGAACTTTATTATTGCTTTTCAGCCATCGGATATGATTTTTTCTGTTTATCGATGTATTATGTCTTTCTTTCTCTCAGTTGCTCAGTGCCTAACAGAAAGTGGCCTGAATCCCTGATGGGGGACTGTAGATATTAAGCAAGAAATAATGATAATATCGGATGCTTGCAAAATACTTTTCATCAGTAGATCTCAAAGCATGTTACAAAGGAGGTCAGTATCATTTTCCTCATTTCACAGCAGGCCCACAGCAGACCTATGACTAGAACGCAGTTTTTCCTGAGTCTCCGTCCAGTGTGCTATCCAAGGGGGCTGCATAATCTGTTATGTCAAGGTAACTGTGATATACATCTTCTTTTAGCTCTGCAAAATTGGGCTGATAGTCTTATGAGAACAAGGTTTCTTTTGAGATTTCTAATGCTTCCTCCTTCAGTTCCAGCCAGAGAGAATGAATATACTTATTCCTACAAATGGACCAAATTCTTTTTTTGCTTACATCTGTGCAAACCTGGAACAACTATATAGTGTTACTCTGGATCCACCCTTATATAAATATGCACCTACTGTTCCTGAAACAGTATGCATGAAACAGAATATTAGTCCTTCTTAGATCATTTTCCAGAAGCATGTGTGAATTTCATTGTAGAAAGGATCTAATGACTGCTTGCATATGTATGATATTAGCCACTGGGAAGAGTGTTACCCAGTGACATTTTATAACCCATAACACAACTGCAAAACTCCATTATCGCCCCTTGTCCCCTTTCCCTCCCTCTGACCCATTTTAAGTGATATTTCCTATTTAAAAAAAAAAGTTTCTCTAAACAAATACAGATGGAGAGGAGGCTAACTATGAGTCAACAATGTAACACTTGCAAAAAAAGCAAACATCATTATGGGATGTATTAGCAGATGTGTTTTAAGCAAGACATGAGAAGTAATTTTTCTATTCTACTCAGCCCTCATAAGGCCTCAGCTGGAATATAGTGTGGAGTTCTGGCCACCACTCTTCAGGAAAGATGTGGACAAATTGGAGAAAGTCCAGAGGAGAGTAGTAAAATTTATTAAAAATCTAGAAAACATGATATATGTGCAAATATTGAAAAAACTGTGTTTATTTAGTCTGGAGAAAAAGAGACCGAGGTTGAATATAAGTCCTCAAGTATGTAAAAGATTGTTAAAAGGAGGAGCGTGATAAATTATTCTTATTATCTACTGATGACAGGACAAGACATAAGGAGTTTAAACTGCAGCAAGGGACATTGTCTGGCTATGCTGAAAAAAGGACAAAAGAGATTTGAATTATAATGCTAGTTAAGCACTAGAAAAAATCGCCTAGGAAGGTTGTGGAACAAACACTAGTCAGTGATGGCCTAGATACTACTTAGTCCTGCCTCGGTTCAAAGAACTGGACTAGATGACCTAGCGAGGTTCCTTCCAGTCTTGTATTTCTATGATTGGACAATTCTATGAAGGATGATCTTGTGGTTAGGGTACTGGATTGGGATTCGAGAATTCTGGGTTCAGTTCACAGTTCTGTCCTATACTTCCTGTATAACTTTGACCAAGTCACTTAATCTTTCTCCATAAAATGAGTATAATTATGTTTCCATTCTCCTATCCTTTGCCCATTGTGATAAACTCAGGACAGACAGCTGCAAGGAGGGGCGGGGGTATAAAACAGTCTCAGAGGTTAAAAGGCCCTCCTCCCTATCAACAGAGGAGTGGTAACTACAGGTCAATCAGGTTCAGCTGAGAAGGCGTTACTAGAGAATCAATTAGGATCAGCTGAGAGGGAGTTACCTGAGGTCAGTTAGGATCAGCTGATTCCAACTAGACCTTTTTAAACCCTGCCCTGTTGGGAGGAGGGGGGAAAGAGAGAGAGAAGGAATCCTGCTGCCAGTAGGTCAGGAGCAGCAAGACAGAGAGCCTCTCCAGGAGGGGAGGCTGCATTCCCTCCAATAAGGGAGAAAAACAAGCTAAAAAGACTGGTGGAGAGAAGAAATGGACTTCCTCCATGCCACCAAGAGGGACTATTTCACCCAAGCCTGTCTCGCCAAGGCAAAAAGCAACGAGGCTGGTGAGCACGAGAAGATGCCTTGCCACACGTTCTGTCAGGAGTGGGATCTGTGAGTGAGACTTTGTGGCAAACCATCTCAGGGCAGGGTAAATCACCCCCCATAAAGAAAAATGGAGGATGTAATGAAGGTGTTGGTGCAGGCCACTACGGACCAACAAGAGCTACCCAGGTGCAGATAGCTACCAAGCAGGAGTCAGTGCGAATACAGCAGAAGACAAATCAACTACTGATGAGTTAGGCGGTTCAGGATCGAGCCACCCTGCATGAGGTTGTGAACCAGCTAAAGGCCCTGACCACTCTGATGCATGGCCCCCATGGAACCCAGCCCCTGCGGGCGAGCAGCTACTTACAGAAGATGACGGTGGACGATGACGTAGAGGCATATCTCCTTGCGTTCAAGAGAACGGCCCAGCGGGAGGCCTGGCCCCAAGACCAGTGGGCCAGTATCCTGGCTCCTTTTCTGTGTGGGGAGGCACAGAAAGTATATTTTGACATGACAACAGAAGCGGCTACAGATTACTCCCAGCTAAAGGCGGAGATTCTGGCGAGGTCTGGCATGATGACAGCTATAAGGGCACAGCAGTTCTACGAGTGGAAATACTGGGACAGTAAAGCGCCGAGGTCCCAGCTGTTTGACCTGATCCATGTAGCCAGGAAGTAGCTGCGCCCTGAGACCCATGGCCCAGAGAAAATTGTGGAAATCATAGTATTGGACAGGTACATGAGAGAGCTACACTGGACATACAAGGATGGGTCAGTCAAAATGATCCTTCCTCCTATGATGAGTTAGTTGCCCTCGTAGAGAGACACCTAGCAGCCCAAGAACTTTCTCGGACCACCGGAGAAGGAAGGCACCAGAATAGGAGGCAAGTCTCTGTACCAAGGGCCCAAGTTTCCATAGCTCCGGGCAGAACTATGGAGGGGAGGAAGGAGGCCAAAGAATGGCCGGAGATCTTGGAGGGACTTGGAGACTGAGGGAGAAAGACTCAGGGGGTAAGGCCTAACAGCCCAAAAAATTGGGGGCTGCCCCGAGCAGGGTACCGATGTTATGCATGTGGAGAAATAGGGCATATAGCTGCCCAATGCCCAAACCTAGAAGAGCCCATGCAATGCGACCTGGTAGATCTAGAAGGACCATGCGACCTAATAAATCTCGTAGGGGTTGCGATGGTCCCTCATAGATATATTAGGCCAGTTAAAATGAATGGCATAGAGACCACCGTGTTAGTAGACTCAGGAAGTGCTATCACGCTGGTCTCGGGAAAGTTGGTCGGGCAAGACCAGCTATCCCGGGCCAAGCGCACAGGAATATCCTGTATACATGGGGATGTCAATTACTACCCGACCATGCCGATAAAAATAGAAGTCCTGGGAAACCCCATTAAGGTGATGGTGGGGGTTGTCCTGAAACTCCCCTATCCAGTCCTCATAGGACGAGACTTCCCAGGGTTTGGCAGTCTACTTCCCGAAGAAGAGTCAGATGAAAGTAATAATCCCAAAAGCAATGGGATGACCTTGATAGTTAGAGCACACACACACACACACACACACGGTCTTCCATGAATTTGCCCAGGATTTATTATCTCCCCCTGGGAAGACCAGGAAGACTCGGTGAGAAAGGAGAGCAGATAAAAGGAAGGGAACGAGAATCTTGGTCCAGAAGCAGAAGCCTATACTTGTAGGAGAAAGAGTTGGCCCAACTGACAAGGGAACTATGCAGGGGGTCGACGAACCAGCAGCCGGACCCAGTTCCCCGGGGACCTCCCTCAAGAAGGAGAGGGAAATAGAACTCCCTGAGTTTGGGCAAATTGGACCTTCACTGGAGAATTTTGGACAGGATCAGGCCAATGATCTGATATATAACAATATTCGCAAAGAAATCGTTGAGGTGAATGGGGTCCCTGTAGAAGGGAGAGCCAAGGGCCCAGGCCTATATTATATAATAAAGAAGAATCTGCTATACAGAGTAGTCCGGGTCCAAGAGGAAGTCATGGAACAGCTCTTAGTACTGCAGAAGCATCAGAGGGTCGTGATGGAGCTAGCCTACAGCCATCTGTTCGGGCAGCATCTAGAGGTAAATAAAACTCTCGATTGAATTCTGCAGAGGTTTTTTTGGCCTGGAATTTGTGCAGCGGTCCGACGATATTGTGCCTCCTGTCTGGAATGCCAATTACATGGCACCCGGCCACGCTTAAGGGCACCTTTGGTACCTCTGCCGATTTTTGAAGTCCCATTTGAGAGAATAGCTATGGACCTAGTACAGCCACTAGAGAAATCAGCCCGAGGCCATCAGCACATACTGGTTGTGCTAGATTATGCTACCCGATACCCCGAGGCCGTTCTCCTACAGAACACTATGTCCAAGACCATAGCTAAGGAATTAATCCAAATTTTTGCTAGAGTGGGAATACCCAAAGAGATCCTGACTGATCAAGGAACCCCCTTTGTATCTAAATTAATGAAAGATTTATGTGCAATGCCCAACATATGGACCATAAGGACATCAGTCTATCATCCGCAGACCGATGGCCTCATTGAACATTTTAATAGAACATTAAATAACATGATTCGAAAGGTGGTGAGCCGGGAAGGGAAGAACTGGGACGCCCTGCTGCCGTACCTAATGTTCACTATAAGGGAGGTTCCTCAGACTTCAACTGGATTTTCCCCCATTCGAGCTGTTATATGGTCACCCCCGTGGCATACTGGACATTGCCAAAGATGGTTGGGAAGAACAGCCAAACCCAGGGAGAAACATCATCGAGCATGTGTTGCAGATGAAAGACAGGATAGCCCATGTCGCTCCCATAGTGCGGGAACACATGGAGAGGGTGCAAGGGGCCCAACAAACATATTACAATCACCAAGCGACGATCCAAAAATTCCAGGTGGGAGATTGGGTAATGGTGCTCATACCCACAGAAGAGAGCAAGCTCCTGGCCAGATGGCAGGGGCCATACAAGATAAATGGAGAGGTCGACTATAAGCCTGGTCGCCGGAAGCTGGAACAAATCTATCATATAAACCTTTTGAAACCTTGGCAAGACAGAGACACTCATGTGGTCACTCTAGGATCACCTCCCCCCGAAAACAACCGGCCTGGCCAAGTGGGAATATCCCCAGAATTGATCCCGACTAATGAATTGAAGTGATCAACATGATCAAATGCAACTAGAATGTATTCTCAGAAAAGCCAGGCAGGACTACTGAGGTTCACCATCACATTCTCACAGAGCCTAGAGTGAAGGTGAATGTCAAGCCATACCAGATCCCGGAGGCGAAAAGGGAAGAGATCAAGACAGAAGTCAGGAAAATGCTGAAATTAGGAGTCACTGAAGAGTCTCATAGCCAATGGTCAAGCCCAGTGGTCCTAGTACCTAAGCCGGATGACAGTATGAGGTTCTGCAATGACTTCCGGAAACTGAATGAAGTGTCCCAATTTGATGCGCACCCTATACCACGGATAGATGACCTAATTGTCCAATTGGGAAAAGCACAATTTTTGTCCACCCTTGACCTGACCAAGGGTTATTGGCAAATTCCCTTGGCCAAGGCCGACAAAGAGAAGACAGCCTTTTCAACACCGGAGGGACTGTATCAGTACACTGTCCTCCCTTTTGGTTTACATGGGGCTCCTGCAACTTTCCAACAACTCATGGACAAACTGTTGCATCCACATGGCAAGTATGCAGCCACCTATCTTGACTAAGTCATTATACATAGCCCAGACTGGGAGACGCACTTGGGGAAGGTGGAAGCAGTCCTGGACACCCTGAGGAAGGCAGGGCTGACTGCAAATCCCGCCAAATATGCAATTGGGCTAGCAGAAGCCAAATACCTCAGCTATATAGTGGGGAGGTGTGTGGTGAAGCCCAATTCAACAAGTTAGAGGCAATACAGAATTGGCCCTGACCAGTCCGGAAGAAACAGGTCAGAGCATTCCTGGGACTAGTTGGATACTACAGGCGGTTCATCCTCCACTTTGCCACCAGGGTATGCCTAACAAAAGACCATGGCCCAGACATAGTAAGGTGGTCTAGAGCGGCTGAGGAGGCTTTTGCAGATCTGCAGACTGCCCTCTGCACTGACCCAGTGCTGGTAGCTCCAGACTGGGAGAAAGAGTTTATTTACAAACCGATGCCTCTGGGAGCGGTTCTTTCACAAATGGTCGGAGAAGAAGAACACCCAGTCCTGTTCCTCAGTAGGAAACTCCTGCCAAGGGAACATAAATATGCCGTAGTAGAGAAGGAATGTCTGGCAGTAAAGTGGGCCATAGAAAGCCTTTGCTACTACCTTCTCAGAGGTAGGTTTACCCTCGTCACAGACCATGCCCCTCTGAAGTGGATGCACCAAAACAAAGAGAGAAATGCAAGAGTAACAGGGTGATTCCTGTTGCTACAACCCTTCCACTTCAGAGTACAACATAGGTCCGGAATCAAGCATGGCAACACGGATGGCCTTTCAAGGGCACACTGTTTGCCAACCCAAGTAGCCCAACCCTGTAGTGTTGAGTGGGGGTGTGGGATATGTGATAAACTCAGGACAGACAGCTGCAAGGGGGGGGGATATTGAAAACAGTCTCAGAGAGTTAAAAGGTCCTCCTCCCTACCAACTGAGGAGGGGTAACTACAGGTCAATGAGGTTCAGCTGAGAAGGTGCTACCAGAGAATCAATTAGGATCAGCTGAGAGGGAGTTACCTGAGGTCAATTAGGATCAGCTGATTCCAACTAAGGGCTGCCTGAGACCTTTTTAAACCTTCCCCTGTTGGGAGGAGGGGGGAAGGAGAGAGAGAAGGAATCCTGCTGCCAGTAGGTCAGGAGCAGCAAGACAGTGAGCCTCTCCAGGAGGGGAGGCTACATTCCCTCCCAGAAGGGAGAAAAACAAGCCAAAAAGACTGGTGGACAGAAGGAACAAACTTCCCCCATGCCACCAAGAGGGACTATGCTACTCAAGCCTGTCTCGCCAAGGCAAAAAAGCAGGTGAGGCTGGTGAGCCCGAGAAGGTGCCTTGCCACACCATCTAGAATATATTTTCTCCAAGACAGGAAATGTAGCTTTCTTGATGTTTGCAAAGTACCTAACACAATGGGACCCCAATCTTTCTTGAGGCCTTTTGTTGCTATCACAGTGCAAATAATAATAGCAGTAATAAGTTATGTTGTTTTAAACATTCAGTTTTTGCTGTGTTGGCTTTATGTTCAACATGCTGCAATGATCTAACCTCCTAGCAGGCCCTTCCACTTTAGTAATATACTATCCAAGTATAATTATATTTTGAAAATGAATGAATGATAATTCACTATTTCCACTGACCCTACAATTCAGCTGTCATAAATCCTTTTATTATAATTGGCAGGAATGTTTGCTTGATAGATAAAATAATAGCTAATATCCTTCATTACTTGTTAGGTATAATGGCTTGTCTGACATTCTTTAGAGGCAATATTTACCTTTTATCATTGGTTAGTGTCTCCTGAGATTCATTCTTTGTGTAATTCGCTTTAAGAGGCAGTAGTAAAACAACCTGTTGTCTTAGTATTCTTGGTATTAAGTACACTACATTTAGTTATAAATAAGCCGACTTATACTACACAAGAGAATTATTATTAACCCTTATCTCTAGATATTTCTAAATAGATGAGACATGCCATAGTTTAGTTATAGACATCCTTTTATTTACTTTTTGAACCAGCCATATTTAATTGGTGTTTTCTCCAACTGCATTTTCATGTGCTTAGGTTTCACTTTTTCCTACCTATTGAACCTAAGACTTTATCAAAATTAATGCTCTTGATTTTGATGTCTTTTACTTTATAAAAAAAGCAAAGGTTATGCTTGGGATTGATTTTTTTTTTCCCTTTGGAACACTGTCTGGTTCCAAAATAATGTGATGAAAGTACTGCACAGCATCGCTGAGATACTAGAAATTCAAGTTGGTATTTCTATTGCCATTACTGTAGCCTGTTGTGATGGGATGATAATTAACTTATGACACTAACTTATCTTATTCATGGCACCATCCAGATGCACAATAGTCTACAATATAAATCCCAAACTATTATATAATGATAGTAAGGAGGTAGTTATTCAAGCAACAGTATTAGTGTAAATGTGACTTTGGGAAACTTTTTCTCTCTTACAGAAGAGACATAAAACCAAGGTCATGATTGTTTACTGCTTCAGATCCCATGGCACTTTTTGCAAGAGTAGGCTGTTAAACCCAGTTCCCTGGCACAAATCTAAATTGGGTAAATAAATGCTGCCTGTTTAAATTACTCCCACAGATACTAATAGTATTCTTCTTCACTTCTCATTCTAAATTGTTGTATATTATTGCTGTGTTTTCTTTTCTTCCTTTTTTTCCTCATTCCAGATGTGGGTTAACTTCTGTGGCTGGTGAGTGATTCCTGAATATTTCTATATTATTGAAATACTTTGGGATCCTTTTTGACTGGAGGAACTATATAGAGCAGAACATTGGTCAGATTAGTTACTTTAGGTGCATACGTTAACATGAACAAATGTGGACTGTACACAGTCAGAAAACCCAGTGCAAGAGTATTTAGCAGTGGTACACTTTTCCATAATTAAAGTGGCAACTGAGAGCCCTAGAGTCCCAATCTGATGTGAAATTGTTGTAATGCTGCAGTAGAATGTGTACTCCCTACAGATTTGCTATAGTAAACTTACTTAAAAATGTACTTCACTACAGATTCGCTTTCTATACACACATCCAAAATACTTGGGTTATGCATTCTGTCACTATCGAAAACCACTCTCAGATTAAAAGCAGGCATGGGCTCTGCTCCATTCATAAGAGTTAGAAGTTCAAATGAAGAAGCATTGTATATTTTTAATTAACAAAGATGTCTGTCTTAAGGAAATCTGTGTGTTTGACTAAACTGTTAAAATCAAACTCTGCAATACTTACTAAAATAATCTGATAATACTACATTCTCCTAGCTCTACCAGGGCAGTGAAGCTATTCATGGAAATGCAACCTTAACTCTGAATTTCTTGGGTTTCTAATATTTTTAACATAAGCATCCTTGAAAGAGAATGAGCCAGTTTTTTAGCTGGTCTAAATCAGTACAATTCCACAGATATCTGAGAACACAGTCAATTCAATATATTCTCAGAACCCTGACATGTGCCTGCACTCTTAACTTTATTATAAGAATGGTGTTTTATTGTGTGTGCAATTCATATACAAAAGTAGGATAAATATGTATTTTAAAGATGATACTGCAATATGCCAGGGAGGTGTTATACTCTGTTATTACTAGGGTTGTCAAGCTATTTAAAAAATTAATCGCATTGTTAAACAATAATAGAATACCACTTATTTAAAAATTTTTGGATGTTTTCTACATTTTCAAATATTGATTTCAATTACAACACAGAATACAAAGTGTACAGTGCTCACTTTATATTTATTTTTATTACAAATATTTGCACTGTAAAAAATGAAAGAAATAGTATTTTTTTTTCATTTCACCTAATACCAGAACTCTAGTGCAATCTCTTTATCATGAAAGTTGAACTTACAAATGTAGAATTATGTACCAAAAAATCTGCATTCAAACATAAAACAATGTAAAACTTTAGAGCCTACAAGTCCAGTCAGTCCTATCTCTTTTTCAGCCATTTGCTCAGACAAAAAGTTTGTTTACATTTATGGAGATCATTCTGCCCACTTCTTGGTCACAATGTCACCTGAAAGTGAGAACAGGTGTTCACATGGCTCTGTAATAGCTGGCGCCGCAAGATATTTACATGCCAGATGCGCTAAAGATTCATATGTCCCTTCATGCTTTAACCACCATTCCAGAGGACATGCTTCCATGCTGATGATGGGTTCTGCTTGATAATGATCCAAAGCAGTGCAGACTGATGCATGTTCATTATCATCATCTGAGTCAGATGCCATGAGCAGAAGGTTGACTTTCTTTTTTGGTGGTTTGGGTTCTGTAGTTTCTGCATTGAAGTGTTGCTCTTTTAAGACTTCTGAAAGCATGCTCCACACCTTGTCCCTCTCAGATTTTGGAAGGCACTTCAGATTCTTAAAGCTTGGGTTGAGTACTATAGCTATCTTTAGAAATCTCACATTTCTTTGCATTTTGTCAAATCTGCAGCAAAAGTGTTCTTAAAGCAAACATGTACTGGGTCATCATCCAAGACTGCTATAAAATGAAATATATGGCAGAATGCAGGTAAACCAGAGCAGGGGACATACAATTCTCCCCCAAGGAGTTCAGTCACAAATTTAATTAACACATTTTTTTTTAACAAGCATCATCAGCATGGAATCATGTCCCCTGGAATGGTGGCCGAAGCATGAAGAAGCATACGAATGTTTAGCAGATATGGCACCTAAATACATTGCAATGCAGGCTACAAAAGTCCCATGTGAATGTTCTCACTTTCTGGTGACATTGTAAATAAGAAGTGGGCAGCATTATCTTCCATAAATGTAAATAAACTTGTTTGTCTTGGCGATTGGCTGAACAAGAAATAGGACTGAATGGGCTCTAAAGTTTTACATTGTTTTGTTTTTGAATGCAGTTATGTAACAAAAAAATCTACATTTGTAAGTTGCACTTTCACGATAGAGAGACTTGTAGTACTTGTATGAGGTGAATTGAAAAATACTTTCTTTTGTTTATTGTTTTTACAGTGCAAATATATGTAATAAAAATAATAATATAAAGTGAGCAGTGTAAACTTTGTATTCTGTGTTGTAACTGAATCCAAAATATTTGAAAATGTAGAAAAACATCAAAAATATTTAATACATTTCAATTGATATTCTATTGCTTAATAATGTGCAATTAATCACGATTAATTTTTTTAATCAAGATTTTTTTTTTGAGTTAATCGCGTGAGTTAACTGTGATTAATCAACAGCCCTAGTTATTACACTAACCTTTCAGTGTGGAAACCCTGAGTTTGAATTTTGTTTAATTTGAAGAAAAATTGGATTAAAAATTCACCCCTTAAAAACTTGATTCTCATCCAAGAGGTTAAACACACTGCATTGTTGATATGCTACAGTAACCTCAGTCTGATAGTGAATTCAGTAAACCCTTCAATGTTAATAATCTTGAAGCATCAGAGGTGTCTGAAGTAAAGAGGTGAGAACACATTGTCAAAACAACCTAACAAGTCTTAATACACAGCAAACACCTGCCTCCCCTAAAGCTGGCACAAGGCAGCTCCACCATGAAAAGAACTTTTTGTTACACATTCCATTGTGTGGCTATGCCGAAAGAATGATAGGAGACATTACATATGAGTTTAATCAGGCCGCAACTTTATTATTAGATATCTGGGACTAACCCAGCAGATAAAATGTGCAATGCAGGTGAAACCCCCACAATTAACCGGGGAGGAGGGATGTGCTTTTTCAGGCCCCACGCCCACACACACCTTTCCATTCATGTCCCTCCAGCAGATCCACTGTTGGGAACCTCCAATTCCGGCCAATTCCGGGGGGATTCCACCAGTTACCTCCACCCTTTTCCTCCAGGTCTCTCCAGCAATTCCCTTGCAAGGGCCTTACTGATCCCCCTCCCCAATAGGAGGGGTTAAGGTGGACTATAATGATGGGGGGGTGGCTCCCTACTGTACCAAGCACCTCTCCATAATTCCTTTTCCAAGCCATTTATCTGTTCTTTTATGCCTTAATTTATGGAGTACCTGCACTGAACATCTGCCACAAGGAGGCAGCCTTTAGCTTGCCTGCCTCCTCCCCAGGGCTGGCTCTGGCTTTTTTGCTGCCCCAAGCAAAAAAAAAAAAACTGCAGGGTGGCCAGAGCCAGGGTGGAGGGGGACTTCCTGCGCTGCAGAAGTGCCCTGGGCAGCGGAGTGTGCGCCCCGGCTAGCAGGGGGGAGGGGTAGGGAGTGGGGGGAGAGAGAGAGAAAAGGGGGGCAGCCAGGGCTTCCTTCAGTGAGGTGCTTGCCATGCGGCCCCTCCCACCATGCCACCTGCCGGGAGGGCTCCACGCTACTCCGGTCGGCGGGGAGGGAAGGACGCGAGCTGCCCTGCCAGGCTTGCTGCAGACCTGGCACTGACTGGGGAAGACGGAGTGCTCAGCCCGCTCCTAGCAGGGCACTCCCCTCCTCCGCACCACCGCCCCTACAGGGCAGCCGAAGCAGCGAAGCAAAAAAAAAAAAAAAAAAGGATTGTACGGAAGCCGCCCCTTAGAATCTGCTGCCCCAAGCATGAGCTTGCTCAACTGGTGCCTGGAGCCAGCCCTGCTCCTCCCCACACACCATCATCATTAATGATGATTTTCCACCTGCGGTCTTACATACGTTTGGTCTGCATTAGACTGCCATCGCCTGATTGCCTGAATAAACTCTGCTTCTATACCTATCTACGCAGCTGCCGTAGCCACCCCTATTCTGAATGAGTGGGAACCAAATTTATGGGCTGGCAGCCCCAACGTCATTAGCCCCCGTATCAACATGGTAATTAATTGATATACCATGAGGGGACTCCCATCTCCATGTACAAAAAGGGGGCCGTCTCCCTTCCACTATTGCCATGTAGCCCCTCAACACCCGAACAGGGCAGACCCCAGGCTCGCCACCCTCCCATAGGGGAATGAATGCACCCTGGCCGACTTGATCAATCTTTGACCTTCGCAAGTGTAATATTACTGCATGCTTGTGCCAACTTATGTCAGGAAATTCCAAAGCCCTTCCTGTAGAATCCCTGATGGACCCAGGCACTAGCTCACTGATCCTGAAAGCACTAAAAAAATGCTGTGAAGAACGCTGCCCTGAATAGGGACACCTCCTGTGCGCTATGAGATATGACACCGAGGATGTGAAGGAGGTCCCTGAGCGTGGAAACCCTGATGGGACGACGGGAATCCTCCCTGGGTTCACCTCTATGTGACCATCCCAACAAAAACCTTCAGACTAAGAAACCCCCACAAGGATCTGGGTAGCCATTTAGCCTACTGACAAACGTAATGGCTGAAAGGCAATTAGAGATTGTGGAGGGCACCAATTGACAGTTGCCAGTGACAGCATGTACCACAGCACCTGTTCCTCTGTAATGGGCCACATTGCCGACTGGCCTTCCTGTTCCTGAAATTGTATGAATTCATTACAACTTTTGTCATATCTGTGCCACGAGCATGTTGCCACTGATCTCTGGACAACACTAACAACTGTCCTATGCCAAGGATCCCTACCATCAACAGCATTTGTCTGGGTTTGTGGATGGCAATCCCTGCCCTGTGCGTCTACCATTGCTCCTGAAATCACCTGAGTGGGATGTCCTGGATCTGTGTGACCCATTCCGCTTTGTACAGCCTGTAGTGCTGTGGAAACAACCTCATATGCAACTGGCAGGCTGGATGGCCAAGAAGTCATTGGAGAGTAAGGACTTTCTAGAAATATTGGTGAGATTTTTCAAGAGCACTCAAGCTTGGACTAACTTTGCTCCCATCAAAATCAATTTGAGTTTTACCATTGACTTTGAGGAGAGTAGGCCAATGTGGGGAAGTTCTGAAAATCGTAGCCGTAAGTAATTTTTTTTTTTTTATCCTTTGGGACTACAGCTCAGAATCACATGTAGGTGAGTTTTTCAGAGTATCGAATTAGATGTTATCTACAATGCGTCTCTTGTTTTTATCTGATTTTCTCTCTGAATATATTTTGTTTTTAATTAGACAGCTTGAGTCTTAAGACTTGTCTACACAGAGCAGTAATTCACACTGCATAGGTGTGATTTCAAAAGTGCACTAACGTGTTGCACATTAATTGGTCTGTATAGACACTGCTGATTTGGGGAACTAAAAGGTCCCTGTTGCACTTTAATGTAGTACTGCTTCAAACAGCACTATGTTAAAATGCACTGGGGAAATTTTAGTTAACACCAGCAGGGTCTACATGAAACAATTAAAGTGCAACACAATGCACTTTAAAAATCACACACCCATAGTGCTTATTACTGCTCCGTGTAGACAAACCCTTAGACCAGGATTTCTCAAATGGGTCGCCGCTTGTGTGGGGAAAGCCCCTGGTGGGCCAGGCCGGTTTGTTTACCTGCCCCATCCGCAGGTCTGGCCGATCGCGGCTCCCACTGGCCGTGGATCGCTGCTCCAGACCAATGGGAGCTGCTGGAAGCGGCACGGGCCGAGGGACGTACTGGCCGCAGCTTCCAACAGCTCCCATTGGCCCAGAGCAGCGATCCATGGCCAGTGGGAGGCGCGATCGGCCGGACCTGCGGACGGGGCAGGTAAACAAACCGGCCCAGCCCGCCAGGGGCTTTCCCTACACAAGCAGTGACCCCTGTTTGAGAAACCCTGCCTTAGACTGTTGTTTGGGAACTTCATGCAGAAGAAAAAGAAGATCCTTCATCCTCTAAAACTCTAAAACATATAGTGAAGGAAGGGTATTTGCAGCCTAACCCAGCTTTCTCAGTCAAAAGGGCATAGGATAAGTAGTTCTCTCTCATAAGATGTGTTGCTTGCAGAGTTGCAGTGCTCTGATGTACAGAGAACATCCAGTTTATACTAATAGGAGATCCACAGTGAATGAACTCATGGAGTTCCCTGGCAATATCAGTTGGAACTGGGGAAGAGGAGTGGGGGTCAATACCTCTGAAAATAGGCAGTCAATTTGCAGTAAGTGCGTAAGCATGGATTTAGATGCCTAACTCCATGCACTCACTCCTGAAAATTCTGGCTTTCATTTTGTTTGAAGTATTGTATTTAGAAATACTGCACAGTGGATGCTATTAAAATCTTGACCTTTAGTGTGCTGCAGTGTTTACTTATGGCATCTACTGTATTTCTGATACTTTAAAAAAGGGGGTGCTCACAAATACTGTGACTTAAAAGGACTTAGTCTGGTTTAGTTCAGTTCTGTATGGCTCTGTGCTGTTTCACTTTGACTTTCCTGTTCAAGCGAATTCAGAAGCAAAATTCAGTCAATTCCACCAAATTTCACATCTATCTTCATGTGATTTTGAGATATCCATGGTAATCGATGGAGCAGCAGAATGTGGGGTCAGTCCTTCATGTGGTCATCTCTATGTCCATGGGACCAGGGCTCCTTTATCTGAATTCCAAGGATACACACCAGTGGGAGGATGAGACCACAATCTCTTCTTCTCCTGCCATAATCCCTCTGAGCTTGCTCTAGTTGAGTTTCTGGGCAATCCTCCCTTCCTGTCAGTTTTCTGGCCTGGCAAATTTCTTCACAGCAAGAGGCAGTTAATATTAAGCTTTAATACTCTCAGCCAGATCCTCAGGTGGTATAAATTGGCATAGCTCCATTGAAGTCAGTGAATTTATGGAATTTATACCAGATGAGGAGCTTGTGTATTATTTTTTTTCTGAGAAAGTTTCATTAACCCATCTTGCTTTGTTAGTTACTATTGTAAGAGAATAGAAATAAGCCAACTACAGGCAAAGATTTTACTACGGTCTTATTTTTTTCTGACTGAGGAGATATGCAGTTTTTTAAAATGTGTCTTTTTACCTCAGCTGAAATCCAGTTCTCTCTTTTTATAGGACATTTAATTAAAAAAAAATATTATGATTCAAGATAAAGATCTCTCTATTATAGTTCACTGAGCTTTATTTCACCATATCAGTTTCTCATTTATTTCATTGTGAGGTGGAATTTACCATAGCCCTGTGGTAATGTAAGAAATTTAACAGGTTTTATTACACTTGAGAGAACATCTGATAGCTAACATCCCATTTATGTGGAGGTACTGTACTCTAATAATTGACAGTAGAGAAATAGTAGAGTAGAAGTTTTGATGAGGGTTTTTTTTTTTCATTTTGTTTTTAGCAATTTTACACTAATATACATCTGCTGCATTTTTTTCAGTGAGATAGAAGTAGGTGGTTGCATTAGATCTGAATGACCAATACAATCAAATCTAAGCCTCTATGAGGATGCAAGAGAGGCATATTCTAGGCAAATATCAACAAAAAATGCCTTTAGAGTAGACAAACTCAGCAGACAGACCTGCACAGCCTCTGGTTAATTCTGAAGCATACTTAACATATGAGGGGACCTGACAGGAAATGCACCATTTCTATTTGTATGGATGAGGTTCAAAATCTGTTTGACTTCAGAAAGCCAGAGTTCACTGAACATGTCTTTCTTATCTTGATAGCACATTAAAAACCAGTGCCCTTTGTCTGTCTTCAGAAGATTTTTAAGGTAAAATGACTCTACTCCTTTGGTGAAATGTGTGCAAGAGACAGCTGTGCTGTGAGTGCAAAATCCACTCAGAACATTTTCAGAAGCCCTAAAGCAGTTTAATCAAATGAGTTTATCAACATCAGTGAAGTAATTCTGTCTGTTTAGATGGGCCTGTAGCTAGACAAAAATGAGCCTGTAGAATCTTGTCATTTGGAGGCTTTTCGCTCTCTTCTACTATATAACTGTGTTTGTAATCAGATGTAACATGACAGCAACAGCTTGACAGGCTGATAATACTCTACACTTGCAAAATTCAGGACTGCAGACACATTTTTATTTTAGCTATGTCATATTTATTTCTAACAGGAGGATTTTGCTGCTAATCTGCCATAGAAAGACTGAAGAAATATTGAAGTTTTTATTGTTTTAGTGCACTGCTTAGATATTTTTTCATCTACCGAGAAAGTTAACTTTCCCCAGTCATGCTAATTTACTTGGACAGTCATTCAGATCCACAAGAGAAGCTGAATGAAGTTTTCTATTTATACTTCTTCTCCCAGAAGTATGTGTGTCCAATTTTCTAGCTGCTTATGTGTTTCATAACCTCATATTATTTACCATGTTGGTGGTGAGTGGAAGGAGATAAAGAGAAGGAGCCCAGCCTCAGTGAAGGGCTGTTCATATGAAGATTTTATTCCAGTAGCTTTCATCCTGCAGTTCTATAGCTTCATGCAACTTTTTGAGGTACCACATTATCTCTTGAAGTGATCCACAAATATGGTTGGAACAAGCAGAATATCCCCTATACTATCTGACACACAAGGAATAAGGCTGAGTCAATGGACCAGAGCCATCAAGAGCCGTCATCCTCCCACTCTTCAGCCAAGAGGGGTGGAGAAGGGACAAAGAGGAGGAACAACTTTTTGTCCTCTTTCCAACTTGCCAAGAAAAGAGTTGTAGGAGATGAGACACAAACAACTTTCAGGTTGGGTCATTTTTTACTACATTACATGCTTTCAGCAGCTTTGAAGGAGGTTGCAGGGGTATAGCTGAGAAAATGTGGCCCACTGATGCAATGTTACAAAGCAAACATAACAAAGAATGTCATGGCATTGTACCAGGAATGTTTTATGATACTCTGTGAATCTATTTGCTGCTGGTGTTGTTCTTTAGCCCTTTAATATTGAGTACCACACCTTGATTTTCAAGGAGCAAAATCCTGATGTTCTTATTCATTTTCACTCTATTCTAACTCAGGCAGACTCCTGCTTAAGATTGTCTGAGTAAAGACAAAGAAAAAATGCACTTGGGAATGGTGACAATTTGTTAGTCTCTAAGGTGCCACAAGTACTCCTGTTCTTTTTGCGGATACAGACTAACACGGCTGCTACTATGAAAGAAAAAATGATGGCCCCATGCTCCCCTCCTCATCTGCACATAGAAGAGAGCCTGTGCCCATGGGTGTGGGGTATTCCAATATTGTGGCTTCAATCCTGCAGGAAGTCCTATGTGGGGGTTCCATGGGATTCCAGTTCCATGGAGTTGGGGAAGATAGATTTCCCTAACTCTAAATACACTGGAGAAAGAGTAAATGAATATGACCAGAGGCCACATTAACTTGCTCTGTTTTCTGCTCCATATTAAGGACTCCCCTTACGGGGGATTCAGGGGCTAGCACAGTTAGAATAGTCCATGAGAGCTATCCTTCCAGGGGCAGGCAGTCACTATGTGGGGCAGAACAACATGTCGATGTCTTTTTCCTCCAGCAGATACCTTGCGATCCACATGGATACCAGGGAATCCATGGATTTATCTCCCTTCGCCCACAGATTAGCAAATCGTGAAGACTTTGCTTCCCCTGCAAGAGGAATTCAAGAAAACCTCTGAGGTTTCAAACTCTATGTAATTTCTTTTCCTATACCTGTTTTTTTTCTCATGTATGTAATAATGAGGACTTCAGCAAAGTTTTCAGGACTTGGCTTATATAACTGTTAACTAGAATGTCCTATACACAATCCGTTAAAATAAATTAAGAACATCAATTTACACCACCTGAGGATCTGGCCCAAAGTCTCCATTGGATCTGCATTTTTTATTTGTTTTTTGTTTTTGTTTTATTTTACCAGAACATGAGGTCTGTATTAAAACCGCCTGCATTTGTTTTGTTTTGTTTCCCATATTATTTATCTGGTTAGTCTATCCATATTCTATCATAGTAATTATTAAAAAAATTAACTGTGACACTGTCCTATTCTATTTTGGCTCTCTATCATACCCATCACCATATTAGCAAACCTAAATCACTTGTTCATCTAATGCATTTTATTGCTTTGTTGGATGAACATTGTGTAGACTTCATTATTTTAAAAAAAGTAAAATCATATTTCAGAACTATTCTGATATTGCTTGTGTCCCTTGAAAAACATTGTGCAGACACTTACAAACATTAGAATGTCATTCATTTCCGAATACACAGAAACTGAGATGAACAGCGGTTTCTCATGCAACATATAGTAAAAAGCAATAACTAAAAAAACAAAAGAAAGTAAAACATTCACTTTCATTATTGAACATTTTTATCTTTATTATTATAATAGAATTACAGTCTGACATAAAATAAAGAGCTTTTGCTAAACTCTGTAAAGCAAATACATGCTTCTGCCATAAACAACCTCTATTAGATTTAGGTTTTATTGCCACATTACTGCACTGAGGTGCAATAAACATTCAATGTCATCTTTTTTAAAATTATCCCAGGAGTAAACAGGAACTGTCCTCTATAAGAGTGTATCATTATTTTCAAGGAAGACTTACTATTATTACATGGTTTAGCAAAGCACTGTAAAAAAGCTACATAGAGAATACTTTATATTTGATAAACTGTGCAATCAAATTTATACAGTATAATACTATTCACATAGACTAACAAACTAAGAGGTGTTATAATGCAGTCATTGCATAGCAAAAAGCAGACTAATTAAGTAATATTCACATCTAATGTGCAAAATGCAGACCAAAAGGTAGCTATGAATAGCTAGGAAGATAAAATACCCTAAATGAACACACTAGATTAACGCCAAAAATAACAAGATAAACAAGTACACAGAAGTTAAAGAGCCATATTTTATTTTTTTCTATACATATATCTACACATGAACCAGAAGATGAAACATCCCCTTTAATAAACTCCAATCAGATTAGCTCATCAAGTTTAGACAGGACTAAATGTTAGACAATGAAGCATTGTTTAAAAAATCTTCTTTTTCTAAATAAAACATCAATTTTTTTTTTGTAGATTGTGAGTGGTAACCTCTTGATTTATTGAGAAAGAGTTTATAAAACATTGCCTGAAACATAACTATGAAACTTGACTGTCTCATTAACTAATTTGCTGACTGTTCATGTGGCATTGTTTTTAAATTCACTCAATACCATATTTTGTGGATTCTGAATTAACGCTTGCAAAAATCCATCAATCTCTTTGAAAAATCCTTACCTGAAATTTATATTTCTAAGAAGTTCTCAGCAGTAATGAAACTAACTAGAATTGTTTTAAAGGGAATATCATCCCTGCAAAATGGACATCTTGTATTTAAAGCCCTTACATATTGTTCCTACAAATATATTGCTACAGTAAAAATGAAATGTAGTAAGTTTACTCAATAAAATCTATTTTCCTGTACATTCTTTTGTGTATGATTCTGTATTGAATGCTACATATATTACATCACTTATTGTAACAGTTATGTATCAGCAAATATAGCAGTAATATACAGATGATTTTTCTGTCTTAACAAGTATTTTACCAGTTTTACCTACTAAATAGATTCCATTTTTTAGTATTTATGCATGACCTGAGCAGACCAGTCATTTATCTAATAGTATACATTGGATGGCATTGTCAAATTGCAAACTACTGTACACTTAACCACTTTACAAATGAAATTAACTCCAAGCTCTTTCTTTCCTTTTGTAGTCTTTCCAGTACCACTGACTTTTATAATGCAGGCTCTAAATATGTTTCCTTTAGCATTTAACAACATATTAAGAGCTAAGATAGATGAACCCTACACAATATTTTAAGAACACAACTTTAAAAAAGTAAAAAAAGTACAATCTCATGCTGCATATTTACATATATTATTTAAATACTATATTCTGTCTTTCTGCTATCCATAAATTTTAATCTAAAGCTTTTTAATGTACTGTTTTATAAAAGAATACATTCAACATATCTAGAGCTTGCAAAACTTTTGTTTTCTTTCTGAAACATATTGATAAATAAAAGCTACCTGTAAAAGCATCCAGGTACTGGTTTGATTACACATGGGATAAAGGGCATTTGAATTCTGCACTTAATTGTGCAACTGATTTCATGTCTAGTCTAGTGACAAATTAATGCTTAGAACAAGACTGCCTCAAGACAGCAGATTAAAGCATTCATTACCATTGAATCATATGTGCTGTACAGTGATAAACTGTTCCTAGAGTATTCAGACTTCCATTTCTTTAAAGAACATTTAATATTATAAGACCAGGGATGGCGGGGGGGAGAGAAGAGCTGGAAACATAATGTATCTCAATGAATTTGACAAAATTGAAAGCGTTACAGCCTTGAAAAAAAATAACATAAACAGTGCTCTGTAAATGATAAGTACACTACAGTATGTGCTACATGAACATCATAGAGTATTTTCCCCCACAATTATTTTGCATAAAAATATTTCACATACATGTACAGTATCTTTGTTGGGACATTCAGTAATAAGCTATCTACAAATGGTTTTGAATTCATTTTCATTACTGAACTTTTCCTCTCCCTTCTTCAGAATCATGGTTCCCAGGTGTACACATCACATTGTTATGGCCCTAGTATACAGGGTTACCTTTTTTAAATATATATATATATACTTTTTTTTTAAATAAGGAAACCTTCATTTTCTTTAAGACAGAGGCAATGAAGCAAATGGGAATTACTGTGTGTCAAACTGAAAGCAATCCCCAGTGCAAAAGACTGAACAAAACTACATGAGTTAACAGGGTTATTGATGTGGAGTTGGGGCTTTCAGCTGGGGCTCTCTGTTTAAATAAGTTGCCCAGTAGACTAAATTAAAGATTCCAAAAAGCAGTGGGAAAGCTATTCTTGATAGTCGATCAATTTTGCTGACACTGTTAAAAGTTTTCTTGGGTTCTGGTGGTTTTGTTTCTGGTTTAACTTCTTTGGGCTCTATTGTTGCACTTTTAGCAATGGTAGCCAGCCCAGGGTCTCTGGCAATATTAGGGGTGTAGCTTGTTGCTGCTGCTGTGTATGTGTTATTTTTCTTAATGAGAGGATCCTTCAGTTTCTTTGGCTGGGGAAAGAAAAACATGAATTTTATTCTTGTCCACATTTTCAATACTTAATGTTGTGATAATGTACCATGATACAGTATTATTGCTACATATTGAAATTATACTTCAAACGGGACTAACTGGATGTTAGGTGTGTATGTGTGATTTACGTAAAACATTGTACTCAAGAACAAGATACAATCTCTCCATTTAATTATTTTTCCTAGAAATAAATCAAACAATTAATTCCCAAAAGCATTTAGAATAACAGATACGTTTTAGGATATGCTATTTTTGATAGTAAGCAAAGCAGTGTATTGTAATATCTGCAATATTAATCAAACAGTAGCAAACTAAACATAGTTCATTATCTTCTGAATCAAATGAGTTTTGTGACTAGAACAAATATATTGAGTTTGAGAGATACCAAGGATGCCACCATTATAAAACTATTTCCAAATTTGTCATTCAGATACCATGATAAATAATGTATTATGAGGTCTAACACAACTTATCATACATATCATTTTCATGAGAAAGAGAGAGAGAGAGCTCAGTGGTTTGAGCACTGGCCTGCTAAACCCAGGGTTGTGAGTTCAATCCTTGAGGGGACCATTTAGGGATGTGGGGCAAAAAAAAAAAATCTGTTAGGGACAGTACTTGGTCCTGCTAGTGAAGGCAAGGGACTAGACTCAATGACCTTTCAAGGTCCTGTCCAGCTCTATGAGATAGGTATATCTCCATATTAGAATGCCTATTTAGAAAGAACACAACAAACAGCTTATTGATGCCTATTCAGCAAAATACTTAGAACTTAAGCATTTGTTTAAGGGCTTGGACATATTGGAGACTTAATGATGCCTTTTGCAGGTTACCACTGGACTAGCTGAGTTGCAGTGGTTGGAGTTTCATTCAGAATGTGTGGGAGCTACACAATTGTATATCCCCAGTCTTTTTTAAAATATCTATATATCGCACTGAAATGTATGGAACATCCTAGAATGCTGATATTTTAAAAAGTGCTAATAGCTCAATAGAAAGTGACTGAGTTATATTAAGCATACTGGATGTGATCCTTGTCCTTGATCAGGCATTGTGCCACTCTGATCATTTAAATTTGTCTTAAAGCCTTTTAACTGGCTTGAAATCATCTGGCATATGGTAATCTCAGCTGGCAAAAAGCTGTAGGCAGTCCTACTCCCCACCATCGCTTCTATATAGGAACAAGTTTCAGAGGAGCAGCCATGTTAGTCTGTATCCACAAAAAGAACAGGAGTACTTGTGGCACCTTAGAGACAGACCTGTCCTCGCTTACAGACAACCCCCCAACCTGAAGCAAATACTCACCAGCAACCACACATCACTGAACAAAAACACTGACCCAGGAACCTATCCTTGCAACAAAGCCCAATGTCAACTCTGTCCACATATCTATTCAAGTGACATCATCATAGGACCTAATCACATCAGCCACACCATCAGGGGCTCGTTCACCTGCACATCTACCAATGTGATATATGCCATCATGTGCCAGCAATGCCCCTCTGCCATGTACATTGGCCAAACCGGACAGTCTCTACGCAAATCTGACATCAGGAATCATAACATTCAAAAATCAGTAGGAGAACACTTTAACCTGTCTGGTCATTCAATGACAGACCTGCGGGTGGCAATTTTGCAACAGAAAAGCTTCAAAAACAAGACTCCAAGGAGAAACTGCTGGGCTGGAATTGATATGCAAATTAGATACAATCAACTTAGGTTTGAATAGAGACTGGGAATGGCTGAGCCATTACAAACATTGAATCCATCTCCCCATGTAAGTACTCTTATCAAACTGTCTGTATTGGGCTATCTTGATTATCACTTCAAAAGGTTTTTTTTCTCTTACTTAATTGGCCTCTCCGAGTTGGTAAGACAACTCCCACCTGTCATGCTCTCTGTATGTGTATATATATCTCCTCAATATATGTTCCATTCTATGCATCCGAAGAAGTGGGCTGTAGTCCACGAAAACTTAATGCTCAAATAAATTTGTTAGTCTCTAAGGGCCACAAGTACTCCTACATAGGAACAAGTCAGAGCATAGGTTGAGTGGAAGGGAAAGGAAGCATGAAAGAAGTACTATTGTACTGTGTTTCCGCTATCCCTGACTATATGGAAACAACTCCTATGGCTCAGAAGGGCTCTAAACTGTGTCTGAAACTGATAATGGGGCAGATGCCAAAAATCTGATCCTGTGTTCCTGGAACAGTAAAAAGGAAGTATAGATAAAAAAGAACCTTTAACACATTGTTTTAATTCTATAAACTAATATAATTCCGTATATATTTATTGTTATTTATATTTTATTTATTTTTCCCCAAAAAATAAGGGGAGAACAGAAAAAGAAAAGAACAAAAATGTATGCAAACAGAGGGAAAGGAAAGGGGGGGGGAAGGAGGAGAAAGGGGAGTCATTTCTCATTTTCTCTCCATGAAAAATTAATCAAAGATTTCTAAGAAATTAGACCAAATCTTTTTAAATTTGTTTAAGGTCCCTCTTCTCCAAAATCGTAAGGCAACGCATATCCTTGAGGTTGAGGAAGAGCTTTCAAATTCCCTTCAGTATAGATGTCCCAGATTATTTCCACCTAATAGATGGAATAAATAGCTGAAAAACAGTTAATTCAAAAAGAAAGAAAAGTCAAAATCAGCGAGTCCTTTGGTCATTCATCCATCAGCAGCTTCAGCACTCATATTACAAAGTTTTCTTTTTTTCACTTTTTCTTACTTGCTCAGGACAGAAACAGCCCTAGTATTCTAGAAAGCAGTAATAAATCCAGCTAAACGAATAACTCTTTCACAGAAACCTAATAGAACAGCCATTTTGTAGTTTTACATTTTATGAAGAATCTGAGCTAGGCAAAGCCTAACTCCAGTAAGTATCTCGATATTTTATGTCACATTGAAGTTTATGAAAAAGTAATATCACATCTAATCAGAGCCCAGAGTGATATTAGATTATGAACTTCTGTCCATCACGAGTTTGCCTTACTTGACTTTGCCTTTTCCTTAGTATTCGTGACAGCTAATTCAGTACACGGTGTACAGAGAATATCTTTGGTAGGTTAATATGAAAGAATATAGGGGGATTCTTAACTTCTAGGGAACACAAGACCATACAGTCTTTAATATTTTTAAACAATTCTTGAATATTGTGTTTTATGGGATTTTTAATGTTTAATTTAGTCCCACATCAAATGGAATATATGATTTAGGGTTATCATTTCATAAATCTTGATTACTTAGGACACCAGTATCATTGGCATATGAAAAAGTCTATTTGCTACACTGAACAAACAAGATTTCAAAATTTCAGTGCAACTGGATCTCCACTAAAATGTATTTTTATATTACCCTTAAAAGGAACTATAATGAACTTGCAAGTATAATTAATAAGGCAAGGTGAGCAAATATGTTGCAAAGAAAAATGTAGTCATTATTTGACTTAATTTAGAAATATTCTTCAGCAAATAATTATGCAAATCATTCACATACTGTTCTTTGTAAATGTTTACTTGTTATGTTAGTTATTAGTTACAAAAGTAACATGGTTTTATTTCTATTCTCTGATTGTATGACTTACGCAATGAACCAAAATAGCATGAATTATTAATATTGCCTTCAACTACACATTTTGATTTTTTTTTGCATATTCAAGAACTGAAACTTAATATTGTTTTTTCCCAAATATTCACTCTACTAAAGTTTCAGTACTAAACAAACAGCAAATATGACCACAACCACTCAAACCAAAATTCTTTTAAAAATGTGAATGGATGTTCATGGATTCCCGCCCTCCTCCTCTCCCTCCCTCCTCCCTCCCCCAATAGTCATTCAGCTCTACCAATAACGCTGGAAAGATTTCGGTTTTGCAACACTATCTTCAGTTCTCCTATGTGAACATTTTGCATAATTCATTCTAAATCCTTTAGTTAATGTTTAAATTTCATATAAAATAGCTATATTTCTTCCAATGCTCATTGTCTCATCTTAAGGCTTGAAGTAAGTGTCTCTTTAGTGCAGAGGAGAGGACTTAAATCAAGGGAATTTTGTAGTAAGAGCCATTTAAAAGCAGATTTCTTAAATAACACATGTAATGACATGTTACATATTTTCCAGCAGATGCCTTGGTGGTAAGCACTGGAAATGTATCAGAAATATGTTTGAATAAACAAAAGGGATAATAGTCAATGTGTACAAAAGCTATTAGATTAAAATAGGTGATATGTAAAAGATGAATCAGGAAATTTCTATTTTGCCTATGTAAATTAGAGAGATTTTATTGTTCTCTCAAAAAAACTTCAATATTTGATAACAAATTTATGGAAGCTACTGTATGGAATGTAAGAATTGCCATATTGAATCAGAAAAGTGGTCCACTATCCTATCTCTGAGAGAGAGCTGCAAAAAAACCAAAACCCATAGTGGACAATTATGGATTAAACTGTCTATAGGGGAAGCTTCTTCAAAAACCTCTCCATTAGTGTGTGGCTTCTACTCTGAAGTATAAGGGTTTATATATGTCTTTAAAATACTAACTAATATAATTCTGAATGTTCACATTGGGCCCCATCCCAAGCCCATCTAAATTAGTGGGAGCCTTTCCATTGATTTCAATAGCCTTTGGATCAGGCCCAACATACACGTATATGCTTAATACTTGTTTTGAATTCAGTATCACTTTGTGGCAATGAATTACCCAGGTTAATTACTCATGATATTAAAAAAAAGTATTTCCTAATACCACTAGTAAATCTGTTGTCTTACAACGGAATATTCAATGAAGTTGTATTATGAGAAAAGATCATGTGTAGAATAGGCAAGAACCAGGCATGAAATATATTGGCAACCTTCAATCCAAACTGGATCATGGTGTACGTGTAAGAGGTCTAATCAGGTGCCTGATGAATCCACTTATGGCTGACAAGTCCAATTCAAGAGTGACATAGCTTGTTACATATTTTACAGATTCATATGTTGTCTGAGTTAGAATCCATGATTACAGTATGCTACTTTCTTCTTTCTTGCTTTGCTTCCATCCTCTGGATCAAAGCCACTTCATGTTGAGCTGCACCTACTCAGATACTCCCTCCAAATTGGAAGGGATCCTGCACTCCTCCCAGCTTTCCACATTGATATTGAACGTCTTCATATCAGTTTACACACATTGTGGTACTGCCATAAAGGGCAACCCTGCTTTCTAGAGCTGTCCCAAATCTCACTGTTGAAAATATTCTTGGAGATACGGTTTTCTACCATTCACCTGCCATGAATGAGCCATTGCAACCTCCTCTTCTTGGCAGTGGTTTCTAAGGCTGGGTCTACACTACCCGCCTGAATCGGCGGGTAGAAATTGACCTCTTGGGGATCGACAATCGATCCCCGAATCGACGCTCTTACTCCATCAGCGGAGGTGGGAGTAAGCGCCGTCAACGGGAAGCCGCAGAGGTCGATTTTGCCACCGTCCCTACAGCGGGGTAAGTCGGCTGCGATACGTCGAATTCAGCTACGCTATTCGCGTAGCTGAATTTGCGTATCTTAAATCGACACCCCCCCCCCCCCCCCCGTAGTGTAGATGTAGCCTTAGTGTGTCAATCCTGTGCATTCCAGCATCTCTGTGTTTGGTAATGTGTTTCCCCACTTTATTTTCAGGATCTTATGCAGGCATCTCATGTGGAAGCTATTCAGTCTCTTGATATGCCTGACATATGTAGTCCAGGTTTCTGAACCACAAAGCAGGGATGACAGCACACAAGTTTCATAGATTTGCATCTTTGATCTTAGTTGATAGTTTGCTGTTATTCCATGCACATTTCTGTAAGCCTGAAATACTTAGCTGCTTTTCCAGTTCTATTAATTCAATCTGAAGGTCAAAATTTCTGATGATTTTATAACCCAAGTAGCAAAAGCTGTCGACAACTCCAAGAGATTTACCCTCCAGAGTGGGTAAATCTTTGGTACATGATCACAGTCTTCTTGAAACTAATTGTCAACCTGAAGCTCTTGCATGATGCATGAAATTTACCCAAGAGATTTTGCAAAGAAGATTCACTATGGGCAACCAAGGCCACATCATCCACAAACAGGAAATCTCTCAGAATCTTGGTTTTCACTCTAAATCTTGCAATGTTGATCAATGCCATCATTGCTGTCCTTAAATGCATGAAGAAGCAGTAATGAAAAGTAGATGTTAAAGAACATGGGAGGCAAAATACACCCCTATTTCATGCCGTTGTTAATGTCAAAAGCATTTTATTCTTTGTTTTCATACACCACAGACCTTGATGTAAGGAATGAACATTCGAAAATATGGGGGGACAATCTACTTTCTTAAGAACCATAAAAAGGTCCTATCTGTTGAACATATCCAAGGCCTTTATCAGATCAATGAAGGCTATGTAGAGTGGCATTCCTTTTTCTCTACACTTCTCTTGCAGTTGCTTAACCAAAAATATCATAGAAATGGTGGAGTGTTCTGAGTGAAAACCACATCGACTTTTAGGATAGATTCTTTCACCTAGAGATTGCAGCCTACGGAGCACAATACAAGTAATAACTTTTCTGACGATGTCCAACAGGAAGATACTTCTATAGTTGTCACTGTCGCTTCTATCACCCTTGTTTTTGTATAATTGTACATTGCATGAAATGGGTTATTTACTAAACATGGTCCATGCATACCTTGCATCATCTACACATATTTTTTTTCACTTTTGTTAATATGGGGTGCTTGGAGTGAAGAATCCTGAAGAAATAATAATGAAAAGGTTTCACTTTGTTCTCGTTGTTATTTATTGGGTCATAAAGCCCCACGAATGGATTCTGATTTCCACAGAAAAGGATGGGATATATTTGCTAATAAGTAACTTCCATTCTTGTGGAGTCTGGGCTAAGATTCCTTTTGTAGTTCAGCTATTGCTGATGGCAGACAATCTGACCTTTAAGTCTGAGATGCACCCCCTGCAAGACCTAGCCTTCTGGGTCCCACAATGCTCAGTCTTCTCCATCATGTTATTGAACTTACATATTAAGCAACTAGAGTATTCAAGTGCCTGCAGAAAATACCCACTCTGTGTATCTTTTATAGCAAACTTATACATACCACGCCATATCATCAACTGGTATAACTCAGATGCCCTCAAAATTGGGGATGTAATAGAGGAGACAAATGCTTCAAAGAACTTTTCTCCTCTATTACATCCCCATTACTGAGGGCATCTGCCTCCAGTTCAAGTCCGTCTTGAATCTAGAATCTAGAACCTTGGGTTGCTGTTAGACTCCCCACACCTACTGGGAGCCCAAAGAGCCATGGCAACAAAAAATGTCTGCTTCCAGCCATAACTGGCAGAGATTGCACCCCATACTTTCAGAAAGAGATGAGGTGCATGGTGATCCACAGAATCATGACTTCTAGGCTTGCTCAGTGGTACTTATATTAAGAAATGAAGAAACACCCTGAATGAGCTCCAACTGATACAAAACCCAGTCTGTCTACTTAGCAACCACAGTACCCCACTCTTTGCACTGGCTCCCCATTGAATATAGTGTATAGTTAAAGGTCTCCATGGTATTAGACCTAGATACTTCAGACATCACCTCTCTTATCCTTCAAAAACATGCTCTGCCATGAAAGCTACATTCTAATGAAGCAATTGAATAATCATTAAATAAGGGAAGGCTTTTCCGTGTGTCAAACAGAGCTTTCAAAGGGGCTGGACTTTGATGAGGGAAAACTAAGTTTAAAAAAAAAGTGTTTTGCATTAGTTTCTGAAGTCCATGGTCATTCTTATTTCTTGTGGAGTAAGTTTCATAATCTATTTCTTCCTACACACAAACTTGCAAATTGGACCTGATCCATAGCATTTGGAAATCAAGGAAAAGATATCCACTGCCTTCAGCAAGCTTTGCATCAGGCTCACAGACACTGCACACATCCACTGAGTCTCTCATTCAAACACACAACATATAAACTAGTCAATCTATTCCTACTACCGGCTGGAAAGGAAAAGAAAAATAAAGAGAGACTGTTAAATAACTGGGTGGTGCTACAGTGATGGGAGCCATATAAAGACATGAAGGGAAGGGGGTGGAGAGTGTTGAGTTATGAGCTTTCCCTTCGTGCCACAGCTTTAGCCTCAGCCAACTTGTATCTTTCAGATTTAAGAAATAGGACAGAGATCATGTCTTCCTCTCTTTTCCACACAATGCTGCACATCCTGGTGGTGCTCTAAAAATGAAAATGTAACCACTCTCCATACTAATAATTTGCATACAACAAGGGATTTCAACACCTAGTGTGACCAGCAGATCCTGAACAGAAAATGCCCAATATCCATGTAAAGAGGCTCTTTCAGTAGATTATCTAAGTCACAATGGAAAACACACAGGCTGAATCCAGCACAAATGCCGTGAATAGATATGAATGTATGTATCATAAAATCTATTAGTAAAGGTGTTACCTTTTCAGGAACAACACTTTTGCCATCCCATGCGTAACCTCTCTTTGTGAAGTAGTTCACTGTTGCAAATTCGATGAGTGCTGAAAACACAAATGCATAGCACACTGCTATAAACCAATCCATAGCTGTGGCATAGGCCACCTTTGGAAGGGAATTTCTTGCGCTGATGCTCAAGGTGGTCATTGTGAGAACAGTTGTCACTCCTGTAAAGCAAAAATGTCAGCGTCACTTTAGATCAGTTACTGTATTTTGTCTTTTACTTATCAATGTGGATTCACAAATAAAATAGGAAAAATAGTTTCACAGGCTTCTGTTATTAGAAATATATTTCCCAACCAAAGAGTATCAAATTTCAGGTTCTGCTGTGGAAATAATAATCTTTGAGGTACCCTTCTGGATTGTGCTTTATCTTGATCTTTTGACATATGGAAGTCACCGCCCTGCACTTTAAGCTGGGGGGGGAGGGTAGAGGGGGTTGCCTGGCTGGCCGGGAGAAGAGAGCAATGCTTTATGGCTTGGGGAGGAGGGGAGACGTAAAACTGCTGGAAAAGCAGTCAGCATGGTGGATTACTCACCACCTAGGAATGAGGGGTTTAAAAAGGTCAGCCGATGTCCGTCCCCGCCCCAGAATTAGCAGGAATTGGAGGGTACCGGCAGTGGAACTGCTGGAGGGACATGAATTGAAAGGTGGGGCGGGGAGACTGAAAAAAGCACACACACACACACACACACACACACACACATCAGTGAATTGTGGGGGTTTTCACCTGCACTGCACATTTTATCCACCAGGTTAGTCCCATACATCTAATAATAAAGTTGAGGCCTGATTAAACCCATATCTAATGTCTCCAGTCATTCTTTCGGCATAGCCAGACAATGAGGTTTGTGCTTTAGGAGATATTGCTGCTCCAAAAGAAACAGCCCTGAGTGGATGACTAAGGAGTATTGTTGGCATTGACCACAATCAAGTAGTTGTCAGTTCAGTGGTGGACCACTTAGAAATCAAGCAGATAACAGTGGAAAGGAAAATAATGTGAGTTTAGTGAAAGAGGGATAAATGTGTTTATCAGGGTTACTGATATCACATTCCTTTTGCTGAACCATCTGTAATATTAAATATCTAACAAACTGCATGATATATTTGTTTCTTCTAGGCAGGAGTTTGGACACTATATCTCAGAATATATACACTATATACAAGAAGTCATTGGTCCATGTAGTCGTGCATCCTGCCTGTGATGGTAGCCAGTGCAGCAATGCCTCAGACGAAGACAAAATGAAACATAATCTGTTTAACTTTGAGGGTCAGGAAGGAATTTAGCTGGGTGCATTATGTCCCACAGCATGAGATTAGATTTACTATTTTCTTAGATTGTAAATAAATTAAGTGATTGAATAAAATCTCAGAATTATTATTTTTGAAGCAGACTTAATGACCATCCCTCCAACATGAATGAAACTGGAAGAAGAAAGTCACCACAGCCCTATTGTTGTTTGGACTTATAGACCAACATAATTTCCTCTTCCAGCAAAAGAATTAGAGGAGGAGTTAATTTCTGACCCAGTTCCTGTTCTCACTTAGCATTTTAGTAATCATGTGGATGGTTGCAAGTCTTTTTCCATCTTGTCAATTATTTCATTTCGTGTCATAATTGCAGATAAAACAACTCAAAATTATGCAAAGTTCAGCGAGGCATACGCAGGCATGTTGGATACTTTCCACCTTATTTGTGTAAGATTGCTACAGTGCTATAAGATGTTTCCCATAAAAACAAAGGATGTTAATTGTTCTTTTTGCTGATTAACCTGTTCGGGGCTGAATGAAGTAGCAAACATATTTGGAAAATATGCTCCTTCAGTGTAGCCCAAAATAGACTAAGCTGCATGTTATGATATTGCATTTATTTGAACTGATGTTTTGTACAGGTTTCTCTGCCATTACACAGTGATGCTTTGGCAACAGTCAAGAGGTTAAGTAAGACCCACGGCAATGTAATTTGCATTTCTAGTAGCAGAGCTTCATACCTGCTGGAAAAACATTTGTTTCTTTAACTAGCCATGGAGTTTTTACTGACAGTAGGAGGATTACATTGCTATCACATTGCCTACAGATTTTTGCAAGTGCAAGCTAGACATTTACATCAAATCACATGTTCGCAAGTTACCTTGACAACTGCAGACAATTTCATGTATTAAATCACTGTTACAGTTTATAACCACTATACTGAGCACTAATGAAAATATACAGAGATCTAAAAGGGCCAGATAATTAAAAATATATTTAGATATCAATGACTATATCTTGAATTATGGGTACTTAATGATGATGTGGTTTTTGTTCCTTAGGGGAATGTATAAGGTCTTTTTCCACTTATAACTAATGATTTCTTGTTGCTCTTGTACAGTAAATCCTGCTATGCTATAGTTTGTGTTTTTATTTATAGTGCTAAAAGAGAGATATAAATCTATATATGCTGTGCTTTTCTATGTGGATGCATATATGAATATGCCCAGGTGACGTATTTAGAGACATCTTTTTTCTTCAGTGAAGTTAGGAGATTAAAAAAATAGCAACCAAATTCTAGACTTTGTTCAAACATATGTAAAAAAACACAGTCAACAAAATAATTGTATTCTGAACGGAAAACTTTTAAAATGTTTACATTCTTGAAGGGGTGTCGTAAGGCTTTAAAAACAGCTGCCTGAATAACATAGGGTATTGTATGTTATTTTTTGATACATGGGGTAATTTGGTACCCCATTTATGGCCAACCATAACTACAGCATCGTGAGCCAGCAACTTGGTATTGCCAACAGTAAAAAAAAAAGAAAGCGAAATGGAAGAAAATGAGGTTTCATTTCTTTTTTTAAATACATACGTAACAATCTTTGAATGTATGCCTTTTTAAGGGGCCCAATCTACTCTTTGACAAAATTGCCAAGATTAGACTTTTGATACCAATTTCAGAAGTGAGTTTAAAGGATTTGAATCTGTTGCATTTCATAGAAGTTTGTGGGTCCCCTTTTATATAAATTAGACTCAATTACACTCTCCAATACTCCTATACTTTGTTTAGGGACTTCTCTATATTCATATCTACTTACCAACATGTGAGCATTTGGCTCTCTGAATCTAAGGATGTCTAAGCTGGTGTGATTCACCTGAAGAGGCATTGGGAAAGTGGGCTGGAGCAGAAAAACAACTCACGGGGGATATTTTGAGAGGTAGGTGAAAATAGGTATAAGCCAGCAGGAATTGCAGGTGCTTCTCAGAATCAGGCCCTTAGACTGACCTCTGAATTTGGTTATAGATCTCCAGCTTTCCTTTGCCAACATTAAAAGGCAGAGTTCCTCCTGTGACTAACCTCCACATGTTCTTTGGAGCCCCTTCTTTGTCATGCTCTTGCACTGCGCTGAGGGGGAGCTGTTGGGGCAGAAACAAGGTCTGCTGCATTTATGCCCTTCCACTCCTGCCAGAGGCATTCTCAACTGGCCAATTATAGCTTGAGCAGCACAAAAGGAGCTGGAGCATATTGGAGAACTCTCACCTCCCTTTTTCTTTAATCAAATGCTTGTTGTTAGATCTATTTGTTTGCAATATTGGAGAAGACCTGAAGAAGAACTCTGTGGAGCTCAAATGCTTGTTTCTTGCATGAACAGAAGTTGGTCCAATAAAATATATTATCTCACCCATCTTGTCTTTTTGTCTGTCTGTCTATCTTGATTTTGGATGTGAAATAGGTTAAACAAAAGCCCCAGAGAATATTCTAGCAGTTTCTTTCTAATTAAAAAAATGTGTATTAGAATGTAATAGCAAAAACCCCAGGGAGTCAAAAGCAGGTGTGAACTATATCATCTTAGTCCCTTGCATTCATCCTTGCCTGAATCCTACTCAGAGAGAAGACAATAGGAATTTTGTCACTGATTTCCGTAGCAGCATTGGGCCACAACAGTATTTGACGAGCTTGCAGATGAGATCAACCCACAGAGTTATTAAAGCTCGGAGTTTCCACTGGTGCAAGAACATCTGGTGAACAACTCCCTTTGACTAAATTGCCTTTGAAAATCCAAGCCAAAAGCTGTATTACCCATTTTGCTTTATGAGAAACAGTCAATGCACACTTTCTCCTAGTGTGACAGCTAACATCTAAACTTTGTCTGCACATTACATAATTCATAGATGACACGGCTAGAAGGGACCATTATGATAATCTAGTATGAGCTTCTGTATAACACAGGCCATAGAACTTCCCCCAAAATAATTCCTAGAGCACTTCTGCTAGAAAAACAGTTTAAAAATTGTCAGTGATGGAGAATCCACCATAGCCCTTGGTAAATTGTTTCAATAGTTAATTACCCTACATGTTAAATATTTGTACCTTATTTCCAGTCTGAATTTGTCTAGCTTCAACTTCCAGCCATTTGGATTGTGTTATACTTTTTCTCTGATACACTGAAGAACCCTTTATTAAAAATATGTTCCTCATGTAGCTACTTATACTGATAGACTCAAGAAGCTCAAGCTATATAACTTAACAAACAGAAGGTGAATGGGTGACTTGATTACATCTATAAGGCATGTTTTCTAATCCCTTTATCATTTTCATGGCTCTTCTTTGAACTTTCTCTAATTTATCAACATCCTTCTTGAATTGTGAGCAACAGAACTGAACACAGTATTAAAGCAGTGGTTGCACCACTGTTAAATACTGAAGTAAAATAACCTCTCTACTCCTACTCAAGATTCCCCTGTTTATGCATTCCAGGATCACATTAGCTCTTTAGGCCACAACATCACACTCATTTTCAGCTGATTATCCACCATGACCTCCAAATCTTGTTCAGAATTACAGCTTCCCAGGATAGAGTCCCCCATCAAGTATGGCCTACAGTCTTTGTTCCTAGATGTATACATTTACATTTAGTAATATTAAGATGCATATAAGCTAAACCCTTTGAATATTCCTTTTCGTTTTTTATATAAATCAAGATAGGCCATGATGTTCAGATCTGACTCCAGATTAGCACAATGTCATTATTTTTCATTTTTGTTTTTGATATATAATGAATTTTACTATTCATTCTTTTTAATAAATTAAATAGTTTGGACCTTTTAAAAAATCATCTGTTACAATATCTTCAAAGCAAAGCATATTTTTTATCCAGTTCTCCAATGTCACTTGGGTGCTTTTCTATAAGTAGCATATGACCCTGGCGAGTTTTTTTTGTTTGTTTGTTTTGGTTTGATTTTTTATGTTTCACTTACCAAATACAGTCCTTGCTGGAACAGATTCTCTGTTAAGCCAGAAAGACACCTGGGACAGAATCACTGTCATGATGCATGGTAGATATGTCTGAATGACAAAGTAACCAATCTTTCTCTTCAAATGGAAGTGGGTAGTCATAACAACGTACTCCCCTAGAAACCAATAAAAATAAAAGACAGTGAGACCCTTTCCCATATGCACAGATTAGAATCTGTGTCCCAAGTTTTTGCATAAGTAACAATTTCTTCATCATTTCTGTCCACTGTTATTAAAAATTTTGTTTGAGACAAGTTTGGTTTAGGTCTGAAGAAATTTTTTAATAACGAATTGATGGTGCAGGGGCCTTTCATCTCAAATTCAGCCCAGCTGGGTATTGAATAAAACTTAATTTTAACTGATTCAGTGTCCTTTGTGAAATGGGGACCTTAGTCATCATAAATCAGAAAACTATCATAACCAATACCCTTGTACACAATGTCCAAAGGTTAAATGAACCCTGGTGACTGATGGTTAGATGTGGTTCATCCAGATCAGGCTTAGCACACAAGGATTAGTCCAGTTTATTTATGTTTGCATTGCCATTACTTGTGCTATATCTGTTCTGAAGATAGAAGGCTAACATTCTAATTCTATTAATTCAGTACCTTTCACTAGTAATACTCTCCCTTAAAGTAAATGGCTGATGGATGAATTAGGACAGAATTTTGTCCATAGCTAGCTTTTTGGGATGTTGCAGAAACATAGAGAAACAGCATTCCTGTAAATCTCAGTTGCCAGAATACAGCAAAAAATACCTCAATGTCACTCTGTTATTTACAGACATTATTGAAAATGCAATATTTTGAAAAGCAATATTCCCCAAAGATTTGAAAACCTATTGATGTGACTTTATGTTCAGTATAGACTGACTCGCAATACAATAGATATTAGTTTAGAAAAGATACATGTGGCTTTGAAACTGAATGAAACCCTCTGCCTAAATAAAAGATGACGCATGAAATTACTGTGATTCTCTTTTAAAATATAAACAACTGGCAATAGCACTGGCAAAGGAAAATCCTAAATTGGATTGAAAAACTGTGTCTAGACATTGACTGCTTATGCACCAAGCATGTCAAATGCCCTTTTTGTCTAATTCAGATTCTAGAAGAACATTCATGCGAACATTCTTGCCCAACATATAACCCTGAGGGAAGCTTATAAATAAGATGTGACAATACTCCTAAGATGTTTGAATATACATTAAAAGACAATGGCAGAGGAGGGGAAAGAGAATCAATTATGAGCTGAGTGGTAGAGGAAAGGATATATGAAGAGAAAGTCATCTCCAAAATAGGACTGGCAGGAGCATTATACTCAAGTAAAAACTAAGTAAGATGACTGGTGTGACCTCACCCTCCTTTTTTATCATCCACTTATCTTCTTTTTTCTCTGTGTCCGTTTTTTGAAGGGTGCCCAATATAGCTAGTAAAGCCAGTAAAGAAGAATTAATCTAAAATATGACAGGGGGAAGCTATTTTAATGTAATCAGATACAGAATAATCAAAATGATATGTAAGCATTAATTCATTGCTTGTGGACTACAAGCTAAGAAGGACAGAGAGTTAACACATCATAGTACTCTGAAGCTTTATTTGGCTGCTTAAATTATCAAAGTATTTTTTGACCTGTGAAAAATGAGAACAAGATTCCAAGCATAAAGGAAATTAAAAAGACTGGGATTAATGTGGGCTTGGTAAATACTGTAGCTGCTTTGAGCTAGCCAAAGGTAACACTGTAAGTGACATATTGCAGATGACCACACAGACTGACAGTAATGCCTGCTATTAAGTTACAAGATAAAATCCTTTTCATTAACTCTGAATGCATCTAAACTATCAATGGACTGTAGTTAATTATTAAAAGACAGCAACCCTTTGAGAGAGGTTGATTTAACGGTGGGAAGTGTGCTGCTCATTTGCTATTCTCTGTACATCTAGCTTCTTGTATGTTGCAGGCTTTCTTTCATTGAAATGTATAGGGTCTCCACTACAACTACTGACTACTGTCTACTGACATTGTCAATCATTCCGGTGTAATTTTACGTTTTCAGAAGTTTATAACTCAGCCATATGCTTCCCTTTAGGCCAAAATTTTTATAGGAAAAAGACTGTTCATAAATTATCAAAAATATATTTGACCAGTTGTAGCCCATGATTCTTTAATCTAAGCATGTGCTTAAATCCCATTGATTTAAAAGACGTCCGATAGACTATCGGTTCATATGGTGCACTATGTCCTATTCATATTGTTTTATTTAATTTTTAACATGTTTTTAAAACTCTGATTTGGAACCTTGGCAGTCCTTTTGATAAATAATATCTATTTTATAAATGAGCCTTTTGTTTTTCATTTTACTTATTACATGAAGGTTAAAACAGTCTTAACTAGAGTTGTGTTTGAAATAGACCACCACATCTGAATACCTCCAGACTCTGAGAATTCATGTCTTGTTCAGAATTTTGCTGCTGGCTGCTTTTTCAAAAATGGGCCAAGACAAAACCCTAAATCCAAGTGCAGGGAAAGGTTTGATCCCGATCCAAGCCCAAACTTTATTTATGAGGTTTATCTCTAGCAATCAAAGTTCAGATATTTAGCTGGGATAAATCAACATAGCTCTACTGGGGAACATGACAGATAGTCAATAACAGCTATTTCAGGGCTATTACCCTATTTTCTGTGTTTACTTTTTTAAATGATCCTGGGTTCCAAAATAGAATATAAAGCTAGGTGTGTGCTGTAATACCAAGGAACAGGTGGTTTGAGTTAGGGACAAATTATTAGCCATAATTTTATATTTTCTTATAGTTGTAGGTAGAAATCTTCCAGTTTCTGGCCTTTAAACCACAACAGTAATATTTATACAGTATAACTAATTAGAAATAAAATCTCATTTAGAAAAGTGTCCTCTCAGCAAATGCATGGAGCGTAAAGAAATAAGAATATAACTGTTGTTGAGCACATATACTGCTGATTTTCACTGCAAAACAATATTTTCAAGTTGTCAAAATAATTTCCATGTAAATGGAGATTTGTACGCGTCCTTTAAGCATCTGTTTGTCTTTTTTTCACCAAATCTTACAGAAAATAAAGGACATTTTAAAGACTTGCTACATCAAAAAGAAATGCAATGATTATTGGGGAGTGACAATAGTTTCACATGCATATCAAAATTGAAAAAGGTTTCAGTGACTCCTCTTTCATTAAATATACTAGTAGCAGCAATAATAGTTATTTATAAATAACATTTGCTAAATCAATGTAGTAGTGACAGCTACACACAAAGCAAAGGATATGCTTAGGTCAGATTCTTCCCTTGCCACCATACAATAGTCAGAACACTGAAAGGATATTTTAGTCATACTAGGGGTGGCATATGCAAACCCCTTTCTATAAACAGAATGGAAGTAACTACCACCCTGCTCTAGATCTGAAAATGAGGGCACAAAGTAGTGGCTATGACAGTGGCAGAAAAGAAGAGAGAGAATCAGATGGATTGGTCCAATTAAAAATCCTATACCTTGGAGAATGTTTGTAGTGCCCCAACTCCCAATAAACCTTGGAAACTAGGAGGGATACATGTAGAAGGCAGCCACCTGTTTATGCGTGGAATTTTTGGCAAACCCAAACCTCATGAGTACACATCAAAAAACTCTGCAAGACTTTGGTGGCTTCTTCAAAAGATCCCAAAAACTCCTAGGCAACCAAGCTCTTCTTTTGTCTAATAGTGGTTCTGGAAACTCCAAATGGAGATTATATACAGGAGGTATCACCAAGACACTTCAGCCTTTTGCCTTTGTGTTAACAGAGCATTCATCTCAGACAACTTTAAAAGTGGGGAAGAATTTGTATACTTCTTATTAAACTTATCTTACACCTTGATACTGGGACCTTTCGGAGGTCAGGGAATATGCAGAGGGATTTTGCTGGGCTTTCCATAACTGAGAAGAACAATTACTGCAGTAACTTCCAAGTTTATATTTCAGGGAGATGGTAGTGTTCCCATAACTGAGTGGAGTAGAAAGCAAAAACAATATTTGATTATTAACCATGTTTGAGCTGCAGTAGTATTTTGCTTAGGGCAAGTGCCATGGAGAAAAGGTTCCACTTACAGATCTTTGTGAAAAGTAACTTTGTGAATGATAGATCTGTTTCTTCCACAACTGTATTCCTTTAGCAGGTATTAACTATAGAGGATTCTGTCGTATATACAACTTTGGTGCAAAGAAGATTATTTAACTAGCTTATTTTTAGGATTTAATAGCTGTCATTTTTAGTCTTTTGTAGTGTTCCTGCATCTGTACAGTAACAGGTCTTTGTTTCAGAAGGTATCCATTGTACAAAATTCAGGTATATGTTTAGCCACTTATGCTTGTGTAGGAGGAAGTAGGAAAAAAACATATGGAATATCTCTAAAATATAATTCAGTTTACCTGTGAGAGTGCTCCAAGAATGATGATGGTGGTGGGATTACATTTCTTAGGTCTGTCTTCAGTTGTTTAAAGATTTATTATCTGTCTTTCTTAAGTATTTATAAGGTACCTATTTCTTTCGTATTGAATTATCATGTACTATATCTAGTATTAACTACATGGTTTAAGTCTCTTTCCAAGTTTCTGACTCTTTATGTACCTTCTTACCTTCCATTGGTGAGAGGAAAAAGTGATTTTGGTCAAAATAGTTTGTAAGGGGTAAAACTGATTCAGTTAGGCCTTTCTGCGCCAGGGATGTCAGCCAGTGGAGATGCACTGCAACAAACACTTAGCATAGGCAGAAAAAGCCTGTTAAGCTGTACTGGAATAAATCATGGTTCAAATTGGTTTTGCCCTTCTATACTAAGGATTTGCACAGGTGCAGCTCCCCCTGTTCTGGCCCTTGATGGTGTAACTTGAGCAATTCTCCCTGTAGAAGAAGTCTTAGTATCTCTGTCTCAGTACTTCTTGAATTTTTTTTTTTTTTACCTTCCTTATGTCACAATACTGGTCTCTTGCAAAAGGGCATTGTTCTTTTCTGATATTGTCGGAATGACACTGTAATCACTCTCAGAGCCTGTAGGCTCAAAGCCAGAGATCTTTAATAATTTTCTACTCAGATAAAATCCTACTCCCTTCAGTGAGAGTTTTGCTAAGTAAAATGTGAGTCCTCGGTCATTCTCTATTACGGCTGCACTCAGATCTGGCCCTTCTCTGTAGAATGGGAAGAGGTTAGATTCCTCTGTGGCTCCATCCCTCCCTTGTTGGTACCCTGCAGAAAGCCCTCCACAGGGACCGCCAATACACACATGGGGAGGAGGTGAGCCAGAGACAAAAATGGGGACTAGGAAGGGCAAGCATCATTCATTCATGAAGTCCTAAAGGGGATTTATGCTGTAGAGGTCATGCTGTACTGTGGAAACCCCTTTTGTGGGTGATCACAGGAAGAGCCACATGTGGAGTATTGCCAAGCAACATGACCCCGTTGTAATCTGCACTGTCTGGGAACTCGAGGGGGGCAGGACATCCAAAAGCAAGCCTTGAGGCACAGGACTTCCTCAGAAATATCCCTGGTCTCTGGTCATTCCCAAGATCCATGGGAATGAGGCAGAACCCTCTGCTTTGTCCTTTGGGGGGAGGGAGTGGGAAATCTAGCTTTCCTTCTTACCCATCTACTAGGTAGAAGAATTCAGATGAAACACCATGGGAAGTCTCACAGAATTTTCCTTCCACAGATCCCCTGTTTGAGATCAGTTCTACAAGACAGGACAACACTGGCTAGAGTAAGGAGCTTAGGATGTGATCCTTATTGTTTATCACTTTTATTGGCCTTTAGCACAGGCACCTTGGGTGACATTCTGGCCCCACACAAGTAAATGGCAAAGCTACCACTGATTTCAATTAGGCTAGGATTTCGCCCTTTGTCTTTTATTTGCCTGTGAAGCACCACGTACACCTTTGGCATTACATAACAAATAACCAGTATTAATACATTTTAAACAGCTCTCTTAATTTTGTTTTGATATTATTGCACACTTGAACTCCTTATTTCTTCTGCTTAAGCTGTATCATTCCTGATGGAACTGACAAAATAATTCTTGAGCAGTGATTTGAATTTTAAATTCTCTCTCTAGTTTTCTAGAGTGGACCTGCAAGTACTCTAGCAGATCCTTTTTTGTTCTGAAATGTAGTTGACTCGCTAGTCTGTTTGTAAATTCCCTAAGCTGAGTAGTCACGGGAAGGCTGTATTAGAGGGCTCACTCTCAGTGGACTCTTTTTGTGAATAACATTAAGAAAAGCTCTCTATTTATTCAGGTGTAAATATACTACTGTAATTGAGCCACTGGTTCTGTCACTTTCAATGTAATGTGGCTACTTCTCCTAATGGAGTGATTCTTTATGGTCCATTGACCATTCAATCTGGTCAACAGTGTTATAGCTTGTTGATACCCAACTTTCAGCTTAATATTGCTTTTAAGAATGAGCCAAAATAAATTAATTAAATCTATTTGAAATGAATGCTGAGCAGTGGAAGAGCAAAATTTTTCATCCTACCCAGAAATCATAGCCATATGATACTGTGATGGTGAGTGAGTGCTGTTTGTTCATACCTGACAGCAAATAGTTTTGCACTGGAAATTAACAGATTAGATGTAATCATCTGTGAGTAGCACCAAAAATAAAAATACTTTGCACTTATCCGTAGTAACTTCAATTAGGGGATCTCAGAGCTTTGAAGATACAATAATACATTTAGAATTGAAGCACAGAAAAATATTTAATGACTTCCCTAAAGTCATACAATAACGTCTGTGGCAGAGCTGGGACTTGAACCCAGATTTTCTGACTCATGATCAGGCTCCTTAAGTAAAAGACTATTCTTCTTCTATCATAGATTTTATGGATGAACAAACAAAAGTTGGTGCCTTTTAATAGGACTTCTACATCCCACATTTGGACTTTCCAATCTGCATTTAGGATTGTAAAACAAAATGTTTGCACCCAAAGTATCTGTTTGGGAGATGAACTATGAGATTTCAACACCCTACTAGAGTGCTTATATTTCAAATTTAGTCTTTCTGTTATTAATATTAGGAGTCATTTTAAGCCTACTTTACTATAATTATTGAACTCTTGTTAATGCTAACCACAACTGTGCTTCAGTTCTCACAATATTTTTAAAACAACAAACAGGTTTGCTTTCTGCCCTTATATGGCAATAAAGCACAGTGCACTTTATCTGGCATATAAGCTTCATATAGAGTAATTTATAATGAAAAAAATATGTATTCGCAAGATATTGTCCTTTCTCATAACAACCTGTAATTTCCCCCCCATTCATAGCAGGAAACTATCACAGTGAGATGATAGAGAGATGATAAGAATGAGATGAATACTTCCTTTTTGATGTACATTACTATATTTCTTCTGGTTAGATACTATTTGTCACTATTGTAGACTTCCTATTGATAAAACATTTTAACCATCAGTTCAAGTGTGAAGATATTTACTGTACCAGCACACACTGCCATTTTAGATGTCAATGCCCTCCTATTTACAATCACTTTGCATTACAATTTGTATCTTTTACTTTCTAAGTTCTGTTCTGGCAGGTTAAAGCATCTTATTAATATAAACCTTTCTCACCCCCAACAAGACAATGCTTTATTACACACCTGTACTGGACTGAACAATTCCAGAGTCCACAGTTTGCCCCAGAAGATCATATTGGTTCAGTCGAGAGCCATCTTCAGCCACAACCACAGACCTTGCTGGTTCCCTTGTCCATTCATACACAACCTCCGCTCTGGTATAGGCATCTAATTTAAAAGAAAAATATTTCATTTCCCAGCCTTTTACATTATATTGCAAAGGTAGAGTACTGCCTTTTAAATCGGAGAGGAAGAAATCCATCTCTTCCCCATCCCATTCCTGATATTGAAAAGCCTGAGTAGATCAGACTTTGTGCAGGAAACACCAACGGGGGATGGGGCATGAAATCTGCATCCCCTCCTTCATGGGCATGCCATGGACCACTTCCATTTTTCTAGATTCCAGACCATGATGAGAGACAGCAGCTAGACCCCTCTATACCTATATGCTTTGTGGGTTGGGCCACTGGGTCCAAATAAACCTCCCCCAGCTAAGCCTCAATGGTCTCCTCTTTGTCAGCATGATTAGAACTCTACCCTCTGCATGGACACCCCATCTGTAGACCACCACTCCCCACTTACCCTGTTTTATGAGACTTAAGTGGCATAGAGGCCACAAATTCATCCAAGCCCAGACAGGGCTCCGAGCTAGACTATATTTTCAATTTGTATGCAGCACATTGGGGGTGTAAATACATCTTGCACTAGTATGACATGCACTAACTGTCTGTGTGGACCCTTCAGAACACTAGAGTGCTTTGATCTACCCCGCTTTGAAATTAGAGTAGATCAAAGCACACTAAGGAACTTTTAGTGCTTGGCAGTAGGGTCAGCATAGACTGTGCATGGCAGGCTAGTGTGCGATAGATTTACACTCCAGCTTGGCATGCACTAACTGCTCATATAAACAAGCCCTGAGACTGTCTGGGCTTTGATGACTCTGAACTATGCTGAATATATTTTTCTGTACCTGCTATCTCTGAAGAGTGCTGAAAGTGCTTATCCTTGTTCACACTTACTTACATTTATATACTTGACAAAAAGAAAGAAAACGAGCTTTGCATTTCACTATAGACTCTCGTCTCATTCTCTGCAATCCAGTTTAAGTCTAGTATGTTACATAAATGTATGCAGTGGTATTGCATGTTCCAGTCAAGTATTTGTGTCCTGTAATGACTAGATCACTAACCAAGAATCAAATTATATGTGACTATTTTTTCTCTTCATGTTGTAAATGATTCATCCATCATTTTTCCTGGTGTAGTTTTCTGCAATCTAATGGACCTCTCTCAGAGCACTTAGTGTGGGAGCATGTCTGTGCAAGTTTGGGAGTGGCAAATGGCTAGGAGAGCCTGGGCATCTTATTTACCTGAACTCACTTGTGGGCTTATAGTTCACTGTATCAGTACATAAGATGTAGTTGGAAGCTGAGAAGATGGAGTTGCTAGAGAGTGGTGATAAAAGGAATTGTATGGGGTTTGCTCCTGCACCATTAAAGTAAAAGGGACCGTTGCTATTTGTCAGTGCACTGACTTCCATGGGAGTTGGATCAGCCCTTAATAGTGTACATTATTTCAAAGTAACAATGTAAATAAGTGGTAACTTTATTGGAAACAATGGTAAATGCAAAATCATGTCCTAGTAACTGTGCAATAATTCATACATGCAAACATTTTTCCATTAATCTATATCAGCATAATGGAAGGGTGGAACTATTATTCCTCAGTTGCAAGTACTCTACTGATTCTGGAGTATGAGGACAGGTTAGAAACCAAGGGCCTGAATTTCAAAAGTGCTGAGAACCCAAAACTCAATTAGAAGTCATTGAGCGTTGTGGGTGCTCTGCTCTTCTGAATCAGTTTGTATTTTCATATAACTACAGTATTACAGATTCATAGAATCATAGAACCATGGGGTTAGACGGGACCGCAAGGGTCATCTAGTCTAACCCCCGCCAAGATACAGGATTTGTTGTGTCTAAACCATCCAAGACAGATGGCTATCTAGCCTCCTTTTTAAAACATACAGTGAAGGAGCTTCCCCAAACTCCCTAGGCAGTCTGTTTCATTGTCCTACTGTTCTTACAGTTAAGAAGTTTTTCCTAAGATTTAATCAAAATCTGCTGTGTTTTAGTTTGTACCCATTGCCTCTTGTCCTGCCCTCTGTGGCAAAAGAGAACAATTTTTCTCCATCTTTTTTATGGCAGCCTTTCAAGTATTTGAAGACCGCTATCATTTCCCCCATTAATCTTCTCTTTTCTAAACTAAACATACCCACTTCCTTCAGCCTTTGCTCATATGGCTTGCATTCCATCCCTTTGATCATCTTTGTCGCTCGCCTCTGGATCCTTTCCAGTTTCTCTACATCCTTTCTATACATTGGTTACCAAAATTGGACACAGTACTTCAGCTGAGGCCTAACCAGTGTGGAGAAGAGAATTGTCAGCTTTGGTTTCAAATTCATTTTGTGACGTTTTCCCCCCAAGGTAGAGATGCAGGTATTAGATAAATGACAACATATGCCCTATGCCCTTATTACCACTGCTGCTTTCCTGAGTGACATTGGTTTTGTATGAATGGAAGATGTTAACTGAACTGACAATCGGATTTTATGCATAGAGGTAAGGAGAACATCTGCCTTTCTGATATTGTTCTTGCCAACATATGTCTTTCTGTTTTCCAGAAGCCTCTTAAGCATTTGTTATAAAGTGCCGCAGTCAACTGGAACCTCCTCCTGCTTAGGATGATATTTTGGTAATATATTTTAGCTTTGGAGCATTTACTGGCCTTAACAACATGGGCAGAATCCATGGAATATATGTGCCACCCCCCTTGCTGTGAGACCTTTCTGGAATCAGTTCCAGAAAGAAGTATATAATGATGGAGGAAATGAAAAAGCTTTTGTCCAGCACAATTCAATACAGACATTGCTGGGCAACCACTGCTGTAGCAAGCCATTAGCTATAATGATAAGATTTTAGTTTATGAAGTGGCTTTTGTGACCATGAGAAGCCTTTATTCAGGCTAATATTCTCTTGGGCCCATTCAGACACGTTGTGTGATTTAGTCAAAATATGCAGTGTTGATGGTCCATGAGTATTGAAATATGCCTCCGACCTTATGGGTAAATGTAAGGCCTGGCCTCACTTTTCCTGAGTGTAAATCTCACCACAGAAAACTATGGTCATGTTTAGCCTTCTTCCCACCTTCATGTGATTATGAAAACCCATTTCTTTTCCAAATAAAAATGACCTGGAAACTGTATCACTCAGCTGATAATATGGCAAAAGTTTTCCAATACTCTTAGATAATTCAGAAACTGCTGAAACTAATATACCAATAATGGAAATGAGACTGCATCATGAATGCATTCTGCTCTATGTATGTGTGTTTAAACCACCCAGGCTTGGGTATCAGCAAGGTAAATAGAAGAAGAAAATTTGAGACTCAGGGAGACAATGGGATAATAAACTAGGCTTTAACTTCAAAGTATGGCTGGCCAGAAAACAAGAATTTTGTTTCATGAAAAATGTAAAGGTTTTGACGTTTGTTTTTGTTCCATAATGGAATGAACCAAAGAGCTTTTACATTTTTTTCCGAATGTTATACCCCAGAACAGCCAATATTCAGGGTAGAGTCAAAGAAAACAGGGTCTTGAACCTGAGTCACCCACATGCAAAGTGAGTGCCCTAACTACCAGGCTATTGGCTATTTTGAGATCTTGGTTGCCCTCATTTTGGCCAGAAAACCCATCCTCAACCTTAGAAACTGATATATTTTTGCTAATTTTTTTTTTGGGGGGGGGGGGGGGGTTGATAAAACAGCATTTTCCTAGGGAAAAACATTCCATCAAAAAATTCTTAACCAGTTCTAATTCTGAGACCTCAGCTCCAATCTTAGGGCCAAATCATCCTCTTTGGGGAAATGAACTGTGTAGCATACTGGAAACTGTCAACGTTTTCTCCTTATCATGCCATTTAGGAAGAAAATGTTTGCCATCTCACCCCCAGGTGATTCACCTCCTTCAAGAAACAGGTAGTGATTTCAGATCCCTGAAGACCAAGGAATTGTGGGTAGAGAACCTTTACCCTCACAATGACTCCACACTACTACATAAGTCAGCGACTTGGTAGCATAGCTTTTTCTAGCCACCACACCTGGAAGCTACCTTAAAGTGGGGTTCTATTGCACCAAGCATCTTAATGAAGACTGGATCACCATTAACTGATTCACAAAGTCTCTGCAAGGTTGGTGTTGAGATGATATTGGATAGATTAGCTATAACCTTTATTCATGCCTCCAAAACTACAAAAGCCCAGTCTCCAGGGAACCTCAGAGCAGCAGAAGCAGAATGATGCCAGGAAGGCAGCACTCCCTTTCTCAGAGAAAATTCATTTTGTTCCTTCAAAAGGGATGCCATTTGTTGTACGTTTTACAAAACAGTCAATATATTTGATAGTGCACAAGAGTCCAAGACTGCAGTAGCAGGGCTGTTAAAGTTCAGTGTGTGTTTTGGTCATGGAGTTTTGTGAAGGAAGCTTGGAACATACCAACTCACATCATATCTGGCTGCGAATAGCAGTACAAAGGTTGACACTTTTCTTATTGAAGTCATTGGTAAAACTCCCATTGACATCACTGCACTATCCGACCCCTACTCCCTATTTAGTTCATTTGAGGAGCAATCATACACACTGATGATAATAAAAATAATAAATTTTAAGAGTATAGGGCAGAGGAAACATGATCAGAGCCATAAATAATACATCTAAAGATATCTTTGTTTGTTTTGTTTTAATTTTGTATTAAGGATTTTATATTTGTACATGCATTCATTTTATCTATCCTGCTTCCATCCTTATTTTCTTTGTATCTACAGAGAATTCCTTTCCCATTTGCTTGTGAGAACTTGCCTTGTACATCTGAAAATCCAAACGCTTAATAAAGTAAGAATAGCCTAACCTGGACTTGTGTAACAGCCAGCCAGAGAGAGCCTAGACTAGAATAGAGAGTCTTTAAAGAACATTTAAAACAAATTTAACATATTTGGGAGGCTCCCTGATACTTCAGTTCTCTCAGAACACTGGTAGCCATGTGCCCTATTATACTTGGAGGTTTTATTTATTTTCTTCTGTTTCACAGGAGATAGTGAGAAATGTTTCCTGGAAGAGCTGAAAGAAAGTTTGACATTCAAAAGGTATCAAATTCTGGCCAGCTGCACTCAAAGTTTCTAAGCTTTTTATTCTCTGAATCCCATCACTATACAAAATTGTGTGTAGAAGACTGGTAGCTGTCTAGAGGCAATACATCAATCCTTTCTTAGAGTAAATATAGGGCCATTCATTTCAAAGTAAATTATCACATTGTCTGGTACCCAATGAGGAATGAATTGAATGAATAATTATTCATTATCAGTGAAAAGACCCATTTCTACTGGAAAGAGAAATAGCCATTGAGGAAACAATTTGTATCCTATTAAATGTTCACTCATTTTGTCTTTTTTTCATGTTGAACTGAATGAAATAAACTCCTCCTGTTATTTTTTCTGATCCAAGCACTTTCTCACAATTCAGCTTTTTGATATGTGTACTTTAATAAATTATTTTAAAACAATATATTTATCTGCAAAATGGGAATATTTGTGAGGGATGACTCTCAAAAGAATCAAGAGTTTGGTCTCAGCCAAAATGTTTACCTAAACTGAACCTTTTCAGAGAAATCCTGGTCCCATTGAAGGCAGTAGCAAAACTCCGATTGACATCAACGGGGTTCAATTTTCAACCCATAAGTCTGCTAATCTGAGCTAGAAATCTTGAAAGAATGGGACTCTCTCATGAGATTTGTAAGGTTTTTATCTCCAGAAGTGCAAAAAGATCACCTTTTTTCATTATACCTCTGCTTTAGTTCCAATTTTTAAAAAAGTAATAGGAATATTTGTGCACCTTAGAAAAGAATTGATTTTTATTTGATTTCAAAAATGTGCAAATTGGGAGGGAAGAGGTTCACTTTTATCTGAATCAGTTCATTCATCCATGGATCTATATCACTGATCTGAATTATTCTCAAACTAAAATTCAATTGCAGTCAAGTTCAAAGTGGGTTATATGCCATGCTGCAACTACATCTTTGGAGTGTAGCCATTTATCTCTTTGGCTAATGCCTAGACAAGATGTTGGATTATATTTAGTCATGTAGAAAATGTTCATTTTTAAAAAAAACTGGAAAGATTGAAAAAATACAAGCTTTTATGTTTTTAAATAATCTTCTGATCTGATCTGATGTGAAATATTTGTAAGGTGGCCTTAAAAGGGCAAACCTGAGTTAAAAATAAACTTACAGCTTCCAAATTTCAATGGGCAAGCATGTGCATCCATTGGAAAGTCTTCTAAATGCATTGGACATTCTGCTCTCACAGTCAGTCTACAATGGATTCATAAGCAAAAGAAAAGATTATAGCTTCATGCAATTAACAAACAAAATTATATATACAATTATATAAAGGAATATTTAATAAATACAATTATAAAATACATTTGCTAAGTGAGTAACAAGAGAAATCCAAAGCATTATTGTCATATTCACAAACTTCTAAAAGATGGTTTGGAAAAACTTTTTAAAAATGTGACTTTTTTTTCAGTCTGGCTGTAAATCTTTGCTCAGCTCTAGATGTTGCTTGACTGGCCTGAAATCTTCCACAAGTCTTCTAATATTGTTTAATTTGTTCCTGAAGTCTTTACTTGGGCAAAATTCTCATTGACAATAATGGGAGTTTTGCCTGAGTAATGCGAGTATAAGGACAATAATGGACAAAATGTTAAAGAGCTTGTTTAGTTTCCTCTTCAGTAGCTTTGTGTTTGGCCAATTATCCAGTTATTTAATATCATCAGGCACAGGCATCATATGTTGCAAAATAAGCCTTCATTTCATATCAAAGATGTTATACAATATGGACCTGATGCATGGCCCACTGGCATTAATGAGATGCTTTCCACTTAGTTCAATGGGCATTAGGCCCTCTTTTTCTAGATGTCTGCCTCAGTTTGGAAGTGAACCCAAATCAAAAGATCGGTGCAAACATTGCAGAAAAGTTGACAACCTAGGAAGAATGAACTGGCAGAGTAACAGACTTCCAAAGAAAGTTTTCAAAATTATTTTCTTTGGTAGTCCACATTAAATGATTCCTGAGGCCACACAGAAAGTTTGAACACCCACTTCTTAAATTCCAATTGACAGTTACAGTGAACCTGAAATAGAAATGTAGTTCTGTAGATGCACTTTAACAAACTGGTACTGGACATTCTAAAGAACTGTGCTTAAAATGGGCAAAGAGATGTATTGGTGATAATGACAACCCAACAGAGTGAGACATTCATTTTATATATATATATATATATATTCATTATATAATATAGGGCTCAGACATTAAGAAATTATATGAAGCTGCATACTCCTTACTCGGACAAAACTTCCACTGCTTTCATATTATATACTTCTGTAATCTCTCAACAACATAAACACTTGGGGTAAAATCCTGGCCTTATTGAAGTGGTTCTAATGTGGTTTGGGGATTGAAATTTACTTAAAACAAAAACCTTGTTACTGCATTGGCTTGGGATAAATTCAAGCTAAGCTCCTGATTGATAAAAATAAAGATTTGATTGGCTTGGATGCAAAAATATTGCTCAGTAAGACAAGTAAAATAGAGAAGGCTTATGACAACAGGATTTATATTGTCCCTGAAAAAGTCAAGCGCCACACATTAGCAAGGAAAGGACAGTAATAGCTAAATACCATATAGAGATTGCATGCCTTCACTTTTACAAGTAAAAGGTGAGGAAGACAGAAATAATAATGATTAAAAGGACATGTTTGAACAATGCACTGCAAAGTGGTGCTCTTATATATTAGGTCCCTAACATCCAAGATTTTGGGGAGACAAGAAAACTTGACCTAAACTTGTATCACTGCCAGATGAAAAGGTCCGACTCCATCTTAGACAGTATTGAAAGATGTTTCAGAATAAATTGAACATATTTGACACGCTCCCAGGAGCATGGAGATTTGGATTTCTCAAAACACTGGGGACATCTGTCTCCTTTTTTAACAGTTTTAGAGGTGTTAAAAGAAATCTTAATACTCACACAAGTATCAATCTGACCAGCTTGATTAGTCTAAAGAATTATTTTATAATTTGAATCTCAGTAAGACAAAACCTGTAGACTGGCAACTGTCCAGATGCCGAAAACAGGAATACAAGCAAACAAAAAACAACAATATTCCTTTCCGATTGTTTGTTATAAGGCTTTTCAATCCAAAATTGTTAATCTTTGTGTTCTATAACAATGTGTGGAATGAATTGGTTATTTACTTTGCTGACTAGCATTTAGAACAAGTTCATAATTATCCAAATTCTTCATGAGTAGAATGATACAGTTCTAATAAAAAGAGTAATGTCTATCAATGAAACAACGTGTTCCCCAACATTTTCACAAATTCTTCAGACCACTTAGTTTTCCTGTTATGTCTAAAACTATGAATGTCCATTTTTAGACTATAATGTCCTATATTTCCCATGGAACAAGTGTGCAAAAACCTCTGTGCCCTCATTTTTCTAGTCCTCAGAGTCTGTTTTCCATAGTACTCAAAAAAAAAAAATTCTTTACATTTTAGGCCTACCTCACTAGAGTGTGAGTAGCAAACTTTCAGGCTTCATTCTGCTTTTAGGCTGGGATTCTCAAAAGAAACTCCAATTTCAGGTCCATTAAAAGCTAGTTGATGCTGTAGGCCTAATTCCCTTAGGTGCCTTTCAAAATCATAGCATTAAAGCACAGGCAGGGAGTGTAAAAATGGCCATGGTATGGCATGAGAAAAAAGATTATATAGTAAACTCCTGAATTTAAATCAAGTATTGTATTATCTATTGTGAAAATAATTAATAAGCCTAAAATTCAAACATACAGTTATCTTCCAAAATAAATATTTCTCCATTCTGTTTGAGGAAATTTTACTATAAAAAATTAGTAATTTCAAATGAAATGAAAAAATGCGGTATTCTTATTCTTACCTCATTGTATACAGCAGTGTCCCATCCTCTGTAATTCGTAGTAGTTTGTTAGGCATTGTCATGTTGTGAGCCACTGATTTCTTTCCATTGTGGAAAAAAGTATCAGGTGTCCAAATCTTGCTGGCCATTAAATTATTTAGCCGGAGGACTGTCATGGGTCCTTTGAATTTTAGTCTCTCATCTCTCCAACTTTGACGGAAAAATACATCTATTGTATATTCCTAGAGCAATTAATACAATGGGAAAACTCTCAAGATTGTCATATTTTGCAATACAAGTTTGTGACAGGTAAACTTTTAGCATTTTTGTAAGAGCAAGATTATGAGAACAGTATACCATGTCTAAAGATTGTTATTAAGATGGTTACAGATTTGGTACTCATTTAAACTAAAAAAAGGTTAGGAAGAAATTTAGAAAGGATTATGAACAACAATGAGTTTACCATAGATAAGATATTTTGACCGCATATGCTGGAATATTGCCCTATGTAGCCAAGTTGTGGGGAGTTCAAGAGATCACTGAAAATTATGGTAGGAATGATTTATGAGGAAAGAGTACAAGCGCTCAGTGCCCAGAATCACTGGACTGTACAGAGAGAACTCAAGGGAAGATTTGGACCAAACTTGTTGCTTGCCTAGGCAACGATTGAGGAGATGGGGGAAGGGACACAATGCCTGATTCTCTCTTCATTTACAATACTTTGAAAGTAAGGTATTACTCCTGATTTAAATAAGAGAATTCATCCTTGACAGTAACCATTGCTCATTAAGGAATGATTTTTTTTTATCATGGCACAAAGCAGCATAACCAGAAGTAATAGGATGAAATTACAAAACAGTTGTAATATATAAAAATATATATATCAGGCAGTAAGATATATAAAATCATGGAATAGTTTCCCAAAGGGAGTGATAGAAAAGATTTAATATTAGACTGGATGAAGTATGATAAAATAATTTGTAGGAAATAATTGTGTACTGACATGGGGCTAAACTATGTGACTTTAAACGTCTCTTCCATCTGTAACTGCTATGATGCTGTGATGAATATGAAGCTATTGAAAAACACTGCAATTTAAAATTACACTGTGCAATCATCTATTGTTTTTGGCTGAAGACTGAGGCTCCCCTTAGACTTTTTGACAAAGAACCAATGGCAAACCATGAAGGAAAATGACCCTGCCATCACTGAAAATGTATAGATATATATTACACACACAAGTAACAGAACTACACATCTATCCAAGAATACAGTCAGGAAAGACAGGCATGCTGGAAAGAATAATGGAAGAAATTAGGTTCCACACCACACCAGACTCCAGCACAACAGACCACCTTTAAATCCTCCATTTATTTTTAACAAATGTTAGTATTTCATGGAGCAGAAACCATTGTGAGATGTTTTCTAATCAGTAAACTATCAGCTGCATTACAGGCTATTTAGACCGGAAAGGTTACAGTATGTCTTTGTGCTTCATCTCTTATCTTGGTATGATATTCATAATCAAATTCCTTGCACATAGTCAAATGGTTTAGTCACATGTGGCTAAATGTTTCTTTAAGCCCTGATCCAGCAAGCCATTTTAGCATGTGCTTAATTCTAATCACATTAGTATTTGTATTGTTTTCAATCACCTAGTGACTCCTACTCCACCTCACAACTGGGGGCAGGATTATTTGGCTACAATGGGACTACTCACATGCTTCTAGTTAAGTACATGCTAAAGGGCTCTGCTGGAAAAAGGCCCACCTGAGGAACCACTTAAGTCAATGGAACTTTTGCCACTGACTTCAATGGGGTCGGGATTTCACACCAATGTTTGTACCAAAGCTGAGGTGAGAGGGGCTCGGTGGCTTATGGGCAGCAGGTGACAAGAGATTGTTGGGCTTTCATCATGTTCTCCAAGCTGTACCCAAAACTTCCTCCTACACAGAAGTGTAGTGAAAGATAAACACAGGAAATGACAGCCTGGCAGCATAGAAACAATGTTCACCCACATCTGATACTGCAGAAAAGGAAGACAGTGGGATGACGTGAAAGTTTGGAAGGAGGAGACTAAGGAGCTCAATCAGTCACTGGATATTGGTGCAGGGGGATCTGAAGTTGAGAGATCAGGTGTGTGACCAAATAATTTGATGGAAGAGGAACAAAAGCAGAGAGGAAGTGTTTATGGGTCTAGTCAGGCACTCTGCCCTTCCTGACTACAGGCTCGTCTACCCTAAAAAACCTTTTTCCAGAGCATTCATTGAAATTTAAAAGTGAACATGCTGTGGCTATGCTCACCATTATTAGGGTTAGTTATTCTGCTCATATGAAAGCTATCAGAAAGTCACTTTAAACATCAAATGGTCAGATGTTCTCACCAGAATGGGTGTGATTTCTGTGGCATGGGACATGACTTAACAGAGCAGGAAAACAGAGTTCCCAAAACTCCTTGCTGTAGTTCTAGTAAATATGCAGTTAAACAAGCCAGAGAAGAATCAGACTGCACCATTCACAGCAAGGATTGGTCACATTTGCATTAGTGGGAATGTAATCAGAGAAAAATAAATTAACCCTCTGTATCCACACAATAAATCACATAATTGCCAAATATTTTAGGGTTGTTGCTTTGGGGGAGGCCTGTAAGGCCCAGAAAATAAATGATTTAATATTGTCTGTGTTTCCCTAACACTATCTGCTGTCTCTCTCTGGCTATTATTTATTATTATTTGTTTGTTTCTTTGTTTGTTTGTACTGTTATTATTTTACGTATCTTGCAGGAGTACCCAAAGGCCTCATTGTGCTAGTTGCTATAGTAATATATAGGAAGACAGAATTTCTGCCATGAGGAGCTTCGCCTCTAAAAAACCATGGAAGGTTTGGGGAAAGAGAGACAGACCATAGAAGGAAAATGACTGGGGTGATGGCAACCACATGCCATGTGTTCCATCTCTCTTTCTTTCTCCATGTTCATTTTACTTAGTACAGAAATTTAGTTTAAGGTGTTTTTAAGAGGGAGTAGTAGGGTCGGTGCCAACAGGCTACACAGATATTACTGGATTCCTGAAAGGGAGATGAGTAATAGGTGACATAACTAGCAACAATTCCTTGAACATTAAAATACACCTGCCTAAGTGATGCTGGTTCACAAACTCTAAGCCTCTACTGTAAAATTTCATTTTATTAACAAATCAATGCACGTCTTTGCCCAAGATGAGTGTAGTGAAAATTAAGAATGTGGTGTATGTTTATAAAATTATTTTTAGGAACCATCCTATTTTTTCATACCTAGTGGTTCCTCGTGCAACATAAAATTCAGATATATTGATGTTGATATATTGGTTCTTTGTTTTAATATACACCTATGCTTAATTTTGAAAATAGATGACTTTATGTTCTAGTATTATATTTCTACCCAAATGCCAAGTGTCACATAAAGATAGACACGTATCAAGTGTCAAATTAGTTTCAACTTGTATTCAATAATTAAATCACTTGAATCAACCAAATCTAAGTAAGACAGAAAGTCCAGCCTTTGCATAGTCCTAGATACATCAGTAAGCCTATAAGCTGTCTTGATCTGAAGTTTATGCTATGAGAAGGCCCCCAGATGTATTGCTCACCAGGGTAGCATGCACTGCTGGAATTCCACAATGAAACTGGCTACCCATTTTCAGACAATAGGCTATCAAAGCAAATAGTTGGGGGGAAAAGTTCATAAATATGAATTCAAATTTTAAAATGATTTTTGATTCAACCATGTTCATTCTCCTTTATTGTTTACTTCCTGTGAACATCTGAACCAAGTTGCAAAAAGCAGCTAAGATTTTCAAAAGTGGCTAGTGATTTGGGCTGCTGAACCTGAGACATTTTAAAGGATCCCAATTTTCAGAATGTACTGGGCAGCCACCTTCTGAAAGTCAGGCCCCTTTAAGGTGTCTCATATTGAGCACTCAAAAATGGAGGCATCCTAAATCACTTTTGAAAATCTAAACTGCTACATTTTTAGTTTAAAAGCCTGACTATTTACTGAAGATTAATTTCAAATTGCATATTTGTATTTAAAAAATATACTCGGGTTGCATTGTGTTGGTTGGTTCTATCAATTAGCCAATCAGGGAAGAGAAGCAACTTGAAGCGATTTATCTAATTTATCAACAGAGTGCAAACTGTGAATAATAGTAGGATATAAACAAACCGCAGTCCAAGAAATTGCCATTGAAGTAATTTACTTATAATTTCAAATAGCAAATAAATGTAAGAATTTCACAATCCGTTTGTAGTTTATATGCAAGCAGAAGAAAGGCAAAACTCACCAAATGCATTACCTGCTTTGAATTATTATTTCAGCTTTAGAGCGATCCACTCAGTACAATCAGCCTTTGTGCAGGTATGCCCCACTCTCCACTGCTTCCCATCTTAGTGCGTGTGCACTGAGAACATGGGTCACTTGATCCACCCATTCTTCTGAATTACCTTTCATTGGAAAGGACTGAGCATCTAAAGGGGCAGTCAACTACTTTGTGCAGCCCAACACACCGACACACCTGCCTGCTTTAATATCATCCTAAAAGTAATGTCAGTTGCAGTTTTCAAATCAGTTGTAATGTGTAAATGGTATCATCCACTTCGAGCAACATTCGAATGGTGGCATTGGGCAAAGTACCAAAAAATGGAACATGAAAAATGACTAATTTTTGGAGAAACACTTTATCTATAATCCCATCATGGAATGCTATGTTTTTCAGCTAGAACCTCAATTAGCTGTTGTGTAAGTGCAGCTATAACTTTGGAGACTGGTCCAATTTATACACCCAGCAATTTACACACCCAAAAAGGATTCAGTTACTTTCATGTGCTAGTTCCTCCACTTATATTTTTCTCTTCCAGTTCTGTTGGTGTTTCGATTAGCTAGATGATTCATTTAAATAGGGAAAAAATAAAAGCCTACTTTATTAGGATATTTCCAGTTCTCATTTTTATACAGATGATGAGGATCTAGCAAGGTTTAGTAGCATACATCAGACCAGGCTTGTCAATAGTGTCCCTTCACATGTGAGAGGGAAAATGGTTCCATTTATATGCAAAAAAGGAAAGGAACTTGCCCCTGTTTTTACATCATTTTTTTAAGTTTAAGGCCAGTACCTACAGCAGCTTTGCTAGAGGTTTCTGAACATGTGACTCCCTTGTGATTATGCAGCAATTAGGCTTTGATATGCACACCATAAAGGACTGATTCAGATTCTCGTCATTAATCTTCTTTGACCAGCCAATATCTAGGAAATTCACTTCCAATTGATCAGCAGTGTTTAATTTAAAAACATGAGTTCTACAGCCTGGGCCTCAGACTGTAGGCTTACGTGTTTATCATGCTTTAAAATAATGATCTTTTTTGAAAATTGGATCAGCGGTGTGCCAATTTGGACAGAGTGATCATTCTCTCGAGGGTACTGATCCATTCAAAATGATTAAGTATGAGAGGAATTCTATACTATGGTGTGCGTATAATGCCTGTTATAACCCGTTATTAAAGTCACAGAGGCTGCTAATTTAAGGGCACTTAAATGCAGTCATAGCTAACAATGATGGTTAAGTGTAAAAGCTGACATTATTTTGGAACCAAAATATATATAAAAATGAAAGAGTGAGGTATCATGTTATTATAGAAACCTCCTGAAAATTATTACTGTAACAATATAGAATGGTACTTACCATATCATGGTCGGAAACAGGCCCAAAGCTGGTGACGAAGATGTCAGTCTTCACTTCAGTTACACGCTCTGATGAAGCAGGAAATTAGGACAGTGAGTGTCTATCAACAGCCTTCATTAGATCTAACCACCACAAATTCTCACCCGAATAGAAAATTTATTGGCTTTGATTAGCAATTCTAAAATTGGTCTACAATGTGGGCTTGATAATTTATTGCTTATAGATGTAATTTCACAGTTAATATTTCCAGCATTTTTTTTCAATGCACTGTCACAATACAGCTTTTTGAGACGTGAGTTTTTATGCCAGGTGTTGAAATCTCTTGCAGACAGGTCATAGTTCTGCTGTTAATTAACTCTTTAAATGAACCTTTGACTAATACACCTGCTTGTTTCAACAGTATAAAGAGTTCTCAATAGCTAATGTTGGATTCGAAACTCATTTTATGTGTCCTTATTAAGTTCTACATTAATTAACCCTCTGTTTGTCTTTTATGTATATGCATGTATGTTACATATTTATATAATACACAGAGACAGAGAGAGAGAGAGAAAGACAGAGCAAATACAGTATTATATGAAATAAAGGTATTTTTATCTGCAGGGGTTTGAGGTGGCTGCATTACTCAGGAATGTAATAGACAAGTGTGAGCCATGCAAGCCATTCCAAACAAATGCCAATTAAACCGTTATACCACATCTTCATGTGTTCTGTATATGCCTCATATTTTAAACAGCTATTTTATAAATGTTTTAGATGTTTGTTTAAGTTGTTATTGACAGTGCTGTTTGAATCCATTCATCATCCCTACTGCCAGGTTCCCTTTGGATCATGAGAACAGCTATATAGGCCTTTAAGGGAGACAAAAGATTAATAATAACTTATAAACCTCTAAAATGTACATAAAACTGTGTGTGTGTGTGTGTCTGTCTGTCTAGTGGAGTCTCCATCTCTGGCAATGTTTAAATTAAGATTGGATGTTTTTCTAAAAAAATATGCTCTAGGAATTATTTTGGGGAAGTTCTATGGACTGTGCGGTATAGGAGGTCAGATTAGATTATCCTGCCTTGGAAACTATGAATCTATATTCAGTTCTAAATATTGCCTATCCTAGACCTCAGGCCAATGAGTTTTAGGGGGGAATTTCAAAATGTGGAAGAAGGAAGAATACATTTCTCAGATTTCAAATAAAATGACAGTTGTAAAATATCAGTTGTTGAGAGGTCTGGAATATTAGAAGTAGTCCCAGAGACAATAGATTAATTAGACATAGTGCAAGAGAGGTGATCAAAGGTCCATGATAAAGGATATTGTCACAGGGCTTTGTGTCAGGTTGCCCAGAGATTGCCTCTGCTGCAGGCCCTGATTCCTAACAAGTGCAACCTGCCTGTAGTAGGCTGCCTGGTTTGCTACACAGTCTGATTGATTGAAGGAGTCAGCAGACCGGCCCTTGAGCCCAGCAACAGCAACAGTTGAGCAGCTGCTCAAAGCATTTGCCCATGATTGCAATAGTTCCTGGCCTGGCTTAGGACCCAGGTAACCTGAGCCTAAGCCTTGGCACCAATTCCTGACCACTGACTCTTGCTCTAACCACTGGGTGTGACCACCCACATCCTGTTCATTGATACATTGAAACATATTATATGGATATCACATAGATTTTACATTATACACATATTCCTTCAAAGTTGTAAAACAATATAATAGAAAAATTATTGATTTAAGAGACCCCTCTTCAAGTTCAAACTGATTTGATTTTATTGGACGTGGGTGGACTAACTCTTTAATAAATATAATTTATTGCACCTGGGAGAGGACAGTAGCAAAAATAAACTCATGTTCAACAATAAAAACAGTAGCATTAACAAAAAGAAGAACAGGAGGACTTGTGACACCTTAGAGACTAACAAATTTATTAGAGCATAAGCTTTCGTGGACTACAGCCCACTTCTTCGGATGCATATCAAGTAGCATTAACAAAGCACAAAATCTGCATACATGAAACCAAAAGTTATGATGAGAAAGCAATAGTTGTGTATGTTAATTTTATTTATATTAATTGAAAATATCTAAAACTTCTAAATATTTAAAATCTTATTTTAAAATATCCACACACGTTTAGTGGTTAATTATCAAACGGTAATATTAGTTGTGATGTAATCCATTATCATAGCTAATGTAACAAACAATGCTATTGCATCTTTTTAGGAAGTCAGCAGAGAATTTAAATAGCAGAAAAGGCAATCTCAAACATTTCTTTAAAGAAATTAAAGACTGAAATTTCCTTGAGCTATTCTTAGTCACACAAAGCATAATATTACAGCTGTAGTTGAATTTCCTCCTGTCTTTTGAATTCTAAGACTTTTATAATCAGGACTGAGTAACATGTAAATATTACAGTGATCCCATTGACAAAAGCATTTGGATGGTGAAATGTCCTCATTAACCATCCAGTGTAATGGATTTGTGCCCTTATCAACATGGTCTGCAAGCATTTAATTGTCTTAAATAAATTTAAGGACTCCCTTGACATCTAATTGGCTCTTGGCTTAATCTTAAAGAAGTTCACAGAGGGAATTTAACCTCAACCACTGGAAGAAGCATATGGTTATTACAAGAGGTATTCAACTTAGATTGAGAATGTTCCCACTTCCCGACTCTACCTCTTACAAAAAACTCATGAGCTGAAGGTAAAACAGCTGGCAGCAAAAGAAGATTCAGATTCCACGTGGTGCCTTAAAACATCACTGAAAAGGTTCCCAGCATTATAATACCTTTAGTTGCTAGCCACAAACTGTTCTAGCAGCCAGAGACCAAATGTCTGTAAAGATATTATGACATGCCCCATTCTCCTGACCATAACCCCTACTTCCAGGAATTGGGATGCGGTAGTGAAGGAACTGTTATGCTAGCTCTAATCCATATGAGGACGCCATTACAAAAATGGAATCTTCAAGGATTTGACTCACTGGATTAAAATTACATTTGCACCAAGGGAACAGTCCAAAGGAAATTTAACACACCAGAGAATTAGGGCTCAGATGATTATTGCTCAGCAAACTATTAAAACCAACTGTAATTCATTATTTGCTGTACACTTCAGTGCTGGTCTTAGATATCAGAACACTCAAAAGGGCCCCTGTCTGATGACAGAACACATGTAAATAGAGATTGGACCAGAACCTCACCAGGTGTGAACCAGTGTATGCTAGTTGAGAATGTGGCCCACAAGATATAAACAAACATCAACCAGTATAACATAACTGCAGCTGGAGCTGTTGTTTTACTAATGATATTGAGATGAAACCAATGTAAACCCTAAAAATAATAAGTAAAATAAGTTTACGGTTCAAACACAAAGAGATATGGAAGTAAAATACTTTGTTTTAGCTTATCAGGAATTTCATTACTTTCTAGGCTTATGATAGGATCATAAATTGAGAAATAAATGAAAAATTAACATTCTGCAAACAACAGGAAATAAGCCAACTGTGTTACACACACACGCGCACGCGCGCACACACACACACACGGAAAATGTCCCACTTCCTTGGAGAATTATGTAACTTTGATATTTTTAACAGCAATATAACTTTGCAATTCACTAGGGAATGAATGATTGCAAGATTATTCTCAAGAAGTGGAAGATTAATTAACATGCATTCTGCAGCATCCAAACAAATCCTTGGCACATTGCCTGCCCTGAGAAATGAAGGTTGTGACTTAGACTAAAATATAAATCATTGATAGATAATCAACCCCATTGAGGCATTTTTAGGACATGGGGATGGACAAGGATCAGAATAATTCTCAGTATGTTTTTTATTGACAGATATAGACAATGACAGTTTATCTGAGTAAGAAATGAATAGGATCAGAGGGCTGGATTCTTCCACACTTATTCACGTTTAGTGGCACCAATTAATTTTAATTGGACTTCTCAATTTGAGTAAGAATGTCAGAATAGTAAATAACTAGTAGCAAATATCTCCAATGGCCAGAGATTGGACAGTAGATGGGGAGGTTCTGAGCTACTATAGTGAATTCTTTCCCAGGTGTCTGGCTGGTGGGTCTAGCCAACATGCTCAGGGTCTAACTAATCTCCATATTTGGGGTCATGAAGGAATTTTCCCTCAGGTCAGATTGACAGAGGCCCTGAGGGGTTTTTGCCTTCCTCTCCAGCATGGGTCACTTACTGGTTTAAACTAGAGTAAAGGGTGGATTCTTTGTAACTTGAAATCTTTAAATAATTATTTGAGGACTTCAGTAACTCAGCCAGAGGTTATAGATCTGTTATAGGAAAGGATGTGTGAGGTTCTGTTGCAAGGAGGTCAGACTAGATCAGTGGTGGTCAACATCTGGCCCGCGGGCTGCACGCGGCCCGTCAGGGTAATCCACTGGTGGGCCACCAGACAGTTTGTTTAAATTTGCACAGCCTCCCACAGCTCCCAGTGGCTGCAGTTCGCCGTTCCCAGCCAATGGGAGCTGCAGGAAGCGGAGCAGGCCACAGGGATGTGCTGGCCACCGCTTCCTACAGCTCCCATTGGCTGGGAATGGCGAACCGCAGCTACTGGGAGCTGCAGGTGGTTGTGCAAGTATAAAAAAACTGTCTGGCGGCCCACCAGCAGATTACCCTGATGGGCCGTGTGGGGCCCAAGTGCAGCAGATTGCCCACCACTGGACTAGATGATCGCACTGTTTGCTTCTGGCCTTTACATCTATAGATTAAGACCACAGTAAGGACCTCAGTGTTTCACACACAGATATGGCCTAAACCAAAACTGTGGGTGAGTTCAGATCTGATTCCAAAGGCAATTACTATAGGTTGCCCTGATCGCTAACATGAATATTTACTGATAACATTATTATCAAACTGTATTTGGAAAGTTTATTGTCATTGCTTATACTCTAGACATCATGTACATTGTGAAAATAATTTGTCCTGGGAGCTCTCAGAGTCACAGAGTGCTGGGAGCTCTCAGAGTCACAGAGTGCTTTGCAGTATCCATGTCCACATATATGATTTTACAGTAATTATACCCAGCTAGTGTTCAGGAAGCTCAAGCATATCATCTAGACCCAATAACTCTTATTAGAGCCTCAAAACAGTAATCAACAAAATAACTTTTACCCGTTGAATGAAACAAACACAAAATAATTTTGCTACATAATGAAGTGTAGACTAAAGTAATGATAGAATAGAACTCGAGTAACAGTAACCCACATGGGATCTCTAATATATGTTTGAGCAATAACTACAAAGATCAGAATCCATAAGGGATATCAGGCTAGATCTTCCAGTCAAACCCACTCTTCTTCTTCCCATACTTCTTCCATGGAAGACCTTATGAAGGGGACATGTTACTTTTACAATTGTGCCAGGCTGAAAGGTCACAGATCCCAGTGAATCCCTCAAGTGGCAGGGGAGGAATGCACTCATGCGTGGAAGGAGCAGCCTAAAACCCTCTAGGTGAATGTGGTGTCACCCTATAGATATCAGGGCATCTGTGAAGAGTGCCTGGCCCTCTGCATACCAACCTAGTCTCCCTTTTCCACTATTGGCACATGTTTAGTGATGGGGCTCAGCTAGTTCCCTTAGTAAATGATTCTATTATCTTATTGATTTCCCTCTTACATTTTTTCCTAATGTCTAAGTTGATTTTCCCTTTTCCAGTCTGTTACTCCTCCATGCAATTCCTTGCCCCATTACTTCCAATAAATTATTTTTATAGACATTCACTAGGCTGATCTTGAACATAGTCTTCCCCTGACCTTCCTTTTGTGTTTGCAGTTTTTTTCCAGGCACAAATAACTGCAAATGTAGTTTTATGTCCACATTTATGGATGGACACAACTGCTGCTATTTACTGTAGATGTCAGAGAGGCAGACATCTAAATGACTATGTGGCTTGAAAGCTTGTCTCTCTCACCAACAGAAATAGGTCCAATAAAAGATATTAACTCACCCACCTTCTCTCTCTTCATTTTGTACCACAATTATTTACACCCTGGAAATTGCAGGTGCAAAATATAGAGCTGCTTTTTAGAAATCATATCGACGCTGCCATTTGTTTTTCTATTATGTGCATTTTCAGTTACCGTGATTTAACTTCATGGGTCATCTGCTCCAATATTTTTAATTCTTTCTAACTTATCAACCTTTTTTAAATGTCAAAGTGCTCAAAGCTGTACACTCTACTTTATGTGTGGCCTTACCAAGGTTGTCATTATAATCTCCATATCCTACATTAAATCAACATATATGCTGTTTAGGTTTTTCATTAAAGGGAGATCCCGGAAGAATATCTAATAAAGGAAAGTTCCCAACACAAGGTGGGACTTAGGAATGAAGCCACACATACTGAAAAAAACTCTAACTGGTACAAAATCCAGCAGCTCTACCGCTCATGTCCTGCTAGTGCTCCAGTCTTTATCCTAGCTCCCCAATGAATATGCGGTGCTGTGGAAGGTATTACTGTATTACTTTTTGCTTAAAACATACAACTTATTGCCCACAATTAGAGTATATTTTGGACTTATTGGACTAAAAATGTTTTCAAATGATGCACAGTCAACCTGTGGAACTCCTTGCCAGAGGATGTTGTGAAGGCCAAGACTTTAACAGATTTCAAAAAAGAACTAGATAAATTCATGGAGGATAGGTCCATCAATGGCTATTAGCCAAGATGGGCGGGGATGGTGCCCCTAGCCTCTGTTTGCCAGAAGCTGGGAATGGGCGACAGGGGATGGATACTGGGCTAGATGGACCTTTGGTCTGACCCAGTATGGCCGTTCTTATGTTCTTGCGTTTTTTCTTTGTCATAGTCTTCAGGATTCTTCAGTCATTCTCAGAAATACATTTGAGTAGAGAAGTTAAGATATTCACGCAACTAAAATATATTACATCATCAAAATAAATAAATACTATAGCCCAAATCCTTGGCTATAGATAAGAAACACACAACACCACTCAGAAGACAGGAAGGAAGTGTGAACAAAGAAGGCTTTATGCTAGTTTTGTGCTACCCGAATCCTAGGCCAGCTCCGGCCAGCTCTGTGCCAGGCTGATCTCTCAGTGTAAGCTGGAGCAAACTCAGGGCTGTTCAAACTCAACCCAGCTGTCAATGACTCAGAGGAGCTAATATAGTAGCTGGGGACCAGCAGTTGGTAGGCAGCTGGTGTAGGAGATACTATACTGATTCTACACCAATGGAAGACTCCAGTTACACTGGAATGATCATCCCTAGCTGTTCATACCATTAGGCCCAGTAGTCACTAGCATTGTTTCCAAACAGGCCTGGAGGATATAGACCTATCCACAAACAAACTAGGGTTCATCCACTAGCAATATCTGGTTGTTTCACCCTCTGACAAATTGCATTTTAAATAAATTATTATAAGATTATCTTATCCCATTAACAATTTCAACAAAGTGTATTTCCTTTTTCTTTCCCTTTATCAATTTCTGTTCATACTTCTAGAAAATTTTAAAGTAACTCATGGTAGGTGCAAAAATCAAGTAAGAATTTGCATAAATATTTGTATTCAGCAGGGGAGGGGAGGTCATATATCAGGTTTTATAATATATTCCCTTTCTCATTGCCTTTTATGGTATATGCACTTACTATAGCAGTTGACTGAAATCTAAACTGGTATTAGTCAAGGATAAAGGAATATTTATTTCCAGACTAATCCAAGGATTTACATGAAAGCAGGCAAAATATTAGTACATCAAGTGGACAAAGTGATTACTTGTTTTGTTGCCTATTAGCTTCAAAATTACATTTGAAATCCTTAATATAGAACAATCCATTGATTTCTGTGGTTCTTGAAGTTTAAAGATAATCATCCCTGAAGTCAATGAAGTTAGGCCAGGCATGAATTTGACCCAGTGTTCAAGGACTGTGGTAAAATGGAAGAATTAACAGACAAAAACTGAATGCACATACTTGTTTATATCTGATTCTTTTTGCAGGGTTAGGGGATAATCTATTCATTCTTTTTATAGAAAAATGTTCTTTATCATAAATAGTTCTGTTTGGAACTCTATCGAATGAGGGAAAACAAGTTAAATGATATATTTAGTTTTATTTTTTTCCTGGAGAGTGGAAAGGAAAACGAATTGTGCCATCTCAAAGGTCATCAGTTCAAAATCATTGCAAAGAACAAATCGATGTCTGTACATGTAGAACCTTTTCCTTAAAAAGCCATCATATAAGACCAAATGATGGATCAATGTGTTACAGCAGAACAGGACCAAGTATCAATTTGAATGCAGATTTCCTATTCTGTTTGTGAATTCTAAGCACAGTGTATTTCCTGCTAAAGAAACATGTAGAACAAGGGTCGGCAACGTTCGGCACACGGCTCACCAGGGTAAGCACCCTGGCGGGCCGGGCCAGTTTTATTTACCTGCTGATGCGGCAGGTTCGGCCGATCGTGGCCCCCACTGACTGCGGTTCGCCGTCCCGGGCCAATGGGGGCAGCGAGAAGTGGCGCGGGCGAGCGATGTGCTGGTCGCAGCTTCTCGCCGCCCCCATTGGCCCAGAATGGCAAACTGCGGCCAGTGGGGGCCGTGATCGGCCGAACCTGCCGCGTCATCAGGTAAATAAAACTGGCCCGGCCCACCAGGGTGCTTACCCTGGTGAGCCGCATGCCGAACGTTGCCGACCCCTGATGTAGAATCTTGACAACACTGTTACACAAGAAAAGATGGCAGTTTAACTCTTCTCCCTTTCTATAGATTTGGATCATTAAACTGAAAAAGTAATAGGTATTGTGGAACTACAGAGACAAAGACTGGTGGGCCAAATCTTGATACCCTTACCTAGCCAAAACCCTGTAAACTTTACTGAGACATTTGTATGAATACGGGTGGCAGAATCTAGCCCTTAGAGTCATATTCTGTTATGACTGAAATCGATGGGAGTTTGTTTATTTGTTTTAAGAGATCAGGCTTTTATGGCCTGATCTATAGCCCATTGAAGTTAGTCAAGTCCTGGGCCAATTTTTTTGTTTCTCATTCATGCAAAATTCAGTGAATGTTTTGTTGAACTGAGAACCACATAGTTTGTCATAATTTAAAAGGTGTGTATGTGTGAGTGTATACAGATGGATGTGTTACTAAAATGTCTTGTATAACAAAACTGTTGTATAAACATGCAAAACAAATATGAATGTAAAAACAATCACTTTAAGTTTAATTTTGCTCTAAGGGGCAACTTTCAAAATCACAGTATCACACACCTCCCAGTCCTGGTCTCAGGCGGTTATCATAACCATCCAGCAGACGATCCAGTATTCTGGTAAACACTGTAGTATTGTCTTTAATTTCATCTTGTAATGAAGTTTGTCCATAGCTGAAATCAGAGAGCAGTTAACATTATAAATCATCAATTTACCAGTAACCCTACAAAACAATAATTCCAAAATCTGCTTAATCTTGCTTATAGTGATTTATGGAGACAAAATCTCTTCCATAATACCAGATTGTAGTGCATTACATGGTCCTTTCTCTTAAACATTTTCTTTGTAAAGAACACATTTGCAATAAAAGCTTATGTCAACACCAGTTCATTTCTACAAATAGAAAGCACGTGAAACTTGGGTCCTTTATTGCTTACTTCGTTATTAATGGCTATAATGTTTCAGTTTATATTCCACAATGACATATGTATTTATCAGCAAATGATAATGTGTTAGATTTATAATGGTTATCAAGGGCTCAGATTAAAAGAAATACATAATAAAGACTGAATGGAATTTCAAAACTGATAATATTTGCTAAAATAAAGAGAAAATAAAAAATACAGAGATGCGTCCTTCATAAACATGCGTGCAGCCCAACCGACATCTGTGCGGCGCTTATTACTGGATCAGAGCCAGAACAAAACATTTACTAATATGATGAAATCGTTGTTAACAGACATACATATTTATCACTTTCTTATGCTGTTACAATTTTGCTTTCCTTTTTCCATTAGCAGATTTATATAAGAAGAATAACTACAATTATTCCATGCAAGTGCATAATCAAGCTATGTGTCGACAAGGAAACCTTTTTCTGTAAACCTTCCTTCCCAGGTTCCTAGTGCTGCAGTCCTAATTCTGACAGAAGTCCCACTGAAGTCAGTTGGAAAGTTTTGTCTGAATAAGGATGGCAGAATCAAAGTCTTTGAACTTGATTATTGTAGTCTCACTTAAACTGGTGTACATCAGGATGAAGTCTATGGTAGTCAATGGAATTACTGTGGTGTTAAACAAGTGTAAATAAGATCAGAATCAGTCTCTTAACTACCTGAAGTCCTTGCCAAATACAGGCCATGGCTAATTCTCCTTAATCATCTATTATGGTTGCCTTGAAGCCAAATCTTGTAATCCTTACTCCATCCATTACCATGGGAAACTTACATTAAGTATGTGTCCAGCCAGAGGGATTTGGCCCTTGAACCGAAATTGCTTTCCAGTACACAATTTTGTCACATACATTAGTACTGAATCAGGTAACCAATATGACGCAGATGCAGAACACCTTTTGTAGGGTGATATCATCTTGCTGAAAACTATTACACTCTTGTTCAGCATGTTTCCTATATGGACATTAATAAAGGGGGTGAGCATTCTGCCAGCCCTAGTTGTTCTAACCAGCCTGGATTGTTTTATAAGGAAGTAATGGTTATGTAAAAGTTCAAATTATAAAAAATGCTATTATTTCCTTTAACCTCATCAATTTAGTCTTGTTTGTAGATCCCACATGCATAAAAATGGGGGGGGGGGAGAGACGGAGAATCTGTTTGCATGACCTGTTCCATGGGACAGAAAAATCACTGTTATGTTCATTTCCAAAGAGGTTTTGAATAAAGGAAACTACAGATTCAAGCAACTAACAAAACCTATATTCACAGGGTTTTAACCACCATTTTATTTCATGTGTTGTTTGGAAGGCCATATAATTCCTTTTATTACTAGGAATGTGTAAACAAAGATATCTACAGTTCTGTTTTTAATGAATAGAATAAAATGACAAATACCTTTCCCAATGAAAAATTATTAATAGATTCTAACACATTTCCTTTCAGCTACCATAAACATAAAATATTTCTAGTATGATGGGGTTCCTTTTTAAACTGATAATTTAAATTATAAGTGATAGATGTAAATATTTTCAGACATCTTTTCAGATGTTACTTATATGTTAATTAACAAATTATGCTGGTGTATTACACTTTTCCCCCATATGCATTATATTTTAAAGGATCCATTCCCAAATGCATTACATAGAGCTGTGGTACAGGACTCTTCTCTGGATTAAATTCTATATAAACATTCATTGTCAATAAACAAACTGCTGTGCATACATATCTCAAGGAGAGCACAAGGTCATCATGATTAAGGTAGAAGAAAGTTCACTTTTGTAAGGCTGATGAGAATAAATAAATGTGTATCCCTGGGGTAAATGAGGGGAAAGAGTGATGGACAAATGGCAATGTAATCTGCGAGGATGTGATAAAACATAATTATGTCATTAATTGTGTTTCTGGGTGTGGAATTTTAAGTACATTTATCTGTTCTTCACATTATTTTTCCAAAAGCAAATGGGTTGAGTGGTGTTTTGGTTTTAATTAACTGACATATCAATATAACATGAGCAGTTTGCACAAGTGTAACAGATAATACATTATAAATTCCAAGTAACAGTGATTTTTTCCACTGTAGATTATCTAAAATCTAAAATAAAATTATCTAAAATTCTTGGTAAAATAGCTCCAACATTGATTTTTATTTTCTGTGAACAGAACCATCTGATTGAAAACCTGTAACCTTTCCACATAAGAGAAAATGTATTTAATTAGAATACTATACTTGCCAAGGAATTAACAAAAATCTAGAATTAAAGGCAAGTGAAGTTGCTTTGGCTAAAATGACTTCATAAACAGATATATTTAATGTGGGGTGTGTGTATTTCGAAGAAAAATATCAGAGTTACTGTATGTGACTGTGGTTTCATATTAAACCACTGCACAATAAAACACTGTACACTAACTCCATCTACAGGTCATTATAATAGTGACACTTCATATAATTTTTCAAAAGCAGTCAAATGAATTTTAATTCTTACTTTAGAATATACACAATTAATATATTTCCAGTGAAACATAATTTCACAAAATACTCCAGCAAATGAAAAAACAAAATGAAATATCCAAAGAATACTTTAAATTCTCACCTTTTAGACAAATTTTTAAACAAGGGTTTTTTTTTACAATATTTCTTGTTTGTTCAACACATATATTAAACTGTATACGTACACTATATACATCTCTATTTTTTAGAAGAAACACTCATGCAAAATATACTTTTTTATCCTCTTGTATCTATCTAAGCTTTTCTGGTTGGTCATGAGATAAATTTCTCTAGAGCTGCTGAATAAAAGACGTAAAAGAAGACATTATAGAAATCTGTGTACAAAATATTTTCTAAGGCTTATAATTGACAGTGAGAAAAATATACCTTTAATGATGGTTATTCATTAGGTCGGATAATAGGATTTTAATGTTTTAAAATACAATAAAATATATCTTTGAGTTCCCCCCTCCAGTGAAGTTTGGATTGTGCTTTCTTTTTCAAGTATACTCAAGTTTAGCCCATAGGTTTAATAATCAAATAAGATAATTGTATGATCATGAATGGTACTAGTACTAATGCTAACTCTACACAAAGTTTTTTTTAACATATGGATTAAACAGCATGGACTTTCAAACCCAAGGTTCCGTGATGGGGCCTGATCCTGCAAATTCTTAGGCATGTAAGCCTTCTTTGCCACTTAGCAAGGGCTAGTTTCATGAGTAAGGATTTGCAGGAACCAACACTTTTTTTTTTAACAAATTAGGACCCAATCCAGAATCCAATGGGAGTTTTGACACTGATTCCAGTGAACACAGGATTTGGCCCAGAATACTGAAATAAAATGCCTTCATTACACTTTCCTTTCTATTTGATTCACAGCCACAACTGAAATATAGAATAAACTCTCATACTCTTTATCTTTGAGTAGAAGGGACAACATATTATTTCTATGTATTTAATTGATAATTTAGCTTTAATATGGTTCAAATAGTTTCTGCTGAAGAATTTCTTAATTTTAGCATAAAGATGTTAAGCAAACAAATTGTAGTTTACTTTCACTCTTCATTATTTAGATTTAGCTGGGATTTGAACAAGGATTAACTTCCCCCAATACATTTAGTAGAACCCAGTCCATGTGATAGTTGTTTCTTATGCCCTTATAACAAAGTAAAGGTTCCAAATGGCTTTTTTAATAAAACAAACAAACAAACAAACAAACAAACAAAAATGTTTAAAATATTTCCCCCCACCTTCTTCCAGTCAGTGTATTCAAAAGCAGGGTCCAGGCCCAAAGACAGTCACAAAGTGCTAGAATGCTCTTCATGGTGAGCTCTGAAAGCTGGAAAGGAAAATAAATAACAATCAACAACCCTTGCATTAAAACAGTCCTTTTGGAAAACACAACGGGACTCAAGTAACTTTAGCTAAATAATTTGATGCCAGTCAATGACCTCACAGTGCTATGGCACGTCATTTAGAGTAAAAACAAAAATGGTGTCCCATCCATTCATCTCTTTGCCTTCTTTTTCTGGACTTGGAAATATTACTGTTTATTTACACACACATTGCAATCAGTTTTTAATCTTGTTTATATTACCTTTCAGCTTTAAAAAAACCCCAATATGGATTACTGAATTAAAGTGCTTAGCCCCAGAAGAAGTTTAAAAGCCACTGTTCAGTATTCTCTTGTGTTAATGTTGAGGTTTTTCATGATATTGCAAATAACCAAATACAATTGCTTGTTTGTTGCTCTTTTTTTCTTTTTACCTACTTGAGTGCAGATGTGCCATTTAGGATCTCTGCTAGTGACTGAATGGAGCAGAGTGTCCCTAGTTATAAGTGCTTTACCTGGATATTATGGAAACAACTTTCTTCAGAGACATTCCTGTTTCTAGTCTCTTGTTTATTGAAGCATCATTGTGTAACTAGTGTAATGTTTGGAGTCTCATTGTGCAATCTGCTGCTAAGTATGCACACTGATACTTCTGTCAGGCTAAAGGACACACTTTATTAATCAAGCCATGTGCTGATTGCCTACATACTGTCTTCTAAATCTCTAGCCATTCTCACTGGCTGACGCTAGGAAATGTTTTTGCGTAAACAGTCTTTTTTCCTGCCTCTCCAAATGGCTCCTGATTTATTTATTTATTATCCCAGGATTTAATCCAAACAGATTGTAATTAAAGTAAAAAGTGAGCAAACCCTACATATTTTTTTCCAGTAAGCCTGAAAACAAACTTCGCTGGTATTGGTGGAATCAATGTTCAACATTCAAATGGCTGGCTAGATGCTGCTGCAGGTCTCTCTCTATATTTTTGTGTGCTGGAATCCAGTAACTTTCCAGCGTTCATGAATTTTAAAAAAGCAAAAATCTAAAACCTCTATTTTCCCCTAAGAGTCAAAATGAGGAATAAATTGGAATATTTAAAATGTCTGAGAAAATGAAGCACTCTACATTTTCCTGTTGTTGTATCTTTAAATAAATCTACCCCAATTCATTGCACACTCTCAGGGACAATTTAAATCAATAAAATACCATTACAGCGCATCAGATGAGCAATGAAATACAATTAATGTGTTTATAATGAAATGATCAGAAGGTAAAAATTCAGTGGGTTTGAGCTAATCTAGGTGGATGTGATACAGGTGAGTTGGATGTAACAGGAAAACAACCATAGAGATCATCATTTTAAATTGCACTATTATCATGTCCCCTATAATGATAAAGGTAACATCTGTAGTCTCAAAACCACTATCTCCTATTACTGTTAACTTTTGTTTTTGCAAAAGGTTCCTCAGTGTAACAAAAATGAATCAATCTCAACTATCTTCTTTGATCAGATGGGCTCTCCCAACCACCCCCCTTAAATAAAACCATAGAGACATTATAATTGCTGGAGAAGTAAAGTTTCTATCAGCCTAAAAAAGCAAATGCAAACATACAGATAAAAGGAGCATTAGGCGATTCCAGTTCCCCCAACCTCACCTGCCCACCCCCACCCCAGACATTATTTTAAATATTCTTCGGTTTTCCTATTCAAAATGGGAGAAAGACTCACACATCTCTGATCATTTTAGTAGCGTCCATTGGAAAAGATGCATTTTAATGCCTTTCTTGATCCATGCTGAGAGATTTGCCTTGTTCTCAGGCTCAGATCTAGACATGTTTTCCTTCCTGCATTTCAACTTTTGTATTTTCCCCACCTCTCCCTGAGAAAGTCACCCCCCCAACCCCCGAAAAATATTTTTAAGGGACTATTTTCAGATCTGTTCGTGTAAAAATGCCCACCGATCGCTGCGGATTCTCAACCTGGGGGGGGGCGGAGATGGGGGGGAAAGGATTGAAATGCACCTGCTATGGGGAAAAAATTGGTCATCCATATACATAGATATGATTCTAGAAAAACCCGAGCGATCAAAGGTCTGTTAGCGATAAATAAGCAGCTCTTACCTAGAGCCCCTCTGGGCACAGGTTCGCAGAATTACTGGGAAAGTCTGCCAGAGAAAATCGCTCAAGAAATCAGGGCTGCTTGAAGGTAAGGAGCCTTTAGAGCGGCTGAGGTTGTGTTGCTTTCCCCGGCTCTGCTTCTCAGTCATTCGGTCTCAGCCATCATGGATTCTGCCGGTGCTTCGGTGTTAGAGATTTAACACCCAAATTTCTTTTCCCAATATTCAGACCGCAGCTACACAACAAAAGCTTTCTCTTTACCAAGACAGTAGTAATACGTCCCAGGGTAAACCGGATGTGAAATAGGCTGTGACTTCATGCCAGAGAGATTTTATTTTAGAAAGGAAGGTGGTACCAAGCTCTCATCTAGAGACCAATCCGCCCATTTTTTTTATATGCAGCACAATTTAACTTCCAGTGCTCTCGCCCTAATCCCTTTCTCTCTGGCTGCAGACTCAAATCCTTCTACAATCTGCAGCATTATTATTATTTTCGGGGGCAGGGTGTATGGTTGGGGGCTGGGAGATTACACTTGGAATCTTTTGACACTTGCAATTTACAAAACACCCTATTTTAAGGCGCTTACATTAAAAATACAACCGATCTGCGTTAGCATTTCACCTTTGATCAAATATTTAATAGCTGCATAAATATGAATGAAGGCGAGCTAGGAAATATCGAGGAGGCAGCATAATGTGTTTGTGTGTCCATATATATGTATACAGGCATAGGTAGATGTAGATACAGATACGTACAAAGAAATGCATTGCGTTGCCAATTAAACCAAAGTAATATGCATTGTAGATGAAGCCCGTAGGAAATCAGTTTAAAGCCTTGGGGTGAGGGGGAGGGGGGGGGTTCCAGCCCTTTATGCACATTTAATGGTAGGTGACATGTTTGTCTAGAGTGGTCTTTGCTGTTGATGACTGGAGGGAAACATATTTAAGGGCTGTTTCTGGGGGTGGGGGAATCGCCGTGTATGGAAACTCTAGTGTGTGTGTGTGTGTGTGTGTGTGTGTGTGTGTGTGTGTAGATAAATGGGGGTGGGGGGGAGATCTGGATCCCGTTCTGTTTCCAGACTGTGCCATTTCCCATAAACACTGCTGAGATTAGATTATTTTATATCAATTATAACAAATATCTCCTGTCTACCAAGCCCCACCCCAATTTCTTCAATGTCACTGTTTTAGGATGCATCTCTTACAGCCCAGCAAAATAATAACAAAATCAGGCGACCAATAAGGCACAATAATACCCCAGGAAAGATTGCGCGCCTGAGTCTATATATACATTCCCCTGCTCCCAGAACGGAGTGTGGGGCTCATCTTTAGATTTTATGAATGGAATGGGTTTGCTTAGGAGTAAGGTACAGTCGCTGTGTGATGCAGGAGAGGGCTTACAGGGGACCTGTCTCAATAGGTGGTAGGAGCTGTCTATTCAGTGCCAAAGCACTGGGAGCTCTCCGTGGTCCTGCCGAGGACCTCACTGAACACTGTGTTTAGCATCGATACAGTAAACTGTGTGGAGAAGTCCTAAGGCTGATGAGTGCCCTGCTCAATAACTACCATTACCATCTTCTTAGATCAACCTGCTGCACGCCTGGGAAATGGGGTCACCTAAAAAGCTACCTTTTTGGTCCTTTTTTAAATCAATGAGGTTTCCAGTCTTGGAGCATGGTAGTCTCATAGTAGTGGCTGCATGTTTTCTGGATACTACAGGGGCTTTGGTAGGGCATGAATGCATTGCTGGCCACCAGAAGTCCTGGAGTACTTTTCATCAGAACTGACATCTGAAGGCAAGAAAACTCCTCAGACCTGAAGTTTATTAGAGATTTAAAAAATTACCACAACCCATGGTAGCCCATCTGTTTTGTGGGTAATCACAAAGGTTAGCATCACTTTAAATCTAAAATAATTAACTTTCCCCTCCTACATCAGTAGACTGGGGCAGACTAGCGGGTGTGCGCTGCTTGTGTGGAGAAGCCAAGAGGGGAAATTGGACACACCAGAGTTGATGAGATTTCAATACACTTTCAGAGAGTGTGACCCAATCACATCTGCTGTAGAAGTTGTCTACCATGCTTTTTACATATCTCAATAGCTCCAACCTCCTGTAATATTGCATGTGTATACCAACCACACTTAATGACCATGGGCTTTCTCTAGGGTTACCCATATTTAGTGTAAGGATTAAATGACCCCTTAGTTTTAAATTAGAGGGGAGGAAGATGCAAGGGACATATTTTGCAATATTATGTCACAGTCACACCTTGTATGTAAGACAATTTTTGCTCATGCTCTTTTCTCATGTGATCACCAAGGGTATTTTTGCACTTCATCATGGAACATGATCCTGCTCCCACTGAAATTAAAATCTCTATTGCTGACAGTAGTCCCTGGATCAACCCCTATCTTTCTGTATAGCTACTTTTTCAAGTCTCACATTCTGTAATATTCTTCACACAATACATATCCCCCACTATATATTGCATTATTTGTTTGTTTCTGCAACAGAATATAAAGGATTTCAGGACAATGCTATTCATAGCTGATGCTGGCGATGACTTTCAAGGTGTTAAGGTGCTGTAAAAATGTTGGAGAAGAAATTATTACAGCTTAAGTGCATCAATGCTTGACCTAAACCCAACAGAATTAGGACTTTTGTTTGAGAAAGTCTATTTAGTTTAGCCCAGGGGCTCTCCCATTTATTACTATCTGCATGAAATAGCCAAAAGATATCTAGATACAGAAAATTTGTAAAGATCAGCATTCATTGTTGCATTGTTGGCTTTGTTTCTCCATGTTTCCATTTCAATTCATCTCATTTTGGTTCAAGGTTGGCCACAGTGCATAAACTATCTAAAGAAATTCAAGGAATTGTTAAATGGAGACACACACTGGTTCACAGTCAGCACTAACCAGAGATATTATATCAATGGCTGGTATGGAACCACTCACATTTTATTTCATGGCAAGATATAGTTTCCAAATGCATTACATTTCAAATTTTTCCTGCTATTGATTGATATAATCACCTGTACATTTATGGCCTAATTCTGCAATCCTTACTTTTGCAGTGAAGGGTTGGAGAGTTTTGGCTGAGTAGTATTTAAAATAGGACTGTAGTGGGGCGGCTGCCCCACTCTATGAGAAAAAGGGCTGGAACAGGCCAGAGAGGCTGTGCAGACCAGCAGTCAATCAGCAAAGGCCTGTGGAGAACCAATCAGGTCAAAGAAAGAGGCAGCCAACCAGGGCCGGGTTGGGCCCTATATAAAGGCTGCCTAGCAAAGGGGAGGGCAGTCTCTTCCTGACTAACAAGGGAGGAGGACTGGCTCCTGAGATAAGGAGGTAGCACCTTGGACAGAGCAGTGCTGGGCAGACTTGGGGGAGTAGAGGAGAGCTCAGGCCCCAGTTACCTGCCAGGCTGTGGCCCATGCTAAAAAGGATTGAGAAGGTGCATGGGGCCAAAAGGGAGGTGGCCCAGGGAAGATAGGTGGACAAGAGGGGAGAGAAGAAGGGCAGAGAGAGGCTGCTGCTAGAGGGTCCCTTGGTTGGGACCTAGAGTAGTAGGTGGGCCTGGGTCCTCCCCTTCCCTTGCACTGCACCTGGCCATGGAGGAGTGTGGCCAAAACAGATTGCAACTTGCCCTGAGGTGAGGGGCTAGACTTTGGGGTTGTGGTTGGCCACTGAGGCAGGTGCAAGCTGAAGGACTACCGTTAACCCCCTCCCCTCCCTGGAAGGGGGTGAGAATGGAGTAGTGGGCGCTGCCGGCGGGCAGTGTCTTGAAGCGGACACCGCCGAGCAGGGAACAAGGCGGTTCCCAAATCAGCAGAGCAGACAATGGGTGAGACACCACGCGCAGAGGGTGCTCCACAGCTGATAAGAGCTAATTCCCGGAGCAACAAGCAGGAGGTGCCAGTAGTGGTGGTGAGTCTGGTCCCCATTACGAGGACCCTGAGTTGAAACTTTGAAACAGTGCAGGGGCTTTAGTCCCATACATTCCATTAAAATCTGAAGAAGATTTATGGCTCTGAATCCCTTGCACTGAACTGAAAATCCCAGCCCTGTGTGTAAAGAGTTACATTTGTACAATAACAAAAAAGTTGTCTAATTGAAGACAGTATGGCAAATAGAAATATATTTTTAACACTAGCTCTTCTTTTTTCCCAATTGATCATTGAAAAATTGCAGAAATAAACAGACGTTCTACATTGCTTCACTATTTAATTTCTTTTCCTCATTCAAATAAATGACTGAATCAATTTTGAAGAAATTTGGTGACTATAGTATTACACCCAGAGGGAATATATAGCATGCCAAAATTTCATCTGTAGTATATTTGAGTTATAATCTACTGCAAATGGGTAGAGCTCCACTGGCAACACTGAAAGAACAACTGCTAAAACTCTTTTCTCAAGTATCAGATGGGTAGCTGTGTTAGTCTGGATCTGTAAAAGCAGCAAAGAGTCCTTTGGCACCTTATAGACTAACAGACGTATTGGAGCATCAGCTTCATGCATGCATCCGGCAAAGTGGGTATTCACCCACGAAAGCTCATGCTCCAATACGTCTGTTAGTCTATAAGGTGCCACAGGACTCTTTGCTGCTTTTACTCTCTCTCAGTTTACTTGCATTGGGATATAAAAGAAAAGTGTTTTGTTTTTATTTTAGTTGAGCACCCAGGGTTACAGGGAATGGTCCATTCCTCCACTGGTATAATTGCTGTACATCAAAGGATGACAAGGTTTTGGGGTTCTCCCTGGGTGAAGATATTAACCTAAAATAGGAAGCAGCACATTATCGCTTTAATTCTTTCTCTTAAAAATGTAGGACAAAACCATTCATTTTTCCTGTGTGGCTGAGATTCCAGCCCATCAGTGAGACATGTAGCCCAGATTTTCCTATTTCCTTTCAAAGCCTGTTAGCACAGACCTCATTTCAATACAATACAATAGGAAGTGCTGGAAAATATTTGGGTTTATGTGCTTTTGAGAAAAATTGTAAACTGAGATTTCTAGTTTTTAAAGAATATTTTGCACAGGAATTGGCTCCTTGTTAGGTTCATCTTACCAAAAGGGATGCAGTTTCAAAGATGGAGGGGTGAGTGAGAGAGACAGATCTCTTACTATTCTCAGAATGCTCTGGTCTGAAGAGCCTGTTCCAAAGCCCAGTGAGGCTAATGGGAGTTTTCCATTGACTTCAGCAGGTTTTGGATCAGATCCTGTGGCTAGGATTTTCAAAGGAGTCTGAGAGTTAGTTACTCAATTCTCATTGAAGTTGAATGCCTAACTCTCAAATGCCTTTGAAAATCTTAGCTTAAATGAATAACTAATACCATTTAGGTCCAGCTGATTTTGATTTTCAGTGGGTTTCTCACGTGAATAAGGAGAATTGGATTTGGCTCTTAATGTCTCCAACTTGTTAACTATTAGCTACGCATCTCACTGCATAGATCTGCAGTTCGCATTTGGAAAATGAAGATGTCAAGAAGACCTATGTGATTCATTATTTTCTAGCCAGCTTATGAATTGGGCAAATTTTCCAAAAATGGTTCAGTCATTCAGATGGGCTATTGCTGTAGTTAAATGCTTTTAAAAAAAATCTAAAAAGATCAACTGTAACATCTTGTTGAAGGATTGATTAGATAATGTTTGTGCTTTGTGTATGGAAAGTTGCATATTAGTGCAAAATGGCAGTAGTAGTAAAGTTAAACCAGTGACATCTTACTTTCAATGGAATGTTCAAAAACAAATCACTAAAAGAGTATATTAAAATTAACACAGCCAGATTTTCAAAATTGCTCCACACACATCATCTCATATTGTTTTCAAAGTGAATTCCTGGGTGTGGAACATTTTTCATAATCCGGCCACTTATTTAGCTGCCTAAATCTGGCCAATGATCTCTACATACAAAATATATTTTATATACATTGACAGGTCAGACTGTCAAAAAACGTTTTTCAATAGTGTGTGTGTTCACTTTATTAATATAGTAAATTTCCCATCACACAATTACATATATATCTGTGTGTGTGGTGTATACACATATATATGTAAAATGACTGAAATTCTCTAGGAGAAATGCTCTAGTACAATTTACCCTAAACAGCAGATCAGATAAAGAATTAAAACAAATATCCATCTGTTCCAAAGCTTTGATCTCTGTTAGCTACAAGTTTTGCTTATGTGATTAAACAAATGTTTTGTAGATATAGAACTAAGATTTGATTTTTTTAATGTGCTCCATAAATATATAGAAGTGTCTATTCTCCCTTCGTAGACTTAGGGAAATTCAATTAATTAGATTGCTTTTTTACTTCAATTTACAACTGCAGAAAAGGCATGAGTGAGTATCTCTTGACACCTAACATTTTTGTTCATGGTGATATCAACCAGGTGTACACATAAATGATGCCGCTTTTTCTTTTCTTTTTTTTTTCTTTTTAAAGTAAATGAGTAGAAATGGAAGAAGACTTGGTTGGAAAAATCCCAATGAGGATCTTTGAAAATAAGTTTCACTGTTCTCAAAGAGTCATTTGGATTTGAGATACTATGTACCATTAAAGGAAAATGGATGTTCTGTCTGGGTACATGTTGAAAGACTGAAATTGACACTGGGACAAAGAACCAACTGATGCCAAGAACCTTGAAAAAGATAATTGATTACTGAATGCTAAAATGCCCTGATACAGTTTGCCAGCCTACTGTAAACTTTCACTTGTGAATTTATCCAAACATCTTAAAATACAGTGAAATGTGTTTATACCTTGGCTTGAAGGTGAAGATTGCTATTTTCAAATACCACCACGAAATGAAGTTTGTGAAACTGAAAATGTAGGTTGCTATCATAGGTGCTAACAACATTTCATGACTGATGTCATAATGGCAGAAAGGTATTAGAATCCATTTTTTAAAGAAATTTTAGACTCCCTATATAGCAATACCAGAAAAAGAATCAATTTCTTGACCAAGGGCATGTGAGGCTTTAAAAGACAAGAAAGGAGTATTTAAAAAAAAAAAAAAAAAGCTTGTAACTATGTAGCCCAATTTTCTGTAAGCTTTTGTGATGGTGGCCATTGATGAAACACGAGGCAGGTCTATTTCAATTTTTTTTTCGTTTTCTTTATTTTTGGCAATAACTGGATTTTCCTGAATGCCATATCTCCACCATATAGCAATATGCTCTGTGCTCCACCCAACCCTGCTGATGAGGTGAAAACTTGACATCTGAAGCCTGGACCTTTCCAAAGCCTTTATAATCCCTTTATATAAACTCACCTTTCTGCACCCAGGCTTCACTTCCACAACTATTCTCCATGCAGAATAGCTGAACTGAATTACCTTCAGCACTCTGTTAATGCCAGTCTTTAATGACAAGTGGGTGTCATTCATCCACACTCAGGAAATGGCACAGTGGTTTCCACAGCACGCCAGACACCCTGCCCTGCTCATGAACTGAGAGATCCATTTTGGGAGTCAAACCTTGATATTGTGATTGGCAGTTGAGTGTACCAACCTGTGAGCTCATACGAATTGTACTCTTTCCTACTGATCTTCACGAGCATCATGTGCATTCACATTTACATCTATCTTTGATTATAACCTTCCTAGAATCTGACAGGATGAAACCAATTTGAATGGGAGCTATGCTAGAGGGTTCCAAATCTGCTGAGTTTTTTTTTCTTTAAAAAAAATTATCTTGCAGCAGCATGGTTAGTGCATTAGTAAGCCATTAGTAAGCGTCCATTGCTTGCCACTTCAGTTATAAATGAAATAACGGAGTATGAAAATATGATGGAAAGTGAGTGGTGACTGGAACAGGAAAACAGAAAACAAATCTGATGAAAATCTGTCAGTGTACTTGTGTACATGTTCTACATGCTAAATACCAGATTATCCAGAAAATGTGAATGGCCTCAACTGTTACTATCATTGTGTTGTGTGTGGTTTTGTTTTTTAGCTTCATTTTTAGTTTTATGTTGAAAATTCTTGTTCCCTTTCCCTGTTATCAGCATTATCTCTGGCTTTGCCAGATGAGTTGAGTCAAGATTCTTGGGCCTCACTTCAGCAAAACATTGAAACGTGTTTAAATAGATCCCTATTCAGAAAAGTATTTAAGCACATGATGAAATCCCATTAATTCGAATTGAATTTAATAATGCTCTTAAAGTTCAAGATTTAGGAGCATTGCTCAATAGGGATGGTTTGCTGAATTGGAACCCTAGCTTTCCTACTGGCTTGCTAGGTGCACGTCATTTAAATTCTCTGTGCCTCAGTATGCTCATGTGTAAATGGATATAATACAACCTGCGATCTGTACTCAGCCAAAACTCCCTTAGACTTCAGTGGCAATTTTGACTGAGTAAAGACTGCATGACTAGGGTTTCATAAGGGTGTAATTCAGTAATTACATAAAAATATGTAAAACATTTTGAGATCCTTGGAATAAATTGAATGTTTTGTGTTTTATATTTGATATATGTATCTACCAACAATGACACAACGTGTACTGTATGACTGCTGAAGCAGTTAGGTGTGGATCAAGCTGCTAAATGTGGGTGTTAATCCCAAGACAATTTTGCACATAGTCATTACATTTGTGTCTATGGTTTTGAATGTACATAGCCCATCTACTATATAAACAATTGAGAAAACACTTGAGTAATATGAATCTGTAGATCTCCAGGATACTTTATTTCAAAGTGACCTTTTGTGATAAAATATTGGTGCAGTCAAGTGTGGTAAATGTGTGGGTGCTTATACTGCTCTAACTCTTGATCATATTAAAAAAGCAATGATGTCAATGAAATGTTATAGTTGAATACTTAACTATCGCATTTCCTTAAATGTTTTGAAGTTCCTCATCCAAAAAATCATTGATTATATTGCACATTGGTACATTCAGGTTTATTGTAATTCATCTATGGTGCCATAATTTTTTTTAACATTGGAAAAAGACATTTTTTCAGAGACTCACTTAATTCAAAGGCAACTGAAATATATATAATATATATTAAAAGGAGAAAATATCTTTGGATAGGGACCAAGCATGCAAAATCTCAACTTTCTGAAAAATTCTGATTTGGATTATCAAAGAATGAAAATACAGGTTATAACAAACTCTTTTTTGCAAGATAATGCTACACTGTTCACTGCCAAATGGATGCTATGAGAATCCCACGTTTGCAGAAAATCTTGAATTCTAAAACCTTTAACTGAAGATGCTATACTTTATATTTTAATAAGTACTGGCCTTTTGGAGACAGTACTTTAAATGTTCATTAGCCTAAGCAATTTTGTAGGTCAAGGGCAAGATTTTCAGCTGATATAAATCAGCATAGCCCTACCAAGGTCAATGTACCTCCATTGACTTGCATCAGTTGAAGGTTTAGTCCATGCATGCTACCCTATTGAAATGAAGAAAGCAAGTGCTATAGATGCTTAGGGTCTTTCAGGAACAGTCAGTTAATTTAATGTGAATACATATTTAGCATTTCCATTCTTTACTCCCTTCTTTCATTGTTTAACATATTCCTTGGTATCCTGGATATTGTTGTGCACTTTTGTCCATTAAGTTCTTTCTGCAGGACTATTAAGATCTATATTTGCCAGTCTACTACATAAAGTGTAGATGTATTTTGAAAAATGACTTTGCAAAAATGTTACCTTCTTAGTCAACCATTTTGCTCCCTAGTTCTATTTAAAATTATGTCTAAACCAAAATTAGAGACAAATTCTGTTCTCCTCTACACTGGTGTAATTCCAGAGTAACTACTAAAATCAGTGCAGATATTCGGATTAATATTAGTGTAAATGAGAGTAGAATATACTTAGCACCACTATGTAGAATTGTTAGCACTGCTGTGGGAGAGGGAGCTAGATTATTTTGGCTCAGGAATTAAGCAAATTGATGATAAATCTGGTTGCAGGACCAAATTCTGAAGGCAAAAGCATTGCATCTAAGGGCAGAACATGAAGACATTGTGTTTGCATAAGTTTAACTGGGGCAGATTTTGGCCTACAGAATCTTTATTACTAGAAAAGATGCATAAACCACAAAGAATTCAGCCTGACTTTCAGATTAAATGGCGAGGTTGAAGGTAGTAAAATTACATTTTTACTAATAAACTGTGAACCTTTGCTCTGGAAGTCATTGAATGACAATATGGAACCACACTATGCTTCTTTTCAGATGAGATTCATACTTTAAGGGAAGATAAAAGACAGGGCTTGTCTACACTTACCGCGGGATCGACAAGTGGCAATGGATGCATCGGCAGTCGATTTAGTGGGTCTAGTAGAGACCTACTAAATTGACCGCAGATCGCTCTCACGTCGACTCCTGTACTCCACCAGATCGAGAAGAATAGGGGAAGTCGACGGGAGAGCATCTCCTGTCAACATCGCGTAGTGTGAACCCCGCGGTAAGTAGGTCTACGCTACGTCGATTTGAGTTACACTATTCACATAACTCAAATTGCATAGCTTAGATTGAACTTCCCCTGTAGTGTAGACAAGGCCTAAGAGTATGGCTTCATAGACATAAATAGCAAAATTTCCATGAACATGCAGGGGGCTAAGATTTCAATCTGAATGATCACATGCAGACAAGTAAACAATACTAGTTAGAATCTTTAAAAGGCAGTCATTTAGAATAAGAACTGTTTCCCATTGTGTTATACATTACACCTCCCCATACTTCCCCACTTCTGTAAAAATACTTTGTAAAAAATGAAATAAACAGAGTGTTATACACAAATTCCTAGTAACCGGTGTGTAACTATATTTAAAACTCAAAGTGTCTTGAGCTGTCCAAATATTTGGCTCTTACAATTTTTTTTTAAATAAGGTCGATATGCAGTATTTGATCCTGCATCCCTAGATGATGGGGCCTAACATTTACTCACACAACTAGTCCCAAGTACTCCATGTATAAAGATTACAGATTCAGGACTATAGAACATTTCTCCTAGGGCAAGTATAAGACTTGTAGTAACTTATGGTTATTATGATTTGATTTACTTGTATGGTAGCTCAGAATCCACCCTATTTACTGAGTGTTCTGGGCACAATAGGGAATGATCTGCAACACAACAATATTCTGACACAGAGATGGGGGTTTATGAAGACAACCCATTTTTCAAAGAAATTTAATTTGGGAATATGAGCTCATTTGTCTATAATGCACACATACAGTTTCTCAAGCACAGACTGAATATAGCTTTATTCACAAGAATTACATACAGCTGTAATTCAAGCATCTTTCTAAGAATGACTATATGATATGGTTAAGCCTGTGTGATAAAGCAACAGGCATATGACACATTTTGTTCAATCAGTAGTAAGCAACTAAATGCTTAATCACATTATAGAGAATTATGGTTTCATGATTTTCTCCTGTGTTATGGGTGATGCCAATGGCCATAAGACTTCATGATTGATGTTACATACATGGATTAAAGACAGTGACTTGCTATGGTGTCTGAAATATATCAAACAACCGTGCTTTGCTTTGGATGCCAAAATAGACACATAATGCAGGATGTCATTAAGACAAGATTGATGCAAATTATAATGCATGGGCTAGCAATCCAGTATGTCCATGCAAATATAACACATTAGCACATAAAGTGACAAGATTTGAAACACTGACTACATCATAATGTTATGACTTTGACAGACAGTAACATCTGAGTGCTTAGTCTTGGGCTTCTTTCCCAGATGAAGAAGGAGGAACAAGAGGAGGAGAAGGAAGGTTTTTAAGGAGGTCACTTGTAGGTAATAGTCCAGCAGGATGAGGCATCTAGAAAGCAGAGGAAGCACCTGTCAAAATGTGAATTTTATTGTAATTCATAAAGGTTTAAGCCAGAGGCACTTGAGTTAAATAATTTTCAATGGATAATTTATTCTGTTAATTTGTCAAATGTTTCTGCTCATGGATCATGCACAAGTAGATCACTATTTCCTCAAATGTATTTTTTCACATTTATTTGGTAAATATCTGTTTTTTTTCTCTCCATTGATCTTGGGGTGGTTTGCCCATGATACAGTGGCTAAACTTCTATTTTTAGCATGCTAGCTTGATGAGAGCTAGCACAAATATATCCAGCTAGCACAGGCTGGGAATCACACCCCCTGTTCTAAGTGTAGATGAAGCCCTACTAGAGGGAATATTCTCTGGGTATCCCTGAGCATGGAAACTGCAATTATCATGCATACAAGGGAGCTAGAAAGCTCCTCGCATTCTCTTACCTCCTGTGCATCAGCAGAAGGGCCTGGGACAATGTAGCCCTGAGTAAACTTTGCAGTCCCAAAAGTAAGTGGGTTTAGGGGGATTTCCTAGATGATACTAGAAGAATTGATGACTTATAAGTGCCTTTTATGTTTTCCTTGGTTCTTTTAAATCAGACTCCGTGGAGAGATAATTATTATGGTATACTAATGTCTACATTTGAATCTCAGGGAAAATATGGCATTATTTTGTTATTGGTTGTTTATACCTGGTACTTAACCTGGATGTGATTTTATATCTCTTCAATTTATTTGTTGTCTTTATTTTGGGCCTAGCTGATACTGCACAACTCAGTCAGGCAAAAACCTGGAGGGAGAAAAGGAGGTTGAGACTCCTTTGGCCAAACTGTACTCTGTTACACCAGTGGAAGGGCATAATCTTGTTAATTCTTAGCGTATATTTACACTTTGAGCTGGAGGTGTGATTTCCAGCTTGAGCAAAACATCTGCACTAGCTCTGATTGAGCTAGCACCTCAAAAATGTGGCAGTGTGACTAGCAGCCCTGAGTGTGTACCTGTCCAAGACCCTAGGCACAAATCTGAGGCTAGCCCCTACTGCTGGTTGCACTGCCATAGCTCCACTATTTTTAGTATACTGGTCTGATCAGAGCTAGCACAGGTAACGTCTCCATAAGCTGGGAACCTACCCACAGCTCAAAGTGTAGACAGACCCTTACTCCTGTAGTTCCAGCATTGCAAAGCCTGAAAGCAGCTGCCACTTCCACTTCTCCATAGGGCCTGCCTGCACAGACCAGGAAATTCTCTGATTCGGCACATTCCCTTTGTAGCCTCTACTAGCAGGGTACTTATGGCATCCACAGCATAACTTCAATTGTTCTCCCTGGATAAATCAGCCAGGGCTATGCAACTTCCTCAGGAAAAGGACTTTGTCAGCATGGTTGAATCTGGCCTATTGTCAGCCATTACACCCTATGTGTAACACTTACAGGGTGTCCAATATGACCTAAGCATGAACTTAACATTTAATTCCCTGCTGTATTCTGGAATTTATGCTATTAAGAAAAAAGAAATCAAACATCCAAAGAACAAACACAGTCAAGCAGATTGTTATTCTAAATCAAACTAAATTAGGAATAAAATTTTGCACAAAGTGCCCATACACAGGCTCTGAGCATCTTGCCAATTATTTAAAATGAAGAACAGGAGTACTTGTGGCACCTTAGAGACTAACAAATTTATTAGAGCATAAGCTTTCGTGGACTACAGCCCACTTCTTCGGATGCATATAGAATGGAACATGTTCCATTCTATATGCATCCGAAGAAGTGGGACTTGTGGCACCTTAGAGACTAACAAATTTATTAGAGCATAAGCTTTCGTGGACTACAGCCCACTTGAATGGAACATGTTGCATTCTATATGCATCCGAAGAAGTGGGCTGTAGTCCACGAAAGCTTATGCTCTAATAAATTTGTTAGTCTCTAAGGTGCCACAAGTACTCCTGTTCTTTTTGCGGATACAGACTAACACAGCTGCTACTCTGAAACCTATTTAAAATGAGATTTTGGTATTGGCATTTTAATTTGGCTCATCCATTCTTCCAAGCAACAGCTCATACTGTAATAATAAAAACACTCCCATATATCAACATATACCTCACTTCCTCTACCTCTCTTAAAAGGCCATGCAAATCAAATGCAACATGCCCTAAAAGTTGATAAACCTTGGTTATATCAGACCAGCAGCCGGAGGGCATTCCAAAGACCCAGCATCCCATATGGAGAATGCCCTGCCAGCCACCCAAATTCTGTTATATCTAGGATCAATGTCTCTACTGATTGCAATTTTAGTGGAGAGTCCTGGGAGAAGGGTTTTCTCTTGGACAAGCTGGTCTCACTGTGGCATTACTTTTGATACAGAACTTATCACTGATCCACTACAAGGACTGATGGTATGATGTGGTCCATTATCAGTGATATAACAACCCATGTCTGAAAACCCTAAAGGGTTAAACCTGGATTTTCATGATATAATTCACTATGAGAAATATACTATTTTCATAATCTAAAATGTCATCCCACTATATGAATTGATCCTCTAAATCATGTTTCCTTTGGGGGCCTGATGCTACATTGCTCTCAACTTCTATCTATTTCATTGGGAATTGAAGGGCACTCTATTTCCAAAAAGCACCTGACAAGATAAGTCTGTTAAGCCTTAACACTGCAAGCACTTCTGCATGTACTTAATTTTAAGCATGTCAGTAGTCTCATTGAGACTAAAGTCAGACACATGTGTAAATGTCTGCAGAATTGGGGCCTTCATTTTTAAATCTTTTTCCTGAACATCATTTGACAGGACTTAATTTTGAGATAAATAGAACAGTGTAAAAAGTCATCAAGAAATCTGCTATTATTGTTTAAAACATTTCCATAAAAATATAGGCAGGGTATTATCCATCTATATCCTAATTCTGCTTCAATTGGTTTATTTCATTAATTAGTGCTGGGGAGGAAAAATCCTCACAGTTTTCTGCTTGGCAAATAAAGTATCATACACATAAATCATTCCAGGATAGGAATCTGTTACTGAAAATAGCCTGATAATGGCAATGTTCTTGTTCTTCTACTTTATAATAATGCTATTCAAATTCTTCTTGGCCTCGGTGGATGTAAGATTCAGTAGGGCTCGACATTACTACATAAGGTGTGCTTTTCATTTGTCTTATACCCCTGTTGCATTCCAATAAGTGTTTCCAAATGATGCATTCATTTGGTGTGAGTAACAAACAAATCTCTTGTAATAAATCCTGTACTGAAGCAGAAAACGGAGTTGAGGCTTATTCATGCCTTAGGGTAGAAATGATTTTTAATGTAAAATATTTTCACCTACAATAATTCTGGTTTTACATATGTTTATGAAGGTCCTAATTTTGAAAAATGGCTTCTCCCTTCTCCCCACAACTTTGAAAGTGGAAATAATTGTGAGATCAAATATTTATGCGTATGGTATGATTAGACCTACTTAACACCTAACAATTCAATTGCATATACAAGTGCTATAATGTGTGTCTATTTGTTTCTGGGCACAAAATTGCATATGCAACATCTGAAGTGAGACTTTAAAAAATGAATACCTAAGGGTCTAACTGAAGAATCATAATGTAAATAAATAGTTTCAGAATTAATATCATGCTTTATTTCTTTGTTAACGTTCTTTGTTAATATTATGTTAATTAATCAAAAGTTTATACAACACTAGTTTACTGAATATTCATTTTGCTTTCTAGAAGTCTCATAATTATCTATACCAAAAAACTGATAGTAGAATGTGCCAGAACTTGCTAGAAACTAAATCATGTGACAAGACTAGTTTCTATTATACTAGTAATAAATGCCAAAATATTTAGCCCTTTGTCAATTAAAAAACCCCACAAACCCCCTAGACATTGTGCACTGAAGATGATTACTATTAGACAGTGGGTGTGATATAGCCCCCAATTCTGAACACATACACATGCTTAACTTTGTGCATGTACATTGTCTGAACTGGGACATGGGTGGCCTGACCTAATGGTCAGAGTCCAAGCCAGGGGTCGGAGTCAGAATCAGAATCCAGGAACCAAGCCAGGGTGAGAGGTATTGCAGCAGCTAGTCAGGAGGTGTCAGTTGTTTAGACCGCTTCCTATGCCTCCTTCTGGCTTAAATAATATGAGCTGGACAATCAGTGGAGTCAGAATCCTTATGGGTGGTGCTTCTCAGAGGGATCAGAGTCCTGCTAGCCCCTCACTTCCAGTTGTTCTGGATGAGCTGCCCAGTGGCAGCCCAGTGTGAGGGTGGCTTGGGAACATATGGGCGCTTAAATAAGTAGTCCTATTGACTAGGGTTACCATACGTCGGTTTTTCCCGGACATGTCCGGCTTTTTAGTAATCAAACCCCCATCCGGGGGGAATTTCCAAAAAGCCAAACATGTCTGGGAAAAATACTCCCAGCTTCCGACATCCCTGGCTTACCTTAGAGCAGGCTCCGGCGGCTGCTGTGCATCCTGACTCCTCGGCTCTGTAAGAGCCGAGCTGCCCGAGCACTACTGGCTTCGGGCAGCACTTCCCCTCCCGGGCTCCGGTGGCGGCTGCTGTGCTCCCTGACTTCTTGGCTCTGTTTAAGAGTGGAGCTGCCCGAGCACTGCCGGCTTCGGGCAGCCCCCATGCCTCCGGACCCTGCACCGCCGGAGCGGAAGTGCCTGGCCGGCGGCGCAGGGTCCGGACGAAGCCGGTAGTGCTGGTGCAGCTGTTTCAGGTGGCTGGGAGGGAGGAGGGGGAATGCGGGCACTCTGAAGGGGGCAGAGTTGGGGCGGGGCCGGTCGGGGAAGGGGTGGAGTTGGGGTAGGGGTGGGGCCAGGGCCCCATGGAGTGTCCTCTTTTTTTAATTTTTAAATACGGTAACCCTATATTGACGTCAATGAAATTACTCACATTCATAAATTTAAGCAACTGAAGCAACAGGGCCATATCAGTGGTCAGAAAAAACAAACATTTCTTTATGAGTTCCTGGTCTCTACTAATTCTCTCTAATGCAGGGTTGACCTCTGCTAGGAACTGTTTTCCAGCATACCTTTCTGGTGCTGGCACTTTATTTTTGGCAGGCCAATCAGCTGCAGGTCTGAAGTGGCTATGTTGTAATTAGCCACTGCTTACATTCCAGTTAGTAATTGTTAACTCTTGTTTTGGAGTCTCCCATATTGCCTTATCTTCCTGAAAAGATGGCATGTTCTTCTAGTGAGACTGAACTTAATAGTACCATCTGATATAGGATTCTCATACTGTTTTTAATTAGAGAAATGCCAAAGTATGTGATTAAATTCAGTACTGTTGGGGCCAGAGATTCTCCACAAGAGGAGGATTTATTTTAGCAGGATGGTTTCAACTTAGATTTAAGAGTCCTATGATCAGTATGAATTCAGTGTTCAACAAAGGGCTCAACTGGAAATGATAGAAAAATATTGTTCCATACTTACAAAAGTTTGCACAGTGAATCAATTATATGTATTTACAGAGTCATTCGCAAATATGTCTTCTAGAGTCCTTTCAAAAATGAATTGTTTTCAGAATCAAGGCAGTTGAATCTCTGATGCTTAGAGAAAACTTGATGGGGAGGATGTGTTCATCAGAGATTTCCCAATAATTATATCTTTAAAGTGCAATCTTAATTTCAGAGTGTCCACACTAGTAAAATGTTTCGAATAGCACCTCTCAAAGAGAAGTGATTTAAAGAAACATTGCAATAAGGGGGAAAGGCTGACAATATGTCAACGACCAGACCAGTCAGGACCAACTTCTGGCCAGCTTCCTGACTAACTGCACTACTAGGCAACCAGGAAGCCCACTGCCTTAGAACTAAGAGTGGCCACAGACTCTGATTTGACTGCTGGTTTAGCAGCCCTGCTTATAAGCAAGGCCTCCACAGCACCTCACCAGCTGCTCAACACATACCATGCCTACAGCTGTGCTTGCCCTTCTTTCAGTCCCTGCTCCTGTTTTGTTCCAGCCCCTACTTCCCTCTGCCTTCATTCTTCTGGCTTTGATCCCTGGCTCTGCTTCTGGTTTACAACCCTGGTTTACCCCCGGCTCTGGCATTTGGCCTCTGTCCCTCTGGTACTGACCCTTGGCTCATTTCCTGGACTCTGCTCAACCTGGATCCAGCTCTAACCAGAAGGCCAACTTCTTGTTTCCACCACTAGACCTGAGTGCCACAGCCTGGTTGGCTACACAGGGGAAAAGGGTCCAGACAAGAATTTGTTAAACTCTTTTACAAGAGAAAAGAATCAAAGGGAGAGAGGCAGTCAAGTGTAACAGAGATGATCCTTATAAGAACTGGGCCTCTTCCATCCATAATATACCAATTGTTACAATTGAAATCCAAACAAGAACTTCTTAAGAGCCTATGGAGCAATGTGAAATCTGAAAATATCCCATCTATCCACAATTTTAAATAACCATGTTAACTTTACATACACAGAACTTTCCTCACAAAGAAGGTAAACACTTATTTAGAACTCTCAAAAGGTGACCTATGTAATTTTACTGATTACAACACAGTAAGGATCCAGGAGTTAATACTAAGATCATCTTGCAAAAGAAATAAATCAGTAACGGATTTTGGTGTTGCTTGTTTTTGTTGAAATGGAATTTTTGAAGCTGTGGGTTACGAAAAGAAGCTAAGCTATTGAGGAACAATCTAAATATGGTTTAAGATATGAAATGGGTAGGAAAACAGAAACATACTCTCATACTGTGCTTTATAAACAAAGAGGCTGAGAAGGAGAAAACTGACAGGAGAAATAACATGGGCTTTCAGCAGAAAATGTGCTGGAGTCTTCCATCGTGTGAATGCAGCAGCACGTATAAGGCAGAGAGGTTGGCCTGTCCATGTTGCCTTGGATAGAGATCTGCTAGAAATGGCTGGTCAAAACCTATTGATCTTGATCTAACAGGGTTTCAGCCAGCATGGATCTTCCACTGACTTAACCAGCTCCATTTAAGTTGGATCAGTTCCTTTCAATCCTTCCTTTTATCACTGCACCATCACCAATTTAGGGAGCAGGTCTCCACCTGTTCTGTCATTGGCTCACCTAGTGCTGCCTCTAAATTTTCACCTTATGCATAGGGATGAAGCTATGAAGGGAAAGTTAATGCCTAGCCAGTCACTGTGAGAGCAGACACTGTAGCATTGCTTTTCTCTTGTTCTGCTGGCCCCATCTCAAGGCACTACCTGCAGAACTCTGCATGCTCATGTTTGGTGTGGGACTGCTGCTGTTGGCAGTGAAATGAAAGGGGCAAGGTATAGGCTCTGTGACTGACTTGTCACAACGCTTTTACACATGAATGTATGACAGCTGATTTTTTTACATTTGAAATGTACATCAATGAGCACCAACTTATTTATACTGAGACAAATATGCCAAGTTAGTTTAAAAGATGTCATTGAAGATTAGAGAAGCAACAGGAATCTTATACACAGTAGAACATGAGTGCAAGTATTAAACCACAAAACATCAGAGGAACGTAACAGAAACACCATCTGAGCATGGCTGGGAATGGGTAGATGTGACTAGGAAGAGCTCATTCCTTTAAAAATATGGCTAACCATGGCCCAAACCAAAACCCATTCATCTGGCTTCTACACAATTGTTAGGTTCTTGGCAAACACTGAACTAAGTTCTCCTGAAGTAATCCAATATAAGAGCATTTCTAGTGTGAAAAATCCACTATAATTCCAAGTCCTTTATCTGAGGTTCTGCAAAAGCTGCAGAGTTGTAAGTAAAAAATTATGTTGGAAAACTTTTGCAGCACTGTTTATCAGGCCTGTCTCTGTGCTTTGCATCCATCATTTTCATAAACTATGAAATTCGCTAGACTCTGCAATAGATGATGCACTTTAAAAGAGAAATAAACCTCTTTATATAAGTGTAATCCATTAATCATAACTAAAAATAACACACATTTACAATTCTTAGTCCTAGCAGGGACCATGTGTCTTGAAGACTGGTCTATCAGGCTTGTAGGCACAAATAAGTTCCAACCTACCACCCAGTGGTATGGTAACAGTTGCCAGAATAGAAGCTGAACCCTGACAGATGCCGATCCTGGAATTTGATTGGCAGAACACTGGGGGTCCTTATTGGTTCACAACCTCTATATAAATCCAGCCCAGAAACAGGATGTTGTCCTGCAACTGAGTTCTCCCTGCTTAGAACTGCTTCTCCTGCAATACCTTTTCCTGATGGCCTGGCAACTGGACCCTGCCTGCTAAATGACTCCTAGTTTGCCTGCTGGCCTGTCTCAGACTCTGTTCTCCTAGTAACCTGACCTGGCCTGATACCTGACTCTTGGTTTTGTCCTTGGGCTTGCCTCAGACTCTGACCTGCTGGTAGCTGACTCAGCCGGACTCCTGAACCCTTCTCTGACCACTAGGTCAGACTGTCTATGCCCTGGTTGTGACAAGTCCTTGGAACCATTTATTTTTGAATTATTAATACACGTGATTAAATTTGGGGGGAGGGATAGCTCAGTGGTTTGAGCATTGGCCTGCTAAACCCAGGGTTGTGAGTTCAATCCTTGAGGGGGCCACTTGGGGATCTGGGGCAAAATCAGTACTTGGTCCTGCTAGTGAAGGCAGGGGGCTGGACTAGATGACCTTTCAAGGTCCCTTCCAGTTCTAGGAGATGGGATATCTCCATTATATATATATATATATATATATATATATAAATATTAGGCAGCAATACCCATATCAATCAACAGTAACAATAGGCCAGAAATGAATTACAGGAATCACTGAATGCTCTGTAAAGTGGGCAGATTTTTCATGTTGCAATACTTTTTTGCCCCAGCATATGACGTATTATAATTAGAATAGAAAGCACTCCAAGTACACTAGTTAATCCAAATACTTCAGGTGCTAAACAACTGAGGTCAAATCCTGGCCCCCATGTAGTCCATTTTACCCTTGATCTTTTTTTATAATTGTATCTCCAATAGCTATGTTTACCTTCAATCCCAGGTTATTCAGGATCTCCTTGAATCAAGGCTCAAGAAACTCAATGACAGAGGTACATAAATTTCATGGGATCATGGCCACACTATGAGTCTTACCCTGAGAGGTTCCACACCCTTTCAACTCTCCTTGACATCTGTAGGAGTTGTGAGTGTTCAGCATCTCACAGGATGTGCCATTGTACTAGTTTTCACACAGCTTTGGTCAAACTCCCAAAGTCCTGTCGCAGGAGTCAATATAAAATTTTTAATGAATTATCTGGGGGCCAATCTCTTCCGTTTTTCCGCAACGCCTGGGTCAAGAATCTGGACCCCAGGACAGCACAAGGTGATGAGTGCACATGGTATCATTTAGTCCTGCCTTGAAAAAAATATCGACTGTGCTTTTTAGAAGTGACTTCACAAAAGTTATAACATTCCCTGTCATTCAATAAGAAAGAGAAAAGAGACAAGACTATTTACAAAACAGAAAACGTCCCCTTGTTTTTAGCAGCCTTTACAGCTACAAACAAGACAAACTCTGACATATAAACCACTACCTTTAACAATTTTACTTCCAAATTACTTCATCATATGCATCATTACTTGCTGAGGCTTGAGTCCTCTGTGATTCTAAATTATTAGGCCACATAAAGTGGTGCAGGAGCCATAAATCAGAATTATATTCCTGCCTCAAAGCAATCTGGAGCAAGCATGCAAACAGAGGCCCCTCACTGCCAATTCTACACATCAACATCAGGAGTCTGTCTGACATTGGCATCCCAACTGATGTGATCAGCCAATAAAGTTTCACTAAAGCATCAGTACAACTAGGAACATGAGACTGATGACAATGCATAGAAACCTCATTTATATTCCAGTTCTTTGCCAATGTACAGATGAGAACATTACCAAAAATATTTCCAAGATCTCTGTTCTTTCACAGTAAAATTTTACTGCGACTTTTGATGCAGGGACCTGTATCTCCTCCTAGTTAAAGGAGAGAACCTGATATATGATTCTAAGTATTGATTGTCAATGATCATGTGATTTGCATGTCAAGATATAAAACTTGGAGTATAGATTATATAGAGTATAGAGCATTAGTTTACAGAGACTGGACAAATGGGGCTATTAGTCTAAAAAAATATGGATGACTTTTCAGAAGGAAAGGAAATATTTCTACTCTGAACCCTTTGCAAAATATGTGGACCCCTTCATTTATCTGATCTCATTTCTTGCTGAGTGCATCCGAAAATATTGAGATAAATACCATAGGACTCAGCCTTTCAGAGTCTATCTCTAGAATCACATCATTAGTACTTCCAGGAAAGACATTAAAGTGTGGCAATTTGAGGTTCATCTACAACATGCAAACTCCTAAGGGATAACTGAGCAGTTCCTTTGAAGTATTTATTTTTTTCAACTAAAGGAAATTCCCAGGGTAAAAAACATTGTTCAACTATAATTGAAACTATAAATATGTTTATAGAAAGGTGTTAATAAAATGCTTGTTATGAATTACTCACAAAAGTTTTTTATATGAAATGTCGCACTGAAAATTAAAGAAAGGATTTGCCCAAGGGACCCCATAAAAGTTGGCTGCAGCACCCATATAGGATGGTCTGTAAGATAATTGTGTCAGGGCTAAGAACCCTCTTTTGTCTGTATAGGGAGCCAGCTCCAGTGTCTGGGGAATTTTTCTTGAGGTTCTGAGCCTCTTACAACAGATGTAAAGCCTAAACATCAAAGATGCGATCAGATAAAAGGATATAAAAGCCATCAGGTACTGAAGAAGATGACCATCAGACTGATCTCTGAGGACCCCCTCACAAGCCCTGGAGTAGATTCTAGGCAGCACTGTGGCCCAATGAGCATCCTGGGGAGGCTGCTGTACCTTAGACAGGCCCCCGGGACTGGCTAAACTACATTCTGGACCTCTGCAGACCCTGGAGCAGTCCAGGTTCATGAGGGCATAAAGGTCATTTACAGTCACCACAGCCCCCTTTCTCCCTGTGTTGCGAGTTCTGTGCTGTACCTCTGAGGCTATGTCTACACTTGCAGCTGGGGTGTGTGATTCCCAGGTTGTATAGACATACTCATACTAGCTCTGCTCAATCTAGCTTGCTAAAAATAGCAGTGTAGCCGGGGCAGCATGGGAAGCTTGGGCTAGCTGCCCTACTACATACCCAAGGGCTCCAGGCAGGTATCCATTATTGAGAGTAGACATTGATTCTGAAGATACCATAAAAATAAAATGTTCTGCCCACAGGCACCCAAACCCACATCTCTACCTTCACCTGCACACTCACACAGTATATACTTATACATCATGTTGCTTAGAAATGCCCATATTTTCCCATACCTATTGGGCTTATCGCTGACTATACCTTCTGCAGTATATTTGGTGGATTTTACTATGAATTTATAAACTGAGCATTAAGACCCTCTTGCTAGTTGGACAATAACCTCATTTGTCTTTACTTAAAGACCAATACATATATAATGTTGTTACATGGCATATTGTATAAGCATACAGTACATATATATTTATATAAATTGTATAGCTGTTGTGCTTCTGACCCATCATGCAGCCAAGATGTTGCTTAACACACTGACTACCTTGCTTGAACAATCGGTTTTAAATTAACATTTAAAAAAATCCTACATATGGTCTTTATGTTTCTAGAATGTAAGCTCATGTCTTTTTTTCCAATTTAGGATTGAATGTTATTTCATCTAAACTTTTTTTTTTTTTACATCATGTGAGCATGACAGTATTAGGGAAAAAATACCCTTCACGATAGTCAAACCCACACATCCTCTAATTTATTCTGTTCGTAGGAGAAATTGCTCAGGTTAGGATTTGTTTTCACGAGAGGCAGCAGAGGTTTTAAAGAAATTCCTAGTTTTGCTTAAAACAATTTTCCATTATCTCTAAACTGCCTCAATTAATCCTTTGCAATAGTAGTGTGGTGACATGTTCAAATGTATATCAACTACCCCACTATCTACTTAATATCGCACTATTTGAAATAACTCCTTGGAATTTTGAAATTGAAATCTGCTTTCACAGAAGCTTCTCTCTCTCACACTCACTGGTTTGTTGCTGGTCAATTTTTGCTTGTACGCTGTTGGTTATATTTAAAATTAGAGCTCTGAAACCTTTTATTCAAAATAAAAATACAGATTTTACCAGTGACCCAAGCCTGCAAACCCTTATGCAGCTGAATATTTGTATTCAAGTGAGTAAATAACGCCATTGGTCTAATCACTCACGTGATTAAAGTCATCAAGTGCATACCAGTTTGCAGGATCAGATCCAGACATAAGAATAAAATTATAGATCAAACATGGGTTTACTAAATTTAAAACAAAATATGATGTTTTAAGTACTTCCCAATCCAGGCACTGGACAGATGGAAGTGTTCAATTTAAAATGCAAATTCTTGATGCTTAAATCTGTGATTATACAATACCATAATTAAAGACTGATGAATGATTTATTATTTCTGTTAAAATATGTATCATTGCTTTTAGTTTAGGTTCTGCTTTCTGTTTCATTTGCTGTGCTGCCAGTAGATTTGAAGCTTGGAGGGTTGCCAATTTTTTTCGATATTTATTACACTTTTAAAAATCCAGTCAGTGTTTTAAAAGGTAGACTTCATTAAGCATATAATTGTGTCCTAATATTCTTCCGTATGCTACCAAACTAGGACCTCAGTCTATTCTATTCTAATCTAGTCCATTCTAGATAGCTTCTTATACTTATACTCATTACCATAGTATCTTAACACCTCCCAGTAGTGCATTAAGCAACATGATTAACATTATTTAATTTAATTTAATTTATTTATTTAATTGTATTACTGTAGCACCTAGAACAGTGGTAAGCAACCTGCAGTCTGTGGGCCACTGGGAGCTGCGAGCGGTGGTGCAAATATAAATAAACTATCTGGCAGCCCGCCAGTGGATTATCCTGATGGGCCGCGTGTGGCCCATGGGCCGCAGGTTGCCCACCACTGATCTAGGATCTTCAGTCATGGAGCAGGACCCTGTTGTGCTAGGAGCTGCACAAACACAGAACAAAAAGAGAGCTCCTTCCCCAAAGAGCTTACGATCTAAGTATAAGACAAGAGAGAGTAGATGAATACAGAAGGACTGATGAGGGCATACAAGATAATAATGAGACTATTGGGCAGCATGATAGGCTGTGGTCCCAAAATGATAACAGCCTCACCATTGTCAAGTTTTTTTTGTAGGCATCACAGCAAAGGAGGGATTTGAAGGAGAACAGTGAAGCGGCTTGGCAGATGTTGGTGGGCAGTACCACCCATGCATGAGGGGGAGCATGCGAGAAAGCACAGAGTTCCTTGTTCGAAAATGTAACATGTGGGCAATGGAAGCTAAAATCATGGGTAAGTAGGAGGCAGGTGATTTGTTCTCTCATCCTCCCCGCAAGGAGGAAAATTATGAGTACATTGGAGTGTTTTGATTTTGGGGAAGGGGGATAATCATGTGCTTAATTTTAAGCATGTGAATAGTCCCACTGAAGACAATGGAACTAATCACTTGTTTTAAATTAGGCATATGGCTAAATTCTTCCCAAACTGGGGTCCTACTTTGAGACAATCAGGAAGCTCTCTGCTTACTTGTTTTCATGTTTGCTTTTGTTTCTGTTTCTATTTTGTATTGGCTTGATGTTGTGTATAGTGAGAATGACAAATGACAAATATAAAACGCATAGGGTGCTGTTTAAAGAATTCTGAATAATTCAGATTGCAGTTAATAGCTAACAAAGTATATAATTTATACTGTATAATAGAATGAAAAATGGTTATTTCTCCTGGGATGTAATTTTAGTAGATAAAATTCAATCTTGTCATTAAATCAAACCACAGATTCTACCCTACCCTGCTTGTACATAAAAGAAATGATATTCAGAATACTCCAGTCCAGGATTCGTATGACAACCCTCAAGCATATGTGCGCTTACAGCACAGTAGGAAATATATGTATATGTTAATTTCATTTTTATACCTTTCATTAATTCAAAGCAAATTGTGATACAGATATGATACTGATTCAAGACTACTTGAACTGGAGACCAAATTTTGCTACTTTTAAACACAATAAGTATTCTACCAGTAGTTCTATTGATTTCAGTGGGACTGCATGTGGGGAAAGGTACTACTAATAAGGGTGGCAGGATCTGTCCCTGTAATTGTAATAAGCTTACAATGCACCACAGAGTGAATTGTGATTATGCACTTTTTCAGAAAGTATAGTTTATTGAGAAACCTGGAGAGGATTCGCTAAATGTTTTAAAATTACTAATTAGCTTGGCAAAAAATAAACGACACAGCCCCGTTATTTTTTTCTGTGTAAAATGTTAACCTCCAATTGAAGTAAAATGGACCCCTTTCTGCAACATCATTTGTGATTGCCGTATCGCTGATATCTTCCCTAATGCTTTTTGGATACAACAGCATCTCTGCCCGCAACCTTTATTTCTCTGCTGTATCCATTGTAAGTCCATTTTAAGTCCATTTTAAGCATGGCTGTAATATGTGTGTAGTGATGCACTGCCAATATTTTACCTAGCGGCACCCACAAAAACATCCCCTTTAGCTTGTAATAGCGTCCATCATCCATACTGGCGGAGTCACATGTTCACTGGGCCTGATCTAAAACTCACTGAAGCCAATGGAAAAACTGTCAGTGATTTCAGTGGGCTTTGCATCAGGCCCACAAAGAGATAAGCAATGGGGAATTTATTCATTTGTTTTCACATTTTAAGAAAAAAAAATAAAAGGGAAGAAGTCTTTCTATAACCATAACCAAGGAAGGAGGTAAGGCTACTTACCAAACAAACTTACATGGAGTGCACATGCTGAGACTGTGAGATTAATAGCCTAAGTGTTCAGATGGTGTAGTTTGAAATAGAAGGAGGGTGAAGATCTTGTAGTAAGGGTATTCTCCTCTGGGAACATATAGTTTGAAAATACCTATCATTTGGTGCAGTCTGATACATTCTGAAAGCAAAAGATTCTTCTTTTCAGAATTCTTTTCATAAACCTAAGGGAAAAGTCATCTTTGCAGGATGATTAAGCAGTATCCAGAGAGGGGTAAACTCCATCAGAGAAAGGGAAAGCAACCCCTTCCCCTGACCCTCCATTTGGTGATGGTATTTTTAGAAGGGGTTCCTGGAAGCTGCTGTGGGAGCCCTCCAGCACATTATGGTGTGTATGGGTGGTATGTGTAAAACAGAAAGGCAGTTGTTTTGGAGAATATACTCTTGCAGTTAGAGATTGCTCACACTGGTGCATAGAAACTCCATTTCTTCATGCTGTTGGTAACATATTTAAATTCACTTGGCAGTCAGGGCACATGAGTTCTTTCTGAAAGAGGTTTGCTGCTGAAGGTTATGCTGTGTTTGTCACTAAAACATATTTTTTTTTTTGGCTGTTAAGGCTTTAGGACAGTAAAACTACAGGCAATTGTTAGTGTGTATGGTCCAAGGGAAAATGTGAACTGGTGGGGTTTTTTTTTTTTTTTAGAGAGAGACAAATAGATTAACCTAATGAAGATGGTTTGCACAACTCCATTACATTTATTTTGCAGAAGAATTTTTTTACTTTAGCTCCAACTCTGGATTGTGTGCCAAGTATCTCCCCTCCCCCACCATCAACTTTCCCTTTCAATTTCAGAGCATGAGCAAAATCTGTACTGTACAGCCTCAGTTTGCCAACCATCGTAAAGAACATTTAAAATGTTTGCTAAAGGAATTAGGAAAACATTAGAGGACACGGGCAGAGGTGCTGGCACTGGGGGGGAGGGGGGGCTGGCTTGAAGTGTTTTCCATCATATACGGGATTTACAGTTTGAGCCAATGGCTGTCAGTACCCCCAATATAAAAACTGTGCCAGCAGTACTGGACATGGGTCTGCTATTGGTAAGGTCGATAACTGAGGCACTGATGACCAAGATTGTACTGCATTTGTCCAGAACATGTTTCGAATAATTGATCTATTTGCATCCATCCATGTGAAATAACATGTCATTAATTCTTTTTTCTCCTCACTAAATTTTCTAAAGAGTGTTAAGCCTGCACAACTTAAGTGAACAACACGATGTATCACAAGGTAGACCAGAAAATGTAGAGAGAGCTGGACTATTGAAACTGACATAAAATCCATAAGACAAAGGAAAGATGGACAAAGAGATAAAGAGAAAAAAATTAGGAGCATTGCCCCCATCGTCCCTCTGAAAAAAGGAATAACAATGCAATTCCAGTTGCTTTATTGCTATATTTTTTGTGTGGAGCCTACCTGAGAGAAAAGTTAATGGAATTTGGAATTTAAGACCCATCTCATCTCTAATAACCTTGTATTGAAAGCCAGTAATGTCATTTATTATGCATTTCCAAATACTGTCTATTAGTTTTAAGAGTTACTTAGCAAAGTACCAAAACTGAACAAGGAAAGTGATGGGGACCCAATGTGCATAGTGCACATGGTCCCAGAATTCATTAATCTATCACTATCACCAGCTCTAGAATTTCCCAATCTTTCATTGATTGGGACCCACTACAATAATTTAGGAGAAAAGGGGGAAATTAATCACTGTTGGAGGTTCTATACTGGCAGTTTTTGTAGCTGTTGTTTACATCACTCAAATTTTTCAGAATTATGGGTTTGATCCTGCAAGATGTTGAGCACTCTGACCCCTATCCGGCAGGACACTTTAGTACCTATTTAACTTTAAGCATGTGCTTACATGCTTTGCTGAATGGGGGCCAAACTACTCAGAATTTAGAAGGATCAAGCCATTATTCTGCTGCAGCATCTCTGCTATTGTGTCCCAAGCTGCTGTTAGCAGACATGAAGTCTCTTAAGAAACACACACATCCCAGTGTATCATATTGTTGAGTACTCTTATGAGTAATTGAAATGAAAAGTCCTAATAAGAGCATGTATTGTTTATGATTGATCATAATTTAATTTTAACTTCCCATCTGTAATGAAATCTTTTCATTATTATTTTATGATACAATAGCACATAAGAAAGTAACATTGCGACAGATAACAAATATTTCTCATTCTTAAATTTGTATGCCTATCACAAAGGATGGATTTAATTCACCTTTATTTTTTACCTATTGTAGAGAGAAAGAGAGAGACCGCAGGTTGGATACCACAACACTTGCCTTGTCTCTCTCCTGTATTATAGTCCTTTCTCAGTAGCAAATGCTATAATTTGCAAAAGATTTTCCATCATAATCCCCTGTTTATACATTCTCATAACTTCCGAAGCAGTTACCTTTGAAATTTTCTATTCTTGGTGTCTGGCTAAAAGTGAATTTATTTGGTAAATATGAATAAAATCCACTTTGGAAATCAGAGGTTAGAAAAAAATACACTTTCCCCATTTAAAAAAAAATCAATATGTAGTTTGTTTTCACATGGAGGATCCCCAAATGGCTAAACACTAAAATCTGGAATTCATTACATAAATAATATTCAATGAGGAGTATGTCCTAGGTCAAGGGTTAACAACTAATTGGGTGTTAATAGTTATGAATGGCTGGAAATTGGCTAATGCTCTTACACAGAAGTACTCTGTCTCTGGAGATAGTGGGGGCACCTTGTGAGAAGGGGATAGAAAATGTCACCCTACCTATGGTGTGTGCAGGAATCCCAGCTAATCCTGTAGCCAATGGGATATAACAGAGATAGTGGAGTGGCTGAACCGCTGCTCTGTGCCAAGCCACCAGGTTTGTGGGTAGGATTTCTTCCTGTCCCAGCAACCCCGACACCCTGTTTAATCATTCTTTGCAGGAAGGTTGAGTGTTTCGTCCTAAGGATTTAGAGTGGTTTAATCTCATATGCTGCATTAAGGACTTATTATTTATTAAGGATGGTCTTAAAGCATTTTAAGCCACAAGTGCTGCCTTAAGTCCTTAAAGTAGTTTAATCAGGGATTTTAGACTTTCCTTTAAAAAGAAAGAAAAGAAGATGGGTGGAAACCCATGTTGTTAATGTAATGTCAATTGTAAGCTTTTCGGGGCAGGGACTGTGTCTCCCATAGTTTGTCCAGCACAAAGCACAATGGGATCTTTACGCTGAGTAGAGTATTTATTTTAGTTTAAGTATTAGTTTACGGGACCCTCAGTAGTCACAGAATCATAGATGGAATCAGGTTTGTCAAGCAGAATCTGGAACAGGCACAAATGCAAATGCAGAAATCCTCTTTGATACCAGTGGGAGAAAGAGAGACCTAATCCAACTCCCACACCTCTGTGGCTACTTTCTGAGTTCGTGTTAAAAATATCTCCTCTTGTTCCTGTTAGTGCTGTTTCTCCCACCCTCTGTCTCCTTATTTCTCTCTATAGACTGTATTTTGAGTCTGGTACACTTCACTTTTTCTGATGCTCTATATGCCCTGTTACCCTTCCAAGCTTGCAGTATTTCCACCTAAACTGTTAGCTAAATCACTACTGAACAATCTTTCCCATTGGGAAACACACCAAGGAAAGCAAGGAGAGAGAAGCAGCAATGCTCCCAGGACCTCCCGCTGACTTCCTTGGCACTGCAACCCTGAAGACCTGCTGCCAGAGACTCTCCAGCTGATCTCACTCCACTACTGAGGAGGTGAATGCAATAGGAGTTTAGGGTGATTCATGTGTGTGGAACTATCAGAGGCAGAAGTAGACGCTGTAACAATGAACATATTACAAGAACATTAAAAGAAACACTTAGAAGGGAGCAAAGATTACAGTGTACAAGTGACAAACTTTGATTTGTTTGTGAAATTCCTAGACAGGCGAAAGCACACAAAGGTATCTGAGCTGCAGACCAAGGTATACAGAGTTTCATAATATAGTTAGCAAAGAATAATACAAACCACAGAAAGACACAGAGGAGTGAAAATACCTCCTGCTGATCTCTTTGCAGCCCTGAAGGAGATATCCTCCCAGAGACCCTCCTGCTGATCTCACTCCATTACTGAAAAAGTTAAATACAAAAGCAAACACTATCTCAGTCAGACATAATTTTATTGTAGATTCCCTGTCATCTTGATGGGGACAGGAAAAGCATTTCTTAGACCACCCTAACCAACTTTCCAGGGAAAGAGGATGAATGCTGGTGCAGAGATGTCTCCTAGATGGGGATCCATACAATTTTTATCCCCTCCACTTTGAGAAGTGGAAGGAAACATTTTGCAATATAGTCTCAACAGAGATTCTATTATGTGGGAAAAGAAATGAAAAATACATGTTAGATTAATAAATCAAACAAAGAATAATAATACCTTTCACTCGTATACAGCCTTGCTCTTTAGAAAGGGGGCTACATATCATACTGACACTATTCAAATCACAAATAATATAACTTGTAACACCATTTTACAGATGGGAAACAGCCTTAGTTCCATCTGGTATAGGGTCTCTTTCCTCCCTCTTTGTGGTTCTTTTTACATTCTCCCATAAGTAGAACATGAACCTTATTGTGCTAATTCAAACTGAGCTTTCAAATCCATGACATTTGAGTGGGTACAAAATTTGGCAAAACGAGTGTTGCAATTTCTTGTTTCTATGCCTGCCTTTCTGTCCTTGGATTACAATATATATATTAGAAATGGTCAAAAACCAAGGGAAAAATAATGGGAAAACCATTTCTTTTTTTGTCTAACAAATATTTCATGGAAATGTTCTGAGCATCTCTAATAAATATATTGATATTTATATTGATATTTTATTTGGTTAACAATAGATGTGTGCTATTACTGATATGAAAAGCCATGTATTGTGGGATAACTGTAAAATTAATCAAAAAAGTTTTAGATTAGAAAAGGAGACTGAGGCATCATGATTTTGAAATATGACATACTTTAGAGTGAATAAAAGATAGATGCCCCAAAACTTGGTAAGAAAATAAGAGACTCAAAAATAACAGAATATGAACAGAAGCAAAGAAAGAACAGGGTTGAGGGAGTTTAGGGTGATTTATGTGTGTAACTGACTACCGGAGGCAGAAGTAGGAGCAGTAACCATGAACATATTCCAAGACCATTAAAAGAAACACTTAGAGAGGAATAAAGATTACAGTGTACAAGTGACAGACAGTGATTTGTTTGCAAAATTGATAGATGGAAGAAACCATACAAAAAGTCTCAGAGATGCAGAATGAGGTAAACAGAGTTTCATAATATAGTTAGCAAAGAATAATACAAACCACAGAAAGTTATATAAAGGTGAAAATATTTTCCCAGGCTGGAAGCTATTGGGCACTAAGAACTAGGGAACAAACAGTTTATAGGACAGAAAAATTTTCACCTATCTCCATTATTACTGAAACACTAGCACTAAAGTAGTAGATCGCCTAAACAGCTACATGGCTTTCAGATGCAGAACAAAATGTGCATCTATCATGGCTCTCAATGTCCATGAAGATGGCAAGTTTCCTTGGCAGTCATGGAGGGATTGGCCCTGTTGCACAGCTCAAGGCAGAGGACATGGACAGCACCCATTCTGGACACAAATGGCAGCCACAAACCTGAATAATGGATGGGCAGTGATTCAGATCTAGACCAGGTAGTGATGAAGAGTTGTTATCATTTGGTACTACTGACCTATCTGGATTTAGTTGTATGCAGTGTAGTGGTAGCTGTGTTAGTCCCAAGATATTAGAGACAAAGTGGGTGAGGTAATATCATTTAACTCACCCACCTTGTCTCCCTAATATCCTGAATTAGCTTAGTTCCAGTACATAAGCTTTCCTATTAAAAAAATTACTACCATATCCTTCATTAACTGGCAAACCTATTGGTAATCTCATTAGAGAGGCCTAGGAATACCCCTGATCAAAGTCTCTTTGAAATCAATAGGAATTTTTCTATTAACTTCAGCAGTTGAAGGATCAGGCCTTAGCACTAGAGATGATCCCCAAGAAAGGACTGAGGTGCCTTGATGGGTTTGTTTGTGGAAAGTCCTATTGACATTGGCATATCTCTTCCATGGATAAAGGCAATTGCAGTTTCCCTGGCTGCAAGTTCAGCACTTTTTTATACACAATACATTTATGCAAAATATTTTTAAAACTTTAAGGCCTAGATTTTCAGATGTTCCTAACACATTTAGGAGCACAAGTCCCACTGAAAGCAAAGGTTCTTGTGCTATCAGGCACTTCTGAAAATTTCACTCAAAGCCAATAGTTAATATAAAGGGCAAATATAAGTTTGTTCTATCTCCATGTGTCCGGCTAAGCTTGGATTAACCAGTGTGCACTTGGGGTATTTGCATAGGGGGTTCCCATTTCAGAGGGCATCCCAACTACTGAAAAAATAAAAACAACAAACACCACGCACACACCAACCTCTCCCCCCCCCCCCCCCCCCCGCAAAACTTACCTCTGCCAGCCCAAATCAATGATGCACATACATGTGGTTATGGTAGAAGTGGCTGGGGGAGGTGTCAGGTCATAGTGCCACTCAGGTTTGGCCTGGCTGACCCTCTGTCATAATGGAGGGGTGACCAGGCAAATTGGAGTGAGTGACATTGTGACCTGGCACACAGGGTCACAATGCCATTCTGTTTTGGCACGTAGGCAAAATCTCTGTCATCAAAATCAAAATCTGCCTCCCTGGGCAGCTGCCTAGTTTGCCAATGGCTAAAGCAGCCCCTGAATACCTGTAGGTAGCATGTACCAAAAAAATCAAGACGCACGCACACTATAGTTAAATTGATCAATTAATTTTAAGTAAGAAATAGCATCTCGGAAACACATGAGAGGCTCAAACAAAAATTATTTAAAGAAAAGGAACTGCGGGTGAAAGAGTTACTGAGCAAGGAACATCGGGGCTGGGGTGCAATCTCCATAGTGCACAAGGCCCCAAAATTCTTTAAGCTGGCACTGATCCCACTCTACAGCACAGAATTCCTCCTTTAAGGAATTCTTCTCGCATAGCATAGTGTTGGTGCAATATCTGAATGTGTGGTGTTGATTTCCTCTGGTGCATTTTCCAGGCCTTAATACTTGGTGCCATAGGGTTGGGCTTTTCATTGCTACAGAGGACAGCTGATAAAAGGTTTCATGGCTATTGTTGATTACTATGGCCACTGGAATTGTACCATCATTCAGGGTTGTTCAGAATTTGTTGCAGTTTCTGGACATGAATCCCTGATGGTTAGAGTTGGGCTTGATAAGTCGTTTGGCTGAAACTTGGCTGTAAATTGGGAGCAAGTGGGGCACACCTTGGAGGGAATCTGGCCTGGCCATGGACTTTATGACCATGCACCATTATGAGGCACCCCCACAGAAAGACTGACTCATAGGAGAGGTTAGGGTTTAGGACAAGGGTTGGCAACCTACGGCATGCGTGAATGGCACGCAGCTGCCTGCCGCGGTTCCGACCCCCAGCTGCACTCAGCCCCCCTGCCTCTCCCCTGCTGGGGCAGGAGGCAGAAGTTTTGTCCTGCAGCAGCCAAGCTCCCTCCCTCCCTCCCCCGCTTCTTCCCACAGCCGTGGTGCAGCCTGCTTTCCTGCCCCTCCTCCTCTCCTTCCCTGTGCCGGCCCTTGCAAAGGGAGCGGGGAGGAGTGGCAGCATGCTCACTGCTCCGCAAAAGCCCCGCGGCCCCACTCTCCTGGCCGGAGCTCCAGCCGGCACGCGGCAGCCCCGCGGCCCCTTGCTAAAGCCGGTTCTGGGTAAAGGAGGCAGAGAAGAGGTAGGGCCGGGGCCTTGGGGAAGGGGGTGGAACAGGGCATATCCCTTCCAGCCCCCTGCCATGAGCCGCTCAGGGCAGAGGGCAGGGGGCTGGGAGCAAGCACCCCCACGAGCCGAGCACCCCAGCCCTCTGCTCTGAAGCCCCCCACACACCCAGCCTTCTGCCCTGCACCCCTCCAAGCCCCCAGCCCTCTGCCCTGACCTCTGAAGCCCCCCACACACCCAGCCTTCTGCCCTGCACCCCCCACCCCTCCAGCCCTCTGTCCTGACCTCTGAAGCCCCCCACACACCCAGCCCTCTGCCCTGACCTCTGAAGCCCCCCAGACCCCCAGCCTTCTGCCCTGCACCTCCACACCCCTCCAGCCCTCTGCCCTGACCTCTGAACCCCCCCACACCCTCAGCCTTCTGCCCTGCACCTCCACACACCCCCAGCCCTCTGCCCTGACCTCTGAAGCCTCCCACACCCCCAGCCTTCTGCCCTGCACCTCCACACACCCCCAGCCCTCTGCCCAGCCCTCTGAAGCCCCCCACGCCCACCCTTCTGGGGGCGTGGGAGGCTTCAGAGGTCAGGCCCCACTCAGCCCGCTGCCGGCCTAGGTGAACAGAACACCAGGCTGGCAGCGAGCTGAGCAGGCTGGTGGCGTAAGATCAGCATTTTAATTTAATTTTAAATGAAGCTTCTTAAATATTTTGAAAACCTTGTTTACTTTACATACAACAATAGTTTAGTTATATAATATATAGACTTATAGAGAGAGACCTTCTAAAAAACATTAAAATGTATTACCGGCACGCAAAACCTTAAATTAAAGTACATTTACACCGTGCACCCCTACGATGTAAAAAAGGAACAGTCCCTGTATAACCTTCAGTGCAAGGACTGCAGTTTTGACCACCACTTGCACATGCCATGCAAGGTCTGAGGAAAGATTCCTTGCATTGTCTCCATGTACTGTGAAACTCTATGACAATTTAGCCCTTAAGGGGCAGATACTGTGAATGTTTGTTCTTATTAACAAAGGTAACACATGTGCTGCCAGAAAATTCTAAGGCAAAGAGAAACCAGTTGCTGAAATATTCTCATGGATAGTGCTGCTATCAGCATGGTGGCAGAGATGATTGAATGGAACAAGAAAACCTCCTCCATTGACATTAGGTGGCAAGCAGAGGGGAGCATGAAGAAAGCTGTCAAACAATCCTCACTGTTTAAAAATAAATGTTACCACAGCAATCGGTCTGGGTTTCCTTTATAACTCCCATCTGCTTCACTTTCTCTTCCAGCTTCAGATGTAGAGAAGCCTAGGACTGTGATCCGAAGGTGACAATTGTGCACAAGTGCCAGAAGGGAACCTATCATCCCTACATCTCAAGTAGTGGAGCTGTGACTGCAATACTTATCACACGGAACTTGATAAAACTCCACTCTTCTGGCAGGTCAGAAGAAGGGCATGGCTATCACTGAGCTTCCTTCCTTAGAGAAGAACAGACAAGTGATTCAGCTGGCTACTGAATCAAAAGGTGTAAACATGATAGGGAGGACAGCTACTGTATGTACCACTCATTAGTGGCTTTCATAAAAATGAGCAGACTTGTTTTATTTCCAGATTGCACTGTGATGGAGGTCACTGAGATAAGTGAGTCAAATGTGGAGAGGGTGGTTCATGAGAAAAAAACAGTCTTTTGCCCAAGCCCACAGATGTTAGAACTAGAGATGGAACTAAAAAAAATAAATCTAAAGCTGTTGCCCAAGGCCGGCTTTTATCGGTGTTTGTCTTTTGTCATTCAGTTCAGTGAGTTAGTTAATTCCTAATGGTTCACTAAAGAGTGGCTAGAGCAAAGTTCATGTTCAAATGTATTTTTCAAAAGTAGGAATGATAGCTACCTTGGCAAAAGGACATATCTTGATGCATGCAAAGTTAAACAAAATCTTTCTTTCCATATGGTGGTCATAGTCATGATTTTGAACATCCCCCATGCCCCACAACAGTCACGCAGGAAGCTTAAAATAATGTTGTCAAGGCTACTTCCCCACTCTGAACTTTAGAGTACAGATGTGGGGGCCTGCATGAAAATTTCTAAGCTTAACTACCAGCTTAGATCTGGTCCGCTGCCACCACTCCCAATGTGCTAATTCCCTTCCCTGGGTAGCCTTGAGAGACTCTTCACCAATTCCCTGGTGAATACAGATCCAAACCCCTTGGATCTTAAAACAAGGAGAAATTAACCATCCCCTCTCCTTTCTCCCACCAACTCCTGGTGGATCAAGATCCAACCCCCTTGGATCTAAAAACAAGGAAAAATCAATCAGGGTCTTAAAAAGAAGGCTTTTAATTAAAGAAAAAGGTAAAAAATCATCTCCGTAAAATCAGGATGGGAAATAACTTTACAGGGTAATCAAACTTAAAGAGCCCAGAGGACCCCCTTCTAGCCTTAGGTTCAAAGTTACAGCAAACAGAGGTAAACACCCTAGTAAAAGGTACATTTACAAGTTGAGAAAACAAAGATAAAACTAACACGCGTTGCCCAGCTGTTTACTTACAAGTTTGAGAGACTTGTTCAGAAAGATTTGGAGAGCCTGGATTGATGTCTGGTCCCTCTTAGTCCCAAGAGCGAACAACCACCAAAACAAAGAGCACAAACAAAAGCCTTTCCCCCACCAAGATTTGAAAGTATCTTGTCCCCTTATTGGTCCTTTGGGTGAGGTGTCAGCCAGGTTACCTGAGCTTCTTAACCCTTTACAGGTAAAAGGATTTTGGAGTCTCTGGCGAGGAGGGATTTTATAGTATTGTACACAGGAGGGCTGTTACCCTTCCCTTTATAGTTATGACACGCCCCTCAAATCACAGATAGTGTTGGACAGCCGGTTCCACACTGGCTGTGATTTCTTCCTGGAGCTCTAGGTGAAAACAGAGTTCATAAGACACATGCACCTTTAGACATACTACTGATTATATAAAAACTAACAATATGTTCCACATTCCAAGAACAATGTTTAACCAGTTGATTCTGGGAAACTTTCCCAGGAGAGTGCATCAGCCACTTTGTTAGAAGCTCCTGAAATGTGTTGTATTTCAAAATCAAAATCTTGGAGAGCTAAACTCCACCGAAGAAGTTTTTTGTTTTTCCCCTTGGCGGTATGAAGCCACTGTAGTGCAGCATGGTCTGTTTGTAGTTGGAAACGCCGTCCCCAAACATATGGGCGTAGCTTTTCCAGCGCGTACACAATGGCGTATCATTCCTTTTCGCTGATTGACCAGTGGCTTTCCCTCTCAGACAGTTTCTTGCTGAGAAACACGACAGGATGGAATTCTTGATCCGGTCCTTTCTGCATTAAACTGCTCCCACGCCCTGCTCGGACACATCTGTGGTTACTAGGAATGGTTTGTCAAAGTCTGGGGCCCTTAGCACAGGATCAGACATGAGTGTCGCCTTAAGCTGGTTAAAGGCCTTTTGACACTCGTCAGTCCACTGAACTGCATTTGGCTGTTTCTTTCTGGTTAGGTCTGTTAGCGGGGCAGCGATTTGGCTGTAGTGTGGTACAAATCACCTATAATATCCGGCCAAGCCTAAGAAGGATTGGACCTGTTTCTTTGACTTTGGAACCGGCCACTTTTGGATAGCATCCACTTTGGCCTGTAGGGGATTTATAGTTCCTTGACCCACCTGGTGCCCCAGGCAAGTCACTCTGTTTTGGCCTATTTGACACTTTTTAGCCTTAACAGTTAGTCCTGCCTGCCTGATGTGCTCAAAGACTTTTTCAGGTGCTCCAGGTGTTCTGCCCATGAATCAGAAAAAATGGCCACATCATCGAGGTAGGCAATTGCAGATTCTCCCAATCCCGCTAGGAGACCATCTACAAGTCTTTGGAAGGTGGCGGGTGCATTTCACAGCCCGAAATGGAGTACATTGAATTCATACACCCCTGCCTGGGTGACGAAGGCTGACCTTTCCTTGGCGGGTTCATCTAGTGGTACTTGCCAGTGCCCCTTGGTTAAGTCTAAAGTAGAGATGAATTGGGCATGTCCCAATTTCTCCAATAGCACATCTGTGCGTGGCATTGGATAGTTGTCAGGACGAGTTACAGCATTTAGCTTACGGTAGTCCACGCAAAAGCGTATTTCCCCATCTGGTTTGGGAACTAGAACCACTGGAGATGCCCATGCACTCTTAGAGGGGCAGATTATACCCATCTGTAGCATGTCCTGGATCTCCCTTTGTATAGCAGTTTGGGCATGAGGTGACTCCTGGTAGGGTGGGGTTCTAATTGGGTGAGCATTACCTGTGTCAATGGAGTGGTATGCCTGTTCGGTCCGTCCTGGAGTGGCTGAGAACATTGGCGCAAAGCTAGTGCACAGCTCCTTGATCTGCTGTCGCTGCAGACATCTAAGGGTCACGGAGAGGTTCACCTCTTCCACGCCACTGTCACTTTTCCCTTCATAGTAGACACCTTCAGGCCACTCCGCGTCATCTGTTTCCTGGGCTGTAAACTGGAAAACCTTTAATTCTCTGGAATAAAAGGGCTTAAGAGAATTAACATGGTATACCTTAGGCTTTATGTTGGAGGTGGGGGATGCTATGAGATAGTTAACAGCTCTTAGGCACTCCTGGACCGTGAATGGTCCTTCCCACGACACTTCCATTTTATGGGCCTGGAGCGCCTTTAAGACCATGACTTGGTCTCCTACTTTGCAGGACCGTTCTCTGGAATGTTTATCATTCCAGGCCTTTTGCTCTTCCTGAGCATCCTTTAGGTTTTTTTTAGCAAGGGCTAAAGAGTGTCGGAGGGTGCTTTGTAGGTTGCTTATAAAGTCTAGAATGTTAGTTCCTGGAGAAGGCGTAAACCCCTCCCATTGCTGCTTCACCAACTGTAATGGCCCCTTAACCTCGCGGCCATACACAAATTCAAATGGTGAAAACCCTAAACTGGGATGTGGTACAGCCCTGTAGGCAAAAAGCAACTGCTGCAACACTAGGTCCCAATCATTGGAGTGTTCATTTATGAATTTACGTATCATGGCCCCCAAAGTTCCATTAAACCTCTCCACCAGGCCATTGGTTTGATGGTGGTAAGGGGTGGCAACCAAGTGATTCGCCCCATGAGCTTCCCACAGGTTTTTCATGGTCCCTGCCAGGAAATTAGTTCCCGAATCTGTAAGGATGTCGGAGGGCCAACCTACCCTGGCAAACATGTCTGCTAATGCCTGGCACACACTTTTAGCCCTGGTGTTGCTTAAGCGTACTGCTTCCAGCCATCAGGTAGCAAAATCCATGAAAATCAGTATGTACTGCTTTCCTCTGTGTGTCTTCTTTGGGAAAGGACCCAGAATATCCACAGCTACTCTCTGAAATGGGACCTCAATTATGGGTAGTGGCTGGAGAGGGGCTTTGACCTGGTCTTGGGGCTTTCCCACTCGTTGGCACACCTCACAAGACCAGACAAAATTAGCAATGTCCTGGCCCATTCCCTCCCAGTGGAAGGACTTCCCCAACCAGTCTTTGGTTCTGTTTACCCCAGAATGGCCTCTGGGATAATCATGGGCTAAGCTCAAGAGATTTACCCGATACTTAGTGGGAACTACCAACTGTCTTTGAGGAGGCCAGTCTTCTGGGTGCCCACCAGAAAGAGTCTCCTTGTATAAAAGTCCTTGTTCTACCACAAACCGGGATCAGTTAGAAGAGCTGAGAGGCGGTGGGGTGCTCCATGCCGCCGCCCAAGCTTTCTGAAGGCTGTCATCTGCTTCCTGCTCGGCCTGGAACTGTTCCCTTGATGCTGGAGACATCAGTTCCTCCTTGGACTGTGGACTTGGGCTTGGTCCCTTTGGAAGCGATGCAGGTGCTGGGGCTGTTTCCGTTGACTGTGAACCACTGTCCGCTGGTGCACTATGTTGTATTTCAGGCTCTGGCTGAGCCTCTTGGGTAGGGTTATCTGCGGCTTCTGCCAGTTCAGGCTCGCTGGTGCCCTCTGGTGTTGGAGTTGTATATGGGTTTGCAAACGCTGTACTCAGTGCTGGCAATGGTTCTGGCGCTGGTTGTGTTGCCAGTTCCGGTTCTGGGACTGGCTTTGGCTGGGTCTCTGGGATTGGATCCACTACGGCTGTTGCAGTCGTTGGCAGCGGATCCGGTTCCACCATCTTTGTCTGGGTCTCTGGTAACACAGACGGGGCCCTGGTGGACGGCTCAGGAACAGGGATGGGGGTGAAAGCTTGCTTAGCCTGGCTGCGGGTGACTATTCCCACCCTCTTGGCCAGCTTCACATGGTTCGCCAAGTCTTCCCCCAGCAGCATGGGGATGGGATAATTGTCATAGACTGCAAAAGTCCACATTCCTGACCAGCCCTTGTATTGGACATGTAACTTGGCTGTAGGCAAGGTTACAGAGTGTGACATGAAGGGTTGAATTGTCACCGGAGTCTCCGGGTTGATGAGTTTGGGGTCCACTAGGGATTGGTGGATAGTCGACACTTGTGCCCCAGTGTCCCTCCACGCGATAACCTTCTTTCCGCCCACTCTCAAGGTTTCCCTTCGCTCCGAGGGTATGAGAGAGGCATCTGGGCCTGGGGATCTTTGGTGTGAATGTGGTGTAATGAACTGTAATCGGTTGGGGTTCTTGGGGCAGTGGGCCTTTATATGTCCCAGTTCATTACATTTAAAACATCACCCTGCTAAGGTATCACCGGGGTGATGTTGGTTGGTGGAGACTGGTGTGGTGGGGTGAGAAGGCATCTGGGGTTTCCCTTGGGATGTAGGTGGGGCCTTGGGTTGTCCCCGGTGGTAAGGTTTTGTTTCGGGTTGCCCCTTCTGATATTCACTCCAACTGCTACTAGTTTTTTTCTTTTCTGCCACCTCCACCCATTTGGCTCCAATCTCCCCCACCTCGGTTACAGTTTTGGGCTTCCCATCTAGGATGTACCTTTCTATTTCCTCAGGAACACCCTCTAAAAACTGCTCCATTTGCATTAGGAAGGGCAACTCTTCCGTAGATTTAACATTTGCTCCTGATATCCAGGCATCCCAATTTTTCCCAATGTGGTAGGCATGTCGGGTAAATGACACATCTGGTTTCCACCTTAGGGCTCTGAACTGCCGACGGGCATGCTCAGGTGTTAGCCCCATTCTGATTCTGGCCTTGTTTTTAAAAAGTTCATAACTGTTCATGTGTTCCTTAGGCATTTTAGCCGCCACCTCGGCTAAGGGTCCACTGAGCTGCGGCCTCAGCTCTACCATGTACTGGTCTGTAGTGATGCTGTACCCAAGGCAGGCCCTTTCAAAATTTCTAAGAAGGCCTCAGTATCATCGCCTGCCTTGTAGGTGGGGGATTTTCTGGGATGTCTATGTCTTGATTTAACACTTCTGAAGTAAATAGATTAAAATAAGGATGATGATGATTCAGAGCAGATACCTCACAAGAGCCAAAACAGTATTTTTGAGATCCCATTTTTCTCTTGAGAGACCAGCAGGTTCAAAATGTTAAGTTTACGGCTATAGAAAATGCTAAATTCTTCCTGTAGTGTATGTTTGTGGGGGATTTTATCGCTTATTTCTCTCTTTGTCCCTGAAGCAGAACTTCTCTTTTCATGTTCACTTTTATGGGTCATATTGTGTGACTGAGTGACAGAAAGATTGGGAAAGTGTTCTAGTCAGGTACTTCCCTAACAAGTTTTAAGTCATAACAACGTAGATTGATTTCTTGTGTTCCTGCCTCTAATGTCTACTTGAGCTGACTACTAAGAGCTCTACACATACATTCCTGTAATAGTCTGTAGCTGTGCAGTTGGAGTCTTAGTGTACTCCAACTGCACAGTTTTCCTGCTAACGGTAGCTTCTGGAACCTCTTATACTGACAGCTCACTGTAAAAATAAACAGAAATAAGGGCAGTTTACTGTACAATGGCATTTACATGGAAAGAAAACACATGCATCCTACATTTTAAAAATACATTTCCTATAAATAGAAACATGCAGTTCTTAACTTGGACAGTGAGAAACTAACTAGCTAGGCCAACGTCTTCAAAAGTGACCAATTGCAGAAAGGCCCATGGATACTGAAGGACAAATTCTGCTCTAACTATTCTATATCAGTAAAGTCAGTAGGATTGCACAGGTGTAATCTAGTGCAAAATTTGGCCCTTGATATTTCAGCCTCTTTTTAGTTCTGGACTTGTGATTCTTTTCACCTCCTAGCCAGCTTTTCAACTTCCTTCCCGTGGTTGGTCTTTTCTCCTTCAAAATTTCCCCATAATCAGGGCAATACCCTGAACTGACAAAGGTATACATCCTCTGGAAATTAATGAGAGCTTTTGACCGAGGACTGCAGCATTAGCAAGAGTGAGTTGTCCAGCTGGTAATCATAAAGGTTACATGGAACTAGCCAACTCCTGTGGCAACAAGCAGAATTTATCTACTGGCCTTTGGTTTTCACATCTGATTCTATGATACATGAGTTCAGTATTTCCTGCCCCCTCCCACAATTAAAATCTTCCAAAAACCTGTTTGGCTTTTTTTCCCCTAATGGTGAAAAAAAATACACTTCCTGAAGATTTTCTTTTTCTTTTTTTCACAAAAATAGCAAAATGATAAATTCACTGGAATTGCTTGACATACCAAATGTTTTATACACTTTCCACAGAAGGACATAATGTTGTTTACCACACATCACTTTAGAAGCTTGAACTAAGGAAAGGATGGACAGATATGAAGGCCTAGACCCACAGGGCTAATTCTATCCCCACAGGGACCTATTTTCGGGTTCCACATTAAATGCAGCAACCTTTCAGGAGAACAGCTAATCTTGATCTCATGAGATTTTTGGGGTAGAAGACAAAATTTTAGTGCTGTTGGGTCTACAGCCAAACATAAACCTTTTACCCTGATTTAATCACAAATGCAAACCATGAAATCTACTCTAAACTGGATCCATCAGCCCATCTCTAATATCTTCGCTTTGTGCTATGTCTCATACCCATAAGTTGTTCTCATTACTTTTACTTTTCTGCTGCAGAATATAGTGAGAAGTGAAGCCTGCCCTCTGAGCTGTCTTTCAAGCTTCTTTATACAGACTAATAGCAGCAGTAGGAGTTCATTGCTATTATTTTAATCTTACTCTACATTTTTCAAGATATTGTATCAAGGTTGAAAAGTTACAAGTTTCACAATGTTGTTCACATCTGCAACAACAAAATATCCATCTTGCCTGATAAAATGTGGGGACACAGAAATTGGCATTTCACCACTTCAGTGACTAGCTACCAGCCATATAACTATGGAGGGGAGAAGGGAACTCCATAAAGTCCACTATGGTCCTTATGCTGTAGACCTAAGATATCTTTGCAGTGCTTAACTTCGGTGAAAGGCAACATGGAAAACAGAGATAAATCAATCAAATTGCTACTAATATAGGGATGTACTGAATTCAAAAACACTTTTAACCATCAGCCTGGTAGACTCTTTGGCTGTCTAACTATTCTGCTAATATCTCACTTCAGATGAGATCTGCTGGGGCTTTTCCCACCAGATTGTTCTACTGTCATTGGGGCATCGTCTTCCCTTTGCTGCATGCGTGGAGGGAAGATAAACCAAGGCAGAACCACTGGGTGGGGGCATGATGCTGCAAAAGCATAATGACTTTACATCCACAGACACCCTTCTACGCAAGCTCCAGGGAAACTTATGGACAGAAAGGTAGAAGCTAAGGAGCAGTGTGTGCTATAGGCCTTTACAGAGGCAGCTGATCTGTAAGCAGATAACTGCACCTACGTTAATGCTAGTAGAAGCACAATTGTCTTAGGATTTATGACTGAGCCCTCATTGGGAGAGTAGAATGGGTTGTGGGGTGAGATATTTGCACAGGTGCAGGGTAGGGGACAATGGAAGCACATCCCTTCCAGGAGTTGTGCTGAGAAGGGAGAGAAAATTATGATGTGGCTCTTTATGAGAGGGTTAGAGCAAGTGTCTGGAAGTCATGAATGCAGGGTTCTATTCTTAGCTTTCCTAGTGGATCTAATGGGTTCTTGCACAAGTCATTTAACCTTCCTGTTCCTGGGTTTACCCATTCATACAATGGATATAAAAATGTCTACCTCCTAGTGGTACTATGAGACTTAAAACCAGATTGTGGCTCTGATCTTCCCCATGCTCTTTCAAGAGGCTAGTGCTGCCATGGACACTAACCAGGAGCAATGCCTCTGCTTTCCAATAGGATTGAGCTTAACCTCTCTCCACTGGTAAAAGCAGGGAGGGGAAGGTCCATTTCATGTCTCTCCCCTTGCATTCTTGTGCAAAGCTAGGCACTTTCTAACCCTCAGTTATTCAGTACACATACTGTAAGAACCTATTGCTAAAAAGTACTATGGAAGGGAAAAGGATCATATTAGTTGTTGTTAATATATCTGACAATTTTCACCACTGGTTAAAAAGTTTAAAAAACTGTGGTTTTTAAACAGCAGAGGTCTTTAAGCATCAGATATTCTAAATCTCTATGCAGCATCATTTATAATAATAAAAGCTCTTCGAATATTTTGCATAGCAACCGTTGCTAAGAAAAATCTGCAGCCTAGACCAAAATTCAAATCCTATCAGCATTTCCAGCAGCTGGAGAAGACTAAATATACATAGTTCAAATGGCTGGCTTCCTCCAGAAATTATATTTTTAGATGTTTCAAAGAGTAATACTGATTTAGTACATAGAAATATTCTTGCTAAATTATAAATATAGGTGGGGTGAGGAGGCTGGATCAAGACAGTACCAAAATTTGATTTGTGTATGGTTCAGGTGTTTACCAGTTCAGATCTGAAATCAAATCCATCTCCTGAACCAAAATAGCACGTCTTGTGATGAAGTTTCTGCACCCTCTCTCTGACCTCATCCCTTCTGCCTGCACTCAAGGTTGCTGAACAGCTCCCACCTTGCAACGAGCACCTTCAGAGAGGCTGCTGAGTCTGGACACAATCACTGTCTAATCATATGAGGCCCCATAGGGTGAGTAGCCAGTTCCTCCCACCACTCCTGGCTGCAAATATCTATCCCAGTTGCTCTAGCACAGACACCTAGCAGCTCCCAGAAGTCCTCAAAGGACTGGTAGACACTGATGGATCCTTGCAAAGAGAGATATTGATGGGGAGTTCCTAGCCAGCACCTCAAAAGCCTCCAGGAAGAAAAAAGATACTGAAGGGTTGAAGTTTTGAGAGTTCCCCCTACTTGAAGACTCCTAGTGGTGAGTGAGCAAGTGGAAGAGATGTGGGAATGGTTTGGGGTGGGACAAGGAAAGACTAAAATGGAGAAAAAGATTTTGGTAAAACCTTGCCTATATAACTAACCTGGCTCAAAGGGGAGATCAGATTTGTGTAACTCGTCAGTGCGGACACTCATAGATTCCAAGGCCAGAAGGGACCATTGTGACCCTCTAGTCTGACCTCCTGTAGAACATAGGCCAGAGAACTTTGCCTAAAATAATCTCAAGAGCCTATCTTTTGGACACACCCATGGAATTCACATGTACAGCTGATAGATTTTAAAAAAATGAAATACTTCACCAATTTTTGACTTGTTCTAATCATCAGTGTCTGAGGATGTGATAACACAACCCTTCCCTATCAATGAGAGGGGTGTGAATTAGTCCCTGCCTTGGAATGGGTGATGGGGTGATTGAACTACGCCCACACACTGACCTCAGTTTCTGACTACTAAAAACAAGATGTATGTTTAAACATCTTTGTTTAAAACAAATACCTGTCAAGTAGACTCCTTTATTTCCTGCTAAAGAAAAGATAATAATTCCTTCTTTGGACATTGGGCACAAACATCTTGTTTTTCAGAAGACTGACAGACAAAAAAAAAAAAAGACCTCTAATGGGTTAGTCTTTCTAACAGTTTCCATGCGATATTTTTAAAGAAGGGAAATTATTATTTTTGTTGCTTCAAAAGTTAATATTTCACAGCTAACTTTTCAATAATTTTCATAGGCTTTAAATAAAACTTCTGTTTAATAATCTATGTAAAATGTGAGAGTGACATATATCAAGGCACCTGGCCAGTCTTTAATGGCCCTCCTGTATCTGAACAAGAACTGTATCTTGCAGCACTTTGGAGATGACCATTTTGATACCATAAACAGGCTATTTTGATCATAAAACTCCTGGGCTGTGCCTGGAACATTAATTGAATCATTTAGCCACCCATTCCTGATAAGCCATAAAATAGTCTGCATTTGGCTTGTGGCCTTTGCAGCCAGTTGATTTTGTTCTAGCTTTCCAGGTGAAGATATTGTGGTATCTATAGAGCTGTAGCCATGACATCAGCCCGCAGGTCACTGACAATAGAACGGTCCATAGGACAACTGCACAATGTATCTGTCCAAATTAGAATCCTCAGAGATAGCAACAAGGTCACTTTAGAAATTATGTCAACAGCTGGGCTCTGTCTGATTGGGTGAGCCTCCCACCCCCAGCATTTCTCTCCTCCTGCCATAAACTGAGTCCACTGCTGGGCATCCCAGTGCAATGGGATTGGCATTAACACCCCATTTATATGAATGTGCCAGTTCACCCCCTAAACCAATACAGGCAGATATTGCTGGTTTGGTCACATTTGGGGCACACTTCCAAACTTTTCTTCACAACCATGAGGCTAGCAACTTACTTTTGTCTTCTCATGAAAGCTTAGGATCTGATGTAATCACATGACTCCAGGACCTAGGACCTTATGTTGGGATTTAGCAATGTATTTTAACAAATCAATCCATTTTAAGACTAAAGTGTTATGAATTATGAACTTAACTCGCATCCTTTCCTACAGGGAAGGGAATGAGGGAAATCCCCCAGGCTCTGTACTTTCCAAAGGAAGGGGAGATAGCAGAATGATGTGGGACTCCAAAGATGCTTGTTGCACATCTGCATAGCCCAGAAAGCAATGAGGGGGAGGGAAAGAGGCCCCACAGGCAATGAGGCAGACAGGGAAAGGGAATTTAAGAAAGCTAAGCAAAGTGGATACAGACCTGCCATGTAAATCATGTGACACTCACACATTTGGTAGGCCTGTAACAACATCCCACAAAACTGGTAAAATGGCAGGCACTTGTATGTGTGTGGCCCTCTGACACACACCACCCTGCAATTTAGGGGAACATGCTCTGAACTACAAGAAAAGAGTCTAAAACCTAATCCCAGTTCTTCTACTGACACCTTTTAATATTTTTGTGCACTTCACAATCCTTTCTAACCAAGGCCTCAAACCCCTATCTTAAGGAGAGCAACAAACAACCCTTTTACAATTAAGGTGGCTGAAAAGTTAGACAAGGTCAGTGCAAGTAAATGTAGGAATATAACCCAGGCCTGTAATATGGCAGATCAAATTTTCATCCACTTTGTCACACAGCCTGTCAGAAGAAATGGTCCAGATTATATGCTTGTCTAATCTACACTAACAGTGTGGATCTTTGTCCCTCTCTAGTATCTACAGCACATATACAGGTTTTAAGTGTGTCAATACCTCCATGCTACTGTGTGTTGCTCTTTAATTCAAGTGGTAGAAGCTTATACTTTTAAATATAGAGATTGCAGGTTGAACCCCAGATGACCCAAACATGGGCATTGTTATACTTGGGTCTGCTCTATTTCCAGTGTTTGTGTTTTGGTTAATGGGAGTTCTCTTTAAGTACAGTATGGGGTACATATTCTAGGTAAGAAGACTAAGAGCAATGGGTGCACATAGTGGAAGATCCTAACTTTTCTGAATGAAAAAAAAATCAGAATGTGATTTAATGAACACATCATTCCAGAAAACCAGCTTCACTCCGGAAGGTATAAAAGTGCGTAGCACTTATTAGGGGACTGAATGCTTCAGGATATTGCGAATGCCATTCAGAGCCTTTTGTCTGTAGGCCACCAGTATGAATCCACCCCAGTAAATATTAATAGTTGCTCCCATTTAATGGATGTTTGATATCCCTTATATGCATTGAATTTGGTAGATCTAAGTTCCAGCACTCACCTGACAAACTCACTACAACACTTTGCACTAAGTGGTAGATTTAGCAGAGTGGCCAAGAGCTTCATGGGTGTGACAGGGTAGCCCTCCCCTTTAAGGCCTGAAGCCATCCAGTCCCTTCAATTAACTCTGCCCTGCAACACCTGGGAAGGGTGGGAGACTTAAAAGCAAGAAAAGTCTAGCTATAGGAAGGTAAGAGGGGAGGAATGTGGGTTGGTTCCTCTGACTTGAGCCCTCTGTAGGGGCTGGCTGAGGAAGAGATCCAGGGGAGAAGCAGGGAGTCTCTCCACTAGAAGATCTGAAGGAAAACATATATGGCAGTTTGGTCTTTTGGCAAGATCCTGGAAGGAGCCTGAGTGAGCCTAGGAGCAGAGGTCAGTGAGAAGGTCAGAGTTTTCCTAGGATTTTTGTGGACACCTGGAGCTAAGGGGAACTTTAATACCCTGGAAGGGGTGGGACTAGCTGGAGGGCTAAATCACCAAAGCAGTCTGGAAGGCATTGGTGCCTGGGAAGAGTTGTGGAAGATCAAGGAGAAACTTAAAACTAAGTTGCTTCAGTGCTTTGCTATACGCATGTCTACACTGCCCTCTAGTTCGGACTACAGGGGTGTGAATAGCCAGGCTCAGCAAAGTGCGGTTCTATAAAACTCCCCTCTACTGTAGTCCTCTGCATTAGTGAAAACTAGGGACCTCTACGTTTGTGCTGGCAGCATCTACATGGGGGAGTTACAGTGCAGCACTTTGCTGAGCCCTGCTATTCACATTCCCATAGTCCAAACTGCTTGGCAATGTTGGGACACCATTAAAGCAACTAAATATCAAGGCCCTAAAATTGAGATGCAACACAGGAAAATTTCTAATGAAGTTTTTTTCCCCTAATGATTCACAACAAAACTGGGCTTTGAATAAAAAGGGCCTTTTGAAAACCGATGTTTAAAGATGATGAGATGTTGACAGAAAAGGGTCATAATGGTTTGAATAATTTGCCCCCTCCAAATAGATGAAGGGGTGCAGAGTATGATAACATACATATAACTAACAAAGCTTTTAATTTTACCATTTAGCACACCTTTGTTTTTAGATTTCAATGCTATAAATCAGTGTATGTTAATAATTTGTAATTATCAACGGTAATGAGTACAGATGAGGTACCACTCAGGCCGAGGTCTGGCTGACATAAGTGAGATTTTTCCAATTCTTCTTTTACATTGAATTGTTGATCTGCTTAAAAGGATGTTATTGCTGACAGAACAAAGGTAATGGAAGTTTTGAGGTAAAAACACAAACCTGTAACAACAAGAACCTTTTTTTACTGGCAAAAGTGAGGAACCGGGTGAGGAAAACATGACACAAACTGGATAAAGAAGCAAAAATGCAGAAGTGGGATAAATTGAAACTTGCGCTTGTATAAAATGCGCTTACATAAAAGCCAAAAGCTTGATGTGCTAAAAGCTGACTGGGAGAAAGTTAAGGAATATGGAAATACGAAAAAATCCAAGTGAAAAAGGCCCAAATTAGAGAACACCGGAACAGAAACTGAAGGAACAGGTCTGAAGGATCAGACCAAGGAATCAGAGGAAACTACAACCATCAAGAAATGTAGGAGAACTTTCCAGTGCCTCAGAATATGATAACTTGGGCCCTCTGCCTGTTCCATCTTGTCAGTGGTTATTGTCTGGCATAAATATTTATAAATGTAAATGTTCAGCTACTATAAGTGACAATTATCAGGGGGTACCCATGTTAGTCTGTATCCACAAAAACAAGGAGTCCGGTGGCACCTTAAAGACTAACACATTTATTTGGGCATAAGCTTCCGTGGGTAAAAAACCCACTTATTCAGATGCATGGAGTGAAAATTGCAGATGCGGGCATTGTTATACTGACACATGAAGAGAAGGGAGTTATTTCACAAGTGGAGAACCAGTGTTGACAGGGCCAATACAATCAGGGTGGATGTAGTTCACTCCCAATAATAGATGAGTAGGTGTCAATTCCAGCAGAGGCGAAGTTGCTTTTGTAGTGAGCCAGCCATTCCCAGTTCCTATTCAAGCCCAAATTAATGGTGTTAAATTTGCAAATGAATTTTAGTTATGCAGTTTCTCTTTGAATTGTTTCTGAAGTTTTTTTGTTCAAGTATGGCTATTTTTAAATCTGTTATAGAATGTCCAGGAGGATTGAAGTGTTCTCCTACTGGCTTTTGTATGTTACCATTCCTGATGTCCGATTTGTGTCCATTTATTCTTTTACGTAGAAACTGTCCGGTTTGGCCAATGTACATGGCAGAGGGGCATTGCTGGCAAATGATGGCATATATCACATTAGTAGATGTGCAGGTGAATGTGTCCCTGATGGTGTGGCTGATGTGGTTGGGTCCTCTGATGGTGTCGCTTGAGTAGATATGGGGACAGAGTAGGCAACGAGGTTTGTTGCAGAGATAGGTTCCTGGGTTAATGTTTCTGTGTTGTGGTGTGTAGTTGCTGGTGAGTATTTGCTTCAGGTTGGGGGGCTGTCTGTAAGTGAGGACTGGCCTACCTCACAAGGTCTGTGAGAGTGAGGGATCATTTTCCAGGATAGGTTGTAGATCAGGGGTCGGCAACGTTTGGCACGCGGCTCGCCAGGGTAAGCACCCTGGCGGGCCGGGCCAGTTTATTTACCTGCTAACGCGGCAGGTTCGGCCGATCGCGGCACCCACTGGCCACGGTTTGCCGTCCCCAGCCAATGGGGGTGGCGGGAAGTCACGGCCAGCACATCCTTCGCCCGCTCTGCTTCTTGGCGCCCCATTGGCCCGGGACGGCAAACCGTGGCGAGTGGGGGCCACGATCGGCCGAACCTGCCACGTCAGCAGGTAAATAAACTGGCCCGGCCCGCTAGAGTGCTTACCCTGGCGAGCCGCGTGCCAAACATTGCCGACCCGTGTTGTAGATCATTGATGATGTGCTGGAGAGGTTTTAGCTGGGGGCTGTATGTGATGGCCAGTGGTATTCTGTTATTTTCCTTGTTGGGCCTGTCCTATAGTAGGCGACTTCCAGGTACCCATCTTGCTCTGTCAGTCTGGTTCCTCACTTCCCCAGGTGAGTATTGTAGTTTTAAGAATGCTTGCTAAAGCTCTTGTAGATGTTTGTCTCTGTCCGAAGGATTGGAGCAAATTCGGTTGTATCTTAGGGCTTAGCTGTAGATAATGGATCGTGTGATGTGTCCTGGATGGAAGCTGGAGGCATGTAAGTAAGTATAGTGGTCAGTAGGCTTCCAGTACAGGGTGGTGTTTATGTGACCATCACTTATTTGCACTGTAGTGTCCAGGAAGTGGATCTCTTGTGTGGACTGGTCTATGCTGAGGTTAATGGTGGAGTGGAAATTGTTGAAATCCAGGTGGAATTTTTCAAGGGCCTCCTTCCTGTGGGTCCATATGATGAAGATGTCATCAGTGTAGCACAAGTAGAGGACGAGCACTAGGAGACGAGAGCTGAGGAAGCGTTGTTCTAAGTCAGCCATAAAAATGTTGGCATACTTTGGGGCCATGCGGGTACCCATAGCAGTGCTGCTGACTTGAAAGTATAAGTTGTCCCCAAATCTGACAATAATTTTATCCGAGACAAGATGGATGAGGTGATATCTTTTACTGGATCAACCTCTACTTGTGAGAGAGAGAAGCTTTTGAGCTTACACAGAGCTCTTCTTCAGGTCTGGGAAACTAACTCAGAGTGTCACTGCTAAATAGAAGGTGGAACAGATGGTTTAACATAAGTAGTTAACACATATTTCAAGGTACCATTCAAGGTGAAATGGTCAATTAACACCCTTCTGGTCACAGGGAGCAAAGGAAGGGAGAGAAGGAAAAACAGCTGGGTGGGGGAGGGGAAGATGCTAGTGGGTTATATATTTTTGTAATAAGCCATAAATCCATGTTCATTCCATGATTTTTAGTGTTTAGCAAAGTTATGAATTTATGCTCCCAGGTTTATCTTTTGAAAGTCTTGTGCAGGTTTCCTTTGAGGATGAGGACTGATAGGTCAGATATGGCGTGATAGCTTTGTGAAAAGTGTTCACCCATAGATGATGTGGTGTTTGTCTTTCATCATTTTCCTGTGTGAGCTCATTCAAGAGCATCGTGACTGTCTGATTTTACCCAAATAGTTGCTATTGGGGCATTTAGTGCACTTGATAAGGTACACCACATGTTGTGATAGTTATCTGTAGGGCCCATGGATCTTGAAAAGTGTGTTGTGGGAGATGTTCATCAATAGTTCTGTCTGAAATTCTGTAAATAAAGGTGAAAATTGTTTAAGCCTAAATTAGGTGGACTTGTGACTCATTTCTCATCCCACCCCCAAGAGTGCCCTAAATTGTGAGAAAGTGCTGCAGGGTGGTGAGTTTTGTAAAATGGGTTATGGAGAATGTAGCACCTTTGTTATTCCTGGGGGATGTTTTGCCTTGGTCAGGATTGAGCTTGAGGCATGATGATAGGACAAGAGTCTGGTGGAAGCATCATCTGCTGCTACTCTGTAGATGACCTGTAAGGTCTTCATTCACCAAGGCTGCATAAGCACTAAATCCATACAATTTATTTAAAGCCATGTTTCTCTTATATGCAACCTAGTGCTTTAAATAACTTCATAGATTAGAAAGCCAGAAAGGACTATTGTGATCATCTAGTGTGTCATCTTGCATGACACCGGCCATTGGACTTCCCTTAATTAATTCCTTTTGAACTAGAGGTTTGGTTTTTTTTAAAGAAAAAAATCCAATCTTGATTTAAAAATCACCAGTGATTGAGAATCCACCACAACCCTTGGTAAATTGTTCAAATGGCTAATTACCCTCACTTGAAAATTTACGCCGTATTTTCAGTTTAAATTTATCTGGCTTTCCCTCCAGCCATTGGCTCTTTTTATATCTTTGTCTACTAGACTGAAGAGCCCACTGTCAAAGTTTTGTTCCCAATGTAGGTTCTTACAAGCTGTGATCAAGTCATGCCTTATCCTTCTGTTTGTGACAATAAACAGATTGAGTTTCTTGAATATATAACTATAAGGAATCCTTTCCAATCTTTTAATCATTGTCACAGCTCTTTTCTGAGCCCTTTCCAATTTATCAACATCCTTTCTGAATTGTAGATATCAGAATGGGACAGAGTTTTCCATAACTGGTCACCCCAGTGCCAAATACAAGAGTAGTAACCTTCCTACCTCTACTCAAGATTCCCCTGTTTGTACATCAAAGCATTATGTTAGCCCTTCTAGCCACAGCATCACACTAGGAGTTCATGTTCAGATGACTACTTAGCATGACCCTCCCAAATCTTTTTCAGAATTACTGTTTCACAGTGCACAAAATGCCACACTTGGAGCTGCACAGAATTTGGCAGCTAGGTTAAAATCTGCTGTAATTTTCATTTTTTGAGAGAGGTCATTATCTTAGAATCCTTGTCAAAATCTACTCTTCAATGTGCACATCTCAATTGTTCCAAAATCAATCACCAGGTAACATGAAGACCTTATGGAAGGACCTATGGTTTCATCTTCTCTCTATGTTCTTTGGCAGAAAAGGACAACCGTACCACCAATTCCAAGTGTAAAATCATGATTCAGATCTCCGAAACCATGAGATTCCTAAAAATATAATAAATTGTATGTTTTTTGTTTGTCTTTGAACCTTTAGGATTCATGTTTTCAAGCTTTTCTCTGCAACCATGAAGGAGAGAAATTTACCTTTTTGCCTCACATTTTAAATAATCACATGGCTCTAGGAACTGGGGCTTTAAGAAAAACACTCTGTCTTGTGAGAAATTCCCGTTGGTAACACTAGGGCATCTTTGTGTGTAACATTATGATTTATGGCAGGAAGTGTTTATCAAACTTTAGAATACTATCACAATTGTCTTTTCCTGGGAGTGTGGGAGGAACCCACAAAAGCAGGGTTGCCATCTGGGCCAATCTGCGGGCACATCTAGGTAGAACTTATCTGTTGCATTGGATGTAAGCATCTTTCCTTTGTCCCTATTGCTCTTCCATTGGAACTGCTTTGAGAAGTCAATTTTGTCAACATGGCATGTAGGATGGTAGGACACTGAACCAATTCACTTAGTCTTCTATTGACTTTCACCCTTCACACAGTACTTTGTTACTGCAATCAAAAGATATAAAACTACCCAAGCATGCTGAAGATTTTGTACTATTAGGGAAAATATAAACAGACTCCCTATTAATATCACCATTTGCCTTGTAATATTTGCTATATAAAAGCTAATAACAATATATTGTGTTGAATAAATTCTTAGGCCAAAGACCATTTCTGTTTTTGTTCTGGAGTATAGTTATTACTAAGTTAACAAGGAGTATTCACAATGGATTAATAGTGTTATACTGATATATGCTCCTCCTCTCTCTTAACTCTGGTCTCCTGAATCTTTATGGTTATTAGGAAGAATTACTACTTTCTCTCATCATACATTTACATTGTATTTATCTGAGAAGCTCACACTATTCCTTTTACTGAAGCTGGAATGTAGGTTAACAACATATCCAGAGCCCTCCTTGTGAACCTCAAAGCCTTCTGACAAGGAATATCAATGCAAACTACCTTATAATGTAATGCAAATGTAGTTCTGTGTGTGGGTTCTTTCTTTAGGACTCTCCTTGCACTCTATTCACATTATCATCAGAACACTTAGCTAGGCACCTATATAATTAAAATTACAATTGCACTGAACCTTTTTAATTGCCACAAAAATATACCAAATATAAATATGTAAAATCCAGACTTTTCACATTCCTGCAGATTACAACTGGATTACAATTCAAAGTTTTTACTAATATGAGACCACCTTCAAACTGAGGACTGAAATCCAATGGTAAAATTTCTGTTAACTTCAATGGAACTTGGGTTAGTCCATTAAATAATTGGTATTTCAACACCATGATATTCTGCTGAGGTTTCATTTTTTTTAAAAGGAATATCACATACTGTATTGTCAAGCAGCCAAGCAAAAAAATATCTTTAATAGTACCTAGATTTCAGTTCAAAGCAACAGAAAAATTCAATTCAAATACACTTTAAAAAAGATTGGTAAAATAAATGTTACTATGAAACTTCTTCACAAAAAAGCCCTGGAAAATAAATATTTCACAGTTTGCCACAGGCTTCTGTAGGATGGAAGCCACACATTATTTTAATAACATTGGAAACTTTACTAAGAAATGTAAAGTAAAGGTAAATGCAACTTCATAAATACATAAGATACCAGGGAAGTTGTCAGTCAATACAAACTACTTGCAAAATCAGGCAGAAAATTGTGCAATGAGTAGATACAAAATGGTGGTGCTTTTGCTTCAAATTCTCAACTAGAGGAGTGGCAGATTTTGTCTTAGAACATTCTTCCCATTGTATATTTCTTGTGTGGGATCACATAAATTTTGAGGGAATCACATAATTTCGTGGATTATGTTCTGCATCTTTATTCTCCTACTGCTGTTTTACCTTAGCACTTCCTGTTTAAATAATGTCCCTGAATCTAGAAAGTACTTTGTGGACTGCTGGGAGATATAGTCAAGTTCATCCCCAGGGTGTCACAGTTTGTTCGTACCATTCTTAGTTCTAGAGGGAATTTGAAAGAACTCTACAGGAGCAAAGTAGAGCTCAAAGTTTGGAGAGAGGCCCTCGTTAATTTCTGCTTTTCAGATTTGTTTGGCCTGAACAAATCTATGGTGATCACTTTCATTTTACAGAAACAAAAGGTTAACTGTTTGAAAAGTCTGCTACACATTTATAGAAAAGCAGCTAACAATGTTTAGCTAGTGGAAAAAAATTATACATGCCTATCACAGTATATGATCCTTTACATTATTATTATTGCCTGAAAATATATTTTCAATCTGATCTAGTGCTTTTTAATAACTCCAGCATAGATACAAGTCATGGAACATTAGCTAATAATAATGTCATTCATTAAAGTACAGAATGGCTGGTCATTTGTGCTGTGAAATTTCTTGACAATATTGTGGCTTTGATTAGCTTCTAATTTCTGTGCAACTCCCTTGCTCTCACTACTATGAACTGGAGTAGCAAGAAGCAGGAGTTTTGAATATGGCTAAGCAACACTTGTGTTGTTGTTGTTGTTTTCTAAAGGAGGATTTTCTAAGTGCATAGAATAGGATAATTTCATAATCCCATCACAAAGTAGCCTCTGTTGCTCTGTCAAAAGAATCAGAACTTTTCAACCAGCAAATTCTTTCTCCTTATTTCTTCATGCTGTGTCGAAAGGTACATCCAAACAGCACATAAAACAAGGGAGTAATTTTACCTCTGATTTCTCTCGATATGTACAAGCCATTTAAACTTCACCCTCAAGGTTTGTATTCACAAGAGAAACCTCTGATTAAAATATAGCCCTGTAGTGTGCAGCTGAGTTCTTTATTCTCTGTGCGATAAATGAATGAGGGCAATAAATGTATAAAAAGCCCTACTTTAGAAAAATCATAATGAATGATTCTAACATCAGGGGAGTCATTAGCTGTTGATCCAATAGCAGGTTATGACTTTAAGTCTTTATTCTAATTATAAAAGTACATTTTAAAAAAAAATTCAAAGGTAGCAAAATGGCCTCCTACATTGTGTAAAATGGAGCACTTCAGAGCAAAAAGTTTTGTAATAGCAGAGGATCAAAGTGCCAAGAATTAATACAAGTTGCATATAATGAACAGTCAGAACATGAGGTGGTTGATGGGACTGATCAGTTCATAAAACAAAATAAAATTATGAAGCTGGTTTTGGGGGAGGGAAGGAAATTAATGCTGCTGAGGGACTGTGGTTTGTGTCATAAACCAGTTGAATCTCCCTTATGGTTTAATATGCAAATATTGCTTATTTCTCTGTTATTAAAGTGCACTTATTTTCATCTTTGGCCTCCTCACCTGAAATCTACTCACTTATCCATTGCCACAAGGAACTATGTCTACCACCAAAATATTTCTTGATTTCCCCCACACGTGAGTCAGGTAAAAGCAGGGACTGAAAATTACACTGGGATGAGGCCCTGATTTTCAAATGCAATCCTGGATCATGTGCAGTATTAAACTTCACTTTCCCATAACCTGCCATGGCTAAGGACACATATTTTACAATGCAGGATGATGGGGATTCAAGGTTGCCCAGCAATCTAGCTTTCAACCTTTCACTTCCAGTCCTGGCAAGTTGTAAAGTACCCTTAAACTTTGTAAACTGGCTAATTCCCAAGTGCTTGTCAAAGGGAAATTTCTAGACTTATTTTGGAGCTAGTAGGGAGTCCTATGCCACAGAGCAGGAAGATCTGTGACCCAGGTATTATAGTATAAAAGGATCAGGTAGGACTCCTTTCTACAGTGAGTTCTCTCTGGTTCAGTTTCTCCACATGCAGAGGAACCAACCATTTCTTCTCTGCCAGCCTCAGACTCTAAGCTCCTTGTTTTCAAATCCTGACCCCTTGTACCATGCTTCACCCCTTCCAAAACTTAATCAAGGAAGCCACAAGAGTCAAGTGACTCATTTTAACATTAGCCACTGGGGGACAAAAACCTCCTGATACTGAAACCATAAAAATTACACCCTACATATACCACGGCGTATGCATGCAGATGCACAGGAGCTATATTTAGCTGGTGAGCTACAGGGAGAGTTTCTATATGGGTGAACATCAGGAAAGCAATCAGCAGGCAGAGAAACCAGGTGGTGGAGCATTATTTTAAAATGATTCGAGCTGTGTGTTGGGTAATAAGGTTAAATGAAGGTGGAAGAGTTAGGAGAACTCATACTATAACATTATCCTCAGCTTGATGCACTGATAAAAAATACATGCATGGAGTGTGCTTAGAGAAAATATGTCAATGGTATGTACAGCGCATTGTCTTTCGGTCTGACTTTTTGTCCTTTTGTACAAAAGTCTCTTCCCAAGTCTTTCATTATCTGATTTAAATCCTAAATGTTCGAGTCGGAGACTCTTTGGCTTTACTTAGAGTTCCTCAGAGGGAAGCATCTATTCTAGGCAATTTGCAAGTCCTCCTAGGGTAAGACGAGTTGTTTATCTGAGTTTTACTTTTGAAATGGGTGATGATAATGAGGTGTAATTGAGAATTGCTTTGGGCTCATTAATATGCATGTTGTCATCCACTTGTTTCCCTGTTTCCTTTAAAGTCACCTTCTTGAGCTCTTGGAATATAACTTGTAAATTATCATAGCACTTTTTCTTTCTTGAGTAATATTGCTGGGGGTGTGTGTTATTTTTGTTTTGTGTGTTTTGTTGTCAGAATTGTGGGTTTTTTAATGATTATGATTTGTTTTTGTTCTCTTACAGAGTTTCTGGTTTATTTTTCCTAACTGATTTTCCATTAATGTGGGTTTTTGAATTTTCTAGTTGTCCTCAATGCACTGCTACTTAGAAGTATTTTAATGTACAAATAGGAAAACAAAAAAGTCCTCCCTTGCATTTTAAACCTTTTTCTTCAATTAGACATTCACTAATATCTTAACTTTGTTAATGGCTTGATTTTTTTTCCCCAGAGATTCTTGGCGCTTCAGTAGCAGCTTGAGATACACAGCACCTCTGAAAACCAGACTTTACATATTCAATCTTTATTTTGTCTTCCCATAAAACATCACAATTAAATACCTTGTTGTTGCATAGCAGGTCCCTGCTAGCTATTAAGATAGTTGCTGCTGTATTTGAACTTCCTATTTTTTTTCCCAACAAATCTTTATGGCCAATAGGTTAGATCTTTTGCCAAATACTTTTCTCCTTTCCAGTGCAGCCACCCTTAAAAATGATGTCTTGGCCAAGGAGAGCTAAACCTACAGGTAAACTCCACATCCAATACGTACCTCTGAGCACCAACTGAGAGAGGATGCTTACACAAGATGAGCTTCTTATCCCCCAAGGGTTTAGTATGTGGAATTGAACTCAAAATCCAAACATGGGTCCCAGTGTGACAATATTTCCTTTGTCATTTTCTCCCTTCTAAACAATCTGTTTTAGCGTTAAATCTCCTTCTCCTGCACAGAACTCAATAAATCAGATTTTTCTGCAGCAGATCCAGTCTTGTGGTCAGTGAGCAGCAGTAGTGCATAGACCAGTGGTTCCCAAACTGGGGTTTGTGAACCCCTGGGGGTTCGCGAAAGGTTACAGGGGGGTCTCGGGGAAAAAAAAAACTCTAATGGCAGTCAGAGCTGTCCCTAGGGATCCTGGGCAGCATGGGGCCAGCAGCCCAGAGCCCCTGGACTTCCAAGAGCTAAGCAGGTCAAAGCAAGCATAGCTATCACACTGAGGAGATTTAAACTTCAAGACTCCTTATAAGAAATGGAAAGGGAGGTGGATATTTTTTGCTCTTTTTAAAATTAAATAGGCAGCTAGTATTGTTTTTAAAATTATTATGAACAATTTTAAGCTTTGCTGTAACGTGCATTGTTTGCCTGGACTGCTCAAGACCTGATGCTTGTGTAGGAGGAACTCTTTGAGTTGGCTTCTTAAATGCTTTCATGCTGTTTCACATCTGATACTCCTTGATGAAACATAGGAGCCTTGTCTTAGAACAGGCTTATTCAAAGTGATACAAGCTACGAAAGTGAGATCTTGGAAGAGTGTTGCCATGTTCATTATGTAATAAAAATACTGTAATGATAACTAATCATTAATAACAAATAGTGTGTAATAAACATGTCATAAAAACAAATTTTATATTTCCAAGATCACTGCTTTTATAATTTATACTCAGGTAAAGGAGAAAATCCCTAGAAATATTCATTTTTAGGAGGGGGTTCACGAGACTTGACATTTTAGTGAAAGGGGTTCACAAGTTGTTAAAGTTTGGGAACCACTGGCATAGACCAGCCTTCTGTGACTGTTCTTCCAACTTATACAGCCCCTCTGCACCAAGGAAACTGGATCCACATAGATTCTGAATCCCACAGACTCGTCCCCTGGCATGCTCCAGCTCACGCCTCTTTGCTTTCCAACCTATGTAGGGTAATATGTCATTCCACAACGGAGAGGGAGAGGAAGGATGGCCTTGTGCTTAAGGCACTGGACTATGATTTGGGAGATTGGGGTTCAGTACCTGGTTATTCAACAGATTCCCTGTGTAACCATGTCACGGATTTTTTAAGTGTTCAATTTTGCTATAGGCAGCTAAATGGACTGACCGGATTTTCAAAAGTGCTCAGCACTCAGGAGCTTCTATTGTCAGAGTCCCAGTAGTTTTGGACCCTGCATAGTTTTGGGTCCAAGGGGCTGAGGGGAGTTGGATGGCCTCTTGCCTAGGCCCCATCTTTCCTCCAATCCTCCTATTGCAATACCTGCTAAGCTGCTTCAGTGACCGCTTGTGCCAGCATGACTTTCTTTCTGGCCCCCGGAGCTGGCTCAGCCCTGAAATTTCTTTCTTTCCCCCTCCCCAGTCCACATGGCTGCCTTAAACGATTTGTCAGGGGAAAAAATGTGCAAGGATATTAAGTCTAAACGGTCTAAGGCAGTGTTGAAAAAAGTAGGAGCCCAGTCCTGCAAGCTTTTGACTTCAGTATGCCTAATCACATGAGTAAAGATTGCAGGATCAGACCATTAAGAATACAAACAAGTTTCTTTCATGGGCATTCATAGTTATATGAATTTATCTAAGGGTGAGCAGAAAATCAACAAAATAATAGGTGCAAATAATATGAAATTTCTCAATTTGGTTGGTCAAATATCTTTCAAATGTATCTGTTCATTTTAGACAGGGTATTTAAACAGATATTTTAATATAACACATTTGTGTGTCATATTGCTTGTTGTTGACTAGGACAGATTTTCAAAATTCAAGGTATTGGGTGCTGCATTCTGTCCTGTACAGAGGCAACTAAATGAGAGCTGCACTCTTCTGAAAATCTGGTTGCAATTTTCATCTCTGAGCACTTCTGAAAATCTGTCTCAAAAGGTACCTTTATCTGTGGGTGCGCCTTACTGATTCATTAAGGCTTCATTAAGTATTCATAGCTTGATTCATAATTCTCAATCATATTTTTTAAACTTCAGGCTTGATACTTGGAGCCATATACTGTATACTGCCCATAACATTCACTCTCCCGAAACTACCAGTAACTTCTATTATGATACTGGTGGAAAGAACTGCATACTTGATTCTTCTATTTTATTTGCATCAACTTCTAGCTCTTAACATTTTCCTTTCACTGCTTTTAAAGTAATTTTTAATCAGTCTCCTTTCTTTTGCTTTTTACTGTCAAATACAATCAAATGAAAGAAGCAGGGTTTTTATTTCTGTATAGTTTAGCATGACTTAAATCCATGTGATGTCACTTCTTTAATTTAGAGTTTGTGAGAGACTGAGCAGTGGCCTAAGATCTTGAGAAGGTACACTAGCAAATAAGTCATTTATGGACTGACTCAGACCCAGTTAGGGTCCAGGGGAAGGCCTATTGAAGTCAGTGAGAGGTTTTTCACTGACTTCAATGGACATTGGGTCAAATTCTTGCTTGAGATTCTCACATCCACTCCAGCCCCTTTTTCTCTGGATAAAGAGGTTGGAATAGCAGAAAGGGGCTCTTAATGCCCTGTAGCCAATTATAAAAGATATTAGGTATATTTAGGATATAACAGCGAAATACAAGAATTAATGTTGTAACACAGGGCCTTCAGGCATGTAAGATATTTAGCTTAGCCAAACAAGGCCACATCTCGAAAGATAGACTGACATGAGCAGCTAACCAGTGAGTGACCCTATGTCACCAGATGAAACAGTTACAGTAGTAGACAATGTACCAATTAAAGCTGGTTAGAGTATTTTGGGGATTATTGCAGACGTAGGGTGGCTAACAACAAGTTGTTATGGTGATTGAGTGACATATTTGTGAATGAGTATAAGAGGTTAACTTGTTAGTTACCATGAAAAATGGGGCACACCAAATTTGGTGGGGTGTGGAAGTATAGATAACGAAAGGGGATTGAAACCTTCATAAATGTGTCTGAACCCCAATGGGTTTCAGAATAAACACTATAATAGCTTGTGTGCCCTGGGAGACACGGATGACAGCCACTGGTAGTGGTGGCAATGAGGAGGACAATAATGACTCACACTTTGAGTTTCACAGAAGGAGTTGTGAGTGATGCTAGTCATAGGACTAACCACTTTGTATTATCTCTCTATCTGCTGTGGTATTTCCATGTTTGTGGGATTGCTCATCTGCTTTGTGGATTTGTTAATAAAGGGATGTGTGATAAATTGCAGATGTTTCTTGTGTGGTTCTCAGGTCTCTCATTCTAATAACATCAGTGGTAATCTTCCTGATGTGGTAGCCATTCAGGAGACCAAACACTTATTGACAACTGTGGTCTTAAAAAAGAGAACCCACTGACACATTGTAGTGTAGGGGATAGGACAGGGTTGGAGCTGCCGATGGGAAGGGAACATTGGGGACAAGACTACAGCACAGAGCATTGTGAAGATTCTGGGCATGGTTGTTGCCCATAGGGCAACTTGAGGAGTCTGCTATAACTTGAACATTCCCTCAGGGCTGGAGCTGCTCTGGGCTCTGGACCAGAGCAGAATTGGGAAAGCACAAGCATAATTTAAAGCCGACATAGTCCCTCACTCCTTTGGCTGTAAATTCTGTGCCTCTAACAGTCATATCTCAGAATTCACCTCTTCCTTATGACTGAGAGGATCATGATAATGTTTATTATGAAATCTGTCCCTTTGTGATTATACGTTTCCTCTCACCATTTGGTTTCTTAATTGCAGTCTGTCTATCGATTTAGTTCCTTTGTATGAAATTACCAGACCTCATAACTAGACTGGGCAGAATTTGATTTATATATACAGTAACTCCTCACTTAAAGTCGTCCCAGTTAATGTTGTTTCCTTGTTATGTAGTTGATCAATTAGGGAACATGCTCATTTAAAGTTGCGCAATGCTCCCTGATAATGTTGTTTGGCAGCTGCCTGCTTTCTCCACTGCTTGCAGGAAGAGCAGCCTATTGGAGCTAGCTGGTGGGGGCTTGGAAACCAGAGTGGACTGGCAGCCCCGCTATCAGCTCCCTGCTCCCCTAAATTCCCTGTGTGGCAGCCACCCAGCAGCAATTGCCAGGCAGTTCAGCTGTCCCGCCCCCACTGCCATGTGTTGCTCCTGCCCTCTGCCTTGGAGTTGCTCCCAGGAGCCTTCTGCTTACTGTGCAGGGGAGGTGGAGAGAGGGGCTAATGTCAGAGTGTCCCCCTCCCCCGTGCTCCTGCACCTTATCTCCACAGAACAAGGCGGGGGGGGACATGACAGGACTCAGGACGGAGGGAGCTTGCTGGCAGCAGCTGCTGTCTCAATTTGCTGATCTATTTAAAAAAGTGGTGTACTTAGCGGGAGGTCAGTGTATTTAAAGGGGCACTGCTTGTCTCTCTTTCTCTCTCTCTCACACACGGTGTGTGTCTCTGTCTCTCTCTGCCATGCTGTCTCCCCTACCTCCAGTCGTGCTGCCTTGTAGAGTGTGAGGCTACATCAACAACAATGTATTAACCCTGGAGGGCTCAGCTGAGTGCTAGGTCATCATTTAGCAGTAAGGTATTCCCTGGGAAATATCCCACCCTCTGACTTCACAATCATCATTGCTATGTACAGTATTAAATTGTTTGTTTAAAACTTATACTGTATGTGTATGTGTGTGTGTGTATATAGATATAAAATATAGTCTTTTGTCTGGAGAAAAAAATTTCCCTGGAACCTAACCCCCCCATTTACATTAATTCTTATGGGGAAAGTGGATTCACTTAACATCATTTTGCTTAAAGTAGCATTTCTCAGGAACATAACTACAGCGTTAAGCAAGGAGTTACTGTATATGTATTTTCAAAGGCTAATACTGCAGTTTATTTCTAAGCATTTTTTTCCAATTTTATAGATTAATATTTTCACAATTGTGGAAAGTTGGGTGGGAGGTGTCAGACAATTTAATGACAGCAGACGTGATTCAAAAAGTTAAAACTTTATAAAGTATTAAAAACACAAATTGTCAACATCAAATAGTAAAATATACAAAGTAAATATCCTTATTCAACAAATCATATCAGTTTTTACTATTCATTCACTAGTCCATTTGAAACAAGCCTAATTCAAAAGTCTAAATCACTGGATTTTTACTCTAATAAATTCCAAAACAGCAGTTTTCTCACTTTGTCTATCTGTAAATTTCTGTTATCAATGGAAATATATTTTCTGTGGTTTGTGTGTATGGTGCAATTGATGTTTGCCAATAAATATGTAATCCTTCCAAACCCATACGCATAACTATTTTTGTTACCGTTGGTGGTGATGGGGAAATACATTTTGACTCTTGGCTCCCTTCTATAATAAAGACTATAATTTTGGTCCACGTGCTTAGTAGTTAAAACTAATTCTAAGTGTGCTAATTTGCCCTGTTTTCCAAATGGAAAATGTGCTGGAGACAGTGAGTGTATAATTGTTAAATACACATTTCTATCTCACCTACTGCTATGATAGCAGTTTGCCACCATCATTCTTCCAGGTGGAAGAACAGATGTTTCACAGTTGACATCAGTGCTCCTCCTTGGCCAGCTGACAACGGAAGTCCATGACTCCCTCCCACTTCAAATCACAGATGTCAGTTTTGAGACATTCCTTTACTAGGAGAGCAATCAAACTGTGACAAACTTTGCACTACCATGCAATATTATTTTGCACTTTGTGCATGTGTTCCTGCACATCTCTGTGTCTGCATGTGTGTTGATAAAGAACAGAATTATACCTGGGAACCGTAAGTGCCGTGGCAGGGATTTAAATAAGTAGTTATTTGGAAATGGGATTTTTCTAAGGGATGAAATCCTGTTGGGACCACTTTCCACACCAAAAATAGATAGTATGTAAGCTTTGTTCTTTTTAAGCTAAATTTGACATTCTTGCTGCATGAATGCTTCTCCTAGGCTTCCAAATATTGTTTATAATCAGGCCAAGTTCACACAGATTTAGTTCCCTGCTGCCTCAAACTACTTTGACACTCATTCCCTCTCCAGCTTTGGAAGAGGAGGAGAAGGTGTAAAGAAAACAGAAGTGTTTTGAAAGAATGCCAATTTGCAAACACTTGTGACAGGAGGAGGTTGTGTCTCCTCCTCCATATATTTTCAAATGTGAACAGTATTCAAAATGGAGACCAGATGGATAATTACAGCACTCCAACATGCACTGCATCATTTTATTTATTTGAACCCCTGGTTGACAAAGTTGCAAGCAATGATTGTTTCAGTTTCTCCAAGCACTAACCTTTTTTTTTACTGTTCTCTCTCTCTCTTTTTTTTTTTTAATGTATGAAGTAATTCAGTATTCACAATAACCCATAATTTGGTCTGCTCTTGCAAGTAGCAGACTGAATCAGGTTCTATGAAATGGCTGTAATGTAGTTTTCTGTGACTGCAGTTAAACCATGGAGATTCTACATACGATAAGCACTTCGAAATAGAGGGGTGGCGCTTAACATATGCATGGATATACAGAGTATCGGTGGTCTGTCCCTCTTGCAATCATTAGCTGTAAAACATCATGTAGCTATATCATCTGATTAACCCAATAAGCATTAGCAGATGCTATGGTATCATTTATTATTGGAAATTTCAACTTTGGAGCTGCACTTTAAAGAATGGTAATTTTTAAATGGTTCCCTTTCACTAATACCCATCCTAGCAACAGGATAGGAAAAATAAGAGGAGGTAAAGATTTTTTTTTTTTAAATACCTTCCCTCTGTTTTTTTAAAAGTAATTATGTGTATGTATTGGCATGTGTCCTTACAGGATTTAGCTGTAAAGACAGTTAATCCTGTATCCAATCTTCCTTGGCCCTATCCACCTCTGTCTCTCTGACTTTCTCTCCAGCTGTTTTTCCTTCTCTCCTCTCCTGCTACTCAGCAGCTTCAGGAACTTAAATGCCATGAAAGTCTTTACAACTCACTGCAAAAATTTTGGTTTCGGCTGGATTCGAGAGGGTAGGAACCGGGGAATAGGTTAATTAAAAACTGCAGTAAAAATAAAACAAAATCATTCACAGAATCTTTACAAGTGAGAGACGATCTGAATAATATTGACAAACAATGTATATTTAAAATAATATAGAAACTGTATATGGAATCTTTTCCCTAGTAAGTATTTTCTCAGGAACCACTTTTTCATAGTGGAAGGATACATGTCATACAATTAATGCATTTTAAAACTTTTTCTAATGATATGTTAAAGTAAATAGCAATGTACCAACAATAAGATACTGGTATATCTTGTGCATTAGTATGGTATTGATTCACTTCTTGATGCCTTGAAATCACTCAGTCTTCAGTTTCATTCCTCACACAACGGCCATGTACCAATAGCCTAGTAAAGCACATCCTGTTGTGACTTATTGCTATACTGGCCAGTGATGTGACTTTATTCATGATGCTTTAGACGTCATGCTTCTGGCGGTGATATAAAAGCATTCCGGCCACCAACTATTCAGCATAAATTTGGGTATGTCAAATAATTGGAGGACTGTATTGTGCAAACAAGCAAATTAAATATTTCAAATTATAGTCCCTTGAGGCTGGGACAATCTCTTTGTTCTCTGGTTGTGCAGCATCTAGCACAGTGGGGTCCTGCTGTATGACTAGGGCCCCTAGGCACTCTGGTAACACAAATAATACTAACTCAGTCCATCTCTAAGACTAAAGTATATTTCATTGCATTTAAAACACTCAAACGAAGCAAAAAGTAATAAGCGAGATCCAGCTCTAGATGGACACCTACCCAAGGGTATTTAATGAGAAATACAACATGTGGGACGTGAGGAAAGCTTTCTCCAAATTTACAGGCTAAACAGTTTGCAGGGGAGAAATCCTTCCAAGCTTTCCTCACGTCCCACATGTTGTAATAAACACATAACTGGAAGTGATTTATCCTGCAGGTTTTACACTGCCTTCTCTTACAACTTTTAGGAGTAAAGAAAGTACGTTTTCCTCCTTAATTAGTGTTACTGTCACTGGGAAGAAAATAAAACAAGGGGTGGGGAGTAATGGGCAAATCACTTCACTTCTCTGCATAGCTGAGCCTATCATTAACATAACCAAGTCTTTATCCATAAAGGCCTATCTCTTTAAAATAAATAAATAAATAACACCCTCCCCGGCATCTACAACCACAGACGAATAAAAAATATATGTAGTGCCGGATTGCGATCACTCCTGTGGACTCACGGAGCAGATGAGTGTACAGGAACCACCATTGCCTTGCCCCCAGGAGATTGTGCTTCAGTAGATAGACTATCTCCTATAGCATTCCCCTAGGGTTGTGCAACTCTGCAGTTGTTTACGCCTCATCCACAAAAGTGTATGCAATTTATATAATCCAGCCCTGAAAATGGATGCTTCAGAGTGGGAAGCATACCAAAAAATTCACTCCACTCTATATAGTGAAGGGATTCATAAGCAAAATTTCCTTTGCACAACACAAGCCAGGCAACGTCTACACTATGGTGTGATTTCCCAGCTCGTGTACACATACTTGCGCTAGCTCTCAATAAGCTAGCGTGAGTATAAATAGCAGTGTAACCATGGTGACATGGGCAAAGGCAGCACAGCTTAGCCATTGCAGATACAAACCCACTTGAAATCAGCACATGTGCCACTGCTACCCATGCTACCCTAGCTACAGTGCTATTTCTATTCACGCTACTCTCATCAAGCTAGCGCGAGTCTGTGTACCTGAGGTGGGACACTCACTCCTAGCTCACAGGAGTAGCCATAAACATAGCCTATGGAAAGGTGTTTATTTTCTACTGAACTGCTAGGAACAGCAATGATACTTATCTAATGACTTGCATTCTCCTTGAGGTATATTGTCTATTCATAGTAATTATCTGTGACTTAGAATTTATCTTGAATTCTCTTTACTGCACTTGAACTGATTGCACACTCCCACGGTTAGAGTCAAAAGTGATATGACTGCATTCTTAATAACAGCTGCTGATACGTGTATACTTAAAAATATCACTTCTTCTGAAAGGTGTTTCTACTCACAGCAAGCAATATGAATATCTGAACATCTGCAGAATAGCTATGATGAAAAAACTCTGATATTAGCTTTAACCAGAAAGGACATTGACAAAGACTTTTATGGTCATGAACAGATCATATTTTAATTTATTATTGTTTGTTATATGAATTACAATCTCACGTAGAGGCCGCAGGCAAATTTGGTACCTCATTGTGATGGTCTTCAGTCAAACACATAGTAAGAGACTTTACTGTCTAAACAGGAATGAAGCTGGGAAAAAGAAAGTTATCTAATTATTTACATCTCATGGACTAAGATACAGAGAGATTGATTTATCCAAGGTCACACTGGAAGCCTGAGGTAGAACCAGGAATCTAAGCCAGATTTCCTGCATCCTAGTCTAGCATCTTAACCACAGTGCCGTATCTCTTCTCAAGGGGCCTAGCCTCCCTGTTGTAGGTGCAAATTAGACCAATCTTTTTATACCTGCAATTGGATTGTGAGTGCAAATCTGCTATAGGTGTTAAAACCCAATCTGTGTATGTGCAAATTATGTGGTCAGATGTTCGAATGTTATGACTTGCCCATTAAATTCAATTTGTGGGTGCAAAAGTAAGGTTGAATAACAGAATCAATAGAATTTAAAATAAAAAGGTGAAAGTACGTGCTTCAAATGGAATATTTTAGAAGACCGTGATACATCTGAATGCTTGGCAGAAGTGCAGGCCTGCAAAGACCCTCCAGTCTTCCAAGATGCCTGTACAAATATACATTCACACACACACACACAGTTTGATTTGTGTACACTAATCAGGCAATTGAACAAAGGCTATTGTTAGCTCCAATGTATAGTAGTTAGAGGTGCATCAGTGGTCAAAAAAGCAAGCAACATTCAGTGGGTGAGTTATCAGAGTCTGGCTATATTGTTAATGTAATTCTTATTTCATTTTCACTATATACAGCAGTCCTTGAACAGAGGTAGTCACAAACAGCATGCAGGCAAACCCCTCATTCAGAAGGTTCATCACTTAATGCCAATGCACCATATCAAAGAAGCCACAATGCATCAAAATTGACTCTAGTTAGTTTGTCAGAAAGAAAACAGTCTTGCTACTTGCAACAGCTCCCCAAAAGAAACTTAATCACAAAACTAGCAATAATATATCATTTCATCTGAGTGAACAGTGCTAATGCTAAGAAATAGAAATTAAAAGACTGTAACAGTACTGTCTAGGACTTCTGCCATAACAATCTCACAATGCCATTATCTGAATTAGTTGTATGCTCTTGTGTGATATACTGTGTTCAGATCTGATCAGCTCATTAGAAAAAAGGTGGTTGCATAAACTGAGGGGGTTCAGAGATGGACAACAAAAATTATTGACATGGAAAGTCTCTTATATGGGGAGAGACGGGGACTGCTTACCATAGAAAGAAGATATGATTAAAGTATGCAAAATAATGAGTGGTATAGAAAGGTAGATTGGAAATGTTCTTATGTGATGTGAAAAATTCATATACAAGAGACAAAGGTAGCAAATTTTAACACAAAGCAAAATTAGCATGTGGAATTCATTGCCACAAAATATCACGATGCCAAGAGGCACTGGATCCTCAGAAAGGATTGGTCATTTATGTGGATAACAAGAACTTTTAGAGTTACAACAGTTTAAAAAACAAAACCAAAAGTTTCAGAAGAATTACCAAATCCCCTGCATCGTGGCACAAGTCAACTTCTAACTAATGAGGGTTAGGAAGAAATTTTTTCTTGGTCAGGATATTCCATAATTGCCTCCCCTATGGTTTCTTCCACCTTTCTTTGAAGCAGATGGTACCTAGGAGTGCTGGCGACAGGATAGTGGACTAGATGGAATACTGGTCTGATCCAATATGGCAATTTCTATGTTCCTATGAAATTGCTATTTGGGATTTGACCCTGTGTTCACTGAAGTGTATGGCAAAGCTACCATTAGCTTCAAGGTTGCAGGAAATGTTGCATACATAGCTATTTACCCACATACATATGCAGGGTTTTTTGTTTTCTCTCTGGCTTTAGGACTAAGAATTGCTATCTAAATCATGAGTGTAATAAGCACATCATTGGTTTTCCATTCCTTGTGCTTATTTATTAGTAGTACCTGACATTATTTTAATAAGGCAGCTAAGTGAAAATGTATCCAAAAAGTATGTGTATGTATGAGTCTCATAATTATCTGCTCATGTTAACAAGCACAGCTGACAATTTTTTATTTAGCGAAATGAGTGAAGCCCTTGAGCCCTGCCAACAGTGTTTTTCTGTTAATTAAAGTGCGACTTTCCCACCCGGCTTTTTGCTCCTAGTAGACAGCTGAGAGTCTTGCACATCTTTCAAGGAGGTAATGAGATGGAAATGTAAGACCAAAAGGTCTCAAGCAAGAACACATGTTTTTCATAAAGTCAATGGAAAGGTTAGGGTCCTAAATCACACAGGATGAGAAATGTTTTTGAATTAACTATCATAAATAAGCTTCCAAAACATTATTTGGTTGGCTTGATTTTTTTGGATGGAAGCCTTAGTTCTAAAATGCTGGGCTTCATCCTCCAGTATGATCAACCCACGTTATACCGCTCAAGGTGGCAGAAACAATCTCTGAGCAATATCCCAGTGAGGGGGGGTCTCCTCAGGTGACAGAGAGCCTTTATGTCAGCTCTATGCTAGCTCCCCTCCTAGTACAGGGGACATGTCAGGCGAGGGAAGGGACCTTTCAGGAGCATTCTGGAAGAAAAGAGAGAAAGCAGCTGAGACCCACCACACTTTACCTATTCTCAGCTGCCTGTTTCCTCTAAGGGTTGCTCTATGGCAAGGGACAGGCTTTGAAAGTTGTGTGTGTAAAAATAGTGTGAATATTTGTAAATATGAATATATATAAAGAAGATGGGACAGTTTCCATAAAAGTCCCCTGTTTTCTAATTCCCGTAACTGCTCAAAACATTTACTTTGAGGGCTGAAATTTTCAATGCTTAGTTTCTGCTTTAAGGATAAGTTGTAATAATAAAGTAATGTGCCTTCGCACTTTTTTGGGAAGGAGGTTGGGTTATTAGCAGGGGTGGACGGTAGAGGAAGTAAAACTTTCTGGCTATGTCTCTACTGCCCTGCAGTTCAGACTACTGGGGTGTGAATAGCAGTGTACACCAAAGTGCTGTACTGTAACTCCCCTGTGTGGCCTGTTTGAAGAGGAAGATTATATTAATGTGAACAAGGAACCTTTTAGTTTGCACCTTCAGCATGCACATGAGGAAATTACAGAGCAGCATTTTGGGATGTGTGCACTGCTATTGACACCACTGTGCTCCAAACTGCAGGGGATTGTAAATGAGCCCTCTGTCAATGGGAGCTCTGGGTTCTTAACTTTGAAAATGAGGCCACCTGTTTAGATGCCTAAATATGAATTTAGATGCCTAATGTTAAACACTTGAACTTCAAAATATTGTGCTATATTTATGCTGGTAGCATATAAAGATATACACCCATTGCAGAGCGTAATCACAGTAGTGACACTAAGGGTATGTCTGCACTACGAAATTAGGTCGATTTTATAGAAGTTGAGCTTTAGAAAGCGATTTTATACAGTTGATCATGTGTGTCCCCACTAAGCGCATTAGATTGGCAGAGTGCGTCCTCAATGCTGTGGCTAGCATCGACTCATGGAGTGGTGCACTGTGGGTAGCTATCCCACAGTCCCTGCTGCCCATTGGAATTCTGGGTTAAGCTTCCAATGCCTGATGGGACAAAAACATTGTTGCGGGTGGTTTTGGGTACATGTCGTCAGTCTCCCCTCCCTCCCTCCTTGAAAGCAATGGCAAACAATCATTTCGCACCTTTTTTCCTGGGTTACCCGTGCAGACGCCCAAGCATGGAGCCCGCTCAGCTCACTGCTGCTGTTGTGAGCATTATAAACACCTTGCACATTATCCTGCAGTATGTGCAGAACCTGGCTGGGAGACACCAACACGAGGATGACTGTGAGGAGGACATGGACACAGACGTTCCCGAAAGCACGGGATGTGGCAATTGGGACATCATGGTGGCAGTGGAACGCTGATTCTGGGCCCGGCAAACAAGCACAGACTGGTGGGACCACATAGCGTAGCAGGTATCTGATGATTCCCAGTGGCTGCGAAACTTTTGCATCCACTTTCATGGAACTGTGTGAGTTGCTTTCCCCCGCCCTGAAGTGCAGGAATACCAAGAGGACACCTGCCTGACAGTTGAGAAGCGAGTGGCGATAGCTCTGTGGAAGCTTGCAATGCCTGACTGCTGTCAGTCGGGAATCAATTTGGAGTGGTCAAATCTAATGTGGGGACTGCTGTGATCCAAGTAGCTAAGGCAATCAGTAACCTTCTGCTAGCAAGGGTAGTGACGCTGGGAAATATGCAGGTCATAGTGGATGGTTTTGCTGCAATGGGGTTCCCTAACTGTGGTCGGGCGATAGATGGAACACATATCCCTATCTTGGCACCAGACCACCTTGCCAACGAGTACATAAACCACAAGGGGTACTTCTCAGTGGTGCTGCAAGCACTGGTGGATCACAAGGGACGTTTCACTGACGACATCATGGGATGGCTGGGAAAGATGCATGACGCTCAGATCTTTAGGAACTCCAAGCTGTTGGAACAGCTGCAAGAAGGGACTTACTTTCCAGACCAGAAAATTACCATTGGGGATGTTGAAATGCCAAAAGTTATCCTTGGGGATCCAGCCTACCCCTTGCTCCCATGGCTCATGAAGCCATACACAGGCAGCCTCGACAGTAGTAAGGAGCAGTTCAACTATAGGCTGAGCAAGTGCAGAGTGGTGGTAGAATGTGCCTTTGGACCTTTAAAAGCTCGCTGGTGCTGTTTGCTGACTAGGTTAGACCTCAGCACAACCAATATTCCCATTGTTATTGCTGCTTGCTGTGTGCTCCATAATATCTGTGAGAGTAAGGGGGAGATGTTTATGGCAGAGTGGGAGGTTGAAGCAAATTACCTGGCGGCCAATTTTGAACAGCCAGATGCCAGGGCGATTAGAAGACCACAGCTAGGCATGTTGCGCATCAGAGAGGCTTTGAAAACCAGTTTCATGACTGGCAAGGCTACGGTGTGGCAGTTGTGTGTGTTTCTCCTTGATGCAAAACCGTTCCCTTTGTTGAATTTACTTCCCTGTAAGCCAATTCACCTCCCCCCTTCGACCTATTGTTTTGAATCCATACATTCTTTATTTATTTAAAAAAAAAGTGAGATCACTGACAAGGTAGTCTGGGTGGGGTTGGGGAAGAGGGAAGGACAAGACCACATTGCTTATTGTAGCCACACTACAAATCAAAGTTGTTTGAATGACAGCCTTCTGTTGCTTAGGCCATCCTCTGGAGTGGAGTGGCTGGGTTCCCAGAGCCTCCATCCCCGTCCCCGCCCCTGCGTTCTTGGGCATCTGGGTGAGGAGGATATGGAACTTAGCGAGGAGGGCGGGCGGTTATACAATGGATGCAGCGGTGGTCTGTGTTCTTGTTGCCTTTCCTGCAACTCCACCAGATGCCTAACCATGTCCGTTTGCTCCCCCATTAGCCTCAGCATCTCCTCCTTCGTGTTCTGATCACACTCACTGAATGCTTTCCTGGCCTCTGCCACCGAATGCCTCCATGCATTCAGCTGTGCCCTATCAGTGTGGGAGGACTGCATGAGCTCAGAAAACATGTCATTGCGAGTGCATTTTTTTCGCCTTCTAATCTGCGATAACCTCAGGGACGGAGATGATACGGGGAGCATAGAAACATTTGCACCTGCAGGGGGGATAAAAAGGGAGAGTAAAATTTAAGAAGATACATTTCTGAGAACAAAAGGGAGATTCTTTCACTGTGAATAAAGCAATTCACAGCAGACAGCACATGTGCTTTAGGTACAAGGTCACATTTTGTCTTTTATATTGAGCGCCTGCCAGTATGGTGACACATCACACACGGCTGGGCAACAGAATTCTGTTTCCAGGCAGCCATGGTAAGCCAAAGGGTATGCGGGATTGGCTTTTTCTGCCTTCATAACATGTGTGAATGGTTTGAAACTGCAGTGCCCTCTTTTCCCATAGCAAGCAATGCGATTTAAAAGGAGGGGGCTGCAGTGTTGGGTTGGATGTGCAGCACACCCATCGCCCCACCACGTTGCTATTCTCCGGGATGATCCCTTTTAGCCAAGCGCAAACAGCCCAGCATGAATGGGGTCCTTTTACTGTTCCCTTACAAAAATTCCCCTATTTCAACCAGGTGGACATGAATTATATCACTCTCCTGAGGCTGACACAGAAAGATAAAGACCGAATGTTGCATGAATACGACCAAAACCCAGGACCATTTGCTGCCATGCTTTCTGCTGCAATGATTCCAGACTATTTGCTACTGGCTTGGTGTGGTAAAGTGTCCTACTGTGAAGGATGAAATAAGCTGCCCTCCCCAGAAACCTTCTGCAAAGGCTTTCAGAGTACCTCCCAGAGAGCTTCATGGAGATGTCCCTGGAGGATTCCCGCTCCATCCCCAGACATGTTAACAGACTTTTCCAGTAGCTGTACTGGCTGTGAATGCATCTCAATTCTTCAGGGCAAATCAAACATTAAACACAATTGCTTTTAACCCCTGTAGTGTAGTTACAAATGTGCATGCACCAGAAGTGCCTTCTCCGCCTTCAGGGTCTGGGAAACTGCCTTGGGAGGGTATTGGCTCAAGGGTGATGAAAGGTCCTGGCTGATGGAGAGAACAGATTCTCCGCTTGCCTGCTGTGCATTCTCCTCCTCCTCTTCCTCATTCACACAATCCTCCTCCATGTTGCGTGAGACTCCCCCCTTGCAGGTGTCCACAGACAGTGGTGGAGTACTGGTAGGGTCCCCCCCAGAATGGCATGCAGCTGGTCATAGAAGCGGCATGTATGGGGCTCTGACCCGGAGCGACCGTTTGCCTCCTTTGTCTTGTGGTAGGCTTGCCTGAGTTCCTTAACTTTCATGTGGCACTGATGTATGTCCCTGGTATAGCCTCTCTCCACCATGCCCTGTGCGATTTTGGCATATATATTAGCATTTCTTCTTTTTGATCGGAGTTCTGCCTGCACAGATTCTTCTCCCCATACAGCAATCAGATCCAGTGTCTCCTGTTCGCTCCATGCTGGAGCTCATTTGCAATTCTGGGACAGCATGGTCACCTGTGCTGCTGAGCTCGCCATGTTGACAAAACAGGAAATGAAATTCAAAATTTCCCAGGGCTCTTCCTGTGTACCTGGCTAGTGCATCAGAGTTGAAAGTGCTGTCCAGAGCGGTCACATTGGAACACTCTGGGATAGCTCCTGTAGGCCAATACCGTCGAATTGCACGATGCTGTGCCTGCACTACCCCAAATTCGACCCAAGAAGGTTGATTTTAGTGCTACTCCCCTCGCTGGGGAGGAGTACAGCAGTCGATTTTAAGAGCCCTTTAGGTCGACAGAACGGGGTTGGTTGTGTAGCTGCATTACTTATAAAATCGACCTAACACAGCTAAATTTGACCTAACCTCGTAATGTAGACCAGGGCTAAGAAACAGTTTTGTTTTTAAAGAATTACACAATTTTTATTATAATATAATTTATTATACAATATTATCAGTGATGATTTTACAGTAAAAATTCACTCTTGAAATCTGTGCTCTTTGTAGAGGAATATTTTCCCCCAGCATTCTTGATTTAACTAAGTTCAGATATAAATATATAGATAAATATTAAATTTAGCCTTTGCCTAAGAGAGAGATTAGTAATAACCATAACTAGATCCAAACAGTTTCCAGGTGTTGTGGAAGCTTCCCAGCATATCTGCCAATGCAAGTGTTTTGGCTCAGCTTGCAACATCTCTGCTATTTTAGTTTTACAGACTATATCTTCTGCATAACTACCCTGTCATAAGGATAATTAATGTGAATATTCATCAGGCACATGAAGTATAGGAAACAGGTTTAGCTTAATTTTATTACTTAAGTGCACAAGCTCTCCTATTGACCTGATAGACTGTAATGGCTCCAATGAGTAACTAAAGTTTTAGTCAATAATCCATACACTATGGGTGCCTAATTGCATGCATTGACACAATAGATTAACCTGAGTTTCTCCATATAATGTAAATTATATATTCCTAAATTAAACATTTTCACTGACTTTTAAAAATACTGGAATGAAAAAGGTTAGTAGAAGCCAAAGTAGAAAAGTATCCAAGAATGTTCATATAATAAGGTTATTGCTCTTTCTAAAACAAGGATAGTTAAAACGAAGTCTTCCACTTGATCTCTAAATTTTCCTGTGCAAGACCAAGACACAACACAGCAAGTCAAATGTGGGCTCTGATTTATTTCAGATTTGTTCATTTAAATAAGATCTTTAACGTGACTTCAGCAGGCTTTTCTTTACCCTTAATAGATGTGCTTTACATCATTATCTATTTAGAAAACTGGGATCTATAAGTGGCCTGTTTTTTTTTCTCATTATGTGGTGCATTGTATGAGCTAACCACAGCTTTTTGATGGTGTCTCTTTCTCTATCATCTTCTTAAGTTGTCTATCTCATGTTTAGAGCTATTGTTCTAAGCTGCTTAGAGCAGTAACAGGTAGAGATTGAAACAGTGGAGTGTGAGGACTGCGGGCAGAAGATGATGCTGACAGAAAGCCCAGAAGTAATGTTGTAAGTACTGCTGGAGCCAAACCGTTTTCATTGAGCAGATAATATGCATTTTTAGCAACTGTGTGAGTAAATATGTATTGACAGGCACCCACAGATTTCTTCTATGCTTCCCTGTGACATTGCACTCCATATGGAATTCCATATTTATGGAAATATGCTTATGAGTGTGAATATGATGTAACTGGAATATGCTTTATGCAAAAGGACTCTTGTAAGGTATCATAACAAAGGTTATAACCTACTGAATATATTCCTCCTATTTGTATGTATGTATCATTCTTGTATCTGAAGCTAGAAATATGAAGTATAATTCTGAGGTCCTATTGTAATTATGCAAAGTGTGGCCATTAATAGTGGCTTAGAATCTTGATGGCTCCCGTTGATTAGGACAATTGGTTGTGAATGGGTTTATTTACCTCCAAGCCTTCCTGTGTATGTGTGCCAGTCCGTGGGTAATGAAGAATGAGGTCTCACAGGACATGTGGCCATGTCAAATGATACTGGAATCCATCTTAAAACTGGTACTTTTCCATTTAGAAGGAGGGGTGGGGACCCAGAGAGACAAAAGATTCCTGCCCTGTGCCAAAGCTATAAAAGGGGGTGGAACAGAACAAAGAGAAGCTTCAGTCATGAGAGAGCCCCTGTTTTCGACCTATGATGTCTACTGGAACTAACAAGGCCTGTACCAGGGGAAAGGATTGGGCCCAGACTAGGAAGGAGTCTAGTCTGTGAAAGAAGCTTATTGGAACATCTCTGAGGGTGAGATATTATCTGCAAGCTTAATGTATTAGGCTTAGAATTGTGTGTTTTTTGCTTTATTTTGCTTGGTGACTTACTTTGTTCTGTCTGTTATTACTTGAAATGACTTAAATCCTACTCTTTATACTTAATAAAATCACTTTTGTTTATTAATTAACCCAGAGTAAGTGATTAATACCTGGGGGAGCAAACAGCTGTGCATATCTCTCTATCAGTGTTATAGAGAGTGGACAATTTATGAGTTTACCCTGTATAAGCTTTTTACAGAGTAAAACGGTTTCGGGTTTAGATCCCATTGCGATCTGGGTGTCTGGGTGCTGGAGATAGATTACCTGCTGAGCAGTTTTTGGTTAAAAACTGCAGCTTTGGGGGTGTGGACCAGACCTGGGTCTGTGTTGCAGCAGGCTAACATGTCTGGTTCAACAAGGCACAGTTCTGGAAATCCAAAGCTGGCAGGGAAAACGGGCTCAGAGGTAACTTCAGCATGTCAGGTGACAGTCCCAAAGGGGTTTCTGTGACCGAACCTGTCACATTCCCCAAGAAAATTTTATCTTTAAACCATAAAATGGATTAATCAAATAATACTGAAGATGTGAGGCTGGATTTAGTGGCATGATACATCTGGTGTAAATTTGTCCATAAAAGCAGTATAGACAGCCCCAAAGGTTCACCCCAGTGAAAGGGTGATCCTTTACTCCTACTACCAGCACAAGGATGCCTATACCACTTCCTATCCCAGCTGCCAGAATATCAGGGAAAATTAGAAATGGCCAGGATCCACACACACTGGTACTCAACTTTATTTTCAGCTCTATGAGCCTATTTGCAGACAGCATAAGTTAGTTAGGACACCTTTGGTGCACTCTGACTCAGTGCAAAGGGACCAGATATTTTAAGACTGGTTAAATTGTCCCTCTTCAATTGATCTGAGGTGCTCATCAGTGTTCCCTCTAATTTTTCTCACACATGTGGAGAATGAATTTTGTTATGTGCACCAATATGGAGGTGATGTGTCACACATCACCTCCATATTGGTGCACATAATAAAATTCATGTGGCGGGGATGGGGCTGAGAGTTTTGGAGTGTGGGAGGGTGAGGGCTCCAGCTGGGGGTGTGGGCTCAGGGGTGGGACTAGGGATGAGGGGCTCAGGGCTGGGGCAGAGGGTTGGGGTGCAGGGGGTGAGGGCTCTGGGTGAGGGTGCAGGCTCTGGGGTGGGGTCAGGGATGAAGGATTTGGGGTACAGGCTGCCCTGGACTACGGTGGGGAGAGAGAGGATTCCCCCCAGCTCTCTCTCCCAACAGCAGCACCTGAGCTGGGGGAGGAGAGGCACCTCTCTCCACCGTGGCAGGTCTGGGGCTGGGGCCACAGGATAGGCACCTCTCCCCTGGCCACACCAGGTCCGGGACAGGGCTGGGTTTGCACCATGGGAGAGGCATCTCTCCCCCGGACACGGCAGGTCCAGGCGAGGGGAGGGACACCTCTCCCCCGGCCACGGCAGGTCCAGGGCTGGGATGGGGCTGGCGGGGAGAGGCATCTCTCCCCACTGCGGCCCTGAGCGCCTGTGCAGCGCTTAATAGGCTGCTTCACAGACACACAGCTCAGAGGGAGCTTAGGTGCTCATATACGAGAATGAAGCCATGATTTAAATTTAAACCAGATAATACCATAAATAAAACTTTATATTTTCTAGGGGTAGGGGAATGCCATTTGTTCCCACATAGCAGAGTGCAAAGAAGGTCCTCGGTACATCCTGGAAATCTGTGGAGCAATGATAATTTACACCAGCTAAGGATCTGCCCTAGGAACTGTAGGGGTTTGTTTGTTTGTTTTTTTTAATTCTCTTCCTGTTAGGCTTATCCCTACCCTAGATTTCAAAATGTTGGTTGACTTCTGAATCTCTTCAGTATGAGACTGAAGAATAGAGAGTAGAGCTGGCCAATTAGGGGAATTCTAGAAGCTCAGGGATGTTTTAGAAACTCTCACTGGCAGAATGGAGTCTGTCTGGGAACAGATAATCCATCAGTGCATTTAACCCAACACCAAGACTGACATTCTTGTCACTCATGCAAACACAGTCTCATGGGGATGAAAATTCAAAGGAGATACAGCTCTGGAAGTATGTGTTCCACACCTGACAAATGCTCTGTATGCAGAAACCTCATCAGCACGTTTAGCTTCCAAATGTAAATGTAATGCTCTTGTATAGTCTCACTTCCTTTGATGTTTCAACATTATCCCAAGTCTTCTTCCTTAACTTCTTCAAGTACAAATGTTAGGCACCTGGTTTTCTGTTCTGGTTAAGCTCTTCTCAACATAAGAAAAACAAAAGTGTGTATCGGGAGGAGGTGGGGGAGGTATCTTTCTGCCTACCTTACTCAGGATGAACAGTTACTTCCACTGACATAAACTAGCCTATAGAGAGAAAAGACATGTGAACTGATTTTCCACTTCTCTGCATCTGGTGCAGCCACTGACATCAGTGGAAAGTGGGTGTAAAATAGAGCTGTTCAAAACTGTTCTATTTTTCAAATTTGAAAAATATTTTTGAAAAAAATTAATTGAAATTCTTTTCAGGCTTCTTTCGTTTTTCTTTGTTTCATTTTTCAACCATCTTCTAGAGTGGCTCAAATTTTACAATAATTCGAAATTTTCACAAAATTTAATGTTTTTGCTGCATTTTTCAACCGGCTTTCTAGTAAAGCACAAGCAAATGGGAACACTAGCATTTTACACTCACTACACCTGTTACAAGATACAGGATCTAATTTTCTCCTATCTTGTAACCCACAATATAGTGGAGAATCATAATGCAATCTCAGTTGGACTAACTCTTGTCAAATGAACATACTAAGTAGTATTCTTCCAAAATGAAGCCTGACACCAGGGGTATAAGTAGCACAATTTTGATGTTTATACAGACATCAACTGATTCATTGCTCCCTGATCATAGCTTGCCATAGTCTTGGATGCAAATGGATATAAATTTAGCATTTAGTTAGTAAAAGGTCTCCTGAAGATTTAAAAACACTCTTCATCATAAGCAACATTAGCGCAGGGAAGTTTAAAACTGTATACTGTCATACGTTTGAGATACATCTGTCTGCAATTCTTGCTCAGGAAAAATATTGATTTGATTGGGAGTTTTGCTTAAATAAGGATTTCAGATTTGGGCCCTTGATGGTCATCCGTGAACATCAAGAATAGAAAGAAAACTTTCCAAATTATGTCACCATTTGGGGGCCAGACACTGACACTACAGATGCTGGTTCTATGGATGTTTACCTGTGGAATAAGGTATTGTGCAAAATGAGTGTTTGAGCAGGAGACCCTTAATTATGAAATGATCAGAGCAGATAGTGAAAACAATTATTCATACAAAATTATTTGATGCTTCAGAGAAAAAAAATTACTAAATTATTTGGCAAATCTTGTTCTGCCACCTGTACCTGCTTGAATAGTACCAAAAAGTTATTTGTGAATAATTTATTTGGCAATTGACAGAAAATGACATGGAATAAACTATGCATGAATATTATTCACAGGAGAAGACTCTTTATCATAACAAAGCATCTGTGTAGGAATCATTCTGCAGGAGTCTCTCCCTCCTTCCAGTTATTATTGAAGGAGCATAACCTCTATATTTTGGGAGAGGATTCAGTAAGCACTATTCTCTAAAGCAATAAGAGAAAAATTCTGCAAGGCACAGTCCATAGAAATGTGAGGGAAATGCTATGAGATTGATTGCCAGGGGCTTGAATGGATGACAATGGGTATGAACAGATTTACTTATTCTTCCAGTAAAAGGCACAGTGATATATATATATATATATATATATATATATATATATATATATATATATATATATATATATCATGTAAGCTGCAATCAGAGATGGCTTATAATGCTTTTTTTAAAATGTTTGAATAAATCATAAAACAAGACAAAAATATATAATGAAACGACATGCCACGGGGTCCTTTATAAAATCTTCAGTGATCATGCAATCTGTTGTGCGGTAATGGCCTGGTTTTCAGAAGTGCCGAGCACCCGCAAATCCCTTTGAAGCCAGTGGGAAGCTGCAGGCACTTGGAGCCTTTTAAAATAGGCCATAAATCTTTACAGTTCTGTCTGCACATCTGCACTGCCATCTTTCTGATGGATTCACATATTATATATTATTAGATCAATAGTATCGCATTTCTAGCGAGTTCACTTGAAATTTGTATTCAGTTTATTTCATTTGTGAAATTCACATGGTAGCTGAAGATATATTTGGATTCTTAATTCTATTGTATTAACAATTGGCCTGAATTCATGTGTGTCATACATATCTCAGTATGCAAGTATTGATTTGTTGAGTAATAGTATCCAAATCAGACTTGGTACTTTATTTTACCAAGATTTCTGCATGTAAAGGTTAATGGTCTTCTGCATTGATAGTTTTATTCCATCATGACATAAAATGGCCCCCTTTTAATGGCTTGTGCCAAACCAGTGTCACTCAGACTGTGAGGGCTATTGAGCAGCACTAGCTGCAACAGCAGAGGAATTAAGGTACCATCTGCAACAGTCTAAGTTTGCATCGGATGCCATTTTGGATTTTGCAGTCCAGAGCCAGTGTATGCTGTATTGTCCCCATATTATATTGGGCAGATTACAGAATGCTGACAGTGTAATTAGCTTTTCTGATTGCTCCACACACGATATGGTGCACCAAGAACTCTTTGCTGCATTCTCATGTCAGAATGTAAATCTCCCTCATCCTGAAGAATTTTCTATCTACTATAATATAGCCTCTTATTTGAAATCTGAGAGGAAACAGCATCATCCAGTGGATAGAGTGCTAGACTGAGACTCCAGAAACTTGGATTCTAAAGGTGCCACAGGACCCTCTGTTGCTTTTTACAGATTCAGACTAACACGGCTACCTCTCTGATACTTGATTCCCAGCTCTGCCACTGACTTGCTTTGTGACTCTGTTACTCTTTCACTACCTACCCTTTTCTACCTTCTCTATTTAGAGTGTAAGTAGGAGTGGTCAAAAATTTTCAGTTGAAACTGTTTTTTGTGTTTGTTTGTTTTTTACTCTGGTGCAATGTATTTATATTAGTGAACTGCACTGGTGCAGCTACATCTAGGTCCAGCCCTGTTGTTTTGCAGCCCAGGGAGGAAAATATTTCAGTGCCTGCAAGTGGCTGAGCCCAAAAAGCCCCCCAAACAAAAAGCAGAGAGGAGCAACTAAGTGATGTGGTACCTCTTTTCCCCCAATTCCCCACAGATTTGGCATCCCTAGATGTTGTCAGCCAGGGCAACTACCCTGATCTCCTGCCTCTAGTGCCAGCTCTAGAAACATCACTATAGCTAGAAACAGAAAGGCCCAAATTCTTCCAAGTAATCTTTATCTGCCCTCTGCTTAAGCAGTGTGATCTGCTGTTAGTACAGAATGCAGTTGCTTATGTGGAGATAATTTGGTGTGGTCTGTCCCAATAAGAACATAAGAATGGCCCTACTGGGTCAGGCCAAAGGTCCATCTAGCCCATCTAGTCTTCCGACAGTGACCAGTCCCAGGTGCCCCAGAGGGATTGAACAGAACAGGTAATCATCAAGTGATCCATCCCCTGTTGCTCATTCCCAGCTTCTGGCAAACAGAGGCTAGAGACACCATTCCTGCCCTTCCTGCCTAATAGCCATTGATGGACCTATCCTCCGTGAATTTATCTAGTTCTTTTTTGAACCAGGTTATGGTCTTGACCTTCACAACATCCTCTGGCAAGGAGTTTCACAGATTGACTGTGCATTGTGTAAAGAAATACTTCCTTTTATTTGTTTTAAAGTTGCTGTCTATTAATTTCATTTGGTGACCCCTAGTTCTTGTGTTATGAGAAGTAGTAAACAACACTTCCTTATCTACTTTCTCTACACCAGTCATGATTTTATAGACCTCAATCATATCTTCCCTTAGCTGTCTCTTCCAAGCTGAAAAGTCCCAGTCTTATTAATCTTTCCTCATATGGAAGCCCTTCCATACCCCTAATCATTTTTGTTGCCCTTTTCTGAACCTTTTCCAATTCCAATATATCTTTTTTGAGATGAGGCGACCACATCTGCACACAGTATTCAAGATGTAGGCGTACCATGGATTTATAGAGGCAACATGATATTTTCTGTCCTATTATCTATCCCTTTCTTAATTATTCCCAGCATTCTGTTCGCTTTTTTGACTGCCACTGCACATTGAGTGGATGTTTTCAGAGAACTATCCACTAGCCAAGATCTCTTTCTTGAGTGGTAACAGCTAATTTAGACCCCATAATTTTATATGTATAGTTGGGATTATGCTTTCCAATGTGCATTACTTTGCATTTATCAACATTAAATTTCATCTGCCATTTTGTTGCCCCAGTCACCCAGTTTTGAGAGATCCTTTTGTAGCTCTTCACAGTCTACCTGGGTCTTAACTATTTTTAGTAATTTTGTATCATCTGCAAATTTTGCCACCTCACTGTTTACCCCTTTTCCAGATCATTTATGAATATGTTGAATAGGACTGGTCCCAGAACAGACCCCTTGGGGACACCACTGTTTACCTCTCTCCATTCTGAGAACTGATCATTTATACTTACCCTTTGTTTCCTATCTTTTAACCAGTTACCAATCCATGAGTGCACCTTCCCTCTTATCCTGTGGCAGCTTACTTTGCGTGAGGGACCTTGTCAAAGGCTTTCTGAAAATCTAAGTACACTATATCCACGGGATCCCCTTGGTCCACATGCTTCTTGACCCCCTCAGAGAATTCTAGTAGATTGGTGAGGCATGATTTCCCTTTACTAAAACCATGTTGACTCTTCCTCAACAAATTATGTTCATCTATATGTCTGACAATATTATTCTTTATTATAGTTTCAACCAGTTTGCCTGGTATTGAAGTCAGGCTTACAGGCCTGTAATTGCCGGGATCACCTTTGGAGCCCTTTTTAAAAATTGGCGTCACATTAGCTATCCTCCTGTCATCTGGTACAGAAGCTGATTTAAATGATAGGTTACAGACTACAGTTCTGCAATTTCACATTTGAGTTCCTTCAGAACTCTTGGGTGAATACCATCCTGTCCTGGTAACTTATTGCTGTTTAATTTATCAATTTGTTCCAAAACCTTCTCTAATGATACCTCAGTCTGGGACAGTTCCTCAGATCTGTCACCTAAAAAGAATGGCTCAGGTTTGGGAATCTCCCTCACATCTTCAGCCGTGAAGACCGATGCAAAAAATTCATTTAGTTTCTCCACAATGGCCTTATCATCCTTGTGTGCTCCTTTAGCACCTTGATCGTCCAGTGGCCCCACTGGTTGTTTAGCAGGCTTCCTGCTTCTGGTGTACTTTAAAAAAAAACTGCTATTATTTTTTGAGTCTTTAGCAAACTGTTCCTCAAATTCTTTTCTGGCCTTCCTAACTGTATTTTTACACTTCATTTGCCAGTGTTTATGCTCCTTTCTATTTTCCTCACTAGGATTTAACTTCCACTTTTTAAGGATGTCTTTTTGCCTCTCACTGCTTCTTTTACTTTGTTGTTTAGCCACAGTGGCTCTTTTTTTGGTTCTTTTACTATGTTTAATTTGGGGTATACATTTAAGTTGAGCCTGATTCTGATGTCTTTAAAAAGTTTCCACGCAGCTTGCAGAGATTTCACTTTTGGCACTGTACCCTTTAATTTCTGTTTAACTAACTCCTCATTTTTGTGTAGTTCCCCTTTCTCAAATTAAATGCTACAGTGTTGGGCCACTGTGGTGTTTTTTCTGCCACGTGGATATTAAATTTAATTATATTATGATCACTATTATCAAGCAGTCCAGCTATATTCACCTCTTGGACCAGATCCTGTGCGCCACTTAGGACTAAATTGAGAATTACCTCTTCTCTGGTGGGTTCCAGGACCAGCTGCTCCAAGAAGCAGTCATTTAAGGTGTCAAGAAACTTTATCTCTGCATCCCATCATGAGGTGATATGTACCCAGTCAATATGGGGATAATTGAAATCCCCCATTATTATTATTATATTTTTATATATTTGAATCTAATCTATTTATGTGCTTATCTGAGCATCTAAGAAGAAGCATAGTATTAAAAACTAGAGCTGACCAGAGAATGACAATTACATGTCACAACAACTTTTGAGGTTTTGAAATTTGTCTTTGTTCAGCACTGGAAAGAAAACAAAACCTTTCAAACATTTTCACAAAAGAGGGTTTCTGGTTCTGCATGCTCTCTGTCTAGCCAAAAGGGACCAGAGTGCTCTGGACCTCAGAAATCTTCCAAACACAGACTCAGGCTTGGTCTACACTGGGGGAGGGGGAGAGGGATCGACCTAAGATACGCAACTTCAGCTATGAGAATAGCGTAGCTGAAGTTGACGTATCTTAGGTCAACTTACCTCGCGGCGCGGGGTTGACTGCCGCTGCTCCCCCATCGACTCCGCTTCCGCCTCTCGCCACAGTGGAGTACAGGGAGTTGATGGCAGAGCAATCGGGGATCAATTTATCGCTTCTACACTAGACGATAGATTGATCACTACCTGCCGATCCTGTGGGTAGTGTAGACATACCCTTAGTCTAAATCAATACATCTTCAGGTGAAATTGTAGTTACTGCTCTATACCAGCAACATGAAAGAAGATATGTCTTCACGAAACATATTGGCTTTGATGACACACACCATGTTGAAAAAAGTACATTTTGTCAAAAGCATGCTGACCAGCTTTTAATAAGAACAACCGGCCAGGCCTAGCCCCCCCTCCAACCCCCCGATCCCTTTGTGCCACTCCATTGGTGCAGTGGGGTTATAAAGCTGCCCTAACCAGACAGCTAAGGGAAATCACCAGGTGGTACAGAGCTGATCTTCCCAGCATAGCTAGGTTTCTACAACCTCCTTCAGCTCCCAATGTAGAGGGTATGTCAAGGGTGTGGCCAGTGAAGGAAGAGTAACTAAAGTGCTGTTGTTCTCCAGCTCATCTCTGAATGGCATCATGTCCCATTAAGGGATCACTACCCATGGCTTAGAGCAGTCCTGTGGCCGGCCATAGTGGACCCCAAGTGTCACCTCGATAAGAAGAGCACAAAGGTAGTATATATCAAATTTTGCCTCCTCTCCCTCAAGTCCTACACTGACTATAGATTTTTTAGACCCAAAGATTGGGTTCAATATATAATTTTGCAAGTTGATGTCTGTGAGACACAGATCTTATCATAAGGCATATATATTAGGAGATGCCTTTAGATTGCTGTAACTTTAAATGGAACTCTTAGTAAGTCAGAGTGTTAAGCTCACACATCTCTGACCTGAATATATTTCTGATGATTTGGGAACATAAAAAGGTGTTGATTATAAAAGTGGTGAGTCCTTGATTGGTATAAAATTTAGTGAAATGGTACCTTGTGAGTGAACAAATTACTTCATGTTCCCAAAATAAATCTAGGTTGTTGGAATCATGTAGATATGAATTGCATAGTGCCGCTGGAATTAGAATTTTAAACCTTATTTAGCTTCTGTGGCTGTTTTATCGATGCTGAATGAAGCACATTTACCCACTGGTTTTAATTAAAAAAAACCCCACAATAATGCTTCTGCAACTGCTCTGTAAGGAGCTGTTAATGAACACATCTCGAATGCAGAAAGCCATTTTCTGATCTAGAAACTCTTTTTCCAGCCAAAGAATAAAAATAAATTAATAGATACATCATATGCAGAGTTTCTTATAAAGGCATTTGTGGTCTCTTTTGCATCTCAATTCTTGCTCCCCCTGAGGGTTTTGTCTTTTATTCACCATTTGAAGCTCCTCATGTTGCCTTCATATTGTACGCAAACCTTTTTTTTTTTTTTAATGTAATGGCAGGCATTTCTAAGTGCAGCTTTTAGAGACACATTTGCCTTAATTCATTTAATTAATTATAGTTGTCAATATTCTTTGGGCTTTTATAACTGATCTTTTTAGGGATTGCATTTATTCAAACATACTTATGTAATTTTTTTTGTAAATGATTGCCCTCTGCTAGATTTAGCCAACATCACCATTCCATTTGAGTTATCGCATAAAAATAAAAATTTATATTTAAAACAGCTTTCTTATGTAAGGCCCCACTTCCAATCTCACTTACATTAGTTTAACTCCAGACTAATTCTATTAACTTCAGTGGAATTACTCCTGACTTACAATGTTATAAGTAAAATCAGAATCAAGCCCTAAGAAAGACAAGCCAAACTTTAATCTTATTTAGTCACATCGATTTAAATACTGTCTGAATAAGCTTCAGCTCAAATATCTTAAAAGCATGTGGTCAAGTTTTCAACTAATGTACGTTTACACCAGCTAAAGTATATCTGGTCCATATTGTCTAGCAGGAAAAAAACATTCATTTCCATTGAGACAGATGTACAAATTGTACCTCAAGTGACAAATGCCAGAATGATTTCAGGCACAAGCCCAAACAGGGTCTGTGCCTATGGATTTCTTAAATTGGGGAGGTAATATCTCAAAAACATAAAAAATGAGCTTTCCGCTATGAGGAGTTTCAAATTCCTTAGTGGATTAATATAGATAGTGCTATTCAGATCTCACTCTACCCATGAATCCCACTAAAAAATTCTCCTTGCCCAAATTTTAAAATTATTAATTGAAATAAGACTAATTAAGAACATGAGATAAGCCCACAAAAGCCAGAAGATTCAGAGGTAAAGCTGAACTTTCCAAGTCCCCCTGTTGTGCCTATATTTTACTGGTGCACAGATAAGGCCATACATTGTCCTCAGTGTATATGCTCAATTCCCATTGACAGGAGATGATATGCCCCCCACTGCATGAGTAATCACCTGCAGCATTGTTTGTAGACTTTTGCTATTCCTGGATGCAAAAACATAAGGTACAGATGTGGTTTTATAACCTTCAATCACCAAATGCACTGTGATTTGAATATATTTTTCCAGTGACACTTTCTTTTTACATTCACGACTAAGTTAATTAACAAAAGAAAATCCTCTCTTGGCAGCATATACTATGGGAGTTGACACACTAGATTACTAGGTAATTTAGTGCTTGGGCTCTAGATCTGATATATACATATTTACAAAATTGTAAAAATGTTTGTTAATATTTAACCAGTAGATCTTGTGAAGAACATGATGCTAATAATTCATGAATACTGTATGGTGATTGGGATAGTTACCGTATTACTATATTAAGTCTTTGGGCTGTTTATAGTGTGCGTATGTTGGTTTAGTTTAATAGCAGGAGGTTAGGAAATAAGAAGGAAGACCAGACAGTGGCTCCATACAAAACATCTCCTGGTAAATACCTGGGTTAAGCAACAATGGCTGAGCTATTAACTGAAAGGCATCTACTATCTTGGTTCCAGCCAAGTTACAAAGCTTGTTTCGCCAATGGTTGAGATCCAACAGATCAAAAGCACTATAAACAGATACTCTGTAGCCAGAGGCCAGACAATTATTACAGAGCTGTTTGTAGGGAACAGACTGACACACAGAGAACCCAATGAGGGGACTAAAGCAGTCAGGCCTTCCTTGGCTTCCAATACAGGGGATGATAAGCCTTCATTAAGACAGTCACATGTGTAGCCTTTCCATTGTTTTAGAACATTCTTTCCCTTATGTTATGCTTCATTCCTACTGTTAAGATGAAACAATACTTTGATTTAAGAAGGCTATTTTGTGTCATTAAGCCACTTGGACACAAACACTTAGAGGGAAGAACCACAGGTACACAAATCCTGTTGCACCTGCTGGGTATGCTCAATTGACCCACAGGGTACTGTAGTTCAGGACCTGGCCTAAGAATGTGATAATACTGAGATTTCACCCTGAGAGAGATGAAGGCTCAAAGCCTAAGACCTGAGAGGGTATACTCTTAATGACACCTAGGTACAGCTAGTCCTGTAACTGTGACAGACCTATAGCTTTCTTGACTTCAGTAGGGCTGCACTGTTTTACACCAGCTGTGGTTCTGTATTTAGGAACTTTCTTAAACTTGATTACCTCTATAATAACATTGGAGGGCTCATTTCAATGTGGTCATGGACACTGCTCTTAGACTTGTTTTGTTCAATAAACAATATTAGCTAGAAAGATACTTTCATGTATGCTAGCTACCTTCCAAATGTTAAGTACCTATAAGTTATCTTTATTACTTAAAAATATAACTTATGTGAGCTACATGCATACAAACTTTTATTGTCTAACATCTAGCATGTGTGTGTATATATATATATATATATATATGAGGAGTGAATCGGGGAACAGAAAAGCTTTGACTCCATTGTCTAACATTACAATCTCTTCAAGTTGAAAATTTAATATCCCAAGTTCTAGCCCCAAAGGAATTTTTATGACCAATTAAAACTTGAGAAGACATGCATTGATTATATAAAGGTTGATATTCTTGTTCTTACTACTAGGATTATGACAAGTACCACAGTAACTAACATATGGATTGCTAGCTTTATTAAATCCAAATTATTAACATCCTCGCTATAGAAATTTTACTAAAACACAGCGTGTAGAAGACAAAAAAAATTTACAGCAAAGGTTGAATATAAAATACCCAATGGTATCTAAAATAGAAGGATCAGTTATTTCTTAAGAGAAGCATAGAATTTAGTGCAATGCTTGACTTCTGACTGACTCTAGTACTTAAGAATATATGAAAATGATTATGGATTCTAATATCAGTGGTAAAGTAAAAAAGTGGCTGCAGGGAACATGATAATAAAAGCAGAATGAATTTTCATGCACTAATGATCTCCTTGTAAAAGCACTGATCAGTAACACAGACCTATAGGACCAAGGATCAAAGACAGAAATGTTATAATTCAGATACCAGTATAACTTCTCTCTTTTGCATCCTTTTTTCCCAGTTGAGAGTAGTCCTAGTTGCTGTGCCTACGTATGATACCACATATGGTAAAATCACCCATTTTCTACTATTACTCTCCTTAGCAAGCTATTATAATAATTACTGTGAAAGGTCTTGATTAAAACTGGTAAAAAAAAAATTCTGATGGAACATTTTTCCACCAGAAAAATGCCATTTCCTTGAAATCAAAACTTCCTGGAGAAATGTGTGAATAGTGACAAAATGTATTTAAAAATAATTGGAAAAAAGCATTTTGATAAGGTCTAAATGTTCTTTTTTTGACATTTTCAGAGTTGACTACTTTTGATTTTGAAGTTACTTTTCATTTAAAAATTTATTTTTATTATTTTTTAAAAAAATTAAAATGTTGAAATGTTGAAAATGCACATTTTGATGTTATCAGAACAATATTTCAAATGACATGAAATAGAATCTTTTCTGAAATTTTATTTCATGGGATTTTTTTATTATTATTATTTTTTTTCTTCATTCCGATTCGGAGTGAAAACAAATTTAGAAATTGCAGAATATTCCACAAACTGGAAAAGTCACACAGTTCTATTCACTGGATGTCACGAGGTAGTGTTGCAGAGCATTTTTGCTTTGGTTTAGTGAAAATATACTTTTTGGTTTATGAAATACAAGTCTTGTGATACAACAGTTTTATATGATTATGTTTAACATGGTTGAAGATTTTTTTCTTATTTGTTTAAAAATGTGCATTACTTAAGCATAAGAAAATGCAAGAGCTCTTTTTGGGCAGTTTGAGGCTGGGAGAAACACAGCATGAACTGAGAAGAGATATTGAAAGAGCACCGTAGCCAATCGTAAACACCAGCTGAGCACTCTTTATTTTTATACTTAAGGCATAAAAGTCCCTGGGTTTGAGGTTGAGACGTACAAGTAGAACCTATTTTAAAAACTAATTGGGGATTGAGGAGTTCATAAAACTGAACATCTCAAAATTATAATTGTTACTGAGCATAAATTGCAGTGTGGAGCACTGCATCAATTTCTTCTTGTCATAGAATTTAAGGACAGAAGAGGCCACCTAGTCTGACCTCCTGTATATCACATCCACCAATACCACGCAGCACCGGCCCCCTAACGCAACAACAGAATTTAGACCAAGGTATTACAGTCCTCAGAAGACTAAACTATTATATGCCTCAGGCAGAGCATAGGAAGGACTGAGGTGCACCAATACCTTTACAGGAAATAGATTAAGTGAGAGATACCCAGATGATCCCAGCAAATGACCCGCATGCCACACTGCGAGGAAAGTGAAACAAACCCAAAGTCACTGCCAGTCTGACTTGGGAAAAAATTCTTCCTCACCCTTCAAACTACTGCAAAGTTATGCATGCTAATGCACTGAGGGCATCAGAATGTGAAGATGTGAATGGATGTCGACTTATTCTTCATCAACATCACTTTTGTGATGTGATTTCTCCCTCTGAGTCAGGAAAAAAGGTTTGTAGAACTGATTGGTGTTCGTAAAATTGAGGTTCTCCTATACAGCTGAATTTTGGATTCATTCTTTAGATCAGTGGTTCCCAAACTTGTTCTGCCGCTTGTGCAGGGAAAGCCACAGGCGGGCCGGGCCGGTTTGTTTACCTGCTGCGTCCGCAGGTTCGGCCAATTGCAGCTCCCAGTGGCCATGGTTCGCTGCTCCAGGCCAATGGGAGCTGCTGGAAGTGGCGGCCAGTACATCCCTCATCCCACGCTGCTTCCAGCAGCCCCCATTGGCCTGGAGCAGCGAACCGTGACCACTGGGAGCCGCAATAGGCCGAACCTGCGGACGTGGCAGGTAAACAAACCGGCCTGACCCGCCAGGGGCTTTCCCTGCACAAGTGGCAGAACAAGGTTGGGAACCACTGCTTTAGATGATTCTAGAACTGTAGGATTCAGAAACTGGAGGCATCAAAGAAGTTTCAGGAACCGGAAAACAAGACGTTTCTAGACACAGAGGCTATACTATGCCCTGAAAATAATCACAGATCTTTCTCCAGGACTCAGATTGAAAATGCTGGAATTTATGTGTATCAACAAGCAGAGCTTATATCTGCAGTAGACCTGGTGTGTACCAGAAGAAAACACCTGTATTAAGAAGTTTAACTGAGACTTTTCCCCTTCAACTTTTTTCTAGTTACTTAAGTTCAAGTTGAAGGTGCAGCTTAACTTTGGGGCATTTTGTTGTTGCTGTTAAAAAAGGATACATATATGCTACTGCAGAGAGACTCCTACAAATAGGAGAAGTCATAAAACTGAAAAATACCTTTAAGAAACCCTGAAACGGGGCATATGACTCCCTATGCAGCCAACCTAGGGCCTTTTCTCACCTTCTTTGGGAGGGCATCACGTGCCTTTAGCAAGTACAGGCCTGATCCTGAGTGGTGCTGAGCACCTCCAATCCTCATTTAAGTTAATGGGAGTTGTAGGTGATCAGCAACTTACAGGATCATACCCTAATTAAGGAGGAGTGCCTCACGTGTGCCATTCAAGAGCACAAGGAGGGTCCTTTCTCTGTCTCTCCCCTTCCCATACACACATACACACACACTGCATACTTGTGTAAGAGGTAGCTAGGCCTAGCTCTTAATGAGTAGTTTTCCTTCATTCTTGTTATTACATCCTTGAGAAAGATACTTTCTTAACAATGTATTTTTTTTTTTTGAAAAGTGTCCCTTCAATTCATGCTGTTCCATCACATTCATAATGACTAGAGTGGTGTGAGAACAGTATCAGGTGAGATTAGGCAGGCATGAGCTGATACAGCCTGCAGGACTGAGTTTTGCTTGGTTTAATTTTGGATTTAATTCACGTGATGGTGATCATCACTTGGAAAAAAGCTAAAGAAACCCTTTTAAACCATGGTTCATACAGTGTAGTATACTACATTCCTTGAGTAGGGCATCAATCAAAGTCCTTTGGGGCAGAATTGGGCATGCCCTTCCAAACTAGCTTCAACAGGGGTTTAGAAATGTCATAGCAATAACTGCTCCACAACGGTTTGCAGCCTCAGCAGCTTGAACAGGCTCACATCTGAAGAACACATCTTATTGGAAAACTACTGCCAAGATTCAGGTTAGGGGGAGTCACAGCTGGTCACGTCTAGTCACCATGAGGTAATTTTAAATAAGAATATCAGTACATAGAAATGAGCTAGACCAGCAAGAATGGAAAGGACCCTTTTCAATATTTGCATTGTTTAGAATTACATTATTTTAACAATGCAATGAAAGTACTCCTGCAGTAAGGTATTGCTCAATGTCAGAGTAGCAGAAGTCAGGCCCTATGGGAGTAATGCTGCTTTGTGGACCCTGTTTGAATTTGAATGGAGGCTGATTATGAAAATGTTTCAGTTCAAATCACACAGCTGACGTCCCTCTACTTTGGACCGTGCCTAGTTTTAACTCCCATACAAATATGCAAATATCACTGCGTGAGGTGCTCTGTGTAATGGCTTTCTGACTTGTGCTGTATTATTCAGCCACTAAATATCTTTGTCCAGTATAGAGTTCCGGAGAAGGGTAGTGCCTGGTAAACAAGGGAGACAAAACTGGACCCTCAAGGTATGTGGAAACTTGCTTGTTTGCTCTGCCTTTTGTAGGTGACTTTTTTTTTTTTTTTTTTTTTTTTTAAGGAAATAGCTCCTGTTTAAGTGATGGTCTGAAAGATTTATTGTGTAGTTATGGTCAGAAATTGGAATGCAAAAGTGGCATGGCTGTGTGTGTCATATTTACACTTTGTCAGTAACTTCTATGTCCAATGTATTCAGATAACACACAATATTCCAGCATGGGGATATCAACCTGATATCTGAAAATCAAGCAGTAATCTTTATACTTTGTATATCACCGATGCAACACATTTTGGAGTCAGAATTCAGGTGACAATTTAGCTGAGGATATGTGAGAGAAAATGGAATATAGCTTACTCTTCCCACAGCTATACTCACTCTATATTGTGAATAACTTGTTTTTCCTCAATAAACTTAGCAGATATGTTTCAGCACCACTGTGCATTTTTGCAGTCACTTTTCACATCTCCCACATGAAGAGAAACTGAAAAGATTGGGATTGCTTACCTTAGAAAGGAGACGAATAAGAGAGAACTTGATAAAAATGTATTTTAAAAAATGAATGGCATTGAGAAAGTAGAACTGGAGCTTCTCTTCTCACTGCCTCAAAACACAAGGGAAGAGATGTTCAATGAAATTAAAAGGGGGCAAATTCAAAACAAAACAAAAAAGGAAATACTTTTCACACAATGCAGAATCAGACTAAGGAACTGATTGCCACAGAAATCCATTGTGACCAGAAAGATTCTAGATAACTCTGGATATGCTGTTATAATAAATGATAACACAAACTTTGGAAGAGACGTTAAATCTTGTACTTCAGGGTTTAAGCCAATCTATAACTATTAGAGATTAGGATGAGACCTAGTCTGGGAGTAGATTATTCCATATCTGCCTCCTGTCGGGTTCTCACATCTTCCTCTGAAGTTTCTGGTACTGACTACTGCTGGAGATATGATACTAGACTAGGTGTGCTGATCTACTATGGCAATCCCTATGTTCCACATTTTAAAACCCTGGCTGGAATTTTATTCAGTTTAGAAACCATGAAAAACACGGACCACCTATAACGGTACAGGTAACTTCTCTATTGTAAGGGGCTTTCCATTGTATCTACAATATAATTCTGCCCCATTCTCTGTTCTTAGTCATCTTTTTCTCCCCACTTACCATGGTTACATGCTTCCCATTCAGTAATTCAAATCCACATCTTGAATAGTCAGTGGTACAAAATCAGAGCTCACTTTTTATTAGGACTTAAGGAAAGCTCAGGTCAGTATTCATAGAACCTGTCTCCAGAGTGTGAAAACCCAGGATCTTTCTTCATTATTCATGAAGATTCTTGTGTCTTCTGGTCCGAGCATCCTGTTGGGCATATACATTTTCCCATCTCTAGCTTTTCAAAGTGCCTGTGCGAGGGTGTCTCAGGCCATCTTGGCCTCCCTGCTGGAGGCATCTGTGTCCTGACTACCCCTTAAGAAAAACCCACTTCAGCTGTGCTACCTGTGAGATTTAGTCCTCCAGAGGCCTAGAAGGGCCTGGAGGTGATATGGATGAATAGGGAGCCAGCAGGCCAATTAAGAAGGTTTACCTGCTTCCTTTGAGGGTAGTGCTGGGGGATACTGGGATGAAGGAGAAGTTCTTCAGTGCTAACTCAGAACCCCAGAGCCAGGCCAGGTCCAGTCCGATCTGGTCCTTGGCTTATAGCACTGCAGCCACATGTGTGTCTTTTATATTTGTTTGCCCGTTTAAAAGAATGGATAGCCAGATTCTAAGGTGGTTATTATTTAACCATTTAAAGATTGTATGCTGAGCTCATCGTACAGACCACCCTTGTCTGGACCAGTTGCTACTCCTTGTAAACTGAGGCAGGCAGCGCCTGCCACGCCACACCCCAGTGCAAGGGGGTGCAATAGTGGTGAGTGGAACTACTTACAGCACCACTGTCTAGTTCCTACTATTCCTATTAAAATGGTTCATGTCTTATAAAAGTAGTATACGTGTAGTAGTAATTACGAGCAGGATTGTTCCTCATTTAGAAAATGCAAGGAAAAATTAACTACTCCCCTTAATTTCTTTTAATTTGAGCTACTTATGCTCAAGTGTCCAAGCAGATACACAGGGGCAACTGCTTGCTTCACCTTGCCCATGTAAGAAACAAATCCCACTGAAGTCAGATGAACAGAATTTGGGCCCATACTATACGGAATATATTTGGGTCAAAACCTGAGAGCTCAACATCAGTTTTGAAGGCGCTAATACATTATTTCCAAGTTTAGATAAGTTTCATTGAACCAATCTATAGCTTAAAACACTGTAATCAGTGGGAGCTGTAGGTGTCAAGCAATTTTTTTCAAAGGCATTTGAAAGGATTTGTTTCCAAGCTTATATTTAGATTGAGTTGTTTTAACTAAAACAGAGTTAAATGCAAAATTAAGCTTTTTTCAGTTCCAGTTTAGCTTTCCCTTCACCTTTATACATTTATATTTTATAAACAAAGCTGTCCAAAATTATTTTGAAAACTGTTGTAGATTATTCACTGTGTGTGTGTGTGTATTACAGGTGTTTGTAAAGCAAAAATGAATACATTTACACAAGCCAAATATCCATTTTAAAATACAAATAACCTTTGGGCCCCCGGAGTTTAGTTTGTTCTTTGTCAAGTAAAATATATTTACAAATTATAAAATACAAAGTTGGGGGGAGGGGTCTGTGTTTAATAAAGATATTGTATGGAGACTAAAAATGGGGAAAGCTTTCACAATTCTGGTTTCAGAGCAAATGGGAAATAATTCAGTACACTTACAAGTACATTCAAACATGCCAGTCTGTTGCCTCTGGAATAAAATAAACTGCATATAATGACATCTCTGTGTGTAGGCTGCAATTACTATATTAGCCCAAGTGTACTGAGCATGAAACTTACTCCACCCACATAAAGTACACGCAGGTGGAGAGCAGGGAGGCTGAAACTGAACTGAGGATCTGACCTAGTGTGTTCTGTCTGGTTGCCAGACCAGGAGAAGCTACATACATATTAAATTTAAAATAGGGGGAAAGTAGACAATGAAAGCCAGATCCTAAGATGGTGTAAATTGGCATAGCTCAAGTGACGTCAGTGAAGCACTGAGAACTTACAAGAGCTGAGAATCTAGTCCCTGAATATTAACTCAGAGTGATAAAGAGGTTTGGTTTAGATGAAACAAGAAATCCTTTGCAATGCTTAGATCTGTGAACCACTGCAGCACCTAATCATCCCATTAATTTTAATTCAATTTAGCTTAACAACAATTTAATATAAATGTAGGAGTTCTTAGTTTATTTCTACTGCATGTTGTTCTCAATGCCTACCAATATCCACTGGGCTTGCTAGAAAGAAGGCTCAGGTTTTATTTCATTGGGTAAGTTCTCTCCAATTACATTCTTAAACAAGGGTAATGGAGATGAAGGGTGGGTATATAATAAAATGTCAGAACGCAAAGAAATATGTAACATAAATACTACAACAAAGACTAGACCTTTCTTTGTTACAAGAGTGTGAATCAAATTGTAAATACACCTCTACCCCGATATAACGCTGTCCTCGGGAGCCAAAAAATCTTACCGTATTATAGGTGAAACCGCGTTATATCGAACTTGCTTTGATCCACCGGAGTGCACACACACCCTCCCCCACCGGAGCGCTGCTTTACTTCGTTATATTCGAATTTGTGTTATATCAGGTCGCATTATATCGGGGTAGAGGTGTACCTTCAAATCTAATGGTGATTAAAGTGACACCAAACTTGCTGGTAGTACTTTATCTGTGTATAGGCAAGATAAAGTGCAATATCTTAATTTACCAGCTCAGATTAATAAGCAGTGATTTACAAGTCCTGTTCCATTCCCCTTGGCATATATTTTATATATTTTTATATAGTGTATGAATCTTCATTTAAATTTTACATTTAAACAAGATGATAAAAACAAGGATACAAACAAATGTACAGCATTCAGCATGAAAAATTGATAGGGTTCAACCCTCTTTGATAGGACATCTCAACAGATATTAGGTGTAAATTGACAACAGCCCTATTGATTGCAATGGAGCTGAGCCTACTCACGCTAGCTCAGAATCAGGTTTTCATTAGTACCCTTAAAAGTACTTAAGGGAGATGTTACAAGGAATCTCAATTTTGATTCAAGATTTACCTTCAAACATTCATAATAGAATTAGAACAAGTATAATTCTCAGTCCTAAACCATTTAACAAAATAAGAACTTGAGCTTGCACTCTGAATCAACACCTTAGAACTTTGCACAGAGACTGTCCCTTCAAGCGGCCAAGCATCTAAATTTCCAGATGGTGTCCCACATAAATATGTTATATTTTACATTTAGGGCGGGCAGAGAGACAGACACTCATCCTTTGAAGTCACTGAGCTTCACAAGACGGTCAGTGATTTGTCAAACCTGTGTTGCGTACATCAGTTGGGCTGATAGTCATTCCGAAGATGCATTGCAGTGGGTTCAAAAAACTGAAAGAAAAGGAACAAGGGAAATTTCAGGCATGTGCTGCTAACAATGCAGTCAATCAATAACACAACTCAGCTATTGATTCCCAGCTGCCTCAGCAGGCTTAAACCAGCAACATATTGTAAGGGAGAATCTTCTCAGGATTAGAAGCAACATTCGCTCCTGGGATCAGCAAAGCTCAATTCTAAGTATGTATGATAATGACTCTGGCTAGTTCTTTTGCAGTTCATTTTATTTTCCAGTGGTTAAAATGAAGCATGATATTATATACATTGCAAGGGTCAGCGAGGTCTTATGAATGTTAGCATATTAGTATATATGGGAATGGGCGACATGGGATGGATCACTTGATGATTACCTGTTCTGTTCATTCCCTCTGGGGCACCTGGCACTGGCCACTGTCAGAAGACAGGATACTGGGCTAGATGGACCATTGGTCTCACCCGGTAGGGTCATTCTTATGTTAAATGCCTCTCCAGTTCTCACACTTCTTTCTGCTGGTCTATCCACTCTGCTGCTGCTAAAATCAATTCCTCACTCACATCTCTGTGCGGTTTCTGCATCACATTCAAAGTCTACATCTTCTCCTTTAAGCTCCTGCAAAACTTCCTTCCTCTATCCCACCATGCTCATCTCCAGGTAGGTGCGGAACAAGAACAGCAAGAGTTACAATATGGAGGTTCCAAAAAAACCCACAATTTGGGAAGGGATATAAATCCTCATTCTTCAGGTCATAAACCAAATTCTTACTGATTGTGAAAGATGGAGAAAGATTCCCTTGGGGCAGATGTTCCCATAACTGCCCACTGCAAGGCTTCTTGCACCTTCCTCTGAAGCAGCTAGTCAATGTCAGAGACTGGACACTGGAGTTGATGGACTGCTAGTCAAATTTTTAATGGCAATTGCTATCTTCCTAATACATTATTCATTGCACATTGGTTTTAGACAGTATGTCTCATGTAGAACTGTGTGAACAAAGTTTATTTGGGGGAATTTATTATCCCTTGCATATTATTTCCACAGTTAGGGCTATTTCAGATCTAGGGCAGCTTTCACTGAAGCAACCTATATTTTTTTTCAAGTTTGTTAGATTCTCCGCTCATAAATCCCTGTATCTGGCTTGTCTGTCCTGGTGGTTTTGGAATGGGTGCCTCCCACCGTGCTCAGCTGATGAGTGTGTGCATGCAAATACAGTTGGCAGTATTCCAGTGTCATGTAGGTGTGATGAGGAAGTCACATTCTGATACTTTGCAGCTAAATTAATTACAAATTGACCTTACGTAGAAAAGGAATAAGTCCTCTTAGAGTAGTGGTTTTAATGCTTTGATTTTTCATATTATAAATGGTACATCCATGCTGCTGCAGTTAAACATCTGTCAGCATTTCAGTTATAAATCTCTCTTTGCAGAGGCTTATAACATGGCTACCAAAATTCATTGAGCTCTAGAAACTGACATCTGTGGTTTCAGGACTCTTTTATATAAAACATTACAAACACTTCAATTTTCCTGTTACGAATTGCACGAGAGGAAAAAATAAGTGGGACTCTAATTATAAAGCCAAGCAAACTGCAAGCAGAACATTGTGTTAGCTTCATTTCACAACTCTGCTGATACAACTGTGGCCCTGTAACACCACTGCTACTCCAGCCCTGAACAGGTGTTGAGCAATAATGGCCAAGTGTGTCAAAAATACCAAACCATGTGGTGGTTTTATGATATGGACAATTGCTATTTAGGGACAAAGAAAACTCATTTCCACTCATGATCTAGCTAAGATTTGAATCATTTCTCTTTACCCTATTTTCTTCATGAACAGAAAATTCCCATAATCCTCTTGTTTTAACTTGCATTTGCTTTTCTTTCATTTCAGAGGGTTTTGTCATATTACTTAAACGTAATGCAGGCCTGGGCATAAGTAACTTACTTGCCTCATTTCTTAGTGGACATGACGGGCAAGGTAAATTGATCAGTTGGCTAGAGACAGGATGTCTGCGTTAGCTGAGATAAGTGGGAATATCAGGATACCGTTTACAATGGACAAAATAAGCCTGGAATGTAAGATGAGGTAAAAAGTAGGTCGTGCATGCACAGTGTGTGGACAGAGCATGCTGTACAGGGATTGATTCCTGCAGAGTAACCAAACCAATACGGAAGCGTATGATGCAATGTATAGTTAAGAATGCATGTGTTATTAGTGTTGGTAAAGATGTATATAAGAAAAACTTTTGCCTATACCCACCCCCTATACTTGAATCTGATCAACTCAGCATAGCTTTGATGTATGCAAAATAAAGGAGCCTGAGTGACAAGACTGGAGTCAAAATGAGTTCTTTGGTAACTGAGTGGAAGAGGTCTTGGGGGACCCCCAACATAGATCAAACCAGCAATTTTACAAAAAATTTGATAAAGTTATTTGTGAGATTCTCTGATCCAGCTGAGTCATACTTGGCAAAGGACCAGTGGGGGGAGAGGGTCTGACATTACACCATTTATCCAACCCCAACTCCTGATGTCATGAAGTATCAACCACATAAAACAAACCAGCCTGGAAAGTTGCCAGGATCTGTTCAAAAACCCAGAGTTCAGCTGGATTCAGTAACGTCCCAGTGCACCAACTTTCCCCAGCCATGCGCCATAATCTAGATCTTGGGAGGACAGTACGACATAGGACCTGCTATGTCAGCACTCTGCCATCAGTGGATTCCTCTCTCTAGGAGAAATCCTCCAATGCTTGGATCCACTGGGTTTATCGCTGCCTTGCACAGATGGATTGGAACAAAGGGGCCATAAATTTAGCCTATGGTATACCTGTGACCAATGGGCATAAATGCTCAGTTAGTTTGTAGCTTGTTGAAGTTGATGGGATTCATATATACATTATGACAACATTTTTCCCTTGATTATTTTGTTAGTATTTAGAGTATATTTTTCCCTTATGGCATTTTCTATTGTTCTGCATATAGAAACAACATTCAGAAGAAGTAAACATGGGAAGACACTTCTTTCAATACACAAAAATCTAATTATTGCATCTGTGCATCTAATATTTTTATTTTTTCCTTTTTAATTGCGTTTTCCAGAATTGTACTGTTCTCTAGAAATAAGAAGAAGAAAATTATTTAATGATAACGATTTAACATTTATGAAGCACTGCACCTCATTATGAATCCCAAAGTGCTTTACAAATTGTATTAACTGACACACCATGCAAACTATACAGGGATCACTCCATTCACCCCTAAAATGCAGCCACTTATGATTTGGGCAATAAGCAGTAACTATTTGATAGTGCACAGCAATAGTTCCCAAAAGCCTCAGGGACAGATCTTCAGCTGGTGTAAATCAGCATGGCTCCATTGACTTCAGTGAAACTATGCAGATTCACTCCAGATGAGGGTCTGACTCCAGATCATGAGGTAAAGAAGAATACTGTAGCCTACTGAAATAAAAAGGAGAATTTGGGCAGACTATATAATGATCTGAATTGGAAAACAACCAAGCCACCGGTGTTAACACACCTGCTCTTACAAAAAGTGCCATGGATCTTTATTACAAGTGATCCAGAGCTCGTTGTTATGTCTCATCTAAAAAATGGCTGGTCAGTTTCTCAGCTCGTACAAAGTGGCATCATTCCGTTGACCTTGCTCAATGGAGCTACACCCAGTTTAAATCAGCTGAGGATCTGACCCAGTAGTTCTAGCCCCACACTCCACCATAAAACATACTGGAGAAATCTGGATTGAATACAGACTAAAGGGGTAAAGTACCACCTTCAGAAACACCAACACCACTTATTGCAACACGTATTGTATGATTTCCTTAAAGGTCTCCCATCCAATTACTTATCCAGACTACCCTTGCTTAGATTATGAGATCTGGCTGTACAAAGTGGATTTATTTTAAGAAAATGCAAACACAAATGCAAGTTGTTATTCATTTGTGAAGCCCAAGTGATAAATAATTAAAACTATACCTTCATATGGTTCATATTATAGGGATCCAGATCTCTTGTAGGCCCTAATCCTGCAAAGCATTTAAGCATGTGTGTAACTTTGCTCTATGATTAGTGGAACTATTCACCAGTTCCACAAAGTACTTAAGGACATTCATGATTGGGGACACTAGTCCCTGATAATATTACTATACAGAATGTGCCATAGTGTTTGCACATGTAATGGATATTTGGATAATATTAAGGTATTTATTTTGAAAAAAGATGTAATAAATGATTTTTTTAAAATCTAATAAAACTGGATTGTTATATAAAAATGTGGAAATGTAAGGCTCTATGGACCGAATGTGCCACTTCCGTAAAGTAGATGCAAGTCTATTGACTAATCTCCATTGACTTCTTATACAAGTTATACACTGATCCAATGTAGTCAGGGTGTGAAAAATATTAATAATGTTCAAAGATATTGTGGCAGGATTCAATTTCTTAAAACAATTTATTTCGGTAGCGTATCCCTGTTTAGTAACTTTGGGCCTAATCCTGCAATTGAGTTGAATTGACCTGTTTACATGGCCTAGGCTTTGCAGAATTATGCCTTAAGTAGAAAAGATTAATATAGCAAAATGACTATAGGCATTTAAGGCAATGAAAAGTTAGTGAGATAGTATAATAGATTATAATTCTAACAATGAATATCAAAGCCATCATTCTTCACAAATGAGTAAACGAAAAGCAAAATGTAATTTATGGAGAGGTGTCTGAAAAATACTGAAACACTGACCAAGTTCTGTAGTTCTGCTTTAGGATTTCTGCCATACCATAAGGCTAGTCCTGAAAAGAATTTCTCAGTTGTATGTGTCTTTTGGGAGCATTTAAAAGTGAAACATGAAAAATTATTTCAGTCAGCACTATTTGAGAAGCCTTTAAAAAGTCTAGGGTTAATATTTATGGTAATATACCTGGTTCAACTTAAATTTTTCATAGCTACTGTGGGAAAACAACAATAGTCTTTCATTTTTCATCCTCAATTTAGAATTTCAGAGCAAGATCCTCATTTGATACAAATCAGAACAGCTCCAATAAAGTCAGTGGAGTTTACACCAGTTTACAATAGCTGAGTATCTGCCCCGCAAACTCTTATACTACCAGTTCATGTAATAATTATGTATTGTATATATTTGTTTTAGGGGAACCTGAATATTTCTGATTGGTTGCGTGTGTGGGTGTGAGAGAGAAATACATATGTTTTCGCTCTCTGTTGTGTATTCAATATTGTTCAAATGTGGCCATTCTCTCTGTAACTCTCACACACAAAGCAAAGTATATTCATAACATCCAGTGCAATGTATTAGGTGGTTCAAAGACAACATGGCAACAAAGTAAACACCTCATGGTTTGCATCATTCTTTTGTCCCATCAGCTGTATTTAGGTGAAAGACGATAAGTTCAAAGGAGAATTTAAGCTATTAGAAGAAAGATTTAGGGTTTTAATGACTGCCTGGAAATGATAAGCTAATCATTGACAGATTATCCCAGGAGCATTCAATTTGCATCATATGCATCTTTTTCACACCACCTAGGAATGAGGCTGGGAATACTAAGGACAGGACATTGTGCTGTTTAATGCAAATAAGACTAAATCTTTTAAACAGAGTTATGCAAAGGGGGATGGTGTGTGTGCGTGTGTGTATTCAAACTTTATTGAGGTAAAAAGATACATATAAATAAATATATATATAAATAAAACCCTGGTGCATATATAGAATGATGATGGAGCAGTATTTAGAGAGTGTACAATCCAAGTGCAGCCAATTTTTTCCTACTGTTTAATGTTTAGAATACATCTTAAATTTTTCTTTCTTTTAAGAGACCATGCAAAATAAACTCATCTTAAGGCAATCATAGGAGATATTAGGGTTCTTATCGCCTTCATGTCACTTCTTCAACAAATACTATACCATTCCTTGTCACACCTAACAAGATTAAGTGATGAAAGAAATAAAATTTGCTAGGAATACTGTCATATACACAGTCTTAGACAACTGCCCCCAACCTGCCCAATGTAGAAAGAAAAGTTTTTAATTTCTCCCCTATGAATAGCATTACTTCCTTGTCTTCAATACTTCTTTCTTACTGGCTGCTAATGTATATTATCACAAATTTCCATGCTGCAAAGAGCTGAGTAACTGAAGTTCCAAGGCTGATTTAAAAAAAATGCTGGCCCCTAAAGCATACTTCCATTCTGTAACAGTTGAACACAATTAAACACTTGTACTCACTTCCATAGTGTCTTTTGAAAGGTAAACAACCCAATATACCAGGTTGAATCCTGCAAATGCCACTGGAAAGAGGATCCGGGAATACTGGTCTATTTTACTAGTGCCTCCAATTGCTGGTGGTGGTGGTGGTGGCAGTGGTGGGGCTGGCGGGGGAATAGATGTCGGTTGACCTTGAGATGCACTATTGGACATTATGCTGGCTTCACGGGACTGGTCCGTCTGAGAGGTTGTGGAGTTCATTCGCTTCTTCAGGTTACAATTGGAATCAGAATGCTGTAGAGAGAAAACATTACCAGATTCTCAGCTGTGAGATTTGAGACACATGTTTGCAATTTCTTTCAACATATTGAAATTAGACTTCCCTCTGCCTTTCTGCTTGGTTTTCTGAAGGTTTTTTTTTTTTTTTTGTATTCCTCTATGCACAGTTTAAAGTACACACAGAACTATACATATAGACATGCTAATGGCCAGAGTCAGTTTTCTGGTGCATATATGTGCACCACTCTCACAACATGAAAGATGCATGCAGATATCTGAGGCAATATTTGGCTCAGAGCTTTGATATAAGATGATCGAAGAAAAAATGTTCTACAAATAATGTTGTGTTACCATTATTATATATGTGGGTTGGAGGAGGGAGGGAAAGACAATAGATCAGAAGAGAAACCAGAGCGAAAAGACAGATGAGAGAACACAGAAGAAAAGAGATTCAGTAGACATAAATCCCATACTTCTCTTCTACGTCAGTGCCTCAACTTATAGGGCCAAATTCTACCCTCAGATATGTACACACAAATCCCTTTGGCTCCAACAGATGTTGCATACAGATAGCTGAGGACAGACATTTTCTCTAACTAGGATTTTTCTGCCACTTTTTTATAGCATAATCTATGTTTAATAAAAATGAAACCCTGCTGTTTTTCATGCTTTGCAGAATAGCACTGACCATCACAGATCACTGACATCAACATCTGTTCCTCCATTGTTCCCCTTGCCAAACTATCCCTCTCAGAACTCAACCAGGCTATGAAATCCATAAAATTCAGCCAGATCCACTGATGCATTCTGTTTGCCTTCCCTATAAAGGATCCAGAGAATGCCCAGTTAATTGTCAAATGTTTTCCTATCCTGCTTGATTCAGAAAGACTGAAAACAGGTTGACTGTGCTTATTAAGCATGGATGAACTCTCCTGGGGATCCTTAACCACCAGGGAGGTATTTATGCTCAGTTCTATCTTAATTCTCTCTCGATTCCTGCCACTGAAGTTTTTCTACCATGTGAGTCTGTTATTTATTATTTATATTACCGTAGCATGTAAGAGCCTCAGTCATAGACCAGAATCCTATTGTGCTGGTTGCTGTAGAAACACAGAACAAATGACAGCCCTTACCCCAAAGAGTTAACAATCCAGTGGATTCACTGATTCTGCTCAGTTCTGTCTACTATCATCATAGCTAGGCTTGAGGCTTACAGAATCTGAGGAAGGAAGGTGTCCCAAGAACCTATGTTTCAGGGTTATGGATAAAAATGTTGGCACTTAAATTGGGTATAATCTCTGTGGATGTGAATTAGTGAAAACCTAAAGAGCTTTTTCAATCATCCTCTGCAGAAACTGAATGACTGGAACCGATGACTGAAGTCTTCAGCAATTTAAATATCATTAGATTAACAAGAATACTTGTATTGTAAAATAGAGTTGGGATATTACTTCTTCACACAATGCACAATCAACACACAGTCAGCTTTGGCAGGGGATGTTGTGAAGGCCAAAAGTATATCTGGGTTAAAAAACGAATTAGCTAAGTTTATGGAGGATAGGTCCATCAATGGCTATTAGCCAAGATGGTTTGGGACGCAACCCCATAATCTGGGTGTCTTCTAACTGCCAGAAGCTGAGACTGGACAACACTTGCCCTGTTCTGTTCATTCCCTCTGAAGTATATGGCACCGGCCACTGTTGGAAGTCAGAATACTGGGCTAGATGGACCATTGTCTGACCCAATATGGCCATTTCTATGTTTTTATATTTGAATTGTATAGCACGGTAAAATGCTGTTGGATGTCTAGTTTTGGTTACAAAACTCTGCAAAATTCATTATTTGGACATTGATTTTTATGACAATCATTCATTTAAGAACATCCCAGTGTCTTATTGTAAAAGTTTTATGGCTTGATTCTTCAGCTGCTCCATGCATTGGACTTCATTTCAATGCAGAAGCTGCAGGATTGAGCCTTTAGCATATAAAGAGATGAACATGTGTTTGTGACGGGTTGGATCACAGAAACCCCCTTGGAAACTGCCAACTGATGTGCCAAGACTACTACTGCCCCTGCCTTTCCTGCCAGCTTGGAACCCCAGCACCCTGTCTTCCTGAGCCAGACACGGCCGTCTGCTCCAACAAAGACCCAGGGTCTGAATTACTTGTCCCAAAGCTGCAGACTTAACTGAAAGTAGCTTACAGAAGTGTTCTTGCCTTTAACACTCAGATGCCCAACTCCCAATGGGGTCCAAACCCTAAATAAATTTGTTTTACCCTGTATAAAGCTTATACAGGGTAAAATTGTTCACCCTCTATAACACTGATAGAGAGATATGCACAGCTGTTTCTCCCCCCCCCCCAAGTATTAATGCATACTCTGGGTTAATTAATAAGTAAAAAGTGATTTTATTAAATACAGAAAGTAGGCTTTAAGTGGTTTTAAGTAGTAACAGACAGAACAAAGTGAATTACCAAGTAAAATAAAATAAAACACGCACGTCCATGTCTAATCAAACTGATAAAATCTCACCCTGAGAGATGTTTCAATAAGTCTCTTTCACAGACTGGATGCCTTCCTAGTCTGGGCACAATCCTTTCCCCTGGTACAGCCCTTGTTCCAGCTCAGGTGGTAGCTAGGGGATTCCTCATGATGGCTTCCTCCTCTTTGTTCTGTTCCACCCATTTATGTATCTTTTGCATAAGGCGGGAATCCTTTGTCCCTCTGGGTTCCCACCCCCTCCCCCCCACCTATCCCTTCTCAATGGAAAAGCAGTAGGTTAAAGATGGATTCCAGTTCAGGTGACATGATCACATGTCACTGTAAGACTTCATTACCCACTTGCCAGCACACATCTATACAGGAAGACTTACAGGTAAAACAGAGCCATCTGCAGTCAATTGTCCTGGTTAATGGGAGCCATTAAGATTCCAAACCACCATTAATGACCCACACTTTGCATAATTGCATAATCAGTTATAGTTCATATTTCTAGTTTCAGATACAAGAGTGGTACATTTATACAAATAGGATGATCATACTCAGTAGATCATAAGCTTTGTAATGATACCTTACAAGAGATCTTTTGCATGAAGCATATTCCAGTTAAATTAGCATCTTTTTATAAAATCATATAGAGTGCAACATCACAGTTTTGAAACAGTTATTCTATTCTATGGAAATCTATAGTTAATATCATGCACTTACGGATAACCAGATAACCTGGTATTGACAATATGTCTTATGTTTGGTAAACAAAAGGGATATAAAAGAATTATCTTCCTAGTATTCGGTATCACTGCTATATGAAAGAGAACAACACACTTCTCACAAGAGGCCAGATTCTGCTCATGAATGCACAAGCTGATTTCCCATTGAAATCGATTGAAGTTGTATATGTGTATCCACCTGCAGAATTTGGTCTAAGAAGACATAAACAGAAGGCAGTAGAGAAAAATAAGCTTCTATTTGCACAACAGATAATGCTTTCTCTCTCTCTCGCTCGCTCTCTGTTTCTACCCCTCCCCCAGCCATTTCTTTCCTGAATCCCAAGCCCCCTGCCCACACTATGTCAAGTAACTGAAGAGTAACATATTTTGCAGATGGATTATAAGTGGCATACATACTGTGGGGCTATGTCTATCTGGAACACAGATGTTTGATTTTTGTATTTTCCAGTTACACTGCAAGCAGCAGACAGGTTTGAAGGGGGGATCATCCACAGATGTGTCACAGAAACAGAAAGAGGGTTATCCATGTGCACTGGCACTAATCATAATAATCCTTCTCTCTAAACAGACTGGCTGTTTGAGCCTGAGCCATTACTTTCGCTCAGAGTCACTATCCCATTCTGCTTTTGTGTCCTGCTTTCGAAACTGGAATGTTGCTAGACACACAATGTGGTTTGTCTTTAGCTTTAGTACAAGAGGGCTTGGTCTCTCCACAGTGCAGGAAAATGAGCAGAATTTTTTTTAAGTGTTTGTTATTTCATCATATCACTTGTCAATTAACAGCATTCTGACATATATAGATCGGACCAAATTCTGCCTTGAATTACACAGGATTTAGTACACTGAAGTCAAGGAGTACCATGGTGTACTTTCTATTGTTCCACTGTTATTGCAAAGATAGCAAATCCCTTTGTATAGGGAGTTGGTTGAGGGGAGCTGAGGTGGTAATTTTTTCAGTGGGTTTATTAAATCTTTGTTATATTTACGTTGCTGGAAGGGTGGGTTATCTGCAGGTACTTGTCGGAGGTTGTTTACTGGGGGACATATTTTTAACAGTGAAGTATTCCCAGAGCATGGTGTGGGCAGTTCTTTATTTAGTATAGCACAAATTTTAAGAAATAAACATCCCTACCCATAGATGCTGGAACTAGGGGAACGAAGTGGGGGGGGGGGAGGGATGCTGCCGCATCCCCCTGGCTTGAAGTGGTTTCCATCATATACAAGGTTTATAGTTTGATTCAATGGCTCTCAGCACTCCCACTATATGAATTGTTCCAGCACTCCTGTCCCTACCATGCTATGAAGGAACATGCTCTTCACATCAGATGATGATAAATTTGGGGAGGTTTTGCCACCACAAGATACAGGAGATTCCTTTTATTTTAACTTCTCCCTTACTTTCAAGGGCCCACCTGTATATTTTCATTTAGCATTGCAGTCACAGAATCCTTGATCACAGATTCAAGGTGGAATATATTAATTAGTCCCAATTCTTGGGTCCCATTGTGCTGTGCTCAGCAGAAGACATGAAAGGAGAGAGACAAGATAGTTTTAGGCTCCCAACCCTGGACCTAGCCAGTGGCTGGATGGCAACTGGAGCAATTAAAAGGAGCATCAAATTGCTTTAAGTTACACCTCAATGGCCTATTCCAGCAGCCAGGACACATTATGGCTCCAGCCATTAATGGCCAGTTCCTTGGGCATGCCCCATACACTGAGGAACATCAGGTAGAGCTGGTATAACTCTCTGGAGGGGAAACCTCAAATAGCTGCTTAAACCAATTTAAAGATCCCTGTTTGCTACTTAAACAATGCAAAAGGGGCAGATGGAAGCCTAGGACTTGGTCTGTTGTGTTGCAATGTGTCTTTACCAACACTATCTTTGTAAATTATTCTCCAATTTATAATACAACTTTTTCTCAGCTACCAATGAAGACTCACCCAGAAACACTGGCCAAAGGAACAGCAGCAAGAGGATGCATCAACCTGGGGCTCTCATTCAAATTAAATTGATAAAGTTTGTGCGTGAGGATGGGAGCTCTGAGTAGTTGCTGTAGTCATTAATTTTCTCTACTTGGATTTTCCCTTTTGAGTGTTTTCTTTGACAAAGAGCATTGAGATTAGGATGCAGTGATGAAATTTGCCAAAACACTAAACAGAAAGAAAATATATGAACTATTACAACTAGCAAGCTATGTTAATCCCTGCTTTTATGGGATATAATAAAGCAAACTTGTCCAGCGCACCTAAGACAAAATCTCAAACATTGTTAGTTGAGCTGACAAATTGCAAAAGAAACTGGCTTCTTTACGTGGCCTCTTTGCTGACAGTGTAGAATTGTGATGTTGCAGCACAATGAAAAAAATTGCTCCATGCCTGCAGTCTGACCCTTGCGTGTGGACCTTTGCACGATGACTCAAAATTAAACAGGAGGTGCTGTACTGCATAGAATAGTAAGGTGCTGTCTAGGACTAACTAAGGTCATACAACTAAACTAATTTATACCCTTTGGATGCCCACAAAGCAGCTGGGAGTCTATTCCATCCAGATACTTATCTCCCTCCGTTCTCATTGACTTTGCTAGGGTTTTCTTGGCACAACTCAGGAGGCTCTCAGCAAATTGCAGCATCAGGCCCTTACCTCCAGTTAGAAAAGATAGAGCAAATATCGCTTTGGCGTGTATGTAATTCTGTATTCTAGCCTTCTCTGTTTTTATAGGGATGCTGTGTGTGTATTATTAATTTTGTGTGTATATTTTTCTCTTCATATTTCTAATTAAAAATCGCTTTGAAATTATCTATAAATCTGCCTTCCTTTGTACTGTGGATATGTGATTTTGCTGTCAGTGCAGCATGTAGCATGGCATTAAAATGAGCATCTTATGTATGTGCCTAGATATCAACAAACTTTAAAACAATTTGTACTTGTTCTTAGTGCTGTCTCCTTTGCTCATTTAAGATTATGTACTTTTCCTGTCAGTACAGTGAAGGCAAAAGAAAATAATGTCAATAAACTCTAAACGTTCAGATAGAAAAATGTGATATTTCTTATTTCCTTTGTAATTTACTAGGCTAAGGATATAGAATTTTGCTGTCATCACACTGGAATGAAAATGAAATTAGTGCCAAAGCTCAAATATGCCTGAACAAGCATTAAACAAGAAAAAAGCATATCTCCTACTCTTTTCCCGCTTTCCTCTTATTAATATACCTATCAATATGTGACATTCCTACCAGTGCTACACAATATAAATTAAATCACTAACTAGTGGCCTTAAATCCTCAAAGATTATTCAAGGGCCTAACTTCCATTATGGGTGTTAGGTGCCTGACTACTTTTGAGGATCTAGACCCTAGACACTACAAGACTTAGACGATAACAATAATTAATAATTGATTATTATCAATTATTAAGAGCTTTTGTTCTTATTTTTGTTTGTTGACCTAATGGCAAAAGGACTCTAAGGACACTCTTTTAGATCCCAGTGACATAGATATAGATTTAAAACCAAAATACCATTGAAAATATTAAATTTTATTACTTCCAAATTGGGCCAGATTACTGAGCCTTTACTCACGCTGGTGAGTACTTACTCATAAGAGTAATCCCAATGAAGTTAATGAGACCAACTTTATGAGTAACTGCTTACCAGTCAGTATAAGAGGTTCACTGTCTGGCCCTCGATTAGTAACCTTCTCTCCAAAGTTCTACATTGCTCCCAACATCTGTTGAGTCCATCACCAACATCTAAAACAGTTAAGGAATTGGCACAACTGGGCCCACAGCTATTACTAATGCTATTAACATCTGCAGAAGAAACACAGAACTCCATCATCACATCTCAGCAGGTAAAAAAAAAAAGCTCTTTTAAAGATTTATGATCTTGCTATCTCAATGCAGTTCCATGATATGACACATCAAAATGCAGACTGACACTGCAGGGCCTTTGAAAAAAAATATTTATTTTATGTTATTTATGTTAAATTTATAAAGCCAACTTTTGCTCTTAGATACACTGGTGCCTACCCAGCAATTTAAATGGAATTATTCTGGAGTGGCCCATGTGGAACTGTGAGCAGAAGCAGTCTCTCCACTTATTTTGTGCAATCTTTGCAGCTTTTATACAAAAAGAAATGATATTCCTTCATTTTACTGTGCAATCACATTTGTTTTGTCCTATTTTAATATGTGCTGCTGTGACTACTGAGATCAGACTGCAATACTGTGCGAAAATGTCTAAATGCTAGTGGGGAAAAACCCTCATATCATACAAGACATTTAACATATATTTCTGTAGGATTTCAACTCTCTCTTCTCTCTCCCATCCCTATCGCCCAGCTCGGTAGCTCTAGGAAACATTTAACTCATGTGGATCCAAATGGTCATCAGTTACTTGCCCTCTCCTTTCAGCCACATCAGGATACTCATTAAACATGTCCAACATATTCTGATTGATGTAATCGCAGGGAACTAAACCCTTTATACTGGAAAACCATCAGGCTCCTCTACACTTGAGGAATGTTGCTTAAAGACAGAATAAGAATCCTCTGCTGTCGGAGCCATATCACTTTGTGGCTTAGGAAAAAGAGCTGTTTGAGAAAACAAATAGCAAAATGCTTTCACAAAAACATTTAATTGGAAGGGGTTTTTATTTGTTGTTTTTTTCACATTTCATTTGTTTATCAAAATGTCATCAAAAATTCTGACCAGCTGTATAGGAAATAATCCCTGTTAAGCTCTTTGACTGTCATGCAGCAAAAGCTCTTGGATACTGTACAACAAGCACCCATACTAAGTGACTTAGGTCCCTGTCCTCTAGTGTACTGGGGGACCCTGGCTCCCTCTTGAAGTCAGTGAGAATCCAGAGGGTTCTAGGCACCTAGGGACCCGTGCAACCCTTTCAGGATCTGGGCCTACTGAATAAAGAGAGCTGTGAGGAAGAAACAATATGATTCATATTTAAAACACAAACACATATTTTAAATGGAATAAAATCTAAAAGCTGCACTGCTTTCCTATGCTATAGATTCTGAGTTTGTTTTTGATATGCTGGAACAAATGTAATTACTGTAAGAATAAAAATGGGCTTCCATCAGGGTCCAGATGCATTCTCAGCTTGTTGCTGTCATATTTTGGAGTGGAATGCCCATAGTTTTGTATTTCACACAGAGATCACCTGCAGCTGACAAAATACAATGAGCCAAATTCTGCTCTGAGCTACCTGAGGTAAATTCATAGTGACTCCTTGGCAACCAGTGAAGTCACTCTGGGTTTGTATCACTTCACTGAGAGCAGAATTCAGCCCACTGTATCTGACTGAAAACAATGGAGTCCAAGGACTTAATGGAAGTTTGTAGCAACTCCACTGAGCATGACAAAATAGAATTTGGCCTTGTGCCTTCTCTATTTTTAGATTACAGAGGTTTGGTGGAGGATTATGTAATAATATATTAGCAAGAGATTTTGACTAAAAGAGGCATTTGAACAAAATGAACTATCCCGAAGGGTGAGAGGGACACTTCTACTGTATTTTGAATGATTTTTGTAGTAGACAAAATTAGATTTGGAATTGTAAAAAATTGAACATATTCTGAATCCACTTTAACTTGATGGGTTTAAACTATTCAAGCAACTAAAGCTTTTAAATGACTCTTTGAATTTTCATCAATGCTAGATCTTCTCTCTGGTCTTGTCTGCTACAATGAAATGTTTGGGTGCAACTATCTCATTGTTACTATACCACCAATGGAAGTGTTTGTGTAGACAGGGGCATATACACTACCATATCACTTAGACTGGTTGGGGCAGGCTTAGAGGACATGATGGCAAAAATGCTGGTGTCTTATTTACACTGTAACTCACCCCATTAATACCACTAATGAAATTGTATTGGGAGCACTGAATGATTCCCAGTCTAACACAGACACAACTCTTTTATATTTTCTGCTCCTGGACTCTTCAGTAACTAGCCCAACCTTAACATTCTCCATCAGCTTTCACTATCTAAGGAGTAAGTTCTATAAAGACAGAAGGCAGATAGCACTCTTCCTTCTGACACAAACACTGCTCACTACATATCTCCTAAAACTCCCAACTGATAAACCTAAACCCCTGGCAATCACCAAAAAAAACAAAACAAAACCCACCATTATAGTGGAAGAAAGGTTTTTTTTTTTAACTCTGCTGGAGAAATAATAGAACTGAACAGAAAAGGAGACAAGAAGATCTGAGGGCATAGGAGAACGTGAAGATTTTTCATTAAGGGATTTCTTTTAATCACGTGAAGCAGAGAACTTGGTAGCTACTTAGGAAGGTGGGGGGTTAGAGAAAATTTTTCCTCTTTAAAACATTGTTGAGGGAGAATAGCACGGGGCCTGGTTTAAAAAAAATTCTGAGACACACAGAAGACATCTTAGAAAAGACAGAAAGTCTTGCAACAATATTATACAAGGATTTAGAACAAGAAGAAATAGACCTTGCAGAAATCAGAGAGGAAAGGAACTGTAAAAGAAAGCAATGATATGACTTAGAATCAGATAAGGAGTAAGGAACCAAAGCATTGGAACTGAATAAAAAACAGAAGGGGCAGGGTTCTAGAAAGAAAAGGAAAAAGAGACTATACAAATAGGAGAGTGATATAGAGGCAGTATACAAAACACACACACAACTCCTTTCCTCAAAACACCTTCCTTAATGACATTTTAGTTCCTATTAACTCCCCTTGAAGCAGGCTGCCTTCTTACAAGAATTTTTCCCAGCATGCCTTTATGGGGATCAGCCTTTTAAATCTAACAGAGTCAAGCAGCTGCAGTCCTAAAGAAGCCACTTTTGCAACTGCTTGCTACATCTCCTTCTTCTAGTTCATAAGAACTCTTAATTCTTGTGGTTTCCCTTGGTTTTCCCTTTCCTATTCCTGAGGAGATAGGTACATCCTTATGCCAAACCAGCAGGGTGGAAGTTGGAAAATATTCCACAGGTATAAACAGTGACCGCTGACTCTCTGAAGATACCAACTCTGAAGTTCTGCTTGGGGAGAAGTTCTATGCACTGCTGTCTGCAAACTTTTTAAATTTGGAGACTTTTGTATAGGGCTTATATTGTTTGCTTGGTTGGTTTTTGCTTCTTTCCTAGTTTTAGATGCCATGTATTATCTGTAAATAGCTCTGTTAAAGAAATATTTGTAGACTGTGTTTCTTAGATATTTTACTACTCACTTGCTGGCTTTTATTGCTAAAACGGTGAAAAAAGAGGGAAGTATTGATTGTACTTACTTCTACACTTGAGAGGGAAACTTTAGAGAGTGCGAATTTCAAACTTCTTTGTTTGCTTTATTGATTTCTTCAAGGTCAGACGTTTAGCCTGTGTTCAGATTGGGCTGCAGTGGTATGGAGAATATGTAAATCCCTTCAGTAGCTGTGGGAGCTGCCAGGCTTTTTAGAATCAAGTCCTGGCATGACTGGGAAAGCAGCTATGGGGAGCAATGTCCTCAGCAGCCAGGCTCTCACTTCCTTTGCTTTGTAGCATCTGTTGCAGAGTCATCCCACCGCAGACTATGCAGAGGAGGGCAAACTGCAAAAAGTCACTTGCTGTAATTGCTCAGTGTGAAGTTAAACTATCTGAATATGGGCCCAGTTTTGGGGAAGCTGAAACCCCTCTGTGATCTGCACTAGCGCTAGAAAATAAGGGAGCTCCTCTGTGAAAGGCAGTGGCTCTGCACCTTATAAGAATGGTGCAAAATCCGAACTTCACTGTAAGAGAGAGCAGAATCCTACCCAAAACCCTGGATTGTAAATTTCTGAAACCCAATATGAGGACTTTGAGAACTGATGAAGAGGCTGAGAATAATGAAAGTGCTGATTGGATTTTGGTGTTTGATTGAACAATTGCAGCATGAATGTAATGTTCTTTTCACCGAGTTAAAAATGGAAGAGTTCTGCTAAACTCTGTTTTGTGGGAGGCACAAAGGGCACTCAGCACCTTGCAGGATCAGGCTATGATGCCTTTGGCAACCAGTGCTGTGGGTGGGCCTCCTCACTGCTACTTCTGGGAACAGCAAATAGGAACTACATCCGGCAAGTTTTCCTGCCAGGCCTCCTTGAGCTACCTTGTCTTATTCAGGTTCCACTGTATGTATTGGTGTCTTCAAAAAAAAAAACGAGGCAAAAGTTTGTCTACCTGTGAAGAGGAGTTGGATCTTCTAATATAATTTTTTTCTTCCGGGATCTCAGAATTTTAATGACTGCAGTACTTAAGTAAGTGTTTTACTGGATATAATTTGATGTCTCTGCCTACTGTGTTTGGACTCTAAATTGTGTAAAATTATATTTTTGTCCTTCTCCAAGAACGCAGGACTTTATGGACCATTATCACATTGTTCTTTTCTCCTCCTTCTGTCCTCTATGAATTAATTTCATTGTTTATATATAATGGACACTCTATAGATCATAATATATTTTCTTTAGTATTCTACATATTTGGGTCTTTAAATGAAACAAATGATGAAGAGCATTATTCAGGGATTCAGACCCGAAATATCTTTCCAGTTTAGGGTTCTTATTCTAAGATAGGGATGTGCTTTTTGTTAATATTTTCTTTTGCTATGTCATGCCAAGTGATCTATTTAACTTAGTATTTTGATATTTGCCTGAGTGATTTCCTGTGAAAAAGCTATATTTGAAAAAAAAAGGACTTAAAATCTTTTAAAGTGCTTCTAGTCTTTAGATCTGTAGCATTTTACCTTTGTAGCATTAATGTGCTGTTACAATATACAGCCCATAGGGTATGTAATGTCCTCAGTCAAATAATAATAATTCAGTCATAACAACTGAGCCTTTCTCAAATGTCATGACATTTGAAAAAAATTACTTTATCTGAACATTAACAAATATATTATCTGTTTTTGTTGTAAGTTTTGATGAGGCAACTTATTATTAAGGTTTCCTTAGAATAATAAAAATGTAAATATTGGACGTGCACATCTATATTTACTTTACGCTTATTTATTTACAAGTTTTATCAAAATTGAAAATCTACTTTTTCATTTTCCATTATTGCAAACTTCTGCAAACTCTATCACACATTACTAGCTTTGCTCAAGTCAGTCTTGCTTGAGTTTTTGGGGGGATTTCTTTAACCTCATTTTACACAATCTGGGCAGGAAAAAAGCACTCATTTTCTGAGTTGTAATGTGTGATACAGTTTCTTTAAACTTTTATGAAAGACAAAAGATGTTATGAGAATAATCTGCTTTTCTTTATTTTTGTCCGTCTTTTCTGGAGTCTCATATTTTTTTCCCTGTGCAAAAACAAATCTTTACTAAAATGCACTGAGGGCTGTCTAGACACGCAGTTAGTGTGCGGCAAGCTGTGGTATATATGTACAGCAGGGCCGGCTCCAGGCACCAGCCTGGCAAGCAGGTGCTTGGGGCAGCCGCTCTGGAGAGGGGCGGCACGTCCAGCTATTCGGCGGCAATTCGGTGGACGGTCCCTCACTCCCGCTCGGAGCGAAGGACCTCCTGCCGAATTGACGCCGCAGATCGCAATCACGGCTTTTTTTTGCGGGGCTGCTTGTGGCGGCCAAAACCCTGGAGCCAGCCCTGATCTACAGTATGTTAGTTGTCCGTGTACACCCTGCTACCATGCACTAAAATTTCCCTAGAACACTTTAATCTACTTGCTTTACAGGAGTATATTAAAGCACACTAGGGAATGGCATACTAGTGCACTGTAGACTTGCACCCCAGCTTGCCACACACTATCTGTTTTTCTAGACAAGCCCTGAGATTTATGAGCCCAATTCTTCTGCCCTGATGTCAAGGAAAATGTTGTTTTTTATTTCAACGAGGAACAGCAACAGCAACAGGCTATACAACTACACCTTTGTTAGTAAATGTACTCTACTACTCAAAATGGTTTTGGGTACACCTAACCTATTACAGTTTTAGCTGCACTAAAACATATTTAAATAGAAATGTTTTAGCAAGGGACTTTGAGATTTGACATGTAGAAGAAGGCTGGCTTTGTGGTTAAGGCAGTGGAATGGTATTCAAGAGAACTGGGTTCAGTTGTGCTATCCTCTTTCTGGGTCACCCTGGGCAAGTCCCTTAATCTTTATGTGCCTCAGTTCCCTATCTGTAACCGGAGATGATAATAATATTAACTTAGCTTGGATTAGTGTTGTGCATATAAATAAACTGAAGTTGGTGATAATGGGGGCTGTATCATTACTTAGGGAGACTTGGTAGTGAAAATATTTAAAACCAATTTTTAACCATTTAACATATCTTGCTTTTGATAAGAGAAAGCATTTCTGTCTATCGCATGTTGAATATTTACCACTCTTCCTTTAAAACTGTATCTCTGTGTCTTTCTCAAAGCTTCCACCAACACAGCTCTTTATGCAAGTAACAGATGCCAAGTTTATGTAAAAGCTAATTCCCCTTCCCTCAGTTGACCCACTTATGGTATGTATATTACAGTGATCCTGTAACCATCTAGCCAATGCACGCTCTCACTCTTTTTTGAACAGTGTCCTGCAAATTCTGCAATCTTACTATGATATAGTCCGCATACTGGTGATTATTTCCCTGAATCACAGTATTTACAGCATTGCTTGAAGAAAGTATTTGTGTGTAACACTCTAATGTTGTTTTTCTTTAATTATTTTGCTTTATATAAATCAGAATGACTGAAGAATATCTCCACTTAATACAAACAACTAAAAATGAACTACTTTCACCTTCTGACGTTAGAGCAACAACTTCCTTGACATTTGAATTGATGTGACTCAGTTATGTAATCTGTTCCAGACTAAGATCACTTTAACATTGTTCAATTGTTTTGCATTCACTACTTTGGCTGTCTCTTCCTATATGACGCTTATTATTAGAAAAATGAGCAATTACCGAGACAATCTCGTCCTCTGCCGGTACAGTTGCTGCTGATAGTGCTGCTGCTAGTGCTGCTGCCCGGGCTGCCTTCCTCATTGCTCTCTGAGTCTGAAGATTGGTAAAGTAGTTGACAGCTGCAAACTCGATAAGTGCAGAGAAGACAAAGGCAAAGCACACAGCTATGAACCAATCCATGGCAGTAGCATAAGACACCTTGGGCAAAGAGTGGCGTGCACTGATGCTTAAAGTGGTCATTGTTAGAACTGTAGTAATCCCTTTAAAATAACAGAATGAAAATTAAGGTATTAGGATTTTGCTTACATCCATATTGCTTATAAATTGTTATAAATATATAGATTATACTTCCTATTGTTTCATTACTATGCTCCCTATCAGCTGATTAACAGATTGCAAAGTACTCCTTGTGCTTCAAATAGTTCATATTTGTATATCTAACCATAGTGAATAAGCCACACTAGACTGTATGCCATATTTTAAAATGGTACACAAATGTAAAGTTAAGATACCCAGCCAGTGAGTAAGAATTCTTTCTAGAATGATGCTAAAACATGGACATAACAGCATGCCTGGAAGCACCACTTTCTAGACAAGGTAGTTGTAGAAATGACATGAGGACCACACAAGGCAATTCCCATATAAGAAGGGAAGAGCTCAGATTTCAGAAACCTATTTTACCTATGGGTTAGTGAGCACTATCTATTGCAATAATCCAGGTTAAAATACTATAGTTTAATAACATGTAATTTCAGCATCCTTCTCCACCCACCCCACTTTGGGGTTACATTGAAGGGACATAAGAACTCATGGGAGTTCTGCATGAAGACCAGTGGCAGGATAGCTTCCAAGATCAATGTTCACTCTCTACTGTGGCAGGTGGGTCTGAGGATAGCATATATCGAAGTAAATAGATTGCAGAACACTGTCTCTCTCCTCCCAATGATCAGGAAAGGGTGGGTGGGAAGGTAGAAAATGTTATGTTATGTTGTATTCATCATCAATATGCTATGAATGATGCTTTGCAATGAGAATGCAGTGTCATCACATACTGATGTAACACCTCACTGCAGCTTCTGGACTATGTGAGTTGATTATTTTAGGGTTCTCTCTGCAACTCTCTCTCAAGATGCAGCTTGTCAACTATCTGCAGTTGAGTACCACAGTTCCAATGTCATAAACTAACTTGTTTTTAATAAAATGCAAATAGAAGATTAAAAAAAAAATATCTCCCGTCCCCAAAATCTGGCAGATATTTTTATAACAGAAATATAAATAAGCCTGAGGTATAATTCAATGTCAAAAGTCCATGTCTCACATGTGCACACGGGTGAACTTTTCAAGATTATATGTGCTGAGATTAGAACATGGTCATGTGCTATTTAGCAATATTTAGTAATGTAATGATGGATTCAGTGTCTGTATAAATACTTATCACTACTGGAATTTAGATATTAGGAATCTGGAAGATTCCTATCGGTGAGGGCTGAATGATTTTAGAAGGTGATTTTCTTGAAATGCTCTGGACTGACAAAATCTGCCTTATCTAGCAGAATGCTAACATACAGTTGAAAATATTGTACAATTGATATTTGTTTATCTTTGGCTGTAGATTTTGAATATTTCTCAGTAAGATTTAAGAGAAGTCAGTTAACATAACTATGTAAAACTCATTTTATTTCACTACTTGCATTATAAAATTTTGTTTTAAGAATCTTTCCTCATCTGAGATTTTAATGAATATGATAGATCAAAGGTCAAATTCTGGCTCCCAGTGTGAACGAAAACTAAACGAAAACAAGAGAAAGCTGATCATATCTATCTGTGCATAAGATTTTCCATCCTGAATCTATTAGCTAAATATTCATATAGAGGGGACTCTTTGTGAGGACTCTGAGACAGACATGGCATCTGGATGAAGTGGTGAAACCATGAACACAGTGGGTGTGAGCTAAAGGATAACTTACATATGACTCTTAATGAGGCATACTTAGAAATACCCATGTTCTTTATTCCACTCCAGGCCGGGAGTAATACATATATAGGGAAATGCATATATAGGGAATCCACTGCCCTTTTTGAGTACATAGCAGCACAAAGGAATATTACTGTACCTGAGATGGTTCTGCCTACCACACTGTTTCTTTCAGAAGTTTCTAGCAAGCAGATCTTTATGGCCCCTGCTTCTCCTTCATCTTGGGATCATAGCATTCCTTATATTTGTAGACTGTAGTCTTGCACCCCTTTTGGGGGGATTCAATCTGCTTACAATGTCGCCCCATTTATATAATATTGGAATTGGTTTTCGCAAACTAGCTTTAATCTCCCATCATTAATTTCTCCTTTCCCCCTCTTTAAATCTTTAATTTGGGGAAATTCAGATGACTTTTCTAGCCAAATTCACTTAGATAATAATTATAACATCAGTAAAAAGAAGAACAGGAGTACTTGTGGCACCTTAGAGACTAACAAATTTATTAGAGCATAAGCTTTCGTGGCCTACAGCCCACTTCTTCGGATGCATAGAAGTGGGCTGTAGTCCACGAAAGTACTCCTGTTCTTCTTTTTGCGGATACAGACTAACACGGCTGCTACTCTGAAATATAACATCAGTGTTTTCCAATGTTATACATAATGGGATGTCAGGTCTTCCATTTTAAACCTCTGACTTGTCACTGGTCCTGATAATTTGCTCTAGGTAGTAAGGAACTGAGCCTGCAATCATTTTGCAGGTGAAACTCTGTGGAGTCAAGGGAGTTTTCTCTGAATAAAGACTGCAAGTTCAGGCTGTAATGGGGATAAATCCTTCAGTCCTTATTCTGCTGAAATTTTCAGTATAATCATTGGACTGAATGCCCTGAGTAAGGACTGATGAAGTTGGTATATTTTTTGTCAAAGGTGTCAGGCTTGCTATTACTAATTTTCAGCAAAACTGGCAATGGCACTTGCATTTACTGTGTTTTCTAAGAATATTCCTCTTTTCCTAATTCTAAGAGTAAATAATTCTGTATTTACTCTTCAGTCTGAAATGGCTCATAAGAGCTGTCATTTCAGATGTTTGTAAATATTTTTAAAAACATTAGTCTGAAGACCTATTTACCCAATAGACTGAGCAGTTCCAAATCACCCATTCAGCCTGTCAGGTGAATAGTATACATTTCTCCAAATATGCCATGATATGTTTCTGATCATCTGTAACTGTTCCATGAACTACACAGTACTGGGAGTGTTATATTATGATGTCAGATTGTCAACCCACATTTGTTCTATACACACTGCACTTCAATAGCAATAAAGCACCCTTTAAAATCTATTATATCAACTCATCCCACTACCTGATTATTCTTTACAGTTCTGTCTGAATACTTAAGACAATAAACATTAATTTCCAAATTTTCAAAAGTGGCCTCTAATTTTGGGTTCCACATTTTTGTTTTTTAGGGTGCCCAACTGCAGTTGGGATTGTAAGAATGAACAAGCACACACAACTCTATTTCAAGTCAATGAAAGTTGTGTGCGGTTGGCATTTCTAAAAATTGGGCCCAAGGTGTCCAGTGGCTCTAAAATGCACATGAGTAGCTGTACATATATTAATAGTTCCATTGCAGTTAAGTGAGACCCATAAAAGCCAGTCCTCTCCCCTGAAGTTGGGCAACCAAGTTTTTTTAAAATAAGACCCTAGATCCTGCAGTCTTAGTATAAAAGGCAAATACAGGAGTTTGGTCTGTACAAAGACTACAGGACTGAGTTCCAAGGAATTTATAATAATATACCTGGAGCTGGTTGAAAAATGATATTGGGAAAAACACATTAAAATTTACAATTTTTCTCCATTTTTCACTGTAAATATTTTTGATGAGAATTTTTTGTCCAGCTCTAATTATACTCCAGTCCTTCTCAACCATTTGGTTGGTGGAAGTTTTGTCTTTGATGTTGATGGGCACAGTTCAGGTCCAAAATTAAGAATGAAGTAAACAGAAGAAGAGTCTAACTTAAAAAAGCAAAAAAACAAACAAACAAACAAATCGAGATGAGGATCCAAAATATACAATTGATAGTCCACCCTTTAACCCAAGCCATTGGAGAAAAGGCAGCCCAACGTCATGAGAGACAGGCAGAGAAAAGAGCTTGTGATGGGGGTTTTGTTTGCATTTTGTCACTCTTTTAACATAACTTTTCATAGACTTCTCCAATTTAACACTATATATATAATTTTCTTTAGGTTTAATGGTAAACCTTTCTTTGAATTTAAGTATTGGTTTTAACAGAATACAAATCAAGAGAAAAACCTCTGTTCTCAAATCTGAATGGTGGATCTTAACTCTGAAATTCTCTGTACACGTATGCCTGGAATGTCTATGGATACCACACAGCAGAAACAGTCAAAACTGACCATGTAACTTTTCCAAGAACAGAATTCTGTTCCTAGTAGGATTTTTTTAAAGGTATTTATTTGGTTTCAATACAATTATTTATTTTTGTTCCCTAGGATCCATTAGCTTTTTCTTTCTCTACTTAAAAACAAATTCCCATCACACTACAGTAGCTGTTCAATACAGTGGATTCAATACAACAAATGAATTTCATGGTAAAAACATTAATACCAGCCACAGTTCTTGCTGGAACAGATTCTTTGTTGATCCAAAACACAACCTGAGACAGGACTACAGTCATGGTGCATGGAATATATGTCTGAATGAGATAGTAGCCTATTTTCCTTTGCAGATGAAAATAGAGCAGCTGAAGTGAATATTCACCTGCAACAAACAAGCAATGAAAGGTGATGAATAAATGGAATGATGACATGAGCTGTTGCAGAGACTTTAACACAGCATACCAAAAACTGTTCTAGCTGGAACAGATTCCTTATTAATCCAGAAAGACACCTGAGAAAGAATGACTGTCATAATGCAGGGAGTATAAATCTGTATCATGAAGTAGCCCATCTTCCTTTGCAAGTGGAAATAAACTGTCATTATTACGTATTCACCTGTTAGGAGACAAGTATGTCAGCATTATTTTGGCAATATATGAACAAACATTACTGGAGTAAACTTTGGAATGTCTTAAATTAATATGCTGTGTTTTGAGGAAAGCAGTGGCGAATAATGGGCCTCCTACTATATGATAAAGTTTAGCTGATCAATAGACGCTAAAGTGAATCAACCGAGATAAAGAGAAAAGGTGAATCCGTTATTACTTTGATATGTTGTTCTACTACTGAAAAAGCAGTGTTCCTGAAAGTTACATTAAACTTTGCCCACCTATGAGCAATATGTTGAAAATCAATCTTTTGCAGGAAACAAACGAAACCTTTTCAGCAATTTTAGTTAGAGGAAGAAGAGTAAACAGTTAAGAGATAAAAAGAAAACAATTTAGTTGGTTTCCAATGAGTGTTTTATAATGTGTCAATTCTACATGAGGCTATGTCTTACCTGTGTTAGATTTAATTGTTTCACTAGACACTGTTTGTCCTATAAGATCATACTGGAGGAGACTGGAAGACTCTTGTGGTACTTCTACTGAATACAGAGGTCCCTTTTTCCATGTGTAAATGATTTCACTTTTTGGATAGGCATCTGGGGTATCATGGAGAAAAGAATCGATAGTATTAATTATATTACAGTAATGCCCAATGGCCAAAATAAATACTATGGCCCCACTATGGTAGGTGTAGTACAAACAAGGAGACTTGGTCCCTACCATTTCAAACTCTTTCTAATCTAATTAAAATTCAATTCTAATTAAGATTCAACTCCTGAGCATAACAAACAGGAGCAGGGACAGGAAGGATGAGGGTAATAATAGTAATAATAGCTTCTCCTTCTCAACCTTCCTCTTCCACCCTGGCTCCCATGTAGCTAGCATCTCCACAGGACCCTTTTCTCCCATTTAGCAACATAGGAATGGCAGACGGTGCTCATGCCCAGGTTGAGAACCCATAACATAGACTAACAACATGCCTCAGCTTGAGGGTTTTAAATTACATTAAGGTTCTTTTTTATTCTAATTTTAAAATTCCCTATCAACTCATAATGCATTGTTCTCCCTTAATATTTGTCTTGTTTCCCTCCATAAATAAAAGGTTATCCTGTACCCATGGCCTTTGTATTTATTTTCCCCCGGCGCTACATAGATTACAACCACCACCCATCTACCTACCATTAAAGAGCCTTATTAAGAAACATAAGCTATCACTATGGCTCCCTGGGATGATGGGTCCCCCTCTCTCTACGTAAGCCCCCTCTTGATGTGGTGTATCTGCCACATGTGGGTCTCTGAGACTGTCAGGGCCCTGAGAGTTATCCCACTCACTCCGCTATTGCCCACATTGGAGGGGTGGTTCCCTCCAGCTGAGGGCATAAAGTCTGTTGATTGCAAGTGGTCATTTCAACATCGTTCTTCATTCAAAATATACCAGTTTCTTTAATACGTGAGGGCATGTAGTGATAACCTTTCTTCACTGCTAAAACAACAGATTTGTTAAAAGGTACCAGTATAGACTTGGCTGTGTCAGAATAACAAAAAACAATACAATTTATAGCCATGAGCTTGCAATGAGATCCACTAGCCTGGATTCCACTGACTATGCAAAGTCCTGGTCCTAGTGGTATGCATTAGCAAATTCTGATGTGGGATATGGGTCTATAGTTAGTTAACTCCTATTAAGGACTGCCCTAAGACCCCATTTTATGAATATATATATTAAAAACCTGAAACTTTTACAAAACTTACAGCTCCCAAACTTCAATGGACAAGCATGCCCATCCATAGGGAAGTTTACCAGCCGCATGGGACAGTCAGCATTAATGGTCAGTCTAAAATACATTAAAATAAATTGTACTCAGTTCCTTCATTAACAGAAGAAAACAAGTTCAACAGGAAACAGCACAGCAGAATCTTACCTCATCGTATAGAGAATAGTTCCATTCTGCATAATTCTGAAAAGTTTGTTAGGAGTTGTCATATTATGAGCAATTGACTTTTTTCCATTTCTAAAAAAGGTGTCTGGTGTCCAGATCTTACTGACCATTAAATTGTTCAATCTAAGAATTTCAGTTGGCCCACTAAACTTCAACCTCTCATCAGTCCAAGTCTGCCGAAAGAAAACATCCATTGTGTATTCCTACAGGAAAACAAATCAATCATAGGTCATGGCCAAAAGTACTGACCTAATATAACTCAGTGGAGGACATAACACGGGTGGTAACCACGTTTCATTCACCACTGCTTAATCACTTTAATCCTATTATTATTAAGTAGTCGCTAAAAAAAAGTCAGTCTATGAGAAAAATATTCTATTTTCTTACTATTTTAATAAAGAGCTGCAAATTAATCATTGAACAGATAATTTGATAGGAATACAAAGAAAGTTCATTTTGCTCTCACAAAACATAATTTAATTCAAATGACTGCTGTTGTAAGGAGATACAACTGTCTAGTTTTATATGCTTTATAACTGCTAAAAGGAGCTCTCAGTACTTAGTGACAGTGAACAAAAAAAGACACCCTCAATATCTCTTATGCAAATTATTTTGCATATTTGCTACAAAAATCTTATACATATTCATTATAGTGTGATTACACAGCATGTCAAGTTACTTCATAGTGCTATTGCAAATTAATGCTTACAAAAACTTTTTCTAATATTCGTGTCAAACTTTTCAAATAGGAGCGTCTAACGTTAGTCTCCTAAATCCATATTTAAGCACCTAAACAAGTTACTCAGAAGCCCAAATATAGACACCTAACAGTAACCGCCCAAGTTAGAGAATATACAGCCACTGTGACTCATAGCTGGAGAGCGAACACCATTTCTAGAATGAAAATATTTTTCATGATTATTTGGGGAGCATGGGAAATGGTTTAGTTTCGATGGGTTAAACTCTTGCTATTAGGGTGACCAGACAGCAAGTGTGAAAAATCAGGACAGGGGTGGGGGGTAATAGGAGCCTATATAAGAAAAAGATCCAAAAATCGGGACTGTCCCTATAAAATCGGGACATCTGGTCACCCTACTTGCTATTGGTCTCTATGTACGTTGTTGTAAACGAATATATTTTATAGGAGTCTGCAGCTACCTGTATTCGGGTGCCACGCCTTATAGCTTCGACTGCTTTGCTGAGAAAAGGAAAAGGTTGAGCTCAGCAGTATTCCTGAATTACTCATGTCTTTATTTTATTACTCTGTTTCCTAACACGCGGCCCTGCTGTAAAACTATGCATTGTAGCACATATGCCTACAATCTTCTTAATGGTGCTTATGCATCTTTAACCAATCCTTCCTTTCATTCAACACTCAGCAAATCAACAATTGCTCTTGTTGCTTTAGCTTGGGAAACAAACTTATTTGCAACACATTTCTCTCATTTTTTCCTTGCAAATGCTGCCGAAATTGCATGGCCCGTTAGGTTGACACAATTGTGGAACTCGCTATATGCGACCCAACAGTAAAATGCTCTCTGCTCGGTCCCTCAGAGACAGAGATTGTCAAGAAGATTAAACCCTAGTAATCTGCTCTAATGACAGTCCACTCAGATGCCACCGTAATGAATCCTGAAAAACAAGACCAGGGCCAGGGACAAGCGAAGCTCCCATGCTGGAAAGATCCCACGGTTTGTGTGGCGAGAATGTCAAAAAATGGAATTGTTACCGAGCCCCTGGTGTATGTAATTTATAATGAGTCTTACCATCTCCACGTCTGACACGGGACCGAAGCTGGTCACATAGATATCCGTTTTGACTTCTGTAACAGCACCTAGCGGACATTCAAACAAGCTCTGAGCACTGCCAGGGTCAGATGTAAAGAGATGTATGCTATCGACAGGATTTCACTCATCAATCTGCATACCTACACAGCAACTTGTCTAGTGCATGAGCGTGGCCCCGGGGCACAGCAAAACTGCTGTTGAGAAACTTGTTCCCTAGTGCATTACAAAACAAACGGGGTGTACGCAGGGAACAATTTTCACTTTGACCTCCTGCTTCTGGATTGCTAAGATTTTGTGTAATTCAACAGGAATTGTTTCTCCTGTAAACAACTCCATTATGAAGGGGTAATTCAGATGCAAACTTTCTGCAGACCGCCCCGTATCTGTTTGGAAGAGACACATCTATATTGAAGGGGGTGGGGGAAGGACACCTTCCACTGGTGTGACTCTCCATAGGAGAAGGGGATAGGAATCCAGGGCATTGAGCTGTTTCCTCTCTAAGATCGATTTCCAACAACAGATAGGACACAAGGGGAGGGGAGCGCTACAGTTAAAGAGACTGGGTTTCCTCTACCTCCAAATCCAGGTCGGAGCCTGTTGTCATATCCATCCAACAACTTATCCAGAATTCGGGTGATGTTTTCAGAGTACAGTTTCCCTTCATCAGTCTGGCTCCCCAGCGCCTTGTCTACACTGCAATTAACACACCAACAAAGCCATCATCCAGCCAGTCCTTCCCCTTCCGTGCAAAGTCAACAGTTGCTTTTCTTTAGCCAGGGCCGTCAGGGAAACACACCAGGAAACATACACTCCGCCACCCATCCCCTTTCCCCCATTGACTCGACTCCGGGCACGGCAGTTGAGTTGCTTAGTCTTTGATTGTCTTTAGTATTGTTTAAGAGCTTACTCACCAGATAGTGATGCACATCCAAGAGAACAACAAAGCCATACTTCAGCACCGCGGTCAGGACTCCCAGATAGCCTTCTGCCTAGTCAACTGGAGCAAGTTCCATAGCCCATCTTTTCCTCTCTCTCCTGGTAATTCCCGGTGGTTTATGATCTAAAAGTGCAGTTGTGCGGATGGAGTTGTTTGTTTTCTCCCTCTTCTGGTTCTGCACCCTCTTGTGCGTGTGTGTGCGCGCGGTTTGATTTCCACGCCGCGGTTCAGCCTCGTCTGACTGTTTCAGTTGGGGAATTAGAGTTTGAAGGGACGGTGCACGGTCGGAGAGCAGTGACAATAATCGAATAAGGCATTAGGGGAGATTAAAAGGAAGAAATCCACTGCTAGTTTTGGCATGGAATTAGCAGGGACCCGTTAGGAAATCTGGAAAAGCGCTGGCATCTTGCTGATAGAGATTATGTTAGAAATGGCCTCAGCTTTTATTATTTTTGTGGTTCACAGAGAGATTATTATGCAGCTTCTGCATCATTAGAACTTTAAAAAAAATCTACGATTTTCCAGTAGGCTGTTTTCTGACCTTTTCCAACAGATTTAACTGTGACAAGGCCTTTCAACCTATCATAGGGTTTCTTGAATCCCCCATTAATATGTATATGTTCACCCTTCAAAGCTGGTTTTCTTTTTTAATACTGGTCTTTATTGGGGAGTTGCATGGAACTATTTATATTCAGATTTTAAACCAGAGCATTAGGAAACATGCTACTTTTGCCAGGATTGGTGTTATCCCATTTTAAATACCAGGGTTTATGTATCACTGCTAATGTTGTAATGATAGGTATTACTGATTGGATCATTAAGGATCACATTCTTCAACAATTGTGTTAATATAGCCAGATCTAAAGGAAAGTAAGATCAGGCCTCTCTTTCAGTGATATTATTACTTCTTCTAAAGCCACTAAATGATATAGCTGGCATGCATGTATTTAGCTCTGTTATAAATAAAACAACTAGATGTCTTGTCTCCTAATAGCAATAAGCGGGGACAACAAGTCACTGGATCAAAGCAGACTAATTCTTTGTAACATTTTGTTGCTTAAAATACATTTCCTTCACTGAGGCCATAAGCATATATATTTAAATTCCCATTGATAGACCCAATGCAGTGTGATTCTATGAGGCTGGTGGAGGTGAGTGTTCATGTCACAGTAGAGATCTTTCTTTAATTATATGTAGTCTAACAGTTGATTTGATTATTAGGTATTCCCCCACCCCCTTGAAGTTTTGGGTTCAACAAAAAAGGGTAAAAATGCTCTAAACTATATAATTGCTAACAAAATGAATGATCTATTGTCATTTAGAGACCTTTTTGCGTGAAATTATGTGAGAATGGGACTATCTAGCCTATAAACATAACAGTAAGTGTATTAAGTATTAAAGGGATTCACTGTATGGAACAGAGAAATCAGAAAATCAAAGCTACCATGCCATGGGGGTTTTATTCCCTCTCAGGATCGCTAACCAGGGTTCCAGGCCCACCACTTTGAAAGTCCCCCTATTTCTCTAATACACTTGATTTCGCTGGCATGTTCTCTACAGCTTTTATGTGCATCCACTCTAGTCAGAACATTAAAACTGCATTTAGCCCTTAAACACCACTAATACCCATTTTTAGCAAACATGCTTCCATTAGTATTAAATATGTAAACACCTCTGTCTTAACAATTTTTTTTGGCTCTGCTGTGAGACTTTGTTATATTCAGTGCACGGCTATTTACATCAGGACCACTGCCTGGAATGGTATCTTTTCACCTGCTGCATAAGGAAAGAAAGCAGTTGCTCCAAAATAAAAGCAAGAGCACCTTCTCAGATTGCTTACTCCCTGAGTGTTCAAACAGAAATCATAAAACGACTTGAACCTTGAGATGATGGCTAAAGCACAGGGCATTCATTCTCCAGAAATGCCTTGTACATATCAACTGAAACTACATCTCACATAAAAAATACATAAATCCAATTTTGACTCTTTCTTTTTTTAATTTATAATAACAGGTACTTCAAGGCAAGGCACTTCCTGGGGATTAATGGTTCAGTGCTGCAGTGCCATTGGCTCCTCCCAGTCACTCATTAATCCCCAGAAATGCCTGCACCTTGTTCTTATTGCTTAAATAGAGCAAAAATGTTTTCTTATTAATCAAATCAAGTACTGCAATGTTGAGTACTCTTCAGTCCAGTTCAAAACAAGGTTTTTAATGTATAAAGTGGAAGGACAAGGCGATTCGGGGGGGGGTCAGGACATGGGTTAGATGAAGGGGAGAATGCTGTCTCCAGAAAATGGACATGACTAGTATTCTCGCTTCTTGATCCAACTCTAACTAGTACCAGTAGTCAGGCCATTTGTAGTATGACTCTGCCGTCAGTGGAGCAGTGATCAAGACACTAGTGGCCTCCCTCTCTCACCAATCCTGCTCTATCCATATGGCAGGAGCTACCAGCAGTTTTCTCTATTAACGCTCCATTCCTCTGGGGAGCCAAACTCCATTTGTTCCCCTTAAGAGACCTTCACTGCTACAGATCCTGGTGACATATACTACCTCGGTATATTTAATTCATTAACACGGTTAGATCAATGTCTTCCAATGTGGCTGCTGATTTTGGGGTGCCTCAGTTTCATAAGCCTAGGGCCTGATTTTTCAGAAGCGCTGAGCACCCATGACTCATGGAATTTTGTGGGGGCTGCAGATGCCCAGAACTTTTGAAAATCAGGTCTCCCCAAAACTGAGACACCCAAAATGTGTGCATACTTTTGGAAATTCAGTTTTAGGTATATCCATGGTATAGAAAAATTATTAGATCATTTATTGGTCAGAAACATTTGTAAGTTGTTGATGCAACATGTGAGCAAACTAAATTGATTAAAATCTTATGAGATAAATTTCGGTAGGCATAATGCATATGTCTCTCTATTTCAGGCAACGACAGGTGAAGGCACAGAAAAGGCTATGGACAGAGACAGAGTAGAGAGTCAAAAACATCTCAGTATTTGACAGAGAGAAAATTCAAATTACACAGTAATTTTAGCCCAAATTTGAAACACCTCCTCACATGGACTATCCTTAATTATGTGAGCCATCCTACTGACTTCAATAGTTTATTTGTGTGAGTAAGGTCTTCTCATGTGAGTAGCAGTTGCAAGACAAGGGCCTACATTAGTATTGCTGTCTGGAGGAGCATTTCCTGGTTTTGACTGGCATGTAGGGTGACCAGATGTCCCAATTTTATAGGGACAGTCCCGATTTTTGGGTCTTTTTCTTATATAGGGTCCTATTATCTCCCACCCCCGTCCCAATTTTTCACCCTTGCTGTCTGGTCAACCCTACTGGTATGCTAGCTAGTGAGAGTGCTCTGCTCTGGTGCCTTTGTTTCTATTGTCCTTTTCAGAGCATGGGGTATTTTTCTCCCTTTTTCCTATTGGAAAACTTTTCCCACTTCTCTTCCTCAAAACCCTATGTCATGGCAAGCTTCCTAGGTCAAGCAGAGCTGGATGAGATTCCATTCAATGCCTACTCACAACATAGCCACAGAAATTGATGCAGAGTTACAAAAGGCATTTGATTGAATGTGCTAGCTTTGAAATGCTCCAAATCTCTGCCAGCTGAGAGACAAAGAGATCCTCAGGGTTAGAGCCTGCCCTACACCAGGGACTGTTCCACAAATCCAAAGTTGCCCTAAAGCTGTCTTACACAGTCACCCAGCATAGCTCCTATGGTTCCTTTCTCCCTGCAGCAACTGCAGGGAGGATGGCAGGGAAAAAGGGAGTATGAACATGGCCCTTGGCAGCTGGCAGAAGTTAGAGCAGCATTAAGTCTGTTCTAACCTGCACTAACAGACCAGCCCAACAGAGCGCAGCCTTGGGATTACAAGAGCACAAAGCCTTCTCTGAACCAATTCTCTCCCTTCAGTTGCACCAAACACTCCTCAGCTGTTGCCTAAACCTGTAGGTGCCTACATTCCCTAGGCACCTAGATATCTGCCATTAGGCAGGCGCACAGCTGCCCCTGTCCTATGCCCACTTGCCTCACTCAAACGTAAACCATGGTAGGATCCTCGAATTAAGTATTCCTCTGCCTATCTTGCCTGCAGGACCCGATCTGGTAGGCCTGCTCAGAGGCCATGTAACAAGTTGGCACGTGTACAAAATGCCAGAGGAGGAGATGCTGTTATAATCTTTAAACCAGTGTTTAGGGCAGGGCTTGCCAGGCCTGAGCCCTGGCACCCCTAGGCTTGACAGTTCATAGCCCTGGCACCTCTGGGCTTGCCATGTCAGTTATAAAAGTTGCTTGAGCCCTGGCACCTCTTTCATTACAAATTAAGCATTGGGTGAGTCCACTCATCCAGGATGTGGAAGAGCCAGGGTTGCCTGCCTGATGTAGAGCTGGGATTTGAACTCACATCTCCCATTTCTCAGAAAGTGCCCTACGTCTGTGGGATATTCTGGGGTGGATGTTTCTCAGTCTTGCCCGTTGAATATGTTCCACTTTGTGTAAATAGTCATTGGAGCAGAGACATGAACTGGGGTTTCCGACACCCCAGGTAAGTGTTCTAACCACTAGGATACAGCATCATTCTCTGAGGCCTTCTCTGGCCTAATGACTATTTAATTAAGGGTGGCACCAACCCCTCCATTTTTTACAAAAAAAAAAAAAAGGCTTATGCACCAAACTCTAGCAAAGAGCTCCTGGCTGTGAATACCAAGCGGAGCTAGGCGCTTGCTTCTGACTCGGACTTAAGTATCTAAATCCCTCTGAGGCCTCCGTCCCACCCCTCTCCTCTTCTGTTGGTTAGGTTAGGCAGCTCTTCGCTCAACTTGTTGGCTTTTGTGAATCCTATTCTTAGTTGCATAACTCTCCCATGCATTCAACAGGGAGCCTTGGCACCTGCTATGGAGTCCACTAGGCAACAGGGCGCCTAAAGTTTGGCATTGCAACTTTGAGGAAAGGTCTTTTTGTCAGTCTAGCCCTTTTTAGATCAAAAGTTTGGAAACCTGATAAGAAAAATGAACTGACTATCTGGGAAACTGGCAACAGCTGGCGCTTTGGATAGCAACATTGTAAGTGTGGAGGCACAGTTTCACTCTCCAGCTGTCTACGTTATCACCTTATGGAACATCATTAAAACTGTGATGAAAAATAATGCATCTGAGTCACTAGAGCAACAATACCCCTGAAAGTGAATGAGTTTCTTGTCTGCCTAAAGGAGGTGCGGGAGACAATTGGACATGTGCAGACAAGTTCCTAACTTCCTGAGAGAAGGTTTTGGAACCAGAGCCATGAAATGGAAATCTATCTAGATGACTAGCCTGACTGAAGCGATTGTGGCAGCTCATGGGTTAAAGTACCAAAACTGACACAAAACCCACAGGATTCCAATTACGTTTCCAATATTTGCTGTTATAAAAATGCTACAGGTGGCTAATGTAGGAGCCATTCAGCTCTGGAGAAAGGAGATGCCTACTATTTGTTTTTCCTCCTCCATCATTTACCTTGCAAGGAAAATGATTCTGCACATACCTGTATTTAAATAAGGGGCAAAGATGGTGTCTTTTCAGATCACAAAATTCATTTGCTTCTAGAGTTGAAGGAAAAAATGGGAAAACTCTTCATGAAAAATGTGTCCTTTTTTGTCAACATTTTTTAGATTTTGAAATGTTTGACCAGCTCTATTTATTTACCAGTGAAGAAACCCCTCTCCATTTTAGATACTGTATGGTATACATGTAGCTAAAGATCAAGGTCCATGCTTGTAAAATTCCATGTAAATGAGATTCGTGTTCCTGTTCTGGCTTCTTTATGTCACAAAACAGCCTTAAAGCTTTACGGTTTATCCTTGCTTGCGACAGTCCTGAAGTGTTATATAGCTCCCACATTGTCTCCTATGCCGGCTTACAGCTGGAAGATGGTAACTGATGGCAGAATGATCATGCTCCCATGGGAGGTGGAGAGAGGGCAAAGCAAAGCAAGCTTTTAATATGTATAAACTTGCTCCTTCCCTAAGACTGAGCCAAGCTCCTGTGATATAACGTTGGCAGACTGTTTGCCCCCCTCCCCCATTTGTTAAACAGCTTTGGCCTGAGTTTGTGAGACAGACACAAAGATATATTTGGTGGGAATGTTCTTTCAACACTATGGTAACGTAATATTAAATGGGGAAAAAACTGTTCCACCAGCCATGATAACTTGGCTGTGTGTCATTAATAATTTATTATTATTATAATATATAGTGCTGTACCTTTACACAGGTTTCAGAGTGGCAGCCATGTTAGTCTGTATCTGCAAAAAGAACAGGAGTACTTGTGGCACCTTAGAGACTAACAAATTTTAAATTTAAATTTGTTAGTCTCTAAGGTGCCACAAGTACTCCTGTTCTTTTTACCTTTACACAGTTCTTCATAAATACAGAATAAGATTTGGTCCCTATTCTGAATTGCTTAATCTGCAGGGGAGCAGAAACCTAGGCATTATGATGGAGCAGGAATGCAAATGGGAGAAGATGGTTCTACTGTGAATTCTCTGTTTCCTCCTGAACCTAAGTAAACTATTCATGGTGGCCAGAAAGCCCCAGCTCCACGGAGCAAGAGGAATTGGACTCTCTCTATATGATTGTTGGCCCAGCATAGGTTAATGCTGATTGAGTCAGGATTAACTTGTGCAGGTCCCCCATGTGTAATCTGTTTATCTACTTAGCTGTGTAATGCCGCAATCAGCGTGGTATTCGGGCACTAGGTGATGGTGAAAGCCTCCCACACCTCTCAGGTTTATGGCAACAGCAACTGTTGTGGGAGGCCCTAACAGCCCAGTTTCATTGTTAGGCTGCCATAGAACTTGATGCAAGCTGAAGTAGTGTTAAGTGGTAGCAACCCCTGTCATGTAACAATGCTAGTGGAGTGGCTTTCTTTTAACATGGGGCTGGAACTGTATTAGAATATAGGAAAAGGTATTAGTCCTAGAGCTCCTCCCTCTCGCTCTGCTTCACTGCCCATCTTCAGCCTAGAATTTTCCCCAGCCACTCCAGCTATTGTCATACTTCAGATTTAAAGAAACAGTACATTTACTCCACCCCTGCTCCCATTCCCCCCGGTACCACCCCCTCCCCTAAAGATCTGTGGTTTTATGAAGTCAACTGTCCTGCCACTTCTGCTGGGAGAAAACCTATACACATACAGCAATGAAAGCGTAAAATGAATGAATCCAAACTCAGTTTCTGATCCCCATGTGACAATGGTAATATGGGGCTCTCAGTTTGGTTACAAAACATGTTGACACTTAAAAATTTGAAGAATGTCTCTCTTCTATTCATATTTGCAACTGTAGCTATATCATTTATGCATAATATAAAAATAAAACATATTCAGTACAGAATCTGAGACAGGGCAAGATACTGTAATATGACAAGCAATTCAAGTGTTTCCTTAACAGATTACTATTCTTGTAAGATACTCTTTTATTGGATACATTTTTCCAATAGTTGTGCATTTAGATATGGAGACGTAAGGGCCTGAAAATTATTTTGTGTGAGCAAGATCTTTATTAATAAAACATTAATCACCATGTTTTTACATAATATCGCTTTTTTATACATAATAAAAGCTTACAGTTAAGTTTTCAGAATGATTTCATTTATTACTCTTTTTTCAGATGCTAATAATTTTCTCATAAATTTACCTCTTCAGATCAAATTTTCTACAGTTGGTTTCTGTCCAAAAGTATGAGGGAAACTCTTGTAGCCTTAGAATTGGAGGAAGGTGAAATAGATTTATTTTTTTTTAGAAAAGAGGAAATAATTATTAATTCTAAAGCATGTTTTTTGAGACATTGATCTGAATAAAATAGACTTTTGAAAGTGGAAATTAGACCTAATTAGTCTTCTACAGGAGTAATGTTCTGCTGGTTCAAGGTAAAAATGATTTTAATTAGGTAAAATTAAGACTGTTTGGAATCTGACCACGCACACAGCAATTTTTTTTTAAGTATACAAGTGAATGCTTCCAGATAGATTAATTACACAGAAAGGCAGAGGGTGTGTTTCAAAAGTGCCTAAATGACTTAGGAGCCTAAGCCTGTATTCTATATATATTTTTATACCATGCTCAACACCATAGTATCCGAGTGCTTTCCATGAGTGCATTAAACACCATAACTACACATCCTCTCACCAGAGAAAGAATCACATGGAATGGAATGTTTTGTTTTGGTAAGTTATATATATCTGTTCCTGTGTATTTATATTAGAGAAGACAAGTTGAAATAAATGAGCCTTCCACTTGGAGCAGAAAGTAGTGAGATTTGTGATAGTCCTTAGTTCCTGAGGGGGAGTTCATTCCATAGTCTTGGACCACCCCTGGAGAAGGTTCTGTCTCCCACACAAATGAGTTTTACTCTTATTATTGAGAGTTCCATTGCGTCAGAAGAGTGAAGTTGTCAACAACAGTCTTTGTCCCACAACCTTAAACAGTCTTAAGTATCCTGGGCCCAGGCCATGGAGCGCTTTGAAGATAAGGACCAAGACCTTGAACTTGATTTGAAATTCTATAGGAAGCCAGTGAAGAGAGCTGAGGACAGACTTGATGTGCTCACAGTAGCCTCTGTTCCTGAGGAGACGTGCTGCAGCATTTTGTACTAGTTGGAATTTCCTCAGTGCTGAAGATTTTATGCCCAGCTATAACACGTTGCTGTAGTCCAACTGAGAGGTGACAAAGGCATGAAGAACTGAGGCCAGATCTTCATCCACCAGTGTGGCACAGACTCTCCTAGCCAACCAGAGATGGTAGATAGCATTACTCAATGTGAGAACTGAACATCAGTGAGGAATCCAAGAGTACTTCTAGACCAGGGACTGAATTGACTGACTGTGGATGTGAACCTTCACTCAAAGGAGACTGTACTGTCACTGAAAACTCCTCAAAATACTTTCATCTGCCCACCAGCATCACCTCTCTTTTGCTCAGGTTCAACTTCAGACAGCTTTTCTTCATCCATGAGCTGATCTCATCCAAGCACTGGGCTGATAGTGGTCTGGCTTTATGTGGTGAAGGATAAGTAGTGCTGTGTGTCACCCGCATATTATTGGCACTTGAGTCCATGTCCTCTGACCAATTCATCTAGTGGCTGCATGTACATGTTGAAAAGGACCAGAGAGAAAATTAATCCTTGTGGAACCTCACAGTCGCAGGGGTCTAGTGGTGGAGGTGCAGTTTCCATCACTATTCTTTGTGTGTCCCCCCTCCACCTCAGGAAGGACTCAAACCATTTTATTTCATTACTCTAGACTCCTGCCACTTCTCTCAGGTGAGACAGTGGTATAATGCTGCAGAAAGGTCCAGGAGGGTAAAAAATGCAAGTCTGTCCTCTACCCAATGACAGGAGAAAACCATCCATCAGTGCCACTAAAGCAGACCCCTATCATGTCCTGAATCCAGATTGTGTTGAGATGTTATTTTCAGTTAGATGAGCTTGTAGTTGGCCCTTGGGTAGCTTCTCTATGTGCTTGCTCAGGAATTGACAGGTTTGACACTGGGAAATAGCTGGCTAGGAGTGAAATATCTAGGAGAGAGTTTCTTCAGTGTTTGAAGGAGGAAGGGAAGATTCCTTCTCTGAATAAGGCATCGGCTATTTTGGTCAGGAGTGGTCTCAGTTGTTCATGACTCTTTCACAAGCCAGGAAGGGCATGGGTCAGATTCACAAGTCTTGGGTTGGGACTCTTTTAGGGTGTTCAGAAGAGTTCCTGAATGTGCATGATCTTTCAATGAAGTAGGATGATTCATGTGGTAGGCACTCAGGATTGCTGGAGCAATTTACCCGCCAGATAGCTTCTTGGGTGGGATTTGGCAGCCTCGGTGGAGGCTGATAGGAAGGTTCTCTAGGCCTGTAATACAGCTTCAGCATAGGCTTTGAGGAATCCATTATGTTTCATCCTGTCTGAATCAACCTCTGTTTTCCACCATTGATGCTTGAGTTTCCAACTCTCTCTCTTCATCCAGCATAGGGTGTCAGAAAACCAAGGAGAGATCTGTGTGAGCAACGAGGAGGAAGGAGCAGTTTGGGGGACAATGTGTCAATGTCCAATGCCAGTGTAGAATGGTAATGATTCACCAGGTTCTCAACTCCTTATCCTGTGAATGGGGTACTGTTGTACTTTAGCAGGCTTTCAAGCTTATTGGAGTCCATGAGTCTTTGTGATCAGATCAGGATCTTTCTTGTTGCCTGAGCATTGGAAGGTCTCTGATTACTGCCTTTATGAGGTAATGGTTTGTCTAAGACAGTGAGTGGGTTGTAATATCCTTTATCTTGATATCTAGGCTGAAGTTCAGGCTGTGTGTATTGGGCCAAAGATGACTCTGAAAACCCAAGGGACACAAGTGAGGAGATGAGGTTTTGGGTTTCTGCATCTGCACCATTGTCAATATGAGTGTTGAAATCCCCCACGATGACAAGTCTAGGGTATTTCACTACCATTGCCGACAAATCCCATTGGACTTAGACTCCTAAGTGACATAGGTGCTTTTGGAAATGGGATATAGGCTCTGAAGTCATTTAGGATATTTTCAAACATGTCATGTAAAGATTTATCTTACATGAATGCATCCCCAAAAGCATGGAAAGTCCTGAAGGATCAGTCCTTGTGTCTTGCTCTTCACTATAGTATCAGAGTGTCTGCATAAGTGTGTGCCACTTGGGAAGTGTGTATATTTATTACAGTGTATTAAGACTGCAGCTGTGCAAAGTGTACAGCCTGTCCAAATGCTGCATTTGAACCTGGAATCTTCTGGCCCCAGCTTCTTAAGTTTTCCCCCAAAATATTGTTTATTTCAATGTGCAACCATTGAATTTCCTGGACTCTTTGTCTTTTCACAGCAGAATGCACTAAGTTATCTGGTGTCAGAGAAATGTTAAATTGTTGACTTCACAGTGAGTCCTCCAGATGCTCTGTGGCTTCCCCAGTCTCCAAGTAGATTCCAGGTCAACCCTATGTCAGGGTCTGAGCTAGCAGACAAAATATAATGCGGTACTTCTTATTCCTGTTTTTCTTGTTGTCTTCCTATATTTCTATTTATTTTTAAATAAATGCATATACCATAAGTTACACAGCATGTGCAATGAGACCAAATTAATGTTGCTGCAGGGACACCAACTTTTGAATCTTCTAACTTCTTATTTTATTTGTACAACTTAATTTTTGCACTAATATATAATATTGAATTTATAATTCATAATGGAGATCCATTGAATTAGTGCCAAACTGCTTTGAGGCAAGCAAAAACAAAGGCTTTGAAAACAGAACAACCTGAATATACAAAAGTAATCATTTAATTATTACTATTAATTTGTCACATCATTGGACTCAATTTGTCTAGTCTGAAGGGACAAGCTCCTCAAGTTTTTTCAGGTTTATGAAAGATGGGAAGCAATGTAACTTTAATCCATCAAAAACAGTTCCTCAGAAGTAACATACTTTTAAATCCAACTGCTAATACTAAACATTTATTCTGATCTTCAGCTATATAAAACATTTCTGAAGTGTTTGCAAATTCATTGCCTACATATTTTCCTGAATAACCAATCTTCAAAAAAGAGGATGATCTTATTTTCTAACAAGGATTATGTACTATTTATGCTCTTTTATTTAATATTTGTTTCCAGAATAAATCAGTGAAGATGCATTGAGGCAATGTTTGCTTGTACTGTATTTCAGAAATTAAATGTATGGATTGAATGAATTATAAATATGTTTACACAAATTTTATTCAAACATACTGTACCATAAAATTCAAAATGTACGAGTGATCTGACTACATAACATGATGATGGTGGTTTGATTTAGGAAAGGTGAAACATTTCAACATTGTAATACATTTACAATTTATGCTCCCTTTAAGTGGAAATCACATTCAAAGATGTACAACATATCTGCTTTATATTTTTCTATTTTATATATGAGTAACATAATTGAGTATTTCTCATAATATTGCAAAATTTTTAACTGACTCATGCAAGCCCAATGAAGGCTATTCAGAGTGAGCTATTCAAACAAAGTGTGCAAGGATCCCAAAAGGAGACACTGACACAGTTTTAACAGGAATGCTTCATTAGAGCCAGTAATATCTCTAACCCACATGGCTGACACTAGGTCTGCACCTAATGTTGAATTGCCCAAGGCTCTGTGATTTTTGTAAGGAGGGGAGGAAGGGCTGAGGGAGCATTTTGTCAAGACCTGACCCTGACCTATCTAGCTGCCAAACCCTACCACCCTTTGCTGTGGAATGCAGATTGTGGAAGGGCAGGAAGTGTTGTATATCTTATTTCACACAGGGCACTGCAAAATCTAGGGATGGTGCAGCTATCCGTCCCTGCCACCATCCTCACAATGTATCAACACAGAGCAAAAGCAGAGCTTCTATTAGTCAAGGGTCAAATGTAAGCACGAGTATTCTAGAAGAAGCCATAATAGGAGAAGTTTAAGGGCCACAGTGAAGTTAATCCTCAGGGCGGAGATGGCAGAGCTCCCAGATGTTTCATTATAATGTCTTAGATATACACACACCAGGTAAGGAGAGCACAGAAATGGGGAAGAAAAAAAAACTTATGCATCTGATTCCACCTCCAGAAGTGACACAGACATTTGTATCTCAAGATGCAGCCCCCTGAGCTCTTTACATTGATATTGACAGCATATTAGTCTCTAATGCCTGAATAATAAAGCAATTTTAAAAGTCATTTTTATCCAGGGTGTTGGTGTTTGATGTTGCATGTCTTGACAAGATACTAGTGAATGTGACCGTGGGTAGGTCCAGTATGGTAGTTACTTATCGTTGGCTGGGCTGTTTAACCAATGCAACACATACGTAAGCTGTATCTGAGAAGAATGCACCCAGAACTCCATAGGACCAATCATATGTGCAGTAGAATTTATTACTGATTTCTTAGAGTAATTGAATGTTAGAACCTTCAATCAAATTGTTTCATTCACATCCTTGGGAGTTTTAGAATATATTGTTATTACCTAAATTTGCAAAGAATTAAGATGATCTGAGGTTACCAGAGGTTGCTTGAAGAAAGATAACGTTGTACAATGGAAAGAAAAGAAGCACTGAAACAGAGGAGAGATATTAACTAAATATGTAAGGAAATACTCATATGAGTTCAGAGAGTGAAATATTAATAAATGCAACATATTATACACTATATTTTAAGACATTTCTAGCCCCATATGTGTTCATTATATTCTGACCTAGTATAGTAAATAAAATAAGCATATTATATATTAACTATCAAAAGGATTTAAGAGAAACCAAGGGAAAGATATAAGAAAAAAGGAAAATCCATAATTCACCTGTCAGCAAAAATACAATTAAAAAAACTTCATCTCCCAATCAGTCATTAAAAAGCTAACTTGGTTATATAGTTTTACATCAAAGGTTATCTTCTTCCCTAATGCTATGCTGGCATCTTCCATTGACTACAATGGAAGCAAAACAAGGAAAGACTATTTTAAATAATGTTTAAGCATTTGCTACATTATATTTAAGTTAAAGGATATCTTGTATACCCTTTTTCACAAGGAAACAACTGTTAACATTGGAAATAATTTACCAGCTGTATAAAACCATTAGACCACTCTGATGAAATTTTAGGATCATTTGCCATGCCAGTAGAAATACATTCAGAATTGCTGGTAATTTAGCCCAAATTGCCTTTTCCTGTGAAATACATCTATGCTTTTGTACACTCTACTTCATACCAATGTTTTACGGTGGACAAAAACATTTTTGGATGAACATATTAGATTCAGTAATTTGCCATTGGTTATAAAATACCGAAACCTTTATTGTAAAAAATGCTTTCTAAATATTTATAGGCATAACTACAAGGGAGAACTGGCAAGAACTCAGAGAGGAAAAGACAGAAATTTGTTTCCTTCAGGGTAATTGCTAAATGCTTGTTGTTGTGGTTGTTGATTTAAAGATATATTCTGGAGGAAAAATATATAGTTTTCATTGATAGGCAGATCTGCCACATCTATTTACCTTTAGTAACGCCCTGTTGAAATCAACAGAACTCTTGCAGAGTATATACGTATATACACTGACAAACCCCCCCCCCTTCTCATCATAAGCTACAATAATCATTCATAAGCTACCTAATTATGTGGCTATCAAAAAGTACTTAACATTAAGAGCAGTAAAATGCAGCTATAAAACCTGAGCAGCTATTTGGATAAATTAAATTAAGAAATAACATTTTGACCATGTGTCGAGCTCCTCTAACATTCCTGGGGCTACGTGACTGCCTCTGGTCTACTGATCTCTATGGTAGGTTTATGCAAAGATCAAATGGAGTATATGACTTGAGGGAGGGAATTCTAGATTTCAGGCTCATAATGCATAATATGAAACTGTTGGGTAGCTAACTGATCCATGTCTGGACCGTGGAAAATTGGAAAGTCTAAATCAGTGGTTGGGTTCACCCATACATAGGGTATGTGCATTCCTGTGCCAAGGAGAGTGTGTATATCAGTAGTTGGAACATGCCTCCTTACCCCAAATGCACATCTACAGTTCCATTTGCATGGGGTCTTCTGAGCAGCCTCTTATTACTGTTTTAGAAAAAAATCATAATTGGGCCCTTTAAGCTAGTGCAGTCCTTACATGGCTCCAGCAAACTACACATTATATAAATCCCAGCCTAAGCCTTCTCCAATGCATGGCTGCTCATAGGCTCCTTTCCTAGCCTAAACAGTCTCTCCTTTCCATTATATCCAGGCTTGGTGGTGCTGAAGTTTTTTTCCCTTTAGAGTATGTCTATTCCACAACCTAACTCTCACCTTGTTACAAGATCCTAAACTGTGCATCATGGATTTTCTGGCTTCCAGCACTGAGAAACACCAGCCAGATTTTTGTGTACATTAAAGATGAAGGGCTATTTAAAAAGACAAAAAGAAAAAAGTCAGATAGGTTATCAGTTGATACATGCCCAGAAAAGTAGTAGTATGTTGTACTCTCAATGACTCAGTTATATGGCTATGGCTTCATAGTTTGTGGAATTTGTATTAGGTTCTTATGCCTATTTTTTTCTCAAAACTTTGATTCAGATTTAAATCTCCATCAAATTGTTTTGATCCTTCTTCTGCAAGAATACCTCTTGCACTCTCTCTCTCTCTTTTTATTGATGAGTTTTTGCCTTTTATTCCTCGTCCGCAGCTTAGCCTGAGTTTTACTGTCCATTCTCCAGTTCCCACATTTATTCCATTCAACACAGATAAGTCCATGAAAATGGCTGTGTGAACAGTGACTGAAAACTCTGAACTATTTAATTAGACGTGAAGTTTTCCTGTGTAATTTTGTGTTCACTGCCCTCATCCACCTCTTTAACAAAGTACCTCTTTCACTTTTCTGCCATATACACTACAGCACATTTCCTTCATTTTTCATGCACAGTCATAACATATATCAATTGTTTTTCACTGATTGTAGTTTCTGCATTCATTCTGCATTCATTGCTGTCAAGGTTTATTCCCCACTCTGAAGTTTAGGGTACAGATGTGAGGACCTGCATGAAAGACTCCTCTAAGCTTATTTACCAGCTTAGGTTACAGTAGCTGCCACCACCAAGTGATTTAAATCTTAGGGGAGAACCACTTGGAATTCTGTCTTCCTCCAAATATTTCCCCAGTCCCTAACCCCGCCCTTTCCTGGGCAGATTTGAGACTAATTCTCCCCCCCCCCACAAGTCTTTACACCCCTTTTCCTGGGTAGACTCGAGAGAATTCCTTCACCAATTCTTGGTGAATACAGATCCAAAACCCTTGGATCTTAAAACAATGAAAAATCAATCAGGTTTTTAAAAGAAGAATTTTAATTAAAGAAAAAAAAGGTGAAAGGAATACCTGAGATTACAATGCAAGATAATCTCCCAGACAAACAGATTTAAAACACTGAGGATTTCCCTCTGGGCAAAACTTTAAAGTTACACAGAAACCCAATTTGATTCTCCCTCTATTTTTCAAAAAGAAATCACAAATAGAAATAAAAGTAATTTAATACATTCCTTCTCTAATTACTCATTACCCAGTAGGAGTGTGATGGTTTCTCTCCTCCATCCGGCAAAAGCACACACAGAACAGACAAAAGGACTGTTTCCTCCCCCCGCCCCAACTTTGAAAGTATCTTGTTCCCTTATTTGTCCTTCTGGTCAGGTGTTAGCTAGGTATTGTGAACTTCTTAACCCTTTACAGGTAAAAGAGGAATTAACCCTTAACTGTCTGTTTATGACAATTGCCACTATTGGCATCAATGTGTCTTAAGTGATGAGGATGTAGTGAAGATTCTTCCATTGCATTTCTATTCAACTTACCTCTTTTTGATTCTACAAGTATAAACTTGGATACCACGAGTCCAGTTTTTCTGATGTGGTTTTTCTGTTTGTAGAGGAACAGGTGCCCAGTTGTGAATTCCAGTTGTTGTTTTTTCATTGCCCAACCTTTACTACTAATGTAATTTTAATTAAATGTTCTTCAGCCAAGCACTTCATCATGGGCATAACTTTAAGTACACGAGAGTCCCATTGACTTAAGTTGTACTGAAGTGGTTTGCTAGATCAAGGGACCTTTATTTTGTTCATCTACATAATCAGCCAGGAGATTTCTATAAGGATCAAGGATCAAGTTCCAATAACAGTCTGTCCAAACCCAGTGCTTTGCACTGTCTTAATCTTTGGTCCAAGCATCACTGTAGTGGGACACAAAAACACTGGAAATTGAGAGCTGATGTACATATTTATTGATTGCCATCCTATGACTATTTGTGAGATGGATGCCATATTTCTGCTCTCAGTTACATATTTGCAATTCAGTATAGTCCAGAGCAGTGCATTCTCCACTAAAATAATATCTACACCACAATGTCTTAGAAACTGCTCCTTGTATGTTCATAATGATGTCTCCTCTATCTTGATGCCTTCTCTACTACACTATGGTAGAACCTAACCCAGTTAGCTAAGAAAAAACTCTTCCTCATGAAATTGACCTATAAATAAAGCCTGGGATTTTCAAAGTGGCTTGAGGGAGTTAGAGACACTAACTCCACGGAAATTCATTGGAATCTGGGAGTGTAAATCCTTTAGGCTACTTTGAAAATCTATCCAAAATGTGCTTTTAATGGTAGCTCCTAAAACCCTACAATATTACTTCTAACACCTTCCTGCAAGTTTTATATCAAACATGCCTGTTAATCTTGTAGCTCCTTTTTTTTTTTAATAACCCTCTTTCTCACTTTCCAGTTCTCAGAAATCTGACTGGTCTTCGATGATATGCTACAAAAAAAAGTCTTAAAAGGTCATTAATTTTGGTTCTAATTTACTTTAGAAGTGGGGATCATAGCCCTAATTCTCTAAGGTACTTAAAACACATGCCTAGCTTTAAGAATCTGATTCAAATGACATCAATGCGGCTGATGATGATATTGTAAGAAAAGCTCACTGTTGTAATCATCATCATTTTTTTCTGACATTTACAGATCAATGATTTGTAAATGTATTAAAAGTTCCTATATAAATAAATAGATTAAAAAGTAAGCACATATGAAAGTATTTATTTTGTAGTGGATATTTGGTCCATCTAAAAAGTTTCCACTCTTTTCTCAGCTATTTCAATTGTTTTTTGCTTACTAACGCTTGTCTAATATGTGTATACATATGAGATGTCTAATATAATCTAAATATATATAAAAGATGAGACAGCTGTTAGACATCTTTTTAATCTTTGTTATGTTTAAAAACAATCAAAGTAAAATAACAATTTAATGACTGCTATTTTTTATCCTCCTTATCTGATTTGCCAGTATAATCATTTGTTGACCAATTTCCTTTTTTCCACATCCTGCCTGCTGTGAATATATTCTATTTTCTCTTTGCAGTAATTTATCCTTTTAATTTGCTTCTCTTGATTTTTATAGCTATCCATATCCGGCTCCTCACTAGATTGTTAGTAACTTTTTTTTTAAAAAATACCTCCTGCTTAATGTTTATAGTATTATTTTAGATCTCCACTTAGCCACCTTAGCCTCTATTGCTTTTGAGGAGAAATTTCCATGTCAGTGTTTCTAATTGGATCTTCAATATTGTCCACTTTTCTTCAGTAAATTTTCCATATACTGTAGAGTTACAAATAATAAAAAATTGGTTGATGCAGCTCCCAATTAAGTCAATGTGAGTTTTGTCACTGAATTAAGTGCACATAGTATCCAAAATCTCTACAGTATTCTATGAAATTCAGCTTTCTAAAATTAGATTATTTGTACTGCTTACTCTAGCACATATTTATTAATTTATAAACTAACAATATTGTGATCATTATATAGTAGACAATCTCTGGCTGCAACTGCTTTATCTTGCTTGGCTCTTTTCCTCACATTAGATCCAGAATAGTCCTCTGGCCAATAGACTTTCAACAAATTGCATAAGAAAGCAATCCTGAAATACCTTGTGGGGTGCATTTCCCTACATATTTTTTACATATCTGTTATTCCAGTTAGAATCTGAGAAATTAGAATCCCCAGTATTCAAAGTGCTGGTTTTCTCATGAGCACCTTCTTTAAAAAATAAAATAAGGCCTTGGCTACACTCGCAGCCACGGCAGCGCTGTGAAGCGCAAGTGTAGTTGCGATGCCAGCGCTGCAAGAGCTCTCTCGCAGCACTGCAAGTACTCCACCTCTCCGAGGGGAATAGCTTGCAGCGCTGCGAGCGAGCGTGCAGCGCTGCAGGCGCTGATTACACTGGCGCTTTACAGCGCTGCACTCACTGTGCTCGGGGGGTGTTTTTTCACACCCCTGAGCGCAGCAAGTGCAGCTCTGTGAATTGCCAGTGTAGCCAAGGCCTAAGTCTGTTGTGAAGGGCTATAACTATAATCAGAAATCACCTAATTATATTTATGTTCTGAAACTTCCATAAAGTTCAATAACTTGTATCAACTTCTATCTGTCAACCTATATCATTTTCCTCTGCAGACTCAGCATATTCTCCTCCATGATATTGCTTCAGCCACTCCTGTTTTAGTTTGACTGTTCAACAAACTCTGTATCCTGAAATGTTAACTCCGCAATCATCTCCTTAGTCCAGCAATGTGTGTGTTAGTCTACAGATATCACGCTTAGGATCTGATCCAGCAAGCACTTAATGAATGTGCTTAAAGTCACTCAAAGGGATAGTCCAGTTGAACTCTAGTTTTGTGTATGAGGTAACTCATGTATAAATGTTTGCATAAGGACCCTATTCTTAAAAGAAAGATAAGATGGTCTTCTGGTTAAGGTACTGAATTGGAAATAGGGCGATTCCCAGCTGACCGGCATTTTTTTTTTCATGTGAGACTTTGAGCTGGTCACTTAATTGCTCTGTGCCTCAATTCCCAATCTCCAGAAAAGGTGTAATAAAGAGAGTTGGTTGGAAAAATTTTGACAAAACAATCTTTCATTGGAATTTACTGATTTGTTGAAATCAAAACATGTTGCTGAGATGGTTGGACTCTGACAGTTGTGACAGGTTGCAGGCAGGATTCTATTGGAAGCCTGCCTGGTTTCCTGCCAGCTCGCCTGCCCAGCTCCTTAGCAGTCCAACTGGCTGATTGTTGGGGATCTGAGAATCTGGAAGCTCTGTGAGCCCTGGCTCCCAAGCTCCCAGAGACCTGCAGCTCCCTCAGTAGCCTGGGCTCCCAGGATTTCCAAGGTTCACAACTAAAGGACAGTTTGCCAGGCAGACTGCCTTAGAGTCGGGGATCCTAGGTTTCTAGGCTCCATGGCTCTTGGGCAGCTTTCCAGACAGATTGCCCCAGAGTCACCATTCGCTTTTACAGAGAATTTCAAATTTTTTGGATTTCATTCCAAATCAAAACAAAATCATAGTTTAAAATGCCAAAATCCTCTCCGAAATAGAATTACCTTTCCCTGTCCAGCTCTAATAACAATACTTCCTTTCTATCCACCCATCATCTGTCCTGTGTGTCTATCTTGCCTGTTCAGACTATAGACTTTTTGTAGAAGGGCCAATCTCTTAATATGAGTCTATATAGTGTCTAGCACAACTGGGCCTGGAGTCACTACTGTAAAAGAAATAACTGTCAGTATAATTCATCATTCTCATTAAGGCTGGTCAAAAGTTTTCCACTGAAACATTTTTTGATGGAAAATTGGATTTTTGACTACTGGAAAAAAATTATGGAAAGTGTCTGCTTCTCTCAAAACTTTTTCATTGGAAAACTGAAAACCCCCAAACAAAAAAATGTCACTTGAAAACCATACTTTTTTTTTGACAGGGTAGCTTTCATGTGAAAAAAATTCAGTTTTGAGCAAACAAAATTAAAAAAATAAATTCAGTTTTGAGGGTTGACAAAAAGTTTCTGCTTGGAAGGTGGGAGGGAGGGAGAGATGGGTAGAAAACATGTATGACCAGTTCTATTTCTTTGCTTTCCCTTAGCTGTCCTTTTATGGCAACTTTCCATTAAACCCATCTCTTAATGTATCACTAAACTACAAAAAATAAATACGCAATTTTCCATAATAGTAAACTATCACTTTGTTCCTCAATGTTAGAGACACAGTCCAAATCTTCTCAATGTAAAAAATTAAAGAAGTCTAAACGCTGGAAAAACTAAAACACTTGTTATTGAGCTCAGTTTTGTTTTGTTCTGGACCTAAAACTTGTCTGGTGTCATCAATTAAATTCTTACCATATGTGAAACCTCCAACCCATCGCTAATGCTGCTATTTAGCAGCCTCATATTGCTACTAACAGGCAATCCTCACAGAGAATGACAGCGAAGAGACGAATGAGGGGGGTTTGATAGCTGCTTTCAAAAGGAGGTTCCAAATCTAGACTGTTCTCAGTGGTACCAGATGACAGAACAAGGAGTAATGGTCTCAAGTTGCAGTGGGGAAGGTCTAGGTTGGATATTTTTCACTAGGAGGGTGGTAAAGCACTGGAATGGGTTACCTTGAAAGGTAGTGGAATCTCCTTCCTTAGAGGTTTTTAAGGTCAGGCTTGACAAAGCCCTGGCTGGGAATTGGTCCTGCTTTGAGCAGGGGGTGGACTAGATGACTTCCTGAGATCCCTTCCAACCCTGATATTCTATGATTCTATGACTTCCTCAAAACTATCAGGACATCATGCTCATGTCCAACCCTCTGAATAATTACATCATCATCCCTTTGGGGCAAATTAATCAAGAGGCCAACCTTATGGCGTACAACAAAGGATGCAAACTTATTAAATAACCTGGAAATCAGCCAAACAGTCATACTTATGACTAGCTAACAGTAAGAAAGATGTTCTTTTGTGGGCATTGGTCATATTATTATTATATATTTATTTCATAAGTGCTCATATTCAAAAGTTACTGAGCACCAGCGGGAGGAAAACACCATAAAAACTAAATTTATAAATAGGCAGCTTAATCCAAAATCACATACTAGAACTGGCAAACATATGAATCCACAAACCCAACAATGCCTAACTGGTGTGCTCAGCCACAGCGTACCCCTTTTAAAGTTTCATTAGTTTGCCTATCTCCATCTGCTGGTAGGAGGCCACATTATTTGCTATCTAGGCTGGCGTATTTGGTCACCGAAGAACATTAAAGAATTAAATACAACACCTTGGCATTCACCTGAATATTGATGTTTGATTAGATACACCAGAATGTGTTTGTCTGTGTTAATCTAAAAGGTGTATGCTTCTCAGAGGTGACTGACTTTTGTCAACATGTTAATGGCATACAGCACTATCCATTTTTATCGATAGTAACATGAACTCATTATTACAGCAAAACATATAATATTTACAAATATACTTTGCACTAGCAACAACCAATATAAATTCATTTATAGCAATACCAGTCCAGGAGACTAAAATAGTAATCCAAACAAAAATAGATGCTATTGTCCATAAATCTAACAAGATGCAAATCATTCTTAATTTTTTATCCAAACCTTCAGCAGAACTACTTTACCCTTTCTGCCTTTAAACATCTCCATTGCTGTGGAAATTTGTCCCACATTTTCTTCGTTCATATGTCTAGGCTCTTTATTCAAAACCACTATCAGATTAGGTGGGACCTGGCATCTTTGGGTTCTTCTTGGTGATGGTTGCTTGTTTTGTATTGTCTGGAACATTGCTGGGTTATTTTCAGTGGGGAAGCTGCTGGAACTTTCTCCCTCTGATGTTTTACCAGAGTCCCCGTTGTGTGAACTGAAGAGCACAATGCCCTTCCCCGCAGTGACCAGGGGAGAACTTTCAGTGGACAGAAGGGAAAGTACACAGTGTCTGGGTGGGAGGTGGCATGAATGTGAGTGAACATGTCTGGCTGGGGGAGGGGTCCTCTGTTTTCCTATTGGATAGAGTTGGGAGAATGAGCTAGCCAGTCTGTTTAAACTTATTCGAACTTTTCACAAGCCTATTGCTATGGCTGGCAACCCTCCCCTTACTCCCCTTAATACAGCATTGGTGCTGTGTTATTTAGGATGCTGCTGATCACTTGTTAGGGGATTACGAGGAAATTTTTCCCATTGAACCAAATTGGCAAGAGGTGTGGTGCATTTTTACACCTTCCTTGCAACATCATGGAAGCACAGTTAGGTTATAGCACCAGGACTTAAAAAGTTTAACATTAGGCAAGTACGACTGTTTTAGCTTGTCACAATTTGTGGCAGGTATCCAGCGCAGACAAGGATAAAAGGGACCAACTCCCACAGGCCAATGGAGACCCAGGATTGCACTCCTGGCACTCTTGCCTATGGGAAAAAGGGAGACAAAAGTTCTCCCTTAGGAACCTCTACCTCTGCAGGAGAGGTGGAAAGGATTCAGAAATGAGCTGAGTCATAGGGTGGGCCTAGGCTGGTCTACCCCAAGTTATTGGTTGTGTGGTAGGAGTCCTCAACCCCACACTGAACCCAGTAAATGCCTGATATGTGAGAACAGGGGAGTGAGGCACATAATGCCCCCTCCAGCATTAGATGAAGTTACAGCCTGCTGCTTAAAATCCATCCCCTGTGTCTGTCATTTGTTAGCCCATCTGATCTGATAAATGCAGGGGGCATTTGTTTGCACACACCCTTAATTAAAAGCCACATTTAAATGTAATGCCTGATGCTGAGGCAAGAATGGGGAAAATATACAGAATTGTCACCTTAGCTTTTGGAGAGCTCCTCCTCAGTACTGTTTGACAGGAGAGTATGAGTAAGTGTATCTATTGTAACTCGCTTCTTGTTTGAACCTTTCAGAATATTTTTATGATGTAAAACCAAAACATTGCTACGTGAACAAGTTTTACTTATTTGAGAGTCCTGATCTTGATTTCTCTTGGGAGAAAGTCTGGACTTCATAAAAACTATACAAGTAAAGATGATTATGATCATTCTCCTCTGCTTCTGCCTTTCAGAACTGTGATCAAAGTGGAGTTTTTATATGTATATTTTTGTCAGTATTAGGGCACTTCACTTTTGGTTTTTATGACGCATGGACATGAATTTACAAATGTCGATCAAAAGCCAGTACTAACACTATAATAGAAACTTATGATGATGAAGGTGACTATATTAGGTTGTAATCGTCTCCTGTTGGATTTCATGATTAATTTTATTTCAGCAAGTGATGGATCAAGATGGACATCATAAAGCCTACATAAAGGCAGGTTATCTTGTATCTGCCACCTTTCATTTTCGAGATACTGAGCAGTAAAACAGCTCTTTCTGGTTCTGTATTGAAAGATGGTAATATGTACATCAGAAAACTAAAGAGGCTGCAGGAAAGGTAGAGAGTGTAATAAGAGCGCACCAGACAGAAATGCTGCAAGAACCTGAAATTTTATTTCCTGGCCCCAACAGGACAAAGGATCACATACTCAGACAAGTTCTGTAACCTGGGGGGGAAAAGAAGTCCAAGTCATGTTTGTCCTCCTGTAATTCTAAATAACCAAAATGATCAAAAGTGAGTGAAGCAATCTAATATGCTATATTCATATGCATTATTAATAGTGGACAATTGTGAAGCATTGTAGTACAGCACACGAATGTCACCATTTTTGGAAAAAGAATACCTTATTACAGTGCCTATAAAAAATCAGTGCACTGAGTTTTCTTCTGGCTTCAACATTTGATTTTATGCCAAATAAGCTATCTGAAGAAGGGTTGCTAAATCCAAAAACCTTTTGTTTAGAAGTCAGAGAAGGTTGGTTTTTTGGTTTGGTTTGTTTTTTAAGAAAAAAGCACCCTGAAAAATCTTCACCTCTTAATTTCCTCTATAATTTCCAAGTTTTTAAAGAAACTATGATTTAAGCTATATAAAAATAGCTTGAAGTATGAAAAAAAAGAAGAAACAGAACAAAAAATAATAGAATATGTTTCTTGACTCATTCTGAAGAGATGTCAGACCGAAAGCCAGTTTTAGAGGGAAAAGATGCACTTGGAAAGTGATCTTGTCTGAAATAGGAGAATTAGTCTACCTGTATGATCAGTAAAGGGAGATGGGCCACTTCTGTTGCTAGGAGCTTGCCATACGTATGAGGGAAGAGGCTTGATGTGCTGCATAGTGAAGTGGTACTTTTCAAAGGGTATGTCTACACTACGAAATTAGGTCGAATTTATAGAAGCCGGTTTTATAGAAATTGGTTTTATACAGTCAATTGTGTGTGTCCCCACATAAAATGCTCTAAGTGCATTAAGTCGGCGGACCGCATCCACAGTACTGAGGCTAGCGTCGACTTCCGGAGCATTGCACTCTGGGTAGCTATCCCACAGTTCCCGCAGTCTCTGCCGCCAATTGGAATTCTGGGTTGAGATCCCAATGCCTGATGATGCAAAAACAGCGTCGCGGGGGATTCTGGGTACATGTCATCAGGCCCCTCTCCCTCCGTCAGAGCAATGGCAGACAATTGATTCACGCCTTTTTACCTGGGTTACCTGTGCAGACAACATACCACGGCAAGCATGGAGCCCGCTCAGCTCAGCTCACCGTCACCATATGTCATCTGGATGCCGGCAGACGTGGTACTGCATTGCTACACAGCAGCAGCTAATTGCCTTTTGGCAGTAGACGGTGCAGTATGACTGGTAGCCATCATCGTCATATTCCTCAGTGAGTTCAATCAGAGGCACCTGGGCAGACATGTTTTTTCTCCTGGACACTCAGTCCTGCTGGCAGTCCTATTGAACCGTCTTAACGATGATGGCTAGCAATTGTAATACAGCATTTTCTGCCAAGCACCCAGAAGATGCCGATGGCTATCAGTCATGCTGCACCGTCACTTAAGCTGCTGCCAGCTTAAGATGTAAAAAATAGATGGACCAGATTTGTTCTGTATTCATTTGCTTCCCCCTCCCTCTGTGAAATCAATGGCCTGCTAAACCCAGGGTTTTGAGTTCAATCTTTGGGGGGGGCCATTCTGTGTGACAGTTGTTTGTGTTTCTCCCTGATGCACAGCCACCTTTGTTGATTTTAATTCCCTGTAAGCCATGTCGTCACTCACCCCTCCCACCCTCTGTCAGACAATAGTTTCGCGCCTTTTTTCAGCCCAGACGCCATAGCACTGGGATCATGGAGCCCGCTCAGATCACCACGGCAATTATGAGCACTATGAACACCACGCACATTGTCCTGGAGTATATGCAGAGCCAGAACATGCCAAAGCAAAACCAGGCGAGGAGGCGATTGCAGCGCGGCGATGAGAGTGATGAGGAAATTGACATGGACATAGACCTCTCACAAAGTTCAGGCCCCAGCAATGTGCAAATCATGGTGTTACTGGGGCAGGTTCATAGCATGGAATGCCAATTCTGGGCCTGGGAAACAAGCACAGACTGGTGGGACCGCATCGTGTTGCAGGTGTGGGAAGATTCCCAGTGGCTGCGAAACTTTCACATGCATAAGGGCATTTTCATGGAACTTTGTGACTTGCTTTCCTCTGCCCTGAAGCGCCAGACAACCAGGATGAGAGCAGTCCTCACAGTTGAGAAGCGAGTGGCGATAACCCTGTGGAAGCTTGCAACGCCAGACAGCTACCGGTCAGTCGGGAATCAATTTGGAGTGGGCAAATCTACTGTGGGGGCTGCTGTGATCCAAGTAGCCAACGCAATCAAAGACCTGCTAATATCAAGGGTAGTGACTCTGGGAAACGTGCAGGTCATAGTGGATGGCTTTGCTGCAATGGGATTCCCAAACTGTGGTGGAGCGACAGATGGAACCCATATCCCTATCTTGTCACCGGAGCACCAAGCCACCGAGTACATAAAGTACCGCAAGGGGTACTTTTCAATGCTGCTGCAAGCCCTGGTGGATCACAAGGGACGTTTCACTAACATCAACGTGGGATGGCCGGGAAAGGTACATGATGCTCGCGTCTTCAGGAACTCTGGTCTGTGTCAAAAGCTGGAGGAAGGGACTTTCTTCCCGGACCAGAAAATAACCGTTGCGGATGTTGAAATGCCTATCATTATCCTTGGGGATCCAGCCTATCCCTTAATGCCATGGCTCATGAAGCTGTACACAGGCAGCCTGGACAGGAGTCAGGACCTGTTCAACTATAGGCTGAGCAAGTGCCGAATGGTGGTGGAATGTGCATTTGGATGTTTAAAAGCACACTGGCGCAGTTTACTGACTCGGATAGACCTCAGCGAAGCCAATATTCCAATTGTTATTGCTGCTTGCTGTGCGCTCCACAATATCTGTGAGAGTAAGAGGGAGACATTTATGGCGGGGTGGGAGGTTGAGGCAAATTGCCTAGCTGCTGATTATGCGCAGCCAGACACCAGGGCGGTTAGAAGAGTACAGCAGGGCACGGTGCGCATCAGAGAAGCTTTGAAAACCAGTTTTGTGACTGGCCAGGCTACGGTGTGAAACTTATGTTTGTTTCTCCTTGATGAACCCTCCCCCCACCCCCGGTTCACTCTACTTCCCTGTAAGCTAACCACCCTCCCCTCCCCCCTTCGAGCACCGCTTGCAGAGGCAATAAAGTCATTGTTACTTCACATTCATGCATTCTTTATTAATTCATCACACAACTAGGGGGATAACTGCCAAGGTAGCCTGGGAGGGGTGGGGGAGGAGGGAAGGACAAGGACACACAGCAGTTTAAAACTTTAAAACTTTAACTCTTATTGAAGGCCAGCCTTCTGATGCTTGGGCAATCAACTGGGGTGGAGTGGCTGGGTGACCAGAGGCCTCCCCACCACGTTCTTGGGCGTCTAGGTGAGGAGGCTATGGAATTTGGGGAGGAGGGCTGTAGCGGCGGTCTCTGCTCCTGCTGCCTTTCCTGCAGCTCTACCATACGCTGGAGCATATCACTTTGATGCTACAGCAGCCGGAGCATCGACTCTTGCCTTCTGTCAAGCTGACACCACCTATCCTCTTCAGCTCGCCACTTGCTCTCTTCAGCCCGTGATTCAGCCCGCCACCTCTCCTCTCGTTCATATTGTGCTTTTTTGCACTCTGACATTGACTGCCTCCATGCATTCTGCTGTGCTCTGTCAGCGTGGGAGGACATCTGGAGCTCCGAGAACATATCATCCCGAGTCCGCCGTTTTCTCCTTCTAATCTTCACTAGCCTCTGTGAAGGAGAAACATTTGCAGCTGGGGGAGGAGAAGGGAAAGGTGGTTAAAAAAGACACATTTTAGAGAACAATGGGTACACTCTTTCACGTTAAATTTTGCTGTTCACATTACACAGCACATGTGCTTTCGTTACAAGGTCGCATTTTTCCTCTTATATTGAGGGCCTGCCGGTTCGGTGTGAGAGATCACTCACGCAGTGCCAAGCAACAGATTTCGGCTTGCAGGCAGCCATGGTAAGCCACAGTCTTTTGGCTTTTTTAACCTTCTTAACATGTGGGAATAGTTTCAAACAGTAGCACCCTCATTTCCCATATCAAGCACCCCTTGGGTTGGCCATTTAAAATGGGTTTGCAATGTAAAAGGAGGGGGCTGCGGTTTCCGGGTTAACATGAAGCACAAACCCAACTACCCCTTAACACACACCCAATTCTCTGGGATGATCACTTCACCCCTCCCCCCTACTGCGTGGCTAACAGCGGGGAACATTTCTGTTCAGCCGAGCAGGAACGGGCACTTCTGAATGTCCCCTTAATAAAATCACCCCATTTCAACCAGGTGACCATGAATGATATCACTCTCCTGAGGATAACAAAGGGAGATAAGGAATGGATGTTGTCTCCATGCCAGCAAACACCGGAACCATACACTGCTATGCTTTGTTATGCAATGATTCCAGACTATGTGCTACTGGCCTGGCATGGTAAAGTAGCCTACCATGGCGGACAGGATAAGGCAGCCCTCTCCAGAAACCTTTTGCAAAGGCTTTGGGAGTACATGAAGGAGAGCTTTCTGGAGATGTCCCTGGAGGATTTCCGCTCCATCCCCATACACGTTAACAGACTTTTCCAGTAGCCGTACTGGCCGCGATTGCCAGGGCAAATTAATCATTAATCATTAAACACGCTTGCTTTTAAACCATGTGTAATATTTACAAAGGTACACTCACCAGAGGTCCCTTGTGTGTCCTCAGGGTCTGGGAGCGCGCCTTGGGTGAGTTCAGGGGTTACTGGTTCCAGGTCCAGGGTGATAAACATATCCTGGCTGTTGGGGAAACCAGTTTCTCCGCTTCCTTGCTGTGAGCTATCTTCCTCGTACCCCGAACCCACTTCCCTGTTGCGTGATTCTCCATTGATGGAGTCAAAGCACACAGGTGGGGTAGTGATGGCTGCACCCCCTAGCATGGCATGCAGCTCCACATAGAAGCGGCATGTTTGCAGCTCTGCCCCGGACCTTCCATTTGCTTCTCTGGCTTTGTGGTAGGCTTGCCTTAGCTCCTTAATTTTCACGTGGCACTGCTGTGCGTCCCTGTTATGGCCTCTGTCCTTCATGGCCTTTGAGACTTTTTCTAATATTTTGCCATTTCGTTTACTGCTACGGAGTTCAGCTAGCACTGATTCATCTCCCCATATGGCGAGCAGATCCCGTACCTCCCATTCTGTCCATGCTGGAGCTCTTTTGCAATCCTGGGACTCCATCATGGTTACCTGTGCTGATGAGCTGGGCAAACAGGAAATGAAATTCAAAAGTTCGCGGGGCTTTTCCTGTCTACCTGGTCAGTGTATCTGAGTTGAGAATGCTGTCCAGAGCGGTCACAATGAAGCACTGTGGAATAGCTCCCGGAGGCCAATAATGTCAAATTCCGTCCACTCTACTCCAAATCTGACCCGCAAAGGCCAATTTTAGCACTAATCCCCTCATCGAAGGTGGAGTAAAGAAACCAGTTTAAAGGGCCCTTTAAGTCGAAAAAAAGGGCTTCGTCGTGTGGATGTGTCCAGGCTTAATTCGATTTAACGCTGCTAAATTCGACCTAAACTCATAGTGTAGACCAGGCCAAAGAATCATTTCACTGCAAGGGAAGGTTTGGTATATTTGGAGTTGCTGTTTGCACATTCATTGCTTCAAAAGTCCTGTGTGAAATCACTGAAACTCAAAATACAAGTTGTATTGGTCAGTATCATCTGTTCCATTAGGCCACATGGTTATGTTTCTGTTTACTGATTGGATGAATGTAACTTCAAATCAGCTTTCTCCTACAAACCCTTATGTTTACGATTAAAAATCAGCAAACACTATTGCAATGGCTCATTAGTACAAGAAAAATATACAAAATCTATAAAGGAAGCATTCAGAAATGCCAATGTCATCTGAAGGACAAATCACTGGCCCATGTTGATACAATGCTTAAAATAGCATTTCTATATATGTTTCTTTTTAAATAATATTTTTGTTTTCGTTATGAATCAGTCAATACTTTCCATAGCATAATATGAATCCATATATTCAGTCTGTCCATGTGATTTTTAAGTGACTTGAGTAGGAATTACTTGGAGGAGGACTGTAACTTGAATTCAAGAGTACAGAGCATACTAAAGTAAAGAATCTTGAGTATTCATTGTGTCATCTTTCTATTTTATGGTTAGACTTTGAATTCAGTTGATTCAAGTGCTGGTCCAAGGAACAAATATATTTTTATGGTGATGGGCTCATAACTGATTCACTTGATCCTAGTACTTTGAATGGTTTCAAAATTTCTTCCTGTTCCTTTTATATTGTTCTCTTATGTTTATGGTAACATCTCCAGAGCAATGGTATCCTTTACCTGAAATTCTTTATGCACCGATCTATCCATGTGCCCTGCCACATATATCATTATTTTTTTGTCTAAAATAATTTTGTTCTGCACAGAAACCCAGCATTAAGTTTTTTGGATCATACATAGCTGTTTCCTTAGTGACCTTAACGACTCTTTTTAACACTTGGTATCAGAAATATTTTTCCCCACAACAATATATGCCAGTAGATCTACACATTGTATATGTCCAGCATGTACATACACACAAGCACATCCTGAGATTTTATAAGGTGCTGAGCAAATCAAGGGGAGTTCTGAGAGCTCTGCACTTCTAAAAATGAAACCAGTTTTATTTAGCTTCAGGCACCCAAGTTTTAATACAGTTACTTTTTGTAATTCTCATTTCCAGCAGCAGCTCAGGTCAGCGCTCACCACGCATGTTGGAGTAATTCCTTTCCACCTGATGCATCTGTAAGCTCTTGCAAATTTACCCGAGTCTAAGATGGTTCTTGACCCATCCAGCCACATTTTCCATTTAACTTTTCCAAAAATACTCCCTAGACACATTTTACAATCTGTTATCCCCATAAAATAATTAAGCTTCCTTTTCTCTGCAATGGCTATTGCTAAACAATATAGAAAACCTCAAAATTCTGAGATTATCCTGCTGGCAAAATTGAAATGATCTACCAAAAATTACATCCTTTTTTTAAGTGTAACTTTCTGCCCTTCCACTTTTCCCACTAGGCTCTTTAACATCTCTGTAAAGTTTCCTCTAAAAGATGTTTTTTTTCTCCTTTGTTTTCAAGAATCTAACACAATTAAAGTATCCTTGAAGATGAAACTAAGGAAAATAAATTAGGAAATTAATACCATGATCCAATAAACCATCAGACATTGAACACAACTAGGTATCAGTAAAATCATTAGCTGAGCCACAATGAAGAGAATATAGGATATAATTTAACCTAACATCTCCAGTGTCCTTTTAAGAACCATCTCATGTCCTCCAGTGCAACTCCAAATGAACCTCCTTTTTGCCCCTATCTTATTTCCTGTTCTATTTTCTTTCCATCTACTTTGGAAATGATTAGGCCCTATATCCACAAATATGCCAATATGGATGCTAATAGTTACTGAGGGAAAATTAGACTTGGAGTGGACCAAGCTTACAATGATATGTGCATAGATCGATCATTGACACTGATGGAAGTTTTCAGGTGGATTAAGGACAGAGTATATGACTCTTTGGGATACATTTTAAATATTTAGGGCTATATCCACAAAAGGGTTTGTGCACCTACCTGTCATATTAGGCATATTAGATCAACCTCCCCCCTCCTCCTCACTGAACTGCAACTTAATCTTATTGACACCTAAAGTCCCCTAGGTGCCTAAATTTCTGCTCGTGGGCATGCCAAAAGCAGCCTATGTCTTCATGTCCAGCTGATGTCTAAGTCTCGACAGCATCCGCAAATTAAATGTTGCCCCCTCCACTCTGCCTGTGGGGCCCAATTCAGTAATGTTCAGAGCACGCCTACTGGATGGGTCCTCACCTAAAACAGAAACGGAGGTGGTGTTGCTCCCTCCACCCCCCATTATAACTTACGTACAGTGGTTAGAGTGGTTTAAAAGCACACTGGCGCAGTTTACTGACTCGGATAGACCTCAGCGAAGCCAATATTCCAATTGTTATTGCTGCTTGCTGTGCGCTCCACAATATCTGTGAGAGTAAGAGGGAGACATTTATGGCGGGGTGGGAGGTTGAGGCAAATTGCCTAGCTGCTGATTATGCGCAGCCAGACACCAGGGCGGTTAGAAGAGTACAGCAGGGCACGGTGCGCATCAGAGAAGCTTTGAAAACCAGTTTTGTGACTGGCCAGGCTACGGTGTGAAACTTATGTTTGTTTCTCCTTGATGAACCCTCCCCCCACCCCCGGTTCACTCTACTTCCCTGTAAGCTAACCACCCTCCCCTCCCCCCTTCGAGCACCGCTTGCAGAGGCAATAAAGTCATTGTTACTTCACATTCATGCATTCTTTATTAATTCATCACACAACTAGGGGGATAACTGCCAAGGTAGCCTGGGAGGGGTGGGGGAGGAGGGAAGGACAAGGACACACAGCAGTTTAAAACTTTAAAACTTTAACTCTTATTGAAGGCCAGCCTTCTGATGCTTGGGCAATCAACTGGGGTGGAGTGGCTGGGTGACCAGAGGCCTCCCCACCACGTTCTTGGGCGTCTAGGTGAGGAGGCTATGGAATTTGGGGAGGAGGGCTGTAGCGGCGGTCTCTGCTCCTGCTGCCTTTCCTGCAGCTCTACCATACGCTGGAGCATATCACTTTGATGCTACAGCAGCCGGAGCATCGACTCTTGCCTTCTGTCAAGCTGACACCACCTATCCTCTTCAGCTCGCCACTTGCTCTCTTCAGCCCGTGATTCAGCCCGCCACCTCTCCTCTCGTTCATATTGTGCTTTTTTGCACTCTGACATTGACTGCCTCCATGCATTCTGCTGTGCTCTGTCAGCGTGGGAGGACATCTGGAGCTCCGAGAACATATCATCCCGAGTCCGCCGTTTTCTCCTTCTAATCTTCACTAGCCTCTGTGAAGGAGAAACATTTGCAGCTGGGGGAGGAGAAGGGAAAGGTGGTTAAAAAAGACACATTTTAGAGAACAATGGGTACACTCTTTCACGTTAAATTTTGCTGTTCACATTACACAGCACATGTGCTTTCGTTACAAGGTCGCATTTTTCCTCTTATATTGAGGGCCTGCCGGTTCGGTGTGAGAGATCACTCACGCAGTGCCAAGCAACAGATTTCGGCTTGCAGGCAGCCATGGTAAGCCACAGTCTTTTGGCTTTTTTAACCTTCTTAACATGTGGGAATAGTTTCAAACAGTAGCACCCTCATTTCCCATATCAAGCACCCCTTGGGTTGGCCATTTAAAATGGGTTTGCAATGTAAAAGGAGGGGGCTGCGGTTTCCGGGTTAACATGAAGCACAAACCCAACTACCCCTTAACACACACCCAATTCTCTGGGATGATCACTTCACCCCTCCCCCCTACTGCGTGGCTAACAGCGGGGAACATTTCTGTTCAGCCGAGCAGGAACGGGCACTTCTGAATGTCCCCTTAATAAAATCACCCCATTTCAACCAGGTGACCATGAATGATATCACTCTCCTGAGGATAACAAAGGGAGATAAGGAATGGATGTTGTCTCCATGCCAGCAAACACCGGAACCATACACTGCTATGCTTTGTTATGCAATGATTCCAGACTATGTGCTACTGGCCTGGCATGGTAAAGTAGCCTACCATGGCGGACAGGATAAGGCAGCCCTCTCCAGAAACCTTTTGCAAAGGCTTTGGGAGTACATGAAGGAGAGCTTTCTGGAGATGTCCCTGGAGGATTTCCGCTCCATCCCCATACACGTTAACAGACTTTTCCAGTAGCCGTACTGGCCGCGATTGCCAGGGCAAATTAATCATTAATCATTAAACACGCTTGCTTTTAAACCATGTGTAATATTTACAAAGGTACACTCACCAGAGGTCCCTTGTGTGTCCTCAGGGTCTGGGAGCGCGCCTTGGGTGAGTTCAGGGGTTACTGGTTCCAGGTCCAGGGTGATAAACATATCCTGGCTGTTGGGGAAACCAGTTTCTCCGCTTCCTTGCTGTGAGCTATCTTCCTCGTACCCCGAACCCACTTCCCTGTTGCGTGATTCTCCATTGATGGAGTCAAAGCACACAGGTGGGGTAGTGATGGCTGCACCCCCTAGCATGGCATGCAGCTCCACATAGAAGCGGCATGTTTGCAGCTCTGCCCCGGACCTTCCATTTGCTTCTCTGGCTTTGTGGTAGGCTTGCCTTAGCTCCTTAATTTTCACGTGGCACTGCTGTGCGTCCCTGTTATGGCCTCTGTCCTTCATGGCCTTTGAGACTTTTTCTAATATTTTGCCATTTCGTTTACTGCTACGGAGTTCAGCTAGCACTGATTCATCTCCCCATATGGCGAGCAGATCCCGTACCTCCCATTCTGTCCATGCTGGAGCTCTTTTGCAATCCTGGGACTCCATCATGGTTACCTGTGCTGATGAGCTGGGCAAACAGGAAATGAAATTCAAAAGTTCGCGGGGCTTTTCCTGTCTACCTGGTCAGTGTATCTGAGTTGAGAATGCTGTCCAGAGCGGTCACAATGAAGCACTGTGGAATAGCTCCCGGAGGCCAATAATGTCAAATTCCGTCCACTCTACTCCAAATCTGACCCGCAAAGGCCAATTTTAGCACTAATCCCCTCATCGAAGGTGGAGTAAAGAAACCAGTTTAAAGGGCCCTTTAAGTCGAAAAAAAGGGCTTCGTCGTGTGGATGTGTCCAGGCTTAATTCGATTTAACGCTGCTAAATTCGACCTAAACTCATAGTGTAGACCAGGCCAAAGAATCATTTCACTGCAAGGGAAGGTTTGGTATATTTGGAGTTGCTGTTTGCACATTCATTGCTTCAAAAGTCCTGTGTGAAATCACTGAAACTCAAAATACAAGTTGTATTGGTCAGTATCATCTGTTCCATTAGGCCACATGGTTATGTTTCTGTTTACTGATTGGATGAATGTAACTTCAAATCAGCTTTCTCCTACAAACCCTTATGTTTACGATTAAAAATCAGCAAACACTATTGCAATGGCTCATTAGTACAAGAAAAATATACAAAATCTATAAAGGAAGCATTCAGAAATGCCAATGTCATCTGAAGGACAAATCACTGGCCCATGTTGATACAATGCTTAAAATAGCATTTCTATATATGTTTCTTTTTAAATAATATTTTTGTTTTCGTTATGAATCAGTCAATACTTTCCATAGCATAATATGAATCCATATATTCAGTCTGTCCATGTGATTTTTAAGTGACTTGAGTAGGAATTACTTGGAGGAGGACTGTAACTTGAATTCAAGAGTACAGAGCATACTAAAGTAAAGAATCTTGAGTATTCATTGTGTCATCTTTCTATTTTATGGTTAGACTTTGAATTCAGTTGATTCAAGTGCTGGTCCAAGGAACAAATATATTTTTATGGTGATGGGCTCATAACTGATTCACTTGATCCTAGTACTTTGAATGGTTTCAAAATTTCTTCCTGTTCCTTTTATATTGTTCTCTTATGTTTATGGTAACATCTCCAGAGCAATGGTATCCTTTACCTGAAATTCTTTATGCACCGATCTATCCATGTGCCCTGCCACATATATCATTATTTTTTTGTCTAAAATAATTTTGTTCTGCACAGAAACCCAGCATTAAGTTTTTTGGATCATACATAGCTGTTTCCTTAGTGACCTTAACGACTCTTTTTAACACTTGGTATCAGAAATATTTTTCCCCACAACAATATATGCCAGTAGATCTACACATTGTATATGTCCAGCATGTACATACACACAAGCACATCCTGAGATTTTATAAGGTGCTGAGCAAATCAAGGGGAGTTCTGAGAGCTCTGCACTTCTAAAAATGAAACCAGTTTTATTTAGCTTCAGGCACCCAAGTTTTAATACAGTTACTTTTTGTAATTCTCATTTCCAGCAGCAGCTCAGGTCAGCGCTCACCACGCATGTTGGAGTAATTCCTTTCCACCTGATGCATCTGTAAGCTCTTGCAAATTTACCCGAGTCTAAGATGGTTCTTGACCCATCCAGCCACATTTTCCATTTAACTTTTCCAAAAATACTCCCTAGACACATTTTACAATCTGTTATCCCCATAAAATAATTAAGCTTCCTTTTCTCTGCAATGGCTATTGCTAAACAATATAGAAAACCTCAAAATTCTGAGATTATCCTGCTGGCAAAATTGAAATGATCTACCAAAAATTACATCCTTTTTTTAAGTGTAACTTTCTGCCCTTCCACTTTTCCCACTAGGCTCTTTAACATCTCTGTAAAGTTTCCTCTAAAAGATGTTTTTTTTCTCCTTTGTTTTCAAGAATCTAACACAATTAAAGTATCCTTGAAGATGAAACTAAGGAAAATAAATTAGGAAATTAATACCATGATCCAATAAACCATCAGACATTGAACACAACTAGGTATCAGTAAAATCATTAGCTGAGCCACAATGAAGAGAATATAGGATATAATTTAACCTAACATCTCCAGTGTCCTTTTAAGAACCATCTCATGTCCTCCAGTGCAACTCCAAATGAACCTCCTTTTTGCCCCTATCTTATTTCCTGTTCTATTTTCTTTCCATCTACTTTGGAAATGATTAGGCCCTATATCCACAAATATGCCAATATGGATGCTAATAGTTACTGAGGGAAAATTAGACTTGGAGTGGACCAAGCTTACAATGATATGTGCATAGATCGATCATTGACACTGATGGAAGTTTTCAGGTGGATTAAGGACAGAGTATATGACTCTTTGGGATACATTTTAAATATTTAGGGCTATATCCACAAAAGGGTTTGTGCACCTACCTGTCATATTAGGCATATTAGATCAACCTCCCCCCTCCTCCTCACTGAACTGCAACTTAATCTTATTGACACCTAAAGTCCCCTAGGTGCCTAAATTTCTGCTCGTGGGCATGCCAAAAGCAGCCTATGTCTTCATGTCCAGCTGATGTCTAAGTCTCGACAGCATCCGCAAATTAAATGTTGCCCCCTCCACTCTGCCTGTGGGGCCCAATTCAGTAATGTTCAGAGCACGCCTACTGGATGGGTCCTCACCTAAAACAGAAACGGAGGTGGTGTTGCTCCCTCCACCCCCCATTATAACTTACGTACAGTGGTTAGAGTGGTTTAAAAGCACACTGGCGCAGTTTACTGACTCGGATAGACCTCAGCGAAGCCAATATTCCAATTGTTATTGCTGCTTGCTGTGCGCTCCACAATATCTGTGAGAGTAAGAGGGAGACATTTATGGCGGGGTGGGAGGTTGAGGCAAATTGCCTAGCTGCTGATTATGCGCAGCCAGACACCAGGGCGGTTAGAAGAGTACAGCAGGGCACGGTGCGCATCAGAGAAGCTTTGAAAACCAGTTTTGTGACTGGCCAGGCTACGGTGTGAAACTTATGTTTGTTTCTCCTTGATGAACCCTCCCCCCACCCCCGGTTCACTCTACTTCCCTGTAAGCTAACCACCCTCCCCTCCCCCCTTCGAGCACCGCTTGCAGAGGCAATAAAGTCATTGTTACTTCACATTCATGCATTCTTTATTAATTCATCACACAACTAGGGGGATAACTGCCAAGGTAGCCTGGGAGGGGTGGGGGAGGAGGGAAGGACAAGGACACACAGCAGTTTAAAACTTTAAAACTTTAACTCTTATTGAAGGCCAGCCTTCTGATGCTTGGGCAATCAACTGGGGTGGAGTGGCTGGGTGACCAGAGGCCTCCCCACCACGTTCTTGGGCGTCTAGGTGAGGAGGCTATGGAATTTGGGGAGGAGGGCTGTAGCGGCGGTCTCTGCTCCTGCTGCCTTTCCTGCAGCTCTACCATACGCTGGAGCATATCACTTTGATGCTACAGCAGCCGGAGCATCGACTCTTGCCTTCTGTCAAGCTGACACCACCTATCCTCTTCAGCTCGCCACTTGCTCTCTTCAGCCCGTGATTCAGCCCGCCACCTCTCCTCTCGTTCATATTGTGCTTTTTTGCACTCTGACATTGACTGCCTCCATGCATTCTGCTGTGCTCTGTCAGCGTGGGAGGACATCTGGAGCTCCGAGAACATATCATCCCGAGTCCGCCGTTTTCTCCTTCTAATCTTCACTAGCCTCTGTGAAGGAGAAACATTTGCAGCTGGGGGAGGAGAAGGGAAAGGTGGTTAAAAAAGACACATTTTAGAGAACAATGGGTACACTCTTTCACGTTAAATTTTGCTGTTCACATTACACAGCACATGTGCTTTCGTTACAAGGTCGCATTTTTCCTCTTATATTGAGGGCCTGCCGGTTCGGTGTGAGAGATCACTCACGCAGTGCCAAGCAACAGATTTCGGCTTGCAGGCAGCCATGGTAAGCCACAGTCTTTTGGCTTTTTTAACCTTCTTAACATGTGGGAATAGTTTCAAACAGTAGCACCCTCATTTCCCATATCAAGCACCCCTTGGGTTGGCCATTTAAAATGGGTTTGCAATGTAAAAGGAGGGGGCTGCGGTTTCCGGGTTAACATGAAGCACAAACCCAACTACCCCTTAACACACACCCAATTCTCTGGGATGATCACTTCACCCCTCCCCCCTACTGCGTGGCTAACAGCGGGGAACATTTCTGTTCAGCCGAGCAGGAACGGGCACTTCTGAATGTCCCCTTAATAAAATCACCCCATTTCAACCAGGTGACCATGAATGATATCACTCTCCTGAGGATAACAAAGGGAGATAAGGAATGGATGTTGTCTCCATGCCAGCAAACACCGGAACCATACACTGCTATGCTTTGTTATGCAATGATTCCAGACTATGTGCTACTGGCCTGGCATGGTAAAGTAGCCTACCATGGCGGACAGGATAAGGCAGCCCTCTCCAGAAACCTTTTGCAAAGGCTTTGGGAGTACATGAAGGAGAGCTTTCTGGAGATGTCCCTGGAGGATTTCCGCTCCATCCCCATACACGTTAACAGACTTTTCCAGTAGCCGTACTGGCCGCGATTGCCAGGGCAAATTAATCATTAATCATTAAACACGCTTGCTTTTAAACCATGTGTAATATTTACAAAGGTACACTCACCAGAGGTCCCTTGTGTGTCCTCAGGGTCTGGGAGCGCGCCTTGGGTGAGTTCAGGGGTTACTGGTTCCAGGTCCAGGGTGATAAACATATCCTGGCTGTTGGGGAAACCAGTTTCTCCGCTTCCTTGCTGTGAGCTATCTTCCTCGTACCCCGAACCCACTTCCCTGTTGCGTGATTCTCCATTGATGGAGTCAAAGCACACAGGTGGGGTAGTGATGGCTGCACCCCCTAGCATGGCATGCAGCTCCACATAGAAGCGGCATGTTTGCAGCTCTGCCCCGGACCTTCCATTTGCTTCTCTGGCTTTGTGGTAGGCTTGCCTTAGCTCCTTAATTTTCACGTGGCACTGCTGTGCGTCCCTGTTATGGCCTCTGTCCTTCATGGCCTTTGAGACTTTTTCTAATATTTTGCCATTTCGTTTACTGCTACGGAGTTCAGCTAGCACTGATTCATCTCCCCATATGGCGAGCAGATCCCGTACCTCCCATTCTGTCCATGCTGGAGCTCTTTTGCAATCCTGGGACTCCATCATGGTTACCTGTGCTGATGAGCTGGGCAAACAGGAAATGAAATTCAAAAGTTCGCGGGGCTTTTCCTGTCTACCTGGTCAGTGTATCTGAGTTGAGAATGCTGTCCAGAGCGGTCACAATGAAGCACTGTGGAATAGCTCCCGGAGGCCAATAATGTCAAATTCCGTCCACTCTACTCCAAATCTGACCCGCAAAGGCCAATTTTAGCACTAATCCCCTCATCGAAGGTGGAGTAAAGAAACCAGTTTAAAGGGCCCTTTAAGTCGAAAAAAAGGGCTTCGTCGTGTGGATGTGTCCAGGCTTAATTCGATTTAACGCTGCTAAATTCGACCTAAACTCATAGTGTAGACCAGGCCAAAGAATCATTTCACTGCAAGGGAAGGTTTGGTATATTTGGAGTTGCTGTTTGCACATTCATTGCTTCAAAAGTCCTGTGTGAAATCACTGAAACTCAAAATACAAGTTGTATTGGTCAGTATCATCTGTTCCATTAGGCCACATGGTTATGTTTCTGTTTACTGATTGGATGAATGTAACTTCAAATCAGCTTTCTCCTACAAACCCTTATGTTTACGATTAAAAATCAGCAAACACTATTGCAATGGCTCATTAGTACAAGAAAAATATACAAAATCTATAAAGGAAGCATTCAGAAATGCCAATGTCATCTGAAGGACAAATCACTGGCCCATGTTGATACAATGCTTAAAATAGCATTTCTATATATGTTTCTTTTTAAATAATATTTTTGTTTTCGTTATGAATCAGTCAATACTTTCCATAGCATAATATGAATCCATATATTCAGTCTGTCCATGTGATTTTTAAGTGACTTGAGTAGGAATTACTTGGAGGAGGACTGTAACTTGAATTCAAGAGTACAGAGCATACTAAAGTAAAGAATCTTGAGTATTCATTGTGTCATCTTTCTATTTTATGGTTAGACTTTGAATTCAGTTGATTCAAGTGCTGGTCCAAGGAACAAATATATTTTTATGGTGATGGGCTCATAACTGATTCACTTGATCCTAGTACTTTGAATGGTTTCAAAATTTCTTCCTGTTCCTTTTATATTGTTCTCTTATGTTTATGGTAACATCTCCAGAGCAATGGTATCCTTTACCTGAAATTCTTTATGCACCGATCTATCCATGTGCCCTGCCACATATATCATTATTTTTTTGTCTAAAATAATTTTGTTCTGCACAGAAACCCAGCATTAAGTTTTTTGGATCATACATAGCTGTTTCCTTAGTGACCTTAACGACTCTTTTTAACACTTGGTATCAGAAATATTTTTCCCCACAACAATATATGCCAGTAGATCTACACATTGTATATGTCCAGCATGTACATACACACAAGCACATCCTGAGATTTTATAAGGTGCTGAGCAAATCAAGGGGAGTTCTGAGAGCTCTGCACTTCTAAAAATGAAACCAGTTTTATTTAGCTTCAGGCACCCAAGTTTTAATACAGTTACTTTTTGTAATTCTCATTTCCAGCAGCAGCTCAGGTCAGCGCTCACCACGCATGTTGGAGTAATTCCTTTCCACCTGATGCATCTGTAAGCTCTTGCAAATTTACCCGAGTCTAAGATGGTTCTTGACCCATCCAGCCACATTTTCCATTTAACTTTTCCAAAAATACTCCCTAGACACATTTTACAATCTGTTATCCCCATAAAATAATTAAGCTTCCTTTTCTCTGCAATGGCTATTGCTAAACAATATAGAAAACCTCAAAATTCTGAGATTATCCTGCTGGCAAAATTGAAATGATCTACCAAAAATTACATCCTTTTTTTAAGTGTAACTTTCTGCCCTTCCACTTTTCCCACTAGGCTCTTTAACATCTCTGTAAAGTTTCCTCTAAAAGATGTTTTTTTTCTCCTTTGTTTTCAAGAATCTAACACAATTAAAGTATCCTTGAAGATGAAACTAAGGAAAATAAATTAGGAAATTAATACCATGATCCAATAAACCATCAGACATTGAACACAACTAGGTATCAGTAAAATCATTAGCTGAGCCACAATGAAGAGAATATAGGATATAATTTAACCTAACATCTCCAGTGTCCTTTTAAGAACCATCTCATGTCCTCCAGTGCAACTCCAAATGAACCTCCTTTTTGCCCCTATCTTATTTCCTGTTCTATTTTCTTTCCATCTACTTTGGAAATGATTAGGCCCTATATCCACAAATATGCCAATATGGATGCTAATAGTTACTGAGGGAAAATTAGACTTGGAGTGGACCAAGCTTACAATGATATGTGCATAGATCGATCATTGACACTGATGGAAGTTTTCAGGTGGATTAAGGACAGAGTATATGACTCTTTGGGATACATTTTAAATATTTAGGGCTATATCCACAAAAGGGTTTGTGCACCTACCTGTCATATTAGGCATATTAGATCAACCTCCCCCCTCCTCCTCACTGAACTGCAACTTAATCTTATTGACACCTAAAGTCCCCTAGGTGCCTAAATTTCTGCTCGTGGGCATGCCAAAAGCAGCCTATGTCTTCATGTCCAGCTGATGTCTAAGTCTCGACAGCATCCGCAAATTAAATGTTGCCCCCTCCACTCTGCCTGTGGGGCCCAATTCAGTAATGTTCAGAGCACGCCTACTGGATGGGTCCTCACCTAAAACAGAAACGGAGGTGGTGTTGCTCCCTCCACCCCCCATTATAACTTACGTACAGTGGTTAGAGCATTCACACAGGATGTGGGAGACCCAGCTTCAACTTCCTTTGGAGTAAGAATTTCAACCCATGATCCTAGCTCTCAGAAGAGTGCCCTAACCACTGAGCTATGGAATATTCTTGAGTTGGTCTCTCTCCATCTCTCCTATTGAAGCTGTTCTGCTGTGTATAAATAATTATTCTTCGGATCAGAGGCAGAATGAGAACAACTGTCTAGGCCCATTGTCAGGGCACTCATCTGGGTTGTAGGAAGACCCAAGTTCAAAAACTTGCTCCAGTGACTATTTAATTAGTCATACAAAGTGGGACATATTCAACAGGGAGTTGGAGAGACCATGTCCAGAATAATCCATAGCTCACTGATTAGGGTGCTGGGTTCAAGTCCTTTCTCTACATCAGGCAGAGGGGGGATTTGAACCTAGGTCTCCCACATCCTGGGTGGGGGCTTTAACAACTGGGGTACAGGTTATAAGATGGTGGGGAGCACCTCCTCTTCATTTATTTTTGAGAGAAAGGGCCTAGGCACCTAACTCCAGGAGAGGGTTCATGGCTGTGAATACCAAGCAGAGGGAGATAGCTGCATTTACTCTGGATTTAGGTATTTAACTCCTTTTGGGAGAAGGCCACACCCTTCTCTTCAGCATTTCGTATTGGTTGTTTAGGTGTTGGCTCCCTACTCAGTTTGCTGGCAATTGTGATTCACATTCTATGCCATCATGTGCCAGCAATGCCCCTCTGCCATGTACAGTGGCCAAACCAGACAGTCTCTATGCAAAAGAATAAATGGACACAAATCAGACGTCAAGAATTATAACATTCAAAAACCAGTCAGAGAACATTTCAACCTCCCTGGACACTCAATTACAGACCTAAAAGTCACAATTCTTCAACAACAAAAATTTAAAAACAGACTCCCAATGAGAAACTGCAGAACTGGAATTAATTTGCAAACTGGACACCATTAAATAAGGCTTGAATAAAGACTGGGAGTGGATGGGTCATTACACAAACTAAAAACTATTTCCCCATGCTAATTTTTCCCCTACTGTTACTCACACCTTCTTGTCAACTGTTTTTTTCTCCTGCTGATAATAGCCTACCTTAATTGATTAGTCTCATTACAGTTGGTATGGCAACCCCCATTTTTTCATGTTCTCTGTATATATATATATCTTCCTACTGTATTTTCCACTGCATGCATCTGATGAAGTGGGTTTTAGCCCACGAAAGCTTATACCCAAATAAATTTGTTAGTCTCTAAGGTGCCACAAGGACTCTTTGTTCTTTTTGCTGATATGGACTAGCATGGCTACCACTCTGAAACCATTCTTCAGTACCTAACTCTCACCATGCATTGTATAGGGAGCCTGGGAGTCTTGCTCAGGGCTGTGGATTCCACTAGATGGCAGGGCTTCTAAATGTTAGAGGTTGCAGTGCTGATCTTGCCCGTGGTACCTACATATATACACATCCACAAGTTATTGCACATTAAAAAGTAAGCTATACATATACATCTACCTCTGAGTGCTCAAATATCCATTTTGCACACATGAGTATACTATAGTTATGTGTGCATTTAAGGCATAATCCAAAGCTGAATGAAGTCAATGGGAGTCTTTCAGTTTACTTCAATGGGTTTCAATGAGGCTCTTATTTTGGATGGAGCTTATGGACTTAACTTTGCCTACACCTTCAGTTTTTTGAATTCTTCATTTTTTTATTCTCAAGGGAAGAGTGGAAAATAATCAATTTCTACATCTTGCTCTTTTCTTTTTTGAAACTGTGTTTATGGGATAAAAAGGGACCAGGGTAAAAAAAAACCCCAAACAAACCCAAGATGACTTTTTTTCTTTGAAGCTGTCCCTCAATATGTGAGAATCAATAGGATAGGATATTTTTACATATACCACTCTGGACCATATCCTTTTAACCAACACATCTTGTTTCATGTGTTTATGTGACCAATGGAGGGAAGCAGAGCCAGAGAAAAGATGATGAATGTACCACATTGTTGAGAGCTGCATAGGACAACCAAACAGTACACAGTGTTAAAAAAACAGCACTTCTTGTACTCCAGGCACCAGTTAATAATACTAGGCCAAGATTTTCAAGGGTGATATAATTTTTCATGCCCCTGTTTTCAAGTATTCAGCCTGAAACCATAAAGGGGCTTGATTTTCAGAGGGCCACTGTTCAACACTTTCTGAAAAATCAGGTCTCTCCAAAGTGTCCTAATTGGGAACCCAAAATCACTAATCACTTTTTGAAAATTGTGGCCATTATTTGAACAAGTAGAAGCAAGCTACTTATTAGAGCAGGCAGTAGAAGCTTGTAAAGGGATGCGAAAGTTTGGTACTCTTGGATTTTTTTTTTTTGGTAGATGAAAAATGGAGAAGTTTGCTTTAATATCTACTTTTTTCTGGTCATAACCAAACCAGTAAACAATTCTGTAATTTTTAAAAATTAAGGAAATAATCGTTTTGATTGTTAAATATGGAGTCAGGAAAAATTAGACTTGTTAGTTTGAGAACTAGGTTTTCTATAAAAATTGTTGGGAGCTTAAGCTTTGATTTGTATAGGTTTTGGCTTTGGAAGCCAAGTGCACACTGGGATGTATATGGGATCTGCTTCTGAAGTGTTGTTGTGGTACACCGCTACCCCGATATAACGCTGTCCTCGGGAGCCAAAAACCATATCGCGTTATAGGTGAAACCGTGTTATATCGAACTTGCTTTGATCCACCAGAGTGCGTAGCCCCACCCCCGGAGCGCTGCTCTACCACGTTATATCTGAATTTGTGTTATATCGGGTCGCGTTATATAGGGGTAGAGGTGTATATGTTTTGGAGCAGAAGGACAAGAGGCCTATTCTTGGAAATATTTTATAGTAGGAAATTTGGATGTTCCCACGGGAGAAAGACATAAATAGTAAAAAGAAACCATTTTCAAGAATTACCACAAAGTTCAAAATAGGAATTAGAGGGACTCCAGAATTGTCTCTGTGGTGTGCTTTTTCTACATTGGATATTGGTCCAAAGTAACAGAGAAAAGAAGGATGTACTGGATAAGTGTTGGTATGTATTAGTTTACTCCGATTAGAATATACTTAGTGACAGTTTAGCCTAAAAATAAAGGATGTATTTTGATATTGCTTCATAAAGAGATTCATCAGGGGAGACAATGTTAGCTGCCTTGACTCATACAGTACTTGATCCGTTGTAGTGCTTAGTGCTCTCATTTGCACAAGTAGTTCTTTTATAAGTAACTTCTCTGGAAATAATTGGGCTGCTTGCAAGATCAGTGGTTTAGGACCTGATCTAAAGCCCATGGAAACATTTCCATTGACTTCAGTTAGAGCAGTATCAAATCATTAAACCTGATATAGATCACAGTGAAGTCAATGCCAAAATTTCTATTTACATTTAGTGGGAGCAGGATTAGGTCCTTCTGTTTTATTGCCATGAGAATAGACTTAACCTCCTTATTTATAGCCTACCAAGGTGGGAATTGTAGCTAACAAAAAATATTGTACTGATGTTATTCATCCAAAGAAGTGGCAAGTATAAAATAGTAGTATTCAGTGTTTTTATAGCCATGCTGGTCCCAGGATATTAGAGATGTAAGGTAATATGTTTTACTGAACCAACTTCTGTTGGTGATAGAGACAAGCTTTCAAGCTTACACAGAGCAGTTTCTCAGAAGAGCTCTGCGTAAGTGTAAGACCGACAGACCTCAGTCGTCGGTGGGCGGGATCGAAGTGGGGACCTCTGGAGCTTAGTATATGAGCCTCACTCAATGGCATGAGCTAAAAGCCAACTGGCTGTTAGCTAAGGCTGTAGAGCAGACTCATTTAACTCACTCTCTAAGTGGTCTCAGTGCCACTAGCTGGGACAGGACACCACACCCAGGTGGTGTGTGGGTTACATAAGCTCAAAAGCTGGTCTCTCTCACCAACAGAAGTTAGTCCAATAGAAGATATTACCTCACCCACCTTGTCTCTCATGTATAAAATAGGCCACTTTTGAGATTAATTGTGGATTCATCAACAGAACTTTGATATTAAGTTCAAGATGATGCTGTGTTAAAAGAACATAATTACTATGGGAATGTTTGTGTGTTACATATGCTGTTATGTACATGGGGCTTAAGGATCTTAAATTTGGAACATTTCTATTTTGTATTTCCTATATCTTGTGAATCAATAATTTGAGTTTCCTAAAATTCCCAAGGGATGTGTATTAATGCATCTTTCAAAAGGACAAGTCTAAATGGGGAAAACAAAAATTCAGAAATACTAATGGTCTACAAATTTCCTGTGTCTGGAAAAGAAAATGAACACAAAATATGATCCATCTTTTAGGTATTTTTTTTATTCTTAAAAAATGGTATAAAAATTGGTCATTCACATTTTTCAGTGCTGACAAGGATTTGTTGCCCTATAGAGAAAGGGGGAATTATTATACTTTATTTATAAACATTCCTAAATAAAGGCTTTATGTTCCCACTAATACGGATAATAAATTCCATAAAAACAGAATTATCTTTATAAGTGAGAGGGAAAATTACAAAAATAATTACAGTGTAAATGTTGGTTTCCTTATTAAAAAGTAACTTATGATGGAAGTAAGAGCCCTACCAGAAATTTTCCTCATAACTATGATCAATTTTCCAAAGCTGTAGACTAGAAAAAGGAGAACTGATTTTTTTCCTATATTGTTTCCTTCCTTTTAGTGAAATAATGTAAAAGTTTAAACTGCAGTTGCATTGTGTAAATACTCCACTCAGTGTAAGGTTTACCCATTCCTTGTGTTTATGCCTTTTATTTCAAAGAAACAGTGTAAAAGTGAAAATCCAAAACTGTAATTCAAACTATTTTATCAATAAAAGTTTAGTGTGGGGCATATGTGTTCTTTGTGATGATTGTAGGCTGATGGAAATTCCTGTACATATTACTGTTAAAAAAAATCCAGCTGTCTGATGTGTTTGGCTGTTGTTGAGCAGAGGAGGAATACTGCTTAAGGATTTTTGCTTAGATGACATTTATTGCTTATATTTTTAGAGATATGAATAGGCAACTGCTAAGATAATGAGGGAAGAACTTGTTTTAACACTACCAAACTCCTCTGCATTTAGATCATCTTGGAATGATCAACTACCCTACTATTAAAAATGAGATTTTTGAAATACAAAAGTTCTCCTGAGAAGATGAAAAATGAAGAACATAAATTTCAAAGCATTTTTCAAATTACGAGACTCACTGAATCCATCCACCAGAGAGTAGAAACTAGGTGCCCCGAGCAAAATCAGCGGCTGTGTGGTGGGGCAGTGCCCCACCCCCTGAGGAAAAAGGGCTGAACCAGGCCCGAGAGGCTGCGCAGATCAGCAGCCAGTCAGCCAAGGCCTGGGGAGAGCCAATCAGGGCAGGGAAAGAGGCAGCCAATCAGGGCCGGGCTAGGTCCTATATAAAGGCTGCCTAGCAGAGAAGTCAGTCACTCCCTGACTAGTGAGGGAGAAGGACAGGCTCCTGAGCTAAGGAGCAGTACCTTGGACAGAGCAGTGCTGGGCAGGCTTGGGGGAGCAGAGCAGAGCTCTGGTCCAGATACCTGCCAGGTCGAAAAGGTGCATAGGGCCAAAGGGGACGTGGCCCAGGGAAACTAGGCAGACGAGATGGGAGAGAAGGAGGACAGAGGGAGGCTGCTGCTAGAGGGTCCCTGGGTTGGTACCCACAGTAGCAGGTGGGCCTGAGTCCCCTCCTTCCCCCCTTGCAATGCCCCTGGCCACCGAGGAGAGGGGCCGAGACAGACCATGACCTGCCCCTGAGATGAGGGGCTAGACTCTAAGGTTGTGGTTGGCCACTGAGGCGAGGCAAACAGAAGGACTGCTGTTAACAACCCCCCTCCCCCCCAGAAGGGGGTGAGACCAGAGTAGTGGGCACTGCTGGAGGGCAGTCCTGAAGCAGATGAAGACCGTCCTTAAGAGGACACCGCTAAGCAGGGAGCAACGCAGGTCCCAGGGCAGCAGAATGGAGACAACGGGCGAGCTACCATGTGGTGAGGATGCCCCGGAGCAGTCAAGAGCTAATTCCCGGAGTGACCGGGGGTGCTAGCGGTGGTGAGTTGAACCCCGTCACAGGCTGGTACAAAGTAATATTAAAGTCCCCAGGCAAACTACAAGGCTAACTTCTTCTCCCTTGCCTGTGAAGAATTGTGTAACATTGCTGTTGAACTCTAGTGGGGATTATATGGGGAAGGTTGATTCATTTTTGATTTAATTACATTATCACAGGGCTATTTGATTTGATCCAGGGTATTACAGGGTGAACGTGTAGCAAGCCCTCTAACACTTTCAATTATACAACGTTCTTCTTTATTTGAGAAGCTCTAACCTCTCCATTGTTTATAACAGGTCTTTGATCAGAGAGCTACCTTCTGCTTGAAACATGAAATTTTGTTCCGATTTAGCTGATATAAACCGAAGCAAATCATCATTTCCTTGATCTGACTTGTGTTGCTACTGCTTAATTTTGGCAGCAAACCAAATGTCTTAAACAACCTAAGGCTAGGCTCCTGCTGAAACCATAGTAGCATCAAGTGTTGCACTGGGAATCCTTGGGAACAGAAATCCAGCCCAGCTGCTGCAAAAGCACCTGTAGTAGAGGAAGATTGGAAGAGAAAGCTGGGCCAGGCTCCCCTAGACCACTGCACAGATCCAGCACATGACCCAAGTAGTCTGGGCCCTCCTCCAGGGTATCATATGGGGCAGGATCCCCCTCTCACATACCCATCCCACAACTGGTATGAGAACCAGTGTAACTGAAATGTACAAATAATAATAGAGAATCAGGAGCTCATGAGTTCTAGATTCACTTGTTCTGCTAATAAGGCTGTACCCTTCACATTTTTTGGTATTAACCAATGCCTCAAACATCAGAGAAGTCACACAAACTGAGATTCGAACCCTGCATTCTAACACACCTGACCCAAATCCCATCTGTTTAGCCACACTGCTTCTTAGAAAGAGCATACCATAGCTCTCTTTTTGACTATGCTGTCTGTAAAATGGGCTACTCCTGCATAGGTAACCCACTATTTCAATGTGTTTTGCTGCCTACTCTAGTGGCAAAGAACATGGTGGGGAGTGCAAGTTGCCCCAAACTTGCCCAACTTTTGAGGACACCGGAATTCATCTAGCAAATGCTCCAATGCACAGATCTATCTCAATGCCTTTATTAGCATAGACAGAACCCTGATGTCATTGCAAAGAGCAGTCAGCCGATGGGCGTATGGCATAAATGTAAGATACCTAAAATGAACACTCTTCTGTAAGATACAGTTTTATAGCCCCTCCAGCCTCAGCTCCTCAGTACTGGGAGAAGGCATTTGCTTGCTTCTGGGCTGATTCTTACACATGGTATAGGCTGCTAGGGACCAAACATTCAGGCTGCTCTCTGGGCCTGCACCCAGTCTTGAGCTCAGGCTCTCAAGCCAGCTAGGGCCCTGCAGCACATGCTTGCTCCTACAGCCCCACAGTTCCTTCTGCAGTGGCAATGCCACCCTCCAATCAGAGGGAGAGTTAGCAGCAGGCAGTAGGAGTGGGATTTCCAGCCAGCTGTCTATCCCAACAGGGCTCCATGGGGGATGCAGAAGCCAGCTCAACTTCTCTAGCTATCCCCAGCCAAATGGGGTTCCTAGAGCAGGGCCAGCCTTCACAATATTGATGCTGATCTGTGGAATAGGAGATTGACACAGAGTAACAGCTGTTTCCTGTTATCCACTTATGTAGATAGTCTGGTAGAAGTCAGGGCCAATGGCTGAAGGTTCAAATCCTGCTGCAGATACTGGGGAATGGGACAGAGGTGTTCAGGTTAGATAACCACATCTTCGTATCATTTAATAACCTTCTGTCAAGCATATAGTACTCACGCTAGCTTATGCCAGCTGCCAACTTTTCTGGGCCTCACTTAACTCTTAACGCTAAAGATGTATAGACGAGCCCATTTTTAATACATATATTTTGTTTCTTCTACGTGCTGTTATAGCTTCAATAGCTTCCATCATTATTTCCAGAAGCATACATAGCAGATAAATTATATTTTATCTCAAACTATAGACCCTCCAAGATTAGGTCAGGGGTCAATGGTCAGTACTTGAAACAAAGTTTCAGAGGGTGGGGTGCTCTGCACTTTCTGAAAATCAGATCCTTTTTAAGATGTTTCAGATTGGGCATGTCTCAGAATCACCAGACACTTTTGAATTTCTCACACCTGACATGTTTACTAACCAGAAAAAAGAACTGTAATTTGTTGTAAATTGTTACCCCTGTTATTGAAGACAAGGGGCCAAATTTTCAAAGGTGCAGATAGATGCAGAAAATTGCCTGGGCAGGTTAGGGCACCTAACTTCCATTGACATTCAAATAGGCACCTGGTGGGACTTAGAGAAGTACCTATATGCATCTATAGGCACCTAAATTCCTTTCTAAATCTGTCTCAAGGGCAACTGAATGGTTGAAATCTGGTAAAAACAAATGAATGGCCTTCTGTTTTCTTCTGAAGGGAAGATCAGATTTGGAAGGGTGGCTCCTAAATGATTGAGTTTCAATTTTGATACTGTAGCTCAACAGGAATATGGAAATTAGTAAGTCTGTGACCTATTACAGGTGTCTGTACATATTACGTTCTGTGAACACAGTGGATTAGTAGGAGTTGTAAGCACTGATATGGTAACACTCATCTGTTTCTAATGATAGGTCACACAGACACTAAATTGTTGAACATTTCTAGCTTAATACCGATACTAATTTATAGTAAATCTTACAAAAAACAAAGCATAAATCTAACTATCAATGATTCCATATAGAAATAAGACTCAGTTAATTTCCTCTGTAATAAATTGTACAGAATAGATAGACCTAAATTATACTGGGATTTTTTTATGCTAATGTTAATCTTTCTAGTGTTTTAACCTCATACATTAGCATTGACTACAGATGGGGGGGGTGGAAATGCAAGTAAACCACAATAAGTCCACTACCAATGCTCATGATTGAAAAACAAAACTCCAAATCCTTTGATGGGTTTAACAGGTGACTTGTATAACCAACACAATAGGAAACATACCTTCATATATAAATATCTTATGCTGCTATACAAGAAAGCAGAGGTTGTGGGTTTTTTCAATTTAGCGTTGTTTTTGGTTTCTTTTGATGTTATCTTACTAAACATAAAGAGATGCATAGGTTTCAAAAGAGCATCCCGTAATATGTTTGTACCGAATATGCATGATTTTGTAATAAACAGTAAAAAAAAAAAAGCATATATAAATTTGACTGATGGTTCAGTACAAAACAAGCAATACAAAGACACCCTATTTGTGGACTTTTAGTTAATCATAGATTTTGTATTCTGTGCTGGTAATTGTCAAGAGTCTGTTCAAATGAGAAGAGACATTTAGTCTGAAATTAGCAAGAAAAAGTTGCAACTGCATGTAATACTTCATTAACAAATTAAAAATGACCACTGTGCTTGGACAGGTGGCCCCCATAGCACAGGAGAAGGAAAGAGTTAACACTCTACTTTCCCTTTGATCACTGCGCCTTCCCCAGACCTAGGATTCTGTGGCCACAATGGGCTCCTGTCAAGGCTGTATCCCCACTTTGAACTTTAGGGTACAAATGTAGGGGCCTGCATGAAAACTTCTAAGCTTAACTACCAGCTTAGCTCTGGTCCCGCTGCCACCATTCCCAATGGATTCCCTCCCTGGGAAGCCTTGAGAAACCTTTCACCAATTCCCTGGTGAATACAGATCCAAACCCCTTGGATCTTAAAACAAGGAGAAATTAACCATTCCCCTCCTTCCTCCCACCAACTCCTGGTGAATACAGTTCCAACCCCCCTTGGATCTTAAAACAAGGAGAAATTAACCATTCCCCTCCTTCCTCCCACCAACTCCTGGTGAATACAGTTCCAACCCCCCTGGGATCTAAAACAAGGAGCAATTAACCATTCCCCCTCCTTCCTCCCACCAACTCCTGGTGAATACAGATCCAACCCCCTTGGATCTAAAACAAGGAAAAATCAATCAGGTTCTTAAAAAGAAGGCTTTTAATTAAAGAAAAAGGTAAAAATCATCTCTGTAAAATCAGTATGGAAATTAACCTTACAGGGTAATCAAACTTAAAGAGCTCAGAGGACTCCCCTCTAGTCTTAGGTTCAAAGTACAGCAAACAAAGATAAACACTCTAGTAAAAGGTACATTTACAAGTTGAGAAAACAAAGGAAAACTAACACGCCTTGCCTGGCTATTTACTTACAAGTTTGAAATAGGAGAGATTTATTTAGAAAGATGTGGAGAACCTGGATTGATGTCTGGTCCCTCTCAGTCCCGAGAGCGAATGCAACCCCAAACAAAGAACACAAACAAAAGCCCTTCCCCTCCCCCCCAAGATTTGAAAGTATCTTGTCCCCTTATTGGTCCTTTAGGTCAGATGCCAGCCAGGTTACCTGAGCTTCTTAACCCTTTACAGGGAAAAGGATTTTGGAGTCTCTGGCCAGGAGGGATTTTATAGTACGGTACACAGGACAGCTGTTACCCTTCCCTTTATAGTTATGACAGCTCCCTACCTCAACTGCATCCAGAATGAGAGTCAGTAATCCACTTCTGCCATCACTGTGCCCAGATGGGCTACACTGCAGGAATGTGGCCCTAGGAGATTATTCAGTGAGCAAATTTTAAAGTACTACCCAAGTAATTAATTGCATTTATACCTAATTAACAGTCAATAAACTACAAACCTACCCATCTTTTAGTATTCTGTTTTCAGACTCAGCTGGGCAAATACTACAAAGTCTCTGAGATCAGCCTTTCAACTAAAACAGAAAGCAAACGTTTGTTTGCAATAACATTTGTGAAAAGGGAACATGTAAATATTCCACAGCCATATTTTTGTGAGTTTTGGAGTCATTCAATCAGAGAGCAGAAACAATATCAAGTGCCTCAGGTGATGACTGATACAGGGTAAAGGCGATATGAACAGTGAGTACTTGAAGCAACAGTTGTGCTGAGTAGCTTATTAGCAAACCATAGGCTAACATACGTTTGCATAAAAAATGTTAAATTATTGTGAATCACTAACCAATTAGTTTAAAAAAATCAATCTATTCATTAATTATTTGCAAACAAAAACAAGGCTTAGATGTGTGAATGGATCACCTGCTCTATTTCAAATATGTAGAACAGATTGGATTGATATGAACAGCTTATGAATTCCTTCTAGTGATGAACAAGGGTAAAGTGTTCATGGTGATTTTATTAACTCTGTCAGCAGCTTTTGGATAATAGCAACCACATAGTTTTCTTGATCTGACTGGAAGAACTTATGGATTTGCATGGTGTGTTCTTTCAGCAATTTTACTCCTTCTTAGAGGACTCCTGGAGAGTTGCTGTTGGTAATTACTCATCTTCCCTGAAGTTATCCTATATCTAGTCCCACAAGGAGTCACTCTTCCTGTTCAATGTGTATATAAAGCCACTAAGATTGTGAAACCTTTGGACTTAATTTGTATGCCGATGTTGATGACATGCACCTCTACAACTCTTTTTCATTCATCTCAGAGTTTACAGTTTTGTTGTTCTTGCGCAGCCTAACTATGATAGGGCTCTGGATAAAAGTGAAATGGCTACAACATAATCAGAATGAGATAGAAGCAATGTCTGTTTGTGTAGTAAAAAGAGAGCCTGAGACATGAGGCCTAGTTTAAGGAGCCTCATGGGAGACCTAAGACCTAAACAAAAGTCTGGCCCTGCTAACTAAAGCAAAGTTAGCAAGAGTCAGGTTATGAGCAAAAGTCAGGCCCTGTTACAAAACATGCCTGCTTGCAGGTTCACTGTCCGGAACATGAACTTGATAAGTATGGGGCTAGTGTTACAAAAGCACAAACACTCCTAAGACGTGCTAGGCACAGGATACTTGCATAAACACCATAAAAGGCACTAATACCGTGCTTTGTCGGCAATGAACCTGGCCGAATGCCTTCGCCATTCAACTGAGTCTGTAGTCTTCTTGGGCAGTTCAATCGAAGTCTGCTGTATGGGCTATCTGGCCAGAGCCAATACAGCATGTGGAGAGAACACACACACAGTCAACAACTGACATGAGTTTGTTGGCTATTGTTGGTTTTTTTGAAAGAGGGGAGATATTTAAATGAAAGGGTGAAATATATCAGCACCATATGTTGAGGGTCTTTGCCCACCTAGCACCATGGCAATTCATGGATTCAAGGTTCTATTAGATCCTGGATTCCCAGGTAAGCAGTAGTGACCTATTAGGCCTTTGTTGCTCTCTGGCCAGTGAGAAGGTTTCTCTCTAATGCAGTCCTTGTAATGAGCTTCCATGCCTTTGTAGCCATCGACTATGCCTCAGTAGTGCACTGAGCACAGGGTTACTTTCACAGAGGCTGCTCTCCACCTGATGAATCCTGAGGAGTGTCCATTCCAAGAGTTAAATAGGAGGGAGTAAAATTCCCTATTCTGAAAAGGGCTATAAAAGAGTTAGATGTTATTAGGGGAGGCATGGATCAGCATTCATGTCACACTCCCCGTCAGTACCCAGCCCAAGTCAGGGAAGCTAATGATCAAACCAGCAGGCCAAATTCGGTGATGAATCCTAAAAGCAGAGGGAGAGCTACCTCTCTTTTCAGGCAGGTGAAACTAAAATGCAGGCAGCCGGGTTGCTGCTTGACAGGGAATTTCTGGGGCTACCAGTCTTTCCTTCCACTAGGAGGAGCAGCAGCAGCCCTGTTAGGCAAAGAGGGGACTTCCAGTTGAGAAACCTCTAAACAAAGGTGCAGGGCAGGCTGGGTTGTAGATCCCCATCTGGCTCTGTGCTGTGGGACTCAGTGAGGGCAGGATTTATCCCCTAGTGCAGAGAAGCCTCAACATTTTCACCCTGTGAGTGATGCAGAATAGGAGACCAAGTAGTCATCACAATGTTTGTTGTTGGCTGATAGGGAAATAGAAATGCAATTATTGCAGAACTTTGGATGCACGTTATCCTCTGACCACACCACATCAGTGGATTGCTCAATGACCGCTCTTTTTCCCCAGATAGACAGCCGTTTGCCAGCAGCAAGCACCTTTCCTCTGAGTAGCTCTGCCAAACTTGCTCCAGCCCGAGTGCCAAAATGAATAATATGGAAACAAAAACAAAAGCACTGAATATTCAGGTCAAAATGTTACAAAATCTAAAAATGACATAGTATGGGGCAGAAGTGGATAACAAATGATTAAAGGTAGGGTGATAATGGAACAGAACAATCTGCACTTCCCCTGTTGTTTCAGCTTCCACAGTGGGTAATGTCTTAGGCCTGGTCTACACTAGGCGTTTATGTCGAAGTTAGCGCCGTTACATCGAATTAACCCTGCACCCGTCCACACTGCGATGCTATTTAGTTCGACATAGAGGTCTCTTTAATTCGACTTCTGTACTCCTCCCCGACGAGGGGAGTAGCGCTAAATTCGACATGGCCATGTCGAATTAGGCTAGGTGTGGATGGAAATCGACGCTAATAGCTCCGGGAGCTATCCCACAGTGCACCACTCTGTTGACGCTCTGGACAGCAGTGCGAGCTCGGATGCTCTGACCAGCCACACAGGAAAAGCCCCGGGAAAATTTGAATTGGAATTCCTTTTCCTGTCTGGCCAGTTTGAATCTCATTTCCTGTCTGGACATCGTGGCGAGCACAGCAGCACTGGCAACGATGCAGAGCTCTCCAGCAGTGATGGCCGTGCAGTCTGTGAATAGAAAGAGAGCCCCAGCATGGACTGATCGTGAAGTCTTGGATCTCATCGCTGTGTGGGGCGATGAGTCCGTGCTTTCTGAGCTGCGATCCAAAAGAAGGAATGCAAAGATCTACGAGAAGATCTCTAAAGACATGGCAGAGAGAGGATACAGCCGGGATGCAACGCAGTGCCGCGTGAAAATCAAGGAGCTGAGACAAGGCTACCAGAAGACCAAAGAGGCAAACGGACGCTCCGGATCCCATCCCCAGACATCCCGTTTCTACGAGGCACTGCATTCCATCCTCGGTGCGGCCGCCACCACTACCCCACCAGTGACCGTGGACTCTGAGGATGGGATACTGTCCACGGCCGGTTCCTCGGACATGTTAGGGGACGGGGAAGATGAGGAAGGAGATGAGGAGGGCGAGGCAGTCGGCAGCTCTCACAACGCTGATTTCCCCGACAGCCAGGATCTCTTCATCACCCTTACAGAGATCCCCTACGAAGCGTCCCGAGCCGTTACCCCGGACACAGAATCTGGTGAAGGATCAGCCAGTAAGTGTTGTAAACATCTAAACATTTATTTTAAACAAAACAGGAATATTAACAATTAAAAGAATGGGTTGTTCATGATTAGTGTGCCCTAGGCGCTTAACGGTTTAGTAAGGGGCAGTGCAAGTTTTGAAAAGAAATCTAGCAATGTCCGGTTTTCAGTGATTGTCCTGCACAAGCCACTCTACTGTTTATTCCCTGCTACTGCAGCTACAGTAAAATGCGGTCTATGTGTCCGGGGATAGAGCAGTAATCCTCCTGGGACATCTCGATGAAGCTCTCCTGGAGGTAACTTGAAAGCCGTTGCATGAGGTTCTTGGGGAGAGCGGCCTTATTGGGTCCTCCGAAGTACGACACGTTGCCGCGCCACGAGATTATCAAGTACTCCGGGATCATTGCTCTGCACAGCAGGGCGGCATACGGCCCTGGTCTTTGGAGGCTTTCCCGGAGCATTCTCTCTTTGTCGCTCTCGGAGATCCTCATCAGGGTGATGTCGGCCATGGTGACCTGCTTTTAATTAGGTAGGGGAATGTTAGTGTTGGGACTGCTTTCCCATTCCTTTACAGAACTGTAACCGCTGGTTTGCAGCCACGCGGTGGAGGCGGGAGAGGGGCAGCCGAAAGGGATCGTTCCCGGGGACAGCCGCGAGGGGGTGGGACAGGGGCAGAGTTCCCGCTTGCCGGATTGCTGGCAGCAGGGACTGACATTGATTTAAATGTGAAATGAGGCCAGTGGTAATATAAAAGTTTTAAACTGCCACAAGTGTACGGCTTACCATGTCTGCCTGCAACAGAAATTCCGTTGTGCTGCCTCGCTTCTCAAATGTGCTGTTCAAGACCCCAGGCACTGAATGCGAAGGCCGAGAATTCGACCTTGTGCTGAGTGCGCATGTGAAAGGTGCTGTGCATGGTCTTGTTCACAGAGAAAGACTATGTTCTTTGTTCACAACTACATTTATCTTTCTTAGGAATTCACTCCCTTTTTCCCATTTCCACAGCCCCGTCTGCGACTGTCTCACAACCTAGCCTGGAATCACACTCCCAGAGGCTAGCGCGGATTAGGCGTAGGAAGAAGAGGACACGGGAGGACATGTTCTCTGAGCTTATGGCCTGTTCCCAAGCCCAGGCAGCACAGCAGACCCAGTGGCGGGAGAACTTGACCCGAATGCACCAAGCCAACATGGATCGGGAGGAGAGGTGGCGGCAGGAAGACCAGCAGGCGACTCAAACGCTGCTTGGACTACTGAGGGAGCAAACGGACACACTCCGGCGCCTTGTGGATGTTCTGCAGGAACGGAGGCAGGAGGACAGAGCCCCGCTGCAGTCCATCTGTAACCGCCATCCCCCGCCACCAAGTCCCATACCCACCTCACCCAAAGTGCAAAGAAGGAGAGGCGGCAGAGTCCCTGCTAACTCTCACTCCACCCCTGCAGAGAGCTCTAGTAGCAGAAGGCTCTCATTTCCCAAAATTTGAAAAGTTCTTTCCTTCCCGCCTGACAGAAGCCCACGTCCAAGTTTCACCTCCCAATGCCATGTGTAGTTGATAATAAAAAATTCGTTTCTGTTAACTACTGTTTCAATCATGTTCTTTTGGAGGAGGAGGGGAAAGGGGGTTGGTAATTGGACAGGACAGTCTCCTTTGGCAGGGTACATAGTCGGGGGCAGGCACAGCAGCAGGGCACATACACAGTGCAGTGATGCAGTGACTAGTTACCCCGGTTAGTCTGAGAGGTTGTTTTCATGTTATGTTGGGGGGGGGGGTTGCTCTGTGACTTTGTGGCGGGGGAGGGCAGTTACAGATCTTGAGCGCCGGTCCTTAGGCAGGATCACAGAGCCACACAGCAGGGGATCTGTAACCGTCCTCCCCCTGCCACAAAGTCAAATAGACCCCCCATACACACAGTCCCGATCAGGAGGGGTGACAGGCTCCGTTGAAACAAGCATCCCACCGCAGCGGAGCCTGTCAATCCTTGAGTTTAGAAGCTGCATTCGCGTCACAACACTACACCCGCTCCGCACCACAGTCTGCGTCCCAGTTTTAAAAAATTCCCGCAAAAACAGTATTAAAGAAAACGGTGTGCTTTAACAAAGTAGAACTATTTTTATTTCGACACGTGTGTTGGAGGGGGGGTCAAGGGGGTATGTAACTGGATAGGATAGTCAACATTACCTGGGTAAAGAAACGGGGGCAGGTTTAGCTTTTCAGTACACAAACTATAAAGTCACAGGTTACCCTGCTCACTCAGGAACTTTGCTTTCAAAGCCTCCCGGATGCACAGCGCTTCCCGCTGGTCTCTTCTAATCGCCCGGCTGTCTGGCTGTGAGTAATCACCAGCCAGGCTATTTTCCTCAACCTCCCACCCCGCCATAAAGGTCTCCCCCTTGCTCTCACAGAGATTGTGGAGCACACAGCAAGCTGCTATAACAATGGGGATATTGGTTTCGCTGAGATCACAGCGAGTCAGTAAGCTTCTCCATCTCCCCTTGAGACGGCCAAAAGCACACTCCACCACCATTCTGCACTTGCTCAGCCGGTAGTTGAAGAGTTCTTTTTCAGTGTCCAGGGCGCCAGTATAGGGCTTCATGAGCCAGGGCATTAGCGGGTAGGCTGGGTCCCCGAGGATGACTATAGGCATCTCCACATCCCCAACAGTTATTTTGTGGTCCGGGAAGTAAATACCTTGTTGCAGCCGTCTAAACAGACCAGAGTTCCTGAAAACACGAGCGTCATGAACCTTGCCTGGCCATCCCACGTAGATGTTGGTAAAACGTCCCCTGTGGTCCACCAGTGCTTGCAGCACCATGGAAAAGTAGCCCTTTCGGTTAATGTACTGGGTGGCCTGGTGGTCCGGTGCCAGGATAGGGATGTGAGTTCCATCTATGGCCCCACCGCAGTTTGGGAATCCCATCGCTGCGAAACCATCTATGATCGCCTCCACGTTTCCCAGGGTCACTACCTTTGGCAGCAGTACATCAACGATTGCCTTCGCTACTTGCATCACAACAACCCCCACGGTAGATTTGCCCACCCCAAACTGGTTCGCGACTGACCGGTAGCTGTCTGGCGTTGCAAGCTTCCAGAGGGCTATGGCCACTCGCTTCTGTACACTCAGTGCAGCTCGCAACCGGGTGTCACTGCGCTTCAGGGCAGGGGATAGCAACTCACAAAGTTCCAGGAAAGTTCCCTTCCGCATGCGAAAGTTTCGCAGCCACTGGGATTCATCCCAGACCTGCAGCACTATGCGGTCCCACCACTCAGTGCTTGTCTCCCGTGCCCAGAATCGCCGTTCCACGGCATCAACATGACCCATTGCCACTGTGATGTCCTCGGCGCTGGGTCGCCTGCTTTCTGACAGGTCTGTGCTACTCTCAGACTTCAGGACATCACCGCGGTGCCGTAGCCTCCTCGCCTGACTTTTCTGCATCTGCCTCAGGGAAACCTTTATGATAAGCTGCGAGACGTTGAGAGCGGCCACAACTGCAGCGATGGTCGCAGCGGGCTCCATGCTCGGAGTACAGTGGCGTCCGCGCTGTCAATGACTGGAAAAGCGCGCGAACTGTTTTCCCGCCGGCGCTTTCAGGGAGGGAGGGCGGGAGTGATGGACGGATGACGACAGTTTCCCAAAAGCACCCTCGACTCATTTTGTTACCCAGAAGGCATTGCCGGCTACACCCAGAATTCCAATGGGCAGAGGGGACTGCGGGAACTGTGGGATAGCTGACCACAGTGCACCGCTTCGAATGTCGACGCTTTCTCCGTTAGTGTGGACGCACAAAGTCGAATTACTGTCCTTAGTGTGGACACACACGTTCGACTTTGCAATATCGATTACAAAAATTCGATGCAAGTAAAATCGAACTACTCTCGTAGTGTAGACAAGGCCTTAGTTTTCAGAGATATAAATACTGAGACTTAGCATTGTTTGTTGGTAGGCACAGATGCATCAGTGCATTTAAGAATGTTTTCAATACAACTAGTGGCTTGGGGAGAGAGGGAGATGTGCTATGTATTCATAGCAATTTATTATCGTATACCTTGAAAAATCAGTGACTGTGCTTATAGACTCAGCAGGTGATTTGACAAGATGCCCAGGTTTTGGGGGCCTGTGTATTAGAGGGCACAAGAGACCACACCAATGGTCTGTTTTCCAATCCTAGTGATTGATTACCTGAGAGAATATCTAAAAATAGCTATTTTTATTTTGGCAGTTTACAAGCAGAAATAAATTATTTAAAATCTCCACCTTAAAAGAAACCAGTAAATACAAACAGTAATATTTCTATGAGCCTCATATACTGTGCCATAGGAAAAAACCCATAGTATTTCTAATGAACTTATTTTACCATTAAAAAAAAATTCTTTACCTTGACACATTCTGCATCAGACTGTATATACAAGATTTGACATTTTCATGAGGCTCATGCTGATTGCATGGGAAACAACATGCTCCATTCCAGCTAATATAATCTATTTTGGTAACAGACATTTGGGTCAATCTGTTCTCATACAAATTCTTAATAAACACATTCTTTTTTTCCAGCTATACAATTTGAATGGATGAACTAGATCTGAGTAAACGGGCAAGCTAGAAGAATAATTTTTATATTTCCCACAGATTTTATTATTATTTACTATTATGTTTTGTGGGGATTTTTAAATGAAGCTTAATTTTTAATGTATCTCAAGATTATTTTAGGCTATAATTTCATGGGTAAATTTTTTTAAATGGGCAGGTACAAGGAATAACTTTCTAAAAAAGCCTGTATTTCTGTAGATAGAAGGTTAAGCATGCATATTATCCAACTGACATATGAAAAAAAAGTTATGATCTCATTGCATGCACCTTCCTTTGAAAATTTGACTTTCATTTTATTTACAGAGCTGTTTATTAAATATAGACAGTTGACTCCACTCCACTTTTTTTCATAATATTTGCAGAATTTAAATTAATCAGTGTTGTGTTCAGAAAGTATTTTATTGCAATCGTATATAGCAAGATTTAATGTGAATTAAATGGTATTAAAATTACACTTTGATAACCTGTTTTTCATAAGCTATTGCTTATAAGCTTGGTGACATTTAAACAGTACTAGTGTTAATTTTCCAATAAGTAAAAAAAATTGCATTTTAGAATATTTAGCAACTACTGTGCAGTTGTTAAATTTAACAACCTAGCCAGATTTACTTAAACCATTAAAAGCCTATTAGGTCTGCAGCATATTTCATTTCACCCAGAGCAATCTGCAAGCCGAAGGGTCAGTTTCACAAGCAGTGTCAAAGCAGCTTTTGTCTCATCCAACACTTAGCAAAGGCTAATTAAATTCTTTCATGAAAGATTCATCAACATGAATATTCATTTCAAAGTTGCTAGAGATATGCTAACAAACCAAAATGATCACCTCAGAATTGCCATGGAAGAATTATGCTGGTCTGACAACAGGAAGATGATATTGGGTAACCTTCTGTATATTTCTCTCTGTCCTTATATAAGTAATGTGTTTTCCTGCGGGCCTAGTAGATGCAGTGTGTTGCTATACTATCCTTTCATTTCTGGAGGCAAAAATTTCAATTCTGGCTGAGTTCACAAGTGAAAGCAAATTTGTTGGTCTCATCCTAGGCCCTAGTGGACATGTTGTGTAGCCACCCTACAGTTTGGCACTAAGTAACATAATTAGAGGACTGAAATATGTTTTCTAAGCTGTTTAGGGAAACCTTCTCAACTCAAAGCTATGAGCCTGTCATCTTCTGGAGCAACATAGACATGACAAAAACACTGAAGATGCAGCTGTAGGCTTGTGTAAAATAGTCACACCTAGAATTCAGTGCATCTGTGCATAACTTAAGCCTTATTCTGAGGATTTAAGTAGTGCATAGATCTTGTGTTGGTCCTCTGCACAGGAGTGAATTTCACCCGGATGAGTTTTTCCCCAATACTTAAGGCTTGTCTACATAGCAAGATAGTGCACAGCAAGCCAGGGTGTGAATCTACAGCACACCAACTTACTGTGCACTAACTTGCCATGCAAACAAGCCCTTACGGATATTTTAAATTAGTCAATTTTTAAAATTAGTAAAATTTGAAGCGGGTGCTCAGATGCTGGTGAGACACATGGGATAAATAGATCCAAGTTATTTCTTACCACTCCTCCTACTGTGCTTCCAGAATGACAAGGTGGGGAGGGGGATATTGGTTGGAAGGGAGAAGATGGAAGAGAGCGTTTCCAATGAGCAGATCAGTGGCTCCTCCCTTAGACTAAAGAAAAAATGATATATTTATTTGTATTTTGTAGCTGGCTATCTAAGATCCGAGTACAAATCTGTGTACAAATCAGTGTGTCACAAACTGTATTGTGACATAATGATCCACACTGGAGTGACTAACCAACCATCCAAAGAACAAATGTTAATTTAATAAAAGACTTGGGGGGAGAAAACAAAGCTTCTGAATCACTAGAGACAAAAGTGCTTTACCACTACCTCTCAATTCTGTATTTTTTTATGCTACCATGTTTGTCAATTCTGGTGTCTTTGCAACATTTTACAATATGCAATCAAAAGTACTGGAAAAAGTGGAAATGCTGCAGCTTTTGGTTGTTTTTTTCCCCCATTTCTTTCTACTGTGTGCAGTCCATGTCAGTATCTTTGTTGGTTACCTAGGAAACTATTGTAGGATGGAATTTGATTGGCTGTGTTCTCAGATTGATTATTAAAGTCGTGGGCAATTTCGAGTGGCAGACGTTTCATAGGTTGCACAAAGTAAGTAGCACTAAATGATTTACAATTTAAGATTCTTTTATTTAGAAATGAACTGTATGGAACATTAGATATGTCAAATCGTTGAAAACTTGGATCAGAAATGAGTAATAGTTTGAAATTTTGTCTTCTCTGCATTATAGTTCTTGTTTCTTCTAGACATTAACTCTTTTATCTTGAATTGTCTTCAGCTTATTTCCCGATTTTATTCAGAGGTGTCTGGTCAAGGGCAGGAAGGATACACAGTGGTTACCACTGCTTGAGAAGACCAAAATCACAGGAGATAGGAAGAGGGGCAAAAATACAAGAAAGGGAACAATCCTCTAGACGGAACTGTTTATTATTACAAAAAAATCCATATTTTATGCTGTTTGGACATGGGTTTGAGGCCCATATCTCCTACATTCTAGCATTTTCTTTTCCCTTCATCTTGCCCAATCATTAATTCCCTGCCCTATTCACAATGGATCTGGTTTTCATGACTGCATGTGAGGCCACAGAGACCAAGCCAAGAACCTGGTCCCACATGGCCTCCACTCCCATCCCTGTGCTCTCTAACTTGACTGCTGGAACTCTTCCCATCTTTCCCTTTATATTGCTTGAGCTCCAACCAGCCTGTAAGGTGGCCTGCTAGCATCATGAAGTCTGACTTTCGGCAGGCATATTAAAAAGGTAGAGGGAGATCTGTGGCTCTGAAGGGAAGGACATCAAGAGGGGAGCGGGGAGGAAAGGATGAATGCCAGAAGAACATCATCAAGACAGGAGTGGGGGAACATAAGAAATAGACAGATGGAGAAATGAATAACAATGACAATGAGAGGAAGAAGAAGAAGTGTCAACAGAAGGAGAAAGAGACTGCTAATGCTTTTTGTTCATTCTAAGCAAACTTGTCTACAGAAAAGCCTGCTAAAGCACTGGAGGCATATGTTTGTTTTCTTTATTTGTTGACATTTCTTTGGCACTCGCCACAGTCAGGAATGTGACGTTTAAGACAATTCCTTTAATTATTTGTGTTATGTTACTGCCTAGAGGTCCCAACTGAGATTTAGCTTATTGTTGCTACTTTTCTCTCTCCTTTTGTCTTTGGAAGTGAATGACATGGGCCCTTAGCTATGTGGCTGTCAGACTTTCTGGCCCTCAAGTCAGTTCTACCCTAGTCAGTAAAAAATTGTATAAGATGTTTAATAGAGACTTAAAGATTCATTCTGTCCATGCTAAATCACATTGCACCAATTTTGGGGAAGTCATCCAAAACTCCTGTAAGACCATCATGCAAACCTTTCCCACACAGGGGGTGAGGTAGGCTTGCCTGTCCCCATCCTTCACTGATTTTATTAAGTCCGCTTTTACAGGTGCAGATGCCACCTGTATGTTTCATAAATCAATGCATGTGTTCTTCCAGAGGATAGAACTTTCAATATGTTGCATTTCTTTCAGTGGGATATTGGGTGTTGGACATAACTCATTCACCCAACAATGATTGCTAAGGTGCACCCTCAGTATTCCAACACTGCATCTCAGTCATATATTGCTCTAATGAATTCATGGTTCTCTATCTTGAATATTTTTCAGAGTAGCAGCCGTGTTAGTCTGTATCCGCAAAAAGAAGAACAGGAGTACTTGTGGCACCTTAGAGACTAACAAATTTATTAGAGCATAAGCTTTCGTGGACTACAGCCCACGATGCATCCGAAGAAGTGGGCTGTAGTCCACGAAAGCTTATGCCCTAATAAATTTGTTAGTCTCTAAGGTGCCACAAGTACTCCTGTTCTTCTTTTTATCTTGAATATGTTTTTAGTTCTGGATTTATACCATTTCCCTAAGAGCATCTTCTGTACTTCACATTACTGCATCTGCAACGCATTCTTCAACCACACAAGAACAAATAGTAGAATTCTTTTGAAAAAGAAAGAAAGCAAAGATTTCAAACTAGTTACTCTCTTACACCTTTTCTTCTGAGCCAGATGTCTCTTTGCAGATACTTACAACAAAAATGCAAGCTTTTTATCCTGGGAGGAATACAGACTTCCTGTGTGACCTGTGCAAGTCACTTAATCTCCCTGTGCTTCACTGTCTCAATTTGAAAAACAGAGAATATTTCCTTTTCCCTCATCCTTTCTTTATATTGTCTTTTGAAACTGTAAGCATTTCAGGGTTAGTACTGTCTCTTAGGTATACGTACAGTGTATTATTTATCGTATGGGTTTATCCTGTCACCCATCACCATAGTATCTGTGCAGTTTTCATGTAAAAACAATAGCAGTAGCAAAGTAGGGATTTTGTTTGATTAATTTCCTGGGGTGTTTTTTTGGTGGCGGGGAGTGTTAGAAGGGTTTTTCAGGCAGGAGGGGATGTCAGTGTTGCAGGTTTACAGGTAGAAGGGGCTGTCAATGTTGTTAGTGTTGTTCTGTTATTCTTTTTCAAATTGCAGCATCTCCTAAAGATAGTCACACTCTGGATTTGCCTGATTTCCTCAAAGAGGCCCTGATATGGCATGGGCATTAGGCATTATTGTAATATAAATAATGATAGATCAACTTTAATCACTCCATAGAAGCTCATGATACTTTTGTGCAAGTGCAGCAAGTTAAATTTCCTGTTCAGATGAGATTCAGTTTACTGTGCTAGAACACATTCGCGATTTAAAAAAAATCGTCATCTAATGCATGCAGATACTGTTGCTACTTAATATCCAGTACTAGAAACATTTTTTTGCATCAAGCATCTGAACTAATGAGGAGCTTAACTAAATCTCTGAATACCCTTACATTCTGCTATTGGTTGTCTCAAGCCATTGGTTGTACTAGCAAAAGAGAATGGTTGTAAAATAGGTGTCCCTGTGGTCAAGTTTACTAGACCATACAGGGTTCTGTTTACCATCTTCATTCTCAGCTGCAGTTCACCCTGGAACAATTTCTGTTGCTTTTTCATCTTATTTATTTTTAAATGGAACCCATGATTGTTTCATAAAAATAGACAGTCTTAAAATTCTTATGGTGACAAACTGTTGTGGGAAAAGTCTTACTTTGTACTGTGTAATTTGTAATGTAATTTTGTGGTATGGTGGATTTGATGGTTAAGTATGTATGGGTCTATTACTCACCATTTGCATACCCTATTTTTTCTGATTAGAATTAATTCTTTGGATAATATTTTGCTTATCTGAGACCTTACTACCTATTTCTGAATCCCAGTATATACAGAAGTATGCCTCTGACTTCAAAGACAGCAAGTTAACATGATATGCACCTATATTATTGTTTTCTGGTTTCCCCAATAGGTAACCTCCACTAAGAATTATGTGGACAACTGTCTCTACCTATAATGGGATTGTGTCCTACCATGGTCAACGTGTTGCCTAAATTATGTTTATGCTATTGAAAGTTTTTATTCCATAATTATTTGTGCCTATTATATATCAAACCAAAAATCTGTCACACTACTAGTTACTGGGTCAAGGGATGGCCCTGGACTTCAATGATATTCATAGAGTGTAAGGCCATAAGTGACCATTAGATCATCAATCTGACCTCCAATGTATTGTAGGCGAATACATTTCACCCAGTTACTCTTGTATTAAGACCAACAATATGTTTGGCTAATGCTTATCTTCCAGAAAGGCATCCAGTTTTGATATGAACACATCAAGAGATGGAGAATCCAGCACTTCCCTTGACAATTTGTCACAGTGGTTAATCATCCTAACTGTTAAAAATGTGTGTCTTATTTCTAATTGGAATTTGTCTAGCTTCAGCTTCCAACCATTGGTTCTTGTTATGCCTTTCTCTTATAGATTAAAGATCCCTTTAGTACCTAGTATTTTCTCCCCATACAGGAATTTAAACACTGTATGCAAGTATTTATGCTATTTCTCTCAAGTTTCTTTTTTGATAAGCCAAACAGATCAAGCTCTTTATGTATCTCAGTGCTTTATATTTTCTCCACTCCTTGAATAATTTTTCTGGCTCTTTTTTTTCTGTACCCTCTAATTTTTCAACATCTTTTTTTAAGATGTGGACACCAGAACTGGATGCAATATTCCAGTATCTCTCTCACCAATGTCATATTTAGAAGTAAAATCACCTTGGCAAAAAGGAGGATCCCTGAGAATTTCTCTTCCTCTTTGCTTAACTCTTTTCCAAGAGCCCTGAAGTCTTCTAGAATCTGTGTGATTCCATGTTATGCGATGACATTGATTCCAAATTGTACAATCACCAGTGAATACTGGCCAGATAACATCCTAATCCCATCCAATCTTGTAATTACAGCTCATATTTTTGCTTCAGAGAGACAGCACACCCTCCACCGTCTTGCTGTCCTTTGCTGAATTCTCTTCTTAATATGGATTACACCTGCTTGCCTTTTTAGGATGGTTGAAGAATCTCTCTTGGTAGCTACCTACTTCTTTCTGCCCATAAGTTATGTCTTCTGTAGCTTTCTGTTTCATTCTTCCAGAGACATGTTCTTTAGTAGGTGACTTGCTGAATGACATAACAATTTAATATCTTTAGCCTGCTTGACTGACTCCTAGTTCTCTTTCCCTTGTGGTCACAAATCATCAGTCCACATGTTTGGTTCCTACTCTTTCCAGTTCTCTTATTGCTGATCCTTCCCCTTGTGGTAGCTGTGGCAACACTTTCAGAATCTTTTGATTCATTGGACACTACTCAATGTTGAAATTAGAGCTTCTAGACTGTGCTTCTTGTCCTCCAGTATGTCTATCAGCTTTTACTTCATGCACCTCATATCTCTCCTGTCTGTTGGCAGAAAGGATAACCTAGAACATTCAAGGCATGTCATAGCAGTTGTTCCCTTGCTGTCCATATCCACGGTATGGTGTATGTTTAAATCAAAAAACAAAATGAAAGGCAACAAATGATTCTTCCCTTCTCCCATGCCTTCCCTCCCCTCCTTGCTTTCCCTGTCTTGCCACACAAACACATTAAAAAGTATTGAAATAGTCTTGTCTTGAATTTCATTTAGCAATATTAACTTTAATTTAAGATTATTGGGTTGGAATTTCCTTTATTTGTTTTAAATCTTTGATTTAATGCTTCACCAGGGTCCTGCTGCTTCTTATGACAAGTTGTACATATATAAAACTGGAATGGTGGTTACAACTTTCTCTGCTGGGCATTTCAAGAGATGGGGCCAGATTTTCAAAGAGCTCTGTCAGCACTAGATTTTCAGAAGAGCTCAGCCTGTTGATTGCTGAACTGTTCTGAAAATCTCTCCATAAATGTTGTAATGGAAGCTGCTGGGTGCTGAGCACTTCTGAAAGTCTGTGTGTGTGTGTGTGTGTGTGTGTGTGTGTGTGAGAGAGAGAGAGAGAATAATGGGCTGGTGGTGCTTTATACTGATATATATTTTACTGATCTTGCTTCCTGTTGTTCAGAAAGACGACAGTACTGTTACCCCAACCAATTCTTGCTCCCCAGTTGTAGCCAGCCTCCATAATATGCTGGTGCTATCATTCTCTGTTTCCTAAGGTCTTTTTTTGTGTCGTTGCAATAGAGAGGATGGATGGTTCAGTGGTTAGAGCAGTAGCCTTGGACTTGGCAGTCCTGGGTTCAATTTCCTGTTCTGTCCCAGATTCCCTGTGTGACCTTGAGCAAATCACTTAGCCCCTCTATGCCTCAGTCCCCCATCCGTAAAATGAATATAATAGCACGGTCTTACCTCACAGGAATGCTCTGAGGATAAATACTTTAAAGATTGTGAGGTGCTCAGACACCACAGTGATGGGGGGCCATACACCTGTCTTTCTCCACGTAGTTTGTATGGTCATAGGTAATGTATGGTGGTTCCTATATACAATTATATGGAGAAATAATGACTCCTGTATCATTTCACCTGTTTCAAAATGGAACCTGCTAACTGGCAGGTTATGCCAGCATTCTAACCAGACATCCACTAATTAACTCGGCTGTGGAATTCGCAGCCTGATTTTACTTGCTACCCACACAGCCTACTACTAGGAAACCTCACTGTGACAAGCTGGTAGATGCGCCAGCTGGTAGAATAGAACAAAGGAATCTGTTTAGATTGAATATAAAGTAAAGACTGCCCGCAGCCCGAGTCTAGTCATAAAACTAAGACTTGGGTAATTCTGGCTTGAGTTCAAATAAGAAAGGGTATGTGGGGGCTTCCTGCAGCACAAAGTCAAGTGTGGGCATAAATAGGAAGCATCTAACTTTCAATGTTCTCATCTACCAGTCCTTTCCCTGTTGTTGGTTTATAAGGGAATCTGTGCATGGTACGAACTATGCTTGATAAGACAGCTGAGCAATTTCTGACAAGCCTACTGGTTGGCAGCAGCTGTAGGGATTCTGCTTGCCTAGGACATGGGTTTTAACCTCCGTTTTTCCAGGCATTATGCAAAGTTCATCCATCCCATCAGACTGACTAAAAGATAAATTTAAAACACTGAAAAAGATAGCAAATGCTACATGGGTTGCTACCAGAGTACCCTTCTGATGATTCAGATACTACAAAAGTATTTCAGTCTATCATGAATGTGTTAAGCAAAGTAATGGACAGTAATGTGCATTTGTCATTTCAGAATTACAAAGCTCTACATTTTCTTGAACTGCCCTCCCTTTTTTGTGTGTGTAATTTTGTACATGTGAAAATTTGTGTCTTCATTTTTGCCCTCTTTTATCTAACTACTGATTTTGGCATCCATGAAGGAACACATTGGGCAGTTTTTTGCAGACACAAAATTACACCAAAGGAACTGGAAGCTTGGATTGATGCCCAGATGAACATTTGGTCCAAAATATATAAACACTGCCTAAGCGTACAATAAAACCTATTACAGAATTGCAGGGACCTTGATAGTAGAATGGGACAAGGACATCTTGTTTCTCTTTACCACTCTTGTTTCCCTGGTTATACCCAATCTACTACCATTCCCTGCTAACTGAAAATTCATGCCCGGCACGTGCTTGGAAGAAAAAACAGATGTTGAAGGTTAAGCATTGGAGAACAAATGCCCTTACCAACTTTCCAATCCTGTGCGATTGGAAGTTTGGTGATTGATAATCTGTGCTACTGCCATGTTGTCACACCAACGGCACACCCGTATATTAGACCCAAATTCTAACCATTTGTACCTTCACAATGATACCCCCTTAAATTGAGCTAGAAAACTTTTCCACAATCACAAGTCTTACTACAGATGTGTAGTGACTCGTATGTAATTGTGTGATCTGGCTATGCTAGCCAGTGCCTCTGCCAGCAATAACCCTGCAAGCAAAGTTCAGCTCAAAGCTCAAGTAGGTTAATGTCGTGAAAGGGGCCTTCTGTTTTGTCCTTCGCTAGGGGTTTCCCCAATCACTTAGCCAGGGCCTGAAATGTGTCCAACAGGTGAAAACACTCATTTGACCCAGCTTGCACCTGCAAACAAAAATTGTGCCAATAATGCACTATTTGCTTTAGTCCCACTGACTGCCCCATTGTACTAAATTTCTGAAAAGCTGCACAGGATACTGAACAGCCCAGGGGCATAGCCTTGTCGAAATGAAATTGCTGGCAGTAGGTGTCTTAAACAACCACCATTATTAAATGGCCAGCAAATACTATTACGTTCCCGGGGCCCTTTTCGGGCTTGTTGCGGTATGAACAAACCCCTGGTCCCCTTGGTGTTATGCCCTTGAACCCCAGTGTGTGGTGCCACCTATTCCAGTTTGTGTTGCTGCCCTTAATGGAAACTGCTTCTGACATGCCCCCAAACATATTGGGTGCCCGCCTAATTATATTTGTATAATTAACAAAGGCCAGGTTGCTGTCTGGATAGGCCTGTACCAAAACACCCGCCTAGATGATGAGGGCAGCCTCCCAATTTTTTCATGTTCTAGGCACTCTTGGTCTCTTGGGCAGTTCGCTGTTTTGCTAGCCTTGTCCATGTTTACTGTCTGTGAACCCTTCCTGTGCCAGAGGGATATTACATACACAATTGCCTGTGAGGATTCTATATTTAGTTGCACTGAGTAGGTGAGCTGCTATCGGGTAAGCTACCCTGGCATAACCGTACTGCAGAGCCCTGCTCCCCCATAAACCCTCCCTGGGAGAGTCTACCCTGTCCCCTGCGGTTACATGCCCTGATGGCCGATGAGTTGCCATGTGCCCTTTCCTTGTCCTGCTGCTGAAACTTGAGCCCATGCTGGGCCTACCCTGTCACCCTGTGCAGACCCCTCACATCTAGCTGCCTGAAGCTGCTGTTGTAATTGCAAATTAGCTTGCAGCAGCTGTGTAATACCGCCAGTGCCCCCTACTGAAGGTGCCACCCCTAGGTGGGTCTGCCCAGGCTTCTCGACCTTCCACTCCTGGGCCCAGAGTATTTAATACCCCAATCAGCTGACTCCTGTTCCCCTTAAGTGAACTCACTGGGTGACTGGTTGAGCACGGTCCCTGCACCTGGCTGTGGCCCCTGCAACTGCCACCCTTTGCCAGGCTGGAAGACTGGATACTACTTCTGCCACCCATTTCCCCAACCTCTGTGTGGTTTAGATTTCACTCACCCCCGGGATCAGCATTAAGCAGCCTTGTGTTAGCCTAGTCTTGCATCCTGGAGTCCCAGGCAATTTGAGACTTAAATCCCACTCCTACTGCCTTACATGATAGCATGGGCCTTGGGAAGGGATGCCAAGAGTCTGTGCCTTTCCTAGCATCCCCCTGCATGAATTGCTAGTTCTCCCTTCTGCATTGACACATCTGAGCTGACTAATAGCAAAGATAGGGGTGTCAGCTGGGAATGAAGACTCAGTACATCTGAAGATTTCCTCTCTCCCTGTGCCAGGCAGGAGCAAGAGGGACACAACAGGAATCCTGAAACCCTTGTCAATCCACCCACACATAAGTTAGCTTTTTTGGGGTCACTTGAAGCCCCAGTTCTCTTGGTGCTTATCACCCCACATACCATATCCTGTTCTGCATGGTACCAGGAAGGAGGAGACAAATGAAGTAGGATATGTGGTGGGCACAGGGCCAGCGCTTCCACTAGGTGACCCTAGGCAGTCGCCTAGGGTGGCAGGATTTGGGGGGGGGGCAGCATTTTGCTGCCCTTGGCAGAAATTTGGCGGCAGGGGGAGTCCTTCTGCTCCGGGGCTTTGGCAGAAATTCGCTGGCGGGTCCTTCACTCGCTCCGGGACTCACCGCCGAAGTGCCCCGAAGACACGGAGCAGAAGGACTCCCACCGCCGAATGCTCAGAGGGGGAGCACTGCCGCCTAGGGCGGCAAAAACCCTGGCACCACTCCTGGGTAGGCAGTCACTCAAATGAGCTCTTTCTCTACTTCTGTAACTTATCAGATTCTTACCACATAACTGTTGTTCTAAAGCACTGACCTGCCTATCCTCGGGTTTGCTCACTGTATCATAAATGAGCAGTACTCCAGTGCAAAATGGATTTAAAAAATCATTTGTCCATGGCTAAGGAGAAGTTGCCACTAACTAATTTGACCTTAGAAGCTGGAAGATTAAACCTGACATACTATGTTAGATACTCGTAAGTAATTGTAAAAGAAATGTGCTGTTTCTGACAGGATCCAAGCCAAAATATAAGCATAAGAGTTTAGAAGAGATGCTTAACATGTGACATTCATTATTTAATAGGTATGTTGTTAATACGAGAGCGTTGTATAAATCTGTGCTGACTCATCCAAAATTGTGACATGTTTTCAGTAATGGAGTTGACCAAGTTTTACTCTTTAATACCAGGTTAAATTTACAGATACTAATTTAAAATAAATAGTAATCCACTCTGTGTCTGCTCTTAAAAGCTTGTATATTGTGTATCCTGTAGGAAGTGGGAGGCAACATATCCATCATTTTTTTAATCTTTGATTTCACATCTAACTTTTTAAAAGAATTAACAGGATACAAGAGATAAAATATATGGATCTATCTTAAGGCCAGAAGGGACTACTGTGATCATCTAGTCTGACTTCCTGTACAACACAGGCCATAGGATTTCCCTGAATAATTCTTGTTTGAAATAGATCCTCTCTTTTTAGAAAAAAAAAAATCCAGTGTTGACTTAACTGCAATCCTTGGTAAGCTGTTCCAATGGTTAATTACCTTCACTCTTAAAAATGTACGCTTTATTTCCAGTCTGAATTTGTCTGGTTTCAACTTCCAGCCATTGGATCTTGTTATACCTTTGTCAGCTAGATTGAAGAGCCCATTATCAAATTTTTGTTCCTAATGAGGTTACTTACAGACTGTGATCAAGTCACCACTGGTTCTTTGTCAGGCTAAATAGATCAAGCACCTTGAAGTGCCCATTACCACTTTTCCCCCCCATGTAGGTACTTATAGACTGTGATATAGACACCCCTTAATCTTCTCTTTGTTAAACTAAATAGATTGAGCTCCTTGAGTCTATTGCCATAAGGCATGTCTTCCAATCCTTTAATCGGTCTCACGTCTTTTCTCTGAACCCTCTCCAATTTATTAGCATCCTTCTTGAATAGTGGGCACCAGAACTGGACAAAATATTCCAGTAGTAGCACCAGTGCCAAATACAGAATAATAGAAACTCCCTACTCAAAATTCTTTTCTTTATATATCCAAGAATCACATTAACCGTTTTGGCTAGGAGCTCATGTCCAGTTTATTATCCACCATGACCCCAAGTCTTTTTTTCTTAAAATAGGATCATCTAGCCTATAAGTGTGGCCTATATTCATTGTTCCTAGATGTATAACTTTATATAGACAAAAACTTCCCTTTACATTCAAGACCCGATCCCGCAAACACCAAAGCATGTGCTTTGCTTCATATATATGTGTAGTCCCACAAGCATCAACTGCACTATTCATGTGCATAAAATGAAGCAAGTATATGTCTGTAGGATCAGGAGCCACGTTAACATTATTGGTAAACATCAAGCATATCTTTATTTAAAATTTCTGGTAGAATTTTTTTTTTGAGTTGGGGCAGAGGAATGGCAGAGCACATGAAATATCTAAATGAAATAAATGTGGGCCCTGATCTAGCAAAGCACTTAGGCATATGGTTAACTTGTAGGTAGTTCCAGTGAATTCAGTGGGACTTGTGCTTAATAATAGGTACATGCTTAATTATTGTTTATCTGCATAGCAGTAGGGGTTAGGAACCCTGGCCATAGATCACGTCCCCTTTGTGCTAAACACTTACAAAAACAGAACAAAAAGATGGTCTCTGTAACTTCATTGGGACAATCTAAATATAAGAAAAGAGACAACAGGTGGATACAGACAGAGAGATGCTTAACAGCTTTATTGGATGGGGGCCATAAAACCCAAATTTACTTCATAGTTCCAGAAGGGTGTCCACTTTAAGTAGCTATCCCAATGTGCTAACGAAGCAGAGTACAGAAAATCATACTCATTTTGTAATGGTGGGAGAAGGGAAACACTAGTGTCTTCTCAAGCCTGTAGTCATTAATAAGAATTAGATTGAACACATTAAAGGGGAAACAAAACGCTTTTGAGTGTTGCAAAGCTACCTTGCCTTCCCATGCATGCTGTATATACTTGAAGGGGGAAAAAATAACCAGTGATGATGTGTATACAGTAAACTCATTTTTGTTTGTCTCAGGATTTTACCTGTCAGTATTTTATCAAAATGAACATGGGACTCTGTGTAAGTATCTAAAACATCCTCCAAATACCACATTTAAATTTGGCATGTTCACATTTTCAGTGTAATGTATTTTGTGAGTAAAATGCTATTATAATAGGCAGAAGGCATGCATTAATGGAAATGATAGGGACAACTCAATATAACTTGCAATTAATTTTAGGGGTCATTAAGCAGAGAATGAGAGAAAGCATGCCCCTTTAACTTTTTAAGCCAGCTTAAGCTGCAGTTCATTAGATTGCTAGCCTTGAATTATTTTGTCCATCCCCATCAGTGTATTTGTTGTTAGCGTTCATTTTTAATGTGTGCATTCTTATGTACTGATTTAAACTTCCTCCAAGGGCCGACTTCTCTAAAGCAATCATACTCTAATTTTCTACAATTTGGAGAGTTTAGAACTCTGCCTTGTGTTCCTCAAGCTATTTCTAATGCCAATATAGCATTTATACATCAATTCTTATATTGTTTAGGCATTTTTAAAAAGGCTTTAATTTTTACATATTGTTTGTTTGGTTCCAATAGAGCTGCTACTCTAGAACCTTGAGCTTCCACAAACTATGTAGCATGTGCCCTGAACAAAAGGTAGAGAGAGAAAGAAATTTACGGAATGAGAAAATGAAAGCACTTAATATAAAGTATAGCCTCAAAGCTCATTAGGACATCTGTTAATCATTCAAGATATAAATTGCCTCATATTCAAAATGGGCTCAAGATGGCCTCTCAGTTTGCATGTCCAAAAATGTTTGCACAGACAAGTGGAAGATTTTGTATTCTAAAATGTATGTGTACCATTGGCACAAAGTTTTGGCTAAGCAGAAATTAGGACCCCATTTTGAATTTGCACACACTTCACAGTATTTTGTATCTCAAAATGCTTCTAAATAGCATTCATTTTGTGTAGTACCAAATATAAAGTCAATGATGTTATTCACTGTGTTGAAGGATGGCAATTTTGGTGAAGAGAAGAATATTTCATTTAGTTGGAAAATGTCTGTAGTGCTGTACTTAAAGAGTTTTTCTTCAGTTACATATGACAGGTAGCGATTTTGTTAGAGGGTCTGACTCCAAGTTTTACCAGTGACTTCAAAGGGAGCAGGATTGAGCTCAAAGTTGGTAGGCCTAAAAAATATTGCTACTCTACCTTGCTACTAGTCCTTTAGAGTGCAATGATTGTTGCCTGTACAGCCCCCTGAGTGTATATGGAACCTCACTAAATCATGAGAACAAAATACAGGGATATGGGTGTATGGAGCTCATTGTAAGATAGGGGCCTCAGATTTAAATATCTATTTGGGTACATCTTTACATGAAACAAGAAACTTCTCCTGCTGTTGCTCAAACTATGATGAAAGAGGTATATGCCAAATAATATTACTACTAGACCAATAGTACATAAATCATCCATAGCAATTAAATGCTGCTGGGGTTTTGCTGTAATACTAATTATATGATAAGGTCCCTAGAGCCTTGTTATAGGTGTATTTTTATTATTATTTAAATTAAAATAAAACAAAAGTAATGTGCTAGAGACAATTCGCATTTACTGAACGGTTTCCTGTGAATCTCACAGTAAGTCATATCTCCATCTGTTTATTTACTTATTTGTGTAGGGGCAGGATGGATCAATATACAAAATAATGCAAATATGGACTTCTTAAGGGTCAGAGCTTACAGATGAGACTACTGACATGGAAGGTCATATTTCAGAGCCAAAAATCTTTAGTGTCCCTTTAACAGAATATGTGATGTCTTATCTTTTGATTTACTTTGCAAAAGATTTACACTGAGCCTTCTAAATACAAAAAGCTTCTTAACTTAGATCCCATCTTTTCTACATTGTGTGATGGATTTTGATGGATTCTATTGACCATATAGTGAGTGGTATGTACCTGGTGAATGGTTACCAGTGCTTTGATTGCTCTATATCTAATAAATACAGACCGATTTGTCTGCCTCATTCTTCTGAAATACATAGAACTATTTGCAGAAGTGTGGATTAAGAGCTACATCTTGTGAAAAAAATTATATCACATTGCACACAATCGTAAAATATGAGTGTCCATTTCTGTAGCCTATTTCATAAATAATGCACACCACTTGTATACAGTATACATTTATCTGAAATGTCCTATCCTGAAGTCCTTAACCAGCCCTCAATTTCAGTCAAGGTGTTTTGCCTCAGTAAACTCCAGGATTGAGTATAGTTGTTATATTTGTGTGTGTGTCATGTATACATCCACCTGGTGTTTAATAATCATATCTATTGATCTTTTCTTCTTTATTGCTGATGCATGCTGAACTAAGAATCTAAATGCTGAGTCAGTTAATAAATGATCGTGGTATAGTGGGGATGGTTCTGAGAGCATCCAGTAATTAGGAGATCCTTGGCTGTATAAACTCTATATGAAAGACTATCTAGGGTCCATTAGAAGCCATTGGGGCCTATGTGCACAAGTGGCCTACAGGCAGGAGTCACCTAACTTCTCAAAATCCAAGCAAATCTTGGGAGGTGTGGTGGTTGAAACACCTGTCTTCTTTAATCAAGGAGGAGGAGGAAAATTCATATTACTCCTACGATTGCAGAAATTCACAGGTGGACGGTGGGGGATGGATCACTCAATGATTGCCTGTTCTGTTCATTCCCTCTGAAGGACTTGGCATTGACCATATTGGAAGACAGGATACTAGATGGACCATTGGTCTGACCAAGTATGGCTGGTTCTATGTTCTTATCTGTAAACTGAAACTCAGTGTTTCCATTACTTGATGGGGTTATTTATATATAAGTATTATGAGGCACATGGATGTTACAACTGTCTTAATTTTCAGATAATTTTAGAAACTTGTTTTAAATTTGGAAACTCTAGTCACTGGTACCCAATCATCTGGTACCACTCCAGTATCAAAGGCTTTCTAAAAAATAATTGCTGATAGTTCAACTATTGAGTTTCTAATCTCATATATCACCTGTGGATGCTAACTCATGACTACTTTTAAATTTATCTACTGCTGTTTCAATAATCTGTCTTCACCAGGACAAAGTGGAGAATACTCACACACATCCTCCACAGATGTAGTGTTAATATTCTCCTTAAATACAAATACAAAGAAACCTTTATTTTCTCTACCAATTTTTTTTTTACAGTAACTAATACTTGCTTACTTTGATGCCTTATTAATGGTCTCAAAGGTTTTTTTTAGGATAAAAATCTTCAAAACTGAGCCCCGCCACTGAGAGTACAAAATTAATACATCATATTTTTGTGTACAGTTTTAAAGATATACACTTTATTTATCAGTTCCACTAATATATTAAAATAATGATTTATCTTTATATTATTAGCTGTTGCTTCATCATTTTCCCTTTGTTTTTCCTTTTCCCTCCTCAGTTCTTAAAAACCACTCACTATGCTGCAATATTTTTATTTATTTATTTGCTCCTTGTAGCATTTTAGAGCCCTGCTTAAGTTTCCATTAACCAGCTTACCATTCACCCACACTGAAATTAATTTTGTTTAGCTTTGCATAAAGGAATATGGTATCCCCGAACATACTCTATTCTCTCTGTAAAAGTTAGCTAAATTTTGCTAATAGTACCTCTTACCAATAAATATCACGATCTGTTTTTGCTCAGTATAGATGGAGCAGTGGCTCTCAACCTTTCCAAACTACTGTACCCCTTTCAGGAGTCTGATTTGTCTTGTGTACACCCAAGTTTCACCTCACTTAAAAATTACTTGCTTACAAAATCCGACATAAAAATACAAAAGTGTCACAGCACACTATTTCTGAATAAATGCTTACTTTCTTATTTTTAACCATATAATTATAAAATAAATCAACTGGAATATAAATATTGTACTTACATTTGAGTGTATAGTATATAGAGCAATATAAACAAGTCATTTTCTGAAATTTTAGTTTTTACTGACTTCACTAGTAGCCTGTTGTAAAGTAAATATCCAGATGAGTTGATGTACCCCCTGGAAGACCTCTGCGTACCCCTGGTGGAGAACCACTGGTATAGAGTATTTCTCATTTTATCAAATTGAGGTTTAGCTTTTGACACATCCTCCAGTGCCTTGCTGAATTTGGGCCTTTATTTGGAACAGATAGACATTCAATGGAGTTACTCCTGAAACTCAAACTGGTAGAGACAGATGTGAAACAGTTGCCAGGATTCAATGGTTACTTTACTTCATTAAAGTGTTTTATAAACTAGGCTACAATTTAGTAACTATAAGATATAAAATGCATCAGAACTTGTTTGTCAAGAGTCTGTAGGCTCTATTGTGATTGTTACGTTAGATAGAAGTAACATATTGACAGAGATGCATATTTAGAAGGCATATGGTAAAGAAAGCAGGGAGTGCTGCATACTGGGAGATCTCTTCCTATTTTCCCGCAGCACTGCATTGGGAGGGGGTGGACATGCATCTGTGGCTCTCCTGAAAGTGTATTAAATGAATAAGAATGTATTTCATAACTCCTGTGCTTTTTGAGCTTTTTTAATTTACACAATAATACTCTAGAATAGTCAGTGTATAATTATTGCTGGCCTCTATTAAAGGAAAGCTAAGTAACACATCTTTGTTATTAGTGATTAGTTTTTTGTGAGAAATAAACAACTTTCAGCTGAAAACGCAGAAGCAAAAAGCTTAGAAAATGCAAAACAGACTATATATTAATCTTCAACTATGCAGCAATATTATATTAATTACTGCATTATTTTGCAGTTAAGGTGGAAGCATTTCATGGCATGTGACATGTGTCTTGTTGAAGTGAAAGTCCTATTCCACCTGATATTTTTGGCTGTGATATACCACTTAGACTGTGGCACATCTCAGTCAAAATCTGAGTCACATGCTTTTCATTTCATTCAAAAGCAGGCTAAGTGCCATGACATTTTACAATCCCTTTACATTTTTATAAGCAATTCCCACTGTCTTGTGTATTACTAAACAGTGAAATGAAATGAGAACCATTTGTCACATAGGACAAGTAGCTCACCTACTTCAGTGGCTTAAATCAGGGGCTTGAGAGAAGTGTAAAACCCACATAAAACACCTACAATCTACTCCCATTGGTATAGGAGGGGGATGTTCTAATAGAGCATAGGCCAGGGAGGTATGAACTCCTTGCTTTTATCCTGACTCCCACTTCAACCTTGGGCAAGCCCTAACATACCTGTCTCCATTTCTTCATCTGCATATTAGAGAAAAGTCATGCTGATAATACTACATTATTAATTATTATTGTTACATTAAAACCCCCTACAGCAAAATAATGTTAAGATTACAAAGTTTAAAAACTCAAAAGTCAGGAAATAACAGAGTTAATCTTGCTTGTGAAACCTTAATTAGGTCTCCATGCACATATGAATTGTCTTGTCCAAATTCCTATAGGGAGTCTGTTACAGAATCAGAAATAGAACCCAGCTTTCCTGGGTTCCAGTCCAATGCCTTAACCAAAAAAAACCCACTGTTTTTTTTCTCACAAGCCTTTGACTCATGTGCTGTGCGCTGAATAAGGAAAGAGTCCTGTAGAACAAATGGTATTTCATCATATAAAGACTCTATCATGATATAAATGCACAATAGGGCTGAATCAATATTGCATGTTCAACCTTAATTCTTGTATTTCCTAACTTCTGCATATTTGATCTTGGAACTTTAATGTTCTTTTACTCGTTTTCTTAAAATATGTAATTTTAGGGGTTTTTTTAAAGACAAATGAAAACTGAAAAAAACAAAACCCAGAAGTTCCATTATGTGGAACCATATTGACCATCTTTCAACCCTCCATGGGTTATCAGCAGAGATGGAACTACAATACAGATGTCTGCCACTTGACCTAAAAAAGTAACTGGTAGCAGTAGCGGGCTATTATCCTTTATGTGAACCACCACAACAAGGGTATATGACATACACTTGGCCAATGGCTTATATAACTATTTATTAGACAGAAGGAGAAAGTTGAATAATCCTGAGTTCTATTCCTGGCTCTGAAGTGGGTGCTGTTCATTCAGCCAAGTACTTATAGGTGCACTCATTCTTAAAGGCAGTCTGCTGAAATGGATGAGACTTAATTTGCTATGTCAGAGTCCAGGGTTCTGTTGCAAGCTCCCCCATAAATAACCTTGTATACTTTCTTACCCCATTTGCAAAATGGGAATATTTATCTTCAGCCTAAGGTTGGAGCATGAGGCCTTGCTCAGTGGCAAGGGATATGAAGTGCACAGAATTATCACCAGACAGTGGAAGAACTGAAACTAGAACTCATCTCCTCCTGGCTCAGGTGAGGTGCTCTCCCCCCCACTCACATACTCCAAAGGGGATGTTGATACTGCTGAATCCCCTACATATGTAGCTCCAACTCTGTAATTACCATAGAGGGAGGCTCAATGAGGGCTGTGAGCCTCCTCAGTGCACTGGCATGCACAAGGCTGTGTGGGTTTCAGCATGCTCAAAGCAGATGGAATGTTCAGAGACTTTACCAGTAATCCTCTAACACGTTCTACTGAGTGTATTGCTCATGTGGAAATTTGGGGTCCAATATGGGTAAATTTTCATGGAGACAGCAAATGGAGATTATGGAATGGAAATTTGCAGGTAGACTGAAGAACAGAATAGATAAATGGAGGCAACAGTTCTGTAGCTCTCCCACATAGCCCAATCAATGTGACTCACTTTTTATTAGGTGGTTTCACTTGCTCACAATCTTCTGTTGTTTGATTGTATGATAATGTCTTTTCTTCAAAATGTTATGTCTCTCTCTTCAGCCCCATTCCTGACTGCTTTAAACAAATACATTTGCATACAAACCTCTAGTACTACCTTTAATCTCTCCTCATGCCAAAGACTGGTCAGTCATTCCTATTTTCACCTCATAACGTGTACTTGTTTTTAATGCAAGACAGGGCTTAATGTCTCACCTCATTATTACCAAGTTTCCTTTATAACCTCCTGTAAAGGATATTTATCCAAATCATTGAGAAACTGTGAACATCTTAAATCTACCAGTACTCCATTTTTCCACTACATTGTCAACCCTTTAAAATAATTCTAACAGATTATAGAGGCATAATTTATCCTTACAAAACCCATTCTCATTTGTTCTTATCATTTTGTACTCATCATGAAATTTTACAATTCTGTTTTCAATGAGTTTCTCAGCTGTGCTGCCTGGTCCTAAAGTAAGGCTCATCAGTCTGCCAATTCCTTGGGTCATCATTAGCTCCTTTTTGAAAAGATGGACATACACCTCTACCTCGATGTAACGCTGTCCTCGGGAGCCAAAAAAATCTTACCACGTTTTAGGTGAAACCGCGTTATATCAAACTTGCTTTGATCCACCGGAGTGCGCAGCCCTGCCCCTCCGGAGCACTGCTTTACCATGTTATATCAGAATTCGTGTTATATCAGGTTACGTTATATCGGGGTAGAGGTGTAGTTGGCCATACTTCAAGTGTTTCTGTTTGGTAGCTGATAAATTATGAATTTTTATGATAAACATGTTTGTTAGCAGCTCACTACTTCATTCTTGAGTTCTTTCAAAACTCTTGGTTAAATGTCATCTAGTTCTGGTGACTTATTGCAGTTCAGCTTATCTAGTTGTTCCATCGGTCCTTTTTATACTTTTTTGATGCCTCTATTTCTGACAATACCTCATCCTCAATACCTATAAACTTTTGTAGAATTTAACATAATCTCATCTTGTCAGTGGAATCACATCAGTTGCTCTTAATAAGTCAATGCAGACTAGGACCTTCCATATATAAAGGCCTAAATTCTGGCATCTGCAGCTAGAGGCACTCCACTCGGGGGTGGAGTGAAGAGATGTAGGGACAAGAGGCAGTTCTATGAAGCACAGTGCCTGCATAGCACATAGGCAGAATGCATCAGAGACATGGTGAAATGGGCTGTGAAAAGCATGTTTACACCTTCTGCAGAAATGTGCCATATATTCTCCTCTCTCTGGACACTAGCAGGTACTGGGGTGATGATGAGAGACAGGGCCCTGGCATCGGCATGTCCTCAACCAGCTGGCCACACCCCAAGTCAGAATCTCAAGCAGTGGTTCCCAATCTTTTTTTTTTCCCCCCCGAGGGCCACTTTGGCATCTGACCAGATGTCCCAGACCTGGCCAGACCCAGACCACCCTCGCCAGTGTGGGAACTCCCCAGCAGCATGACTTCTCACGCACGGTGAGTGCAAGGTCATGCTGTGTGGAGGACGCCATTAAGAGAATAAAATAGTATCCTCCATGTGACAAAAGCACCTGAATGCTGTTCCAGCCTGGCTCCAGGGACAGACCCCTGCATAACCCACGGTTGACTCCCAGGGGTCCAGGGACTCCACTTTGGGAACCACTGATCTAGAGCATTGCAGGGAGCACTAGCTACCTGCTTTTGCTCATGGAATGCTAGAAGCAGCATTCTGCTTGGCTCCGGCATACAAGGAGAGTAGATTCCCTCAGCTCTCTCCCCTTCTCAAACACCCATAAAGGGCCAGCCATAATTTTGCTTATGGTAAATTACAAACCTCTGTTCTCATAGTTCCTATTACAAAATAATGATTCAAAAAGCAATTGGAAAACAAGCAAATGACACTAAAGTTCACCCATTACATTTCTCCTTAGGCTAAACTCCTTTTTAATATGGACGCCTCTGCTTCTGACCTCGCAGCTTTACTTAAGACTGATCTGGGAAGGTGTTTACTTGTTTGTTCCATCAAGTATATGGAATTCTAGTATCTTTTCAATCAAATATTTTGCATTTCTTAAAATACACCAGTTGAGGATCAACCCCCAACAATAGACTGGCCACTGGCATTTTTACCTTTGATCTATATACGAAAGTGCTATATAAATTAGATTGAAAAATGCTTCCTGATTCACTCATTTCAGATTAGAGTAATTTGAATAATTGAGTCTCAGTCCAGAGACTCTGGGTCAAGCCATATTCCATGTTTGATTTCCTAGCGCTCAGGCTCCCCCATACATATTTTTAGAGGGCTGTCTGTATCTGGACAGCGCAAACATTTTATGCCGATCCTGTGCCTGACCTCTCAGACACACCGATTATTTCACTTTTGGGAAATTAGTTTGACTGGAGACCTAAAACAGTAGTTTCCAGACACATTTTTCTAGAGCACCCTTTGAAATGCTCTGTTAGAGGAATGACCCACTGTGACGGGCGTGGCCTTGCTGGTCAAGCTGGGGCACCTCCATCAATCCATTATGGGGGTGGCCTGCTCTGCCACTCGGTCATAGGCTTCCCCATTAAGCAGGTGATTTCTGTCAAGTGTGTCCCAGCCCCCAAACAGGGTCACCTAAAGAGGTATCCATGGATTCTGAGCAGCAAAACAAGCAAACAGTCTGTGGAATTAGCCCCCTGGTCCAGTCAAAGCAGCAAGCAGGCTGCAGCCACTGGACAGGGCAAAGTAAGCAAGTAGTCTATAGCCCAGCAGCCTCCTGGCTGGGGCAGCAAACAGGCTGCAACCCCAGGGCAGGGCGGAGCAAGGCAAACAAACAAACAGTCTATAGGCCTTATGTGTCTCTTGGCTTGGGCGTAGTTTATTAAGCTTCCTCAATGGCCGGTGGCATGGCTTCCATGGCAGTCTCCACAGCCAGCGGGTCATCTGGCGGGTAGTCCAGGTCCCTTGGCTTTACCACCAGGGCACTGCAGGTACCTCTGCAAGAGCCAGCAGTGTACTCCCTTCCTCCTGCATCACCACCCTTAATTGGCCTGGGCTGCCTCCTTTTATCTGAGTTCTCCACTTGGAGCATGTGCAGCAGGGAATAGGGGGCGTGGCCTCCTGGGCTCACAATGATTGGTCTGCTCCTGGCGGCCCAATGCAGGGCTGGTAGATCCCATCACAACCTCCCCTTCCTGTGGGCCATACCCTGGTACGCCTACCCCTGGTCTTTTCTTTCTTCTCTCTCCATTCTCTCCCCTTCTTGTTTATATCCATGCTAAAAATTTTGCTTTTCCCTGTATTAACTCCTACCGTCTCTACTGGCTCCTGTTCCTAATTTCTCCTTTCAGCAGGAGACTTCATAATGCTCAGAATAAAGGGGATTCCATTTGTGATTCTGGGAGATTGAACTCTATGTACTTTCCCAGTTGAAATGAGTATTGTGAAAGCAGAGACGCTAAAATATTTCTGGTGGTTGACTTCTGTTTTAGTCTTAAGATTTGACATGTACAAGTGGCCAGCACCTGAGAGCTGGTTGGGAAAAAAGAAGGAAAATTCACAACATTTCACTTCTGTTTTTCATCCAAATTTTCCAACCAGCTCCAACTATTTGCATAATCATTTATTATTTATAATAGTACCCAAGATTGTGCTGGGAGCTTTAAAATAATGTAAGAAGGCACGATACTGCCCCAAAGAGCTTGCTAATGAAGGCCCAATGCTACAATCAATCCATGCAGCCAGAGCCCTGCATCCCTATTGAACTGCCCTGACTTTAAATGGGACTCCATGTAGTCATGAGGCTCTGCCTACACAGGTCACATTGCAGGGCTGGGGCCCAAGACAAACAACAGATGAGGGACGGGACAACAAATTCAAACATACACACACAGGAAGTGAGGTGATCTTGGCACACATCCTATAGGTTCATGAATTTTTATATTTCTTAAATGTTTTTATTACCCTTTCTCTCTCCCCTACCCAATTCCTCTATCTTCACAGCCCTGGTCTCCTTGCTTTTAAATGTCAAAGGTAAGTTGATGGCACAAGCTAAACATGGAAAATTAGCCTCTGAAATGACCTCTCATCTGTGGTCCTTGGTCCTATTTTAAAATATTTTCTTAAATGGTTTAATCCACTCTTACCCAGTTACTCTGACTCTCTCATCTTACTCTGGCTCCCAGCCATCCCCACCCCCCATTAAACAGCTCTTACTTGGTCAACAAAAACCCCTCTTCCCTGCCCGGTATCACCCTAAGATCCACTTCCCACATCCCTCCCCACCCCCAACAGATAATCTCCCAGTCTTGCGTCTCTGGACCAGGGAGCTTTCCAAGGTTCTTTAACTACAGCTCCAAGAGAACATTTGGGATGAGGAGACACAGTATACCCAGGGTCAGTGCAACTTTCCATGGTTCCCGCTGGCAAAATCTGATGCCAGTGTAGTGAAGACTACTATCTGGTGTGGGGCTCACTCCTGAAGTTGAGAACACTGAATGACTATGGAACTTCATTTTGCTGCCTACATCCCGGTTACACTAATTTATTTACTCCACCACTTTGAAGGAAATAACATTTTTATGCTTTCATGATTTGATAAGAAGAGTTTTAGATTTCCTTTTGTCATAATTCAAGGTGCCAGACGTTTTGCATTTTGCTCCAGTTCCTTACAATTGACACTTTTCTGCAATCATAGCATTTGGGGATGTCTCACACAACCATTTCACTTCCATTTTTATATTATCAGTAATTTAATTTTGTATTATAACCTTAGTGCAATGTACACCTAACATCTATTGATCCCAGGCAATGCTAAAAGGTATGTTTGTTAAAAGACATACAGGAATTCAGTACCTTAATGTTTCCTATCAGTTCTTTTCACTTATAAAATACAATCTGGGTCATGACCTGGGTTTTGCTCTTACATATACTATACTTTAACTCTGAGTATAATATACAGTTTGTCCTACAATGAACAAATCTGAGTTCCAATTACCAAAACTCTACATACAGAGGAAAGATAATTAACATCTACGCTTTGCTCCCCTATCCTTGCTTTCCTCCTGCAATTAAGTACAGTGAACACTGTATTAATGTTACTTATTCTCTAAACAATTTACCAGACCAAATTTATGCATAAGATTGGTCAGTTCAACTTTCAAACATAAAATGATAAAAAGAAAACCAAGTGGTAGAACGCATTGCAACTTTAATGTTCATATAAAATAAGACATGTTCTGACTTAAATTGAAATTCAGTAAAGTCTCATCTTAGAAAAGTTAGAGGTGGAAAAGACTTATTAAAACAGATCATCACAAACATTCGCCTGCAATGGCTGCAGGACATATTCAGTCCCCAAGACAAAGTACATATCAGATGGTAGGGAATGTGTCTGATATTAAATTCATAAAAACAGATTTAAAAAAATGTATTAAAGCTAATGTTTAAAATCAAATTTACACAAGTTAAAAAGGAAGGTACTGTACGTCTGGGGTCAGGCTTGAGTTATGAGAGATTACAAATATCTGTTACAAGGGTCACAAGATACATACATAGTACATAACCAGCATAGACCCAGATTGAGGTGCAGGAGTTTTTAAAGCGTCAGTGAATAGGTGATCTCGGGTATGCCACCCATAGAATGTATTTACAGTCCAAGTCAGTATTGGTGTAGTGAATAGGTACATGGGTAGGGTGCATCCCTTGGTTCGTCAGGGAAGGAAATATTATACTTCATCTTAGTGAAAAGGCCAAGAAAGAGGGGAACTGCACTTGTACAGGGGTGTGTGCGTGTATGTAAACACGATAGTGAGGAGAGGTATAAGGGTCTTGTCAGCATACCTTTGACTTATTACCCACAAGTGGTATAGCCCTGAATAAAGAAACAAAGGGGCGGATTCTCAACTGGTGTAAACTGGCATATCTCTAGCTCCATTAACTTCAATTGAGCTACACTGATTTATACCAACTGAGGATCTGGCCCAAAACTCTTATTTCACATCACAGCACAATATATTCTGTATATTCTATATATATTACAGGGAAAAAAAGATTGCTTTAGAGAATTAACATTTTATGGGGACTATCTTTTGCATCGCTTTAGTTGTGAAGCCGGGTGTTTTAGCTACCAAGAGTAAAAATGTAAAGAGATCAGAGGGAGTCATAACCTCTAAAAATTACCTACACTACCTTGTTTATACACAAAATTGTCATGCTTTTAAAGTCCAATATCTCAGGTCTTTCCAGAAGTCTGGCAATCTGGTGGTCTCCACTATGGTATAAAGTTTGCAGAATTATGAGATGCCAGACCTTAACCACATCAGTTGAGTAGGACTAACTCCTGCCAATCCAAGTGCTTGCACAAGTAGGTAGTCGATCCTCAGCTGTCTTGCATTCAAGATGGATTCAGGAAGGGACTATGCACCCAAGATCAGGCACTCTGTCTGACTCAAGACATAGAAAACCATTTGACTCAGGAAAGAAAGTTGGTGCAGCCCTTATTGACGTGATGTCAACCTATGACATTCTGTGGCACATCAGGCTGACTGACAAGCTGCTGTTGAAAATTATTCCATATTGGCCGAAGGTGTGATTCATCTGAGAAATGATTGTTAACCGAAGTTACATCCTGCAAGTGGGGCAGAAAATCAGTCACCTTAAACATCTCTGCAAAGGGCTTCCACAAGGGTCAATTTTGGTTCCCCTTTTTGTTCAATATGTAAACATATGACCTTCCTGGAACGTGGGCTGAGAAGTATGTGTATGCTGCTGATGTCTGTATTGCTGACACAGGAAACTATAGGATTGAAGTGAATTTCAGTCAAGGGATGGACATTTTGATCACTTATTTCCACTAATTCTTAGTGAAACCAAGACAGTTGCAACTACTTTCAATCTAAACAACAATCTTGCCAACTGACCCATCTTGATCTGTGCACAGGGATGGTTGCTGCCATTCCAACCAGTTGTCACTGCAAAAATTGTCAGGAGCAAAACTCAACCATAGCCTGATGTACTGCCTCACTTGAAAATGAGCATCTGAAAATAATATCTCTTCCTGTTCCACCTTGATACAAAAACTATCAGGAATCTCCTGGGGAGCAAATCCTACATCTGTAGTGACCCTCATGTTTGCTCTAGCTGAATAGTGATCTATGGTCTGGGGGTGCAGTCACCATACTCAGCTTGTCAACATGGAGCTGAATTTGGCCACTCATATTATTAGTGCAGCATAGACACCAACTTCTAGTTTTCCCCGGGGGTGCTCCACCCCAAGGCCCTGCCCTCACTCTGCCCCTTCCCCCGAGGCCTCGCCCTTGCCCCACCCCCTCCCCAAAGCCCCAGCCTCACTCTGCCTCTTCCTGTCTGCACTCCTTCCCCTCCCCAAGGCCCCTGCCCACACTCCGCTGCTCTCCAACCTCCCCCAACCCCTCCTGGAGTCGCCAAACAGCTGTTTGGCGGCGGCTGCTGATCAGCTGTTTGGTGGTGTGGCCAAACAGCTGTTTGGGGGTGCCCCCGATTAGCTCAACAGGCTACTGTGTGGATTGTCCAGAGTAGCCACAACTATGCACCTGACTGGCTGGGTTTCCTATTCATGTGACTGTGGGGCACATCTGGATGGCAGTTTATAATGCTTAGTCTCCCTTGATACCGATCTTATCTTCTGGATATGGAACCTGGACATCGAGCTCTGATGTCTGCATATGAGGAGGAGGTGGCCATCACAATGCAGTTTCTACATCAATAGAAAGGCCAACTTGCTTTAGGGCCTGATCCCAAGAGGTACAGTGCACCCTCAACTTCCACTGAAGTCAGTGTGAACATAGGGATCTTGTGCCCCTGGTTACTGTATGGTGTCATCAGGTTCTTAGATTTTAAAATAAACTTAAGTAGCTTCTGTTTTTGTAAAGTGTTTGTTTTTAGTTGCTTGTCCCTACATTATTTTTATATACAGTTTTGTATCACAGTTTTAAAATTGATATTTATAATAAATACATTCATAAACAAAATAGAAAAGTTTGTGTAAGGATGTCACTATTTTGAACTGTTATCTATTCAAATGCCAAAGCTGAGTACAAATGCTATCTACATTGCCGTATAGAACTATATTCACTTCTGTATATGTCTTGACTCCTTTGTTTCTAGCCCTGATGTCACATGATATTAGACTATAAATCTTTCCCTAATCCAGCACTGAATATTGCCAACCCTGGACCTTAGATCTTTCTTTTTATCTGATTCACATTTTATCGGGAAAGAAAGAAATATTTTAATAGCAGTTCAATATAATAGTAATATCAGAGAGCTGAAAATAACTTAGGAATTTGAAATGTCAGATGCGGTTCCAACGTAAATCCTTATGGGTGAGGACAAAAGTGCACAATCAATGCCTTTTACTACCAGACTGCAGGTTTTATCATGTGGTTGCAGAAAAAAAGAAATGCATATCATACATATATCTTAACAATACAGGATTAATTGTACAAATGAATGTCCACCACCTGCTTTGAGGGCCATTTTTCAAGTGCTTTGAAAGTGAAGCATCCCAGCTGTGAGAGAACAGATACCTTCGTTGGTTAACATAGCATCCATCATGCCCTAAAAAAATCCTATTTCTCAATCTTGAACAGCAAAAAAAAGGGGCATTGCAGTGTGACAAATTGCTAAAAATTTTTTTTACTCAAGCGTGATTATTTTTAGAATACATAAATAAGACATTTCAGAGCTCCTGAAAACTCTTCTAGCCTGTTAGCCTTGTAGCGTTCATATGTATGAATTCTCCTTATACCATAACTCCAACTGCCATAATAGAAAAGAGTCTCAGTCCTCTTAGCAAGCATATTACCTCTTTTTTCCCTACTCTGGCCCTTCAAAAATAATTTGAGTCTAATATTTTTCAGAGGAACCAAAACCAAATAAATACACAGATCTCATAAAAAGGCTTACTTTGTTGGGGATGACATTTGAGGGTTGTGGTGGTAGGCTGCTCAACCCTACCTATTTCCTATAAATATGATTTACTGTGAGAGTGTAGCAGACAGGTAGATCTGCATGTGTTGCCTGTGGAATGCACTAGACTGTGGTAAACTGGTATCTGTGTTACCTAAGGAATATTTTGAAGGGCAGGTGGAAGACATTTTGACCCCCTACAAGATTTGACTCTGATCCTTCCCACTCACTAACCTTCAATATATGAACTTTGATTGCATTTTTTTTAAACATACCTGCAGAATTTTGTTAAATGGATGCTGGGCTTTACATCTATGTCCCATGTATTCAGCTTTTCCTCCTTTGCATCCTTGCTCTTTCTTCGAGGTCTCCTAAACTGCACCCCTTCTCCCACATAGTATCTCTGCTTTTACAGTCTGCCTGCAATCAAGGCCAGTTTATTTGCACTCCAGGTCCATGCCCCTCCTCATGTGCACCCCCTTCCCATGCGCCTTCCTGTATCCCCTTGCCATTGTTTCCTCGGACAGCTGCACTCACTGCCTCTAATCCCTCTCCTCAACTGCACCCATTTCCCATACCATGCCACCTCAGTTGCACCCTCTTCCCATGCATCTTATTTGCTCGGGGGCTCTTCCCCGAGCTCCCACCCAGTCCTTCTCGCTCGTGCCCCAGTTGGTTTGGGGGAAGGAGCGAGGCTCCCCTCCCAGAAATCTGCCAAGAGCAACCCGTGCTACCGGGACCCACTGCCGGGATTCGCATGTTGCCTGGCGTCACGTGGACCTAGCCGGGTCTGGGGGCCACTCCAGTTTGGCTATAGCTGGCTGGCGCACGCTGCAGCCGCAGCTCTGCTATTCTCACTGCTGCACCTCCAGCCAGCCAGTGGGTTTGGTTTTTAAATGCAGTGCATGCCCAGGGAGGCCGGGGACTGTGCTCTGCCTCTTCACGCGGGGCTCAGCTACCTCTTGCTTCAGTTTATAAAATATATCCATACGTCTAAAAAAAATCCCTTGTCCAGGCGATCGGAGGGGTTTGTTTGTTTGGTGACCGTGATATGCATGCATGTGAAATGGCCTTTCACCAGGCAACGGGCTTTGGCTGTGGAGAAGGGGGGCATGAGGTTTTAAACCATTCCCCTTGGGGGGAGGGGGGATTTAGCAGGCCTGGAGTCGTTTGCTGTGAGTGGAATGACTAAACGTTTATTGAGGGGAAATCGGAGGCTTTCAAAGCGTCTCTTCCTTAGCCACGGTTCACATCTCTCTCTCTCTCTCTGTGCAACACTCACCCTTGTTGCCTTCCTCCTCCCTCCCTCGCTGCCTTCCTTCCCCTTGCAGCGAATTAAATATTGCTTTTGTGAATTGAGGAATTAAGTGGCTCTGCCTAATTCCCTTCCGTGTGCAATCCAGGCAAGGCGAGGACGCGTGCACACCCCAGATCCGTTCAATGAAGCAACACAGATCCACGGGTCCAAATGGGTATTTGGAGGAGGAGGAGGTGTAAAAGGAGCTACAGCAGCGGGCAGATTTGCAAGGAATAATTTAAGTCCTCTCTTCCCCCCCCCCTTCCCTCCTCCCTCTCTCTCTTCTGCTCAGGATTTAAATGTCACTCAAAACATCCTCAAATCAGTTTTCTGCTCGTCTCTGCTTTCTTCTGAAGCATTAATTCGGCCCAACACTGCATTTCAGCAGCTCTGGTGTTTTACTCAGAAAGGTAAGGAGGGTCTGTGAGTGGAAATGCACCGGGTATGGAATGGTCACTAAAAGCCCAGTTTTCTTTGCAGGGTATCCCGCTCCCCGACCCCATTCCGTAGCCAGGGCTAAATCTACCTGAGGAATTTGCATTCCCTGCTAAAGGGAAAAATAGCATGATCCCCTCCCCCCAGCCTCCCCACACTTGCCCATCCTTGCCAGCCATTGCTGTACGCTTTAGGAGCCACGCTAAAATACAATGGAAACATAAAAGGGAGACGTTCGTTGTAATTGCCACCCTTTTAATGTTATAAATAATCTCGAGAATTGCCTGGCTGGTAACGTCATAAAGCGAGTCCCTCTCTCCCCTCCCCAATTCCTCTGACCTAGGAACAGCTCCTGCCAGGAGAGTAGGAAACATCCGAATCCCTTCTTACAAGAACCTGGTTCGTCATCATTTCATTTTCCCCCAGGAAGATTACCATAGGCTCAACCCTCTCCCTCTCCCCCCTTCCCCCCGCCTTGCAAATCTAGGTCCCTTTTTCTGCCCCTCACCTTTCTCCACGTAGACTGATGTTTCCGGGGAGCGTAAAGTTAAGCTACCCCCCGCGTCTGCCTCTCGCACGGTATGCACGATTTGCATCCCCAGTTTCTTTTAAACCTCTTTTCCCCTCTGTTTCTGATCGGATCCTGCACATGCCCGCCCCCCTTTAAGCTGGGTTGCAAAACTGCTGTACCCTGCAACTCCTGAAACTTCCCTGCTTTCTGCAGTTTATATTAGATTGTAATATATTGACAAAAAGACAAAAAATACACTTGATCCTCCTGTGGGATGACTTTTTAAAAATAATGCATTTCCTTCTTCCCCTTTAATTTTTTTTTTTTTTTTTTGGGCAAGGAAATTTGCTCCATCTCCAGCAGCAACCACTGCTCCTTTTGATGTTGTGGTACGCCGTGCGCATGCGCCTCACATTAGAATTACTGCACTGGCCAGAATAAGTTGGATCTCTTCTCCTCTTCACTGAAACCCTAAATCATATCAAAAGCTAAAGGGATGTTGAGAGTCCGGAAAAGGGGCTACTTTGGGATTTGGTCATTCTTCTTAATAATAGCAATGGTGTGTGCACAGAGGTAAGTGAGCGAGACATCTCTTTTCCTTCACTTTGATTTGCCCTGTTTGCCACTGTTCCCCGAATGGGGAGATTGGATCTGAGAAATAAGAAATATGTATTATTGTTTTTTAGTGTCAATGACCCTAGCAATATGTCGCTGGTAAAAGAGACCGTGGATAGACTCCTGAAAGGCTATGACATTCGCCTGAGGCCAGATTTTGGAGGTAATTTGATTGCTTTTTGAATGAGAGCTGTTACATACCCAGGCTGTGTATCCTCTGTGTGTGTTTTTCAACGTGTTGTGGGTGCTGCTGCTTTTGGTGTGTATGTTGCCATTTTCTCAAGCTGACCCAAAGTTAAGACAATTGTTACTCAATTTTCTTAGCACTGGATGCTCTTAATGTGATCATTGAAATCTCCTGTATATTTGTAATTGGTCTCATTTGTGAGAGTGTGTGCGGATAACTTATTACCCCATAATTAAACCCTCGGTTAATTGGCTTTATTGAGATGCAAATCTCTTAAGTTTATCCAGCGTTTGTTCTAGTAAGCCTAATGTGTCTGTGACCACAGTTACTATTTTTGAGTACAAGATATGCTGTTAACTGATACAGAAAATGTCACTTAACCCAGTGTTTACTGCAACTTTGAACTAGTTGTGTGCGTGAATGTGTGTGTACTAATCCAGAAAGCAATCTTAAGAGCCGGGTATAAATCATTTGAATCTCAGGTGAGATTCTTTTTTCTCAGTTTGCATGTCGCATGTGTCGAGTAGAAAGAGTTAAAATGTGCAGTCCAATCTTTTCTCCCCCTCCCCCACGTACCTATTCGAACTGGTTCATACAATAATCGATTTGTGTGTGTCTATCTATATAGCCAGTGTCTATAGAGCCCCCGTTATTAACACGTGTGTGCATGTTACATAAAATGTCCCTACAGCTGACGGCGGAGGCAAAGGGTGAATAGTCTGCAAACGGAGGGTTTTCCAGGTATCAAAGGAGAGCCTGTTTTGTTGTTACCAACACTCGTGCCATATCGCCCTTTGATTAGTCTTGATAACTCTGGTAAGAATGAGTTAAGTTCTTAGAGATCACATTGCGGACCATCTCGTTGGTTTGCAGGTCCCCCAGTGGCTGTTGGCATGAACATAGACATTGCCAGCATAGACATGGTATCAGAAGTCAATATGGTGAGTATTTAGTTTTTTTACCCCCTCTCTCTCTCCTGAAGATTGTGGTAATAAGCTTGGGGGTTGGGGGAGAAATGTCTGATTATTTCTCATCTGGCTACATTGTGCAATGGCTGGTACTCCCCGACCGGTGATCAACCAACTGTACTCCCCATCCCCCACTCCACCCCCAAAATCTCCTGCTGTTCTTTGTGTGCATTGTAAACCTATTAAGGACTTGTTCTCCTCTTTGGCATTACAAGACACCGTCTTTGCCTATCTGCTACAGCAAATGTTACCAGTCCAAACCAGCATGCAGATTTTGGGGAGTGAAAAAAACCCCATGAAAATCTATGGATAAATGCATTTAATCAGAGGGGGGTTGGATTTAGGGATGCTCAGGTTTGTGCCTCCTGCCCTCGCCACCCCCACCCCCCCGGAAAAATCCAACAAATTAATAATCTGCAATATAGGCTATAAGGATTATTTTTATATTATGACTCACAACATGTTCAAAGCTTGTACGATTTATTGACAGTCTTACTGTTTAGTAGCTACCACTTCAGACGTACCGTAAGCGCTATTGAGCGGGCCCTTGAGTTTATAGTCAGTGGAACAACGTTAGTCTTGTTTTGCTTCATGCAAGAGCGCCCCCTGCTGACAACGGGGTTCCACTGCAGCCGAAAGACAAATTACAATACCCTTCAACTAAATCCCCGATGTGCTGTTCGTTCTTTAAAAGAGTTTAAATTTATTTTTTTTCTTTGCACTTTGTGCCTATTGGGGAGCGAAGGGACCCGCAAATGCTTCAGCTAGCAAGGCCACGTTGGACTGCCTGCAAATTATTTGATGCAATTACAAGACCTACATGCTTTTTCATGTGCCAGTCACTGAAAAGTGCTTAAATGTGCGGAGGAAGTTTGTGAACTGGGTAGAGAACTAGGTCTATTCCCAGCCAGATTTCCTTAATCTTGATCTTAAACTAAACTAGATATGGAACCACACTGTGCAGCTATCTCTTCTTTTATGGATGAGGTGATGGCCCATTAATACATAGTTCAAAAATATCACAAAGCATTGTGCTTTACATCAAAAATGTCTTTCAGATTATGTGGGTGGGAATTGAGTTCAAATGGAGGTTTTGCTTACAGACTTGTTTTTCTACCTAACTTTTTTTTTTATAAAGCGAGTTGCTTCACAAACAAACTATACACACAAAAATCAGCCCCAAATAAACATTTCACTTCATTATGTAAATCAAAGCTATTTCTGTGCTCTTCATTAATAGTCTATACTTAATAAAATGTTGAAGTTGCTGAAAAGATAATAAGAAGTTAACTAAATTATTAGTGTGTTTTGCTTCCATTATTTGGGGGTCTAATGAGCTGTTGAGAAAACAGCAGCATTCCTGAAACTAACGTCTGAGAAGGAGCTCTTCAGGGGTTAGACTGAACTTTCCTAGTAATGTTATGGACCAAATTCTGCAGTCTTAACCTTAATTTCAGTTTTATTTTGTTAAGGGAACTGGTTTGGGCCCTGAATGGTGACATACAGACATAAAACATTCTAGCAGTAAAGGCAACATGGTAAATGTGTATTAATGAAATGTATGTACTGGGAAGGAGATAAGTATCCTGTTTAAAAACTGATTGTCCAACATTGCTGGCACTTCTAACTATACATGCAAAATTATTTTTCAAAAAAGTTATATAAGTGCCACTTTGCACTATCTTGGCCTTTGTACCCATTAAAATATAATTTGCTTAATGGTTCAATCGTCTGATCTGAATTAATACGTTCCAAAAATGCTGTTCTGCCTGGGTAATGTTGTCCAGTGCACTGACATCCAATTGTGGTTTATTTTCATAACTGAAGGTGTTCTGTGACTTACAGAAAATGTTCCATAATATAAAATGGTAACCTTAGGATTATAAGAATATTAGCTTTGTTTTTGGAAGATTTGCTAGTTGAGTGCTTGGTCCTGCTGTCATTAGAGGCAATGGCAAAGCTCCCAATAACTTCACTAGGAGCAGAATCAGTTCCTAAGTATTAAGTTTTAAAGTAGCTGCCTAAAATACAATCTAAAAATCTTTACACTGAACTTCTAGTTTTGTTATCATGGGATACTTTGGTATGTTCTGTTCAGGAAGTTTAGGTGCTAAAGAAACAAAATTACATTTTATTTTAAGCAGCTTCTTTTTAATGAAATCTGGGTAGAAAAGATATGGCATATATAGAATCTTTATAAACATCCATTAGCCATTTGAGAGTGGTGAGTTTCACGTGCTAGTGCTGTGAACTAGAACTGTTAGGTTAGTGTTACATCCCAAAATCTCTGCAAAACTGGACATTGATGCCAAATCTTTTTTTCATTTAAGGGGGTGCAGAATCTGTTAAATAACTTACAGAAATTTGATCTCTGTTGAAAAAGGATAGTCACCTGTGTAATGTGGCACAGCACACATAAACTGAATATTGTTTTGAAAACTTTTTCTGTATGTGTCTTGAATATTTAAGTTTCTTTAATGAAAAATTTACTTTAGAAAAACAATGAAGTCTTTTAAGGACTTTGTTGGATAATTTGGCAAAATGGGCAGGCAGGTTTGTTGTAAAGAGATCTATATATTCAGTTTTACCAATCACAATTGGCTAAAAGTGTTATAGAGTGAATATTATATAACAGTATCTGAGCTTAAATAATTGGAACATGACTAATTTCATTCTTGAAACCACAAGTTTTTCTTCAGTATTTTTTTTTAGCTTTTAGTATGAGGACAAGGGTTTCCTAATCAACAATAGTAAGAATTATTTTCTCAACCTATTCACTGCAAAATAAGAAACACATAAGAATGTACTTACAGTACTCTATAAACCACAATGGATATATATCTTGATAGATTAACAGTGAATGAGCTTCTAGAAAGACAGGCATACAAGAAGAGAAGGAGAGAAATACATAACATATAGGGTCGTGTCTTGCTCCTCTTGAAGTAAGTGGGAGTTTTGGCCTTTGACAGAATTTCTTTGCAGCTCTCATTACTTCAGAAAGATTCTCATCTCATTTAGAGGTCCTTTTTCCTGCCTGTGGACCTTCTGCTGCTCATACTGAAGTCAATGGCAAAGTTCCCATTGACTTCAATTGAAGACAAACCATTGCCGATATGTGTTTATAGCTTGTACTAACTTTTTGCCTGCAAGGGAGACTATACAACCTGGGACATTAACATGAGACGATCACTGATAACTGCAATATGAACTTAGTTTAAGAGGCCCATCCTTTCCAACAGAAAGACACACACACACACTTCCATAGTCAGAAAGTTTTTCTATCATCACCATCCACAGTAAATCAGGCTTTGCAGTTGCCTTCAAAATAGCTACTCTTGTCGGTAACAGCATTAAAACTGGAAGCAATTCATTTACTTCTAACCTTTCCTAGTTAGAAAGTTGGAGATATATTCATAAGCTTAAATTATTTTTTCAAAACCTGTTGGTAAAGAGTATATATGTACTTGACTTTCCACCTCTGGGCTATACTGAATGAACATAAAGGGAAGTAGTGAGGCCTTCAGATACATTTGGGAGTTGATAGGTTTCATGTCTGAATTTGCTTTCAAGCTTCATATTTTGCACAGGAGTAAAATACTTCAGGTAATGTTTTTGTGCAACACAATAGTAACCATAGCTAATTTCATTGACTTCTTTGTGCTTTGAAGAGTTGAGAGTATGCTTTGTGCCAGTCATGCTGCAGCTTTCCTTAAAGGTTTCCTGGTGCAGGTGAAAGTTGAAAATAAACATGAAGAGGTGTAATAGCTACTTAAACCAAAATGGTTTTCCTGTCATAATGAATTCTGTGTTACATAAGACGAGCTGTATTGCAGTGAGCCTAATACAACATTCTCAAGAGAGTTTCCAGGTGTTTGTTACTATACTTGAATTTCCTTCTCAGCTTCCTTTTTCCCTAGTACTAATCAGACTCATTATAAAGATAATATCTCCAGAGGGCTTAATAGTCTATTTTTAAACAACTAATGCCAGCTGAGATGTCAGATTTCCAAATCTGCACCCTCTTGATTAATAACTGGAGCAGAGACTTTGACACTGACACAGCAGCTAAGATTCCTTCTCCCTCCCCCAATATTTCCATTATGTTTAGAAAACAAACTTTAACCTACACATTTGTTTGGTGGCAGAGAAGGAAATTTGGGATATATTTTTTCCTCTGAAGTCTTCACTGAGTGTCCTCTATAGCATATTCTGCATTTGTTCTGCTTGTTGACTTTCCATGGATGATATAGTGATCTCAGAGGAAACTATTGGACTGGAATTAGGTTCCAAATTTTGGTTTTTTTTTTTTAAATAGTTGGAAACAATTTGTGTGTGCGTGTGTGGCTCTTTTGGTATTCTGATACAGAATATCCTAAAAAGAGAAAGAAATGCTTGATATATTTTATCCCCCAAATTAGTTTTACTTTAAGTGATGTGTTCTATTTAATTTAATTATAGCTATTAATCCATGCTGAGGTGAGGAAGGTGGAATCTAAACAAGTGATTTGGTTCAAAATGTGCACTTGGACATAATTTTAAAGAGCAACAGTATTATGTAGATATTGGCATGTGGCTTTAGTACACATGCATGGAGCCAAATTAATACATTAGACTGGTTTGTCTTACTGGGAGTCGTCATGGTTGAGTGTATAATCCTTCCATCAAGAAGGAGTTACGGGATACAAAGGCAGTGTTAGTATATCAGGTTAAGATTCACTTCTTACAATCTGCTGAAGTTTTTACGACAGACCCTAACAGCATCTAAGCTCTGTAGAGAATTAAGTTTAATATTATATTGCAACTTCTGTACTCAAGGTGCCCCAGAGTTGGTTACTAAATGCAAAGTAAGATCCTGATAGATCAAGCTGTAGTGATCCCAGAACTGTGCTGTTGCACTTTTCTTGATAGGACAAAGCAGTACTCTGTTGGTGGACCTCGGGTTTTCAGTTTCCATCACTAGTCCATACTCACTGCCGTGTTCTCTTAAAATCTGCTACACTTCCTTGAGTTATCCCATGTAGGGTGTTATGAAAATAGTTTGATGAGGGTTTTCAGACTTCAGGTAGTCAGAAATTGCCTCTGGGTTTGTGAAGTGGGAGCAAGGCTGATGAAAGGGAGGTAAAGGGGAGCAATTGTACCAGGCCCCCCAAAAGGTCTATAATCTTTGTGCAAATAAAGTGAAATTGGACAGGGTGGGACCCCAGTGAACATGATGTACCGGAGCCCAAATTTCTCTCGATGGGCCTGGCAGGGAGACGGGCTAGGAGGGACCATTTGCTTGTTGGGGAAGGAGTGTGGTGGGTAACGCTGATAAGGGGAAAGGAGAAAGGTTGGAGCCAGAGGAACCAGAAAAGGGCAGAACAAAAGAGGTATAGAGCCCTGGTAAAGTAAAGAGAAGGAGAGGAAGAAAAGACAAATAGAGAAAGGGGAAAGACATAAAACATGAGGGGGAAAGGGGAGAGAGGGAGAGAGCAGGAGGGAAAGAGATGAAGAACATTGTGCCTGCTGGCAATAATCCCCTCTTATTGTTTATATACAGGAGATACTGGCAAGGGCAGGAGTAGTAGAGCATGGCCATTTCATATGCCTTGATATAGGGCATCTAAACATGAAAATTAAAGTCACATATTGGGAGGGCATCACTTTCTTGGTTTTATAATACAAGATTACTATTTGTTCATTACTGGTTTATTATTTCTGCAGTGACATGGGTGTGCATGGAGCTGTATGAACAAAAGACAATGGTCTTTTCCCAAAAAGCTTCTAGTCTGAGTCTTCTGTTGAAAATATTTCTGCAGATAGATTTAGAACTTTTGCACTCCCAAAATTATCCTGACTGCACACCCCGGCTGGTAGTGCATGGCTATATAGGTAAATGTAGCAACTCCTATGAATGCAGAAGTAGCTCCCAAACGTCTAGGATATGACAAACTGTCTTACTGAAAGAAGGAATTTTGGTCTGAATATTGAGATGATCCATTGCTCATTTTGAATAGTATAATGAATTATTTAATTTCCTGGAGAGTGCAGGGTTCAACAGACGGGACCTCAGTTTAGTATCTTGCGTGAAGGATTTGTGCAATGCCCTCTCCCAGGTCTATGGTATAAAAACCCAATAAGAGCTCAAATGATGGTAAAAGACTTGCATTCATGAGCACCTGGCTCAAAAGAGAGAGTGCTGCCCTTAGTATCATAGGCATGGGTTAAAATATATGAAGTAGATCTGTTTAATTTGCATATATTATCATGTGATTTTTTTTTTATTTAAAACACCTACATATGAATTGAGTTAAGCTTTAAAAATACATTTTTAACTGAGTACAGTACCAAATATGCATTCTTAATATTATGTATTTTATGTTCAAATAGTTCCTGGGAAATGGACACCTACTTCATTCAAATTAAAGCTGAGAGTGAGATGTATTTTATTTATAGGAAATGGTCACTTTGCATGTCTACATTTCCTGTAGTAGCTTTCTCCATTAACTGTTAACTCATTGGCTTATGTTATGTTTAGAGAACTCTGTGTGCTGGTACCAATCTTTGTCTGATTACCTGTAGCCACTCTCAAGCCCCTCTTTCTACCTTCAAATGGATGATATATTAGCTTCCACCTGTGTGCTCTTCCTCCCTACAATAGACAGGAAGCATTTGTTCCTTCAGCATTAGCAATCAAATCCAAATTATAGTTGTGGTTGAGTACTATACTATTTATTTAAGAAAGAGAGGCATGAAAGAGATAAAAATAAAGAAAAGTATTTAATGCAGAGGCAGTGACAGAGATGTGTGCTACTATGGGCTGGAAAAACATAAGTTACAAAGGTTAAAGGGTGGTAGCTATATTCTTTATGCTATTAGCAATGACCCACTTTATAAATGCTCTTTGGAACTGGCTGTCTTTTTGTGCTTCATCTGAATGTCAGTGTGTACCCTGCTTCCATGTAAAGCTTTTTTAAATAGTGAAGCCCTGACTTTTCTCCTTTCCTCCCCCACCCCACCCCAAAGACTACCTCCTAGCCACTTCTGAAGGTGTTCCCCTTTGACTTTCTAGGGTGTGTTGCTCTCAGCTTTGTGGCCCAGGCTAGCACTGAGTTTATTCACACAACTATTATTAGCACTTTAGCATGAGCCTGATTCTGTAGACCAGGCTCTGAGAGTCGTTGCTGTGTTTTGTTTCGTTTTTTGGGTTTTTTGCCATACCCATAGAGACTTGCACAGAGTTTCAGAAATAAACTTTAGTAAATGCCCATGACCTATACATCTTGAGTCCGTAGAAAGGCGCCTCTTACAGTGTCATCACCAGCTTCTATGTAAATGTATGGTTTTTGCACTGACCTTTATGGAAGAGAGTAAGTGCCCAGTTCAATGGCCTGATTTCAGTGGGAGATTTTCTTGCTCAAGGAGTAATGAATTGGACCCTACAGACCTGATTCTGCAATTTCTTTCATACATAGGGACAGCTGTGACCATTCATTGCTCCACTGAAGTCAGTGAGGCTCTGGGTGCAGCAGTCCATCTTGCGTGCAAGAAATTGCAGTATCCTGTGACTTAAGACATTTAAGTCAAGGATTTTTTGTAATATCTTTTTTCATTTTAAAACGGATGCAGCATTTCTATACAATTATCCTGATATCTTTTTCTTTGCTTTCCTTTAACAAATCAAACATACTGCATTGGACATCACTTTTTCTATGCTGCAATGTTTTAGTCTTTTTTTTCAGTAGAAGTAGTTTATTTTAAATTGATCACTTTGGATTTATTCTTCAGACCAATGGATAGTTGCCAGAAATTTAAAGCGATTGCCTTGAAGATGATCTATACAGCTGAGTTAATAATTACTGCCATCTTGTTTCCTGTTAGTACTTATCCATAAATATTTTAACTAATTTGGCTTCTGCCAGAGAAGAGAAGATGTATTTGTATTTACCATGTTTTATGGACAATGTCTTATAGTGCTAAATCGTGGGAAAGGACACTCTATCCATTTTGTTACCTGCTAGTACATGGCTTGCTGTATTTCATAATTTCGCTATTGGCAATCTCATAAAAATCTTTATCAATTAACTGTAGTGGAATGAACAATATTTTTATATCACGCTGTACAAACACGTCACTAACAGTTTTAAAGAGGTATCTGTGTTCGTGTTGGTGCCTCCGAGTGCTGCTAAAGTTAAAAGTCTATCAGTATTCCATGACAAAAGCCACCCTGTTTGTGCATGGTTTATAGTTTGTTTTTCAATATTCAACTGGGATGAAACTTGGCATGAAAAGGTCTCAGAGCAGATATGATGCTTGCTTGCCTGCCCCAGTGAGGCCAGTGGAACGGCTTGTGTGAATAAGGAGAGCAGGATATGGCCCCTTCTGACAAATCCATAAAAAGGGGATGTTTTTCTTTGTTTTTGTAACACCTCTTTAAAATAATGAAAAATTTCATCGTATTACATTTTAAGCAAACCTAAGCCCTTAAAAACAAAACATAATAAAATGCATGAGTTATTAATATTCAAAATTGACTACTGAGGATTCACAGAAACTTGTAATTAAAAAATGCATATTAATACGGTAATAGTGTCATGCCATGGACTGACAAAAAGATAAACAGCACAGAAGAAGCCTTTGTACTTTATTATAATTACTCTTCAATATGCATCTATGAGCATTCCCACCTCTCTCATTTTATTTTAAACAGCAGTATTACCAAACAAGAGAGATGCAACCGCTCGTGTAGAGATAATAGTGACCACTAAAATGATAATAAAACATTAAGGGAAATATTGTTTCCTCTGTGCAGATGATCATTTGGAGCGCTACCTGTGGCTAAGGGCCAGATTATCAAATGAAGGTGCCTAAATTGTATCTGCAACAAATATTTGCATGCTGTTTGTGCTGCATAGACATTATTTACATTTGCAAATGGCGAAGCTTGTTGAAATCAACGGGTAGACTCCTACTGGCTTTGGATTGGGCCCTAATTGCCAATCTAGGTACTCATTTGGGGGCCAGATTTTGGTTTTGTACATACAAATGTGTATGCTCATTATTGTCAGCCTTTACTGAAAATGTGGTATTATGGTCAAAATTCTGTTCTCAAAGACACAATTTCAGACACTTGACTAGGATGGCACAAGTCTGACTGGAAGCAGAATTTGTACATTAGGCTCATGCAGTTCAGAGGTAATGTTCTGAGTCTGAATCCTTTCTGTGTCGTCAGACATCGCTTGGGGCATGAACAAGGTTCTGCCATCCCTGTGTATCCTGGGATGCTCTTTACATGTCCTCTATGTTATATCCTATAAGTTTTCCCTCACTAAATATTGTTTGACAGAGTAATTCTTTTGGTCAGCCCCTTTTACATGTTCCTCCAGCAAAACAGCTATGGTAGTGGTGTCAGTCATGGAAGTGCAGCTGCACTTGTGTGAATTTGTCCTGTGAGATTTATCGTTTATATTGATCAAATAATTTGAAGACCCCTGACTCTATAACAGCCAAATTCTGCTCTCAGTGATATCTCTGTAGGAAAATCAGTGGAATCACTCTGAATTTACAGCAGTGTTGCTGAGAGAAGACTTGAGCCCTACTTGTTTTTAAAAACATGTTGGCTTTATTCTTTTGCAAAAAGATTAACACTGAATCTGAAAAGACACATAGCATGGAATATTGAGATGATCTGACAAATGCAAACTCAAAGGCATCTACGTTCTCTTACCTATATTTATTCATTTCCATAATTAATTAATGCCTCATATGTAAACAGCAGTTCAGATTTCCACACTGTCTTCCCCTCAGATAAGCTTCAGTGACACACCTGCTTTCAGTAGTGATTCAACTTAAAGACATTTAGATAGTAGCAGGAACAAGCCAGACAACAGAAGTTAAGCAAATGGCCATAATTGAAATGTGAAAAAAAAAAAAAGCTTTGTGTGCTAAGAAATGTTTTGGGATTTTTATCTTGAATTTTCTGGTTTGGGTTAGTTTGTCTGAAAACTGCAGCATCTTATGGGCCAAATTTTTAAAAGTGCTCATTGTGCAACATAGCCATTATTTCATTTGCAAATGTCTAAGGGCACGTCTTCACTACCCACTGGATCGGCGGATAGCAATCGATCTATTGGGGATCGACTCATCGCGTCTAGTGAAGACGCGATAAAATCGATCCCCGATGGCTCTGCCATCGACTCCGGAAATCCACTGTGGCAAGAGGCGGAAGCGGAGTCGACGGCGGCGCGGCAGCGGTCGACTCGCCACAGTCCTCACAGCCAGGTAAGTCGACCTAAAATACGCAACTTCAGCTACGCTATTCACGTAGCTGAAATTGTGTATCTTCGGTCGACCCCTTCGCCCCCCCCCCGTAGTGTAGACCTAGCCTAAGCCCATTGAAGTCAATGAAAAGACTCCTGCTGCCTGTGATTCAGGCCCTAATTGCACATCAAGCACCTAAATGAAGTGGCCATATTTTCAGAAGTTCTCAACATCCCACTGCAACCATTGTTATCAAAAACATAACTACATTGTTTTAAATGGGAACTCGCAGGTACCTAACACCCTTGAAAACTGGCCCACTTTAAGTGCCTGAATGGCATCTGAACTCTTTTGTAAACCTGTCTCCAATTCTGGATATTGCTTTTTTTGAAAATCTGACCCTTTAATTTTATTATGTATTAAATCTTTAATGGGAGTTTAAATTGTGAATTATTTAGTTGAGTCACAGACCCATTCTGGTCTACTGAGTAGTAAAATACACCTTTAGGCTATGTAAATGTTGTATTTAGGCCTTTAAAAAGGTATCTTTAAGATTAAATACATACTTCGTCACACCCATTTAGCCAAAGGAGTAAAATAGCTTGAAGTCTTTATGATCCATAAGGGTAAATATGTATTTTCATTTGCATAATACTTATTACCCAATAGTCCAAAAGTCTTTATGGTTCATTGTGTAATCCATAGTTATGTTCTCTTTTTACTGTGGATATTTTTGAATGAATCGATCTAGCGCCTTCAAAGGAGTTGTTGCAGACTATTGTGGATAGGGTGACCAGATGTCCCGATTTTATAGGGACAGTCCCGATTTTTGGGTCTTTTTCTTATATAGGTTTCTATTACCCCCCCCCCCACACACACCACCTGTCCCGATTTTTCACACTTGCTGTCTGGTCACCCTAATTGTGGAGATTCTTCCTATTTCAAGGACTATTGAAATAGGAGGTGCAATTGGCTCCCTTGGCGCTGTCACAGTGATTAGCGCTCATCTGTTTTTGGCACACGTGCACTGAAAACATCGATACAGTTTGAGTCCCAATTAGTTTCCATGTGCAGTAAATGGATTTTCCAAATAAAATATTTCAGAATTTGTTTCATTTTTTTTAAATTTCTGTTTTAAAATTATTTTATTCTTCTAGTTAAAAGATAGGGAGGAGGGAAACAGGACTAAATATGTTTATGCATGTCATATTTACAAATGAAATGTAACATATTGTAACTAACCCCATCACTGTTATACTAATCTTGTAACTCCAGAAACAATCAAAGAAGCCCATCCAGAACTAGCAGTTTCTTTTAAGCATGATGAAATCCTCTCCAATTTCAAGAAAACACTCATTCCATTATACCCTTCTGTAGTTTTTAAGCTAGCCGTGGATTTTTTCACACTATATTGAATGCTGGTATAAGAGATCCTCTAAAGAATTGTTTCTCTGATAGAATTAGGGATGTAATGCTTGTTTCTGGAAATATAAAGATCCTTAGGCTTCTTGGGATAAAATACTTTTAAACTTGTTCTCATAGACAAATGACTTGCAAAAATACCCTTTTAAAATTTAATAAAAAGCCCTTTTTAAGATTTAGGAACATTTTGTAGAGTTAAGCATAACTGAGACCTTTATACCAAGTTTCAGTACGACTATATTACAGTCGCTGATGTTTAAGCCCTTGAAAATAGGTTTGTAATGGAAATACCAAGAGACTCTTAACTATAATCATTCTTGTTAGTTTAAATGCCTAGAAATGAATACAGTTTTCATTGATCTACTATAATGTGACAGAAGTGACTACTCTCAGGGAAATTCATAGTGATTCCAGTTACCTTGCTGCATTAGGAAATGAAGTTAAATGTTATTTACCCTGCGCAGAGGACTCCGACAGTGCACCTCAGAGTGTACCATTCAGGTCCCATGTAAACTTTATTTTGAGGGTTTAAAGTGATGCTGACTGCATGGGGCTGAGTTTCACCCTGTGTGCCCATGATAGGCGCTGACTCCATGGGTGCTCCAGGGCTGGAGCACCCACAGAAAAAAAATAGGGGGGCTCAGCACCCACCAGCCACCCACCAATGAGCTGTTTGGCGGCGGGCAGGAGGCACTGAGGGGGGCGGAGCAGGGGTGGGAAGAGGCGCAGTGGTGGCGGGGCACGCTCTGGGAAGGAGGCGGAACAGGGGAGAGGCCTCGGAGGAGGGGTAGGAACAGGAGGAGGCAGAGCGAGGGTGGGGCCTTGGGAGAAGGGACGGGATTGGGGTAGGGCTGAGGCGGTGGAGCACCCACCTGGAAAAGTGGAAGTTGGCGCCTGTGGTGTTAGTGGGTGACTAGATGACTCGAGATTTCCAATGTGAGATGGCTCCTTTCCTTTCTAAGACATGACATTTGAGTCTGAACTAGGTCAACGGTGTCCAGAATTGTCCAGTGTCTTTTGTGAAGTCAATGGGTGGTCTCAAGACTTACTGTTGGACAAATGAACACCTCACAAAAAACATAATGGCTGTTATTGGCAGTTTCAATGGAGAGTCTTAAGGAGACCAAGCAGTCTTGGCATGGAGAATGAAGTATTTTCTCACTCCTAGGATTGGTTCTTCAGCGTATGTCTACACTTAAATCACTACAGCTGCACCACTGCAATGCCAATGGTAGGGTTTCTCCTGCCAGCATTGATAATCTATTCCCCTGAGAGGTGGTAGCTAGGTTGAGGGAAGAATTTTTCTTTAGACCTAGCACTGTCTACAGGGGGACGTAGGTTGGCTTAACTATGCCGCTCAAGGGTGTAGATTTTTCACACACCTGAGCAACGTAGTTATGCCAACCTAATTTTCTAGTGTAGATCAGGACTCAGTTTTAGGGTTGAAGTATGTTAATGGGGTAATGGGAAGCCCATGTGGCTGTTGCCAATGCTAAACTGGTTCTTCCGGTACAGCTGTGTCTTTCTGGCATCTTCTACCTCTTTGAATAAAGTAATACAAAGGAACTTTCTTGCTCTGAGTTATAAGACTGAGGTAAGGTGTGTGCTAATGAAAGGACTTGAGTGTCGAATTTAATTTTGATTAACTTTTTAATTGGATTGACTTTTTGAGAACAGAAAGATGTATCAGCACTTGATATGTCACTTGACATTTTAGTGATGAGACATCTATGCTGCAGTATAGAATGACTAGATAACCATCTCACAGCTCTGTAAGGCAGTAATTATCTAGAGCAGATTCAAAATAAGAGATTTCTTTCAAAATAAAGATCTTTCTTTGAGGGAAAGTGTTTGTTTCCACATTTATCCGCTTATGCCAACTTTATAAGCATAATATATCTTTTAGCTTTGTTCGCTGAGTAAGCCCGGTGAAAAACAAGAAAAGATTTTTTTTTTCACCCACATAATTTATGGAGAAGAAAGTACAAAATGAGAACACGTTTGCACATAACGCATAAGCTGGGGTGGAAGTGGAATAAAGGATTCTGATGTTTTTCTGTATATGCTTTGACATTATTTGTATCTACAGTTATTCCTCTCAATATGCGTTAAAACAGGGGTCGGCAACGTTTGGCACGCGGCTTGCCAGGGTAAGCACCCTAGCGGGCCGGGCCAGTTTATTTACCTGCTGACGCGGCAGGTTCGGCCGATCGCGGCCACCACTGGCCGTGGTTCGCCGTCCTGGGCCAATGGGAGCGGCGGGAAGCGGCGCGGGCGAGGGATGTGCTGGCCGCGGCTTCCCGCAGCCCCCATTGGTCCGGGACGGCGAACCACGGCCAGTGGGGGCTGCGATCGGCCGAACCTGCCACGTCAGCAGGTAAATAAACTGGCCCGGCCCGCTAGGGTGCTTACCCTGGTGAGCTGCATGCCAAACGTTGCCGACCCCTGCGTTAAAAGCAAATCACAACCAAAAAGTAAAACTGCATGGAGATACCAAATCAGAACATACTAAAAATGATCATATTTTTGCTGTCATGTAATTAGTTAAATGTATTGACTGCAGTACAGGTAAAGATTTTATCATTCTCTTCATTATTCAGAAATGAAATATTATTTGGAGAGAAGGGGATAAGGCTGGATGTTCAAAACAAAACAAAAAACCTGCTCCACTCTTTTCAAACAGTTGAATTACTGTATCTCTAATTCTGGATAATTTTCTGAAAACTTCAGCTCAGTGTGCAGCAGTGACCGAAAAGGCTAACAAAATGTTAGGAACTGTTAGGAAAGGGATAGAAAATAAGACTGAAAATATCATAATGCCACTATATAAATCCATGGTGTTCCAACACCTTGAACACTGTGTCCAGTTCTGGTCACCCCATCTCCAAAAGAACACAGTGGAACTGAAAAAGGTTCAGAGAAGGGCAACAAAGATAATCTAAGGGATGAAACGGCTTCCACATGAGGAGAGACTAAAAAAAGATTAGTGTTTGCAGTGTTGTTGTAGCTGTGTTGGTCCCAGGATATTAGCGAGACAAGATGGGTAAGATAATACATTTGTTGGTTCAATAAAAGATGTTACCTCACCCACCTTCTCTCTAAAAAAGATTAGGACTATTCAATTTAGAAAAGAGACAGTTAAGGGGGTGGGAAAGGATAGAGGTTTATACAATTATGAATGGTGTGGAGAAAGTGACTAGAGAAGGGTTATTTACCCTTTCACACAATACAAAACCAGGTGTCACCTGATGAAATTAATAGGCAGCAGGCTTAATACAAACAAGAGGAAGTACTCTTTTTACACAATACACAGCTAACCTGTGGAAGTCATTGCCATGGATGTTGCAATAGCCAAAAGTATAACTGGGTTAAAAAAAGAACTAGATAAGTTCATGGAGGATAGGTTCATCAGTGACTATTAGCCAAGATGGTCAGGGATGTCACCCTGTGCTCGGGGTGACCCTAAACCTCTGACTGCCAGAAACCGGGAGGGGAAGATGGGGTGGAGCACTTCAACTGCCCTGTTCTGTATGCTCCCCTGAAGCTCTAGTATGGGCCACTGTCAGAGACAGGATATTGGGTTAGATGGACCATTGGTCTGACCCATATGGCAGTTCTTCTTTGCACTTCCCCGCCTTGCTTCTTGAAAGACGGACAACTGCAGCTCCTGTTGGCTTAACATTTTTTAATAATGAATGGACATCAACATCACTATACTTTTGCAGCTGTTTGTGAATCATTCAGAATGACTGCCTCTGCCATTTTTGCACTTGTTTATAAAGGTGTTGTGCTTGATACGTTTATGCTCATGAAATAAAGGCACATTACTGCATTGAGTATTCAGTGCGAGTTGACTATGTACTTTTTCCTGTCGCTTTGGAGCTTGGTGCAAAAATAAGATATTGTGGGGGAGGAAGGGAAGTAAATTGCATCCCATGTGAGAGTTTTAGGTATGGTGGGAATACTAGATTTGGTTTCCTCAAACCTAAACCTGCACTTGGGTCGGATCTAAAACTGGATCTGTCTGTTTTCTTATTTGAGTTGAGACGCAGCTGAAATCTTGTGAGAACACAGGCCTAGTCTTCATCTGACCTTGAATCTGAACCTTTACCTATTCCTTACCTCGTTCCAGTTGCTGCTTCCTTGTCCCAACTCTAAAATATGACATATACAATAATTCGGATGGCCAAAGGTTATTTGACATCATGGCTCTCAGTGCAGCCAAAACACATATATTGTGCCTTTGTGTCTGAGGGTAGAATAGTTGCCATTCATTTGCAAAAAGATCCAGACCTGCTTGTGGAACTGCAGCAGCGTTTTACGGTGCCATATGGGACAGCTGTGTTTGAGTTTCTGGATTTCAGATTTTCAGCAAAGTAAAATGCATTCTGAAGCTGGCATGATTGATCTCAGCATAGAAAGGGTGCCAGTATTACACACTATCCATCAATCTGTAACTGTTATAACTGAGGAGGTGTAGAGAACTTCATGAAGGCTGGGAGTGATAATACCAGGGCATGAGTCTACAGCTCATTGTGCTTATGGAACTCCCATTGGAATCGACAAGAGCTGTGTGTGCAGAATAGCTTCAGAATCAGGTTTGAAGGAGGAAAGGATGGTGCTGGTGGTGGTAATTCTGAAGTAAAGGGGGCCAAGCTCTAGTTATGATAAATTATCTGTCACTATCAGTGACTGAGGAGGTTGGGTGTGGGGAGACCAATATTAAATCAGACTAACTTTAATACAATTTAATAGCTCTGAAGATAATTGAAATAGAGAGACTTAGCTGACATAAAAGCTCCATCAGACTGCTTTTTTCAAGTTCCATATCGTTCCTACCCAAATACCACAAGCACTTCCCCCATCTAGAAACAACCTAAACAATGGGGCCTCAGTGGGTCTTTGTATCAGGATCATAGACTCTCTAATAAATCAAAAACACAACACCTGCAGTTCAGCAAACCAAACACACTATTTATTGGCATGTTTTCCTACAGAGAATGCAGATTAAAATGGCTGCAGTCAGCCTGTAGTTTATACGGTTGACTGTTAAGGTGAACTAACCAGTCAGTATAAAGACAAAGGTACAAGCCATATTCTTCCCTGTCCCAGCTGTAAAATCAAATTGGGAATAAACAAAAAATGTACTCAAGCTCTGTCCACAATCCCATACTCCACTTGCAAGTCCACAGTAGCTTCTGTATGTTTCTGATCAAATGTTCAATAGTGAAATAGTTAAAAATGTTTACATTCAGTTTTTGTTAGACTTGAGAGTTAACCCCTGTGGAATGAGTGGGGTCTATTTCTACTTCTCCAAGCTGCTAAACAGATGCTGCTCTCAGTTACATTCTATAATTATATTATTATTACCTCCACTGGTGTGACTGAGGTCGGAGTTTGGTCTGTTGTTTCTGTTAGCAGCCTCAGGAACAGCATTGATTACTATTCAGTAATGTTTCATTGCAACCATGCAGAAGCTGAGGAGTCACCAGAGAAGTGTTGGTCTGGCATACCACTGAGTACTAACTGAATATAACCACCACTTCTGTCCCTTAATAGCATTGTTTTGTAACATGACTATCAACTAGACAGCTCAGGTAGATGGCCTCAAATTTTGGTTCAGCCTGGTGATCTTTTTACCCCAGATAGTAAAAGAGTAACAGCGCTTTGCCTTGTATGGAATAGAAAGAAGACATATGCTTAGTTTTTCAGCAATTTGTCTGGATTGGCCACAAATTTATCTATATGAAACTATCAGCAACACAGCTGAGGCAATCCTTGCAAGTGAACTAATTCTTGGGATGGGACATGCTCTGTTTCCATGACTACAAATCTGGAGACCACGAATCCCCTCTAGCTTGCTTGACCAGGGCATAATGGCCACCAAACTGACCTGCTTATGTATGTCCATGCCCACTCCTTTTGTCACTCTTGTACTGAGAGGACAGGCACTCCTGCATCTGGCTGAGCCTCCATCAGCTTTTAACAGTCAACTCTTTTGGGGTACCTGGGCAGAGTGCATAGTCACAAACACTCTAAGTTTGGGAGGGTGAATGTCTATTCCTCCAATGCTAACTGGTACTTTAAATGGCTCTCTTTTTCCCGTTTCCTTTGCACTGGTCCAGATGAAAAATACCAGCTTAAAGAGCTCAGCTTAATTAATAATAGTAGTCAAAATATTATCACACAAAAATCCTTCTCTATTTATGGTCAGACATTTCTATAAAGTGAGACTAAATTTCTCTTACATTGGCTGGGTCATTTATGCCTAGATATGTAGAACTGTTGGGAAGTTGATTAGTGGGGTTAGGTTTAATGTGATGTTGGGGAGTTGGTAGCAATAGGGAGGATATAATAGGTCAAGCAGGAGGTATGGTGGTAAATCTGGTCTAGTAATATAGTAGTATGGGATTTCTTATATGAATCTGGCATTGTTTAGACATCCTATTTTAAAATGTTGTTTAAAAATAGCACTCAAGACAAACACAGCTAATACATTTGAATAAATAAAGAGCAAAGTCAGTACTGGTAATTGAGTAGAGTAGGATATTTATAATAAATGTATTTGGTTTAATCATAATGGGTTTTATAAGGTAGTGTGGTGTAAGAAATTATTTTGCATATCTTAAAGATTATTTTTTTTTGCATTCAAGAAACCTAGAAGAGTTCAGTGTTTATGTATACTGACAAGGTAATCATAAAATTTTATGTTCAGAGAGGTCTTGGAGAGTGTAATTTTTCATTATTATGCAGCTACCTTCATATAGATCGTTTTTAACACTGTGTAAATGGTTTGGATCATCTGCCTTCATCTTTAATTGAGTAGTGTCTACTTAAAGACTAATGAAACTTCAGGAATGATGATTGATGGACAGCATAAAACATCTGTTACAGCATAGAGCAGTGACAAAGGACTAACAATTGCATTTTTAGTGCCTTAAATTGAATTTAAACAACAGGCACTTAGGGGTTGTTGGGTTTTTTTTGGTCTCTTGTCAAAGCTAAGATCCATTTACAATGTGTATGTTAAATTAAGACAGTAGTTTGTTGAAATCAGAGCAAAATAAAATAATCTGTTAGTTTCTTTTCTTTTTTTTTTTTTTTTTTTGGCTGGGGTTGTTCATTTTTTCTTCTGAGAGCTACTTCTCTGCCCCCTTAAGGAAGACTCTATGTAGGAAAACATCCTTGGAATTAGGATTACTGTTACAAAATTAGAAATTAAAACATCTGGGTGCTGCTTGTTACTGGGTTCTTTACTTATGGGTGTGATGGTGTTGAACTATCATTCTTCCTTAGAATGTTAAACCACCATAACTGGCATTAAATCTTACTCTTGTTTGCAGTTTCAGCACAGAGACCAAATTATGGCATAAAATGCGACAAGAGATTGAAATATCAACCCTAGTGATAGACCTTCCAGGTCACAATTGAGACGCATTGGTGGACATAGTGCAGAAGCTTGCAAGATCAGGGGTTGTGGGAAGATGATGCTGTCTCTCTTGGGCTCTCACTCTTGTAGCTTTCACAAACCCTAAATTTGCAAAATCAAGAAAACAAAGAATATTTTAGATTCAATTTTTTTTTAAAGTGTAAGCTCCACATTCTGATTGCTTAGGATACGTTACAAGGCCACTTTTTGGGATGCAGGGGGAAGATAGTCTGGGCCAACTACAGACAAACATTAAATATTTTTTTCTTCATTTCCTTCCTTAGCCCAGCTTTGCTTCTTATCACACTCGAATGCCTCCCCTCTGGCCCCCAAATATGCCAGGGCAAGTCAAGCCCCTTGGATCACAGCTCTAAGGGCGTGCAAGTGTTTCTAGGTTCCAAGCCAGTCTACTGCATCCTGCCTCTGTGCATCTGAATCACAAGAAGTTCCGCTGCGTATTAGGCCTTTCACACTCATGGACTGGGTCTTCTTGAGGTGCTAGCTGATTTACCATGAGACCTAATGTTGGACATCCTTTTCTAAGACGTTAGCCAGAAGCATCCATTAATGGGTAGTAATTATATGGTAGTTAACATGAGTTACTGTGAATGCCTAGATGTCCTGCAATGCAATTTTTTAATTCAGTGAGACTTTATTGGCACAATAAGCTAAAAAAATATTGCCAAAGTATAAGAAAGAGACCCCTGAGGTAGCTGTCTGAGGTAGGAGCCTTCTATGGTATGGATACATGCTGTTTAGGGGTAGTTCTCTATGCGTATGTCTACGCTGCAGTTAGACACCCACAGCTGGCCCATGCCAGGTGACTTGGGCTTGTGGGGTTGTTTAATGGTGGTGGGGGCATTTGGGCTTGAGCTGCAACCTGAGCTCTGGAACTCTCTCACCTCACAGAGCCTGGGCTCCCGCCTAAGCCCGAATGTCTGCGCCATAATTAAACAGCACCGTATGCCGAGCCCCCCCGAGCCCGAGTCACTTGGCACGGGTCAACCATAGGTTTTTAATTGCGGTGTAGACATACCCTCAGTCCATTTTTCAGCAGTTATCAGTTCCTCAGATTGCTGGGTAGCGTGTTGCCACCTCTGCCATTTGTCTTCTTTCTTCCAGGATCAGGCACGATTTTGCCTCCTCACTTTTTTTAAGAAAAATCTTTTTGTGATTTCTGTAATTGAAGGAAACGTGTCTCTCATACTTTCTACTGCACTATCCTAAATACAAGAAAGTATGTCTTTGTCTCAATCTCTTGTCTGTCATATTTGCTGTCTAGTCATTTCTCACTGGGTTTGGACTATGCTTTGTGCCTCCCAATTTCCACTTCTGGTTTATGTTTATGGATTCTGTATTTGGTGAGAATCTGTTTTCATTTTTCACATTTCATTGTGGTGAGGTAGTCTGCTAGTGTGTGGTGAGGTAGTCTGCTGTTATGTTAGCTCTGGGTAGAGAGCTGTAGCAGTCTAGTTTATTGTTGGTTTTTGGTCTATTCTTTCCAGTGACTCATGTACTGGTACTGTAGGTGGCGGTCAGGCATCCTGAGCATTTTTCAATTCTAGGTGGGGTTCTTTGCTCCATTGGTCAGGAGGTTGGGTTTGCTAGGTTCAGAATGTGATATGTAGGAGTGGGTCCTGCTTCCATTTGAATTAAATTTTTGATCTAGTGTGTTTTGGTGGAGAAAGCATTTGTTGCTTTGAGATCGGACCAGAAGTTGAATATTTTTTTCTGCATATTGATCCAGCACGTGGTCTCGCCCCTGGTTTGCTCTGCAGTCATTAGTGCTGGAGTTTCTGTACACAAGGAAGATTTGTTTGCAAAATGGTAGATATAGGGTTTCTGGTGGGGTTTTATCTAGTGAATTGTTAAAATTTGGGCCCCAGAGTTCACTCCCGAATAGTAGATTGGGTTGGATTAGGTTGTTGAATACTTCTGATAATAGTTTTACTTGGGTCATATATAGTGAGTGGTTCTGTGACGCCCCTAAAGGCCCACAGAGCTGATTTCCTGTCATGATTTGGTAGTCAGACTAAAGCTATTTGATAAATTTCTTATGAGGCTTACTATGTATAATTTAGGATATATTCAATTTCAGTGGCTCTGTAATTAAAAAAAGACATAAAAATCTTGCATAAGTGATATGACCAGGTCATAAGCATAGAGCAGCATTTTATCTCTGCGTCATTTAGTAGGAGTCTAGGGATTGTTTCAGTTGGACTGGTAAATCATTGATTTATGTGTTTGCAGTATTGTTGTGACGTGTTGGTCTGGGGATACTGGAGACAAGGCGTGTGAGGTAATATCTTTTACTGGACCAACTTCTGTTGGTGAAAGACACAAACTTTCCAGCTTTTATGGAGTTCTTCTTCATGCCCTGAAGAAGAGCTATGCGTAAGTGTGAAAGTTTGTCTCTTTCACCAAAGAGAGGTTGGTCCAATAAAACACATTATTTCACCCACCTTGTCTCTCTATTGATGTATTTATTGAAGAGGGTCATGCTGGGGTTAGATTCCTGTTTTATGGCCCTTTCTTGCTTGAAGAACTCTGCATAATGTTTTTTGCTATTCTGCATTTAATGAACTGGTTCATGGAGTTAATGAAGTCATACATTTTCCCATTATTTCCATTTTGTAGCATTTTAAAGATCAGTCCTGGGTACCAGACTGAGACAAAGCTTTTCTGAAGACTATGACCTGGGCAAATATTTTTCTATATTGTGTATTTGTTAATAAGAGTCTATAGGGTGAGGACAATGTGTTTGGTGGCTTGTTTCTAAGGGAGAAAGGCAATTTAGATTACATTGGGGATGGTCACATATAGTATTATTCTTTTCTTGAGGATGCTACAGAATAGTTTGCTGAAGTTCCTGCTAACACTGATATCTCAGTAGTTGCTGTGGTTCCTAGTTGCTAGTAAGATCCACCTGACCATACATGAGGGGAGTGTTAAGATGGAGGGTTAAGCTAAATAGTTTTAGGAGAGCTATCTGGTTTCGGGTCTCAGTGCTGTGTTTCAGCATCTTGGCCAGGCCCTTGATTTCCTGAGTTTGATATTTTGAAGATTTTCCTTTAGTAATATATTGAGAAAATGTCCCTCTGGACTCTTTAATGTGTTTATACAAGCTTTAGTAGAGAGCAGAAAATTAGATGTCCAGATTATTATATCAGTTACATCTGTGTCAATCTGGAGTAATTGCATTGAAATCTATAGATTTACTGTGGATTTACAGCATTTTAACTCAGACCAAAATCTGGTAAATCATTTACAAATAGACATTGATACTAATGTAGCACCTTTCATGTAGGCGCTCAAAGCATTTTACAACCAGTAATTGTGTAAGCTTCACAACATCCATATTGAGGTATTTCACTATTTTACTTATTTTATAGGTGAGTAAATTAAGAAATAGAGAGGCTAAGTGAGTGGACCAAGGTTATACAGAAACAAATTGTGGCTCCCAATCTCTATCCATGAGGCCATCCTGTGAATTTCATTAGATAGATTGTATTATTGAAGCTTACCAAACCACTAATTTCTGAACCCTACAGATAGAATCTTGGGTGAAATTACTGTCTAAAATTTACAAGAAAGACTATAGTGAAAATACCAGACTGTGGAGAGAATGAGGTATAATCATTGTGACTTGCTAGTTAGTAAATATGCCACAATTTATCAGACATGGAAAAAAGAAAACGCCCTGAACTAATTTAACCTACTAAATAAACACGAGTTGTAATCACAAGCCTTGAAGGTCTTTATTAATGTCAACTGACTCAGAAATTTGTGCAGATATATTTAAAGTGCAGGGCAACTCAAACTTTTAAAATTCTACTACCTGATTGGAAGTGGAATGAGTTGTTTTTTAATAGAAATTCCTAAAATGGCATTAATAAATGGAATAGTATTTTTAAATGTTAGGATAACAAAATTATCTGTAAGGGATAACGTCAGATTTACTTAGTGACTAAAATCTGGATCGTCCTCCAGCATCTTGACACTGAAGGAGTCCTCAACCAATGCAGAATCATAGGAAGGAGGAATTGTACAGCAATGTTTTCCCTCTTCTTTTTTTCCCAATGGAAGTCACTCCACTGAGTTTTCGTGCAGAAGAGGCTTGGGGGTAAGATTGAGGGTAGTAAGGAAAGAGTCCCTACCTTAAAGGGCTTCTGTGAAGCTTCATTTGGCATTTGTGAAGCTTGCTGAGATCCTTGGATAAATGTGCTATGTAAATACCATAATATTACAGCTAAGACACAATAAAGTTCAGTTTTCTGTAGCATCTTTCATACAAAGTATCACAAAACATTTCCCAGAGAGTCAATCAAAAGCATAGTGGAAAATAAAAGCTAAATCTGAGGAAGTGGAGAGATACTTCATGAGGTATGGGAGAGCACATCAGGACAAAAAATATCCACCTGTACAGAAAAATGGAAGGGAACAGAAAAGCAGACATAAACAAAATATTGAGAGGGTTATGAGTACAGAGAGGTAAAGTAATAATGTTCCATGGAAAATGTTGAAGGCAATCCTGAGTTGGATTGGTAAATCAATAGGATGCCTGCAAAGTGACAGAGAAACAGAGTGATATGCTTGTTGCAATTACATCATTTCCATTCAGAACTGAGCCCCAGTAACTGTAGTGAAGAAATTGATGGGACACGGATTTTCTGATTCCCTGATGTTTCTGCATTCTGTACCTATGATATTTGAGAATAGGGGTTTCCAGAGACCATAAGAGAGAAATGCAATAGTCAAGACTGGAAATGATTAAGACATGAGTAAGATAAGTGATTTTAAATTACATTTATCATAAAGTAAAAACTGATATATTGACCCACCTTGCAAACTCAAAATGAGAGTACACATATTCACTTAGCCTGAAGGCACTTATTGTTTAATTTCAAAGATCTTGAAGAGAACACCAATCTAAATGACAGTGTAATAGATTCCTTTGATAAAGACGGATAAATAAGATGTCATTTTGTAATACGGTAGAATCTCGGAGTTATGAACATTTTGGTAATGGAGGTTGTTCATTACTCTGGACAAAATCTTATGGTGGTTCTTTCAAAATGTACAACTGAACATTGACTTAATACAGATCTGAAATTTTACTATTGAGAAGAAAAATGCTGCTTTCTCTTCATTTTTTTTAGTAGTTTGTTTAACTCAGTTCTGTATGGTCCATCAATGGCTATTAGCCAGGATAGGTAGAGATGCAAACCCATGCTCAGAAGTGTTCCTAGCCTCTGTTTGTCAGATGCTGGAAATATGTGACAGGGGTGAATCACTTGATAATTACCTGTTCCGTTCATTCCCTCTGGGGCACTTGGCATTGCCCACTGTTGGAAGACAGGATACCGGGCTAGATGGACCACTGGTCTGACCCAGTATGGCCGTTCTTATGTACTGAATTGGCTTTGCCTGTTTATTTTTTTGTTTTGTTTTGTTTTGTCTCTGCTGCTGCCTAACTGTTTACTACCGGTTCCAAACGAGGTCTGTAGTTGACTGGTCAGTTCATAACTCTGGTGTTCATAACTCTGAGGTTCTATTGTAGAAGAAATCACATTATTTAATTGTGCTGGTAAACAAATTTAGCCTTTTTTTTTTTTTTCTAATTGTTCTTAGCCACAATACAATCTTCATTCTATTGCACATATTTGAACTTAGCAATAGAACAGACATTTTAATCTTTATTTACATTCCTTGTTAAAGAACTTAAAGTGAAAAGTTAGCTGAGTCATAGAAGAATTCTTATTTTTTTCTGTGTTGATGGAGAGTCAGTGCTTGGTGATACCTAAAAGATATAGTTTGGAAATTTTTAGCTGGAGACCAACTGAATTCCCTTTTCTTAAAAAAGAAAAAAGAAAAAAGGGATTACTGTGTACTAATGATCTGTTTATAGGTTTCCTAAAAAATAAGATCAGAATTTAACTTTGAAATCATAGTTATGTATAAAAACACTAAAACAAAGTCCTTTCTATATTGTTAGTTCACATGAAGCTTGATCGGTTTTAAAGGAAAAAATATGGTTCTTGAAATATATGGTGCCTTTTTAAAAATACTACCAGTTTATGCAGAACTTTCCCCTGTCTTGGTGTATGCTTCTGAACATTCAGTCTTTGCTGTTCAATCTCAATAATTGCAGATCTGTGGAATTCAGCACTGGTTATGACTTCTGTACTTTCATTAACTTCGCAACACATGCAGTAATAATCTGGGGTTAATTAAGTTTGGCTCAAGTATGTGTATGTGAGCATTTCTTTTAGTGTTTCCACTTCCTGATTCCTCCAGTATTCCTTTGGTTATACAAGAAAGCTTGAAATTTTCTTTATGACCTCCTGACTTTCAGAAATGTATTTCCTCTTATGGGATAGCTTGGTTCTAATTTCTCGTTGAATTGCTTGATGACAAATTACAAATTTTGGTCTCTTCTATAAATGTGACATGGTTGACCCAAAACTCTGTCATATGCTCAGTTTCTTTCAGTTTTCTCTCCTATATTGGTGGTTGCTCACATAGAGAGCATTAGTGATATTTATTGAGATCCTGTGATGCAAAAAAAATTTTAACAGAAAATTTTATTGAAATGAATGAGGAGTTGTGCTCAAAAATCAATGTCATGCCATGGCCCATAACTGGTTACAATTAGTGTACATCATGAATAAATCTTTTTTTATTAATGTATTTTAAATACAGCAGTTGAACACTTGGTATATAGTTAGTGCCATACAATAAACATTTCTGTTTCCATTTGTGAATGTCATACAGGTACAGAAATAGTTTAATAGTGATCCAAAATGGACTTGCGTAAAATCAGTCTGGTGCAAACTATAATTTTTAGGGTCTCCACAAAGCCTGATCAAGGCACGGCATAAGTCCTATTTAAGCCCTTAAACTAGATTTAAGTGGAACTTAAATGATTCTTGTACCTGGAGAACTGGTCTTCGGTACAGGGCCATACTTTAAACCTAATGAATTACTAACTTTGCTTTCCTGAATAAGGATGGACTTAAGCACGTTTCAGTGCTTTCTTGAATCAGGTCCTTTTTTTTCTGGCTAGCATACAATGAAATGTACTTAATTAAATACTTACATAATTTTCTTGCTGTTCAGCCTCTCTCTCTGGTATGCAGCATCATTAGGATCACCGAACTGTTTATGGTTTTTTGTTAAAAGAAAAATTAGATAACCTTAAATTCATATTTTTTCTAAAGTAATTTGCCATGCAGGTGGTGAATTGCATCCAATTTTTATTAATAAAATATTAAAATGAAATTGTTTGCCATTTTCAGTGTATTTATTTTTTATTTTATTTTTAAATCACAAGTTTTGTCCACACACACAATTTTTCGAAGATTTCCCACTGTTGCTAACACCAGGATTGCTGACTGTCCCAGATTTTCAATACAGTCTCCAGTTTAAGTACATGTAGAATTAGGGTGTGCACCCCCCTCATTTGTGCATGGTTATTCCATGTGTATGCAGGGTAACTGTGGTACTTACTGCCATATTTGTGTACCATGTAACTGATTCGTTGCACAAATAGACAAGTGGGTATGCACACAAATTTATGTGCAACCACTGGCAATTTATAAAATGTGGCCTATTTTGTCTTGAAGAGCTGTTAAGGCATAAAACTTGGAAAACCTTTGGTTTAAAAACAAACCTATTTATAATTAATACATTTTTTCTGTCTCTTGTCTTGTTCATTACTAAGAATGTGTAGAAACAAGATTGTATGCAGTGTAGTTGTAGCCATGTTGGTCCCAGGATATTAGAGAGATGAGGTGGGTGAGAGCTAAGAGCTCTGTGTGGCTCCAAAGCTTCTCTCACCAACAACAGTTGGTCCAATAAAAGATACTACTTCACCCACCTTATTTCTCTAGAAACAAGATTTGTTATCTTCCTCACGTGAATTCACTGATTTCTCTTCAGGCCTGATTCTGCAATCCTGGTTCACTTTGAATGATACACAAAAACATGGGCAATTGGGCTGATTCAACAAAGCTTGTAAGTGCATGCTTAACTGAAAACATGGTGCTTAAGTCTCAGTGAAGTCAGTGGGAGTTAAGACAATGCTTAACTTTAAGCAGGAGCTTAAATGTTTTGCTGAATTGGGGTTGTGGTCTTGGGTTCTTGGCAATATCCCAGTCTTTTCCATTGTAACTAATGGTGCTGTCACAAACCAAGGATTAAGTTGAGAAGTGAGCTATAAATAGTAGGAGCAGATGAACAGAGAAGGAAATCTGTTTTCATGCAAATATTCTCAGTGATGGAAGAAAAGAAGAGAAATACAGTTGTATATGATATGTACACAGGATTGTTTCTATGCAGAATATTTTTCCAAATTTTCCTTGAGGCATCAGCTGTTCTGTGAACATCCAAGGAGATTATTGTGTTTCTAATCAGTTTCCCACTCATTTTGATCCACACCACTTTGCTGTGTCATCTTAGTGTCACTTTTTAAATTCTGCAAAAGAAACATTTTGTTTATAATACAGAAATAAAAAACTGGAGAGAGGAAAGAATCTTTTTTTGTCCTTCAGTTTAGCAGATCAAAGCTGAATCATATGTGAGCAGCAAATATGAAGTAAAGTAACTAATTTGTTTAAAATGCACAGTGCCTGATTTTAAGTGAGGATTCATTTAAGAAATACTCTGAATAGACATTGACTTTCATAGATGACTGTTTTTGCATATGGTTGATCTTATTTTTAGAAAGTCCATCTTCCTGGACATGATTACATGTAAACATATAGGAACTTAGCGGTTGACACACCACATGAAATCAGTGGTTTATCTAGTCCAGTATATACTGTCTTGGACATTGGCACTGGATACTTAAGGGGAAGGTGCAAGAATCCTTGTAATGGAACATTATAGATAAGTTACACAATAGAGGCAGTTTCGTCTTAACCCTGAGCGACTATGTTGGTTTTATGCACTGATACATGAGGGTTCGGTCACTGATAAATACTTTTATTCTATCTAATGTCACTGTTAATGTTCTTACATAATCACTGTAATCATAGTTAGGTGAGAAAACTGGTTTTGGAGTGACAGTTTGTTGAGTGGTTAGAGCAGGGGGCTGAGATCATACTGAGTTCTATTTCTAAATCTATGCCACAGGATTAATTAATGCAAGTTCTTCGAGTGATTGCTCATATGTATTCCACAATAGGTGTGCATGCTCGCCAGGTGCACTGGTGCCGGAAGTTTTTCCCCTAGCAGTACCTGTAGGGGAGCGCCCCAGTAACCCCTGGAGTGGTGCCTCCATGGGGCAGTATAAGGGGCACTGCACGCTCCCCCCACTCTCAGTTCCTTCTTGCCACCAGTGAAGGTGCTTCGGAACTGCTCTGCTCCAGGTTTGCTGTAGCTCGTCCCCAAAACTGCTTGTTTGTTCAGTTTATGGTACCTGTAGTTAGTTAGTTAGTTTAGTTTAGCTAGAGGGCCCAGGCCACAGCATGCCCCGTGCCCTGGGTTTTCAGTCATGCGACACTTGTAGGCGATCTATGCCACTTAGTGATCCGCACGCAGACTGTCTGCGCTGTTTGGGGGAAACCCATCTCAGCGATCGCTGCAAGATATGCAAGTTGTTTAAGTCTTGGAACAAGAGAGAAAGGGATATTAGGCTTCTGGCTATTCTGATGGAGTCAGCGCTGACCCCTGCTCCAACGCGCCGCTCCTAGTCTGCACCGGGCAGCACGGTGTCAGTGCGCGGCTACCCTTCGTCGCCATCGACTAGTTGGCACCGCTCCCCGTCCACGGGGCACACCAATAAGGCTAGAAAGAGGCATTCTTTGCCGCGGCACCAGAGTAAACCCGGGACAGAGGCTAGACCCATGTTGGGCAGTTCTCGATCCCCACCAGCCATTAGGCCTCCGACTCAAGTCGAGCGGAGTAGCCCGTCCTATTCGGATGCCCTCCATGCCGGAAGCCCTGCTGGCGGCCCGGGATGTTATGCCCATGCCGGTACCAGGAGCACTGCCGATGTCGTACCCCAACTGCTTCCCGTTTGCTCCTTTACCGACATCTCTTTTTAAGTCCTTTCCCAAGCCATTTATCACTGTATACCTTCCCTACGGAGTACCTGCACTGGACATCCACCACAAGGAGATGCCAGCCATTAGGTTGGCTATACTATGCCAGGATATGAAATTACTGCCCCTTCTGTGGTTCCCAAGGAATTTGGCCCCCTCTCTATTTACATACCTCCTTGCCTTGTCCGCCCTGGGAGTTGTGGGGTGGGGGTCTCATGCTCCCCACCAGACCCTGTGCTGAAGCATGTCTGCCCATACAATGTTAACTCCAGGAAAAAGTTGAAGGATTAGCCTCAAGTCTCTCCTTGCTCTGAGCATTAGTTCAACCCCTTTAAGCATTCCCAAATCATTTTCCCCAAGGTGCACCACAGTTATATCTGGTGGCCACTGACTGGCCCACACAGCATACAGCAGCGGTATAAGTTGATCCCATAACATGTCCCTCTTTGCACGCCAACTGAGTACTGCTTCACCATCAAAGCGCAGCTGCGAATCCTCGGGCAACTTGGACACATGCCTTTGTGCCCAAAAGACAATACCGTGCCTGCAGATCAACACCACTGTCTGCATGGCTTGTCGTCCAACATCTGTAATGAGATTACAACAAATTAATGCTGATTTACCACCTGAGGTCTTACATACATTCAGTATGCGTCTGAATGCTAATGCCCCCCCCCCAGCTTAAAGGTGCAGGGCGGTCAGTATGAATAAGCATGATTGATTGATTCAGCAACTTCAGTCAGTAGATAGTTGTATGAGTTAAAGCATCTTTGACTATTTATAGACAAATTATTCCTAAACTTCAATAGTGATTTATTTCTTTTCATGTACATAAAATCATAGAAATGTAGGGCTGAGGCAACACTAAGTACTATCTAGACCATCCCTGGCAGGTGTTTGTCTAACCTGTTCTTAAAAACCTCCAGTGTTACCTTTAATTTGAAATGTTCTTTCTACTTCACATATTTTTCACACCTGTAGATGTGTGATATGATTATAATATCCATCTCGTAATTGTGGATCTTTGCGATACTATGATTATTATTGTTTTTATTTCAGTAACGACTAGGAGCCCCAGTCATGGTCCCTTGTGTGTTAGGTATTGTACAAACACAGAACAAAAAGATGGTTCCTGCCCCCAAAGTAGCTTATTATCTAAGTAAATAAGCTACATTTATTTGGGAATTATGACTTCCTCCCTTGCCTCTGTTTCCATTTCTAACTTTCCAACTCCCTGAGCAATTTTCAAGTTGTTGCTTCAAAAATAAACAAAAAAATAGCAAATAAAAATAACTCCTTCCATGTGTTCTACTTCATGTGGAATTTCCCCCACAAATTATGTGTCCAAGGTCCATCACTGACCAATTTCATTCCTGAACTAGTGGCAGACTTAGAATATAGTATTTTGTAAACAATCCAAAGTAGAAACAGGCACAGTAGAAAGTTGGGGTCTTCCCTTTTTTGAATGGTGTATGTATACTCCCTACAGTTCTTGCCTGGGTTGGTTACTAAGTATAGGACCATATAATCCTAACCATTTGGAACAAATTAGAGCTGTTCTAGGCCATTTGTACAGGTTTATTATGGTGTACATGTGATCTATATTTCTACCTGTGTACCTTCACAGTTGGATTCATGGTAATAAGGGAACTTGCCTTTTAAAAATCAACTGATGTGCAGATTAGCACTGATAATATTAAAAAAAAATCTTAGAATAGTGCCTTCTATCTGAACAGCCCAAAGATGTTTATGAACGTTAATGTCTCATTAAGCCTCAGAACACCCTTCTGAGGTAGATTTGTATAGTGACAGTTATAACATCACCACTTATGACTAATGCATCCTTCTTAAACTCATGCTGATAAAATATTTACCCCTAGATCTGGTTTAAACAAACAAACCCAAAAAAACCCAACAACCACCCCATTTTTTAAAAAGGATTCCTGTTTTTTGTCTCTTTTTCTTTTGTCAGTGAATCTACTAATGGGAAAAAATCATGGAGATGATAAAGTCAAACCATTACAATTAATGTTATTCATAGTGAGGGTAATATTTAATTCTTTCCTTTAACTATCAAAAATATTGTTTACCGTTATCTTAACTTTTAAATTAATAATTTTTAAAATGCTGAAAAACATTGAAAGATGTGGTTTAAATTGCATCAACCTATCAGCCAATCCTAATTATTGAAGAAATCCTTTAAAGTATTTTATGAGGCTTCAACCAATACCACTACATAAATGATCTAATAGTAGGCTTGTGTAGAAACACCCTCATCATATTCAAGGCTGTTTTCTCTGCTGCATGACAGAACTCCACTGGAGGCTGGAATCCCAAAGCTGCCAGCTTATCCAAGCGTTTTGCATGACACTGCCCTATGGTGCTAGTCCCCAGATCACCTCTATTAAAATACACCTTTGACACAGCATTTTGCAAAGAAAGCTAAATTCTAAAAAAACGTATTTGTATTTATAGACTACTTAGTGATAGTACTGGCTTCAGAAGTCTGTTCCTACAGTATTAAATATAGGAATTAACAATTGCCAATATCTCTCCTCCACAAATAAATACTGATTACTGATTCATAGCTGGAATTTACAGAGATCTTTATTTATTAAGGTGTGAATAGCTGCCATGTTGTTTTAGTCTCAAAAGAAGATCATTGGCAGCAGAATGGAATTGCTATGTCAGGTTGTTTCCCTCATGTTTTCTAAATATAACTCATCACCGGTCAGGTTCCTGAAGCAATCTGCATTAACATTTCTAGACAATTGAAATATAGCATATGTTGACAATGTAAATTGACAAAAATGGGGGTTAAAGAGATTTACCCTTGTACTTCATTCAGTTGGGAAATAAAACTTTACTTTTAAGGAGAGGTACAGTTCAATTGTAGTATGCTATAGCACAGATTTTTCAAGGTGATTTCAACTTATTAGTGTCCAACTTAAGGTAGCTTAAAGTAGCCTGATTTTCAGAAAGTGCTTACCATCCACCTTCCTCTTGATAATGGGTTGACAGTCTGTAACAGTTACAGTTATGAAGCAAGGTAAAAATGTACTGCAAAGAGTTAATGAGTAGTTTTCACAATGGAGCCTTTCTGAAGAAAAATACTAAATGGCACATTTTTTTTCACAAACTTGTACATTCTGTCAATATTACATAAATAAAACAATCATAATAATTTCCTTTTCTGCTGTCAGGAATCCTATCGAGTTGTAGCAGTGATGATTGAATTCCCCCTCATTTGTCATTTTGGGGTTCTTTCTTTCTGTAGTCTTAAAAAGTGATGTTGAGTTTACAAAGATATAATTGTTTTCGCTGTCTTTTCCATTATGCAGTAACTTTGATCAAGTATCAGAGTAACAGCCGTGTTAGTCTGTATCCGCAAAAAGAAGAACAGGAGTACTTGTGGCACCTTAGAGACTAACAAATTTATTAGAGCATAAGCTATCGTGGACTACAGCCCACTTCTTCGGATGCATAAAGAATGGAACATATATTGAGGAGCTATATATACACACATACAGAGAGCATAAACAGGTGGGAGTTGTCTTACCAACTCTGAGAGGCCAATTAATTAAGAGAAAAAAAACTTTTGAAGTGATAATCAAGCTAGGCCAGTACAGACAGTTTGATAATAGGTGTGAGAGTACTTACACGGGGAGATAGAGTCAATGTTTGTAATGGCTCAGCCATTCCCAGTCCTTATTCAAACCGGAGTTGATTGTGTCTAGTTTGCATATCAATTCTAGCTCTGCAGTCTCTCTTTGGAGTCTGTTTTTGAAGTTTTTCTGTTGTAATATAGCCACCCGCAGGTCTGTCACTGAATGACCAGACAGGTTAAAGTGTTCTCCCACTGGTTTTTGAGTATTTTGATTCCTGATGTCAGATTTGTGTCCATTAATTCTTTTGCGTAGAGACTGTCCGGTTTGGCCAATGTACATGGCAGAGGGGCATTGCTGGCACATGATGGCATATATCACATTGGTAGATGTGCAGGTGAACGAGCCCCTGATGGTATGGCTGATGTGATTAGGTCCTATGATGATGTCACTTGAATAGATATGTGGACAGAGTTGGCATCGGGGTTTGTTACAAGGATAGGTTCCTGGGTTAGTGGTTTTGTTCAGTGATGTGTGGTTGCTGGTGAGTATTTGCTTTAGGTTGGGGGGTTGTCTGTAAGCGAGGACAGGTCTGTCTCCCAAGATCTGTGAGAGTAAAGGATCATCTTTCAGGATAGGTTGTAGATCTCTGATGATGCGCTGGAGAGGTTTTAGTTGGGGGGTGAAGGTGACAGCTAGTGGTGTTCTGTTATTTTCTTTGTTGGGCCTGTCTTGTAGAAGGTGACTTCTGGGTACTCGTTTGGCTCTCTCAGAGTTGGTAAGACAACTCCCACCTGTTTATGCTCTCTGTATGTGTGTGTATATATATCTCCTCAATATATTTTCCATTCTATATGCATCCGAAGAAGTGGGCTGTAGTCCACGAAAGCTTATGCTCTAATAAATTTGTTAGTCTCTAAGGTGCCACAAGTACTCCTGTTCTTCTTTTTGATCAAGTAAGTCATTATTCACATCAATTCTTATCTCCTTGATACATATCAAATGGACCTGGGATGTGTCTTTCTAATTCCCTTTGTGGGTTATTTTTTTGGTAGTAACGTTTGCTAAATACTATTTACATTAGCAGTTCTTTTACAAGCGGTCACTATTATAGCCTTTGTATTGCCTGGCTACCATCTTCTGTAAAGTTGACACAGGAAAAAAAAAATAACCAGCAACATATCTTTTCAGTAATGACGCAAGATTTCTAATCTCTTATCATGAACTTGTGCTTCTTTTGATTTGTTGTTTTGTTGCATCTGCTTTATAAATCGTTATCAATGCTTTCCAGTCATCCAGATCTGCAAAGGAGTTCCCAGAAAGGCAGTCATTTTCAAGAGGCATTCCTTGTGTTACCGTCTATAAGATTTTTTGGGCATGTGCTGCTGTATGCCCCTATTTTACTGGAAAAGGCCATGCTGTCATTACAAAACAAAACTCTATGCTGCAACTCCCCCAGGAATCTCTTTGTCTTTCATCTGCATGCTACAGTACCTCAAGCTGTTGTTTCTTTGCTCATCCACCCACTGTAATCCTTACTCTGCATTCCTTTGTGATGTCAAAGACTCTTTATGTTTCCACTTCATGTTGGGCCCATCTCTCCTGCTTCTCTCAGGTGATTACACATTACTCAGGTTGCGCAGTGGCATAAGGATTTGTCTTTTATTGCACAAATATTTTTCTGGAGGCATAAGAATATAAGAGCTGCCATACTGGGTCAGACCATGGTCCATCTTGCCCAGTATCCTGTCTCTGACAGTGGCCTGAAGCAGAGCTTCAGGGGGAGTGTACAGAACAGGGAAATTTATGGCGTGATTCACTCCTGCCTTTCGCTCCTGGCTTCTGGTAGTCAGAGGCTGGCTAATAGCCATTGATGGAACTATCCAGCTGGAATTTATACAGTTCTTTTTTGAACCCGTTTATATTTTTGGGTATCAGAACATCCCCCAGCAATGAGTTCCACAGGTTAATTGTGCATTGTGTGAAAAAGTACTTCCTTTTGTTTGTATTAAATCTGCTGCTTGATAATTTCATCAGGTGACCCCTGGTTTTTGTATTGTGTGAAAGGGTAAGTAACACTTCTATATTCACTTTCCCTATACCATTCATGATTTTATAGACCTCTATCATATCCCCCCTCAGTCATCTCTTTTCCAAGCTGAACATCCCTAATCTTTTTAGTTTCTCCTTGTATGGAAGCCATTCCATAGCCTTGATCATCTTTGTTTCCCTTCTCTGGATCTTTTCCAGTTCCACTGTATCCTTTTTGAGAAGAGGTGACTAGAACTAGACACAGTATTCAAGGTGTGGACGAACCTTGTATAATGGATTTGTATAATGGCATTATATATATATTTTTAATCTATCCCCTTCCTAACAGTTCTTAACATTCTGTTAGCCTTTTTGACAGCTGCTGTGCATTGAGCAGAAGTTAAAAAAAAAACAAAAACTGTCAATAGTGATCTCTTTCTTCATTGGTAACAGCTAATTTAGAACCTACCATTGTGAATGTATAGTTGGGATTATTTTTTTCAATGTGCATTACTTTGCACCTATCAATGGTGAATTTCATCTGCCATTTTGTTGCCCAGTTCACCCAGTTTTGTGCGATCCCTTTGTAACTCCTCACAGTCTGCTTTGGACTTAACTATCTGGAATAATTTTGTATCATCCACAGACTTCATGATCTCACTGTTCACCCCTTTTTCCAGATCATTAATGAATATGTTAAACAACCGAGGTCCCAGTACAGACCTGTGGGGAACCCCGTTGTTCATTTCTCCATTGTGAAGCTGATCTTTTATCCCTCCCTTTGTTTCATATGTTTCAACCAGTTAATGATCCATGAGCGGACCTTCCCTCTTATTCCGTGGCTACTTAGTTTCCTTAAAAACCTTTGGTGAAGGCTTTTTGAACATCCAAGTAGACTATATCGACAGGATTGCCCTTCTCCATATGCCTGTTGACTCCCTCAAAGCATTGTAATAGATTCGTGAGGCATGACTTCCCTTTACAAAAGCTGTGTTGACTCTCCCCCAACAAAATATATTTATCTATGTGTCTGATAATTCTGTTCTTTATTATAGTTTCTACCAATTTGTCCAGTACCGACGTTAGGCTCACCGATCTGCAATTGCCAGGATCACCTCTGAAGGCAATTGTAGTGTTTAGTATAATAAAAGAAAAGTTGTTTGTTATTACCATTTATGAAATCCTATTGGATGTAAATGTTCTTTATGTTATAATAAATAGTGCTGTAAAATAATAGTGACTTTTTTTACCTTAAAAAAGTTAAGACCATTAATGTTTCTTTGTTTAAGGATAATTTGCCGCCAGGTAATGGTATCTGAGATACACCATTTATTTCAGTATACTTAGAAAAGGGAAATAACTTTAGTACTATTTCTTAAGTACCGCTATGTGTCAGCGTCTGGTAAATGCTGCCTTTTTAATGGTGATGCTGTCCTTTGTCATATAGTATCACCTGTTCTGCATGCACAATAACATTTGGTAATAGCTTCGTTAGGCACATGTTTTATGGGCCTGATTCTTTTCTCACCGCAGCGTAAATTGGGAATAGCTCCAGTGAAGTCATATAGGTATACGTGAGAATGGAATCAGGATGTGTTTTATATCACTTTACAGATTGATACTCTAATAAATGTGAGGAGCTGAGCAACTCGCAGGTTCAGACCCATAGATTTTCAAGTGTACAATACATTAATAATCACAGTTTTTAACGTGTATGTTATACACAGAGAAATGGGTTCCACGTGGCTCCTTTGTATAGCTGTACAGGGACCACAGTGTCACTGTTTACACTGAGGAATATCCCCAGCTTTAGAGGGATTCCCTGGTAGTTTATGGCCAGCAAAAAGAGTCAGGTTTCAGAGTAACAAAAAGAGTCAGTTTAATCTCCCCCTCACACATTCCATAGAGGAGATTGCCAGTGTGTGGCCCACAAGGAGGGAGATGTAGCTAAGTGCCCTGTGTTCCAGTGGGCTGCTAAAATAGCCCATGAAGGGCTGTTGCAGCAGAGCTAATGTTAGAGGAGCACTTGAGGCTCCTCTGACTTGTCCTATGGTTCCACTTCATTCCTCTGTAAGTGTTGGAATTTGCCATTCTTGCTGTGAGCTTAGCCTGGGCGGAATGGAGAATTGGATTAGAGGTCTTGTCTCTGAGTATGTGATTGGTAACTAAGAACTTCCTACTTCAACTCTGGCTCTGCGTGGATTCCCTCTGTGCTTTGGACAAGTCACATAACCTCTCTGGTTCCGTTTCACTGCCAATAAAATGGGGATAATAGTACTTACCTCACAGGGCTATTGTGAGATTCTGTTAGTTAATATTTCTAAAAGGGGATAGGTATGAAAAATGCTAAGTAGTAGTAATTTTTAATTATTATCTGTTCACAGCTGCTGCAGATACACTCAGCTCATAAGACATTTTTTTTCCTTTTGCCTTTTTCCCCTAGTGCTTCTCAAGCCTCTCACTAACAAACAGAAACAATGGAAATAAAAAATACGGGATAATAGAGCATTAAGGGTTTGATGTTAGCATACAATATTAACTCTTCCATACTGTTGTACAGACTTTCTGTTTCATTGATTTCAGGGGGGTGTTCATTCATAATGACTGCAAGAAAACAGATCTAGCAGTGAAGGATTAAGAAAATCTAGAGTGTAAGCTAAATATCTGGGTCGACAATTTGCTATTAAGCCATTGCTTTAAAAAATAGTGCAGAATGGTGCAAGCTAAGGACAGTGTGTCAGCCTTACTTCTGTGGGATTATCTCAAAGCCTTAACGTTACTGATTTTGTGCGTGTGGCTTAATTTATCTTTTGAGCTGCTGGGAGAATATCTGATAGCTCCTCTTGCTAAAATAATTTTTATGAATGTAGTTAATGTGCATCAGAAAGTATGATAAATGAAGTTTGTCACTTGGTAGCAGCATGTCTTGAGAGACTCTTACAATAAGCATTAATGTGCCTTTGATGTCTGAAGGACATTTCCTCTAAGTAAACAGTTTTCTCTTACAGTTTTTTAGAAAACTCTGAACATGGAATGTGATATTAAGTTCTTTATACCTAAAACTATAGACTATGTAGACATAGACCACATTGAGGAAAAGAGTGGAGTTTATTCTCTTTGCTGGCTTCTTGCTACTACAGTGGAAGGCAAACAGAATTGGCTAAACGTCCTGATTGCATGTATTTTTATTTAAATAAAAGTTAACAGTAAGGTGAATAAGGGAAAAATCCAGTGATTATGGAACTATGAAAGTAAATTAACCCAGTCAGCAAGGTTATCACTTTGCCTTTTTGTGTTCACCTTTTAGGTAAATGTCAGCTTACTTCCTAGGTACAAGTATTTTTAATGGATTTTCCATGCCTTATTAGGGTAATGAAAATCTTGGCTTGTTATGCTCCAGATATGTGTGGTTTTAAGTGTTACCATATTATATTATATATGTCCCATTTTTGAATGCTGTGGTTTTAATTACCTTCATATATTTTAAATCAAAATACTTTGCACATTAGTCTGTCCAGTGTGTGTGTGTGTGAATGCATCTATAATCCTGTGAAATGGAAGTACAAGTAATACCATTTCCAAGTTTCAAGATATCTTTTTCTCCTAATACTTGAATATTTGAAATGTCTATTCTCATGTTCTTGTCCTTGAATTAATTGTTCTATCACTTATGGCCCATGCTGTCTGTTTTTCCAGTATTTTTCATGTCTGTTGTCATCATTTTTTTTACAAAAATAATCTTCTCAGTTAACTGCTGTTTTAACTTCATTTTGGATGGCATTTTCTTATTTTTTACTTCTATCTAATAAAATAGCTGAGCAATACATTTGGAGGAAGCTATGGCCCCGGTACTCCAACCCTTGTCTTTCTTTCCCTATACCTCCTTAATACATGTGTGTATGTGAAACTATATTGTAAATGCTCCAGAGCAAAGCCATGTCTTTCATAACCCCTGTGAGGTGTTTTGGGCACTCGACAAATAATAACTCTTGCAGCGCCTTTCGTCAAAGTTGCTGAAAGTGCTTTACAGACGTCAGTTAATTAGGCACATTTCCTCCCTTATGTGATAAGGGATATGCTATAGAGGTAATTTCAGCCATTACTGAGATGTTGGAATGATGAGGCTTGATTGTGTAATTGTGAAGAGCAACACTATGGAACAGTTTAAGATTGGAAGTAACAGTATCACAGTCCAGTGAAACTGTGCAATGAATTTAGGTAGCCAGAATGTAATGATCTTTGTTAGAATTTTGATGGAATATCGGAGATAGCATGCAACAAGTGGATTGGAATATTTAATTACTATAACATGAGCTTTATACCCCATCTGAAAGGTGTGGTGGTATCGTAACACCCACCCATTGTACATAGCACCTTAACGAATATATACTGTCAATAGATATGATCCCTGCCCCAAAGAGCTTGCAGTGGAAGGGACATAATGCTGCAAATAGTAGATAAGGAAATCGGTGATTGGGTGGGTGATGATTGCAAAAGTTACTCCTGACAGAATTCTACGCCAATGCGGGGACACAGAATTCATATGGCCTGCATATTTCTGTGCCCCCCCCCCCGCACAGAAAAATACAAAAGAAATCTGGGGGGGGGACACACGTCTCTTCCTTAGCAGCCTGGGCAGTGTGTCTGTTCCAACGTGCCTGGAGTAGCTTCAGAGATGCAAATCACTGTGGGGAGAGGGGGCTCGGAGTGTGTGCCCGCAGGGGAAACGTTGATCACTGTCAGTGGGCAGGGCTGGCCAACAAGCCAGAGAGACTCTGTCCCTCTCTCTTGATAGTGCGGCTCCAGGGGTGTGGAGGAGGGTAGGTCTTTTTGTTATGCAGGAGGAAGGCTCTATTCCTGAGGCAGAAGTATAGCAGCCTGCCTGCCTAATAAAATGTAACTTCTTGAGAACTGAAAAAAACACTTAATTAAATATTAGTATCATGTTACTGAAAATCGTTTGTTTTAAGTTAAAGAAAATAGCTTTTGTAAAAAAAAAATACATTTTGTTAATGTTGCTGTTGATGGTTAATTGATCTCATTCTCTGAGGCAGAAATGTAGCAACCTGTCTGCATAGTAACATTGTTAATTATTCTATAGTTAGTTAACTGTTCTCATTCTCAGTCAATTCCCCCAGGAGCATAAAAACCTGTAGAAGTTTTAAGGCTCCTACATTGCCGGAGTGATGTAAAGCCTTTTAAATGAGAGTAAGGGAATCAGCTAGGAAGATCTATGTGCTTTCTCACTTTTTTCCTGTGCCAAAGTCACACAATGGGGTTAGATTTTTACTTACCCATTTGAAAAAAAGACTTTGAGAGTAAATAAAACATTTCTCAAGCAGTCAATAAAATGTCAGGACAATCAGAACCAAGCACTTCCCAAAGTACCCAGCTAGGTCCAGGACAATGATTAGCAAAATTTCAAAATTTCTACCCTGAAGCGGCGGGTAGAAATCGACCTCTCGGGGATCGATTTATCGCGTCCTGTCGGGACGCGACAATCGATCCCCGAATCTACGCTCTTACTGCACCAGCGGAGGTGGGAGTAAGCACCGTCGACGGGAAGCCGCAGAGGTCGATTTTGCCGCCGTCCCTACAGCGGGGTAAGTCAGCTGCGATACGTCGAATTCAGCTACGCTATTCGTGTAGCTGAATTTGCGTATCTTAAATCGACCCCCCCCCTATAGTGTAGATGTAACCTTAGTGTACCATAGTCTGGTCATCATTTGTTTGGCACACACCTTGTTCCAAAGTTTGTTCCACAATATAGATAATCCATTGGATTTTTAGTGAACAAATGAAAGAATTTCTTATTTGTATGGCTATATCTGCACTGTTTGAACCTCTTCTAGCTGATTAACTGTCTCCATTAAGAAAGTAGATATAAGTATGATAGCATAGCTGTATGTACCCGCTATGAGCACATATCTTCATCCCTAGCAAGCACCCCAGAAAATAAACATCCAGTCTTCAGGTTTGTATAGTTGAGCATTATAAGTCAGAACAAGATAGCTGATGTTCTAAAAGTTTGTAAGGCACTAACTAGGAGCCTGCTCACCAAATGTTTATTTATTTTTTATTTAGTCACAGCAAATAAATGAAGTGACCCAAGAACAAAAGAAATGAACTAAGATGAATAAAACAAACTAAAATTAGCAATATGCTAAAGGCATGCATGTTGCTTAGGGCAATATACAACTGACAAATGATGTGATGACAGACAGCAGATGAATTTCCGTTCTCAATCTAAATTCTGTTTTCTACACAAGGTCAAAACTTGATTAAAAACCAAACACCACTTTGTCCAGCATCCGCATTGTGGAGGCCTGTGTTAAAGCAGGGTAATCCCTAGAAAACCCCTTAGTCCACAAACCCTTTGGTAGTATTAAGGTTTATTGACTCTGGCCCCAAATTAGTAATCTCAGTAATATCATTTTCATGATGATGAATTATTGTTGCTGTCCATCTGTACTTTAAAGCGTTGTGTCTTTGCATGCCCTGAACAGCACAAGCAACTTCCTTATTAGGGATCCAATCCTGCAAGATATTTCATTACATAATTTATAGTTAAGGACACTCAGCACTTCACAGGAAATGCTCATCTCCTATCAGGATTTGGCTTGACCACAAGTGCTGAAATAGAGGATGAAAGAGATAGGGCTAGTTGCTGATACAACTATACTGGCAGAGCCCCCTAGTGAAGGCACAGCTTATACCGCCATCAAGAGATTTTTTGCCAGTATAGTGAAACCACCTCTTGAATGACATTCACTATATCAGCAAAAGGTCTCCTTTGCCGTATAGCTGCATCTACACAAGGGGTTTTGCTTTCAGAGGTATTGTCAGTCAGAGGTGGGGATTTTTTATACTCCTGCCCAAAATAGCTATGCCAACAAAACTTTTGTAGTATAGAACTAGCCGTATTTATTAAAACGGTGGCAGCTTTTTCTGAATAGCTTGACGTAGGAAGTATTTGGAACTCACGTCAGCAGTGTAATTGAAGATCAATGGGGTTCAAAAGAACTTAAATCCATTTTGGAATTATTAGATAATTGAAGCATTCCAGAACTTCTTGTTTAATAATTAGATGGTTCTCCATAAAGAAAAGCAGAAGTATTTCAGTAATTCAGAGTTTTTCCTCTAGACTTCACCTTCATGCCATAATCTGCTCCCTCAGACTCAGAATAGGATAGTTCACTTTCATAGTCTCTAGGGTGGAAAATGTTGTTGTTTTTTCTCCACATTCCACTCAGTCCTACTTCTTGGTCAGTCAATCGCTCAGACAAAAAGGGTTGGTTACAATTTGCAGGAGATAATGCTGCTTGTTGTTTACAATGTCACCTGAAAGTGAGAACAGGTGTTCTTCGAGTGATTGCTCATGTGTATTCCACAATCGGTGCGCGTGCTCGCCACGTGCACCGGTGCTGGAAGTTTTTCCCCTAGCAGTACCTTTAGGGGAGCGCCCCAGTGACCCCTGGAGTGGCGCCTCCATGGGGCGGTATAATGGGCGCTGCGCGCTCCCCCTACCCTCAGTTCCTTCTTGCCGCCAGCGAAGGTGCTTTGGAACTGCTCTGCTCCAGCTTTGCTGTAGCTCGTCCCCAAAACTGCTTGTTCATTCAGTGTATGGGACCTGTAGTTAGTTAGTTAGTTCAGTTAGTTTAGTTTAGCTAGAGCACCTGGGCTGGGACATGCCCCGCACCCCGGGTTTTAAGTCATGCAACACTGAGTGATCCGCACGCAGACTGTCTGCACTGTTTGGGGGAAACCCATCTCAGCGATTGCTGCAAGATTTGCAAGTTGTTTAAGCCTCGGACCAAGAGAGAAAGGGACATTAGGCTCCGGGCTATTCTAATTGAATCGGCGCTGACCCCGGCTCCGACGCACCGCTCCTAGTCTGCACTGGGCAGCACGGTGTCGATGTGCGGCAACCCTTTGGCGCCATCGACCAGTCGGCACCGCTCTCCGTCCACGGGGCATGCCAAGAAGGCTCGAAAGTAAAGTAAACCCGGGACAGAGGCTAGACCCATGTTGGGCAGTCCTCAGTGCGCTAAAGATTCTTATGTCCTGTCATGCTTCAACCACCATTCCAGAGGACGTTTGCATGCTGATGGGTTCTGCTTCATAATGATCCAAAGCAGTGCGGACTGACATATGTTCATTTTCATCATCTGAATCAGATGCCACCAGCAGAAGGTTGATTTTCCTTTTTGGTGGTTTGGGTTCTGTAGTTTCTGCATCAGAGTGTTGTTCTTTTTACACTTCTAAAAGCATGCTCCACACCTCATCACTCTCAGATTTTGGAAGGCACTTCGGTTTCTTAAACCTGGGGTCGAGTGCTGTAGCTATTTTTAGAAATCTCATATCGGTACCTTCTTTGCATTTTTTTCAAATCTGCTGTGTAAGTGTTCTTAAAACGAACATGTGCTGGATTATCATCCGAGACTGCTATAACATAAAATATATGCAGAATGCAATTGCTAAGACAAACAAGTTTGTTTACATTGCTGGAAGATGCTGCCTGCTTCTTATTTACAATGTCACCTGAAAGTGAGAACAGGCATTCACATGGCACTGTTGTATCCGGCGTTGCAAGGTATTTACGCACCAGATATGCTAAATATTTGTATGCCCCTTCATGCTTCGGCCACCATTCCAGAGGACATGCTTCCATGCTGATGACGCTCATTAAAAAAATGTGTCCATTAAATTTGTGATTGTATTCCTTGGGGGGAGAATTGTATGTCTCCTGCTCTGTTTTAAGAAGTAGGACTGAGTGGACTTGTAGGCTCTAAAGTTTTACACTGTTTTGTTTTTGAGTACAGTTATGTAACTAAAAAAAAAATCTGCATTTGTAAATTACACTTTCACGATAAAGAGATTGCACGTTAGTACTTGTATGAAGTGAATTGAAAAATACTATTTCTTTTGTTTATCATTTTTACAGTATATATATTTGTAATCAAAAATAATAATATAAAGTGAGCACTATGCACTTTGTATTCTGTATTGTAACTGAAATTAATATTGAAAATGTAGAAAAATATCCAAAAATATTTAATAAATTTCAATTGGTATTGTATTGTTATAAGTGCGATTAATCACGATTAATTTTTTTAATCGCGATTAATTTATTTGAGTTAATCGTGTAAGTTAACCGCGATGAATTGACAGCCCTAAAAATTAGTAACATTCATTGCTGTGCGCAACAGAGTTGATGCATGATGTGGTGACCATCTGCAGACAGATCCTCAATCTGATTTTGAAATCTATCTATTCCATGCATTAATAATGTTACTGTTCGCACCATCCACAGCAGCTGCATTACCATGTTGTCTGCATTTTTTGTTGTGGCGTTGGCCCCTTTGCCTATCCAAGCTGTTGCAGTTTCACTGCTAACCTCCACCAATAAGTTTGATTATAGTGCTGGGAAGTTATGACACGGATGAAACCTGCCACCAATGGACTTTGACCTGGAATGGCTAACTTAGGTACATTGTAATAGAAGATTCCACAGCGGCTGCCTCTTTTGTTCCTTTTCCTTTGCTGACTCTGCCCTCTGAGGTCCCCTGATTTGGCTGACATTGCCTCTTCTATATCAGCTTCTGCCCCAGGGCTCCTGCCCTTTTGTAGCTCCCCTGCCCCCATCACTGCTTACCAATCTATAAGGGCGTTTGTTTCTGCTGAAAGCATTTCTGCACTTGCCTCTGCTGTTGTTTCGTTTTCTGTATCTTCTCCACCTCTGCAGCTGCTCACCCTCTTCATCTTCCCCACTTCAGCTGATTTGCCTCTTCTGTAGTATCTGTGGCTCCTCACAACTCAGCAGTGATTGTGCTGAGGTGATGGATTTTAGGTAGGTACATGTTATTAGACCAATGAATTTTATAAATTCCATTACCTGAGCATACAAGTATTAAGACCCGTCAGGGTGTTTGTGCATGAAAGTGGCATGCACATAGAAGGAGAGCTTCTTTGCAAATCAGGCCTCAGATGTGTCAGAAGTGTATGAAACTTGACTATTTTCCCCCCAAGTGTATTATTCTCATTTGCATCAGCTGCCTTCCTCCCAGATTCTCAATCTTACTACTTGTGCAGACTGAGATGAAAAGACAGTGCAAGGCCAATTCTAAATGTGAACTATGTTCACCTTCAACTGTCAGACAGTTCATTTATATGGAGCACTATAGTATATGCGCAAAACTTCACAAATCCCTGCTCCTGTGATCTTGCAGTTTAATCCAAAGATATAATATAACAATTGCAAATCAAGAGAGCAGCACTGTCTGTCTGTCTTAAGAAAGGGTTTTAATGAGCAAGCTGGTGCCTGTTGCACAAAATGCAGATGGCTACTTCATGACTATGCGGGCAGAGAATACAGAACAGTGGGAATGTAAGGAGCAAGGTCAGCTAGGAGCCGCAGTTGCTACTGAAAGCCAACTGTAAGGGGGAAAAAAACAGCTGCAGGCTTTGGGTAAAAGTCTTGTGAAGCAGTGAAAATGCAGTTTTGCTACCTTTGCTTTACATGCATCATGTTGCATGGTTGAACATATGAATCTTGATTGGTTTACTCACCCCTTTGTGACAGAGACTGTCTTTTTGTTATATGTACGGTGCCAAGCACCATGGAGCCTGGGTATATGACTGGGGCTCCTGAGGTGCTACTGCAGAACAAACAATAACAATAATATCGTTGGTGCACAATTACTCAGAAACTAACCCTTCTGAAGTATTGAGATGGAAAGACTCCTCAGGGAAGAGACATGGCCTGCGTAATTGTCCATAAAGAGCAATTAATTATTAATATTTCACTTTGAGATTTACTGACTGTAGACTGAGGTTTAATTGAATAGAATCATAGAAGTAGGACTGGAAGGGACCTTGAGAGGTCATCTAGTCCAGCCCTCAAGGTAGGACTAAGTAATAACTAGACCATTCCTGAAAGATGTTTGCCTAACCTGTTCCTAGCAGTTTGTTCCAGTGCTTAATTACCCTGACAGTTAAGAAGTTTTTCCTAATATCCAACCTAATTCTCACTTGCTGCAATTTAAGCCCATTGCTTCTTCTCTTGTAAATTTAAAGATTAAGGAGAACAATTTTTCACCCGTCTCCTTTTAACAAACCTTTATGTACTTGAAAACTGTTATCATGTCTTCCCTCTTTTCCCTTCCCCACCCAGTCTTAAATTCTTCAGCCTAAACAGTTTTTTCAATCTTTCTTCATAGGTCATGTTTTCTAGACCTTTAATCATTTTTGTTGCTCTCCTTTGGACTTTTTCCAATTTGTCAACATCTTTCCTGAAATGTGGTGCCCAGAACTGGACACGATACTCCAGCTGAGGCCTTATCAGCATGGAGTAGTGCAGAAGAATTACTTCTCATGCCTTGCTTACAACATTCCTGTTAATGCATCCCAGAATGATATTTGCTTTTTTTCAGCGATGTTATACGGTTGACTTATATTTAGCTTGTGATGCACTGTAATCTCCAGATCCCTTTTTGCAGTACACCTTCCTAAGCAGTCATTTCCTATTTTGTATGTGTGCAGTTGATTGTGCCTTCCTAAGTGGAGTACTTTGCATTTGTCTTCATTGAATTTCACTCTGTTTATTTAAGACCATTTCTCCAGTTTGTCCAGATCATTTTGAATTTTAATCCTATCCTCCAAAGCACTTGCAACCCCTCCCAGCATGTTGCTGTCTATGCCATTATCTAAATCATTGATTAAGATATTGAACAGAACTGGAACCAGGCCAACCCATGAGACCCCAGTCGATCTGGCCTTCTAGCTTGACTGTGAACCACTGACGACTACTCTCCGGGAATGGTTTTCCAGTCAGTTATGTACTCACTTTATAGTAGCTCCATCTAGGTTGTATTTCCCTAGTTTGTTTATGTGAAGGTCATATCAAAAGCATTACTAAAGTCAAGATATACAACATCTAACACTTCCCCCCCCAAAGGCTTGTTACCCAGCACATCCCTCGGCCCGCGCCACTTCCCGCAGGCCCCATTGGCCTGGAATGTGAACCGCGGCCAGTGGGAGCTGCGATCGGCTGAACCTGCGGACGCTGCAGGTAAACAAACTGTCCCAGCCCACCAGCGGATTTCCCTGATGGGCCGCATGCCAAAGGTTGCCGATCCCTGCTCTAGAGTGACTGCAGTATAGGAGAAAGGCAGCTGTTATCAACATTGTGTCATATTGTATGACCGTCAGCTAATCCCTTCCAAATGAAACATGCGATTATTGTTGTTTTGTAGACTTTCATACCATTCATCTCAGCTTTCTTATGTCTCTATATATTTACATACCATGATAAGTTTTTTTGCTCCATTTACTCCCCATCTGCATAAAGTATAGTAGTTGGGCAGCTCTAATCCCGGTCTTTCCAAACCTGCACAGTGAAAGAAGTACTCCTACAAATATTTGCATTCCCTTCACTGCAACAGGCTTCCTTCTTTCATGACTAATATTCAGGCTGGCCAAGTGACTGCTTTCAAACATCACAGAAATCAATATGCCTCTCCCATGTTGTTAGAGGTATTAAGATTAATTGACTAGCAATAGTTGCAAATCCAAAGCTACAGATAAAAGTAAAAACCAATTTTTCACTTCAGTGGCATTAAAGATACTTTCTGCGTTTTCTCCCCTCCTGTCTACACCAGCCCCCTGCTCCCATTCACTCACACAGTCAACAAGGTGAGAAATTCATAGTGTTGATCCCCACTTCCCTGAGAAAGGTTTATGGTAGAATTAATTTGTGCTGAAAAGATCTATTATGTTTCATTTCACCCAGATTTTTTTTAAAAGCACAGCATTTTTTACACCAAATGTCATGAAAAGGCCTATGGGACCACTTGTTCACAGAGCAGAAATAGATTCAAGAAGACAGATGGCCTGTCAGACCAAAGCAAGACCCATTAGCCCCACAGGAGCAGTCAGGATTGACGAGGTTGGACCTCCAGGGCTACTTCAACACCATTCTGAAAGGGTGGTTTTTAAATTATTTGTTACATACTTGGCTCTTTGGTTCACTTCACAATGCGTCTGTGGTTACACTAGCTAGGATAAAAATTAGATGAGCATTGAATCCTGCTCGGAGGCAGAGGCTCATTAGCATCCAGGGTAGATGCATTATGAGGGTTCTGTTAAGAAGAGATCAGCATAGAAGGACCATTGGTTTATTATAATATGGCTATTTTTATGTTTGATATGGTTTAAAGGAATTTTTGACCTCTCTTTTTCCATAAATGGCCAGGTGTTGGGCATGGCCCGCAAATGTTTAGTTCTGTTGTGCAGCTTGGACAATCTATTGTATGAGAAGACCAGATAGATCCTTGAGAGGAAAATATTTCAGAGATGATACGCAATTGATTCCTATATTTTATGCATTACTTATAGCACAGGAGGGCAGTTCCTGGCATAGAAACAAGGTTCTTTAGTTGTCATATCATCCAGTCATAGCCTTATTTGAAGCAGACACTCAAATCATTACCCAACCAAATCTGATTCAGGAGGAATCTGGACTCCCGTTCTCTCTGAGAAGCACAATAGCCTCACAGTGGGAGTTAAGTGGAGTGGTCCAAAATTGCCTAGAACAGGGAAGCATCTCAGTTTCAAGGCAATTATAACAGAGAAAAGGCATTCGAATTCATGGTGTTATAGCATTTTTGTATTCAAGCTCTACTTCGATTCTTTTGCATCTTCTTTTTTACTTTTGCAAGATTATGAACATTAAGTTTTACATTAATTCGGCCTACTTATGTAGTGGTTTGATAACCACATTCTTTTTAGATGTCCTGCTGTGACTTGTTTTTCTTTCTTTGATTTATGGCAGCGTATGGTGTTCTGCACCAAGACTAGATGTGTTAAATAGATGTTTTAAGTCTAACACTAAGCTATTGTTAGTCTCTACACACTCTACACACAGACTAACAATAGCCTAGTGTTAGACTTAAAACATCTATTTAAGTCTAAATTTTAGGGCAGTGATGTGCTTTGTACTTTCATAAGGTTTGTGTTTTTATTGTAAATAAAAGTTTAAATCAAATAAATGATTGACCCTCTTGTTTGTAATCTACCCAAAACAACCTGCATTATCCAAGAAGTCATTTCTCCAGGCCAACATTAGGTTTATTGAGGGGCTGCCCTTGTGCCTGTGCTGCACTCTTTTGTAATTCATATAGGTAGGACTTTTCAGGGCTGCTAGACTTTTACCAGCACTGGTAAAAGTGACTTTTAAAGTCACTGAAACAAGTTTTTGTACTAATGCTTCAGGAGTTGATTATAAAACCGTTCGTCTCCTGCATTATACACTATTCGGTGCAAATGTGATTGGACGCAACATCTCTTGTGCTTTTACCTTAAGATCACTTAAATTTCACAAAAGACATAAGGGAAAAAGTACCCAGTTCCTTAATATCTATTAGTTTGACATTAGCCATGGAATACTTACTGAGAGATAATCAGCATGCCATTTTATAAAGTCAGCAAAGATTACTGAGGAAAACTGCACTTAGCATTTTGGAAACAAACAAACAGAGAAGGCTACTAAAGTTTTTAAAGAAAATACATCACCAGATGTTTCCTAGATCAGTGGTTCAGGGTCTAACACAAGGTAATTAACTCCACCTTATATAATGTGAATTATTGCTTTTCACCCTTTGGATACTGCTAATGAAGAGACCTGTACTGAGACTGAAATGAAGTGCAGGATCATTTTTTAAGTCTGTCTGGTGCTGTTTCCTTTAGCTATCACATTACCTTGTGCCATAGGGAGTGGAAGATGGTAAATAACAATTCTTTATCCAGACGTACATAAGTACAAGCATGGATGCGCAATTTGAGTCTCTTCCTTCCGACCTGTATTTGTAATTTCTTACTGCCCTCTTCCTCCCCAAAATGCTATTTCTGTTATATCATAGGAGTGATTCCCATTACCACAGTGTTTGAGCATATCACAATCTTTTAGTATTTTTTATTCTCACAACACCCGTGTGAGATAAGAAAGCACTGTTATCCCCATTTTACAGAGGGGAAACCGAGGTACGGAGAGGCATGGATGCACAGAATAAATTAGGCACCGAAGTCCCTGTTTTAGGCACTTAAGTCCCATTTTCAGTACCACTGCAATGTACAAAATTCCCGCTGAATGCTGTGGTGCCTAAACTATAAAAGTTTCCATGGTACCTACATTTCTGCCTCTGGGCATGGTGTTCATGCTGCTGCCTATCTCCCACCTAAGCCCCAGAGTGATTCACAAACCTGGGAAAGATAGGCATTTGGTCGCCTCAGTCGTGTGCACATCCTCATCCTATAGGTGCCTTCTGTGTATGCCTACTGATTATGCCCCTCAGGCGAGTCCACATAAAACACTGGAGGTGGAGAGAGGAGGACAAGAAGCTCTCTCATAACTTTTAGCCTCCCAACTGTGAGACTCCCGGTTGAAGTCACCCCTCCACCTAAAGGGAAGAAGGGTGAGCACTCAGTTGAGTGCTTTAATCATTCAGCTATGGGATATTCTAAGGTGGGAATCCCTCAGTCTCTCCTGTTGCAGCTGTTGCACTGTTGATAGTCATTGGAGCAGGGGCACTGATCTTGGATGTCCAACATCCTAGCTGGCTGCGCTAGCCACCAGGCTATAGAGTCATTCTCAAGCTTGTGCTCCCTCTTGCTTTCTCTCTCTCTCTGGCCCAAATAACTCCAAGTATTTCTCCAAAGTGCAGTACCTTCAATAGGAGAGACTGAGGGAGTCCATATCTTAATATCCAATAGCTCAGAGATTAGGGTACTCACCTGAGAGGTGGCAGATCCCTATTCAAATCCTTTCTCCTCCTCAGATGGAAGGGGGCCTTGATTCCAGGGGAGTACCCTAATCACTGGGCTAAAAATTATAGGGCGGTTCTGGTCCTCCCTTTTCTCCTCCACCTGTTTTCTTGCAAAAATGGCTTTGGTGACTAACTCCAGGAGAGGGTTCACAGATGGGAGTCACAAGCAGAGCTAGACACCTCCCTGCAGGAACCCTGTTTTAGGTTCCTATCTCTGAGAGAGGGGGTGAGGTTTAGCATACACCCTTCTGGTTGCATAGCACATTGGCTAGCTCAGGTGGCTTGTTGTCTAGATTATCATTTACAAAAGCCAGTATGATAAAGTACACTCTCTCTCCACTCATTGTATAGGAGCATAGGTACCTAACTCAGGTTTTGTGAATTGCAGTGATTTTCTAGGCACCTAAAAGTCAGGCACTGTGATGCTCAGTGTCACAACACCTAACTCCTTTTGTGCCTCCACGCCTAAGTGATATTCCTAAGGTCAAACAGAAAGTCCATGTGACCTTGGTTCTGGCAAGTCCCATGGTTGGTGCCCTAACCACTACTCCAGCCTTCCTCTCTCCCTCTTCTTGGGAGAGGTGGTGCAAGTTCCTTTTGGATTTTCTTTGCCAAAAAAAACCCCTTGCATTGAGAAGCAGCCAGGAACCAAGTAGTTTCAAAACATGAAAGGGGCGTGGAGTTAGACAGAAGAGCTGTGGTGGTGCACCCATTGTGCACTCTGTGCCTGACCTGCCTTCTCTGATTATCAAAGGGGAGAAAAAAGAGGAAACATGAAGTACCAAATTCCTTGCAGTTTTCTTAGGGCTTGTCTATAAGAACAGTTATTGCATGGCAAGCTGAAGTATGGACCCTGTTACAATGGGCTAAAAGTTCCCTTGTGCACTTTGATCTACTCCCATTTCAAAGTAGGGAAGATCAATGTGAACCTGTAGCATGTGGTAGTAGGTCCCCATGGACATTAATGTGTGGCACGCTGGTGCAAGATCGGTTTACACCCCAGTGTGCTGTTCGTATAGACAGGCCCTGAGACAGGAGGAGCACGTCAGGTCTGCATGTCAGATTGGCTATATATGTGTGTATTTTCCTGGTCTAAACTGTATGTGCACTGATGACATAAGCTATCCCTTGAATTGCTCTGTTTTCTGTGATGATTTTATATATAATGTTAAAAACAACAAGGAGTCTAGTGGCACCTTAAAGACTAACAGATTTATTTGGGCATAAGCTTTCGTGGGTAAAAACCGTGTTCTTATTTATTTTGAAAGCTCCCAGAGAAAGGCTCAGATATACATTGAAACAACAAATAATATATATATATATATATATATATATATATATATATATATATATATATATATAACAAAAAAAAAATATATAACAATATAACTTCTGTGAGGTGCCACAGAGCTGAGATTTCTGAAAGGAGCTATACAATTAATACAGTCACAGCCAATTTTACTATGAAATCTATGCTAGCCAATCAGGTTGCTGACTGGATGACTATACTAATAAAATAAAAGCTGGAAACGTTCTGATAAAAAACAAAGAAGGGTTTTAATGTCATTTCTATCAATAAATAGTGCTCTAATTTGCTGAAATTAATCCAGTCTAGGGGTTGGAATGGGGTCATAAGAGTCTAGCTACTGGAATCTGTTTCTGGCCATGTCATTAAGCTGTACTGTTATCTGGGGCAGGTCACTTATCTTCTGAACCTCAGATGAAAGGTGTTATATACTGTTGAAATGCAAAGTTTTATTGATAGCCAATGCAAATGCCACAGATTCAGAATAGTTCAATGAGCAACTGTCACTGTTTTGCAGTAGCAGCCATCAGATCAAATGATTAAATCAACATTCACAATTTAGAATAATGGAAATAATGTCATTTGTTATAGAACATTATCACAGAATTAACATCTCCTGCTTTGAAAATAAATGGCTCATCTGTGCATTGGCATTTATATAGCAAGCAGGAGACAATTGTCCTATGACAATGCACTATTTCATTGTCATTATCTCTTAAGTAACACGATATTACTGAGAGAAATGACTGAGGGCCAGATTGTTCTCTTCTGCACAAAACATGCCAGAAAAAACTAAGTTGGTCCACAAGATTGGGGATTCTGCTGATCCACTGGCTCTTCCCCCATTGAGAGGAATGAAGTCAGGCCCTGAAAAGCTCATATAGGCTGGAAATCTGTGGGAAACTATGGCTCCAACCTCATGGATCCCTAATTAGACTGGTAGAGCAGAAGTCACGTCACATTCTGTCTTGACAACCTTCCTTCTCCACCACCCGGTTGTATGGCTTCTTATTGTTATAGACAATGCACAGTTATTTTGCAGCTGTCCATGTCTTGTTCCCACCTTTTCCCTAAAAAGTCAGCTTTTTCAGCAATGTAACTAGTGTTCCTCATCTGGAATATGAAGGTTTACAGTATGGTTCACTATACCCGTATCATGTGGTAATCTTACAGCATATATGACAAGAGGCCATCAGTATTTTTTATGCGAACTGAAAATCGCAACAGGAGTGGACAGCAATGCAGATGACTCTTCCACTGGACAATGAAACCAGCTTGCTCATTCATGCCTGTCATTTGCTGTGGGTAGCTTCCTCTTTGTGGAATTTAAAATATAGTTTCCAGTCCTCATTTGCACAGATAATTTGCCTGCACAAAAGGGAATCTTTTGCCGTTACTTGAAAACAGATGCTCGCCCACGTAGCTTTCCGTATGCCCTCGTTGGTGATTATGGTTTTAGAAAATTGTTTATTACAATACTGCACACACAAGTTCACCTCCCTTTTCTTCATTTAAATGGCATGAGAATTACTCTTCTTTATTCAGGGGTCCAGCACTTGAGAAAAGGAAGACTCAGCAGAAGACGCATGCTTCTATATTCAGGTTTCTTGTCCCATCTTGTTACATAGTATCTGAAAACCAAACTTCATTGTAATTTCTCTTGGCTGCCTTTCCTCGTCTTTCCATCAAGCAACGTAGAAATGGTAAATGAATGGTAGTCCATACAGCTTGAATCACCCGTTATTTGCCTTTCTGATCTGGGAAAAATTTGAGCGAGAGAACTTGACAATCTGGTCCATTTGTGTGCATTGTGTTTTCACCCGGAGGTCTGCACAAGCTAGTGCAAATTCTTAGGGAATGATCATTTTCTCCTAATCCCTGTCCATTCCCAATTCCCTCTGCCAAAGCTTGCATATGTAGTTGGTGGTTGTTCTTTCACAGGGCTAGCATTCAATATAGTAGTACTATATGTTCTGTGCAAATAGAGGGATTGTAGGCCATTTGCAGGTAACCTTACTTAAGATCAGAGAAATGACATCAGGTATTAAAGCCTTCAATATTGATACAGCAAGTAAAATTCATACAGGAGAGGCTAGAAACAATCTGCCACACCTCATTTCTGATATGCTAGTGCTGCACATGCTTGTTGTTATGCTTGCTGTCCAAGTACAAATTATGGCATCAGTTAATTTTCAAGCCACCTTTTCACAACAGTCCATAATAAAGTAAACTGTTATTTTAGGAGAATATCTGACTATGCAACCAAGTTGTTTCCCACCATAACCAGATATGCTGTCATTCAAGGTCTGTGACATCCATGATCATTGAAACATAGTTTTATAAAAAAAAGAGGAAAGCAGATGTAAAATGTGAGCAGCTAATTAAAATTCCTGGGGAAACGCACATCAGAACATTGCTGCTTGGGGGAAAAATGCTGAATATCCTTGTCCATTCTGGGGAAAAAAACCTGAGTCATGGTCTGATTTCCTTAGACATCAAAACATCAGTTACAGTTACTTTGTTATATGAAAATTTCAGCATCCTTGATTAGATATGCATGTCCCTTTTAAATGTGTATGGGGCATAATAATATTATTCTTGATCTAGAACATCAGTTAGAAAATGCTGTCTTGCAAAAACAAAAATGCATAACATTAGTATGTCTTTACAGGCAAATAATTTGCTGTTAAAATTTGTCTATCTGGAAGATTCTTCTATAAATCTCAAGGGGAGTTTGTTTGTTTATAAGTTTGGCTTTGGTTGTGTAACTCTTTGGAAAGTGATGTGATTTATACTATATGTTTGCTTTTGACCCTGTGAAATATGCATATGTATTGTGTTGTAATATATGGACTTATTACAAACTCTATCATCATGTTGACCTGTAATGCCCACTATGTGCCAAGCAGAGGTGTGACCCCTGCCCTAGAGTTCTCAGACTTTAATAAAGATATACAGACTAAGAATTAGGGAGAAGGACTTGGGGTTTAGTATTCCCAGCATACCCCTCAAGTTTATCATTGCCTATCAGTAACTTGTGCATAGGCATCATAATGGTGAAGGTAGGGGACTTATGAGTGAGCTCAGTACAGTCATTCTGTGTGTAGCAGGCAGCCTGGACAAACACTTGGAGATGTAAAAAGCCAGCAAATCTGTGGATAAAGCTGCCATGATTGGAAAAAGTGTGTGAGGTACTCAGGCGTCTAGCTCCCATCAATCTGGGCCTTGAGGTACTGGATTGACAGACCAGAGGGGAGGTGCTTATCTCTGCTTGGGATTCTCAACTGTGAGCATATCTGGAGTGAGGCACCTAAACCAGATCAGCCCTTTCTTATGAAGAGGGACAGAGACCCACTCCACTGTAGCCAATAGTCCTGTGGTGTGTGTAGGAGACTCGGGGAAATTCCCACTCTGCCTTATTTGGAGCAAGGATTTGAACCCATGGGTTCCATATCACAGGTGAGTTCCATACCACATATGCTGGGGGAACACCTCCTCCAAAAATAATTCTCACCCTATCGTTTTTTTGTGCCCTGAGCCCACCTACTGAATCAGACCCCCCAGGTGGACAGGTGGGGGTATGCCTAGATTTAGAATCCCACCGGACCTTAGGAGTGAGTTAGGGTTCCAAGCAGCTTGTTAACTATGGGACAGCATTAGCAGTTAAGCAGCTTTGCCCATGCCTATTGGCAGAAACCTAGGCGCCATGGGGACTTTAAGCTCCTACAAGGTTAGGTGGCAGCTGAGCAGTGGTTCTGTGAATGTCAGTCTTGCCTACACGTTGGACTTAGATGTCTAAAGAGGCAGCGAGGTGCTTTTTGTGAATCTAGCCCATGGTGCTTCCACTGTACTGTGTACCTTTGACTGACAGTGGTCAATATACCTCCAGTGGTCAATTTACCATGTACCAGTGAATATATTAGAAGCTTAAATGGTGTGTTTGTCTATAGTTAACCAGGTTGAGTGTAAAATAGACATGTTATACCTAGTCCACAGATATTAGAACATACCACAGACATTTTATTCCTTAGTATTTATAATACAGTCCAACCCCATATTGAGTTTCTTGGTAGCTTTCAAATTTCTGTTTCTCAAGAGATTATGGGGTGTGCATGACTCAATCTGTGGGGGTAATGCCACAGATTGTGTTGTCTTAATTGTTTGACTACCCAAAGGGAGAGTAGGGGAAAAATAGTTTCAAAAGAATCAATTTAACCCTGAAATTACATTGCAAAGTTTACTGTGGACCCATGCAACTCAACGTTGGGGGGAGGAGATGTCAGACAGAGAAGCAAAGGTTTTCATCCTGGCTTTTTAAGAAAATATCATCATTAAGAAGAGCTTTGGTGTCTTTATCTAAACTACAACCATCGATTTATGCTCCGAGATAATGGATCTAAAGGGTCAGAATTCAATCTTAAGGGTTTTGTGATAAATCCTCTTTTTTTCTTGCACCTTTAGTTCTAAATGGGCACCTGGAACAACATCCACAACAGCACTTGTGTATAAGTGCAAGGCTGCGAGTTAGTAAAGCTTTAAGATCTCGAGAATCTGCTTCTTATGGCAAGCTGCATTGAACAGGAATGAAAGAGGCTCACTGTATTTGCCTCCTCCTGAGACTAGCTTGAGAAACATTCTTCAGAAGACATAGGACAGCCTCAGAAATTGTACAGTTTAGTACAGGAATCAAGTGCTATCCAAATGTCCCAATTTGAAACTTCAACAGTAAAACTGAAGCAGACAACAAATACAGAAAACTTAAAAAAAAAAAACATTTATTCCTGGGATTTGTGTACTAATTTTCAGCCCAAAGTAAATTTCAGTGGCTGAGTATCTACAAGGAAAACAATGGCAAACATTTAACTTTAGTGTTTTTGAGGAGGGGAGGGGTCTACACAGAGACTTATCAACTTGACATCTATATCCTGTCCCCAAACAATGCTGAAGAGCAAGTTAGTCATATGGCATTAGCGTTAAATGACTGAGATGGCCAATAAGAGCTGTGAAATCCTAATATGCAGATTCATTTTTACAGCTCTTTTTAAATGTTTGCTGACAGCAGCTAGAATTTAAGACCTAATTTATTTTGATTTTAAGGAAGCTGTTGTGTGTCAGACTTAACGTACCATTTTCAGTAGTCCAGAATGTCAAATAGTCATGGTGAGGGTATGAACCGTGAATGGATAAAGGAACCTAATTCTATATCCTAAAGGGAAACTCACATATGAGTGTCACTGGGGGCTTGTTTTCACTGCAGTGTTAGCTTGAGAGAGAACTCGAGTGCTGCCTCTAACAGCTCTCTCATCCACACATAAGTCTCTAGTCTGAGTTAAGTGGTGCATTAAACTTGAGCTTCCTGGTCCATCAAGGGCTGTGGGTTGAAGCTTGAGAGCTGTTGACTGCTGGAGCTAGTAGTGCAGTGGGAACTCTGTTATTCTGTATTGCTAATCCAAACCTGATGTGTAAATCCAGGGGTGTTTTGCAGTTTGACTACTCTTACTTGAGGTAGACTAACTTTATAGGAGTTAACCTAAATGCAGGTCACTTGAGTTACCACTGCAATGGGGCCAAATGTAGGGTGGAGTTGTGTGATGTATGTGCTATGTTTATAATTTGAATCTATATATTAAAAATAAAACTCAGGGGCTGTCTGTGGAGCGTTACATTTTCTGATAACATACCATTGGGAAAAATCTTGTGAAAGATCAACCTGGAAAAAATCTAAAAAATATTTATTAAATTCCTTCTGCGTCGGTTTCCACAAGACAGAGGCTTTAGTATTGATAAATGTAAAATAATACTCAACAGGTATCCTCACCATAAAGATGTTTGGTTTTTATTTTCTCCATGTAGAAATCTCTCTAGAAGTAGAAGAGGGACAATAAAAGTGGTCAAATTAAAACAGTATTTTGTAGGTAATTAAACTGAAATTCAGCCAGTTCCATGGGACTAATATTCCACTTTACTAGTTTTGCTTTACTTCTCTTGTTCTCTTTTGAACAGATCTTGGTAAGTGCTGTGGTGGTTTTGAGACATGGACCAGACCACCAGATTCATTTTCTCTTGTGATCTAAGCTGGGATTCTGCCCAGGTGTCTTGTGGTGAAAGGCTAGGGCACCAATCACTGAAGTTAAGACGCCATAGTTTTAAAAATTATTCATGCTGATTTCCTTCTTTCCATGTGTTTATTTCCTTCCCATTGTGTGAATGAGGGTTGCTATAGAGATGTCTTTGCTGGGGGGCGAAGTGATAGCAAATGGTCCTATAGTTGTGCCTCCTCACCTCATGGACTGCCTCCCTTGTCTTTGGTCACAGTGTTGCATAAAGTCCTCATCTCTGGCACCCCCTGCTGGGCTTTCACTCAGCCCTGCAATGGACTTTCCCAGTTTTCATCTTCTCCTGACTCCCCTCTGGGTGGTCTGTGGCTTGGCCATCCAACCACCCCACATGAAAATCTAAATCCCTTCTGGGGTAACACAAGTTCAAATGAATGTCCAACCAAATCTTCAAATTAATAGCCCATTCACCCCATTCCCTTGTTGGCTGTACCTCAGGAATGTAACATGCTCCTGTAGTGTTCTTCCTCTAGGGTTTCCTCTGTTAAACCCTATCCTAGGGCTTCTATGCACCAGAGAGACCTATCTTCTCTGCAGTCTCCTGCTTCCCTCACCACTGAGTTCCCTCTGTCTACTTATAAGGCCTTGCTCTGCTTCCTCTGGCCAGAAGGCAATTATTTAATTACCCCCTAAGTGCAGAACATGATTAATTGGGGTTCTTTTCCCTTGCCTTGCAGGGATGGCGGGCAAGCCCCATCACAGGTCCTAAGGAGGAACATATTTGCTGTAAACATTTGTTCCACAAGTAATTTTAACTAATGCCAAATACTTATGAATCATTCTCTTATCACTTAACAAAAAAGAAGTTTTAGTCTCCCATCTGCTGCTTCTTAATTTTCAGCTTTATTACACATGCAATTACAATTTTCCTCTTCGAAATAATTCACTGCACAGTTCATTTCACACAGAAGGTAAATGAATAAAAATTTGTTTTCTTTAGCATTAGCCTGTCTGTTTTCTATGCATGGTTGGTGGCCAGAAATGCTAGATTTCAGCATCCATATTTTTTAAAAAGTGTCGTTCTTAGGGTTAATGATAGATAATATGTACGGGTGCTATGTAAACTATCCTATGATTGGAATCAGAATCCTCTTTTGCTGTACTTTTACCACTCCTTTTCTGTGCCTATTCTAAGCAAGGAATGGCTAGTTATGTTAAATCATGGCAAATGTATATGTGGTTGTTTTCTTATATTAATAAATGTCCCCTAGTTAATACATTGAGATTCCCTTGTCCAAAGCAAAGTACTTGAGTAAATTTCACTGTCACTATGAAGATCATGTGGGTCAGTCAAAAAAACTAGGAAGTGGATGACAACTGGGGAAAGAATGCTTGTTTCATACAATCCAGACTCTTAGAGAGAGATCTAAGAGAGGTTAAGAGGAAACTGACCCTACAGCAGCAGTTCTCAAACTTTAGCAACCCAAGGACCCCCATTTTGATTTAAAAATTCTCTGGGACCCCCAAGCTCCCCCACTCCACCCCCTCCCCCAAGCTCTCGCACCCCACCTCTTCCCACTCCCCACTCACTCCATCCCCCTCCTTCTGTCGCTTGCTCTCCTCCACCCTCACTGACTTTCACCAGGCTGGGACAGTGGGTTGGGGTACAGGAGGGGGTGTTAGTGTGGGCTCTGGGAAGGAGTTTGGATGCGGGATGGGGTTCAGGGTGCGGGCTCTGGGAGGGAGATTGGTTGTGGGATATGGGCTCTGGGCTGGGGTAGGGGGTTGCGGTCCGGGCTCCGGCTGGGGGCGTTTACCTCTGGGCGGCTCCCAAAAGCGATCGGCACATCTCTCTCTGGAAGCAGCTCCTAGGCAGGGGACCAGGGGGTCTCCTTGCGTTGCCCCTGCCTGCAGATATCACACCCACAGGTCCCATTGGCCACAGTTCCCAGCCAATGGGAGCTGCGGAGTCAGCGCTCAGGGCAGGGGCAGTGCACAGAGACCCCTTGCCTCCCCCCAGGGGCTGCAGGGATGTGCCAGCCACTTCTGGGAACAGCGTGGAGCCAGGGCAGGCAGGGAGCTTGCCTTAGCCCCCTGCGCCGCCAGACTTTTAGCGCCTAAAATCTCCCAGTTTGGCTTCAGTAGCCTCCGGGAGATAGAGGGAGGGAGAGGAGTTGATCGATGGGGCCCGCAGAGCCCATGGAGTACCCTCGGGGACCCCCAGATGTCTGCAGACCCCAGTTTGAGAAATGCTGCCCTACAGTATAGGCAATTATTCCATAAGGGTTTCTTGTAACATCACTTGAAACGTCTGGAGACAGGATAGTAGACTAGAAAATGCACTGGTCTAATCTGATATAGCAGTTCCTGTGTTTAGATTATTTTTATTTTTCCATATCATATCATAATTGAAACCGTGTAGTCAATTAATAAAGGTTCCTGATGCCTGTTTCTTTACAAGTAACTAATGTATTGTGTGAATATCATTAAGGGGATAATCACATCTGTCTCATTCTGACTTCGTATTTGGGTGGGAGGCGGTGGAACTTAACACAGTCATGCTAGGGCTTCCTCCCCTGCCCTCTCCCCCAGTGTGACGTTCTCATAGGTGAAGGCTCAGTTGGGTGGAGTGGAGTGTTATATATGTCTATTAGGAAATCATCCTGATGGATGTTTGCCATTATGTGTCTTGTCAAAGCAAAGTGTAGAGATAAATTTGTTCTTAAGAAATTTCCTTTAGGTAAAATATATTGGAAGGTGTATATTAGCTTATGTGGATTGTTTTATCATCCACAACATTTCCAGTAGTTTTTATTTTGTGTTTTAATGCTTCCTCTGCATCACAAGCATATTACCTTGGCTTGTCTAATCCAGTGACTCCTGAATAGGCATTTAAAGATAATACTTACATTAGAATAAAACCACTCTTTAATTGAGGAATTTTCTGACTTAATAGGGCAGTAATTTCAATAAGCTGCAAATCAAATTAAATTGGTTGTAATCAAATAGAAACTCTATAGTCCTCCTGTGCTCCAAACTTAGGGGAAATTTGCATCTGAATAATTTTGTATCTTAAGAAAATCTTTTTATAGAGGACCGAAAACTAGAATCCTGAATAGAAACAAAAACATCTGAAATTTGGGGAAGTTCAGACTTGGATCAGATTGATTATCAGATGTAAGTGTCATTTTCCTTTCCTTTTGTAAAACGCTTAGGCCCTGATCTTGCAAGCACAGCTACAAAAACAGAGTACAGGTCTAGTCATAGACTTGATCCTGCACCTGGAATTTTGCCATTTACTTCAGTAAGTGCAGGACCAAACCCCATATGTCTACAGTTACTCATGTGTTAAATCTGAAATCAGTGATGCTCCATGTGGGTGCAAGGGTACATCACATTGCACGTTTGGGGCCTTACCTCTCATTTTTGTCTGAGAATTTACCTATCATTTATCTTCAAAATCCTTCTTGAGGCCCTGATTCAGAAAAGTATTTAAGGATGTGTTCAAATTTAAGCTTATGCTTATGACTTCAGTGGGATTGAGGCACATATTTAACATTAAGCATGTGCTTCAAGTATATACCTTCTCCCCCCCATGTCAACGTTGCTATTATTAAGGTTTCTTTCTTCTTATTTGTAAGGAATAGTAATCCTCTCAGATTCCGTGAGGTTCTCCGATTATGCATTTTCCTCATCTAATGACTAGAATGAACAGATATCAAGATTGATATTACAGTGAGCCTATAAATAAGTGTTTGTGGCCACGGGGTGTTGCTGCAATTTGTTAATTATAAACTGCTATAGAAAAAGCATGTTATGCCTTAGGCCGATTGAGGTCTCATCTTGACTTTTTGAACATTGCAAAAGATTAGGAGATGATTTAAGAGGAGTACTTAATTGTAATGCTCGATGACGTTAATAACATGATGTCTAATGCAAGAAATTATGCAATTAACTTATTGTGTGCTTGTCTAAAAATGTCCAATCAAAGCAAAAAAAATTACACCTTACTTTCAGAGAGAACCTTTAATTATAATCTGGATATCAACACCTCCAACTTCCAGATTGTGGGTGCACATAATCTGAGTTGTCAATGCTGAGATGCACCCACAGTGTGTTTTATGGGAGGCCAGGCTTCAGCATAGGCAAGAAAATATGATTTTAAACAAAAATCTTGTGCATGAACTTCATAGGTGTTTAAAACCTCCATCTCCTATTGACTCCAGGTTCAGCACTTCTAAAAATCAGGCCCATGATTTTTAACCTGACAATATCTCTAATTATTCTCCATAAAAATAAATGTAGAGGAAATGATTAAAACCAATTAACTTTAAAGCTGGGACATGGGAAGTTAGCAGTCGGGTGTTAATAGCTTCTACCATATGTATTAAAATAGATGCTTATTACAGTGGGAAAATTCAATTCCTCTCTTTCTGAATTAATTTGATGTCCTATATAAACTGCTCATATAATTGTATTTGCAAAAACCTGAGACGTGTCCCTCAAGCTCTTTCTCATATGTGTATTCCTATAGCTATCAATGGGAAACGAGTAAGGATCTGCACAATCAGGGCCAGAAATTCCAATTAAAAATTGTTTTATCTTGTGTATTTTGCAAATATTCTGTATTTAATGGTATGAACTACAGTTTATTGTTAAATACTAAGGAACAGATCCTGTTGCAAATCAGGTGACGAACTGCCCTTAAATATTGACTTCCTTACGAACTGATACCTGCTGAAATGTTCGTGTCATCTTCTGCTTAAAATAGGGAATAGTTCAATACCACATTAAATGTGAAATCACAAATCCACTGTCTCTAAAAGTACATATTAAAACGTTTTAATATTTTAGCGATGTGAAAACATGTATAAAGTGTCATCACAAACAAATCAGCAATCATAAAAGTGCTAGGTATGGCAGAAAATGGTTTGTATTGCTCAATGTTGTTATTGTAAGAGGAGAGCTGTAGCATTAGTTAGGGAGGAACAGGCTTTAAATCTATATTGGAACTATACTGCAGGTTTCAAACCAATTTAGTTTGTTGTTTTATAAGTGACATGGGAACTACCACTCTGGATTTGTGACTAAAAAGATTATTTGGTTTGACAGCAAAACAAAATAATGTTAGTTCTGAAGTGCACCAGATGGTTACAGATTTACATAGTTTCAAGAAGAGAGTCTAGATGAGCGCTGCTACACATTTTTGGATGATTATTCTTTTTAAAGTATTAGAGTTGTGGCACTGACACATTAGGTGCTTAGATCCTGTCATGGTACTACAGTGATGAGGGCCATGCAAATGCCTGGACAGTTACATATATTGAGGGTGAGATATTCAAACTACTCTGTGTGTTCGTAATCCTCAATCAGTGTGAGAAAATGTTACAATGTATCATGAGAAAATATTTTGGGTTTTGTCATAATAAGTAAAGTAAGAATCGGTTTGTACTTTACTCAACTCCAGTAGGCTTGAACTAAAGTAATGTTGCTGGTGTTTAAAACAGACAAAACTCTTTATCCTTATTTTGATGTATTTTCTGAGATTCAACAATTTGGATGAAGGAGATACAGTTATAAGGAGACAAGGTGGGTGAGGTAATATCTTTTATTGGATCAACTTCTGCTTGTGCTGGCTTGCTGCACCATGGATGAATTTCACCCAGTCTCAGAAAGAGGGAAACTGAGAGATCATTGGCATTTCAGCAAGAGGCTGATTGTGACAAGTACTGTACTTAAGTTTCACACTTTCAAGTTGGGAGAACTTCTCTGGATAAGGAAAACTGTTAACAATAACCTTTATGTGTCACATGGAAATGTATCATAAGAGTCCCTTTTATTTTAAATTTCAACTACACTCTGTACTGCAGGATGAGACTACATAGGAAGGAAGCCATAGGATTCGGAGTGAGAAGCACTACTATTTTCATAACAGCATGAGATGTGTCATAATCAAAGCCATTGAGTTGATGTATAAATGTGTGTGTTTCGTGCATGAACTAACCTGCTACCAACTAGTGGATTGCAAATCGATTTGCTCTACTCACTGATTAACCTGTTGTGTGCTCATGCAGAAATACTGTATAAAACTTGTATGAACAAGAGGATAGAAATATATGGGGTGTTTGAGATTTTGCTTGTTCAACACCTGCTGAAGCCATGCTCTCATTTCAGTGATTTAAAAACTAATCATTTGAGAGAATGAACAAAATGGCGATAGCTAGTCTCTTTGCCAAGCTGTTAAAACGAACATATTAAACAAAACTGACAACTGTATGGTGTAGGTGCAAAATCAATCAAGTATATCAGTAGAATTTTTAACAGTGCTCGTCAGCATGACCTAACTCTGTTCCCATTACAGTTGATGGTAGTTTTGCCATTAATTTCAGTAGGAGCACTGTTAGGGCAATACTGAGCACTACTGAAAATATCCTCTGTAACATTTTATATAGTATAGTGTATTTGTGTTGTGTTGATGTGTGTACAAAATGGATTTTCTTTTAATATATTATGAGAGTTTTCCACTGCAGGTGTGAAAAATAAAATATTGTTAGTCTCTGTGTTAAAGTTAATTGGAGTTATTTTATGGAATGCAATTAAATTTGATTGATTTGAATGTGTGTTTACGTTCATTTCAGTGACTGGTGGCCACTTTTGAAAGTTTCATTACTTGGTTATGGATGCTTGAATTTCAGAAGGTGTACACAGGCAGTGAATATATGTTAAGATAATATGAAAAAGCAAGAAAAATCAGAAATAAAGTTAAAAACTGGACTGATATGTGGTCCATTTTTATCAATACAGACACTATTAGTACAATGAAGTCTTCATACTGATGGTTTTGATTCAACACATTCTGGAAAGGACTAGTGCAGGCTTTACATGTCTTTATTAATCCAGTTATTCTGTTTCTTTGACTTTTAAAATGCTGTAGATTACGAAACAGTCGTACATGTTTCTGTGCAGTTTATATTTGGTAATTACATGAGGGCAATTTAAACAAAAGCTTTTATTTTCATCCTCACAAATATGCACCAGAAGCCTGACCATGGCTCGAACACTCCCTTATCAAGCTACCCAATGAGGGAAGAGAGATTTGGAAGAAAGATTTGGAAAGGCTCCATGATTCCTGTTTCTGACCTGTGAATTAGTTGGCTTTCTGCATCCTCTTCTAGTCCTCTGTCAGAAACCAAGAAAAGAATGCAAAAATGCATTCATGATGCTGGAATGGGCTTGATATAAGAACCTAGAGAGATAGAAATGGAATTTCTTGAGTCCCCAAATTCTATGATCTTTTTTATAGAGCAAGTGCAGTTCATGGTGCCAAAATGAGACACTTTGATATTCACCAAACATATAAAGTAATTGAGAAATGGTAATTAACTCAGCCTCAAGTGAGGAGGGAGAGGAAGATGTAAACCTTCTGAGTGTTTGATTTATCTTGAATGACAACTGTTCTTGAACACACACAACTGGAGATTTGTTTTCCTTCACTATTAAAGAATAACCTGGTTAGACTAATTTGGGTCTAATTCTGAGAAAATCCCTAAGGGTAGAAAAGTGATTAATGGGCTAAAGATGGACTTTGTTTTCAACTCCATACTCTGTAACGTCAGAGGTGTTGATGCATCTCACACAGTACCACCGCAGAGACATTAAATAAATACTTGGACTGCTAAGTAGAGAGAAGGAAAACTTGGGCTAATTAGATTTTCTTAATTGGTGGAAGGGGTAACTTGAAACCGACAGTGCTAGTGGATTTCATACAAGACTCCAAATGTTAGACTGATGGAGCAGTTATGTGAGTTAAATGTTCCAGTGGCTTTCAGCAAAATCACCTTTCTGAAAGTTTGATTAAAGAGAAAATGGTTTTGGAAGAAATGAGAGAATGTCTGGAGATGTCAGCTGGATTCAGGAGTGAATATGCTGAGACTGGATCGAAAAGATGTCCTTCTTCATGCATAATTTCATATATTTAGGTGCTGTACTTGTAGAATCAACATCTGTCTTTAGAAATAGTTATTTGAGAAGGATAAAGGGAAAAAGGCAATAAGATTGACACCATTGTCACTGCTATTTTCTTACTATAGGCATGACCTCCTAAAGCTTGCACATGCTAAAAGTCAAGAATAATGAGGAAACTAATGACTTCTTGGTTTTGTCTTTTTTTCTACTTGAGCTAGATGCCTTGAGCTGGAGGATGGAAATTAATGCTTTCTATAAGTCTTTTACTGCAGAGGAAGCAGAACCTGCCACTTAAAAAAACCAAACAAAAACAAACAAAAAACAGAGCTAAAGAGCAGGCATGATTGCAGTGTTCTCATCTGCTAGCGCTATGATCAACGTTCTGTTGAAAAGATTGAAGAGAGACAATTTCCCGTGTCTCTGAGAATGAGGAGGACCCAATTGTCATTATATCTTCTTTAATATGTACATTGTTATGAAATACAACATTTTATTGGAGTATTTGATCTATATCACATCAAACTCCCGATCAAGTGTCTGCTTTTCATTCTCTGTAATAGCTTGTCCAAGATGACGTGTTAATGGTTTAATACAGGTTGAATGTAATTGGGAGAAGCTGGATATAAATTAGATGCTAGAGTTGGCTGGAAATTTTTCAAATAAAAAATATGGCGAAAAAGAGTAAAATGTATTTTGATTCTCTCCACATTTTCTGATCAGCTGTGCTACTGTGTTTATGCTTCAGTTTCTGATGTGTGCTGAGCCACCACCTGTCCTGCTCCAAAATGGCAGGATTTGCACGTAGATACGCTCCTGCAATTTTCCAGAAAAGTATATTTTTAATTTCAAAATAATATTTTAGTTTTCATTGCTGGAGAAATCAGGAGATGACCAGATGAGTTTTACATATGGTTACGGACTGGGCTGATGAACGAGCCATAAGATTTCTTTTGATTTAAGGGAAGTAGCTCTCTGAGGTTGATGCAGATCATTTACAGACCAAATGAGTGATAAGCTAATCTTGGATTGTCTTATTTCTACTTTTGTAGGTTCTCTAACACAGTTCTGAATTCAGTGTCTTCTGCCCAATTTTTGTATTGCTTTTTGGGTAGTTGCAAAAATAACTCAGAGAGATTTCTTAAGAGAAGAGGCTGGTTTTGCTGTAGATTTTGAATCTTAAAAGTTTGTGGCAGATGGGGTCAGATAGTCCCAGGTGTTCCCTCCAAGGATTTAAAAAAAAAAATGAAAATAGATGCAATTGGAATTTGTGCTAATGCTAAATAAATAAATCTTCACTCTCTTGTTCCAATCAGTCATTTTTAGTTTCCCTTTTTTGGCTTTTATCAGAGGAATTGAGCTTCCATCTTGCTCCTGACGTTCCCCAATTGCTGAATCAACCCTTGTGGAGGCAGCACTTCCAGTCTGATTTAGAAGTTATAGATGCTGTTCATGATGCTGTTCAATTTACCTTTCCCTCAATTTTTTTCTCCCTGTTCTTGCTTCCCTTCTGGTCTGTCCTGCTGTCTTTTTCCCCTTCTTCTTTTTCCTATAGTTGTTCTTTCTCGTCTAATTCCTGCATACCTTCTGCTGGACCCTGTGCTATCAACAGGGAAAAAGGAAGTACTGTATCTTAAATCAGCGCATCATTTCCTCCCTCCCCCCACACTGCATTCACCAGGCAGTATAAACACCATGTGAAGTCACAACAGTGGGACTGATGCAATGGCTGGTGTTTCATGTGGCAGTGACATCCCCCAGTTTTCAGTTTTTTGGTTAATCAGAGCTAACATTAAAGAGGAAGAGGAATAAAGAGTGATTCATTGGCTTGGGTACTAGCCTGGAATTTGAAAGATCCAAGTTCAGTTCCCCCCTTTGCCATATACTTCCTTTGTGACCTTGGGCAAGTCCCTTGGTCTCTTTTTGCCTCAGTTTCCCATCTTTAAAATAGGAAGAATAATTCCTTATCCTCACCAGCATGTTCTGAGGATAAACAGATTAAAATATTGGAGAGACAAGCTTGTCTCTGTCACCAGCAGAAGTTGATCCAATAAAAGATATTACCTCACCCACCTTGTCTCTGCAATATGCTTGGACCAACATGATTACAATAACACTGCATAGATTAAAATATTGTTAGATATTCAGATAATACTTATATGCCCCCATTACTTTAGTATCTCATTGTTTCCTTGTACTCCCACATCTGTCTGTATTTTTTGTTCTATGTATTTTTTGATAATTCTTAAGGTTAAAATGATTTCTCCTCTCCATATTAACAAAAGTGGAATGCACATCCCAGATAGAGACTATACATTTTTTCATAGAGTACAGTGAGATCTTAAAAGGTTTTACTGTTATGGGAGCAGATAATAAGGCTGTTACAACTATTAAAAACTGACATAACATGAGACTTAGATGAATTTCTTCTCAGAATTATGATGGAAGTAGCAAGGGAAATGGGAAGGCCTTTGGCTAAAATGTTTGATAGTTCAAAGTGCGTGGATTGTATCTGAGAACTGTAGAATGTTTAATATACTGTGTTTCCCATATTAAGAAAAGGATCAGGGGAAGATCTAGGGAACGATAAATCCACAAGCCAGACTTTAGCTCTGGGGAAGATATTGAAACACAGAGAGAGAGCCAAAATAGCAAAATATGATGAGATGAGATAGTTGAAAAAGTAGATCCATATCTGGAAGAGGGCACCTGGTATTTTGATATTTGTTTTTATCCCAAATCAGGACAAAAAGTTGAAATACTAACATTTTCACAGAACAAAAAGTTCTACAAATTTCAATTAAAAAATGGGAAAAAAGAAAAACGTTGACACTTTTTGATCAAAACTAAGTGTTTTTGTTTTGAAAAATCTACTGGAAATAGTAACAAAGAGTCCTGTGGCACCTTATAGACTAACAGATGTATCGGAACATAAGCTTTCATGGGTGAATACCCACTTCGTCAGATGCATGGAAATGAAATGTTTTGTTTCAAAATGTTGGTTCAAATGAAATATTTTGTTTAAAATGTCCTGAATAATTGTAAGATATCATGGAAATAGCATTTTTCTACCATTTTCACTAGCTCTAGTGACTAATAGCATTGTCAAGTGATAACCCAACATAAGTTTAGTAGCCAGTGTGAACTGCCATTTCCACTGACCATTGTTTCAGAATGACAATGACTCTTCCAGCAATTCACAGTAATGGTAATATTTCAAATGACATTTTTCATGAGATGAATGTAAAATGTTGAGGGATAAAGAACTTTCTGCTATTTTTGGGGAAAGTAACTACCCACACTTATTTCATTTATAAGACTTTCTGACTCTTAGTGCTCAATTAATTCTTTTTATTCTTTGTTTCCTATGGACTTCAAGCATACTGAGTTAGCACAATAGCTCACAATCTGTCTATTGAAATGTAGCCCAGTATTGTCCTGACAGGAAAGTTCACAGCAAGCTTAGAATAATAAGTGTGTTATGTCATCTTGCTTACCTCACTGGGCCCAAACCAAAATTATCTTAGAACTCTGCCATATTTATTAGATGCTGGCATGCGTTGAGGGTTTTAAGCAGTCTGCAGAATACCTTTCATAACTGTTCTTTAGGGGTAGTGTGCCTTCCCTAATGCAGCACATTCTGTTGCACCAGTATTCAGGGGCATATTTACTGTTTGAAGTATACACTGGCATAAAAGTGTATGTGGTGAGGAGACTAACCTTTCTGGCCATCATACATTTGCTACTGATACACCTTTGTTGCAACTGGTGTTGAGATTCAGGTTCTAGAACTAATGGAGCCTACTTTCTGATGACCCTTTATGAGAGGTAACTATCCTCATCATGGTTGAGCCCTGGCCTAATTCCAACATAGGTTGGGATATCATAAAACGCATACATAAGTCAAGGTATAATTAATGAGGGTGCAATGACTGTTAAATATTTAGTGTCTAGGCACCTGCAGTAATTTTTTTGCAGATTTTTTTGCCCTGCAGGATAATCACATTCATTCTTTTTCATCTCGGTACATCAGTTATTCTCTTGGAAGTGCCACCATTAAGTGAATTCTCTTTGCTGAAGTGTTGGGTTGCTGCTAGGAAATCCAGTTTGCACAGCTTCCACAAGCTTGTCATCACTATGGAAGCAATCACATGTGCTTATTTAAAATTGTCTTTTTACTTTAATACTGTCAGCTCACTGCAGTGTCTGACAGTTAAGAGAGAATAAGCCTAGCACAGACTGTTCCTGTGGGTTTTTTTCCCATCCTCACACTCTTCAACCCCCATTAAATCTCTACATACAGTTGGAAGATTCTGCAGGTTATTTGTCTGAGCGTAGCTGAACCAGATATTTTGTGTCTATTCCCATAAGATGTGTATGTAAATAGGAAATAAACACATTAGTCTGAGGTGCAGTAGGTAATCTCTGGTGTATTAGACCATGATATATAAATGCTTATAAGGACATATCTGTAGGAGATTTGTGCTCTCTGGAGTACATTGCCTCTTTCAAGGCATCAGTTTGTCACTAACAGATTAATGAACCATTTTAGAGAACTTCTTGGGAATCAGCAGGGCAGAGAAGTAGAAGAATCCGTGAAAGTGTTTAATAGTAATGAACTGCTGCTGGTGTTGATTCACATGCAGTTGAAGAATGACATTAAAAATAACTGACAAATTGCAGTTGCCAAGATCCATTTCCTTTTTTAGATCCACATTCAATGCATTTGGTAAGGTGCTGAGGAGATATTAATTTAAAGGGACACCGTTAATTTTAGGTTTAGCATTCAATTTTGTGTAAACACACATATACATCCAAACTCTGTGTTTGTGATTAATAATAATTAATAAATACTAATGACTCTGTTCTCCCCTCGTGGTTACAGGTTGTGTAGGGGAAAATATCCTCTCTGAGCTGCTGCTTGGAATTTCATACTCATTTTCCTGCCATGCATTTTCCACTTCTGTGGGGTTCCAGTACCCCAGTCCAAGTATTTCCCAATGCCAAGTTGAGCTTGTGGGATCTGAAGGAGGTAAGGAGCTCTAAGGATGCCCCACTTACCTCTGTTATGCTCAGTCTAATTAGCCTTTGTAGGAGTTACTCCTCCATGGGCTTCCCCTGCCATAGCTGTCCTTTGAAGCCATCCTTCCTTCTCCCACCCATAGACAGACATAAAGGGCAGCTCTACAGCAGTGACGGGAATGAAGCTGTAGGTGGCTGCCCTGTGCCACCCCTCACTCCTACCATACTCCTTGAAGTAGCTGGAATCCTATGGAAGCCTTCTGTGGGGGGTTCTGTAGGATACGGAATACAGCGAATGAACTTATGGTAATGCAGGCTCTCCTCTGTGTACATAAAACATGGCTCCAGTCTACATCAGATTCAAATAGTATTGTCAGGATAATCTCCTCTATTTGAGACCTCAACTTTGTTTTTTGGAGATTATTATGATGTGACTGGGACTTGAGATGAGGAATAAGCAACAGAAATAAGTGTATTTTAAGGATTTAAAATGTATGCACATGCTTTTAGTTTTAAAGAATGGAACAAAAATAAAACCATAGTATCTGACACATGATCCAAGTTGTTTCTGATTTCATAACTTCCATGAGGCATCAGAGATTCTTTGAGGCCATTATAAACTAATGGAATTAATTAAGCTAACTTTATTCCAGCTATATAGTACATTAGTAAAGGGAATATAATGAATGGTGATATTTTTATAGTTTTGAAATTAACTCTAAATCTTAGAACAATTTTTGTTTTTAAATGATTTTAAATATAATACTCTGAGGCCTGTGCATGATTTTTCTTTTATAATTAACCCTTTTTGTAGGGAGCTCACCCAGATAGGGCTGTATTCATTATTCAGTATTCATTGAACTCGTTCAAAACTCTGTCCTCAGCCTCTATCTCCTCATTTCCTCATCTGTAAAATGGGAGTAATCTTAGCAGTTGTACTGTGCTTAGCATGTGAAAGCACTGCATAAACAATAATATTTATCACAGAGTGGTGATTTGAGGAGTAATTAATGTATTTGCAGGAAAGAGCTTTTGAAGTGCTTTGTGTATGACTAGCTGCAATATGTATTCATGATGGCGTGCCAACTTTTATTCTATATTGCTAAGGGCATTTTCACAACAGTAAATTGTGATGTCAAAAGCATAGGTTGGTAACTTAGATGGGAAATAAGCTAAAGAAACAGATGGATTCTGAAAACAATAATTCTGTAATTGTTCCTAGACATACCAAAGTGTGTAAAAATAAAATAGAAAATGTCCTAGATCAGCAGAATTATTTTATAAAATAAATGGCTTTCAAAAATTTTCCAGGAGCATATTTTCTGCTGGTTAACTATCTTCTAGTTAATATTTCACCACTTTACAATAGTAGCTACTATTATGTTTGAGACCACTGCAGGTGATCTTAACAGTAGAAACAGTATTCAGATATCCTTTCTACAGTGAATCAAGGGTTAAGAATGGCAAAAGGGAAACCAGACTCTCAAAAGTATTTTAAACATGCTGTCCAAGTGATAGAAAAACTTCCTTGGAGGTTTTTAAGGCCCGGCTTGACAAAGCCCTGGCTGGGATGATTTAGCTGGGAATTGGTCCTGCTTTGAGCAGGGGGTTGGACTAGATGACCTCTTGAGGTCCCTTCCAACTCTGATATTCTATGATTCTATGATTCTATGATTCTAAAATAAACCAAAAAATGGCTAAAATTTTCAAACTTGGTGCCTAAAATTAGGCACCAGAAATAAGTGGCCAGTTGATGCAGAGGATCTGAGCACCCAGACTTTGTTATGTTTCCGGATTATGGGTACTTTTAATTAAAGTTACAATTAAATGGAAATGACACTTTTTCCAAGCAGAGCTAAGAGTATTTTTTATTTAAAGAAAGGAAGAATAAGAATAGTAACACACACTTGAATACCCTTGCTTTAACTTTTTCACAGAGACAATGTTACTTGAAAGATTTTTTTTTGAAGTAACAGTTTCACAGCCACCTCAGCTGTGATATGAAAATTATTTCACAAGTTGTGCTAGAATTAATAGTTCTGTCAGCTGTGTGAGAGTTGATAGAAAAGTTCAATCATGGAGATCAGAAAAGGGGGCTGAAAATTATTTTGAGAAAATGAGCATATTCCCCACCTAACATGGAGTGAATAAAGTAGATTTCACTGAACATGTGATATGTGTCTATAGCAGTGGTTCTCAACCAGGGATCCGGGGCTCGCTAGGAGGCTTCAAGCAGGTTTCAGGGAGTTCTCCAAGAAGGGCCAGCATTAGACTCGCTGGGGCCCAGGGCAGAAAGCTGAAGCCCCACCGCATGGGGCTGAAGCCCAGGTCCCTGAGCCCGGGACTGAAGCCTGAGCAATGTAGCTTCATGGGGCCTCTGTGGCATGGGGCCCAAGCAATTGTCCTGCTTGCTATTCCATAATGCCGACCCTGGCTTTTATATACAGAAAACCAGTTATTGTGGCACAAGTGGGCCAGGGAGTTTTTATAGCATGTTGGGTGGGGGGTGGGGCTCAGAAAGAAAAGAGTTGAGAACCTCTGGTCTATAGCACCATGCACATCATATAGATACAGAAGAACAGAAAGAAAGCTTTATTAAAGGAAGTCCAGTCCAGAAAATGAAGGAAGTCCACAACTGCACCTGAATAACAAACTATATAAGCAGAGCATCCTGCTGATGATGTACGGTTCTGTTTTAAAGGTGGAGGGGAAAAATATAACAAAGGGCAGTAATCTGAAAAAAATAAACACATTTAGGTAAATGTTGACACCACAGAATATTATCTAATGTGGCTGGGGTGAAATTTGGATAAAAGGACTATGTTGTCTTATGCAAGAGAATTATAATAAGAGAAATATATTAAATATATCATTTGGCTTTTGCTGGTTGGAGGATGTGCCAAGGATTAAATTCTTTTGTTATCCAAGACACTACTCCCTCTGCGCACTTCCTTTGGGAAAAGGGGGGCCAGATGGAGCAATTCAGTGGCACTTTTAAATTGGCCAGTGTGTTCATCTCTTACTGACACACATCCTCCTCCCCTGTTTCTCTTGCTTGTATGCAGTATAAGAGTAATCTGATGAAGATTATTTGAGGGCATATATATATACTACCCTATAGTTTGGATTATGGGGGTGTGAATAGCAATGCTCACCAAAGTGCTGTAACTCCTGCGCTAGACCCCTCGAGTGCGAACTAAAAGTTCATGTTACCATCATATCTTTGAAGTCTCTCTACCTCTCTCTTCATTCTTCTGATTGCTGACACTACATTTTGCCACTTTTCTCTGTCTCTGCTAGGAGGAGTGGCTTTCCTCTCTCGGAAGCCCTAATAGGTGTTTTCTCCTGCTTGGAGTGTGGAAAAGGGATATCTGGTGTTATGGACACTGGCCTTTTTTTGTGACCAGAAGACTTGTCCTGGACACCAGGAATGTGGTTTAATGAGGTCACATCTTTAAGTAAAATATGAGAATGATCTAGCAATAACTCATAGGTCAGACTTCTGTAAATTATACCACCTCGGACAGGGCTGCTGTCAGGTCCCTTCTCCTACCCCCTCATTCTATCTAGTGGAAGATTACCATCAGCTCCCCACCTCATTAACCTAGTCGGAGCACCATTGTTGGTACCCCACTGTTCTGTCATATTGAGGGTTAAGGAAGAGGGGATTGTCTCCTTACTGTTACCAGTATTATGTGCTCCTACATTGCGGAGGGCAATATAAATAACTTAAGGTTGAGTGCTAATCACAGATAGTGATGGGTGAATACCCAAAGGTCTGGAAAGTTCCGTTTGGTTTGAGAAAGCTTCCAAAAGTTCAGCTGTTTTTCCAGGCCTCTGGTCTGCAATATTGGGCAGGAAATCTTAACAGCAACATCATTCCTTCCATATTTCTAGTTGGTGCAGAAATATACTATACTCTATTATACCATTGTTGTTTTCATAAGAGCTCCTATATTTTAGTTATGGTGAAAACAGCTTCTACAGCACAGACACTAAGATTTGCTGTATTTTATTGAGTGCATCTGTGCTGTGAAAATTGTTCTGCAGAAACATCTCCACTCCATCACTAATTCAGAAGGCTAGATAGCTTTATATTTTTGGGGAAATATTAGCAAAATAATCTGCTTAATTAAACAAACAAAAAAGCCATTACCAGCTTCCTGCCAAACAAAAATACAGCAAAATTAGTTCCTCTGAAAAGAAAAGTCATTTTATATAATACCGAAATAGTGTTTTTCTCTAGAAATGAGTGTTCAGCCTGTCCATTTGAAAGCGAGGGTGCAAAGGATAGAAGTTGGCTAGAGTGCTACTTGGCTCAATGAACACTAAAGAAACCGGTTAAACAAAACTTCCAGTCAGCTCTTTTTGTTTGTTTGTTTTTTAAACTGCTGAGCAAGTTAGGATTACACAACCAGTTCTCACTGAAGACAACATTTTGTTGTTCATTTTAGCTCCTATAAGGGAAATTCTGCTTCAATGTGCAGGATGCACCACTTGGAATGTAGCTGTTGCCATGTGTTATATGATGTTGTTGCAAGTATTTCTAGAGTGTGCATCACTTTGTCACTAGAAAGGCATCAAGGTTCAATGTACTATCCTGAAGCCTTAAAAATTCTACCTTTCTTGCAGGAGGGGCGTGTCATTTGAACAGGAACTCATTGCTATGCAGTGGAAATTTCCTTGTGGGATAGATGAAATTGAACATCACCCACATAATAAGCAAACACATTGTGACTGCCATTGCCACACTGAGATGTTTAGGTACAGAGATGGAGAAAATCCTAGCTAGTAGACTGAATGCCAGATAGAGCTAGGAACCTCCATTTAGTGTGGACAAAGAGATATATTCTGCAGTACATTTCATTGTAGCCTAGTCTCATATGTATTTCTGGCAATAGTGAATTTTAGAGGTGAGGGCCTGCTGAGAATGCTCTGCCTCCAGCACCTGCAAGTTTCACTCTTATATTAAGCAGTCCTGATGAGCCATGCTGGGTCAGAAAGGAACAAGCAATCTGTTACATAAATTAAGTCTAAACCAGTTAGGACTTTGTAAATGGCAATTGAAACCTTGAATTGACAGCCAATGCTGGGTGATGAGTGCAGCTGTCATGTGGTTTCAACAATTTGCTTCTCTGAAGTCAGGCAACAGCATTCTGTAAAAGCCAAAGCTTCCTCGAGCCCTTCAAAATAAGTCCAGGTAACCTGGCGTAACAGTAAAAAGTCATGGGTAAACTTGGTCTGTATCTGAAACAAAATGATCTTCTGGTCTGCCACATATAAGAGAGATGTCTGTCTTTCTCTCTCTCTCTCTCGCTCTCTCTGTTGCAATCTGGGACTTGAAAGGTACATAGACTGCAAACCACTTGACAGTAAATGGCCAGACAGCCATAAGTGAGCCAGTGCTCATAGATTTTATGAGCCATCATCATCTCCGTTTTCTCTGGATTGATCTTTAGGCCATTTGATTTTCATTCAAGTCCCGATTGCTGCTAGAGTGAAGCATAGAGTGGAGAATTTGAAGTCTGTTACATATGGTCTGATGGAAAGAAGACAGACAAAGCCAATCAGTATATTGGCATACATAGTGATGGCAACGAGCTCACCATTAGTTTCACACACATCTTAAAATAAGGGTATGAAAAGATTGCATCCTAGCAAGGCAATGTTTTGATGGATACCTGGGGCGTCATCCTGTAGCTCTTCTTCATGCAAAGTTTTGCAATATGCAACATTTAATTAAAAAATATTATTTTGCTATTTTTAAATAAATACCTATCAATCTTTCTCATTGAATTAATTTTTCTAAAAAGCTATTATGGTTATCTAGAATTCAACTTTTAAGAAAAATATGCTTTTCAATTTAGTGTTGCTTAGAAGTATAAACTTGACCACTTTAAGCATTCAATTTTTTTCTTTGGTTTCTTTACAATAAAAAATTTCATTAGGAATTTAGTGTTAGGTTTACTTATTAGAAAATCAGTCATTGAAACAAACAAAATCACAGGAGTACACATCTTAGTGTTCATATAGGAACCAATTCAGCTAAACACTGGAGCACATTAAGTGCTTGCTTAAAGGTAACATGGTCCTAAGTGCTTTGCTGAATTGGGGCAATAGGCTACGACTATGACTGGGTGAAAAAAGGAACACGTTTTTCATGAACTTTTTTGCGAAAAAATTTATCATTTTTGACCAGCTCTAGGCAATTATTACACCGTCGCAGTTTATGCTTTCTTCTTGTCCTTGAAAATTCTTTATATGCCACAGGTTTCCCTAATATTTCATTAAAAATGTCAATAAGGACTTCAAGACACATTCAGCATCTCCTGTTCTCTTCCTTTAGATCATCACCAAAAGTGGCTTTTGCCAACAAATGTCTTTTCTTTTGTAAAAGCTGCTTGTAGCTCTTTCCAGTTCTGCAAGATCACATATTGTAACCACCACAAATAAACAACATTAGCATGTTTTTCATAGTCTAGAGTAATTAGAACAAGTGGTCCTTCAGTCACAGCCTGTTAATGTTGAATTCCAAACTCTGTTTCTAGTCTCTGACTTTAGCTCTCATCAGGAATTTTGTTATTGTAGAATTGAATAACCAGTAAGTAACCTGTGAATCCAGAGTTGCTCCAACTTCTTTGGCAGTTGGCCTTATAGCCAATTTTGTGATACACAACTGGTGGGTTAAAATTCATAGTCAAAAAATTAGATACCCAAAGGGTTAGACTTTACATTTGGGTATCTCATGTGGATTGCTGACACTTTTTAGAGCACTTTGTAAACATGAATGTACTAATAGATTTTACAGTGAAACATGATGATGTTGTCTAAGGCAGAAATTTTTTTGTTAAAATAATTGTCATGCTGTTTAAAGAAAATGTACTAAATTAATGTTAATACTTTAATAATTCTAATTAATATTTTAAATAATTAATTTAATATTAATGCCCAGATCTGAGCTCTGTGAATCTCAAAAGTTTGTCTCTTTCACCAGCAGAGGTCGGACCAATAAAAGATATTAACTCACACACCTTAACTCTCTGTTAATACTTCGCATTCACACACTGTCTTTCATCTGAGAACCTCGCAACATTTTATGAAGATGACTAACCTCTTTGAACAATTGGGAAAACTGTGAGGCATTGAGAGGTTTACTGACTTGCCCAAAGTCTCACAGTGAGTCAGTAGCAGATCTTGATTTCCAGGCTCTTGACCACGTTCAATGTACTTGATCACATTGCCTCTTGGTGTCAGGTGGCAACAAATCAGGGAAGTAAATGGCATTGTGGGTATGCTGCACATGCTTTTTGATTAGAATGATACACACATTGCTAGCCTGTGGTTAAGTGTGATGTCATGGTTCTGCCTGGGTGATTTGTTTGAGCCTAAAATCAAGTGTGTCTCCTGCTTAATTAATTGGCACGAGAGAAAATGCTCCAGCCCTAATTGCATGATATTGCAGGGCATAAAGGCAAAGAGTATTGTATTGCCCAGTTATATATAATTCAGTGTAAGTATAATTCCGTAGAAACAATGTAAATATTTGATACTGAAAGCATTGAGGAAGGAGGCATTAACTAGTGGTCACACAGTCTTGACACTGTAATGTAGCCTCTTACCCACAGACTTCCTGTCATCAGTGGGAATTGAACCAAGGGCTTTTTGGCCCCCCAAGGGATCTGAACCAGTAGAACTGCAATTATTTGTTAGCCAGTTGGGCTGGACTTGTGCCTTTGGTACTGAGTGTCCAGGGTTCAAACCCATCTGATAACTATGCTGTTTATGTTCACAGCTAACATTCTTCATGTAAGTCTGTTTCAACACTCAGTAATGTGTGGTCCTTAGTGGTGTGCTGCCTTAGGTAGATGCCTCTTGCCTGTTTTTTTCCCCGTGCTTGCGATATGGGATATTTGTGGTACATATTTTCTGGACTAATCCCTCATGGAATAAACATGTGGGTTATATGTTGGAATCTGTGACTTTCAGAAAAATCATAAATGTGCTTCAGACCATGCAATTCCAATTTAGGAAAATGATGAGTTACCTTTTAGGAAGTTTGTTGTGTGTTTCAAATCCAGTGCAGGGGAAGAGGCTTTGAAAGACCAAAGATGTTCAAATCTAGCTCTATCAAAGGATTTAGATATTGGCTGAACACTGACCATGTGTATTTGAACTTGAGAGTCACTGACAAATATTAGTACCTTTTGAAATGACATGAATTGGTAGAATTTATGTTGACATTTGCTTTGGAATATCCATTGGCACAGAGCCATTACATTGACAATACTCTCTACTCTTGTATAGGTCACTGTTAGTCTCTCTAAAGCTTCAAGGTCATGCTTTGTACTGTTTTCTCTTACCCTCAGCCCCAAATGAGTAGTTCCGATCAACAGGGATACTCCAATTCTTGGCCTTCAAAGAAGGTCAGGGACTGGAAAGGATTCTCAGTGGTAAGTCCTCTGCTATAGAGTTCATTCCTGAAAGAAATCTGTCAGAGCCTCACCATGCAAGGCACTGCATTTAGCCATATGAAATGGAAATCCATCAACTTCATGAAAAACCTCGTACAGATACAGACAGACATCCCATTTTTTCATGTTCTCTGTATAATATATACATCTTCCTACTATATTTTCCACTGCATGCATCTGATGAAGTGGGCTTTAGCCCATGAAAGCTTATGCTCAAATAAATTTGTTAGTCTCTAAGGTGCCACAAGTACTCCTGTTCTTTCTGTATCTTTTGCGTCCCATTGTATGATGCACCTCTTTGGGTTCTGTATTTGTTTTTTCTGTGACATTGGGTGGTGACACATACTGGCTAGTCCTCTGAGGAAACTGGCATCTTGTCTGTTAAATTGCCAGCTATGTCTGCTGAAGGAGTGGGATGATGCAAATTGTTTGCTCCATAAGTAAATGTATTTTTAGTTTTTCTTTTATGAATAGCACTTTAATATGTCAGTGATAGGGCCCCTTATAAATGCATGTAATAAATAAATTATAGCATGCGGCAAAGTTCAGCTTCAAACATTTTCCAAAAGAGAGCATCTGGCCTTAAATATGTCATGGTGGGGACTGAAATAAACTTTTTATTTTTACAAGTTAGGGATAACCAGGAAACCTGTGAGAGATGGACCTAAACCAAGCTACAGATGAGTTCTTCAGTCATTTCTAATGAGAAGAAATAAATAACTTCTTCTTCTTCCTGTTGCTGCATGTTTTATTTATATGGCATTAAATTTTCCTCATACTCATTTATTTTTCTCCTCCTAAAATAGTTCAGTTGTATTATTTTCAAAGTGTTTCAATATCTGTGTAGTCCCCTAATAAAAATGTAAGTCGGTGCTTTTACTACTGAGAGTTCTGTTTTTGCTGAATGTAGAAGAAAAAGAATAAAGCTTTAAACGTTGTTGTGCCTAGATTGGAATGTCCTCAAACTCTGAAGAACTTCAGACCAGGATCCATTCTTTGCAGCTGAACCCTACTTCAGTTCTCAACATCCCTGAAATTTAGGAACTTTCTTGTCTGCCTTGGGCCCTTCTTGATTTTAAATGTTAGTTATTAATTGATTATGCCTGGGTCAAGTTAAGGCCTTCTTCCCCCCCAATATTTTAGTTAGTTTTTGTATTAAAAAGCATGCAACATACATTTGTGTTCTGATTGTGTATACAAGAGTCATGCTTTACTATTAGATGTGAAAGTTAATTAAATATATAGTGATCAAACAGAAAAAGTCACAGTGTTTATCCTTGACTTTTTTACCAGCCCAGAAGAATAAATAGATAATTAAAGTCTTTTGAATTGGGATCACCCTTATCAAGAGCTCATCACCCATGTGTCCCATAGTTGGACAGTTAATTAAGGTAGACATCTCAGAAGTCTTATTGCTGTTGATCATCTGGTACTCTAGCTGTACCAATTTCCAGCTATGTTTTATGACATGTCATAGTGATGTATGGCTTTTGTGGGTAAATTGTGCTATGGGTACAATAGTTAAAGACTATTCAACATATCTTTAAGGCTGGTCTTGTGGTTAAAAGCACAGGTCAGAAATCTAAGACAGATGGATTCTGTTTCTGGTTATGCTTCTAACTTGATATGGAACATACAAGAAGTCACATGACCTTACCGTGCCTCAATTTACCCATTTGTAAAATGGAGATGATAATACCTAACTGCCTCATGTGAATCCAGTTAAAATTTGTAGCATTCTCAGAGAAAACCATGCCAAAACAATGGCTTAAATAGAAGATGATCTGGTGTAATATGATTGTTCATTGAGCATAGATTTTGGCACCAAAAATGTTAAAGCTAGTAAAAGCCATATTTAATCACAGTTGTCTATCACAAAAATCCCAGCACTTTCACAGGCAGGTTTCAGGCCAGAACATGGAATGGAAAGGATATTAGTTAGAACTGTTGATAGATACATCTCTCTTCTCCATTGATGAGAGGAGGATATCTGTTCTCATGTTATTAGATCTTTCTGTTAAATTTAATACCATTAATCTCATCTAAAAAATGTACCAGAGGATAATTGAAAGTACAGAGTTGGAGGAGTTTCCTTCTTTTCAGGTCACTCTCAGAGTGATGACTGGCAGTTTTTCCTCTGCTATCAGATTATGTGTGTGTGAAGTATCTTAAAGCACCACATTATTGCCTACTGTGGCCACGTCATTACGTGATACACCTCTACCCCGATATAATGCTGTCCTTGGGAGCCAAAAAATCTTACCGCGTTATAGGTGAAACCGCATTATATCGAATTT